>NW_026575042.1:23968659-25288659 GCF_905146905.1 Nyctereutes procyonoides | reverse complement strand
ATAGTGACCCTTTCAGACAGTATTGTAGAAAAAGTTGATTTTTCTAGTAACCACAAAAAAATGGAATCAGAAAGGTTTTGGGCATTTGGAAGGTGACAAACAGATGTTTACTTTTGTAGAATGGTGACAGAATGAACACTGGAGAAATTTCACAATTTAAGGAATTGTTGTGGTAAAGGGGCTATTGAATGCAAGTGACCGGGGCCTGCCTGAATGACCAGAACTACCTAAGATGAAATTTCAGCTCACCTGGTTTACTAGGAATGCAAGTTTTTGGGCACCTGTCACATAGACACACCACCAAGTCATTTTTTTTCCCCCTGGAGTGAGTGTTCTTTGAAGATGAGGACTGGGTTTCATTTTTGTTTCTGTTGACGATGGAGCTCTTTATGCACAGATATCATCCTTTGTAACCTTGCAGAACACTCCTGGGGACAGGGACCTGAAACTATGTTTGTCTGTCTGTCCTCCCTTCCTTCCTTGCTTCCTTCCTTCCTTCTTTCTTTTTTTTTTATTTGTTCTTTATTTGGCACTGTACTGAGTATACAATTGGTACCTGATAAGTACCTCCTTGAACAATAGAATAAAATATTTTTAAAATATAGAAAACTATAGAGAACAATACTTTAAGTATCACCATATCACCTTATGGGACTAACATATTTTAATGTTACCTTTGCTTCAGATCTTTTCCATTTGATGAAAGAATGAAAGCAAAACAGGTTCAGTTGAGTCTTTTTTTATGTACTAGGACATTGTAATCTTCCTTAATCTCAGCGGCAGCACAACCATGGATGCTATGTTTATTTTTCACATCCGTGAGTTCTATTTAAATCAGACATTATATATTTTATCATATGATATAGTATTTTGCATAAATATGAAACTGCAGTTTCTATTTTCTACTCCACATTATGTTTTCCATTGATTTACCCATATTCATACATATTATAGGTATTATTGATTTTAACTGCTGTATGGTACTTTGTTATATAGATATATTCTAACTTAATAAGCTTGTACCTTAATGATAGACATTTTAGATTATTTACCTTTAAGTTTTAGAAACAATGATTCCATGAACTTTTTGTTCTGCACATTTGCAATTGATTTCAAGAATCTACAATTTCCACATTGCAGATAATCATTGCTAGACTAATCTCCAAAGTGATTCAATAGATTTATACCTCCATTTGTGGTTTGGGATAGTTTGTATTTTCCATTATCTGGTCAACACCTGGTAAAGTCAGACTTAAAAATTCTGCTGATAGGGGTGCCTGGGCTCAGTCGGTTAAGTGTCTGCCATTGGCTCAGGTCATGATCCCAATCCCAGGGTACTCGGATTGAGCCCTATGAGCCCCATGTCAGGCTCCCTGCTCAGTGGGGAGTCTGCTTCTTGCTCTGTGCTCCCACCACTTGTACTCTCTCTCTCTCTCTCTCTCATAAATAAATAAATAAATAAATAAATAAATAAATAAATAAATGTTTTTTAAAAAATTCTGCCAATAGATGGGAGAAGTGAACACTTCATTTTAGTGAGAGTGACTAGATCCTCCTCTTTTTACTAACCATTTAGATTTCTTCTCATGAGTTTCCTATTGATGTTCTCGGTCCATTTTTCAATTGACTTGTTTGTGTTTTTCTTATTGATTTATGAAAATGTTTTTGTATATTTTAAATACTGATGCTTTCCTATCTATTTAGATCATGTGTGTGTTTGTATGTGTGTGTTAACAGTCCATTGCTTTTTGTTTGTTTTGTATATAATGACTTTCATTGGGCAGCATTTAACAACTTTTAACATAGTAAAAACATATGGATTTTTTCCTTTAGGATTCACGTATTTTTCATTCTTTTTTTTTTTTTTTGTATTTTTCATTCTGCTTAAAGAAATATCCCTTATACCACATTGCAATTAAATCCTCTCATATTTTCTTCTAAATGTTGATGTGCTATTTTTCATACTCAGATTTTTATTCTATCTAGAATTTGCAGTTTACCTCTTTCAATTGATACACAGGCCTATTTACCTCAGTGCGTACTACAGCAATGGGGTGAATCAATCAGAATGGTATCTGGTGTAAATTAAAGGCTACATTTGAAACCAGACTTACTGCTCACCCTTAGCCCTGAGGAAAAAGAAGTTCAGGGGCTACATAATCATCCAAAAGGAGAATTGGAGGAGAGGTCACAGACTCCTTCACTGAGGATAAAAGGTGGCATTGATCTCTGAAGAATAAGTAGGTAAAAAGGCCAAAGCATGCACAGAGCCCCCGAGGCAAGTAGGAACATACACTTTGGAGGACGTGAGAGGAGGCAAACATTTTTAGGAGTTGACCAGGTCAAGAAAAAGGCAAGCGTGGTTAAAGCAAGAAGTCAAGAGGTCAAGGGGAATGTAGTAAAGGTGATACTTGTCCTGATTTTGCAGGCCTTTGTATCTAGACCATGTTAGAGACTGACATGTTTTCCTCAGAGACATGAAAATGTTTAAAGAACTTTCAGTAAAAGGGTAGACATCTGATTTCATCTGAATAAAATAGCCCTGGCTGTTAGGTAGGGTAAAACGAATGAGAGGTGGGTAAGGGACCATATGGGGTGATCAATGAGGAAGATATGCCAGGTGAGATGTGAAAGAAGCTAAGATGAGGGTTGTGGCAGTGGGAACAGAGAAGAGAAAAACCACAGTAACATTTAGAAAAAGATGGATAACAAGGAAGAGGCATGTTTATAGTCTGTGCAGCTATCTAGATGGAGATGTCACTGCCTGAGATCAGAAATATGGGAACAAGGTTAAGGATGAGGGATCAGACCATGAGTTTTGCCTCAGACATGTTTAGAATGAGTGCCTTTGAGATGTCACAGCAGAGACTGGAAGACATCTGGGCTAGAGATAGAAGTTAGAGTCACAGGTCTGTAGAGAATAACTGAAACCATGAACATCAGTAGATTCCCCCAGGAAGAAAACTGGGAGTGAGATGGCCAACAGCTCCAGAAACAACTCTTCAGAACCTCTGAAACACACATTTGGACAAAAGAAGATTGGAAGATATTATTGAGAAGTGTCTAGATAGCTAGGAAGAAAATCAGGAGAGCATGTTGTCATGGAATTCAAGGGAAGTGATGCTTCCAAGGGTCCACATTGTTGATTATTACTGAAGAAAAGAGCCCGCTGGATTCAGTGATATGGAAGTCCCTGTCGCTTTACTGAGAGTGGGGTGGGTACTAAAAAGTGGAAAGTATGGGGAAAGAAAATGAACAGAAAGAGCCTTCCAAATGCCACGCTGGTGGTTTGTTTCAGTGGATCCACCTTTGAAATTTCAGGAGAAATCTTGAGATAATCTCCCAGGATTGCCTGGCCTACCATCTTTCTCTAAAGCTTGGATGGACAAACTTTTTATAGGATTTTAAATTTGGCAGTATAGTATAGTATGGGTGGGGGTGGGGGTGGGGGAAGGCTGGGAAATGCTTAGCAAGAAGGTGAATGAGACAATTTTTGCATTTGTGGATCTGTTCTCTTGGTGATACCTGGAATTTATGTCCTTTTCTATACTTACCCAGTGAACTGCTAAGGGTGAATAAATATCCCAGTGAACTGCTGACCAATTTTTCAACTAATTTTCCACCTTAGTAATTTAGGATTTACAACTCCTCATAGTTTGAGTTGCCTTTCTTATGAACTCTTTGAGATCTCAAAGTTACTCCAAGTGCTATATTGTTCCCGCCCAATAGTTAAGAGGAAGGTAAAGCCATTGTCCTTATAATATTAACATACAGTTCCTGGGCTTTACTTTTTTGCCAAAGCTATAATTTTGTTTCGACTTCTACTTTTCTCAGCTCTTCTCTCATTGCATGGACATAAATTCTTATCAAGGCTTTTGCTTTTCTCACTCTTGAGAGTTTTCTTTACTTCTCTTACTACAGTGATTTTCAATGATTCCTCTTTATATTTCACATAGGCAGTATTATATTTTTCTCATGTTTTCTCTGATCTAACAATATGTCCCAAATGTTGCCAATTGTTTCCTTGGACAAATTGCCACTACTAAGAATAGTGACAGGGAGGTGCAATAAGTGATCTCTATTTACTAGATGGATTTCTAAAAATGCTTTAATAAATGACTTGAGAATGCTTAGTGAAGAAAAACCCACTAACAAGGAAGCTCATTCTTATTTAAATCTCTTGCTAAAACCTGGGGTTTTCGTTTTTTCTCCGAACTTTTCTGCCTTGCCCCGGTGACCTCATCATCAGTCACATGTCACCAAACAGGAGAAATTAAATCTGTACCTTGGTGGCAATACTAGTTCTTGTACATTGACGGACAGCTCCTTTGTCCTTTGGCTGTCCTTTGGCTGTGGGGGGGTCCTATTAAGCCATCAAAGCCCACAGCTAGCATGCAGGCAGGTCTTGAACAAAACAGAGCTCTCTTTTTTCGGACAAGATTTCCTTTCCTTGTTACTTTATCCTTTTTCATTCATGAGACATGGTATGCCTCATCAAAGAGAACGCTAAATGTAAGAGACGAAAGTTGAATAAAATGAGTCACGGGAGATCAGGGCTCTCTATTTGGGGATGTTTATCTCCTTAAGTCTCTTCAAGCACATGTTTCTGTTTGTTGCTAGAATCGTGATCATTGACAATGTGCCTTCTATTTTATTTGCATTTGGCTGTGCTTTTCTGGAGAATAGATTGGCATCCAGTAGTCACTTAAGTTCACGTGGAAACCAGACAAAGCAGGGAAGAGAGAGCGGAGATCTGTAGTTGGAGGCTGTGTTGGGGGAGCGGAGCGCTGAGCATAGTCCCTGCCGATGGAGGGTGAGTCCCGCTCCCCCTTCTCCGGCTCTGTAGCCTCCCTTGCCCTTCTCCTCACACTGTACATCAGAGCTGGTGATACTACTTACCTCACAGACTGGTGACTGCTACATCAGTGCCACAGGAGTGTTCTGCTAAATAGCATACTGCTCTGTCTGTCACTAAGACTGTCCTAGCAGTGATGGTTTACTGACAAATTTCCTTGGGCCAGGTACTGTGGTTTACATGCTTTAATTTTTTTTTTCATTTGATCTTTACAGCAATTCCTAGGAAAGGTACTGCAATATAGTATCCTCATTGTATGGAAGAGAATATCGAGGTTTAGAGGCAGTAACTCCACATTACTAGGTGTAGATGCAGATGGATATAGCTGGAAACTGGAAGAACTTCCAACCCTGTGGTCCTAACCACTACCCCACACTACCCCTGCCAGGAACCTTGCAGGGAGCCCTCCTTTCCACCCTGCAGTGTGCTTTTACTCTCAAAAACCTCCCACACAAGGATGAACACTTAAACCAGAAAATTCAGCTTTGTGAGCTCTACTCCTGGAGCTGAGGGGACTACTTTAAGTGGTAAGCCTTATCTGACTTGGATTTGAGTCATGTTTCCACTGCCTATTGATTCTGTGCTCTCGGGAAGGTTATTTGTCACTATTCATTTATCACTGTAACTCAGTTTCCCTCATTTGGATGATGCTGATAGATTCTACTTCCTACGGTGGCTCTGAGGATTGGCTGAGATGCATATTAATAATATTTCACAAATAATGTGCTTCATGCTGTGCAGTGAAATTTGAGTGGGGTTTGGGTAAGGATTATCTCAATGGAACATGTCGTTAGAGATGGTCATGCATGTGTTAAATGAACTATGTCACTACCATAGGAAAACCAACCATTCTAATCTATTCTGCTCTGTCAGCATCCTACAAGTTCAGGCCTAGAGCTTGAAATAAGAAATTATTTGCACTTAGTGTTTTCAAGTAATTGGCCATCACAACTAACAAGAGGGTTTGTTGGAAACGCCAATAGTGATAGACTGAATTTGAAAAAAAAGGGGGGGGATCTATTGACCAGAGAAAAAACAAGCCAAAGCCTTGGCTAATTTGTGTAATCAGCTTTATCAATTTGCATAAATTGTGCATCAGGCTATATTCCTCTTGGGCATAATAAGCCCAAATTTAGTTTTTCTAATTTTAAAGTCATCAGTTGCTTTTTTTTTTTTTTTTTGCTTCTTCTGTTCCTTTCTGGGATTTGTGTGGGTCACACCTCCATGCATCTGTCAGGTGGTCTTATGTGTCCCTAATTCTCAGGGCCCCCGTCAGTGCCTTGCTATAGCATCTAGTGCTTATTTTCCAAAATTGGTCCAGCCTCGACCCTCCGTCCTTTCTACCATTTCATGCCTTTTTGTCTATACTGCCTCTATCCCTCTTTTTGCTGTATCTTTTGTTCTGATCAAAATCTTCCAAATATTTTTAAATGAACCCCTTCCATTTGGTGTGCTCTCCTACTGCATTTTTTTAAATGACTTAGCTACATTCTAGTTTTTTTCCTAACAGGCCTTCTGCCCCAGATTCCACCCATTGCTTCCTCTCCTTACTTCTTTCTCAACACTCATTATTTCTCCTAGGGAGCTCTAAATAGTTCTAAAGGGTCTCAGAACATTTTGACTCTAACTCTGAGGTTATAAGATGAATTGTGATGATTTCGGGGCTCTAATATCACTTGCCTCGCCCCCTCTTTTCCCACCCTCTTGCTACTCCTCCAGTTCAGCTTGTCTCCATTCTTTTCCTGAGCTGTTTCTAGGTTATCTTTCCTGGTCTCCTGCTTTTAGTCTTGACACGCATCAATTCATCTTCCACCTTGCCACCAGAGTCTGAGCTTGGCTATGATTAAAATCTATCTAATCAAAAGAGGTGATCATAGAACTCGTTCACCAACTTTAGTAATTAGAGAACTAATGAACCTCCTTGAAACCAGCAAGTGTTCAAGAATACACATGAGAAAATACTATTTTATATAACATGTAGATAGCATACCAAAGGTTATACAGTTGAGAACATGAATGACTTTAAGAAGGATTTAAACTTAACAGACAATGTTTTAAACACATCTCCCCTAACCTTGGTGGGTGAGGTCACACAGGGCCCACACCGCAGACTGTCATCAAAGACCAAACCCTGGACTTGTGGACAACTGGTATAACCCAGACGTCATTTCTTATGATTTTATGCTGTCCAGAGGGCTGAACTGCTGACATAAAATCTTTATCTCAGAGATGCAAATGTAAACCTAATGTCCTTTTTAAAGCAGCAGCTAGTTATGGCACTAGAGATGTTTAAGCCTGAGGCTTTACGAACACTTTTGTAATATCATTAGACTGAAGATTGCCCTTGCCTCTACGCCATAACACCAACATTTGCAAATCTGGGCATTTGCAATCCTTTCTATTTCTTTCAATGTCCCTGGAACTTGAGCATCTGCTTTCAGAAAATAAGCTTTGCTTTCTGCCCTCAGACCCATGGAGGATGACAAACGAGAGGAACACTGAACTTCTTGCATGCCCTTGGTCTCAGTCACGGTCAGCCTGCTTGCATTTCCTTTGGGCTCTGGCTCTATTGGCCAATCATTTTCATGGCTGGGTTTAAAGAGCATGTGCCTAATTTAGAGCTGCTGACACAGACCGGGGAACAGGCCACCTGGCAAATGCCTTGGGCTCTGACTGATTCCACTAACTTGAAGCCTAGGCCAAGTTCCCCTCAAGTTCTGCTGAGGTTTATAAACCTTTTGGCAATGCCAGACTAGGACTGGACCAGGTAATCAGTGTTTCATGGTCCTCAGCTAGGTGTGAAATTTTAATCAAAGGGATTTTATTTTTGCAAAAATATATATGATGCACCATCAGAAATGTCACCAAGAATTAAACTTTGGATTCACTGAGGTTCAAGATGAATCAGATGGTTTCGTACAAAATGGCATATCCTGTTCTCTTTGGAGGGGAGGAGGGGATGGAAACAGGGTAGTTCTAGTACTCCCTTTGTCTTCTGGGGAAACATTACAATAACTTTTAGTCCATTCACACTTTGGAACTGGATATTTACTTTTCACTTTAATTACAAGATGGCACAGAAAACACACAAGCTTCAACCCAAAAATACACTCTCTGTATCCAGTAGGTATTGTAGAAATTATTCATTGTTATAGTCAATACGGTCTTCAGCCATGCTCTGGACTCCCACAGTTTGCCCAGAATGGTTTCAAGCGGCCTTACATCTGATGAATAAATACTAGATATAGAAGTCGTTTAGCATCAGGCTAAAATGAGAGCAGGCTCTTAGCTGGAAATGTAAAGCCAGAGCCGGCTCCTTTGCAAAGGCAAGAGAAGACTCAGAAAGGAAGCAGCACTGACTGCTAGTGTGGAGAATGGATGAGAAACATCTCTGTTGCTTGGGACACCAAGCTCACTGGAGCTCATCCAGAGAGATTCTAGAGAAGCAGAGTCCTCTGAATATTCTTTGCCAGACCTTTGCCCCAAACACAGACCAAGTCACTAAATGTTGCCTATTACAGAGGTAATTCACATGAATGCTGCAGGAACTGATTTCTCATCCTTCTCTCCATGACCTAGAGTGTGTCACTAGGTCACCATGGGTTTTGTGGGTTTTTTAGCTTCTTCCTCTCTCTGGTTGGGGTGTGGAAGTCAGTATTGTTAGGTAGTATCGGGCACAGAATCCATCCAAAGCATGGATTCTAGAGTCAGACCATTTGGTTCAGGCCCTAGCTGTATACTTCCCAGATGTGTGACATTGGGAAAATTGTTTATCCTTTGTGTACTTTGGTTTTGTCATCTATAAAATGGAGTGGATAGTAGAATTCACTACAAAGCATTGTCTGAAAATTATATGACTTATTAACAGTGAAACCTTTAACATAGTATAGTAATTATTCAATAAATATGATGATGATGATAATGCCTCAACAAAAGGGGCCATGCTTTGTGTGTGTGTGTGTGTGTGTGTGTGTATTTGTGTGTGTGTGTAAACAGAAAGAGGTGTATGACTAAAGGGCTTTAACAAAGGAGCTTAGGCATAAGATGGCATGAAGCTGTGATAGAAGGATATGACTGATTTCACAGGATAGAGATTTTCAACCTCACATCCCTTGAACCTTGAGAAAGAGCTGCTAGGCCAGTGATGGAAGGACTAGGTCACTTCCATCCAGGTCACTAAGTCTCCTTTATTCAGGGGCTGCTGATCTCCAGGTGTCAGAGGCAATGTCTGTTGAGATCACTGCAGATTGTCTAGCTGGAGGTAAGGTAAACACTGTGACACAAGAACAAGAGCTAAAGGGGACTGGGCTCCTTGGGGGTGACTGAGCAAGATTTTAGCTTTTCTTCTCAGATGAAGATAATAATCAGGACATGGACCACTGGGCTGTGTAAATATCCCTGGAGGTCTCAGAGTTCCAAGGTGGTATAGCCTGAATATGGAAGAAATATTCTCATGATAGGCACACTGAGACCCAAAAGCCTTGTAATATGAATATTAAATAAGCCTAACCTCAGTACCCCAAGCTTGCAAAACTGGATCTATTGTCTACATTTCTTCCTCCTGAGGCTTACATTTTGAGAGGTGAGACTGGCCATGGATGTGGTCATTTCCTTACCTTCCTCTCAGCCATTTTAGGAAGGTTCTTATAGATGCCTAACCAGTAACTTGATACTTGGCTACTCATGATTTACTCATCTGTTTCCTTTTCCCAAGTTTCTTTTACATAATTGACATGAATACCTCCATAAGGAAAGAAGATAAATAAAAGGAAGTAGATGTTATTTCTGTTCACTATGTTACTTGAAATTTGCTCTGAACTGGTCTTCATCAGACAGAGAAAATTACTACACTCAGATTTGGGAGTTTTAGTTGACTACGTTTCTTCATCTCCATCTTCTATAGCACAAACAAATAACTTGACCCCAATCATTATATTTTTAAATGAGAAGAATGTTTTAAAAATCCTTAGTTCTTTAAAACATTTCTAGACAAATCATACTGTGCTTCTCTAGGAGCTAAAATGCAATAGTAATCAACCTTTAGTGTCTTTCCTACACATATAAAATGAAACATAACATTTTTCATGATGTTTCTTTTTTTTTAATGGAAATTATACCATGCATTGAATTTGTAGAAAGTCAGGGCAGATTGAAATATATCAGTTGAAGGTAACTCTCAGTTGGGACTGCGAGGGGCTAAGCCGTTTTCAAAGAGAAAGCTTTGGGTGGTCTTTGCATTGGGGTTGGATTGGCCCATGTTTTTGAAAAATGTTACCTGAAAGAAACACTTAGGCACTGTGAAGAGAGTTTTGAGTTAATTTTATATCTAAATCAATAAAAAACAATGGGAACAACTTTGTTAGGAAAGAGAACATAATTGGGACAAGGTTTTCTAAATCAAATTATCCAGTAAAACCCTATATGTTAAGCATATGCAACCAAAACCCAGGCATGTATAGAATTCCTAATGGCAATTAACTTATGTATATATTGAATTTCAAATATTAACTGGTTTAGTAATTCAATAAGTATTTGAATTCCTATAGCATGGATCCCTGCATTTCTGTGTCCTCTCCCATGTCTGCCCATATATACTCTAGTTTTCTAAACACCAGGAAGTAATTTTCTTGTTTGATGTCATTTATTTAATACACTTGATTTGTCAATATTCTTAATACTCTTAAATTTTCAACTCATTCAGTAAATATTTTTTCACCATTCATACAAAAAAAACTCAAGCTGCCATACATAAAGATACAGAAACTACAGACTATGCTTGCTCCTGAACTCTAAGAACTTTATAATCTTATTAAGAGGACAAACATGCATGAAATTACTAGAATGTAATGATGTTGATTGTATGTGAGAGAGGATTGCCAAGAAGAGAGAGCTCACTGGGTTGTCAAAGAAGGAACTCTGAGGGAGGTCGGGCCCTACCTGCCACTTGAAAGATAAACTGAGGCAAGGGAAAGATCCTTTAACCTTGTGATTTTAGACACCAATCATGGATAGAATCATGAACCTCAGAGTTATTTGAGGAGGAAGACCATACCTTTTTTATTTCTGTGACCCCAGTGCTGGGCACATAGAAGTTTTCAATGAATATCTATGAATATTGATGGAATGAACTGCAGAATATGGAATTTCCCAAATGTTGCTTGCCTGAGAAGTGACCACTGATCTCTGCTTGGATGGACCCATTGATTTAAAACTCTCTTCTCCCAGAATCCATACATGGTGAGACTCTTGATTTTTAGAAGCCCTTTCCAAATAATGAACTGGAAATTACTTCCAGCAGCCTCTTCCCACTGGTCCTGGCTGTGCCTTCTCTAGCCAATTTGGCAGCTCAGCAGCTCGTTCAGGTGGCAAAACATTTTTGGTCTGGTCCATTTTGGCTCAGGTTGTATAGACACACCCATGCGCTTGACTTCCTCTGGGGATGTTTTGTGAGATTATCAATCAGTATGGTTCAAAACCAGACAGGCTAGCCCAAATGGCTTGCACCTTTTGTTCTTTTTGTGAAGGAAGAGAAAGACACACTGACCCTCTTAAAATTCTCAGAAAACCTGGCAAGTCACTGTTTTTGCTGTGAATACATTGATGGGAGTCATTTTAAGAATCATACCTTGTGAATCCTCAGCATTTCAAAGCACAGCTGCCTGCTGCCTCGGGAGAGTAACCTCCCCTCCCCCAAGGGAAAGGACAAGAAAACAGCCCTTTAACATGCTGGCTAATCCATATTTTTATTTTACATTTTTCAAAGTAGATTTCAATCACATCT
This sequence comes from Nyctereutes procyonoides, assembly GCF_905146905.1. NCBI lineage: Eukaryota > Metazoa > Chordata > Mammalia > Carnivora > Canidae > Nyctereutes > Nyctereutes procyonoides. Next base: position 25,277,023 of record NW_026575042.1, on the reverse strand, counting down.
GTCAGTGTCATCATCCTATTTGGCAGTTTGTGACCTGAGGGGATATCTATCACGTTAGCCAGAATATTTACGCAGGGGGAAGACTTCAGCAAGTTAGGCAAGATAGGACTGCAGGAAGATACTCCTCTTTCTCCACCGTCCCACTATTTTTCTCTAGGAGTTTTTCCTAGGCAACACATCAGCTGTAAAAACATGAATCTCTCTTCCTCTGCTTCCCACCTCCCAACACATATGCTATTTATCAAATCATAGAATCAAAAGAATGTGATTTCAAGAAAGCTTTTAAAGATTTCAATTTCCTTTAAAAAAAGAGATAAAGAACATGTGATCAGCTGGAGGTGTCATGCTGAGTGTTTGCTGTTTGACACTTAGCTGTCATTAACAGCAAGGCATTATTCCTATTTTGTGGGTAGAAATAATCAGGGTCTTCACATATGTCACATGTCTAATTCAGTGATATTAAGAGTCTCCATTCAGTGAAATTTGCTGACTGCACTGAAATCAGTTTGTGAAGCAGCTTTGTGCTGGTTGAAGGGGAAGAGAGCTCTGGCCACGTCTGGCAGAAAGCAGGTCTTGTTCTCATTACTCTCTGGTGATCACAGGGTGTCGGAGGCAGTGCTGTCCAGTATGGCAGTCACTAGCCACCTGTAGCTATGGGGCACTTGAAATGTTCCAAATGTAAGTGAGATATGTTCTAGGTTTCAAAGACTTACTATAGAAAATGTGAATGTAAAATATCTCAATAATATTTTATATGTTGAAATAATGACTTTTTTTGTACACTGAGGAAAATAAAGTGTTATTTAAGTTACTTTCACCTGTTTGTTTTTATGTTACAAATGTAGCTCCTAAAGAATGTTAAGTGATGAATGCCACACACAGTATTCTATAGGACCAGACTGATATAGAGGGACAGGCAAGATGTTGCCCAAACAGAAATCCATGATAAAGTATTGTCACCTTATGAACTTAATTTCTTAAAATGTTAAGCAGCATATTTTCACCTGATTTAAAAAATATCATTTTCATATCTCTCCAAAAATCAATGAACAATACATTCCCTCTTTTGGTATGAGTTAAAAGGCAGTAATCTGTAATAACTATCTAGTCCATGAAATGCAATGTTCTGCTATCTTCAGGGTGCAGTGTTACCAGCAGTGTCCCCCCAATTCTGGAGAACTACACAATGGGGCTCTTTAGTGCACCTTAGATTATATATTTCCAGATTTAGCTTGTTTTGTAAGATTCTAGGGATCTAATATCTGAATGTTACTTAAACTTTCCACCCCACTGGGCTAGAGATGAAGCACAAAGACTTTGTGAAATCATTCAAAATACAGCAGAACTCTCAATGCATTCTACATTACGAGCTATCCCATTATTTAACCTAATACACTAATGTCTGGGTGAACCATCCAACCTCCAAGTTTTCTCCATAGACAGTAATTGAATTATAAACTATGCACTGTGATGTAGATATAAATTATGGGTATTTCTCTTAGAAATGTGTGAATATCAAATTATTCTATTTGCTTATTAATCTTGATGAATTGTAAATTATTTTAATAACATTGATTTACTACTCTATTCATCTTTTACTTGAAAATTATTAGAAGTGAGTAATGGTTGGGAAATGTTGCTACTTTTAGATTTTTAAATTAACCCTGGTGCAGGTATTTCTAGAATGGCCATATACACAGACCTAGATATTAACCTTAACTATTCAAATTCCCATGCAAATGATTGTCCACAGGGTCTTTTGTCCTCCTTGTAAACCTCCTGGAAAGAGGGGTTTTTTAAATTCTTTTCTTCATCCTCCTCTCAGACCTCTAGCAGCTGGGAGTCTGTATGCTCTCTGTATAACAACCATCTTTCTAACTCATTTGAAGGCCAGTCAAGGCAGGCCTGGTGGGCTTGTCTGATGGCTCTGAGGAGGGGAAGGAGGGAAGATCTTGGTGTCTAAAGCTGCACGGTCCAATATAGTATCTTCTAGCCACATGTGGTTATTGAGCACTTGAAATGTGGCTAGTGACGTACTCTAAGTGTAAAATGTGCAGCAGATTTCAAAGAAAACATTTCCAATTAACAAAAAAGTAAAATAGCTCATTCCTGCAAACATAAGAATAGGACATAAATCTGGCTTTTAAAAGTAAATTGATTTCTATTTTGAGTCTCCATTCTGGCAGGGTAAGAAAACATAATAAATTTGAAGTCACTTTCCCCTTCTCTCCTTTGCTGAGGGTTGTAACTGTCCTGGGAGCTTACCTAGTCCTGCAACACTGTGGGAAATAAAGACCTAGCATCTTTCCACCTTGGCAAGGCTCCTTTGTGGCCAGGGGTTACCTCAGTCACTCTTCTCCCCATGCTGGATTCTGGAATCTCAGAAACTGTTCAAGATCCTTTCCAACTGCCATGCTGCTCTCCAGCACATGTGTGATTCTGGGTCTCCTGGAACAGGCTAGGATGTAGGAAGCCCTTGCGGGCTATCTGAAGCTCTGTCATCTTAGACCAGAGGTGCCAAATTTCAGCCCATAGGCCAAATCCGGATTATTGCCTATTTGTGTAAATAAAGCTTTATTGGATCATAGCCACATTCATTTTTATGCATTGTCTGTGGCTACTTTTGTGCTGATGGCAGAGCTGAGTAGTCGTGGTGGAGTCTATATGGCATGCAAAGGCTAAAATATTTACTATTTGAACCTTTAAGAAAGAGTTTGCCAACTCCTGGCTCAGGAACACCATGTACCCTTATCTTCTCAGGTCTTCCTACCTTCTCAGGTCTTTATTTGGGGCTGAGGCATCGGTTCCCTATGCTGTCACATCCCATCAACTGTTTTTCCCCCATATCCACACCCAGACTCCATGGTAGAGGTGTTAGAATCCAGGCTCATTTTTCCCAGGGGCCTCATCAACTTCTAAGCTCTAATCAATTCCCCCCAGAGAAGGAAGACTTGCTTCTAGTCCCTTCAAGTATTTTTCCAAATCTTTGTCTATGTTAAGTGGCCCCTTTATTTCCTCCAAACCCTAAGGTTTCAAATTCAGCTCTTAGAGTTACTTCTCAAATTTCCCTTGTGTATTCCTTTCCCGAGGCAGTTAACAAAGAATGGCTTAAATCAGCACTTCTTCAAGTGTAGACCACGGGACAGTGGCATCAGCATCACTGGGAACATGCTGTCCAATGCAGAGTCTCTGGTCTTATTCCATGCCTGCTGTACCAGAAACCCTGGGAATGGGGCCTAGGAATCTGTATTTGACAAGATCTTCAAGTGATTCTGATGCAGGCTAGAGTTTTCTAAGTCTTGGGTGAGAATGAGTGGTATTGAGAATGGAGATTGGGAGAAAGCATTCCATCTAAAATGCAGACTGTTAATGTAATCTGTCCCTATTTCACCCCATCATTGCTGTGCTTAGATCTACTCTCATGGTCTTCCTTTCCCATGTAGCAGTTTGCTTTAACACATCAGGGTCATACTTATGGTGGCCCAGAAGCTGTGATGCAATGTTCATAGAAGCCCAGGGTTCTTTGCTCCTCAAAGATGTTGATGTCTCTTTTATTCAGTCCTCTGGGTAGGTCAATGCACATTGCTAGTAGAATTCATTTCTTCTTTTCTTATCACTGCCTCTCCAAATTGGACTATGTGTGCTCTGGCATAGTGTGTACTAAGGGATGTGCCAAACTGCATCCTTAATGGGAAATATTGACCTATCTAGACTTGAAGGAAACATGTACTCATAAGTATGGGTAAAATGGGGATTAGAATACAAAATTCTCACTCTTTTTAAAGATAAAACAACAGATTTATAGAATTGCTCCAGGCTATGCCACCAGAGGAGCCTCCAGGGAGGGTATCCATTCTCCTTTGCCAGTAGGAAAGTTTGAGGAGTCCTGATGTAAGTAACCTGAAGAGAGAGCAGAATATGACTTGGGGACCATTTGGGCACTTAACCAATTTGTAAGTTAGGGACTACTTTAGTTTGTCTCTTTGTCCCATTATTCAGATGTTCACCTTATCATTCTTGGGTATTTATTATTTATTATTCTTAATTATGTACTATCTATACTTGAGCTTGTGTTTTCCTTCATGTTCATTTCCCCCTCCTTCTTTCCCTCTCTTTTATCATGTGACTTCTAAACCCATTGATCATGTTGATACGAAAGCCACTGACGAAGGCAACATTTGGGTAAATGTTTCAGGGGCCCCCCTCACAGACTCATTTTTGCATTAGTGTTCGGATCACCTACATAATGGATCTGATTTATTTCAGTATAAAAGTAGCTGTACTTTTACCCCTCACTCTCCACTTAAATGTCTCTGTTCAGCCTTCTGCCAAGCATCACATATTGTGGGAATTTGCTGTAGGCTTAGATACCTCCCTGTGAACTCTTTGTCCAGGTTCTCACCATTCACAACCTCTTACTCCCTGTTTATGCAAAGCTCTGTGTACTGAGTGGAGGAGCTGCCTCTGAGGTACATGCCTTGCTCTTTTCCTCACACCAAAATGTGCAGTAGCATATTCACTCACAAGCCATATACTTGTTTTGAAGCCCTTTTAAAAAAATGTAACCCTGGAGGTAAATTCCCCATATATTTCTTTTAAGTTGGTTCTTTCTCCATACCTTTTATTATTGTCTTTCCATTTTCAAAAACCAATGAGACAATGAGGAAATTTTATGGCCAAATGTAAATGTGAATTTAAAATTTTCTGATTTTGGGGTTTCTAACAATGCTTGATCATTTTTGCCGTGGGAGCAGGGATATGTCAGAAATGGACCTGTCGTTTTGCTTTGTTTTGCTAAATAATTCATAGCAAAAATCCACAAATTTTCAAAGATCTTTCTCTATTTCAAATAACACTGAACTACAGAATAAAGATAAGAAACCACCAGCAATTTGGTTCCCTTTTCTTTTATTATCAGAAATATTCTTCACCAATTTTCTGCCTAAGTCCAGCATTTACTAACCCAAAGAAATTGGTCAGACAGCCTCTTCCCCTTTAGTTGCAGGTAAAAAATAATAAATAAAATAGGGAGGCCTTTGTATTAATCTTCTAATGCTAATTATTTTCCAAGATTTCTTTTGGAGGAAATACCCCAAACGTTATTAATGTATGATTCCCACCTGAAGATAATAGACACAGGTATTCAACTAAGTTCTGAGTTCTGCTTTCCCATCTCTTCAAGTGTCTTACCACAAGCCCCCCAGATGACTACATCAAGAGAGGGGAAAAAAATCATTGCACATAGTGGAGTCTTCTGGCAGGTGTTATGGGATCCCATCACTGGGCTTGATCCCATCTTGATCTGCCATCAGTCCTGATGACAAGAGTTTGGAGCAAAGTATCAACTGGGCAATGTGATTCGAAATGAAAACATCCATTTTCCTCTAAGAAAGAAAAAAAATCAGCAATTTGGATTTATGATAATGAAAACTATCATGAATTTCTGGATTTTTCTGGGTTAAAGGATTCAAAAAATAGTTATCCAAGGAAAGTGGGGGTGATGAAAACCAAATATTCGCCATCAAAAATTGTCTTTTACTTTTTCCTGAGAAAGTGGCTGGACTGGTGCCATGCTATATAACCTAATGCCATCATAAGTACTTTACAGACCAGTTGAGAGACTACATGATCTCATACACTCAAAGCCATTTGTGCAGCTGGATTGGTGCCCGTCCCCTCTTGGATTGCCAGATTTGGACCTTATATTGTAAGAGTGGATCCATCATTTCAGCCATATGTTTTCATATCGTGTAGTGTATCATGATAGAATTCTGGTGTTGCTCCTGGAGAAAGAGCACCATTATCCATTTTGCCACTTTGGTTAATATAGGGTAGTGTCACTGCTGTTAGGTTGGAAGAATGCAGAACTATGACTCTTGTGGAGTGGACTTCCATGGATGTTTCTGCATAGAAATCTAGAGAAATTCCCAGAAAACTGTCCCCTGCTTCCCCTTCCTTTACTAAAAGTTCACGAAACAATGTTTTCCCTATAGACAATGACACATCATATGCCCAATGTCATTAGATTCAAAGGGCCCTGCCCAGATTTAGTCTCTTTATCAAAAGGAACTGAAAAATTTCTCTCATTCAGTATGCTCATTACACTGAGCAGGAACATGAGACTTAATGATTAACCTCACTGGCCCAAGATCTGACTCTGGTCAGGAGTGAAACTGGACGGACCTCTTTCTTCCTATCTACTGACTCAGAGGAAAAACCACTCCTGAGAGGACCTCTCCGAGAACTAGAGAGACAAGAACAACATGTGCAAAGTTTAGAGAAAGTAAAGGAGCAACTCCAAAGTCAAAATTCACAATCACAAGGCACAGAAGTGAGAATGCAAGATTAAAATAAAGGAAGAAAGAAACCTAAATCCTGGCATGTATAAAAAGCTCAGGGCAAAATTCTCTCTCCGATGGCACCAAGGAGCTCTCAATTGTGCATTCCAAACTCATTCCAGGAGCAGCACCCCCACTGATGTCAATGGGAGAGCTGCACTCAAAAGCATTGAAGCAACGGCAATAAAGATCCACAGTGTATACAGAGGGGAAAAAAATACCACCACCAAAAAACAAACAAACAAACAAAAAAACAGCAACAACAACAAAAAAGAAAAACAAAACCCTGCCTAATGTGGGCACCGAGTGGGGAATTTCTGCCCTTAACAACCAGAACAAGTATGCAGGGTAGGCACCAAGTAAGACCATCTATCTGAGATCTTAGCTTGTGTCCTGCCCCCTAAAATTTAGAGTCTGAATCAATGGATGGAAAATCTGATGGCACATTTGAATCACTTTGGGAGTTTTAAAAACATAATAATATCCCAAACCCACCCCAGAGATTCTGCTTTAATTGATCTGAGGAGGAGCTTGGGCATTGGTGTCTTTTAAAAGCTTCCCTGGTGATTCTAATGTGCAGCCAGGTTGAGATCTGTTGCTTACAGTATGAAGCTGCTCCAAAGGTTTTGTGTGTGCCACAGAGAGCAGGATGGTCAGCAGACCTGCCCCTTATCTCTGTCTCAAAGGCTAAGGAATACAGGATGAATTAAATCCTCGTTTATGAAAACTGTTGAGAAAATAAAGTATTGATCTTACTTGAGAGACTTTTATGTTAGTCAATTAAATTAGTACTGTACCTTTCTCCTAGTAAAATAAGAGTACCATTACTATATGGTAATATAATGTTCCATAATATTTTTATTGTGAGACAGGGGACGTGTCTTACTGCACTCAAATGTACAGTTTACGCACGACTGTAAAGTTAGCTGTAATCCATAAACAGGCGATATAGATCTTAGATATCTCTTTTAAGATCAGTTGGAAGGAAAACTCCTTATTCCTTAGCAACACCATAGGAAGCAGGATTGCCTCCAAGAAAAAAAAATCCTTATCTTTCCTAATTATTCCACATGAAAAGGCAATAGAACATTCCATTATTCTAATATATGAAGGGGAATCAATGCTTTTCTGATAATTCTCATATACATTATTCAAGTATTGCAATGGAAACCTGAAAAAATATTTATTTTGCTTACATTTTTTTTCAGTGCTACTCACTGCACTCCCCTGAAACAAGAACCAAAAAATATTTTTTCCCTGAATTTCATATGCTACAATAGAAAACAACACAATATGTAGGAAGGTTACGTGTTTCCTGGGTTGTTGGGGGAGCTGATAGTTTCAAGCACAGTACAAATAGGCATATTACTTGAGCGTTTTCACTTTAGGCTATTTGGAAATGTGTCATTTAAAATGTGGAATCCTGGCACAAGATTTTCACACTGAAATTTTTCAAAACTATCTAAAATGTGTCTTATTTGTGAAAATGCATCTTATTAATCCATTGTGATATAAAATAACAGCTGCTAATATGATTTTAAAGTTTGTAATAAAGTGCATCAAAATGTCTATAGAACGGATCATGACAGCACAGCCAACAAGCGATATTTCAGGGACTTTTATATGTGAGTAAAATGCCAACATGGCAGAAAATGAAAAACTCCCAAATGTATCTTTTTTAATTTTGACATTTATTCTTCTAATTGGACCCCACACCCACTTGTCCCAGCCATTTCTATTGTCAGAAAAGGAGTAAGGCAATAGTCATTGAGCTAAAGTAAGTTCTACAACCCCTGGTGTCAGCCTGTATCAGTTAGCTATTGTTACAATAATGCTGGGTAACAAATCACTTTAGCTCAGTTGCTTAAAATCATTTATTCTAGTGTCTGTGGGTCAGTGAGCATTTGGCCAGTTGGGGCTTGGCTCAGTTATGCTTGGCTCCATGTTATAGATTGGACCCATTTTTGTTCCAAGAGTCTATAATGTTCCTTGGATCAGTGGCTACCCAAGGCATGTCTTCTCATGGCGATGTTTCATATGCAAGAAAGATTAGTGGAAACACATGAAACATCCAAAGGGGTAAACTTGGAATTGGCATATTGTTATGTCTACTTGCATTCCATTAGCCAAAGCAAATCACTTGGCCAAAACTGACATAAATGATAGGGGTAAGGGAAATATATTCTGCCTCTGATGGGAAAAATTGCATCAGTACTAGAATTTACCACATGGCCCATAATATATTTCCTCTCTGGCAAATGCTTATAACTCTCCTTGGAGGAAAGCTTTTGGTGACAAACATTGCAGCTGTTTGTGGTGGTGAGGGAGCAGGAATCTTGCATGGCTGTGACTTTGCTTTCTAAATTAATAATTTGACATCAACATAACCATATTGTCCTGTTAGAGATGGTAGAGTGTAAGAGTGCAGTTTCTGGTGCTAGATTGCTAGGGTTCAAATTCTACCTCCCACAATTACTGTCTTCGTGATTTTAGCAAGTTACTTAATTGTCTGTTCTTGGTTTTCCTCATGTGTAAATGTGGGAAGCAAGAATACCTAACTCATAAGGTTGTTGTAAGGTTTAAATGAGTTAAGGCATCTAAGTATTCACTTAAGAAATGAAGTTGTCCACAGTCAGAGTAGAGTGTAGCCATTCAAGTCTCCCATCTTTTATTCACTACATTGTTTCTGAACTACAGACTTCTGGAAAGCAGGAACCATGCCTACTTTACCTGCTGTGTGAATTTTTTAGTAAGTCATCATATCTGGTAAGTGGCCTAATACATTTTATGGTGGCTAAACATGAGTAAAGATTGTTTACTTTCCACATCTACTCTGCCAGAATAGGTTTGTGCCAACTTCATAACTATATTTACCTTTCCTTCAGAAACCATGACAAATTAAACCTAACAACACAAAGCAACGATCCATTCAAAAAATATTTTTAGGCACCTATTGTGGGCAAAGAATCTTTTGAGACAATGGGGTACAGGGACTGGGAGTTGGGAATTACAAAAATACCTAAAGCATGTCCCTGTTAAAAAGCTTCAACTCAATCAGAAAGATAAGACACACAGTATGGGTAACAGTGGAGTCAAACAGAAAGGGACATGCTACTAGAAAGGTATTGGTAAAGCTTTGGATGAGCGGAGTAAAGAGCTTTTTTTTTTTTCTTTTTTTGTTATGTGACTTTACTCATCTGTAGAATGGAGGTAATAATAATACTTGCCTCATAGAGTTATGAGGATTAACATATAAAATATTTGTAACGTTATTAACCACTAGTTAATATGAGTACCAGCAGGATGCCTCCTATCTATGGGAAAGACAAGAGGGAAAGGGGTACAAAAGACATAATTAAACTGGAACTCAAAGTCTTTTTGAGATTTGAACATCCAGAGATGGGAAGGACAAAGCACATCAATGGAATGAAGTCAGGTTTTGGACTTGGCAATTTTCTTAACTTCTCTGGCTGACCTATCAGTTTCTGAAAGAGGTGTGTAAAAATCTCTATCTATATTTACAGATTTGTGAATTTCTTAGAATTCATTCTATTTTTGCTTGCATATGTTGAAAATCATGATAAACATATCTTTCTGGGTGAACTTTTTTTAATATTAAGTAATTACTCTTTAAATCCAATAATGCTCTAGGTTTTGAAGTCTATTTTGTCTCATATTCATTGTTGTAGTAGCTTATTTTGGTCAATTTTGGTTTTTCTGATATATCTTTTTCTTCTCTGATATTTACAATTTTACAGTATTATTATATTTTAGGTATATCTCTCATAAACAACATATGAGAATATTTTTTTCTTTATTGTTCATTTACATTTCTTAGTTTACTTATATGCTTGGGCATATTTCTACTTCTATTTTTCATTTTAAAGTTACCCTGTATCACTTCTACTTCTCTCCCAACCCTTATCATCTTTCCTAACTTAATTATCAAAATTTTCCTTATCTGTTTGAAATTTTATTTTTTAAATAATATCTAAGTGTTTTTATTTAAATTCAATTTTCCAACATATAGTATAACACCCAGTGCATATCACATCACATGCCCTCCTTAGTACCTGTCACCCAATTACCCCACTCCCCACCCCCTCTCCTTCAGCAACCCTCAGTTTGTTTCCCAGAATTAAGAATCTCTCATAGTTTGTCTTCCCCTCTAATTTTTCTTCATTCAGTTTCCATCCCCCTTCTCTTACGGTCTCTTTCACTATTTCTTATATTCCACATATGAATGAAACCATATAATTGTCTTTCTCTGATTGACTTATTTCACTCAGTGTAATACCCTCCAGTTCCATCCATGTCAATGTAAATGGTATATATTCATCCTTTCTGATAGCTAAGTAATATTCCATTTTGTGTGTGTGTGTGTGTGTGTGTGTGTGTGTCTCACATCTTCTGTATCCATTCACCTGTGGAAGGACATCTCAGCTGCTTCTACAGTTTGACTATTGTGGACATTGCTGCTATGAACATTGGGGTGCAGGTGTCCTGTCATTTCACTAACATTTTATTTTTTAGAATCTATCTTTATGTTTTTAAATGAAAAATTGACTTTAAAAAGGTTGAAATTTATACTTCAATGATAATTTATTGTTAAAGTCTGAAGTTAATATCTCTGTCCTTTTCCTAAACAATGAACTTACAAGAATTTTAAAATCCTTTAAATTTTTATTTATTTTTTACACCCTTAAAATTGTTAAAGTCATATTCTCACCTTCCAAAATATTGTGTCTTCTAATATTTTAGTTGTACACTTAAACTATTATTGCTATTGCTACAAATATTTTTCATTTTATTGTTGCTCTTCTTACAGCCAATGCTTACTTATACTTACCCACATGTAATTATTTATTTGTTTTCCACTGCTTCCTGTGTTCCACTGTTTCTTCTGAGTTTAATTTATTTTCTTGCTGAGGTAGATCCTTCAGTAGTGCTTATACTGAGGATCTGAGGTCTTTAATATGTATTTTTACAATATAAACTTTCCTGTCTTTTATTTTCTGCAAATATATTCAGTTTGCTCTCAAGCTTTAACAATACTTTATTTGGAAATAGAATTCTAAGTTGTTAGTTGTTTTTCCTCAGCACTTTGGAATTATTATTTGGAATTATTATTTTATTATCTTTTAATCTGTATTATTGTGGACAGGCAATATGTGGTCACTTTATTAAAGCAATAGTCATTTCAGCTAGTTGTTTTCATAGTTTAAAATTTTCTGTTGAAATTTTCCACTTGTTTTATATTTTATATTTTCACTCTTTTATATTTTCCTTTAAATTCCTGAAGATATTTATGCTAGCTATTTGAAAGTTTTTACTAGCTATTTGAAATTCCATCATTCCTTTCACTTGAGTCTGTATATGACCAATATTTCTTCCAATTATGAGTCAAATGTTGTTTTGTTTAATTTCAAATGGCTTGTGATTTTTGATGGCATGCTGTACATTGTCAATTCAACATTTGAATGTTTAGATTTTGTCATTTTCTTTGAAGAATACTGTGATTTTTTTTTCTTTCTGGAAAGCAGTTAATTTACTTGCAGTTCATCTTGATCTATTTAAAATTTGTTCTAAAATATGAGAGAGGGTTTAGAGTAGACTGTCCTCCAGGGTTAAGTTAACTCTATTCCCAAGGTGTGGTCTTTATGAGTTTGTAGGATGTTCATTTCAGTATCTTCACCCTCACTGGTTGGAACCAAAGCGTTTCCAAGCCCTGTGCAGTCTCCAGAATCTTCTAGATTATTAATTTTTTCTAAATAGTTCTTTGCCCAGTCTTTTGGAGTTTCATTTTGCACATGAGAAACTTAATGTTTAACCAAAGGTTCAAAGGAACTTCTATCTAAGTCCTAGAGTCATTTCTCTTTGTAATTATTCTTTTCTGGTGCTTTTCTCTGGATATTCTAGTTGCCTCAGTAGCCTTGATTCTAATCTTCAATGGCTTAGCTAAGGAGACTTCAGTTCTCTGCTTGAGCTTCTCCAGTTTGCACCATAGTCCAAAAAGTGCTACTAGACAAAACAAAGGTGATAAAAAGCTTACTCCATCACGGGTGGAAGCAGAAGTCCTGTTGTTTCTTTTAAAAATTTTTTCTTTCTACAGTAGCATTTCAAAGTATTGTCCAAGACTAAATGTATTTTATACTCATGCTGTTTTGAAGAACAGAGGACTTCTTCAGTCTTAAACTCGTATCTTTCTTCAATACTGGAAAACTTCATCCATTTTTTTCTTTAAATATTATCTTTTCCTCATTTTCTTTATTTCTTTTTTTGAAGATTCTATTAGAGTTACGTTGCATTTTTTTCTAGTCTACAAGACTCATAAAGTCTTCCTGATAGTTTACATTTCCTTATTACTGTGTTTTATTCTCAATAATTTCTTCATTTTATTCAGTCACCAACTCTTTCTTCAGTCGTATCTATTCTGTTATCTAGCTTATTCTCTGAGTTTTAATCTCACTGACTATAATTTTTATTTCTTTTTTTTTAAAGATTTTATTTACTTATTCATTCATGAGATACACAGAGAGAGAAAGAGGCAGAGACACAGGCAGAGGGCAAAGCAGGCTCCATGCAGGGAGCCAGACTCAATCTGGGGTCTCCAGGATCACACCCTGGGCTGAAGGTGGCGCTAAACTGCTGAGCCACCCAGGCTGCCCTACAATTTTTATTTCTAAATGTTTTATTAGATTATTTTTTATATGTGCTAATTTTGGAAAAGAATCATGGCCTTTTGTTATGGTGTATATTTATGCTTTAATTCTTAGTTCTTTTAAGTATTCTTATTTTTAAAGTTGCTTTTGGCTCTTTTTTTTTTGTCATACCTATTTGCTGTACCTTCTGAATCTTTCTAATGGTGAATTGCTTCCTCAAAATGTTTGAATTTTTAATTTATGAGTTTCCCTTTAGCAGAGACATTTTTCCCTTTGTGAGAGTTTCATGTGCTTTTATATAAATGTCCCTGAAGAGTGGTTTTCTTTTTTTTTTTTAAGATTTATTTATTTCAGAGAGAGAGAAATCAGGCAGGGGAGGGGCAGAGGGAGAAGAAGAGAAACAAAATCTCAAACAGACTCAGCTGAGCATAGAGCCTGATGTGGGGCTCAATCTTACGACCATAATATCATGACCTAAGTAAGCTGAAACCAAGAGTTGGATGCTCAACTGACTGAGCCACCAAGGCACCACATTTTTTAAAGATTTATTTATTTATTTGATAGAGAGGGAGAAAGGAAGAGACAGAGAGGAAAAGAGAAAGAGTGGGGGAAGGGCAGAAAGAGGGAGAGAGGAGAATCTCAAGCAGACTGGAGTGGCTTTTTCTTTCTTCCGTCAGGGGCTCAGATATTCAGGGCCAAAGCCATCACCATTTTAGGACAATTATCCATATTGATTGCTTACATTAGGCTTTCGTCACCATTTATTATGTCTAAATGTATACCCTCTACCTGCATTGGCATAGGTTTGATGTCTTAAGTTTTCATTGAAGTACTTTTTCCCACCAAGATCTCTGAGTAGGTACTAAATTCTTTCTGGGTCAGCAAACAGATTTTCTAATCTCTTTTTTTCCTCAGGGAAACCATTCTTTTTGTGAGTTCAAGGCCACACATTCTATCACCAAATGATAGGGCTGCCATGGCACTGACTAGGTATTTAGACTTTCAAGTCCTTCTTTGTCTAATGCCTTGGTCTCTTTTTCTTATTTACATTTGGCTATTATATTTAGAACATACTATTGCTTATTCAGCATTTCTCTATGTTTGGTGAGGATATGGGGAGAAAGCAGGGGTGGATGGAATGATCTGTTTGAATATCAAGTAGCTGTTGATCCTTAGTGTAAAATGACATAATAATAGTATCTTCATAAAATTTTTGTAAGGATTAAGCAAATAAACATATAAAACAATTAGAATAATGTCTGTTCTAATGTAATATTCAGTATTATTTTTAGCCTTAACTTTTCCATATTTTATACTGCTTCATACTGAATTCCAAAAATTTGGATTCTATTAAGTTGACAATCAGAGAGCATTGAATTGTGAGCAGAATTTAAACCCGATTAAGGTTGAACCCTAAGGATATTAATCTGGCGGTAAAGTATAAGATGAATAGGACAAAGAAGAGGCTGGAGATCAGAAGACTATCACAAAAGTGCAAGTGAAAGATAATGCAGGCACAAATCACAAAGGTTGGGTCAATAATAAGGGAGAAAATTGGAACAGACCTAAAATGCTTTATATGTTATGAAGGATGACTGTGGATAGAATAGAAAAGACTTGGCAATTGACTGAATGAAAGTGATGATGGGGTGATGTGTATGTAATTGTATTAATTAGTCCAGCAAATATTTGGTGAATTTTCACAGCCAGAAGCAAGCGATCATGATAAGTGATAATAATAGTAATAATAATAATAATAATAATAATAATAATACAGAGTTAAAGTTTTGGACACTTTTCCCATGAAAAACTGAGGTTCAATTCCACTTTCCTTGTATCTAGACTGGCTTTCAAGTATTAGTTGTAACCAATAAAATATGCTGTGAGTGAAGAGGTATGACTTCTGAAACTAGGTCAAGAAAGGTAAGGAGTTTATACCTGGGTCTCTGGTAACCTTCACTTTTGGGATGCTCCCTTTCAGAGCCTAACCATCGTATTGTGAGAAGCCCAAATCATATGAAAATGCCAGGCATGGGTGCTCTGATCAACAGTACCAGCTTCCAGCGCACTGTCTGCCTTGTGAATGAGCCATGTGGGATGTCCAACTCGATTGAGCCTTCAAATGATGACTCTTGGCCTTCATCCAGCTATAACTGCACAACAGATTCCAAGAGAGAGCCACGCAGAAAAGTCATTTCCACAGAAACATGGCTCTTTTAGGTTACTAAGTGTTGGCTAATTTGTTACACAGCAGTGGATGACTGGAATAAACAGTTAACGTATTAAATGTTTGCTATGTACCATTTACTGTGATAAACATTTATATTACTTCAACTAACCTTGTCAATAACTTTATTACTCTTACTCTTATTTCAAAGACCAGGAAACTGAAGGTCAGGGAGTTTTAGTTAACTTGATCCTGATTGTACAGTTAGGAATTGGTAAACCTAGGATTGGAATGAAGTCCAGGTTAATACAGAGCTATACTTTTCAACCACTATACCTGCTTCAGTCTACATTTTCCCAAAAGCCCGCCCTGAGACAAGAAGTCAAGTGTAAGTAGTTTTTTTTTTTTTTTTTAAAAAGATTTTATTTATTTATTCATGAGAGACACAGAGAAAGAGAGAGGCAGAGACACAGGCAGAGGGAGAAGCAGGCTCCACGCAGGGAGCCTGATGTAGGACCCGATCTCTATCCGGGATCATGCCCTGAGCCGAAGGCAGATGCTCAACCGCTGAGCCACTAGTGCTGCCCAAGTGTAAGTAGTTTATTTGGAAGCTGATTACAGTAAACACTGATAAGGTTGTAAAGAAGGGAAACAGGAAAGGAAAGAAACCCTATAAGGATGGGTTATTAAGTTTACTGTGTTGGTCAACTGGAGCTCAGTCCTACTGGAGAACCAAGGGAGACACTGTAGGACATGCTTCAGAGTTATCTCAGCTGAGGGCTGAAGAAGCTGAAGTAATTGTCCTCTAAATCCTCATCTGTGATTGGTTGAAGGCTGCTTCCAAGGGTATTAATTCTCCGATATTTCTGGTTTGACCTGAAAATGGACTGAGTATGGCTCCATGTCCATAAAGGAGCCCAGGCAGAGAGTCACAAGTGTTTGCAGTAAACAGCCTTTGGTGTGTAGATATGAATGTCGAGGTCATATAGTGACAGCATCTGCCTACAATGCTATCACCCTTACAGTCCTCCTGGTCACATGGATATTAATTATAAAATAGAAATATCACAGAAAAGCTGGAAATAACAAATAAAAGAGATTCTTCCTTTAAGTGCTATCATTTCAGAGACTGTGTGGACAGTTGAGGGAATGTGTAGATGTATGTGCATGTGTACCAAATGTACTTAGAAGTCACAGAAGTAAAGTCAAGGGAATTGTGAGCTACTGTCCCAAATTATAAAGAAAGAGAGAAATAGAATTTGTCTCTCTACTTCTGTCAAGTGGTTCCTCTCCATTTGTGAGCTGATTTGTGTATCTTTCCACCAACTCTGTGATGTACATATATGGCTTAGATGTGGTCATTTGTGGTCAGGAAAAAAAGTGAGTATTTATTTTATAGCCCATTAATAGACATTCAATTTCACCTACAACGAGCTGAGTTCACCTACAAGGAGCCTGCTTCACCCTCTGCCTGTGTCTCTGCCTCTCTCTCTCTCTGTGTCTCTCATGAATAAATAAATCTTAAAAAAAAGATTAGAAACAATCATTGTGATCACTCCAAATTTGTTCTTATCTATCTCCCAGTATCCTTTATGTCACAAACACATAATAACACATAAAATACACACTGATTATAATTTTTTTCCACTTCAAGTGGCATTTCAGGATTAGGAGAAGTTGGAGTGTGAGATTGGAACAAATAAGGATTCAATTAATCATTGAGGATTTGTTGTTTGGGGTTAAACCCCTGAATTTTAGAACATGAAGAGGAAAATGAAAGCCAATGACAGTAGCAGTTAGATGAACATTTGGGCATTATCAAATCATCTTTGCCACAGATACACTAATTGTGGAGTGAGATATTAGGGCCGAAGTGAAGATGATGTGGGCACATCCGTCAACCCTGATAAATATGGTTCTAGGTCCTAAAAATGAATAGGTGGCAAGTTTAATGAAAACAGAAGTCTCTGTTTTTCCAGTCTGTTTTCATTTAGCTATTTCCCTACATATGTATGTGACCATGATATTCAGCCTATGTGTATCCAGCTCCTTGACTGGAAGCATTAGAGGTATAATAGGCTATCACGTGCCCTTTTCCAAGGAGAAGCTATATTTTTATCACCTCAGCCTCAGGTGCTAGAAAACAAACGACTGAGATAGCACAAGCGATGGTATTGAAGTGCATGGACCAAGCCAAATGGTATTTGTTCAGGTAAATGGAATCTTGAGGTTTTAATGAATTTGGAAAATTGATAAGGTTCCTGGACAAAGTTGGGCTAATGAGGGAGTTAATGAAAAGGCAAAGAGGAGAATAGGAGTGAATCTTGGACATTTTTCAGAGGCAAATACACAAGTTTGTTTCTAATCCATAAGGCCAAATATTTCCTTTCCCACACTGGGCCATATGTTTAATCCACCAAGACAAAGACTAGAGCAATGAGTATTAACCACAAGGTCAGGAGAATCTATTATTGATTCCATCACAAACTAGCTGTATGACCTTGGGCAAATCATACCACTGCCCTGGACCTCACCCCAAAACACAGAACAAAAACAAAAATGTAAAGAGTATGTGGGGTCTTTAAAGTTCTTTCCAGCATCATGGATCTATAAAATGCGACTTAACAGAAGCTTCGGCAGGAACAGAATTAAATCCAAACGGAAAATAGCTTTCGTAATCATATCTGAACATTTAATTTGTCATTTGCTTTATGACATATGCATGAGGCTTGTTTAAAATAACTCTACAAGGTTAATTATCAGTGCAGAATACAACGATTGTGTCGGTAGTACAATATTTTGTTAGGCATGTGTGACAACATTGCAAAGTGGATCAGCTGCAAGACTGTTTGTGATTTGGCATCCCCTTAGTTTAAAATGGCCACAATCCTAAACATGTGTTCCCCCACTCCCCCACCTCTATGGACAAAGTGTGTGCCATAAAAAAATTAACTCAGAAAATAAAGCTTATTGACAATTTGTTGAACTCTTTAGAAGGTATACAAAGGGTGGCAAAACAGGAGACAAAGTTTTCGGGCAGCTCTGATGCTACATGAACAGAAGCCTATGAGTGCTCAGGAGCCATTATTTTATTCAATCACAGGCAGAAAGCTTGTCCCAAACTAAGAGTGATGCTTGAATTGGTGAGGGGATAATGTTGAAAAGTATTGATTAGTTGTTTAAATACCTACAATGATTTCTTACCTTGTAATAAAATTGGTTTCTTAAAAATAACTCTGTAAGCTCACGTTTTGAATAACCCACAAATAGCACCTTAATATCTAAGGAGGGATGATTTATAGTTATAGTTACCTGGGTTTTGTCTACATAATGTCAGTTTTCTCTTTCAGAAGGGAATTTGTCACAGCATTTCACTATGCTAAGAAAATAGAGGCACCTACCCACAATAAACACACTATTTCCCCAGGACGATTTCACTTCTATTTCCTCTGGGGAGAGTGAAACCCTCTGTCAGTTGAAGGAATATTGAACAAATGCCATAAAAAGCAAATGCCAATTTTTCTGAGACTGTTAACAATAGTGAATATTATGTTTATTTTTATTACAAAGTATCTCTTCTCATTTATATGACCCTACATAAAATGTGCTATTATATAAGGGCATTTCTGTCAGGTCAAACCCACTAACTCATATATTTTGTCATAATGCAATGGGTTATTTAATCCAACAGAATATTAAGACTTTAATCTATCTTTTTGCAACATAAAATGCCAACAGTTGAGAATTCTCATGATTAGGTAAGGAGTGTAATCTTTGTGGCCTTTTCAAAAAAGCTTCCGGTTAGAAAAGCAATGTAGCTGGTCAGTTCAGGTTGGTACAAAGAACAATTGGAAGCCATTTTGACCTGGGAACTTATCAAGGTCACTGTGACCTAGACTAGAGGGAGTTATCTTTTATTCTCCCTGAAAAGTGACCTGGTTAAGTGGGGTCAAAGTTATTCTCAGCCACGCTGCTGCAGAGATACTCTTTTATATCTGCTATGTACACTTTGCTATCATATTAAGACTTACCTAAAAATTTGACACCTATGTCAGCTGTTGACTCTAAAGAAAACTTGATAGAATACCATAAAGTAGGAGGTAGAAAATAATTAGGCAGACAGAGTAAATGGAAATAGGGCAAGGTGGTGTTTTCTTTATTCTACAACGACTTAAGCTTTATCTGAGGATTGTTTCTAATGCCTGTCCTGAAACATTTTTCTCTGATATCAAATTTATATACTGACTGCCAGGAAGAAAAGGAAATCAAAATTAAACTAGAACTCTGAACCAGGGGCTACTTCTTGATAATATCCACTCTTTACATTTCTCTGCCTTGCTTTCTGCCACAGACAGCTGGGCCATTTGGACTCCATCAAAAGACCTCCATGATGGCTGGATTTAGCAAGGGAGGGAGAACACTGGCAGAAGGCCAGAGGAGGTGAAGAGTAAGATGGGTCAATATTCCTTCCCAACTCCCTCCCGGCAGAGTTACCTTCGGTTGGCTCTCTCCCTTGACCCAGATCACAGCTCCTGTCAACGTGGCCCTCTGCATACGATTCTCCTTTCACCTTCTGGTGAGTGCTCCTTCTGTTCTGCTCTTTAGGTCTGGGGGTAGTAGTAGCCCTGTTGTTCTTACCTCCTGGGTACTTTCAGTTTCCCCACACCTTTTTCCAGACCCTTTTCAAAGTGTTCTCATTTGTGTAATCTGTTTCCTGTTGGGACACTGAAACATCAACAGTGTGAACAGTATAGTCACCCTGATGTGTAAGGAAGTGACAATCCTAACAGAAACTAACGATTTGTTCTTTCATATGTTTTGGGTATGATGTAGTGGTGGTAGTGACATTTTTACCTTCAAAAATATTATGTTCTCAGAAGTATTTTCATGAAGGGATGAAGTGTATTTAGGTAGAGTAATAGTTCTCTGAAGTATTAAGTTAAAAAACTATAAATGGCACATTATATATTATGTTGCAATATTTTGTTAAAACTGTAGAATACATATAAACATTTCTGGGGAGGTAGATTTTCATTTCAAACTTTAAAAAATTTGATTTTCCCCCTGCATGTGCAAGACTTTCTACAATGAATATGGGTTGTTTATGTCAATAAATACTTAAAAATTACTAATCAAATGAGCATAATCCCAAAGATACAATAGGTCATGTGCCAGCTCTAGGGAATACAAAGTGTAATGAGCCTTGTTATTTAGGGTGCTGTTTCCATGTGTGCTTTAATGTGTTCTTTTTCTTGTAGAGTTCTACGAAGAAATAGTTCTGGCTAGAAGGATTTGCCAAGGTCACATGAGCCCCCAAAGGTCACTAGCATTCCCAGATGAGACCCTGAACCACTTTTCACCCCTCCTAGTTCTCTTCCCTTCCTTTATTCCTCTTTGCCTTTTTTTGCTTTCTGGGAAGATCTTCACTCTGGCTTCTTCCTTGGCTGACCATGCTTCTAGCAGTGCCTGGGCCCAGTTGAATGCTTGAGTTTGTCTGGTGGATCTTCATTTTGGTTCTGCTTTGTGATTCCTGATCACACTTCTCTCTTCTGCTCTGTGGTTCTGTGAGTGGTCTTCATGGTAACTCCCTTTCCCCGTACTTCATCATGGGTACTCCTCACCAAATTTGTATCATCTTCATTGATAGGGCTTGGGTGGTCTGCTTCATGTTGCTTATGTTGGATGTTACATAAAATCCTGATTTTCGTTGAGAGAGAAACAACTTTGTTGAGTATGATCTATGACAAGTACATTCTATTATAATTTTGCATGTGTCTGAGTGAAGCTATGGGTTTTACTGTTTAATAATTTCATGTTTTCAGTACACTAAGTCAATGTACGTTAGCAGTTAAGTGCCTGCCTTCGGCCCAGGGCATGATCCTGGAACCTTGGGATCGAGTCCCACATTGGGCTCCCTGCATGGAATCTGCTTTTCTCTCTTCCTATGTCTCTGCCTCTCTCTCTGTGTGTCTCTCATGAATAAGTAAATAAAATCTTTTTTTTTTTTAAAAAAAAGAAGTATAGGGAGGTCTTTATTGAAAATCATTAAATCTTGAACCAAATATGGAGGCACAATCAAATTCTAGACTAGTCCTTCTTTCAGCTAGAAAATGTAACCTTTGGAATAACTAAAATGAACTATCTAAAATTGTTATTCTTTAAGAAGAATTCCATCTCATATAATATTTACATAGCAGGTTCTGTCAAAACTCTGCCCATATGCCCTCACAATCATCCACCCTACTGATGCATGCCAGGCTGGCTTGTAAATCTGGCTCCTGCATATTTGTCAGAGGATTGCCCTTGGGTGGAAAGAACCAACATCACACAACTGATGTGTATGGAATTAACATATTCTCTGCGCATTCCTTAACCAATGCCTAATGGCTATAGAAGTGTAAGTATCCCAATGCCTTTGTCCCTTATCCAATATTTTACACTGTATCCCATTTAGTTCCTGGGATTAAACTCCAGTCACTCGTGATAGTAGCTGGCTTAATAACACACTCCCCATTGGTTACCTTTCCTTCCCTGTATTACCTGCCTATTGATATACAAGTGTGACTATACTTCTGAAATAAACCAAGTACACCAATCCTATTTCAGATCTGATTCCTAGGGAACCAAAATATTACTAAAAGGATGTCAGAGCCATAGCTCAACTTTGAAGGATCGTGGAAAAACCCATCATGTTGGTCTTTGCTGGTGGAGGCAGCATTCAGTAAGAAGGGACTGCTAGAACAGCATACTAGTTCTCCTAAGGAATTTGTTGTAATGAAATTCTTGTTAGCAGTCACATTTGAGAAACTACAGATACTAAATTTAGAAACCAAATCTTAACTTCCGATGGGAGGTTTTGGATCTGGTTGGATTCAAAACAGCATGTAACCATCTTTATTTCTATGATAGAAAGACAGTCGGCAGGACTGTCAAACAACAGGCTTTATTAGTTACACATTCCAGCCTACCACTTAGGAATAAAAGCAAGTTATTTATTAAACATTCACTTGACCAACAATAAAAGAAAAATATCCCTTGATGGAAAAAAAAAAAAAAAGCATTTCACACAACTCCAGAGTTACTTTAAGGTCTACGTCTAACAAAAGGCTCCAATTCTGTTTTGCTTTTCCTTCTTTTGTTAATGATAACACTTCATCACATGTTTCACTCTGGACAAAGCATTGTCATTGCAAATGTACTCTATCATGAGCTGCAACTCATGGTTTTGCATGTACATATTGCACTATATTTATAAACTTGCCCTAATATTTATTTTTGAAAAATGTTATGAGATTGGCCATCATACATTTCCCCCTTTTCTCTCACATTTTTTTTCAGAAGCAAATATACATAGCAATAGTAGACACTTCTTTCTTCATGGTGTCTAGTGTTCTGGGGTGTGCATAAGTGATTAGATATGTCTGAGAAGAGAATGAGAGTAATCGAAGAAACAAGGTATGAATGAACTTAAGAAAGAGAAAGAGTGGTTATGCTTAAGAACATGTTAATGTGTGAGATGCAAACTTTAACCTTCAAGGGTCTTATCTTCAGTAAATCAAGTGTAATGTATAAAGTATAAGGTATAGAAAAAAGTGAACTAGAATTCTTAATGCTCATCAGTGTTGAGAACTGCACTGCCCCATATGGTGGCTACTAGCTACAGATAGCTAAATTTAAATGGCTTAAAATTAAACACAATTAAAAATTCAATTAGTCATTAGACTAGCTACACTTTAAGTGCTCAGTAGATCGATGAAGCTGGTAGAAAGACCTAGTGAGGACACAGAACATTTCCATCTTCGCAGAAAGCTCTGTTGGACAGTGCTGGTCTAGAAAGTGTGAGCCATCATAGATCAACAGACATAACTACATGCTATCATCTGATGAAGCATATGGAAATTTCTCCGTCCTCCACCCCCATTTCCTCTTTCTTCCAGGGACTTGAAATAGGAAGAAAAAAAACAACCCAACAGAACTACAAAAAAAGAGAAAACAGACAAAGAGGACTGTTGTAAAAATAAGAAGCTTTGAAGAATCTGAAGCAGATGTTATGCTGGGAGCTAGTATGTACTATATACCACCTGTGCCCACTTAATTCCGTCCAAAATCATTTCCTCCACAGTTACCACGAAGAGAGATGGAAATTCAGGGATCTAAGAATATTTGGTGGAAGGAAAGGGAGGAAGAAAGTGAGAGTAAGGGTAATTCAGATGTGGAGTTCATCTACAGATGGGAATAATGATTTACTGCCAGTGGGCACTCCTAAACTCTGGGGTAAGGCATGTTTTCTCTGCCTGGAGCTTCATAAGTTGGCTGGACCACCATGCAAAGCCATTCCATATGTACGTTTTTGAGTAAAAAATTATATGTCAGCTACTGCTGACATATACATATATATGAATATATATGTGTGAGTGTGTGTTCATATATATGTGTATGTGTATGTATGTGTATGTATATACTCACATGTATATGTGAGTGTTAAGGATATGGGGTAGAAACAAAAGTTTTACATAAAAATAGTCAAGACCCATTCTTTTAGCCTTCCAACAACTTGTTTTGCTGCATACACTTTATTGTATTTCAATGGTTCTTAGTCTGTATCAGATGCTATTGCTTTAACCCTTTTCTTACAGTGGCCTGCTCATTTTGTGGCACAATTACTTTATTATTCCAGGTGAAAAGGGCTGCCAGTTTTAACCAGCTGGTTCTGAGTACTAAAGGTACTCTATTGCTGAACCCATAGAGACGGAGTGAATTATCTGATGAGTAATCTGAACTTCCTCTTCAAAAAAAAAAATGCCTGAAAAAGGATACATTCCTCAGAACATGCCATCATTTTTCTTCTGGAAAAGTTACTAGTTTCCATTATTGGGTGTAAATCATAAAATGTGACTGCACCGGTAAAGAGACCATTTTGGAGTTGATGTGGATGACCCAGTATTTTACCAGGCTTGTGACAGTGGGAACTTTCTGGAAATTGAATAGGAAATGTCAGGTGACTGAAAACACATCTCATCTGAAGGCTCAAAGTGCTGTCCCAGCTCCATGATTTGCTAGCATCTTTGATTGTTCTCTTGGCTTGGCATAATTCTTCTCTCTTTGCAGAAAAGGGCTCATTTTTCTCATTTTCTCAGCCGAAGTTTTCCCTTCTGACCCATAGAGAGAAACTGGAGATCACCAGCTTCAATTTCTATTTGATTCTCCACATTTGTGACTCCCATAGAGAGAAGATAAACACTTCATATATAGACAGTGAGATGAACTTTTGAATATGAGTCACAAATTTCTTAGTTCATTCATTTAATTAATCTATTTATTCATTCAACAAAAATGTGCTACTGTGCATGGAGAGATAGTGAAAAAGATAGAAACATTCCCTCTTTCTTGAAGATTACATTCTAGTAAAAGACAATGGTCAGGGATATTAGTTGCTTATTGCTGTTGTAACAAAACACCACAAATTTAGGGACTTAAAACTGTACAAGTTTATGATCTTGCAATTCTGTAGGTCAGAAGTCCAACACAGGTCTCACTGAGGCTAAAATCAAAGTGGATTTCTTTCTGGAGGCTATAGGAGAGAATTCCTTTCCTTACTTTTTCCAGCTTCTAGAGGCCACCTGTAATCCTTGACTCATGGCCTCCCCTCCTCTATCATCAAAGCCAACAACATCAGAGCCTGCTCATGTCACATTCCTTTGACCTTTCCTTTGTCATCATATCTCTCTGTGACCACAGCTGGGAAGGGTTCTTGGCTTTTAAGATTTATGTGATTAGATTGGACTCACCAGGATAATCTCCCCATCTCAAGGTCCAGTAGCCTTAATTATATCTGTGTCTACACCGCTTCTTTTTGTCATGTAAGGAAATTTATTCACAGGTTCTGAGGATTAGGACATGGACATCTTTGGGGGAGGGCATTGTTTTGCCTACCGTGTCAGATAAACAAATAAAACTAAAGTAGCTATGTATTATGGTAAGTGCTACAAAAAGAACAGGGTGCTATGAGAGAGGATAAGAGGAGTGCCCCCCCCCCCACCAAAAAAAAAAAAAGAGGAGGGCACCCACTGTAGACAGTGTAGTTAGTAGAGACATTTCTGGGAAGGTGGTATTTAAGCTGAGTACTGAGGGATAAGAAGAAATCTTCCTCTCATTCAAGCAATAGGACTTGACTTGGTGTCACCATCTTACAGATGCTATCCCTCTGCTTATAACTGATTAGCCAGGGGATGGGCATCTGACTTAGGCTGGGCCATTCAGAACCTTTCTCTGAGATTTGAAAACTTGGTTGCCAGGGGAAGTGTTTCCAAGCGTTTCTCTGTGGTGAAGCTTGGAAATAAGAAGCCCTGGAGTAGTCATCAATAATATTTCTTGTCTTATAGACATTGATATAAAAGAAGAAAGCTAACCCATGGAGTTAAACAGAGGGAAAAGATGGGGAAAGAGTCGTTCAAAGTAAAATTACTAACTGTATTATTTAGGACTCCTTTCATTGTATGCTTAAAAACCTAAAAAACCTATCTTAAGCAAAAAAGTGAAATGTAACTTTTTGCTTTATGGTAGAAATGTGCTCTCTGAGGCTAGCTGCACTCCTACTTTTCTCAGGGCCCCATGAATCTTCTGATAAATTTTACTCTGCTGCTGAAGATAGTTAGGTTTTTAGGTTTCGCTCATTCACAACCAAAAGAATCCTAAAAAATACAGTAGTAGTTTTACTTTCAGAAACTGTGGCATACCTGGGACTCCTCCACAGAGATGGGTAAGCATTTTTGAAATCCATATAAAATGCCATAATATTGTGTTTTTATTTTTTTATTCCCAAACTACAAATACCTATTCACATCACATTATGGGTTGCCTTTACTCATTTGTCCAGTTGGAATATAATTGTGATCGCCACAAGTTTTTCCTTTTTGCTTTTTTAAAAATTATGAGATATAACATATATATAGCATATACATGTAAAATGTATAAGCATATTTTAAAGAATGTTAATAAGTAATAAGAAAACAAACTTGCACTGGCCAGCATAAAAACTGGACGATTACAGTGGCTTTGAACCTCCTATGTGCTTTTCCTATATGGATCTCCTTTTCTCTCCTATAAAAGTAATCACTATCCTGAGTTTTCTGTTAATCAGTCTCTCACTTTTCTTTAAAATATTATTATATGGATCACCTGGCTGGCTCAGTCAGCAGAGGATGTAACTCTTGATCTAAGGGTGGTGACTTCGAGCCCTATGTTGGGTATAGAGAGTACTTAAAAAATAAAATCTTAAATAAAACAAAATATTACAACGTATGTATTCCTAATTTATGATTTTTAATTTGCAATTTTAATATTTATGTAAATGGATTCCTGCAAAGTAAAATTTTTCTACTGCTTGCTCTTTTGTTTGACACTGAATTTCTTTTTTTCTATGATTTCATTCATTCATTCATGAGAGACACAAAGAGAGAGGCAGAGACACAGGCAGAGGCAGAAGCAGGCTCCATGCAGGGAGCCTGATGTGGGACTCCATCTCAGGACCCCTGGATCACACCCTGAGCCAAAGGCAGACACAACCACTGAGCCACCCAGGCATCCCTGTTTGACATTGAATTTTGAGACTCATTCACATTAATATGTATAGGCAAAGTTCATTCATGTTCACTATTATATATTTCACTATGCTCTGAGTGTACAGTTTGCTTACACATTCTACTATTGAAGAGCAGCTAGAGTGGTTTCTAGTTTTTTCCTTTATTATAAACAATGTCAGCTGGGGCACATGTGTAAGTTTCTTTGGTGTTTACCTACGAGTGCAATAATTGGATCACAGGAAAAAAAAAATTGAAGTTTTAGAGGCAATTCCAAGTAAGTTTCCAAAGTAGTTGCAGCATTTTGTAATCCAACCAGTAGTGTAGAAGATATAATATTGCTTCATATTCTGGCTAAAATTTGGTATTGTGAGACTTTATTCTATTATGTGATTATTATTATTACTATTGTTATTGTTAATCTGATGGGTGTGAAATGCTATCTCTTTGAGATTTTATATTAGGTTTTCCTCATTATTAAGGATATCAGTAATTTTTTGCATGTTTATGGGAAAGGCATGATTTTTCTTTTGTAAAAGCATGTTTATGTGAGGACATTATATATTTTGGAATTGAATTCTTTGTCAGTTTATTTGTGTTGCAATATTTTACTCAGCTTGTGAGTTACCTTTATACACTAATATATTTCTTATCAAACAAATTCCTTTTTTGGTGTTACTATTATTATATTTTTTAATTGAGGTAGATTTTACATAACACAAGGGTAACCATTTTAAAATTAACAATTCAGTGACATTTAGTACATTCACCATGTTGTGCAACCACCACCTTTGTCTGGGTCTAGAAGTTTCATCACGCCCAAAGGAAACCCTGCACCCCTTAAGCAGTTGCTCCCTATTCTCCCACCCCCAGGCCTAGCAACCCCCAGTTAGGTGTTTATTCTTAATTTTAATGCAGTAGAATTTGTAGGCTTTGTATTCTTCAGTTTTCTATCTATCCCTTCACCAACACCACCTTGTCTTCATTACTAGAACTCTCTAAAAAGTCTTGCTGTCTGACAGGGTTAGTATTTTTAGTCGTGTCTTGGTTATTTGGGGCCATTTCCCATTCCTTATAAATTTTAGAAGTTTCACAAAAATCCTCCTGGGATTCCAATTGGAACTGTATTTTATCTAGAGATTAATTTGGGGACAGTTATCATCTTTAAAATATTATCTTCCTATTGATGAACATGATTGGTTCTTCCATTTATCTGATCTCCTTTATGGCTTTCAAATTTTAAAACTGTCCACATAATAATCTTACGCATACTCTGTTGGATATATTTCTGAATATCTTATGTTTTTGTTGATCTTCTAAATTGTATTTTTTAAGTTATGTTTTCTATTTGTTACTGGTATAAAAAGTACTGCAACTGGCTTTTGTTAATCTTATATTTAGCAAACTTGCTTAATCCTCTTTTAAGATCGAATATATTACTTGAAGATTCCTTACATTTCTAATGTGTATAGACTTAGACAATATACGATATATGAAAAAATAGGTAAAAATTAGAAACACAATATTTTTCACTTTTCTCAAATGGCTGTTTGTCATAATACCTATGAAATAGGATATTTTTGTTTATTTCCAATTCTTATTTTTTTAATTAAAAAGTTTTTGTATGCAATCTACTAGATCACCCAACCAATGTATTTTACCTGACATCAAAAGAAATTTTGATGTTGAGCGGATGTTTGCTATATGTCTGTCATAGACATGTTTTATCAAATTTAGGGTAGTTATCTTTCCTGAGAGGCTTCTTAAAATTACTATTATAAAAGAAGGTTGAATTTTATTGAATCCCTTTTCTACATCTGTGGTGATCATATGATTTTTTAAACTCTTTTAAAATAATAAGTTATATGAATACATTTTCTCCTGTTGAGTCAAACTTGGATTCCTTGAATAAATTTGTGTTAGTCATTGGCTATTATAATCTCTTTTATGCAATGCTAGATTCAGTTTGACAAGATTTGTTTAGAATTTTTAATATATGTTTATGAATGAGATGACCTATATATTTTCTTCTTTTAAATTTCTAACGACTTATTTATTTATTTGAGAAAGACGCAGAGACAGCAAGCATGAGCAGGAAGATGGGAAGAGGGAGAAGGAGAAGGAAAGAGAATCCACAGCAGATTCCCTGCTCAGCACAGAGCCCACAGAGCTCTATCTCAGAATCCTGGGATCATGACCTGAGCCAAGATCAGGAGTCTGACTCAACAAACTGAGCCACCCAGGTACCCCAAACCTATATATTTTCTTGTTTTTTTTTCTTTTTCTTTCTTGGTGTTTGATAATAAGTTTATATTAGTCTCATAACACAAGTTGGCAAGTATCAGCTATTGCTGTAGTAATAACTCCATGATTTCAATGGCTTAAATATCATTTATTTTTTGCTCCTGTTACCTGCTATATTGTAATTTTGATTATCTTGGTTGGTTCAGTTGGTCACTGTTCCAACTTCCCTTTCAATCTAGAAATGAGACTGAGAAAGCAACTCATATTTGGCATGTGCTATGTTCACAACTGAGGGTAGGATCATTAGAGGCATGAGTCAAACCAAATGTGACAAATGTCATATTTTCTCATTTCTTATGGGCTAAAGCAAGTCACATGGACAAGTCAGTGTCAATGAAGTGAGACTATATTCCTTAGAGAAGTTTGACAATGAGAGAATGGGAATGGGTAATTATTAATAACAGCTTAATATATTCAACACTTTTGGTAACAAAAATTTTCTTCCTTCTACAAGTAAAATACACTCAGTAAGACATTGAGAAATCTCATTTAATTATGGCATTAGGTTCTATGACTAGGATCTAGTGATTGGCATCATGTCTAGACTCATGTCTCTTACTTCTGGGACCTAAGTACAAAAACACCCATCTTACGTGCATCTCCCTTGCACCATCTATAATGTGGAACAGAATTACTAGAATCTAAATAAATACCCTCATTGGAAAGAGGAAGAATTGGAAGTTCATCATTTTTACTAATCCATAGAAATTCTGAAATTCCTCTGGGAAAATGCAGTGAGCTCTGCTATTCTGGAGGTGAGAAGCATTTCTTGATTAGATTGTGGTCTTGATTCCTGGGAGCAGCCCCAGTCCACTGTTCACTTTGGCTCTTATTTGAACTCTTTGGATCATCCGTCCTCCTGGTTTTCCTCAGCCATGTCTGAAGAGGAGCTTTCTCAGTCTACTGCTTGCCTATAAAATGTTTGCAGCCTAGCTCTGTTGAACACAGTCTCTTAATTCATGCTGCAGCATTTTGAAACAAAATTCTTCCAAAAATTTTTTAAAAATGATTCCCTTCACTGTATAAAATGAGGCATCCTATTTTCTTTGTGAGAACTCCCTCTAAACAGAATTATGGTCCTTTGAGCTTATCAGGATTCTTGGCTTAGTCTTAGTCCCTGAATCATTCTGTCTAATTGAAGAGGATTTACAGGGAGCCATCTTGATCAACTCAGAGGACTTAACAAAGGTGTAACAATCAGGATTTTTATTTGGTGATTTCTTCCAGACTGTATTTTAGTGGTCACAATCTTAGCCCCGGGATTGTGTACAAATTTCTAATAGGAGATGAGCAATAGTTGTAAGTTTCAACCCTTCAGCTCCTGGAGTTTCTCGATTCTCATTTTCCATTTTGCTTCTGCAATAACTTGAAAAGCAGAAATATACCTAATAAACTTGCAAGTTGGGCAGAGAAGTTTTGAGACAAAGCATGCTTCCAGAAAGAACATTTATGTCAGTTTTGTTTAGTTTTACATGTGGGTGTGTGTATAGAATTTATTCAGTTTATTTAAATTTTACATGTATTTTCAAAACATTTTCTTTACGTTCCTTTATATAAGATGTAATCTCTGTAATGATTATGATCATTTTTTACTGCTAATAGTACTTAATTTTGCTTTTTATTACTTTCTCTTAATTAATCTTGCTAGAAGTCTGTCACTTTTTAGTCTTTCCAAAAAGCCAACTTTGGGTATATTGTTTTTTTGTAGTGTATCTTTACTTTACATTTCACTAATTTTTGTGCTTATTACAATTTCCTTTTTAAAATTAATTCTGTCATTCTTTCCTTATATCTTAAGTTGAATGTCTTGTCTTTTTTTATTTTTACTAATACACGACTTTAAGCCTATAAATTTTCCTCTAAGTGCTATTGTAGCTGCATGTCACAGTATCACATTCAATTTAAAAAATCTTCTTTTTCTTCCTAATTGCCATTATGGTTCTCCTTTAATCCATTAATTATTTAGAAATGTATTTAAATGTACTAATGTATATGATTTTAAATTCTTTTCCTTATTGGTTTATATTTTGTTATTCAGAAAATATTTGTGTTTGGCATTGATTCATTGAATATTGTTGAATCTTATTTTGCAGCAAATAATCATTTTTTGCAAATGTTTCACGTGAGCTGATAAAGAATAAACGTCCACAAAAAGACATGGATAATTGAATTACAATGGTGAGACTTCATTACATTGTACACTTAAGTTTTTCTCATTTTTTTAACATCTGAAAATGTCTTCATTTTACTGTTGCTTTTGAAGCTCAATTTAACTTGATATACAGTTTTGAATCAACAGTTGATTTACATCCAGTACTTTAAAGATATCTTTCTACTTTAATTTTCTTCCACTGTCACCGTTGAGAAGTCATTTGTTATTCTAGTTACCGTATTTCTATAAAATTTATTTGGCTGACTTTATTGCTTTTTCTTTATCTTTAGTGTTTTGTACTTTCAATCTATATTTCTTTTTATTTATTCTGCTGAGAGTCTATGAGCTTCTCAAGTCTGAGTCTGGCATCTTTCATCCATTCTAGAAAATGCTCTGCCATTATTCTTTGAAGGACTGTCTCTCCTCATTTTCAATATTAGTTCCCCCTTAGAACTCCAGTTAGATTTCATGATACTCTCTTCATTTATTCTTCACTTTGTCTCTGCAACACACTGGACGATATCTTCTAAACTGCCCTACAATTCATTAATTTTCCTCTCATCTCTATCTAATCCACTGTTTAACTGTTTTCCTCAGTTTTTAGTTTCAATTATTACATTTTTAACTTCAAGGATCTATATTTGGTTTTTGAAAAAAATCAGCTTGGTTATTTTTTGAGAAATCATTATTATTCTGTTATACTTTTGTTACCTTTACATTTTCTCTAAACATATAAAATAGACTTATTTTATATTGCACAGATGATAACCCCAGTATTTATAGTCTTTGAGTGTCTGATTATACCTTTTTTTTGTTTCTACTTACTTCCACTTATTGTGTTTTGCCTTCTCATGTGTTGTGATATTTGCTTATCAATTTACATTCCTTAGAATATAAGAATTTTTTGACATCTGTTTTTTTAATGTTTTTCATGAAGTATTTGTGTTTGCTTATGCTTGATGCTTAGAGACATTACTTATCAAGGACAACTTTACATTTTCAGTTTGAGGTTTTAAAAATTATCTCAAGCATGTAAAAATATAGTCTTGTAGATGACGATTCTTAGAAGAGACATTTTTCTTTTTCTGTTTAGCAAAAATCCAAAGCCACGACTGACAATCTCCCATGGTTCCCTCCTTCTGTGGGGCAGTTTTTCCTAGTTTGAACTTCAGGGGTCTGGACTTTTAAGTGGTGGTTTACAGGTTTTGTCTTCTCTCTGCCATGTGCTTGGCTCTTTAAGTCCCAGATGATATACACCATCCCTAGGCCATCAGGAATTGGCAGATACATCCAGGGAAACTA
The DNA here is from genome assembly GCF_905146905.1 of Nyctereutes procyonoides. Classification (NCBI taxonomy): domain Eukaryota; kingdom Metazoa; phylum Chordata; class Mammalia; order Carnivora; family Canidae; genus Nyctereutes; species Nyctereutes procyonoides. The sequence goes on along the minus strand of NW_026575042.1, from coordinate 25,244,519 downwards.
TTATTTCTTGAACTAACTCTTCTCCCTGGATTTATACAGGTTCTGGATGATGCCCTTTCACAAATTGCAGTTAGTCATTCAAAATAAGTAATGATAGAACTTTCTAACATGAGAGATTTTGTTGTCACTTGAATATCAAGTGATTCCTTTTCTTTAAGTGTTGGAGAAAAAAATACCTTATATTTAGGCATGTGTGGTAACTTGACTTTTTCATTTAACTTTTTTATTACATACTAGACATAGTTTATAATTAAAATGGCAGAACTATTTATGTTAGTAATATATTATCATTACTCTACCTTTCATCTTATTTTCAAAGCCAAAGGTTGGCTGAGAAAAGCAGCACTACTGCATCCTCCCTCTACCAAGCACATACACACACACCACCACCACTACCACCACTACCACTATATCTACCCTCTCAGCCAATAAAAATAAACATAAATCTAACTAAAAACCATGTGCATACTCTGAAAACACAGCTTCAAGATAAATCTCTTGGCCTCCCCTTTTAGCCAGATTGCCATCTCTAAATATCTTAAACCTTCCTTTATAAAACTTTTGGAGCCTATACAGTTCTTTCTGTTTCTGCCTTTAAATTTTCCAAAACTTTGGTTGTTGGATAGCCCTCCTCTATTGACTTTGGATCAGTTACTTTTGCTTGCATGGAAATCTTAAATTGCTCTTCTCATACATCCACAAATACGAGGAATTTCTTTTGGATTTTCAATTTTTCAGTGAAGTTTCTTCCACATTCAGTTCTGCTGTCATTCCACAGATATTACCTACTTCTAAAGAAATATGTTTGATTTACATTCATTTGATTCATGCCAAATTGATTTTTTCATTTCATGTAAAATAACTGATTTTATCTCATTCTTTCCTCAAAATCTAGACCATCACTACAAAAGCACCACCAGTAGAGTGACATAGGGGAAAAGGACTTTTAACCGGAGTATTTACACAGAAAGACAATAAGTACTTTTTTTTCCTTATGGTATATTGCACTTGGTTAAAACAACAAAACAAATGAACAAACAAAATATAAAGCCCTTTTGCCTAAGCCATATAGATAAGTGGAGGACCAAAGGTCCTTCAAATTTTATGGCGTAAATATCGAGTTTATTCACTAGAAGGGTGGAAGCAGGAGAATGTATTCATTAGAAGAGTCAAATTCTCTTTCACTGACCCAGGGCTGGCGGACCTTCTATCAGGGAATAAGGAGAAGCAAGAGGAGGTTAAAAAAGAAATATGTGGAACTTTGGGTCTTTTCCTCCAATTTATGTATATACTACTTCCTACACATTTTTAGAATAAAGATTCTTTAAATTAAAATTTTAAATGTATATAAGATAAGAAAAGTAAATATCCCTGTTCTTCACCCTTCCTATTTCATTCCCATGGGTAATCTCTGATAACTATTTAATGAACATTATAGCTATGTTTATGCATTTATCTACCCACTTAATATATTTTAATGCATTTAATCCTCACATAACTCTGAAGTGGTACTATTATTACCCCCATTTTCCAATAACAAAAATGAGGCACTGTATTTGAAATAACTTGCCCAAAACTCAATCTACTAAATGGTAGGGCTGGCATTTTAACTCAGTTTGACTCTGGTCTCTGCTCTTAACTCCTTTGTTAAACTATCTTTGAAATTTATTGTGAAGGTTTGTTATCTACATCAAGATTTACAACTGTTGTGGGATGTTGTTGGTTTTTGTTTCTGGTTTTTTGTATTTTTGTTTTTGGGTTTTTTGTTTTTTGTTTTTTTTTTTTGTATATTTTACCTGTCAAATAAAATATACTCTTTATTCTCTTTAATGCTTTTGCATTTCATTTAGTATTTATATTGTCACATTGATTTCTTCTTGCTAGTATTTATCATGGTATATCTATTTCTATTACTTATTTTTAGCCATTTAAAAATTATTTGGTCTTGTTTGTGTCTGTCAGCAGGGAGACAGATTTTCTTTTTACCCAAAAGTAAGAGTCATTATTTATTATTAGAAATTCTGATTCATTTATTGAATAGAGGTTTTAATACATTTATTGCATTATGGACTTCTTCATGAAAATTCTTCTTTTTCCAAGTAACTCTTTCTTGCCATTTCTTTTTTACTTCTTCTCTTTCAAACTGTAAATATTTCTTTATTTCTTTTTCCTCATTGTTTTGAATTTATATATTCTATTTTCTAGGACTTACTTTTAATATTTATAATTTAAGTATGTTGACTTTAAAAATTAATCCCTAGAGTTAAACAGTTTTTCTATACATTTTCCCTCATCTTATTTATTCCCATCTCTCTCTCTCTCTCTCTCTCTACACATATTGGGGTCACCCTGTAGAGGTGACATGGATCTCCTACCCAAAATTTTGTTTTGGATATCAAGACTGATGACACCACACACCCATCAAGATGATATGACAAGGCTTATTCTCATATAATAAAGTTTTCTAGGACAACAAAGTTGACCCTCAAACTGGTTTAAACACAGCTTGAGAAAGCAAGGGAAAGAGATTGGTTTGACTTTTATCATGGCTAGGGGTTGGAACTTGAGTAAGGGTTCTTGCACATTGCAGTAGCTTGTGTGGTTTAAATTTCCTGCCAAAACCAAAGGAGAGATAATCTAAGCTTTCTTATCAGTTTGCCCAGTTGTGGAGCAGAACAGAAAGGGGAAGTGGTGGGACAAATATCAAAAATAAATTCAGATTCCTTATTACAACCCCTCCCATGTTGAGATCACTTGGGACATTAGTTTCAGATTGTTAATAATTATTTTTTCATGTATATTAAAACACCTTTTAAGTAGGAATATGATTGGGTTTTTTTTTCTCATTACCATTTCTGATGGCTGATACCATCTTACTCCTTTTTGATTCATTTTTCATTTTGCTAGAATACACTTTTTTTTCCCTGAGGTAGTCTGTAGATGATAAAGTTACTGAATGCTAATTTTGCAAGATATAGGACTTAGGTATACAAAAATTTCTCTCACAACCTTAATCCTGACTCACCTTCTGGCATCTATTTTTGCCAATGAGAACTCAGACTCTAATCTGATTTTTGTTTCTCTTTTTAGCTTCCCAAATCCCCTCTAGAGGCTTTATTCTTATATTCTAAAGTTTTCCTCTTGGGTTTTTAAAAATTATTTATTTATTATACATGATAGACAGAGAGAGAGAGAGAGAGAGAGAGGCAGAGACACAGAGGGAGAAGCAAGCTCCATGCAAGGATCCCGACACGGGACTCGATCCTGGGACCCCAGGATCATGCACTGGGCCAAAGGCAGGCGCTAAACCACTGAGCCACCCAGGGATCCCTTTCCTCTTGTTTTTTAAGTATTTCTAAAAATTACTGTTATTTATCCTACTTCACACTCAGTGAGACATTTAATCTGAAGTCACAGTACTTTCTCTAGTTCTAGTCTTACTGCTCATAACCTGCTTTTCATCTATATTAATACTATTATTCAGTTCATATACTGATATTTTAATTTTGATATTAATGTTTATAGTTTTTAGAGCTATTTATTTTTCATGTTTGTAACTTTTTGGGGAATTTCTCCAAGGATATTCAACATATTTATTTTGAAGCTTTTGTGTGTGTACACTCACTTTATTAGCTTCATTTCCTCAAGAGTTAATTCTTCTCCTCTTCTGAGAGAATTCATTCATCTCTTCTGTGATGATGAATCTCCTTAATGTTTGTGAGTTTTTGATTGCTTTCTTATATTTGTGTTTGAAAATACATCTTTGTTTTTGTAGAGATCCTGGCCTTGATATAAAAGCATATTTTCTATGGTCTTCAAGTATGAGTTGGATGTGCTTCTAGATGAGATATACCTATAACTTATATTTCATGGGTGGAAGCTTCCTCACTTCTCCCTATTCTTTGGCTATTTGAAATATTGCCCTGTCTCTTTGGCCCAAACATCCACACCATCTGCTTTAGTCTGAAGGTATATGACAACCACATATGCTGCTTAGCTTAAGGGAGGGTCAGAGAGAAGCCAGAATTCCATGCTGACTTGGAATATGTTGTCTTGTCTATTTATGCTTATACTTATCACATGACCCAGCTCTTTATTTTTCAGTCTAGTTAAGTATATTTGTAAAAATACATATTTTTTTCTTATTTCTAAGGGTCTGGGCCCAAACTCTCTTCTTGAACATTCTCCATTGTTCTACATTTTTAGCCTGTTGCATTTGGGGTTTCTATGTAGCAAAAACAAGTGAATTCATACATAAGCCTTTAAAAAATCTCTTTAAATGTGACCCCATATCCATTAATAATTTCATTCTATGAGCAGCTGCCCAGTGACTTGTATTATGCTTCTTTGTACGTTGCTCCATTCTTATTAATGATGATACTAATAAATGTCAAATCACCCGTTTCTGAGAAGCAGTTATTAAGAAGAAAACTTTGAATTAATGCAAGAAAGGGATTTAAGTAGACCTAATGATAATGAGTTGTATTGATAAAGAAATTTCTCTTTAATGAAAACTAACATTAGTTTCTCACATACCTTGATCTACTGCTGTTATACCTATAAACTTAGATATAGTTAGAGTCCTGGGAAAACTCAAAAAGAATCTGAGTGAGTGTAATCCTCCCATCTTGTAAGAGTTTATGTAATAATGCTACTGTAGTTCAGATCAGGTTTAGCAGATAATCACACCTGATACAATGCAACTGCTGGTGTGGCTAAGACATAGAACTTCCTAGGCATGTAAGAAGCCATACTTTGTTCAATCTGCAGTGTTCTGCAATGCACCATAAGCAACATTGGACAGGGAGGCGATTTTCTATTATTTGACTGGGGTGGGTGGAATAATTTTAATTGCTAAGAAATTGCATTTTCATTGTAAAGCAATTCAAGTTATAGCAGATTCATAATGCAGCTATTGTAAAAATGACATTTCAGTGACATTTCTGTGAGAAGAACATGGTGATTTTGCAAATGACATGGTGAGGGCATAGCAGTTTCGCGAATAACACATTTTCACAATACGTGTGCTGGGAGCATAAATAATGATGATGGCAATAATATTAATAATAATGGCATTCCATGAGGGAAAACCTTTTATCTCTGCAATTCTGAAGTTCTTTAACTCACACCTATCCACTTTACACTCCTCTCAAATAATTGCTCTTGACTCTTTCTGATGGAAGGGAACTGAGGAGCAAGTGGTTGCCCAACTCTGTAACAAATTAATGGCAAACATAGAATCAGAACTCTATTTTCTTTTAAAAAGTCTTTGGGGATGACTCACCAGAATGAGTATCATACAGGTACTGGAAATGATATTGCTCTGATTTTATTATAAATGTATTTCCATCGGTTTCTTAGGTGGGTTGTAGGTGAGCAATTATCATCTTCTCTTTTCATATGCATAAAAGAAACTATAGCATTGTTTTATTTCAGGATAAACTGAGTTGCTCATTTCAAATATGTTTATAAAATATTCTAATAAGTTAAACAGGTAAGCTGCTTTTGTTAGCCTGAGGGCATATTATTCCCACAGTAGATATGTCATCACCATTTTATTTTCACAATGTCATTATCATGTCATTAATATAGAAATTTCTCATCTTTTCCTCTACATATATTTTAGGAGAAAAATAGCTCCTTAGCAACTATATTTTCAGTGATGGGAAATAAAAGTTGGAGTGATGGTTGCCTGAAAGCATGACCCATGTGGTCATGGTCATTATGACTGACATAATTTATTAAACACATTACAAGTCAAGGAAAAAAATTTTACTTTTTGACCAAATGCTTTGGCTACTTGTTTTGTTGATTTCATCTCAATGTGTATGAATGAAATGGCTTGAAAGTTAAGAATTTGGAGTCAGAGTTTAATTACATGCTATTGATACTCTGTATTTAATCAATACCTTGTATTTACATTGGATTTATTGTATTTAGCCTAACACAAAACATGTTGAAACATAAGTTCTTTCCCAGGCTTGAAGGGAGTGAGGTGTAGTGGCAAGAGCAATGTTCGGAAATCCCAGTTCTGATCCATTTGAAAGTTATTTGCCTATAACTAACCACTTACTATGTTATGCATCAGGTTGGCACTGGAAGCATAATATGAATGTTATTTTATCATTATGCCTGGTCTTTGGAAGGGTGGGTAGGCTTAGTAAAATTTAGAGGAAAAAAATTTTTTTAAAGATCTCTTTGCTTATCAAACCTCTCGTTGCCTTACAAATCCAATTTCCTTTACCAGGCAAAGAATATATGATTCCAAGCTAATTCCATTACTGATTTGTTGCTACACTGAATACCAGAGAGCTAATGAATTCTTCTATTTCAGAGGCTATGATTTACATCTTGTTTGGATCACTTGGTCCCGTGATGTCAAGCCTTCAATCAGAAGTCTATGGTCTGACGTCCTCATTTTCACAGCGTGCACACAGTATCTCCCACGTTCTGCCAACACAGGGCTGCCATGCCTCTTGTCAGTGTTCACTCAGATGACTAAATGGCAAGGGGTATCAATGCATGTTAAAACTACAACACAGATTTGCTGCAAAATATCGACGTTTTAACATCTGCAAAGGAGGCATCACTGTGTCAATAACAATAAGTGATACCACCATTTCTCTCCCGTTGCTTCAGCCAAGAAGGACACCGTTGCAGAGCCAATATGGGAAGGACCTGTCTGTGCTTCATTCTGGTTTTTACCAAGGGTCCTTTGCAAAAGCAAAGGAAGTCTAAGAAAGTATATTAAGATATTTCAAGGTAAACACTCAAAATGATCGGCCAAGAGACCCAGAATGGTTGAACCAGAGTTGTCTGGAGCTTGACTGAGAAGTATTCTAAAATTGGGCAGCCTGGGTGGCTCAGCGGTTTGGCACTGCCTTCAGCCCAGGGTGTGATCCTGGAGACCCAGGATGGAGTCCCACGTGGGGCTCCTTGCATGGAGCTTGCTTCTCCCTCTGCCTATGTCTCTGCCTCTCTCTCTCTCTCTCTCTCTCTCCTTCTCTCTGTCTCTCATGAATAAATAAATAAAGTCTTAAAAAAATAAAATAAAATAAGCGAAATATTCTAAAATTAACATCATAGGACAATTCCACCCAATCCTTAGGCTCTCTGTGTGGTTGTTAAAGTGATTGATGGTAAGTGAGGGAGAAGACAAAACAGGTCAGACCTCATTGAAAACTACTTTTCTGCTTTTAGTTGGAGAAATAGAAATGAAACACAAGTCTGTGTCTTCAGGACAACTGGGCCTGTCAGTCTCTTCAAACGATGTAGTGAAGAACGGCTGTCAAATTGTTTTCCTGATATCGGTGGAGACAAAAATCTCTTCACAACAGAGACCATTAACCAGTGCTTGTAGAACATGCACCACCATCTGAAGTGCTTGCCCTCACCTGCTCCCTCCTCACCTAGGGATACTTCAGGGAAGACGGGCATATTGGATTACACTTTCCCTTGGAAGGGAAGGGTTCAGTAATATCTAGTTCAGACATTGTATACCTAGTTCTGAGTAATCCCAAATATTACTAAAAGCAACACAAGCCCCGCAAAGAAGGCTGAGAGCTGAGTGGGAGTCCCACTCCCACTCTTGAATATAGCTGTTCTAATCCTTACCTAATATTTTATCTGTAAAAGATGTTCTACTGCTAACATTTGTTTAATTTTGCTCCTCATTTCACAGAAAACTAGACCAGCCAGGGGTGTGATATACCCAACGACAAGGTCATGTAACTAAATTCAGGTGATTAATAATATAGGAATTATTTTGCTAAATAGAGAAATCATACATGTTAAATAGAACTCTGGCTGGAAAATTAATAAACTGGATAGTAACCGAAAAAACGCATTTTAAAAAATGGTATATATGTCCACTGTCACTCTTGCTTTATTGTTTCTTAGCCAGAAAATATGTTTTTTGTTTGCTAAGGATCTTAGTTACATCACCTAGACAAAACAGAAAATTCCTGTCCTGGTAACAGATTTCTCAATGTGAGATAGCATTATGGACAATAGAACCATTTCTCATCCCTCAGGTGTTTCATCCAAAGAGCTCATTTTGGTGCCAGAAAAAGAAATCTGCCCTTGGCAGTGTGTTGGCTATGATCCAGGATCCTATGATGCTGATCTCTGACCTTGGCCATCCAGTGTTCAAGACCACTGGACAAAGAGCAAAGGTTCTTATGCTAAGCTCCCAGACCCATAAGAGAGGAGAATCTGTGTCTCATCAAGCTCCCCCACTCAGATTCCTGATGTGGCTATAGGATGCCTGTGACTTCGTTTTGTGCAAACCCCTCCCCTCTGTTGTCTGGCTTCCTTTATTCTTTCAGGGACAGCAGCTGCTGCCAGCCAGCCCACAGCACCATTCTGAGAAGCCTCAGGGAACAGCTGGAACTCTCCCAAGGGCTGATTTTACACCACTGAGTTTGGTACCAAATATTTCTCACTTATAGAAAATACGGAAAATATATTAAGGAAATACCACTTACAATCAGAAGTTCCAAAATTGACCAAATATTGTGAGAATTGCCTGCACTATTTCTTTTTAGTTTTATTAAATCAATTTGTGGGGGTATTTTTTTCCTATTAATGTATTGTGATTTTTCTGAAGCTCAAATTGAGGTCACAGATTAGATTCACTCACTGAAAAAAATGCAGCTTTCTTGTGTAGGAAGAGGAAATATTCTTGCTTCTCTTTACATCCTAAATTATTTCCTCCACCTAACCTCCCCCCACCCCCACCCCCACTCCTCTGCCTCCCACTTCTTAAAGCTCAGAGATCTAGGGCTGAAGGTTTAAATAAAGGTGCTATGCCTTTAAAACCAGTGAAAGCAAATGGGTTTTAATAACCCAACAGGATCTTGGTCCATCATAACATTTAATCTGCATTATATCTCACTTCCTAATCGCTACTTCCATTCCAATTGTAAGCAGAGAGGGTGGGTGAGTGAGGCATTTCAGATAAGTGCCAGTAAAACAAGTTTGCCTTACAGCTGGTGAGCCCCAAACACACGTTCCCAGTGCCTTATGGCTGTATTCTATCAGATGATCCCATAAACTAAAAATAATCACCCCAATACTAATACCTCTTCTCCTTCATTGTTGCTGGTCGCTATGGCGCTGCATTCGACTGTGAAGAATTCACCGCCATTATTACCCTCAGTGTCTCTCTCTCTGAAATGTGATCTAATTGCAGAATCCACACCTGTTCCACAGTTCAATAGAATTCAGCTTTGATGGAGACAGACTTTCAAATCACACACACACACACACACACAGGCACGCACATCCACACATGCACACTTGTACACACACACAATTACCCAGGAGTTCAACTGGGGTCAAAAAAAAATCAACTAATAAAGAGGGTGAGTTTATCAGAAAATAATATTCTGGGGAGGAGGAGGGAAAAAAAGGCTGTGTTTTGTGGTCACTGGAAGATTGCTGATGGGTGCATAAATAAGGCATGCTGGAACATCTGTTCTTTGTTGTGCATTCAGCTTTTTAATGTGTTCAAAGAGCAGCTCTGACGCATCGCTGACTACCACTCCCCATCCGAGCAACATTTTACCAGAAAATAATAAACCTTCCTGGTGGGGTGCAGGGAGCCAAGGCATTCGGGCAATGCCATTAATTTGGAAATATCTCTTTTTCTAGGATTTTAAAATCTCTCTCCCTTTGAACATTGCACAAATTTGGGACCCAGCCTAGCATCCCTATCAGCCTAAACATTAAATCTGTCTGAATATCTATTCAACCCTTTTTTTTTAAGTCAGTAAAGAAAAGGTGGGGGGCAGTCAAGTCAAAGTTTATGCACATTTTTTCCTGCATTTAATTCTATTAATATGAGCTCCCATCTATTGGGATTATTTTTAACATGTTCCAGTATTTATTTGTACTGATAAAATTCAGAGGCAGCTGAGGCCCCTGACAGTTGAACAATATTGGCTGGTTATTTTGATACAGTGTGGTAGGCAGCAAAAGATTAAAAAATGGAGCATCCTAAACTGAGGAAAACCAGCTTGAATTCTAAAATAAAATTTTAGCAGCATGGATTTCTCTTGCCATAGGCTATGAGGCTACTATGAATTTCAGATGCATTTCCTGAGCTGTCAATGAGGTGGAAAGATGAGATTGGCATTACGAAGATTTGTTGCGGCTCCATTCAGTGTAATTGCAAGTGAAGGTATAGCAACATTAAACCGCCACCCAAGAAGAGCTGTTTATGTACATACAGTATGGAAATAGCTCGCCAGACAACCCTAGGGCCAGGATGGGAATTTCTTAATGTCATTTATTTGGCTTTTACATCATCTCCTTTTTAGGTCACAGCTCAGAAGCTCTACAATACCAATTAGTTGCCAAAGGTCACTTCCGTAATGAGCTGGACTAAATCTTGGGAAAGGGAAACAGGACCTTTTAGGTACAGGGTTGTCATTTAAACTCTCTCTTTCCAACATTCTCTCTTAATAATCTTGTGTCTAGACTCTGTTCTTCATACCCTTGGCTCAATTGTTCCTTGTGCATGAGATAGTGACATCTGTCCTATGTCCAGGAGAGTGGTTCACCAGTGGGCTCTGCTTCTGGGAATCATGTTGGGTATAGTTAGTGGGTCACCCAGAACTCGAGTCTATTCTAGAAGAGAATGTGGCTAGATGGGTGACTTTTTAAAATTCTATGCTTCTGTTGGCTTAGCGTGATGCTCTTTTTAGATAATTGGTTGGCGGGGGCGGAGGGGGTTTACAATGTTCAGTATCAAGATATTGTAATCTAAAGATACTGGGTTTGTCACAGATTAAATCTAATTATGTTATATTTGAATGTATCTTTGCTGCTTAAAAATCCCATAGAATGACAACTTTTTAAATGGTCAAATAAAGTGACCATTTCCAAGGGAGTGTTCTACTCTGTACTTTTAACACCATCAGCAAGGAGGTAAATGATGATATACGGATAGCTAGAGAAAATTTAACAAAATTTAATTATCTTAAAATTGGAAGGCATATTTTGTGGATGTGTAGTTAGGATATATTGTTATATACAGACTTACTACATATAACAATTGTCCAGTTAATGAATTTTCACTATGATAAGACTATTTCTCAAACAACTATTTTGTGTGTGTGTATCAACTTTTAAGCCCCCATACCCATGAGTTAAACATACTATTAGGAATGATGTTTTGACATTATCGTTTCAGGCAAAAACATACTAATTCATTCAACATAAGTTTCCAGTCAAAAGAATAACACGTGGAACAAATTTTAATTTCGTGATATATTTGGATGAACCCCTAAGTTTTGTGTTGTATGTACAAACCAAGTGAAAGGGAGAAAGATGTAGCATTTCCAATGATCCTATAGCCATGTGTGTCAAAGCTCAACTTTACTCTTTTTTGGTCAAATTATCAAAGGAAAAAAAATGATAAAGACAAGGTTGCATGATTCTGATATTGAGTGTGTGCATGCAAATCAGTTTCATGACTTTCCATCACCTTCCAAAAAAGGCTCTCCTCTGTAGTGCATGCTGTAATGCACGGCTTAGGTTTCCCTGTAGCGCTGAAGAATTATTTTCTGACAGCCCTCAACTCGCAATCTTCTCTGGAAATTGCCCTAGTTTGAAGTACCTTGACCAAGGTATTGCCACATTCCTGGGGGGGGGGGGGCAGCCTCACCCCAATGACTGGTCAAAGTGAGGGTATAAAATCCAAGCCCCTTCATCTCAATTGAGGGCAATTTAGAAGGTCCATCCCAACTCCAGAACTCCCAGTGAAATTGGTTGAAGAACTTGAGACCATTATGTCTAATCTTACTTTCTTTCCTTCCCTTCCACAATTTATTGATCCTGGAATCTGTCCTTAAACTTTTGGCATGCTAATCTCTGTTTCAGAACCTTGCTCCCTAGAAAGAGACCCTGCCTGCAACACTGTTTTATACCTTTCCAATAACTACCACTAATCACTACTTTTGATGACTACAATAAACCTTATTATCTTATTACAGTTTGTGCACAAAATATATTTGTTTAGTGTCATCTTTTTTATTATTTATGTGATTTTTTTCATTGTTTGATTGATAGATTTTTTTCAATCCATGAAATTATTTGGATACCTTAGATTGAAATGAAATGCAGCATAATATTCCCCCATTAAAGTTAACAAAGGTATATTTTATTCAAATGCCTTCACATAGCAACTTCCCACTTTGGGAAAAGAGGAAGTTGTCAAGTGAGGCATAGTTATTCTTCAAGGCTATATCAGAGAGCTCTCAGCTGTGTGTAACTGAAGACCCAACCCAAAGTGACTGAACAATAAGAAAAAAAATATTATTTCAATTAGTAAGAAATCCAGAGGCAGTAAAGTTCCAGGCTGGATAATACTTTGGCTCACTAATGCCATAAAGGATCTAGCTTCCTTCTGTCTTTCTGTACCTTCATCCTCAAAATATCAGGTATGCCTCATGTGGTTACAAGACAATTGCCACCATGATAGGCATGTCAAAGACTAGAAGAGGGGAAGAGAGCATGGCCCTTCCCTGGGACTATCTTTAAGAACAAGAAAACCTTTCTCAGAAGCCCTTTTAGGAGATTTCATTCATATCTCTCTGGCCAGAATTTTTGTCAAGTGTTCATATTAAACCAATAACTGGAAACAAGAATAAAATTACCGTGATGTCTTAGATCATTCACCTCTTGGGACTGGGGCTGCACTGGGGTTCATCCTTTCCTGAAGCAGAAGGCTATCCAATATTTGAACAGACTTGGAATTTTGTTAGTTAAAACAAGGGGGAGAATGGCTATTGGATAGATGTTTATTGATGTTAGAGAATCCCATAATTCTTGCCAAGGATTCCTTCGCCTGTTCTTGACTTACAGTAATTAATATATGGCTTAAACCTAAGAACCATGATTCAGTAATAATGACTGTAGAAGCAAAATTATTTTATAAATTCTTTATAAATAAAAAATTCAACATATGCTTAGTGTGTGTGTGTAGTATAAATGTATGGATATAGATATGAATACACAACCATGCACCAAGCCATGAATGTATGTGTTCATGACTTCCAGGATGCCATTAATTTTCTGATTAAAAAAAACTGTCATAGGTACTGTTTTAAAGGATGTGGGATAAAAAAATTATTTTCCCATCTAATTAAATTTTATTATAATGGTTCAGTTTATATATGGGATTAAATATTTTATTACTATTTGCAATGTAACATATCTTTCTTATTATAGAAAAATTCACTCTAGATGCAGAAATCTGTGAAAGTCTAAAAGGCACTGGTGACTTGTTTTCCAGAAGGTCTATAACAGTCTAAGGAAATTAAAGTCAGCCATAATTCAGATGTCCAGGGATGACCCCTTTCTATGCCCATCAGGTATTAGTCTAGCAAAATGTCTTACATAGCACATAAACTCAGCCGTCTGTAGTCTCTGGGATCGTGTGAAGTAGCTATATGGTACATAGCAGCTTATTATGTTTTAAAATTTAATAATATAAGTATTTTCTTTCATGAATAAGTGAGGTTACATGATATGATTTAGAATGCTGTATTCTACTATATGGAAGTAACAATCAGATAATTTGTTATTGAATATTTAGACTTAAAAATTTTTATTTTTAGCTATTATAAACATGTTAGGGCACATTTGGGTATGCTTACTCAGAGCTTAGGTCATTTCTTGAAGGTAAGTTTCTTGAAAAGGAATTGCTGGATCAAAAGACACACCCATTTTAAAGATTTTTGATCCAGATTTCACTTGAAAAATCTTCCTGAAAAATTTCTGTTTCCACACTGTCACTAGCGCAAAGGATAGATGATGTTTTAAATTCCATAGGGGAACAATTGTATCTCCTTTTTGTTGCTTTGCAAAATTAAAATTTATTATTTTTTTATTAAAATAAAGGTTATTGATGTAATGTACAGCATGGGGAATATAGTTAATAATATTGTATTGACTTTGTATAGTGACAGATGGTAACTAGACTTACTGTGGTGATCATTTCACAATGTATGTAAATGTCAAATCACTATACTGTACACCTGAAACTAATAGAATATTTTATGTCAATTATATCTCATTTAAAAAATCCCCATAGGGTAAAACAGTTAAAAAAATAACAAAATAAAATATATTTTAAAAAAAGGTAATACATACAAATGATACAAAAGTGAGAAGTGAGAAGTAAAACCTTGTCTTACCTTTACTTCCTTATCCATCTGGTTTTTCTGGAGATAAATGATGTTAGAAAATAGATTTTTGCTTCTGTTACCTATTGCTGTGCAAGCATTCACTCCAAACCAAGTGTCTTAAAAAATTGTGATTTGTTATTTCTCATTCTGTGGATTAGCTTACTAGTTCCACCGCTAGCTTTGTCTGGGTTTATTCATTGGGCTGCATCAACTGGAGAGTTGGCAAATCCAAGATGGCCTAGCTCACATGTCTGGCAATTGTGCTGGTTGTCAGCTGGAGGGCCTCAGTACGCTACATGGTCTCTTATCCTCCAGTGAGAATAGATCAAGCTTCTTCAGTGCACAACAGTCACAAGGTTCCAGGAGGGCATAAATGCAAGTTATAAGGTATGTTAAGACAATGTCTCAGAAATCACATAATGATATATCAGCTGCATTCTATTGGCCAAAACAAGTCACAAGGTCAGCCTTGAGTTAAAGGAGGGGACAGGTTTCTCTTCTTAGTGAAAGAAGCTAATTGTGACAAGTGACTAAGTTATGGCTAATGGCATATAAGTAATATAAGTGTGAGAAATATGTGTGGTTTCCCCAAATTCGTTTTTAAAGAGTGGAGACTTGCCATTTCCTACATTTGTTCTTCCTGCTTCCGGAATGTGAACATAATGACTGGGTTCCAACAGCCATCTCCAATCATACTGACAAGAACAAGATGGAAGGAAACTGTGTCCTTGATAAACCAACGGAACTGCTAGAGCAGCCTTGTACCAACCTTCTGAGAAAATAAAACCCATGTGCTTAAAGCCTTTTAATATGAAATTTTCTCCACACGTGGTCAATTTAAAACCCAACTAATAGGGTATCCTTTTATTTTCAACCTTTCTGTTTTATTTCTTTTTATATGTATCTCATATCATCAGAATATAATTAGGCTTTGCTTTAGATTTTATCTACATTCAAATTTAACTTACCTTTGTTTCTTTTTAATGTCTAGTTGTATAGACTTAAGTACAGTTAAACCACTATTTTTTTGACAGATCTTTTTCTCTATGGTTACGGTGCATCTTTTGCCAGGAACCTATAAATTTGATCAAATGTTTTTTGGAAGTTGAGAAATATCTTTTTCTCTTTTGTCTATTGTCATTATGTATCACATTAATAAAATTCCTCTTATTGAATTATCTTTGTACTTCTGAAATAAACTATGTCTATGAAATATTATTCCTTTTACTAGAGGGATAATGCTGTGTATGTTTTAGGTGGTTTTTTTTTATTATTATTTGGGACATGGTTGTAGTATTTTCATTGGTGAAGCTGAGCTGATTATTTGGTGTTAGATATCTCTTGAGTTTTAGTGACAGAATTTTGCTGTGTTTTAAAGTGATTTTCGAAACGTTCCACTTTTCTCATGCTCTGGAACATTTACACAATCTTGGACATATTTGCCTGTATTATTAGACCTGAAAACTTTCATGTAGGTAATTTTGGGGTCAGTTTCTTCAATTTTTTTTTTGTCTATTCGGGTTTACTACTGCTGCCACTAATAATTCTTCCTCTTCTTTTTTAAAACTGGAAAAAGCTAAATCTGATTTAATTTGACTTGACACTTCACAATGATAATACAATGTTATTTTTCAGAGGATTTCTGTCTCCTGGTAAAATTTGTTATACTTCTGAATGTTATGATACTATCCACTAATTTAAATTAATTTTAGTGGGTTAGTCTACTAAAATGAAAAGTGATTTTCAATGTGTTTATTGTCACAAGTGGATTTCAAGTAAACATTTTCTTGGTTAACATTTACTGAAAAATGTATTAATTAGTTCAACTCTAGTCCAAAAGATGGAGTTGAAATCCCACTCTAAAAATTGGCAATTAACAGGGCCACTTGGGTGGCTCAGTTGGTTGAGCATCTGACTCTTGATTTCAGCTCAGGTCATGATCTAGGATATTGGGATTGAGTCCAGTATCAAGGTTCTGCATGGGGCATGGGGTGTGGAAACTGCTTGGGATTCTCTCTCTCTCTCTCTCTCTCTCTAAAAAAAAAATAAATAAACTTTTAAAAATATTGGCAATTAACATAAATTTATAGCTCAAAAAGCAATGTTAATGTGGCACAAATGCTGCAAGTATCACTGAACTGAAAAATTCTAGCATTTTTAAAGCCAAAGAGTTAAAACATTTTCACCCCAATTTAAAATTTCCTATTTGACTTTTACTATTTCTCTTCTCTGATTTGTTCCCAATTTTTCCCACTCTCTCCTTTTCCATTGGTATGTTCTCTGTCTCCCTTTAGAATGACAATACAAGTAGTAATAGGTGTTTTTAGTTAGATTTCTAAAAAAACATATCTATAAATATCTCTCTCTCTCTATATATATATATATATATATTTATATATATATATATATATATATATATGATCTATATATATCTCATAATGCCCCCTCTTTGTATGACCAATTCATGTTAGGCATTATCAGTTTAGGCATACAAACTCTTCAGACTGAAGGTTTCCTTTGCTAAAAGGAGGTAATATTTATTTCTAAAATAAGGTAACTCAAACTGAATTTCTTAGTTATTAGAGAGGGAGATAGTGACAATATTTTAATGATATATTAAATAAAATTTTATGCTATTTATTTTGTCTGCTAAAGGCATCACAAATTATCTGTTGATCTTTTAAAAGGGACAAATTGGATGAAACCCATGAATGGGTGATGATATTTAAACTCTATAATGAAACATAACCCAAACTTTGTATCTATTGTAACTATTTAAGGCCATATGAACTATTCCTTCAGTTTTCTTTTTAATTTTTTTCCCTTCAGTTTTTAAAGATGAGAAATGATTGAAATGTACTAGCTGAAGCATAGGATTGACTGCACCATTGGCTGGCTGAAAAAAATGATTGCAAGGACTCAAACTGGAGAGCTATGATTAGGCATTTTGACTCTGTTTGGAAAATTAAAAATGACGTTAATTACCAAATTTAAAACAAACAAACACAAAATTTTATGAAGATGATGTATTTCAAAAGAGCAAGCTTATCTCTCAACAGGTGCCCCAGTATCTGTGGTAGCGTGTGAACTGTGATTGTAAGAGGTCTTCCAACTTTTAGGGGAAAAAAATGCAGGTAGAGGGAAAAAATCTCAGTATTCTCCAGTATTCTCCCCAATTGCCTCCCTCAAAGAAGGACATCTGGCATCATACATTCTTTAATTTAGTATTTATGGTGGGTGTGGACTAGATGCCCAACACTACGCAAGGTGCATAGCTACAGCACAATCCCTGTATTCATAAAGCTTACATTCGAATGGATGAAACTGAGAAGAAACAAGTTAATAAATTAATTTAAAATAAATTTACATGAAATAAGTACAGATTCTTTATAAGTCTAGGAAGGAAATTAGCAGGGTAGTATGATAAAGAAAATTCAGGACTTATTGAGGATAGATGATCAGGGACACTCTCTCTAAGTAGGTGATACTTAAGGCTGGAGGTATGTTCTCCTACCTAACATAAGGGCTATGTTGATGGGAGGAGAACCCAAGATGAAGCTGGTGATATAGGCAGAGGCCAAATCATGTGACATGTTGTTAGCCACAATGAGAGCTTAGATTTTATTCTAGAATCAATGGGAAGCAACCGAACAGTATTAGCAAGGGGATTACATAATCTGCTTTACATTTTAAAGTGTATAGTACATTTCATAATGGCTTCCAGATTTCTGGCTTTGGTAATTAGATGGGCTTTTAACATCATTATTGAGATAGGAATGACTTGGGAAAGATCAAGGATTCTGATGAGACAGTCAAAGAAACTGTCAAATAGATACGTTATGTGATCTTCAGTGCAGAGAAAATTTTGGTAAGAAGAGGAAAACAGGGAGTTGATAGGATATTAACACGACAGTGGTTGAGACATCTAGGGATGGAGTGCAAATCAACAGGAGAGCCCAGGAGTGAACTCGATAGAACTCCAACAGTTGATGATAAAATAGAGGTGTGAAGCCAGAAATGAAACAGAGAAGGAACAGTCCATGAGGTGGGAGAAAAATCAAGAACATGTGTGATGTCACAGAAAAATTTTCTGTGTGGGGGCAAGCAAGTCTTAATCTGGCCCCATCTCACATACTTTTTTCTTCCTTTCGAGTTCCATCTGAAACTCCAGAGGGGTCTAGGTAATGTTAAGCATTCTCCTTTCCTGACCATTCTTGAATCCCCCATTTCTTTAACATCGAATTCACTGCTTTCTGTTATCTGTCAGCCACTTCCCTTAATTCATGGAGTACAGACAAGCCTCAACATACCCTATAACATCCATCATTTTTGGTGATTTCAATATGTAGCTAAATGAGCCTAGCTTCTCAGTTCCTTGACTTCTTCCTCATCCAACACTTTCTCCACCACCACAGGCATCATCACATACAGTATCTTCTTATCACTAAAAATTTCTCCAACTCTGAACCTGAACTACTCTGTTCTTAGGCTTGTATCTTTCCTACCACCTAGACTAGTTCCTAGGCTAAGTGATCTCCTGCAATTCTTTAGCCACATTAAGTCTTCCAATGGATTGACCCCACCAGTTCTGGTTAATCCTCTCTTTCTTCTTATCTACACTTACCTTTTTGTTCAGAATTCATGGTCCAGCATTAAAATTAATCTTCATTGTACTCACAAATATTCTTAGAAAAGTCTAGGAAACTGACTGATTTCACTTAAATCAATGATATCAAAATCAAATAGACATTTACAACAATACTGCTATGTTTCCTTATTAAACTCACTTTAGCATGATGGTTGGAGGTGGTGGGGACAAACGAATTTTTCAATTTCTCTTCATGGGTTCCAGTTTGTCCTTATGGGTTCTGGCCTGTGTTCATGCATTCTAGTTTGTCCTTGCTCTCTTCCACGTCATGTCTAGTTTCTAAATTTCTTTCCCAAGTGGAAAATATGATACCAGGTCTGATGCTACATACAGAACTACAGGCTTCCATGGACTTCACCAGCTCCCACAATTGTGTACAGACTAATCACAGAAATGAATCCCTTATTTTGTAAACCCATATAGTTCTGCTTCTTTAATTGAACCCTAACTGATAAAAATATTCTCTCCTCAACACTTCCCATATCCCTCTGCCATTATTATTATTTTAAAAAAGATTTTATTTATTTGTTCGTGAGACACACACACACACAAAGAGAGAGAGAGAGAGAGAGAGAGAGGCAGAGACACAGGCAGAGGGAGAAGTAGTCTCCATGCAGGAAGCCCAATGTGAGACTCAATCCCGGGACTCTGGGTTCACACCCTGAGCCAAAGGCAGATGCTCAACCGCTGCCATTATTGATGAGCATCCTTCATATTTCATTGCAAAACAGAAGTCAGCAGAGAGAAAAATGTTCTCATCTATTACTGCACCCACGATCCATAGTAGAAGAGTGACCTCTATTTCCCCACAGACTGATCCCTCCAGACTCCATCCTCTCTCTTCTCCTTCTCTCTTTTGATTCCTCCTGCATCACCTACCTTTTCGTTTCTACTGGATCACTTCAATCGGCTCTAGTACCTCTCATCTTTAATAAACTTTTTCTTGACCCCACATTCCCCTTCACAATCCCATTTGCCAGACTCCTTCATAGAAAAAGTTCTCAAAAAGCTTTCTAAATACACTGTCCATACTTCTTTCTGTCCTAGATGCTCTTGAATCCATTCCAAAGTGGCTTCGTTTCCCCTCAGTTCCACCTGAAACTGATACTGAGACATCACCAACAAGCTCTGCATTGCCAAATCCAAAGAATATTTTTTTTTTCTCTCCCTGCTTACTTGAACATTAAGTGCCATTCTGCTGAATTGGCTTCTCCCTCCCTCCTTCAGGTCAAGGAACTGAGAAGCTAGGCTCATTTACCTACATATTGAAATCACCAAAAATGATGGATGTTATAGGGTATGTTGAGGCTTGTCTGTACTCCATGAATTAAGGGAAGTGGCTGACAGATAACAGAAAGCAGTGAATTCGATGTTAAAGAAAGGGGGAATTCAAGAATGGTCAGGAAAGGAGAATGCTTAACATTACCTAGACCCCTCTGGAGTTTCAGATGGCACCAATGGGAAGAACTCGAAAGGAAGAAAAAAGTATGTGAGATGGGGCCAGATTAAGACTTTCTTTCCCCCACACAGGGAAGAGAAGCTGTATGAAAACGGATGGCCATGAAGGCTCGGAATTTGATGGTCAATGCAGTAACTGTGATATAAAACACAGTTGGGATAAAGCTTGGAGGCTTGCTGGCAAATGTTCCTCACACTTTCACCCCTCATATTTTGCCCTGTCGAACAGGAGCCTCTGGAATTGTACCTCTTGGAGCTACAGGAGGCTGTATGGGAAGGTTTTATGCAGGGGAATGGTGGTGTCCATAGACACATGAAGCCATACAGTTGAAAATCCCATGTTCACTATGCTGAAACAACTGCATGAAATACAAGAAAGATTCTTGTTCCTCCTCTTATTTACCCTCCACAAAAAGGGCAAAGATTCCACAGGGGCATATTCAATCATTAAAGGTACTTTACTCTTTATCTACTGTTCCTTAAATGTATTCTGTAGGGCCAAGCTCTTGCCTTGCCCTAATGTGAAATCTAGGGCAAGCCCCAGGATTCTTCTAGTCATCTTAGATAATCAAATGTCCCCCAGTCTCTCCAAGTTACAAACTACAGACTCAGGTCTGTAATTAATATCTCCAGTCTAGTATAATAATAAGACTAATATTAAAAAGCAGAATTGTAGGGAGGTAAGCAGCAGATAGTTTCTACCTTGATAAATACTGTTGTGATAAAATAGTTTCCACAGTCTTTGAGTTTGTCAAATTTAAAACTGAACTCTTCTTCAACTAATGTTTTTTTCAGAATCTTTGGAGATACCCTATGTATCAGACACTTCTCATGCCTTACCTCGCACCTTAACTCAAGTGCCTTGTGTTTCAGTCATTGCTATGGCAAGCACGAAGTGAAGGGGTGACCTGGTACCATCTCACCTCTGGTAGGCCATGCATTTCTTTCTTTCTGTGCTGAAGATTTTTTGCTGCTGCTATGTAGGATAGTTCTGGGAACCCACCTGAAACTCATATGTAAGTCTGAAGGAATTTATGTCCCATGGATAAATGCTCTTTTTCCTGTAGACAATTCTGACGTGCATTGTACCCAAGGAGGTCATGGCAACATGGTCTTGCATCCCAGTTGCTCACAGCTAAGCTCAAGAATATACTTGTATAGGCTTTCCCTCTTTGTTGTTCTTTCTCTCTCATTCCCCACTGTTTTCATTTGCTTTCTTAACTAAGCTACCAGTCTGCAAACCCTTGCCTCTGGCTCTGTGACTTGGGGTAACCCGTACAAAGACAGCCCATCTCTAGGGAGCTCCCTGCCACAGTTCCCCTTGGCACAAGTAAATGCATCCTCCCAGCTGAACCCTGACTACCTCTTAGGCTTCTTGGCTTCCCATGGTACACTTTCAAACTCTTTCTGCTAAAATCTTTTTTGTCCCTTTGGCAGAATCGTCTTGGTTGGTATCTAACATGACCCCTACTTCAGCTCTCTGTCTTTTCATAGAAAACTTGCCAGTTGTAAGTCACAAAACCTGGATATGCAGGCTGATTTCACCATATCCAAGTTTTTTTGTTCTACCACTAGCCAGTCTTTCATATATTAGGTATTTTAGGAGTGAGGAAGACATGAAGCCACTGTGACATCCAGGCTCAAAAGACACACCTTGAGTTCTTCAAGTGGTTTCCCCCAAAATCCATCCCCTGACTCTCATGGTTTTCATCTTGAGCATGGAGTGGGATTCATAGCACACCAAAAACTCTTTCCAAAATATTGTTTTTTCATCGATTCTTTTTTTCCTTATCTTCTCCACCGTTCTCATGGGATAAAGGTGGGTGGTCAGCTAAGAACTGCAAAATTGGGCATCAAACACTTCCTTTGTATGGCTCTTACGTGGAGGTCTCACACTTTGGCTTAGAATGCTATTTCTATTGTTTTGGGACCTTAGCTAAAAGTAGTTCCAACTTAATATTATTACATATCCAAAGGACAGAAACTTTATGAGTGCTCTGGGTCTCCAAAATCTGATTGCTGGGCACAGAATTCTTTGACTATGATTAACTTTGTGGTATATTTTGAATAAGTATAAAGATAGACAGTTCCCCATGTTAAAGGAAGTGTCAAGGAGATGACAAAACTTAAACTAAAGACCCCTCTCCATTTTAGGAAATAATTGATTGGCAAATAGATACCAAATTAGTGATGTGTGGTGGCTCTCCTACAACTCAAGTCTTTGTTTAGTTCTTTGTTGATGATTAAAAATATAATCATTCCCTCATGTAAAGCTGTTTTCACAAACTCGCTGTAACTCTTTCTGTATTTTGGGGCCTCAAAAGAGAAAAAAAATGATCAAACTGATGAAGAGAGAATGGGGAAATAAATGGAGTAATTATGAGCTTGAGTAACAAATACTACTTAGGCATATACCAATTATTTCTGCAAAATCCACAATTTATGGAAAGAAATCTCAATGTTTACATATTGATCAGCTTTTATTCATACCAGAAGAGAATACTTTGTAATAAAGATTTCTCAGTGATTTGGAGGAAAGTGTATTCCACTAAAGTGTTAGATTACGGCTTCATCTCATCATCTCTTATTTTTACTACCACAACAAAAACAGCTTATGTGAGGAAAATATTGTACTGTGTAAGTCTCTTCATGAATGAATGAGCCTAAAGAGGAGAGAATTGTCCAGGTTCTGTTTACTATCTGGCTATTCATGTTAATGTATTGTCTGAAATGAAAGTAGATTTGGGTAACTCTTGTATCAAAGCTTCTGACAAAGATTTATATGGTTTCACCACAATGAGTAGACTTCCCTTTGAATAATGATGTAGGGGAAGCAGTTTTTATCTTATCCATGTTTTACGAAGATGATCTTTGGTTCACAGAATTAGGGAAGTGAGGAAACCAACTTAGAGATCATCTCATTTATTCTCTTCTTATTATGAATGAAGAAAACTGAGGCCATAAAGATTAAATGAGAGGCAGTGGGCTAATGGTAAAAGATCGTCTAGAACTCAACTCCTCTAATTCCAAATCTAGCAACCTTTCCACTGCACCTTTATAATACTAATTAGTTCTTTTGCCAAGCCTAGAAAGGCATTACAACATTATTCTCTGAAATAGACACATACTGGTTAAAATACAGTGGAGAGTTCAAGTAATAAGTGAAATACAGGGCTTTGTATTTCCAAAATGGAAAGGAGGTCAGCTTTCAGTTTTTATTTGATATTTGACAGAGAATTCTTTTCCAAATATTTGTAATGTTACCCAGATCATGGTAGTGATGAACCAAACCACTGATGCTTATAAACAAGCCTTTGTCATTTCTAGTTATCCATGAGTATTACCACAAAATCGTGCTCTAGAATGTCTGTATAAACATCTAGGATACAACCCTATAAGAGAGTTCATTAATCTAGCAGCTGTATAACTGAAAGAACAATCTTTCATCCTCCCACCCTAGTTTCCAATTCTGGATAAAATGAAAATATATATTTATTCTTACCACTTTCCACTTAGGGTTATAGCGGCTATCCTACTTAAAAATATGATTTTAACACTGTGCAAAAAAGATGTCATTTCAGTGTTTGTACCTAGCTAAAGAGGGCTAAATAGCTTTGTTACTTGTAAAGACCCTTATACACCAGCAAGCCTATAGTCGTGGTCTGGAAGTCAGAGAACAAATAGAAGGGAACCAGTGATGTACTGCACCATGAAGTGAAGCATTATTTCTGCTTAGACAAGAAGAAGATTACATTACATACGGGATAATTTTTCCTCTTTTGTAGTTTAGGTGTGCACTGCATTGTTTCTGAGAATTATAGTTTTATTTTGGTAGTGTGTGTTAGGTAAGGGAGATACCCTCCTGAATATTATAGAAGATGAAAAAGCATTGTCACCACACTTGGGCGAGGAGATCTTGAAAGGGGTTATCTTAGACAAAATATTTCAGACTTTGGGAAGTATAATTTGTGGGTTATCATATCTGCCCCTCTTTCTTATGAGGAAAAGAGTGTAGATCATCTGCCTATGATATAACCAAGCCCTGTGGAAAAGATATCAAGAGTTCCAGAAAGGAGGTAAATAATTCGAATAGGAAGACATTAGAAGGGCTTCTTCTTCTTCTTCTTCTTCATCTTCTTCTTCTTCTTTCTTCAATATAAATATAGATCTATAGATATAGATATCTTTCAGGGGAAGCAAATCTAGGAATTAAGGACTACCTTCAGAAAACCCCAGGAGGAGTTTAATCTTTTGTTATATACCCTTAGACCAGTGGTTCTTAGCCAGGGGTGATTTTGCCCTTTAGGGATCACTTAGCAATGTTTGGAGACATTTTTTTATTGTCACAGCATGGGGCATGGTGGGTAGAGAACAGGGATGCTGCTAAGCATACATACAGTGCTCAGGATAGTCCCTTACAATGAAGGATTATCCAGCTCCAAATGTTAATAGTGCTAAGGATGAAAAGTCCTATCTTAGATTAACAATCACCACATTATGCATCCTAATTTAAGTTCTTTTCCTTATGGTTTAATTCTCAGCCCATCTGTAGAGTGTGTTCTGCACATATTGTCTTGTGTTTATAGTGCTATGGAAGATGATCAGGAAGGGGTAGCATAGGGAAATGTGGTCTTCTTCATATCACCCTCTTTGAGGTCTATGTACTGGTAGAAGCATCACATCTAGGAGAGGAAAAAAGCCCCAGTTCTGAAAAGTCATCACCTGCAGAGAACACAGCAGCCTATGTATTCTCTATTTCCTTGTTGTCTCTGAGCCCGAGGCTCACCTTTCCTCTCTATTCTACTAGGAGTCTGTAAACTACATTTCCCATATTCCCTTGCTACTTAGATTTCTACTAGGTTCATTCTGTTAATGGGTGGCACTGACAGGAGATTCAGAGGATGGGAGAAGGGCTTCCTGTTTCCAGCTCCTGGCACATTGCTCCAGTAGCAGAGAGCAACTCCTTCTCTGGTCTCCAGTTTTTTAAAACACTTCTAGGCCCAACCTGTGGCATTGCTTTATAGATACCATCACTAGCCCTATGGCTGCACTCCTTTGTGATAATAAGTATACCAGCTCTACCTCATCTTCCTCAGAGACCTGATTATACCAGTCATGTGGCATCTTCTTACCTGAGAGCTAGCAACATAAGGCCGGCCCTTCCTCTCAACGCCTAGGTTCTGTGAGAACAATCTACCCTTTGCTTTCCTCAACCCTGAGAGTAGTACCTGCTTCCAATAATTACAATTATTTTTAGGCCTTCTTTTTGTTCTTTTAATCTTCAACACCTGTGTAACCAATTGCTTGTATTAAATCCCCTCTGTTTGAATATGCTGCATGGCATCTACCTTCCTGAATGAACACTGACAGATATACCTATGGTAGGTGAGAGTAATGGGTAGATGCTGACAGAGTAGAATAGAAGTCACCAACTGGTTTGGAGGCCACCATGAGGTAACATTCTTTTTCCTTCAAACACACATCTAGTAACACTGGAATCTGGGGAGGCTAATGCTGACATTGTATTAGTGAAATACAGAAGCATTTGCTCCCAGTCTCTGTGGTACAGAGAAAGAACTCTGGAGTTCCTCTTGTATGGAATGATATTTATCTTTACCCTGGGATAATGGTGAGCAGGACAGTTCTCATTTTCTTCAGCTCACATCTACTCTGGACTGGTAGCCATTCTAGCCCCTAGCAAAGAAGCTTCTTGACAAGAGGTAAAAGAAATAGAGAACTCAGTTATTCTGGGAAGGTACACAATGGAGATAACCCTGCCCTGTATTTGTGGTGGGAGCTACCACAAATATTACCCTCTGGGTCAAGGGGCTGAAGTTAGGTCACAAGGAGTAACAACCAAGTTTGCACAGACAAGGACAACAAAGTCATGAAGGGTTCTAGCCAACCAATGACCATCAGATGTTGGTAATTGTCTGACACATTCCAATTTCAGAGGTGTTAAAAATGTGAACAAATGTTTGTCATGAAAATGATTAAATATTGAAATCCAGAAGCCAGAGAGATAAATGGTAACCAAGGAAGCTAATACAAATAGAGTGGATATAAACAGAAAGACAAATACACAACAACAAGGACAAATGCCTTGAAAATGGAAACAGCTCTCCATCACAGAATTAGAATTTGATGAAAACTTAGTACCCAGCAAGTTCCTCATGGAAGTCTCCAGATTCAATCTAATGCCAATACCTCATTGGCATGAGGTAAACTTATGTTTTAAGCATCTTTAGACACCATTCCTTTACAGGTTGTGTTTGACCTACACTCCTACTTATGGATAGAAGCAAATTGGAAAATCAATGATTTCTGTCCTAGAAAGTGCTTCTATTAGAGTGCTTTGGTTTCTAACGATACCATATATTTTCCTTGTAGTCTATCTAATACTTAATATGAATGTCTACGGTTTTGAGAAATAAGTCATCCCTTTTATGGGTTAGTAATAGAATCTTATATGATAGCAGAATTTCTCTTCTCTTCCACCATTAGTTGGCTGTGATTGATTACTACTTAGACATAACATAGAGCAACATAAGTTATCATGGTAGCATTGGGCAAAGGAAGAAGTTAGGATGTGGTTCAAGATCTGTATGACAATGCAGGATAGCTAGGATATGTGGCCCAGCTGTAACGATGGACCTTGGAGAGTCAAGTGGGTCATTAAAAACTGTGTCCTGGTCTTCAAAGAGCTTACTGTCTTGGATGGGAGACTGAGAAATGAACAAATCCACTTTAAACCATATGCTAAATCATGGCATATGAATGTGTTCTAGGGGGCACCAGGTTCTAGGGGAACATAGAAAAATGATATATTAAATGTTTCTGGAAAGCATGGACAAAATTTGAAATGGATGTAATGTTTGGGTTGAGTCTTGATGGATGGCTTGTGATTTCCCAAAAAGACAAGTTTGAAAAGAAGATAGGTTAAATTCCAAAAATAATGAATAGCATGTGCAAAGTCAGAGTAAGAGATCATGTGTGGGCAGTCTGGACATTTCAGGAAATTCAATATGAATCTTAAGGAATAGAAATTTTATTCTGAAGATGATAGAGTTTGAAGAAGGGAGTGATGTGATCATACTTACATTTTAGTGTAACCACTCTTTTAAAATTATGAACAAGGTAGAAACCTCAGTAGTTGGTCATGCAACTAATCTAAGCAAGAAAGAAGAGGGCCTAAACTAAACAAGGATGGAAAAAAGCTATTAAGTAAAAAAAAAAAAAAAAAAGACAAAATAATAGAAAATGGAGAACTTGGTGACTGGCTATTTAGCAAAGCTAAAGCTTAGGTGAGAAGAGGGTGATTTTGTGGATGGCATTACTAGTACCTCCAATAGAAATGCAAGAGGATGGAGGAGAAATAAAATCATTGAGGTGCCTCTCTCAGCTAGAAGTATGGCCTTAGAGCATAAGAGAAAGGCCAGGCTTTGGACATAGATTTGGAAACAATCAGCATTCAGGTGTTAGCTGAAGCTTTGGGTATGAATGAGATCATTCTATGATTTAAAAAAGAAAACAAAAACAGAAAGGGGCACCTTAGTGGCTCAGTTGGTTAAGCATCCGACTCTTGGTTTCAGCTCAGGTCATGATCTCAGGGTCATGGGACTGAGCCCTGCCTCGAGCTCTTTTTTTTTTTTTTTTTTTTTCCGAGCTCTTTGATCAGCATGGAGTTTGCTTGAGATTCTCTCTCTCCCCCTCCCACCACTTGTGCACATACACACTCTCTCTCTCGATAAATAAAATTTTAAAAAGAAGAAGAAAAGGAAAAAGAGACACCTGTGAACAGAATGCTGAACATTTTGTCCTACCATTTGTATGGAAGGAAAAAGAGGAAAATGGAAAGTAGTTGAAAAATAAAGGTCAAGGAGGCAGGGGAAGGACAGAAGATAATAGAGTCATGGAAACAAGAGAGAAGAAAGTTTCATAAAGGAAGCAAAGTTGCCACATATAGCAGAAAATGAGAATGGAAGAACAAAGTGTTTATGGGATCTCCCAAGTGGGATGATGATGATGATGATGATGACCTATGGGTCATCTCAGCATTAGTATTTTTAGTGGAGTTGTTTAATGAAAATTGGGTAAATCAAGGAACAAAAAGAAAATAGAAAAAGCTAGTGCAAACTAGTTCCCATGACAGTGGAAGAAACCATGTAAGAGTAAAGAGAAAGAAAAATAGAGTAGTGGTTAGAGGTCAATGTGATACTGAGAAGAGATGGACCAGATTTGAACATGCTTATATGCTGAGATGACAAGACAAGAGGGAGAATAATGGAAGAGAAGGAAGGGAATGGAATCTCAAGCACACAGGGAGGTAGATCTTTTATTCTTTTTTTTTTTTTTTTTTTTTTTTTTTTTTTTATAAATTAATTTTTATTGGTGTTCAATTTACCAACATACAGAATAACACCCAGTGCTCATCCCGTCAAGTGTCCCCCTCAGTGCCCGTCACCCATTCACCCCCACCCCCCACCCTCCTCCCCCTCCACCACCCCTAGTTCATTTCCCAGAGTTAGAAGTCTTTATGTTTTGTCTCCCTTTCTGATATTTCTCACACATTTCTTCTCCCTTCCCTTATATTCCCTTTCGCTATTATTCATATTCCCCAAATGAATGAGAACATACACTGTTTGTCCTTCTCCGGTTACTGTGGCCAAGTTCAAAAAGGGTGTTGCCTGAGTTCTTCTCTGGGATTTTGATGGAATCTTGTCTCACATTTAGATCTTTCATCTATTTTGAGTTTATCTTTGTGTATGGTGCAAGAGAGTGGTCCAGTTTCATTCTTCTGCATGTGGATGTCCAATTTTCCCAGCACCATTTATTGAAGAGACTGTCTTTCTTCTAGTGGATCGTCTTTCCTCCTTTATCGTATATTAGTTGAGCATAAAGTTCAGGGTCCACTTCTGGGTTCTCTGTTCTGTTCCATTGATCTATATGTCTGTTTTTGTGCCAGTACCACACTGTCTTGATGAACACAGCTTTGTAGTACAACCTGAAATCTGGCATTGTGATGCCCCCAGATATGGTTTTCTTTTTTTAAAATTCCCCTGGCTGTTTGGGGTCTTTTCTGATTCCACACAAATCTTAAAATAATTTGTTCTAAGTCTCTGAAGAAAGTCCATGGTATTTTGATAGGGATTGCATTATACGTGTAAATTGCCCTGGGTAACATTGACATTTTCACAATATTAATTCTGCCAATCCATGAGCATGGAATATTTTTCCATCTCTTTGTGTCTTCCTCAATTTCTTTCAGAAGTGTTCTGTAGTTTTTAGGGTATATTTTGAGAACCATTTGAATGGTAAATGGTTCTCCAACCTTTTATTTTCAGGTTGTAGGTGTCCTTCTGTCTAAAATGAGTCTCTTGTAGACAGCAAATAGATGGGTCCTGTTTTTTTATCCAGTCTGAAACTCTGCGCCTTTTGATGGGGTCATTAAGCCCATTCACGTTCAGAGTTACTTGAACTTCTTCTTAAAGGGGAGTTTTAAGAGTCCCCCTTAAAATTTCTTGCAGAGCTGGTTTGGAGGTCACATATTCTTTCAGTTCCTGCCTGTCTTGGAAGCTCTTTATCTCTCCTTCCATTTTGAATGAGAGCCTTGCTGGATAAAGTATTCTTGGTTGCATGTTCTTCTCATTTAGGACCCTGAATATATCCTGCCAGCCCTTTCTGGCCTGCCAGGTCTCTGTGGAGAGGTCTGCTGTTACCCTAATATTCCTCCCCATGAAAGTCAGGGACTTCTTGTCTCTTGCTGCTTTAAGGATCTTCTCTTTATCTTTGGAATTTGCAAGCTTCACTATTAGATGTCGAGGTGTTGAACGGTTTTTATTGATTTTAGGGGGGGATCTCTCTATTTCCTGGATCTGAATGCCTGTTTCCCTTCCCAGATTGGGAAAGTTTTCAGCTAGGATTTGTTCAAATACATATTCTGGCCCTCTGTCCCTTTCGGCGCCCTCGGGAACCCCAATTAATCGTAGGTTTTTCTTCCTTAGAGTGTCATTTATTTGCCTTAATCTGTCTTCATGGTCCCTTAATTGTTTGTCTCTTTTTTCCTCAGTTTCCCTCTTTGCCATTAACTTGTCTTCTATGTCACTCACTCGTTCTTCCACCTCGTTAACCCTCGTCGTTAGGACTTCTAGTTTGGATTGCATCTCATTCAGTTGATTTTTAATTTCTGCCTGATTGGATCTAAATTCTGCAGTCATGAAGTCTCGTGAGGCCTTAATGCTTTTTTCTAGAGCCACCAGTAGCTGTAGAATAGTGCTTCTGAATTGGCTTTCTGACATTGAAGTGTAATCCAGATTTTGTAACTCTGTGGGAGAGAGGGCTGTTTCTGATTCTTTCTTTTGAAGTGAGGTTTTCCTTCTAGTCATTTTGCTCAGTGCAGAGTGGCCAAAAACAAGTTGTATTGGAACACGGGGGAGTATCACTGGTCCGTCTAGCTGGTCTTCTGGGGGAGGGGCCTGCTGTGCTGATTTTCAGGTGTTAGCACTTGGGGGAGCTGCTCTGCCCCTGCCTGCTGCAGGGCTCAGCGGGGGTTGTTTACCCCGTGGGGCCCCAGGTGGAACAGCCGCAGTTGCTATGGCAACTCTGGAAGCCTGGATTCAGCCTCCGCAGGAACTACGGGGCTCGGGGCTCTCGGTTCTCCGTCCGCAGGGCCTGGAGGCTCCGGGGCGGGGCCGCTGATCTGCTCAGCTCGGGGCAGGAGCGTCCTCGCTGTCTCCGGCCCTCCCGGCCTCTGCCTGTCCCGGGGGAGGCCGGATCCTGGGCTGTGTCCCGGCGCCCTGTGCTCCGGGGCCTGCGCTGGTGGATTCGCGCTCCCGCCCCGCAGCCCCCTCCGCGGAGCCGCCGCCCGAGCCCCTCCGAGCTGCTCCGGCCCCGCCGTGCGCGCTGCAGCCCTTAGGGAGCTTGGAGCACTCTCCTGCGCTCGCAGGTGTCTGTTAGTGTCCCCGGGAGCCCGAGGGCATCCCCGCCCTCCTGGGTCCTGCTCCACCTCCCTGCGAGCCCCTTTCCGCCCGCCCGGGAAGGTTGGTGCAGCTCCTGCTCCTCCGGGACGGGGCTCTCCGGTCCTGGGGACACTCGCCCCGGCCTCAGCCCGGCTCCTCGCGGGGCCCCTCCCCCTCGGAGGCCTTTTGTTCCTTTATTTCTTTTTCCCCGTCTTCCTACCTTGATAGAAGCGCGAACTCTTCTCACTGTAGCGTTCCAGCTGGTCTCTCTTTACATCTCAGGCCGAATTCGTAAATTTTCAGGATGGTTTGAAGGTTATCTAGGTAATTTGGTGGAGACAGGTGATTTGGGGACCCTGCTCTTCCGCCATCTTGCCCCTCCCCCCCTAGATCTTTTATTCTTAAGAAAGGTGTCTTTTATTCTGAGGTAGAAGGGAAGAATAAGTTTGATATAAATATATATTCATCTAGTAGATCATTGATTCAAGGGGAGAAAGTATGACATGGTGTCAGGGAATCCATATGGCTGTCAACATTCATGAGTAAAGTGGGAACTCTGCAAAATTTTTTTCTTGAAAAAAAAATTTCTAGCCATGGCAGGCTTTTGAAATACTGGTTAAAAACATGGGCTTTGGGGATCCCTGGGTGGCGCAGCGGTTTGGCGCCTGCCTTTGGCCCAGGGCGCGATTCTGGAGACCCCGGATCGAATCCCACGTCGGGCTCCCGGTGCATGGAGCCTGCTTCTCCCTCTGCCTATGTCTCTGCCTCTTTCTCTCTCTCTGTGTGTGACTATCATAAAATAAATAAAAATAAAAAAAAAAAAAACATGGGCTTTGGAGGGTGACAGACTAGTGAGTACTGATTCTGATATGTGCTAGCTGAGTGACCCCAAATTATTTAAATCCTTTCTAGGATTTAATTCCTTCATGTGTAAATTGGGGGTTATAATAATATGAATGTTATACAATTTTGTGAAGATTAAATGAAAAAAAATGCATGTAAAGAGTCTGGTACCTCATAAGTATACACATATAATTGGGCTAAAAAAAAAAAAATAAGAGCCAAGGTAGAAATTCAGATAGATGTATGGACTAGGCCAACTTGGAAACAGGAAAAAGAATCACTGGAATTTAACAGTAACTCAGGAGACCAGCTGGGATTGGTAGCAAATGATTTCTGGGAGCCACGTGGGAGTCCATCAGTTATGGCTGACCCAGTAAATAATAGATCTGCATTGGCACCCCAAATCTAAGCCCCAACAGAGTGATTGCTGCAGCCTCCGAGACACACTCTGCACATTAAGATGTTCCTGTTCACTTCTAGGCAAAGATAGCATCTTAGGCCCAGGAGTCTTCCAAATGCCAATGAAAGTGTCAAAGGGAACAGAAGAACTGGGGAACCTTGCATCAGTGTTAGAGGCTAGAGTAGAACACCTTTTGCATGCAGAAATGTCAGGGAAGTTTTTGCAAATGGAATCCTATTTCTTAGAAACACTATATATTTCTTGAGAAAGTGAGATGGCCTCTCGAAGAAAAAAGTGAAGGAGATCTTGAAGACATTTTAATAAAACCCTGGGACATAGGTCTGTGGTGGGAGGACCCAATGGGTGGTGGAGCTAGCTGTGAATTTCTCGCTTGCAGGTTCTACAGAACCTAAGGGCAGTCGCAGCTTAAGACCAGGTACCTGTGGCTGTGCCACGTAGCTAGCAGTTGCATTAGGGAGTAGGGGATTCTCCATAACATCAAAAGGGTCTTTTTCAGTCCGTTTTCTGTTTTTTGATATCAAAAAGAATGAGGCCAGACCATTCCAGGTCAGGTCCCTGGCACAATGGCTTTGCCATATGCAGAGAAAGCTATGATCTCACCTCATGTAAAATCAGGATAAATTCTTTGTCAGGATGTTTAATCATTGGATGAGTAAATGCTGTATACTGTAAGGCCTAAGAGAAGATTAGAACAAAAACCAAGTAAAGTATAATGGGATCCTAGAAAAATCTATTCACTCTGTTTCGCAGAGAAATAACAGACCAGATAAAATAGTCATCATTCAAGGATGAATAAACAGGCAAAATAAAACCTCATTATGAGGCATATGAAAAATTCTGTAACTTTAAGAAATGAAAATATAGCACTCAAGAGGCAGAGGAAGAACATACTTTTGAAAAAGATTTACTACAGGAAATGGGAATAAATTTTAAACAGCATATGCTTTGTGATCTAAATAACATTCAAGGACCCCATGAAGCAGGAGATGAAAAATGAGAGCAAAAAATATATTGAGGTATGTAGAAAACTGGCTGAGAAACTAGAATATAGGGAGAGCAAGATGAAAGAAGAGAAAATGCTGTAAAGCTGAATATGAAATATGAAAATTGAAAATATATTAGAAGCACTAAAGTACTTAATTGACAATGCTTATAATTAATCGGTAATATAGAGAACAAATTTGAAGCACTCTTCCAGAATTAAAAGAAAGTGAATATGAGATAACAATATTGAGAAAGGAGATGATAAATTCTACTGAAATGCAACATGAAGAAAACTAATATCTGCGAAGAAGGCACCCAAACAAATAGAAAAAATAGCGATGATTCCAGAGTTTTTAAAAATAAATTCCTGAATTTAAGACATAGATGTTCAGATCAAATGGGCTTGATGAATATTAGATACAATTTATATGAAGAGACCAGTTCCTATGGAGATTTGGAATTTTAATTTTTCAAAAAAAAATCCTGGAAAATAGGAAAACAAAACAAAGCAAAACAAAAAACAAATACAATAAACAAGTTAACCACAAGGAAGAAAAAAATCAGGACCAGAAGTTAATGGAGCGACATCTTTGGAGGCCCAATTCAAGAAGAAGACTAAGATCTAAGAGTGCTAAATCTAGACATGTTATCATTCACATTTGAAGGGAAAAGGTCATTCTCTGATACCAAATGTCAAAAACTAAATCAATCAGGTTCTCTTCATAGGAGAAAAAAATCAAAGCTTTCCAGACAACCATGAAATGAGCTCAATTTTTTTAAAAAACTTATGTACAAGGAAGATGTACTTTGGGGAGCCTGGGTAGCTCAGTTGGTTGAGTGTCTGACTCAGTTTTGGCTCAGGTCATGATCTCAGGGTCCTGGGATTAAGCCCTCTATTGGGCTCCATGCCCAGCAGGGAGTCTACTTTGAATCCTCTCTCTCCTTCTGTCCTTCCCCTGGCTCACACACTCCCTCTCTGCCTCTCACAATCTAAAATAAAATAAATAAATCTTTAAAAAAAAAAAAGGAAGATGACCTTATACAAAAGACTGGCAGTAAGTTCTGATATATTTTAGTGAGGAATCAAGCACAAATTGGAGCAGATACACTTTAGCTAAAATAGAAGTTGCAAACTTCATCAATAATCCTTGAAAAAGAAGGTATAGCATGTACATACAGTAGTCCCTCCTTATCTGCAGAAGATGTATTCCAAGACACCCGAATGTCTGAAACCACAGACAGTACCAAACCCTGTAAACACACACATTTGTGATAAGTTTAATTTACAAATTGGGTATTGTAGGAGATCAACAACAATAATAAAATAGAACAATTTTAACAATATACTATAATGAAAGTTATGTGAATGTGGTCTCTTTCTCTCAAAATACTTCTGTATTATACTTAACCTTCTTCTTCTTGTGATGATATGAGATGATAAAATGCCTACATGATGAGAGGAAGTGAGGGGAATGATGTGGACATTGTGACATAGCATTAGGCTCTTACTGACCTTCTGACGATTCATCAGAAGGAAGATCCTCTCCTACCAGACCATGGTTGACCACAGGTAACTGAAACCACAAAAAGTGAAACTATGCAAGAGGGAGGACTACTGTAATACCATTTAGCAAATTAGAAGTTAGGTCTAAATTTGCAGGCAGAGGAGGAGATGTAGAAAAAAAATAGTATGCTAGTATCTCTATTGTGCATAAAGGAAAAGTGGTAGACACTGATTTATTCTCCTTGACATGGACCGAAAAGTAGAACTGTTTATTTTTAAAAGACAATAATTAGCAAACTTAAAAGGAGGATGTATGCTATTATATTAGAAGAGAGAAAAGTGAAAAGAAAACAGATATGAGAGAGTCAAAGATAAATATCAAAAGAAATAGCAAAGAAGTTGAAATAGAACTTGGTTTGAGTAAGCACAGACATGAATTTATGGCAAATAAAACTTTAGCATTAGATCATAATCATCAATATTTGCCTACCAAAGATACCTCAGAAAGAGTAACTCAGGGAAACTCAAAGTATATGATTATGTTAAAATAATAACTACTCTCCCCACCAAATGGTTGGAATTACAATCATATAAGATGAAATAGATTTTCAAGGAAAAAATGTAAATGTTTCATATGTAATCTTTTTGTTGTTGTTAGTAAGAAGATCCCAAATGAAAATGTAACAGGCTTCAACTTTCATGTGCTAAATGACAGAGTATGTAACAACCATAAAGCAAACACAAGAACTAGAAAGAGAAATTGACTAAAATAGATGCATAGTAAGAAAATGAAGCTTTGTTCTGCTCTCCAGACTTAAAACAGGCAATAAACAAGGAAATAAAGGATTTGATAATATAGTCACTTGAGTTGATTTGGAAATACATAAGGAAAATTAAAACCCTCATACTGATGATATATTCTCTTTGTTAAATATCTTAGAAACACTTAAAATTTCATATATATACTGGATCATAAAAAGAAAGCATCAGAATTTTCTACAAAGTAGAGCTATACAACCATATTCTTTGATCAAAATGCAACAAAATTAATGGCTGAACAACCATAATTTTTTAAAAGATTTCTCAAGCTTTGGATGATGACAAAACAAAACAAAATTCTTCTATGTAACTCTGAATCAAATAGGAGATTTAACTTGTAATTACATCAGCCATCAAAAATAATGAAATCTTGCCATTCCCAATGATGTGCATGGAGCTAGAGTATATTACACTAAGTGAAATGAGTCAGTCAGAGAAAGACAAATACCATACAATTTCATTCATATGTGGAATTTAAGAAACAAAACAGATAAACCTAGGGGAAGGGAAAAAGAGAGGGGGAAGCAAACCATAAGAGATTCTTTTTAAATGTTTTTAAAATTTTTATTTTATTTAAATTCAATTAACATAAAATGTATTATTAGTTTCAGAGGTAGAGTTTAGTGATTCATCAGTCTTATATAACACCCAGTGCTCATTACATCATGTGCCCTCCTTAGTGTCATCACTGAGTTACCCCATCCCCTGATGCCCCTCCCCTCCAGCAACCCTCAGTTTGTTTCCTACAGTTAAGAGTATCTTATGGTTTGTCTCCCTCCCTGGTTTCATCTTATTTTTCCCTCCCTTCTTCTATGATCCTTTGTTTTGCTTCTTAAATTCCACATATGAGTGAAATCATATAACTGTCTTTCTCTGATTGACTTACTTTGCTTAGCATAAGATTCCCTAGTTCCATCCACATCATTGCAAATGGTAAGATTTTGGTTTTTTGATGGCTGAGTAAGATTTCATTGTGTATATACACATCTTCTTTATCCATTAATCTGTTGATGGACATCTGGGTTTGTTCTATAATTTGGCTATTATGGACATTGTTGCTATAAACATTGGGGTGTACCATAAAAGATTCTTAACTGTAGAGAACAAACTGAGGGTTGATAGAGGGGAAGTGGGCAGGGGATTGGCTACATGGGCAATGGGAATTAAGGAGGGCACTTGTTATGTTGAGCACTGGGTGTATTACATAAGCAATGAGTCACTAAATTCCACTCTTGAAACCAAGATTACACTACAAATTAACTAACTAGAATTTAAATAAAATTTTGAAAAAAAACCCTAAAACATACTTTTTAAAAATATATAGTTACAAAATACTTAGAAAATCACAATTATAAAAATACTACACATTCAAAACTACGGTATTTAGTCAAAGCTCTAATTGGGCAAATTCACTGGGGTGCCTGGGTGGCTCAGTTGCTTGAGCTTTCAACTATTGGTTTCTGCTCAGATCATGCTCTCAGGGTTGTGAGATCCAGCCCTGCATTGGTCTCTACACTCAGTGGGGAGCCTGCTTGAGATTCTCTCTCTCCCTCTCCCTGTGCCCCTCCCTCTACTCACACATGCTCTTTCCCTCTTTAAAATAAGTAAATAAATCTTTTTGAAAAGCCATAATTGGGCAAATTCACAAAACATACTTTTATTACTCTTAAATAATAAAAGAAACAAATGAATTAAGCCATTAACTTGAGAAGCTTGCTTGAAAACAAAGCAAGCCTAAAGAAAAAAGGAGAAGAAATTATTATAGATGAAGCCAGAAATTAAATTTTAGTGAACAAAAGGGAATAGAATAGATAAATAAATCTTAGAGTAGTTCTTTAAAAAAAAAAACAAGCAATAAATAGAACAAAAAGCATAAAATATACAAACCTCTATTTATTCTAATCAAGGAAAGAACAAGAGATGAGGAAAAATTAAGGATAAGAAAGGAAGTGTCATCTTAGATACAAAAACATTTGAAAATCTTGATATAATGAATCATTTCCATTCATATTAAATATGAATATTAACTGCAGAAGAGGCAGGAAACATTCTTAAGAATGAATCGAAAAACAAATGTAAATATTTACCCTTTAGAGGATTAAAGAAAATTATTTCCAAATTTAAAGAACATATAATTTTCTCACTTTGTTAACTCTTCAAGTCTATTAAAATATATGGACAGAAAATCCCAATTCAAATACAAAACTCTAATGCTAAAAACTTTTCAAACTAACACAAATAAGAAAGCACAACAGCCTCATACATATTTAGATTTTGATGCCAAAATCTAAAATGCAATACTAAATTTATCCAGCTATATGAAATAATGAAAAGAAACCCCCTAGTAGGTTTTGTTTCAAGAATGAAAAGATAATTCAATATTATAAATTCATTAATATAATACAATTTTTCACATTGATATGTCATAGAAGAAAAATGAAGTAATTATCTCCAAGTATGCCCAAAAAGTAATCTGAAAAAAATGCAATGTCCATTTTTAGTAAAAGCACCTGATAAGTAGGACCAGAATAGGAATGAAGTCTTCTTTTTCAAGTTGGTACAGATTATTCATCTTAGTACATGATACCTAATAATAACCTCCAGGAATATTCACTTTAAGAGAAGAAAAAAAATACAAAGATTTTTTTTATTATAAATATTATTCAACTCTGCTCTGCAATATCTAACCCACAAGATAAGATCAGAGGGAAAAGAAAGTTTAGTAATTGTACAGAAAGAGGAAAGATGCTATTATTTACTGATGTTATGATTGTCTATCCAGAAGTATTGAAAACAAGAAAGAAGTTGAAAAATTTATATCCTTAATAAGAGATTTTGTCTAAGCGACCAGTCACAAACTAGATATACAAAAATCAATTGGTTTTATGTATACAAGCAATAATTAACTTGAAGATTTCATTTAAACATCCCACTCATAATGAAATGAATAAATTACCTAGGAATATATTTAATACGAAATGTTTAAGACTCACAGGAAGAAAACTACAAAATGTATTACAGATTTAAAAGAAGACGTGAATAAATGGAGAGAAACACTGTACTTTGCTCCAGTTTGTTTACTGAGAACTTGTAAAGCTGTCAGTTTTGAATGGGGCTCAGAGCAACATAATCTAGTTCCACTCATGAATGTAGATGCAAAAATCTTAAGCAGAACAATATCAAATCAAGTCTAGCAGCATATTAAAAGAGTAACACATCTAGAACAAATAAGATTTATTCAAAGAATGCAAAGATTGATCAATTTGGGGGCAGAAAACTTGTCTGTCTTGTTCTCGTTTATATTCCTGGCATTTATCATAGTTCTTGGCATATAATAGGTGCTCAGTAAATACACTTTGATTGAATGAATGAACATTAAGTAATTTTTTATTTTGCTATATTAACAGATTAAAGGAGGAAATCACATAAAATCTCAATAGATGCTCCCCAAATTTTGATAAAATTCAAATCCAGTTTTCATCCAACTCAGATAGAATGAGCCCTTTTATCTTGCTAAAGTTTTCCACCAGAAACACACAGCAAGTATTATACTTGGTAATGAAGGAACAAGAAAAGTATGTTTACCTTGACTTTTCAAACCTTACTGGAAGTCTTAATGAAACAATAAAGAGAATTAAAAAAAAAAAAAAAAGCTATGAACCTGGGGGAGCAAAAAGACAAAACAGTCATTATCCACAGAGGACACCATCCTATGCTCAGGAACTAGAAGAGGCTCAAGTGACAACTGATAAAAGATTGATTCCAAGATCAACATACAGTCATCAGTGGCTTTTTCCTATTCCAGCAATAATCAAATAAAACTTTAATAATTGTCCCAATCATGATTGCAATAAAACAATTAAAGTCTTAACAGTAAACCTGAGAGAAATATGCTGAGACTTAGGTGAAAAAATATTAGAAAACTTTATGGAAAACTTGAACAAATTAAGAGGAAACCATGTTCCTGGATTATAGATATTACTTCCCTATAACTTATCTATAAATTCAATTAAATCTTAATAAAAAATCACATATGAATTTTTTGGAAAGGAACTCAATAAACCACTTTCCACACTTGGGGATTAAAAATAAAAGTCAAGTTTTTTTGTTTTTTTTTTTAAAGGGACAACTTGCCCAAGGAGCAACTTACCTTGCAGTATGTGAAAATAAACTATAATCTCTAATAACTAAAAAAGTACAATATTAGTCAAGAGCCCAATCAATCAATAGATCTAAATGGAAATCTAGATGCCTATCCCACCCTATTCACTAAGAGAAAACTCCATATGCATTAAAAACTGTGACATTTTTTAAACATTTAAAAATATAGAGGACAAAGATAATATTTTTATAACTTTGGCATGGAGGCCTTCATAAGTAGGATATAAAATCCAAAAGACACGAAGTAACAGATGGATAGATTTGCCCACATCAAAATCAAAATTGTCTGTATGACAAAAAACAATATGAAGCTTTAAAGCAGGTTTAGGCTCAAACTGTTTTTGTACCATATTTAATAGAGGATTCATAATCTGAGAAAAATAGGATCACCTTTAAATAGTAAAGGAAGGGAAGCAACCAATTTTTAAAATGGGCAAAGGATAAGAATAAAAATTTACTGAAAAAGAATTATAATTAGCCCCTAAAGATGTTTAATGTCATTATTAATTGGGGACATGTGAATTAAAATGAGAGAGTTTTGTTCCCAGAACACTGACTCAAGTATAGGTGAGGATTAGGGAATAGGCACTCTCATGTGTTGCTGGTGGGGATAAAAATTGGCGAAGACAGTTTTGCAGTAAACATGCAATTCTCCCCAATTATGCTTTATGGGCTTTCCATTGAAGGAAAATACATTGTTCATCATAGCCAAACATTGTTCATTATACCCAAACATTGGAAACGTCATACATATCTGACAATATGAATCATCTCTAGTACTCTATAATGTATGTGGGCAGAAGAAAGAAACATTATGTGGACACAAAAAAGGAACTATATTGACCTGTATATATGGACATTTAAAGCAAGACATTACTTTAGTCCATGAACTTGAGGACTTTGTTTTGTTCATCCTGTATCCTTATCACCTTCAACAATGCTTGGCATGTAGAAGGTTCTCAGTTAAAAACTTCTTGAGTCGGGATCCCTGGGTGGCGCAGCGGTTTGGCGCCTGCCTTTGGCCCAGGGCGCGATCCTGGAGACCCGGGATCGAATCCCACGTCGGGCTCCCGGTACATGGAGCCCTCTTCTCCCTCTGCCTATGTCTCTGCCTCTCTCTCTCTCTGTGTGACTATCATAAATAAATTAAAAAAAAATTTCTTGAGTCAATGACTGTTAAAAAAAAAGCAAATGCGTGAACAATGTAAATATAATAGTCTTGTTAATGTTTAAAATTGAATAGGTACATATGTTTAAAAGTATAGAAAAGGGACCTGAAATGAAGCAGCAAATTATTTCCAGTGTGGATTTATAGGAATAAAGCACAGAAGTTACTGGTGTAACATACCACTCTAATTCAAGGGCAGAAGACCACCATCATTTTATTATTTTCTCTGATTCTGTGGACCATGAATTTAGACAGAACAACAGAGATAGTTTGTGCCTGCTCTAAGATAGCTGAAGCCTCAGTTGGGCAGACTCAGAGGGCTGAGGATATTTCAAAAGACTGGGATTGGATCATCTGGAGACTTCTTACATGTTGGTGCCTAGGTTAGGAAGGCTCAAAACCTGTTCAGCTGGGACTGTCACCTGGAGCAGCCACTTGTGACTTCTCCATGTGGCTAGGGTATCCTTGTAGCATGGTAGCCTCAGGGTATTTGGAGGTGTTATGGCAGCTTAGAGCTTAGAGCTCCAAGAGCAAATATTCCAATGCAAATAGTAGAAGGTGTGTGACCTATTATGACCTAACCTTGACAGGCACACAGCATCACTTCCACTGTACTGTATTGGTTTAAGACTTCACAAGCCCACACAAAAATTCAAGGGGAGGAGATCTAGACCCCACCTCTCAGTGAAGAGAATGGTAAAGAAACTGGCTGCACTTTAAAACTACCAGAGAAGGGAAGTGCTTATTTCTTATTACTCTTTTAAAAAATGTAATATTTGCGATTTGAGGATTTATTCATGGCAATAAAAGAAGTAGTTAAAAACACAGACTTTGTGTTTCAGAGCCAGGCTTTGAACTTTCGGTTCAAAGCCTGGCTCTTCCATTTAATAGCTGATGGATCATGAGCAAACAGCCTCTCTGGGCCTAGGTTATGTGATATGTAAAATTAGAGGTAATGATAACACCTACCTCACAGGACTCTGGTGACAATTTCATGGGTCAATACATTGAAAAGTCTATAGAACAAAGTCTGACATGTAAGTACTAGTTATAACTCTTGCTTGTGTATTAAAAGGAAAATGAAAAAGAATGGAGCATGCATAAGAATTGGTATTTTAAAAATAATAAGAGATAAGGCTTCATATTGATTGAACCCTTAACCCTCAGCTGAGTTAAAAATCTTCTGTTCTAGACGCATA
This sequence comes from Nyctereutes procyonoides, assembly GCF_905146905.1. Lineage (NCBI taxonomy): Eukaryota > Metazoa > Chordata > Mammalia > Carnivora > Canidae > Nyctereutes > Nyctereutes procyonoides. The sequence goes on along the minus strand of NW_026575042.1, from coordinate 25,202,161 downwards.
AGAGATCACTGTAAAACTAGTCTGAGCTTCCTCACAACATGGCCACCTGGTGCATCTTACACTACCATTCGTGGCTGCAAAGATGAGTGTCTCAAATGAACAGAGTGGATGCTGAAAAGCCTTTTCCTACAGCCTAACCTCTGAAGACAACAGTCTTTTCTACCATACTCTATTGGTCCACCACTCCCTGAGCTTAGTTCAGATTCAAGGACAACACTTACAGGTTACCTGTTCAGGAATACTTATAGATTACCTCTCCATAGGGAAAATCACAGAAAAATGTGAAGATATGTTTTAAAGTCTCTACTCTCTCACTCAGGATGGCATATTGGAGTAGAAACAGCTTTAGGTGTCAGATCCCCTGGTTTGAATACCATCCTAGTCACTTACTATTTAGACTTGTTCTGACTGTTTAATAAATTAACACATGTGAGATACTTGGTGTATACCAAATTAAGTGTGATAGTTAGCTTTATTATTTTAGCTAAAAAATATTGATTTATGAATAAAGGATTTATTTGAATAATCATAGTTATTATCTGTTTCTATTGACAAAGAATAAATCTAGGGCTGCTATGCTATAGGCCAGAAAATTTCAAAAAATAAACAGGTAAATTTGTATGAATTTTATATGAATATAAAATATGGTAATAAAGTTCAACTCAGGAATTACAAAAAATGCACTGAGTAAATGTCTAGTTTCCCACTTTTAGGGTAGTCTAGCTTCAAGCAAATGAAAGCTTCTGTCAGATTTGAATTTATACTTCCTCTTTCTCTTTCTAATCACCTAGGCATTATAGCCCATTTCTAGAAAACTTAAGACTCCTATAGAAACCCTTCTCGGGATTCACCGTTCAATTCTCTTCTTCTCCTGCCTAGATGGTGAACAAGGGCTCATAAAATGCATATCATATCATTATATTATGTTTAAACATTTTTATTTCTCCAGAGAATTTAAAATATACAAACATGTGACTCTGTGAGGAAATGATCCAAAAAAGATTATAAATACAGCCATAAATGTCAAAGTTCCTAAAACATTTCACTGGCTCTATCTTCAGAAGAAAGTGTTTACACAGAGAACACACGCCAGCATGTTTTATTATTGTTATTGTGGGCATTAAATGTTACAAATGCAATCTGTTTGACATATACATAAACGATGGTCTCCACAAACCTGTAAGAATCACCTCCAACATTGTGGAGCCTGGGAGCAGAAACAATTCAGGAGAAGCGTGGGCGACAGGCTCTCCAGAGCAAGCAAGATATTGCCATCCCGAGGAGACAATTCGGAATTCCTCTTTGGCTTTTATCTTACCAAAGGCTGAATTTAAAATTTTATCTGTTTTACTTGCAGATTTTCTGGGAAGTTATTATATAGTAAGTGATTAATCATCACTTGCTTTTCTGTTGGACCCATTCAAGATAATCAAGACCTTTTCTCTTTTCTAAAAAAAAAAAAAAAAAAAAGGGAAGAAAGAAGGAAGGAGGAGGGAGAGAAGGGGAAGGTGGAATAAGAAGGGAGAGAGGAAATCAGAGGAAGGAAAGGAAGGAAAGGAAATGGAACAAGGGAGCAGATGTGTTCTCCACCCGACAGTGGTAGGTAGCTAGAGGGTCTCTTTCCTTGTTGGTTTCCCTTGCTCTTCATTGGGTCCACAGAAAGCTTTATCCATGATGCCCATGTTCCTTTCAAGAGGGAACTGCCCCAGGGCCCCTGGGTGGCTCAGTGGTAGAGTCTGGGACTCTTGACCTGATTTCTGCTCAGGTTGTGTTCTCAGGGTATGGAGATCAGCCTTGTTACTGGGCTCTGTGCTCAGAGGGAAGTCTGCTTGTCCCTCTCTCTCCCTCCCTCCCCCTGCCTTGTGCTCACTCTCTTTATCTCCCTCTCAAATACATACATACATACATACATACATGCAAATAGAAACTGCCCCACTCTCAGTCACTGCTGCTTTTCTGTTTTGTACAGTGAGAATCCCTCCTAACCTAAACCCCAACACAGACATCTCTAGAGCTGTGCTGTCCAGTAGGACAGGAACCTCAAATGTGAGTCACCTCTATAATTTTACATTTCCTCTTAGCCACATTATGAAAAGTTAGAAGAAATAGGTGTAATTCTTTTTGAATAATTTATTTTATTTAAGCTGATATATCCAAAATATTATCATATCAACATTTCATCAATATAAAACTGAAATACCTTACATTCTTTTTTTACCACAGACTTTATGAAATCCACTGTGTGTTTTGCATGTATAGCACATCCCAGTTAGAGCCAGCCACATTTTCGTTATATCCCTGTCCTCTACCTTGCTTCTTATTCATCCTTAAAATTATCCTCTCCTCTCTTGAACCACTTTGAGTTAGGCTCTGCTTCTTCAAACCAAAGCTGAACACAATAGCAAATGGGGGATTTGGTCATGGTGTCTTTTTTACTTATCTCTGGCCTTTTAAAGAATTAATGGTATAGCACCAGAGTCCTTTTATTCAGCTATGTGCCAATGGAGATGTTTGGGATTATTTGTGGCTCTGTGGGATGATAGGGCTTAACTTTGTTTTTTATTTTTCCTATCATGTACCCCTTTCTGTTCGATGTTTTATTTTGTTTGCAAAAATCCTGGCACAATGCAATTTTTCATCAGGCAATTTGGAGAGTTCCTCTTAACAATGCCCTTTGAGACTATTACAAAAGTTGTTAACATTAAATCGCCCTAGCGAGGTGCTGTCTTTGATACTGTATAATTTCATTAACTGAAATCCAAGATCAAATTTTCCAATTCATCTAAGCTATTTATTAGCCCTACCTTTCTTGGTGATTAACTTTGATGACAATAGCATTTCACACAATGTTCAAACATAAAATTCTGTTTCTTATATTACTATGGGGTTATCTTTTGGTAAACATTTTACTTAGGAGCAGCTTAGAACAACCATGAATTTACGAGTTAATGATCCAAATATCAGTTTACCTATTAGTTAAAAGGAAGTTTTTTGACTGTAAAATGTGCTGAAAACAACAGATCTCAATACTTATGAGTGGTGTATGAATGTGCCGTGACACAAATATTATGATTGCTTTAAAAAGTATTCTAATACCATCTATAACATTGAAGAGTAAGATGACTACTTGTGAAGAATGAACATTTTTGTTATTTGTAAAATTTATCCCAATTGTAATTATTTCCTCACCTTTTACGTCCAGGAAGGTTGGGACTATGATCTTGGGTGCACAATTTAAGGGATGCCCCAAAACTCAGTAATCAAGATAAAAATATTTTAATATAATATTTAAAAAATAAAAATTAATGCCAAAAATGTGTGATGAAAAAGTCAAGAGTTTTAGATAAAGGCAGGATCAGAGATTGCAAGGAGGAGAGAACACTGCTCCCAGACCATTATGGGATATCACTATCAAGCCACATTACTGTGATCTGCATTAATTTCAGAAGCTTCCGCCATACATAGAGCTCAATCAATTTTAAGCTCCTAAGCAATCGCTTAGCTCTAATATCTTCTCTTACGTACTGTTGTTCTCCTCTCCATCTTCGCACTTTGGGGTTCTCCCCAAATATTATATTAGGAAATTCAAATGTATTTCACTCTTCAGATCAAAATTAAAGAAGTTCTCTGTTGGTGCTGCATGATTCTAAATAACTGTGAAACCTACTTTTAGGCAGAGTATAAATAACATGGTTGAGAATAGAAATCTATGAATAGTGCTTTGAGTGAAAGAACGGTGTAGCCAATTTCACTCCATTGAGGTAACGCTAAACAAGACGAGCTTGTTTTATTTCATACAAAGGAATGACCAAATTAAGCATGAGAAAATGTGAGAAGATTTTCAATCGTGACTTTTTTTTTTTCCAGCTTGAATTTTTACTCTTCTGTGCCGCTAGAAATAGAATTCTGGAGAACCATCCTCTCTTTCATGAGCTTTAGAAAAACCAGTTTGCTCTAGACTTTATCAGTGGCCTCCTAATGCCTCGGACTTTCATCACTGTTCTAGATATTAAGGGCAAATGGGAAAAAGTGACTAGTAAGTGTGGTAGTTTGGGATCTAAAAGCTAAGCCAGCACTTCTCAAGTTCTCCAGTTCCCCGGATGTTGTTAAAAATGCAGATTCTGGGATGGGCTCTGAAATTCTGCATTTCTGACAAGTTCCCAGGTGACGTCAGGGTTGCTGTTTCATGCACCAGACTTTGAGTAGTAAGGATCTATGCTAATTGTGAATTTCTATTGTTTCTTTTGGGACTGAATGATTAAGAAATTACTGTACTTAGAAATATAAATTAAGTTGCTACTCTAGAATATAAGGTTCTTGAAAGTAGGAATTCTGCATTTTTTTTAAAGATATTATTTATTTATTCATGAGAGACACAGAGAGAGAGAGAGAGAGAGAGAGAGAGAGAGAGAGAGAGGCAGAGGGAGAAGCAGGTTCCATGCAGGGAGCCTGACGTGGGACCCGATCTCTGGTCTCCAGCATCACGCCCTGGGCCGAAGGCAGGCACTAAACCGCTGGGCCACCCAGGGATCCTCTGTCTTGTTTGTTCCTATATCCCTAATGCTTAGAACATTACAGGGCCTGTTGAAGGTACTCAAAAGTTGGTTGTGTCAAATGAAAGGAAATAAAAGAGACTTGGGGCCAATTTGAAAACAGGGGCTCTTAAGGCTTTTGGGGGCCTGGTTTCCTATCCCTTCAGCAATCAGGTAAAAATGATGGACCCCTTCTCAGGTTAATAGTTTTAAATGCATAAAATAGAATACATAGAGATTACAAAGGAAACCAATTATATGGAATTATAGTTATCAAAATATATAAAAGTCATATGTGTAATGTAATGATACGAGCTTTTAAAAGACAAAAATTTAGCAGATCTAATGATTACTATAATTGTGAAGTGATGAATATAAACAATGTTTTCAGATATCTGCAAGAACTGTAATTTGATAGGAAAATATCTGTGATTTGGGGGGTATGAAGAGATAGGTACTGCTAATATTACTATAGGTTATTGCCCTATATACATAATTGGGGGATGTACTCAATTCCAAATGGAGGTGAGTGAAGATAATATAATTGTCTTCACATTCAAGTTCACAGTACATCCTGAATTCTATTCATAAACCTGTTAGGGTCTGTGAACCCCAGTTTAAGAACTTGTTTTTAGATAGTTTTTACTTATTGAGCTTTTCCAATGTTGGCTAAAAATTGGTGTGTGAAGAGAAAAAAAAACAGTGATACTTCAGATTATTTCATTTTATCCAACAAAGTGTCTAGTGCTGGATGTATTATTTCGCTTTCTTTTTTAACACAGCGCTTCAACTTGCAGAAATCTGAAATAGCTTTTTCTAGTGATAATTTTCCTCCCTTTCATTCATGTCTGCAGCAGTGACAAAAATATAATGGATACCTATATTCACTGAATAAACAACTCACAAATGCAACTTTGTAAAGTGCATTCCCATGAAACAGATCCATAAACCTGGTAAGCACACCAAGACCCCATCAGGAATGTTTGAACTAAATCTTAATTTGTTATTCTTGAACACTTCACATGGCCTTCTAAATGAATTATGTGCTGCCTCATTGACAAGAAATGTAACAGACTACACATTCGAGAGACAGAACAGGGCTTGTGGGATTGTTTTATTGAGCAATTTCACAGGTGTTAACAATAGAGGTGGGCTAAAGAGTCGCAACCGAAGAAGGTAACTCTGAGCCTGGAGTTATTCAAACACCTGTTGGCAAGTTGTCCTCTTTCCTCTACCTCCTTTCTTTTGGAATAATTTTGAAGGGCTGCCTTATTGTCTTTCCTTTGGAAGACAGAGAGTACAAAGAGGGGAAAGAAGAGAGACAAGGAAGGAGGGACGTGACAAACCTGAAAGTCTAACACCTAGAGCCAGGGTCTAAACTCAGAGCTGGCCACGGGAGCACATGAGCTCTGTTTGACTACTATACCATTGATAAAAATGGAGTTTGAATGAGCTCAGGAGGTAGTGTGCAGGTACATGTTTACTAAGGTACATGTTTAATAAGCAGCTCCCTGGGGGTGGGGGCAGGATGGAAGCCCCGATGGGTATTGTTTGCCAATTCTGCGGTATAAATGGTTGATTTCAAGCTACCAAGGTGAGGATGCTGCAAGGGGATTCAGGAAGAGATGTATGTGTACCATCAACTCGGGTGCCCTGCACACCAGCTCCAGCACCACCTCTGGGCAGGGCACGCCCTCTCTTGGGTTTCCAGCTCTGCATGGCGCCTTCACCTGACTCCCCTTCCCTTGTCCCACCCCCTTGGTCCCAATGGGTGCTGGATCCCATGACTTCTGCCTAGAGCTTTTCTGGGCTCCTGACGTTGGTCAGAAAACCAGTGTGAGGAACGTGCTGGCTATTTTGAGGTGCGATCGGAAACTTGCGTTCATTGTGAAGAAAGCAGGGGATTTGGCAGAGAACAGCAAGGATTGAGCCTGGATGCAGCTGCTCCAGGAAGTGCGGCTTGGGTGTCACTTGATTGGCTGCTACCTGCCTCTGTTTTTCCATCTGTCAGAAACAGCTGGGAGGTCACAACTAAATGAAAGGTGGAAAATAATTTGAAAAAGTCATGGGGCCACACAGAAAAAAAACAAAAAAAAGTAGTACTATCACTTCGTCTCCTCAGCTTCCCCACTCTACTAAATGAGAGATTCTGCAAGGATTGGATACTATTTCTGTCTTTTCACACTTTTTCTCTTGCTAATTTTCAGTGGGCTTCTGAGATCTGATATAAATGTGCAGGCGATGTGGAAACTGATCAAGAAGCAGAGATTTATATTAAAAATGATATGCATATATTTTACCACCCGTTTTAATGTTGCGATTTTGGTGATGATCCATTTGCTTAAAAGGAAATAAAGACTTCAAGAACACATTACTTAGAAAAAAAAATCATATCATGTGTCTTTTGGCCTCACATTTAAACCAGATTACAAAACCTATATTTACTGGTGGTAACGCTTAGAACAGAAGTAAAAGATTTTATGCAGCGTTCCTAAATCAGTAGATCAGGATCTATCAGGAGATTGCAAAGCCCTATTGAGTTCCAAACCAGTTACCGAAGAACACCCCCAACTTCCCTCCTCCTGCCCAACATATACTTCCGTCCCGGCTGATTTATTAGAGGTGCTCTGCTGGGGAGGGAGCAATGAAGCCAGCTGCTGTGCTTCTCTACAGCCCATTGCTCCCCTGGACGTTATTGTCAGCACCCCGGTGACACTAACAGAGTGCTGCTTCCTAGCTGGAAGTTTGGGAACCTGGCTCTCTCTCTTTCTTCACTGAGTCTTCTGTCTAGCTTCAGAGCCACCTCTTGCCCTGCCAGCTACCAGAGGGATGAGAGGAGTAAAGTGGCAAGCAGCAAGATGTGAATATTTGCTTAAAAAGAGCACTTTAATGGTACTTCAGGAAGATAAATGGTAAACCAGGTTTAAATATAGTAGCACCCCTTGTGAGGTTGGGGGTTGTGCTCTAAGACCCCCACTGGATGCCTGAAACCATGGATAGTACCAAACCCTAGGTATACTATGTTTTTTTCCTTTATGTACCTACCCAAGCTAAAGTTTGATTTATAAATCAAACACAATAAAAAATTAACAATAACTACTAAAAATAATTCAACAATACATTGTAACAAGTTAGGCGAATGTGGTCTCTCTCTCTCTTTCTCTCTCTCTCTCAAAATATCTTACTGTACTGCACTCACCCTTCTGGTGATGCCATGAGATGATAAAATGCCTATGTGATGAGACGACATGAGGCAATGATGTATGCACTGTGACGTCAGAAGCAGGTCATCTGTTTCCAACCTACAGTTGACTGTGGGTAACTGAAACTGCAGAGAGTGGACTCATGGATAAGGGGGAACTACTGTAACAATTAGAATTCTAGAAACCATCTCCTACTACTTTGTGATATTTACATTATCTCATTTAATTCCTCCTTCACATGTCCATGATCTGCCTATGGTCCCAAGGGCAAGTCAGTCTGAAGGGGCAGAAAAGACAGACTCATGAACACTTGGATAAAAGAAGCTACAATGATAAATGTTGTTCGTGTCATCCTGTTTCTAGTCTTGGCACTAATCTCCATGCCCTGGATGCCCAGCCTGGCTAACTTCTACTCATCTTCTAAAATGCATTACAGAGACTATAGCTTTCGGGAAACTTCCCTGTTGGCTTTCCCACAGGCACCCCTTTAGACGGACTCCTCCGATCATCACACTAACCACAATATATGGTCCTTCTGTCCAGTCAGACCGCATGCTCCTTGAGAGTAGAGAATGCAACCTGCTCTTCTCTCTGCCCATTCTTTTTTTTTTTTTTTTTTTTTTTTTTTTTTTGTACAGAGAGCACCCAAAAATGTTTTGTGAGTGAATGAGCCCTGGAGGGATAGTGCAATAAAGGAAAAGAAACCGGATAAAGGTTATAGCAGAAAGGACTTTTGCACAGAATTTTAAAGAAGACAATGTTTGGGGTGGGAAGACATGTTTCTATAGGGAAATGAAGAAGTAAGCAACATACCTGTAGAGGGAAGTGTATCACTTTGTTTAGCTTAAGGTCTGAACTTCAGATTCACAGGAAAGAAGGGAAGGCAATTGGTAGAAGTTAGTTTGAAGCCACTATGCAGAGGAATTTAGCCATGACAAGGACCTATTGATGCCACAGTGAATCTGGATATGCTGTGCATCTTGAATGTTCAAGTGCATGGGAGGTTGTCTTGCAAAGTCAAAATTCCCAAGAGTGTTATAGGCACCCTGGAAAGGAATGGAGAAAACTCTGGGCTCTAGGTTTTGTCTGGGGCTGCCTCATTCAGCAAAACAAACCTCTTGTGGAAGTCCACATGCCCCCCTTCAGCCCCTGGAAAGTAAAACTCAGTTGCACATATGTATTTTCACTAAATTATTAATGGCATCAGAAAATGTTCCCATTTCCACTTTTTATGATTAAATTTCATCTTTCATGAAAATCATGTGTAGTTTCTTCATCAGCTGGTAGGCAGCACAGCTTGATACCTCAGAAAATCCCTTATGCCTTAGATTCTTTGTTCTCTCATTAAGCACTTTTGAGAAGGATTACTCCATTTTCTCCTAAGTATACAAGCATGCGCATGCGCTCACACACACACACGCACGCACGCACGCACCCTTATGTCATTAGTGGTGTATCTTTATCTTCTACAGCAAGCCTGCCATGTATTTTTTGAAATCTCCACTTTGTAGCTGTTATTGCTGGGTTGATAAAGAAGACATGAAATCCTTTCTGGCACCAGAAGCAGCTAACCAAAAACCTGTACTGCCCCTTCAACCCTCTTCTTCTACTCTTTAAGAACGCTGGCCCCTTTCTATCTAATTTATTATCTTAAGAAATTTGCTATTTTTCCCCCAAGGGGAGGGACAAAAACTCACTCTTCAAGATGTTACTTTGTTTATTCCAGTTAATTATTTAAGAGGATTCTTTAAGCCCTCACTACTCAACCTTTACAATTCCACACAGAAACAAAGATAATTTAGAAGGCTGAGAATCTTTATGCAAATTGAGATTTTTCAGAGCTGGAAAGGGCACATCACAGCTTCAGCCTGGTGAGGGTTGGACACCGGGGCATCGTGGTGTTTGGTAGCTCATGATGAGGGGGATTTTGGCCACGAATGTGGAGCCATTTGTAGAACGTGTAAACAAATATTAATAATACAGCATTAATTTATTGCTTCTGCAGATTATTTCTAATACAGACTTGCTGACTTGTACATGTATAATACATAAACACATCCATAAAAGTTTAATGCCTGCCGACTAGTACATTCACCCACAACACTGCCTGTTGACACATTTTCGCTCTTCCTAACACTGCTTCCTGAAAGAGTCAACATGATGTCAAGGTGGCAAAATTAAGACTGACACCAGAGGAAGGGTCAGCAAATTAACTTTTTCAAAACTTTTGGGTCAATTAGACATTTGGATAGACATTCAACAAAATGTGTGGTGATCACGAATGTGACTTTAGTTTTTTTTTCAAAACTGGATCCTGAATTACTCATAGGAGCAGAAGAACCTGTCTATACTCTGAGGACGAGTTGCAGTGAGTTCCAAAAGCCATTCTGAAGAGTACCCTAGACATTTTGGCTGAAGACATTTTGTACCATTTGATAGAGCCTCATCAATCTTGAAGGGAAAACCTTAACCCACGTATTCCTTTCAAAATTAACACTTCTAATAAACAAAAAAAATTTTAAAATTTAAAAAAACCAAAATGAGCACTTCTAAAAAGGGAAGAGAATAGAAGAATGGTGATAATATGTTGCAGGATCTGAGTTCTAAAGTTTTGGGCATACCTGAATCCTGCCTCTCTTTCTGTCAGAGCAAGATCCCTCCCTTACTGAGAGCTCAGATTTCCAAGCATAAGCCCTCATTCCTTATAGGAAAGATAGGATACAATAGAAAAGCATTCCAAATCATTTGCTCTTCACCCTTTGCTGATTGGAAACCAGACTCACCCATAGTTTGGATTGTTTTTAAAGGCATGTGAATATACATTCTGCTTTTTCAGCTTCTGTGTGTCTGGCACAGAAATGAAAATTGGAACCAGCCGGCTCCATCCGTTGTCCACCCCCAAACAGTCTCTGAAATTTCTGTTCCTCTCTGGATAGTGGATGTTCAGTCATTTTGCAGCACTCAGCTCGGCTCTAATAACAACTCTATTATGGCCCTGTGGCCTTTTTCGTAACATTTATTTTCAGGTCCGCCATGTGTTGGGCATCCATAACAGCCGGGCTGACTATCACTCTGTGGCTCCAAAGGCATCGGCAGTGAGAGTAGATCTGGACTCCTGCAAAGTCTGATAGAATTGGCTGGATTTCATGCGACGAGCTCAGATTATGGTCCTTTGTCCAGAGCAGGCATGAACGAAACAGAAAGGCTTGACGGGGCCTGCTTCCTAAGAAAATAAAGGGCCATTTGTGGTGTTGTTTTAGATTAAAGCTCAACTTTTTTTAGATCTTAAAGCTCTCTCAATTAGGTAGGCAGCTTGCTTTACTGGGAATTTTCTTGCAATTACAGTTTGTGGAGGAAGTTATTGCTCAAGTGAAGCTGGTTCCAGCTTATGCCTGAAACTAACATTTGGATAGCACCTTAGCAATGTCCTTCCTTTCAAATTCGTTATGACCACATCCCCTAGAATCTCGACCTAGTATCTCTTCATGGGGATTTCTGAACCACCTGCTTAGAGGTAGGTATGTATATATTACTTATATCTACCAGTGATTAACAAAGTAATAGATTGCTTCTTTCATTTTTACCTTGTACTGGTTCTTTAATCACTGCACTTATCAAAAGTTTTTATCATATTCAAAGGCTACGTGAAAACCCCACAACCATTGGCCTGGGCAAAAAAGTAATTATAATTATAATTTATCACTGTCCTAAACTACTTGTTTCAGTATTTGAATAGCTAACAAGGAGAACAGCCATCTTTACATAAACATACTGTTAGATTGAGCCTATTGAGAGCAATTTATAGTCAGTATACCAACTTGCTGACCACTGATGGACCGCCAATGCCCAGAAAGCAAAATGAAGCTGCATGATTTAAACCCCCCAAAAATACTTTGAGTTGGACAATTCTCCAGGATAGGCAATCACCTACATGATGTCTCCATTTGGATATCTAATATAGGTCTCTCAAACAAGTCATGTCCACACAAAATTCTTGATTTCCCTCGCACTCCAAAACCTATCCAGTCTTAGGCTTCAGTGTTTTTTTAATGGCATCATTTTTGCTGAGATACTTAGGTTAAAAACATGGGTATCATCCTCAATTCTCTTTTTATCACATACCCTATAAAAGAGAAAAGCATATGGGATCCCTGGGTGGCGCAGCGGTTTGGCACCTGCCTTTGGCCCAGGGCGCGATCCTGGAGACCCGGGATCGAATCCCACATCGGGCTCCCAGTGCATGGAGCCTGCTTCTCCCTCTGCCTGTGTCTCTGCCTCTCTCTGTGTGTGTGTGTGTGTGTGTGTGTGTGACTATCATAAATAAATAAAAAATAAAAATAAATAAAAAAAGAGAAAAGCATAAGGCGATATTGGCTCTCCCTTCAAAATCTATCTCAAATCTGAACATTTCTCAACATCTTCATTCCTCCACTCTCATCCACACCACTATCAAGCTGGCCTGAAAGGACTTCTAACTCTTCGTGCTATCCCATTGCTCACTGTTACTCTTCTCCACCCAGTAGCTACAGCGGTGATTATTTCACAATGTTTTAGGATTACATTGCCTCCCTCAAAACTCTCCAATGGTTTCTTTTTTTTTTTTTAAGATTTTATTTATTCATTCATGAGAGACACACAGAGAGAGGCAGAGACATAGGTAGAAGGAGAAGCAGGCTCTCTACAGGGAGCCACATGTGGGACTCAATCCCAGGACCCGGGATCATGACCTGAACCAAAGGCAGACGTTCAACCTCCAGTAGTGCCCCTCTCCAGTAGTTTCTGATCACACTAATGATCTATAGGATCCTACCTGATTTTCTTCTGCCCCATTCCTTCAATTCATTGTGCATCACTCTTCTCCCCTTATACTGTATCCTAACTGGACTCACGTTCTTGCTCTTCTTCAAACACAGCTGAGGTTTGTTCCACCTCAACATCTTTGCACTTACCACTCCTTGAACCTGGAAGGTCCTATCTCTGTATCTGTGCCTGGCTCACCCCCTCACTTGATTCGGGCTTCTGTTGATATGTCATTTCCCCAAGGAGCCTGTCTTGACAACCTCACCTAACTATATCCCCCTCCCATTTCCACAGCATCTCTCCATTCCCCCTGCTTCATTCTCTTCATAGTACATGTCCCTCCCGCCCCCCACTAAGGGCTCTCCAGAGAAACAGAATCAATAGGATCCTTCTGCATATGAACATGAATAGATTTATTTTGAGGAATTTGTTCATGCAGTGGTAAGGGTTGGCAAGTTTGAAATCTGTATAGCAGGTCAGCAGGCTGGAAAGTTAGGCAGGATTTCTGTCAGTGTGGAGGAATTTCTTCTTTTCCAGATAACCTCAGTTTTTGCTCTTAAAGGCCTTCAATAGATTGAGTGAATCCCAGCTACATTATCATATTTAATCTCCTTTATTTAAAACCAACAGACTTGGGCAGCCCGGGTGGCACAGCGGTTCAGCACCACCTTTACCCTGGGGTGTGATCCTGGAGACCCGGATCGAGTCCCACGTTGGGAGCCTGCTTCTCCCTCTGCCTGTGTCTCTGCTTCTCTGCCTGCCTCTCTCTCTCTCTGTCTCTGAATAAACAAACAAACAAACAAACAAAAAAACAGACTCTAAGTGTTATAATTTAAAATACAATATCAACCATCATATCAACATCTAGGCTAATGTCTGACTGAACAACTGGGCACACATAAGATTTGATATCACAGCACCCATCATTTTGTGGCATCATACAGACACTGGTCTTACTTGTTTATAATAAATCTTCTTCACTAGAATGCAAGGGCCATGGCAGAGAAGATCCTGTCTATTTGTATTAACATCATAGTCCTGTGGCTCTAAGAGTAAATGGCTACACAATAAACACTGGATAAATAAATTAATTGATCTGTTTTCTTATCTTGCATGAAACCAAAAAGTCGGAGACAGTATTTTGACAGCAAAGCCATCACCAAAGTGGTGTCAACTACTCAGAAGTTACTGAAAATAGGTCTTCTGGTGTGCTGTTACTACTTGCTCAGGTTTTTTGGGTTTTTTTTTTTTAAGATTTTATGTATTTATTCATGAGAGACACGCACATACAGAGAGAGACAGAGAGAGAGAGAGAGAGAGAGAGAGCGAGCTGCAGAGGGAGAACAGGCTCCATGCAGGGAGCCTGACGTGGGACTCGATCCCGGGTCTCCAGGATCACGCCCTGGGCTGAAGGCAGTACTAAACTGCTGAGCCACCCAGGCTGCCCACGAGTTTGTAATTCCAACATCAATTATTTCATTTGAATATGAGAGAAGAAAACTATTAATGGACATTCATTTTGTGTTTTGTGAAATAGTAAACAAGTACTATTTTAAAGTTTTTTTCAGAATAAAAATTAGCACCTCAAGATACTCAGCTGTTTAAGTTATAACTTTATTCTGCCTTTGAGTTTTGGGGGACTACATGGCTAATTTTATAGTTTTGATAAGATTTTTTAAAAAGATTTTATTTGTTTGAGAGTGAGAGCAAAAGGCAGAGACAGAGAGAGGGAGAAAGTAAGAGAGCGCACACATGAGCTGGGGCAGAGAGGGACAGAGGAAGAGGGAGAAGCAGACTCCCTGCTGAGCAGGGAGCCAGACTCAGGGCTAGATCCCAGGACCCCAGGATCATGACCTGAGACAAAGGAAGATCCTTAACTGACTGAGCCACCCAGAACCCCCTCTATGAGATTTTTTTAAGAACTTTATGTATATCTTCATTAAAGGATTTTTTTCTTAGTTAATTTGATAGAGTGGGAGGAGATAAAAGTGACAAACATCAAGGGACTTGGGAATTTTAGGCCAAGCACCGGTAATAAAATAGGACATTGTATGCTCTGGGGATGGAGTCAGGTGGATTTGAGCCAACAAGTTTTTCAAGTTGTGATGTGTTTGCCAAGGCAAGATTAAGAAAGTCAAGCTTTCCAGAGAGCAGGAAGACTTAAGCTTACTTGATCTTGGTAGTTATTAAAATATTTTGCAAAAACGGACCCTGTGGCCCTTCCAGACTTTGGAATTGTAAAATGTGACTGATATATTTTGGACCTGAAAAATCCTGTGGGTATCCTTTTAACTTTGTCATGTGAAATTTATGGACTTCAAAGCTTACCATATTTAACCGTATAGTCTTCAAGCCCCAATGTTTGCAAAGATCTTTTCCACATTTCTCATCTTGTGACAACTCTATGAGGAAAGCAAGGTAAATTTATCATCCTTATGTCACTGGAGTAGAAATTGAGGCTCTGGACATTTATGTGACCCAATAGAGGTCACACAGCTAGGAAGTGACAGCATTAGGATTCAAACCAAAGTCTTAGGAACCTTTTAAAGTCCACTCTTTTGTCTTCTTTTTAGAGAAGGCTGAGATTATCAAGGTATGAACCTTTTGGCTCTTTAGAACTAAATTATTGATAAGATGCTCATTCTAATAACTGGTGTGCTGAATTTTTTTTTCCAATGATGAATCCAAGAGTTTTGTTGAGACACAAGAGTTTCTTTGTTGAAGCCTTGTAACAATTTAGGACATGCTTTATTCTTAGCAGAATGTGCTGTCCAGTTCTGGCCTCCTGTGTTGAAGGCCTCTCTCCATCAGCATTTTCATATATAGTGTGACTACCTTTCTGTTTCACATAGAATCATTAGGAAATATTTTTCCCCAAGAGACATAATTTCTCCAGTGATAAACATATTCTTTTCTGGTTTCTGGTTTGGATTTTGGAGTGTGCATGTGTGTGTGCATGTATGTGTGTGTTTTGCTTTATTTGTTTTGGTCCATTCCACTGCTTCAAGAAATAAATTTTACTCCATGTCTGTAACAGTTTTGCAGACTCTTTGGGGTTGCTTTTATCTTTTTCTGACCTATTCCTCTAGCTACAAAGAATACACTAAAAAAGAAGAAGAAGAAGAAGAAGAAGAAGAAGAAGAAGAAGAAGAAGAAGAAGAAGAAGAAGAAGAAGAAGGAGGAGGAGGAGGAGGAGGAGGAGGAGGAGGAGGAGAGGAGGAGGAGAAGAAGAAGAAGAAAGAAGAAGAAGAAGAAGAAGAAGAAGAAGAAGAAGAAGAAGAAGAAGAAGGAGGAGGAGGAGGAGGAGGAGGAGGAGGAGGAGGAAGAGGAGGAGGAGGAAGAGGAGGAGGATATGGTATAAATTTGGACAAAATATTTTTTACACAAATTAAAACAACTTTGGATTTGGCAAAAATTGAAACATTTAATAATATGAGGCACTGGTGAAAGTGTAAGAAACCAGGAAATTTCCTGTCCATGGCAATGCATGAGGGCAATCTTTTTGGAAACAGTCTGGTAGCAATGATGCCAAAGATTTTTAAAACTTGCAAACTCTTTGACATTCCAATTCTATATTTAGGAATGCATCCAAAATATTCAAGGATTTGTGCAAAGATATATATCCATGGCTTTCAATGAACATTACTTTGAAGGGTAAATTTGGAATAGATTAGATAGCCAATATCAGGAGATTGGTTAAATACATTATAGTACATTCTGACTCCAAATTATTGTCATCAATTCAAGAAGGAGGTTGAATAAAAGTATGTAACATTATAGAAAGATGTTTAAGATATATTTTAAAATTAAAAATCCAATTAGAAACAGTTTTTGGAATAGGATTTCACTTTTTTGAAAAAAATGTTTAGAAAAAATAAACTGGACAATTACACACAAAAATATTAATAGTTGATGTGCTTGGGATGTAGGTTTATGAATTATTTTTTCTTACCTATAGTTTCTAGGTTTTTTTTAAAAAAGTTTGTATTAACTTTTACAAAGAGAAAAAAAAAGTAGACATTATTAAAAATCTCAAACACTTGATTTTGTAGGTCCTGATTGGTTATGAAGTGATTTATTCTGCGTGATTTTATGTGCTTTTCAATGATCATTTTATCTTCTAGGATATCACACAGACTGACTTAAAGGTAAAAGTTTTTGAAATCATTATATTGTTTTTAAATGCCATTTCATTTTATTTAAATATTTATTTAGATATAATTGACACATAATATTCTATTAGTTTCAGGTGTACAATATAACAATTCAATATTTATATATATTATGAAATGATTACCACAAAAGGTCTATGTAGCATCCATCATCATAAATAACATTTTATAAAGCACTAATGAACTACTTTCAAACACCTTATTTAAAATATTCCAAATTCGCTATTTGCAGATGGTTAGAGAAGTGATCATCCTGTTAAAAAATGACAACTGAATTTTTTTCTATTTCTTTTTTTTTTAAGATTTTATTTATTTATTAATGAGAGACAGAGAGAGAGAGAGAGAGGCAGAGACACAGGCAGAGGGAGAAGCAGGCTCCATGCAGGGAGCCTGATGTGGGACTCAATCCTGGGACTCCAGGATCACACCCTGGGTCAAAGGCAGGCGCTAAACCGCTGAACCGCCCAGGGATCCCCTTTTTTTTCTATTTCTATTGCAACAATAGTCTTTGGCATAGCAAATCCTACATCTAGCAAAGGAAACCTTTGTAGAGGAACTTGTCCATAATTGTGAACTAAGTCCAAATGGGGTACAATAGATTTAAACAAATGTAATCAAGTAACTGTTTTAGTCTTACTGAATTTGAGGTGCTAAAGATACACAGCATGATCTTAGAATTATAAAAATTTGGAAATTTAATGTTGGATAACACTGGTGGGATCTTTTACTCTCATTTTACAGATAAGAGAATAATGGCCCAGTAAGGCTAAGCGATGCATTCAAAACACAGACCCGGTTAATGCCAAACCATGGAAGAGATTTCTACTCCTCTAATCCTTAACACAATCCTTTTTCCAGAATCAGGGTCCAAGTACCAAGACTTGGAGCCATAAAATATATGATCTTGAGCAAGTTATTTAACCTCCCTGAGCCTCTCATATGTAAGGAGTGAACAATACTATCTATGTGTAAAGTTGTGGAAATAAGTTGTAGAAACAAAATAAGACAATTTGAATGAACAACCTAGTACTCTGAAACATGTAGGTACTGAATACATCGTGGCTGTTATTTTTACCAGTATTATTCATCTAAGACCCTCCCGAAAGTTGTATTTGTAAGGTGGAGCTTGGAAGAAAGGTTAGAGCCCATCTGAGGAGTTCTCTGAATGGTGAACCAGAAAAGTGGATGTGATCGTTGACAGCATAGAGAGAGAAGGGAGAAGAATTGAAGGTAGAACCTTGAGTAAAGCCACACTGAAAGTTTAACCAATTAAAAAGACAGAAGAAACAAGATGGTGGACATCCCACAGACCACATAAGCAGCAGCCCTTGGGTTTGCCATTTTCATTGGTCATCTTTGAGCAAATCGTTGTGGTTGGGAGAAAAATAGAATTCGGATGCGAAAAGAAGAGAGACTGAGAGGGAGTATGTATGTGTTGAAAGATCTCAAAGGGCCAAAAAAAGTTGGTTATTTAAGGTGGTGATAGGGTCAAGGAAAGATTTTGCTTTTTAAAATGTATGGCAGATCCAAGCATGTGCAGGAATTAGCAAGAAGAGTTTGACCCAACAGAGTAATGGGAGATGAGATAAATAATAGCTAAAATTGTAAGGGATAGGATCCAGTCATAGGATATGGTGGTGAGTTTGACAAAAAAAAAAAAAAGGAAATATCTCTTCCTCTGAAATAAGGGCAAAGGGAAGCTGAGAGTAGAGTGATTTTGAGGTGAGGAGGAGAGAGACCGAGGATTCTTATATTGTATGCTCCTAGTCTTCAGCAAGGCCGACTAAGTACTCAGGTTATTTCTCTCTAATGAAGAGCCAGGGGCTGATGTGGGAGTATGAGAGAGACACAAAGTTTGGAACAAAGCACTGTGGGGAATTGGCAGAGTCGATTCAAGAGCAATACAAATATGTTGGTATAGGTTAACAGCCCACCTGTGGTCAAACAGCATGATGGGATGGTAGACTGTGTCAGCCCAGTATCAATATCTTGACCTCCTAAGCTTGCACAGACCACAGCGCTTCCAAAAAGAAGAGGGTTTTTGGAAATAACAAGGGAGCAGGAAAGTCCAGGCTGAGAGAGGGTAGATCAGAACTGGGGTGATAAGAGTGGAAAAATAAAAGGAAAAGCTTTGTGCTCAGTGGACAGGAGCTGAGGAGAACTTTAGTGAGTGAAGTCTGGGCCCTGGAGCAGTTTTGAGGAGACAAGGTTTGTGGCTGAGGGGAAGGGAGGCAGACGTGGGAGTGTTTGGAGCAGAGGTGAAGAAACTGAATGCAGATGTTCCATCAACGTTGACCTTGGAGACTGGGGACAGAGAAGACTGTGAGCTAGGGGGCCACCCCCACTGCTGGATGTGGGAATGCTGCGACATGCCCTGCGTTGGGGGCCTCCTTACAGCAACCTCAGCTCAGAGCCTGGCGTTTCTGCTTCCTCTCCCGCTCGCTCAGTCAGAGACTTTGGGATGTCTCCTCCCAGGAATCTTGACAGGCCGGTATTTTGAATTCCAGTCATCCTATTCATCTCAAGAGACCCTGCACTTCTGGGTCTCCCTGCAGGGAGAGAGTGTGCCTACCTACATTCTCCCTGAAGAGCCTGTTTGTTCGCTACCCAGATTCCCCATATCGTCAAGCTCCCCCCGTCGTGCCAGCCTGTGCCTCTCATTTAGAGCCGAGTGCGACGCTGCTATCCATTTTGCAGTCTTTGTACACATCAAAACAAACAAACAGAGACCCAAACACACCCCAGCAGGCTTATTGTCAGAGAATTAGCTCCCATGCTGGCGCAGCCAGACGAATTCAGATAAGAATAGCTTAAAATAAATCCTCCCAGGCAAACTGGTCACAGGCCAGAGCTATGGGATAACTTCTGGCTACAACCACATCCTGTACACATGGTCTGTCATCCTAAAAGATTTTATTTTATATTTTTAAAAGGAGCCAGAGATCACAGAGCAGAGAATGAAAATTGCCTTCTCCTCACTGGAACCTGAGGTAGTTGAAGAGGTATTTGGTTGAGGAGTCAGACCGAGGGGCTGACCGTTCAAGAGCACCTGTTTACGATTGCTTTCTGCCTCCAGGTAGATAGAAATTTGCTCTTCTACTGCTGGAGGCTTCTCCTCCCTACAAACATTGACCACATGCATCAGTGGGAAGGCATTCCACTCCTAGGTCCAGCCTGTGGTTCCCTCCTCGATGACCTTGAAAGCTACCGATGAAGACTCCTGGACACTTGGTACCGGTTTAACATAATAAACATCTTTGGGGACTGTCTCAGTAATTACAGAAAGAAAAATAATTTTCATCTTAGACTTAACTCAGGTGGATTCGAAGCAGGGGCCCAGATTATCCTTACGGACCTCTTCCTTCAGGGAAATCTGAGTCAAACATTGTGACATCGCATATGACAGTTTCAAATTATTATAACTATTATTTCAACATTCCCATGTCTGGCTGTGTGGATAGACGATGACCCAGCAAGGGAACGAGGTGTAGAGCCCGGAGTCAGATGAACGTTTTTCAGCTGGTGATGCGGAAAATGTGTATGAGCCTCGCTCGTGGCTGTTCTGTTTTCTTTCTGAGTGAATTTTTACAAGCTGCAAGTCACTTTGATTGTCTCAAAAGTGAAGGGATTTATCATAGCAACAAGCTTTGATTTATCTCCCGGACCCAATGAGTGAAACTATGTTTCTAAACCTTCATTTCTGAATCAAAAATTTTTGCTCTTTCTTAGCACTTTCCCCAATCCAGATGGGCTCACTCCATTCTGGAGTGAATTATGAAGTTGGGCAGGAGTGTGACATAGTATAAAGGGGCAGTATTTGTAGGGTCACATAGATCTGTGTTTAAACTTCAGCTCAATTACCAAGTGGTCTTGAGCAAGTAACTTAGCCTTTAATGCTTTAGTTTCATCCTTTATAAGGTTATTCTAACACCTTCCACCTTGCAGCGTTTACCATGAGGATGAAATGACGTAATGCATATTGAACCATTCGTACTATGCATATTTGATAGCAAGAAGAGGAATTAAAAATAGGGAATTCTGACTATGTATGAGGCGTGGTGCTCAATTCTTTGTACAGAGCAAGTCATTTAATCCTGACAACAAACCTACAACATAGAACGTATTGTGAAGATCTTTTTTTTTTTTTCCACACGGTAATATAAAAAGGTCAAAGTACAGAGGTATGAGACTAAACCATCTGTATAAGAATAAAAAGTGGGTTGATGGTGGTGGTGATAGGAGTGGCAGCTAGCATCTGTTGAACACTGAATAAGTACCAGGTCTTCTGCTAATTTTTAAAATATGCCTTA
The DNA here is from genome assembly GCF_905146905.1 of Nyctereutes procyonoides. Classification (NCBI taxonomy): domain Eukaryota; kingdom Metazoa; phylum Chordata; class Mammalia; order Carnivora; family Canidae; genus Nyctereutes; species Nyctereutes procyonoides. The sequence continues at coordinate 25,181,144 of NW_026575042.1, read as the reverse complement.
CCTTGTTCATGCCTCACAATAATTATAAGAGATCAGGTCCCATATTTAGCCCATCTTATACTGAAGAAAACAGAAGGATGAGGACTAAAACCTTGCTCAAGGTCCCACAGCTGGTCTACAGCAAGGCTGGGACTTAATTTATCTCCTTGCAACTTTAGGAACTGCACTTTTAACTATTAGCCCAGTGATTCTCGAAGTATGGTCCTCAGATGCAGGCTTGGTGAATGTACTTCTTGCTCAAGGCACTCTTGGTGAATGGATTTGATCTTTTGGTTTGGTTTAGCCTTTGCAACTGGCTATCTCCAGAGCAAGAGCTCATCATCCCATCCCTTCTACCTTCCATTACTCTCCTCCTCATGCCATCCATTGCCATGCAGTGCCAGTGACAAAAGATCTTTTGGAATCATATGTAATAATGTATGTCATAGACCTGTTACTGTATATTTGCCATTGGAGGTGACTGGCAAGATTACACCTCACACCTTATCAGCTATGTATGGTTAACTGAGTTAACTTCTCTGTGCCCCCATGTCTTGAGCTGGGCAATGGAGATAACCACATCTCCTATTTCAAATGGGTGTAATGAAGATTAAGTGTAACAATCCATGTGTCAAGTATGAGCTCTGAGCTTAGCATCTTTAACTACTCAATAAACATTAGCTGTTATTATTAGAAAAAAAATGCATCTGAAAAGAATCAGGCATTACCCTAAAAGAATATATAGGGCAAATGAAAGTTTATATTCAGATGTATAGAGACAAACCTCTGGGAAAGGCAGTCAGTGTCAAAAGTATCTTGTTTGCCAGGTACTGTCCATTTCCAGAAATAACTAACTCATCCAAAGACGATGATCTTTCTACCCTGTGATCTCAATAAAGACCACAGACTCTGCTTAAACGGGCTGTGAGTTGTGGACCTCACTGCTTCCAAATGGATGCTTTTCAAAGATATTTTTTTCTTTTTAATTTCACCAGGGCAAACTGCCTCTACATAGCCCACTCATTAAAAGACTTGAGTAAAAACACCTAAGCAAAGATAATGGGGTTTGTTCATCAGCCAGCCTTTCTCTGTACCCAACCTCTTCCCACTTCTATTTAAAGGCATGGAAATCTAAATGCACTCTTTAGTGCAAGCAAGTGCTGGACAGCTAAAAGCCTTGGAGGCATCACCTGACCCTGCAAAGAAAGTGAAGAGCCTGCAGGAGGTGCTGATGGAGGGACTATGAGGGCCTGAGAGGGAGGTGGCATCTTGTGGCCTATCTATTTCCCCTAAGTTTTTGTGTTATCCAGAAGACAGATGTGAGGGTGTTTTTTCTAGGGCACCACATGCCCAGGCCCTCCATCCTCAGGGATAGTATCTTTGTTTGCTAGGGCTCCTCTAACAAGTGCAGACCAGGTGGCTTAACCAACAGGGTTTTATTGTTTGGTGGTTCTGGAGGCTAGAAGTCTGAGATGGAACTGTTGATGGGGCCATGAGGGAGGATCTGTTCCAGGCCCCTCTCCTAGATTCTGGTGTGTTGCTGGCAATCTTCGGTGTCCCTTGGCTTCTGCTGCATCACCCTGATTTCTGCCTTCACCGTCACATGGTGTCCTCCTGTGTAAGAGTCTGTGTCCAAATGCCCCCTTTTAAAAGGGCTCCAGTCACATTGGCTATGGGGCCTGTCTTACTCCAGTATGACTCCATCTTAACAAATTCTATCTGAAACAATCCTATTTCCATATAAGGCCACATTCCTGTGTAGTGGAGGTTAAGACTTCAACATACAAATTCTGAGGGGCCACCATTCAACTCATAACAGATGGTATATGAAACTCCATCCACCCAACTGACAATTCTGGCCCTTTGAAGCAGGCTTAGAGCAGTGTTTCTTCAACCAAAATATCACAAATCACCTGGGAATCTTACTAAAATGTAGACTCTGATTCCATAGGTCTGAGGCAGGGGCCAAGATTCTACTTTTCTAGCCAGCTCCTGGTGATGATGATGATGCTACTTGGAGTAACAAGGTCCCAGAAGAGTTTTATGGCAGTTTATTCTCATTCGCCATCTCTCACATCATTATGCCAGAGCTCATCATGCTTCATCCCAAGGGCTTGCAGGTCACCTCCTCCTCACCTGGAACCCCATGATAGTTCAGGGCATACAAGTAATCTGATTAACAAAATTCAGAGACTTAGCACCACTTAGGTCTGAACCAGTGGAGGATGAACATTGTCTGCTCTACAGATTCTTTTCTGAACCGTGTCCACAGCACCTGGTTCATCCATGTCATCTTTCATAGAGCTGTGGTCTGAACATGGCCAGCGAGGCTTCTGTGTTGTTTAATTCTCCTGGGATCCCATTAGGAGTAGCTGATGATGGGTTAAGGTTTCCTTGGAGTACTTTAGTAAATTAATACTCCAACTGGGGGAAGCATATTTGCCAAACAAACCAAGTATTGGCATGCAGAACTTATATAGAAGCTCTACAAATCAAACGACTCATAAAATGGCCAAAGATTATGATGGAGGGAATTCACCTAGGAGGATTTCTCACTGACCAATAAATATGTGAAAATCTTTTATCTCCATTAATAATTTCAGAAATTCAAATGAAAACATACTGGAATTAAAATTAAAACTTAATAAATTTTTTTTAATTTTTAAAAAAAGATTATTTATTTATTTGAGAGAGAGAGAACACGAGCAGGGAGGAGGGGCTGAAAGAGAGGGAGAAGCAGGCTCCCCTCCAAGTCGAGAGCCCAATGCAAGGCTTGATCCCAGGAGCCTGGGATCATGACCTGAGCTGAAGGCAGATGCACAACTGACTGAGCCATGTAGGCACCCCAAAAACTTAATAAAATTAATTTAATAAAATTAAAGCAAAATTATTTTTTGTTCTTTAAGGGGATGAATATTTAAAACACTAATTGACAGCAGGAGTGTAGAGAAATGGGTACTTCATGGACAGAAGTATAAATTGGAAGTCAATTTGGCATTACTGCTACATCTTACATGTGTAATTCCATCTGTGGAGCTGTGCTTTTTGTATCTACCCTACAGAAACACATGGATACATAAGTATATTGAGGGACAGTCACGAAGTATTTATTCATTATTGATAATAGCAAAACTTGTTGACAATCTAAATGTACATCAGTAAGGAAACAACTGTAGTATAGATATAGCATGTAGCCAATAAAATGAAGAACAACGAATAACATTTCTTGGCTAATGTACAAGGTACCAGACTGTTCTAAGTGCTTTCATGTATTAACTTCTGAATATAACATAGGACCTATCTCAGCCCCATTTTAGTGATGCAGAAGCTGAAGCATAGAAGGACCGAATAACTCTTACAAGGTGATTGAGCAGGGGGATCCCTGGGTGGCGCAGCGGTTTGGCGCCTGCCTTTGGCCCAGGGCGCGATCCTGGAGACCCGGGATCGAATCCCACATCGGGCTCCCGGTGCATGGAGCCTGCTTCTCCCTCTGCCTGTGTCTCTGCCTCTCACTCTCTCTCTCTCTCTCTCTCTCTCTCTGTGACTATCATAAATTAATTAATTAATTAATTAATTAAAAAAAAAAACAAGGTGATTGAGCAGGGGCAGAGGTGAAATTTGGGTCCACGTAGTCTGGCCTCAGGGGACGCATTCTTAACCATTTCAAGGTACCATGCCTAGAGCAGGAGAATGTGGTGTTCTCTATGTCCTAATGTGGAAAGATCTCTAAGAAAAAAATATTATATAAATGCAAATATATAAATAATATAAATATTAATGAATGAAAAGCAAGGTGCAAAGTGAGTCATATGGCCTATGTTTAAAAAGCTCCAAATGCGCTTATACACCACATGGGAACTCATGTATGCGTGTAAATGCATTGAAAAATTCTGAAAGGTACCATAATAATCGGTTATTTCTGAAGAGGGAAGGGGTGGCTCTGGAAGTAATGGAGGTGGTATAAAGCACCTTTTTACTTTTATTGGCAATAATGTCTTTTTGAAGGTTTATATATTACAGAATTATTTTGTAACTGAAATTAATTTAATTTTTAAAAAGATTTTATTTATGTATTTGAAAGAGAGCAAGACCGAGAGAGAGAGAGAGAGAGAGAGAGAGAAAAGAGGGAGCGCACAAGCAAGGGGGAGGGGCAGAAGCACAGGGAGAAGCAGGCTCTCTGCTGAGCAAAGAGCCAGATGTAGGACTGGATCCCAGGACCCTGGGATCATGACCTGAACCAAAAGCAGAGGCTTAGCCAACTAAATCACCAGGTCCCCCTGAAATTAATTTTTTAAAAACATTTATTTATTCATCTATGATAGAAAGAGGGAGAGAGAGAGAGAGAGAGAGAGAGAGAGAGAGAGAGAGGAAGAGGGAGATGCAGGCTCCATGCCGGGAGTCCGACGTGGGACTCGATCCCAGGACTCCAGGATTGCGCCCTGGGCTAAAGGCAGGTGCTAAACCGCTGAGCCACCCACAGATCCCCCTGAAATTAATTTTAAAACATTGATTGGCAGTATCATTTCTTAGTTCTGCACTGATTTGGCTCTGCCCTCTGAGAAGCACAGAGACCTCGCCACATGTACCTGGGTGGGCAGATCCTTCTACTCCTGCTCCATCTGCATGCAGCCAGCCTTCTAGCATATTACCTTTCCTCTGTTCCCATCATCATCACTATTTGTTTATCTTCCGTTAAAGTGTTATTTATTAGCCCTGTGGTGGTTGTTTTTGAATGTTCCTGTTGTAATTGGGAAAGATATGAAAACTCTAGTTTGAGAGAGGCTGGGAATCTAGTGGCTGCTGCATGGCTTAAAGTGGCTGATACCTGAGGAAGGGGAAGTATTTTGGAACGTCTCTGTCCTCTCAGAATTATCTCTCTTCCACTAACTCACACAAAATCCTCGATTTTCCCAATTAATCAAAATGACTTTGTCTCTTACATATACTTTTTCCCAGTTTATCTCCGGGTCCTCTCATTCCTCCCCACCCCACCACCCCTGTAATCAAATGAACACAGCCTTGTGAGAAGAAATGGCATTTATAGTGGTTATTATTTATTGACCAAGTAGATATACTAGGTGATGCCTAGTGAGTATAGATGGTAAATTTAAATAGTTACTCTTCATTTTTAGGCTGAAACCAGATGGCCAGTTCTACTTGTCACTGCATCTAGCACATTCTGAGTGGCTGGCCTGAAAAATGATATGCTTGCAGCATATTCCAGTCCCATCCTCTTCTCCTCTGTGCTTATACCCAAGTCACGTAAAGAAACCACTTCCCCCACCAAAGACATGCTCACCTTCTAGGACTCAAATTTTAGGGATTCTTTTATCCCTGACCACCAGACTACATTGACAAGATGTCAGATTCTGCTGAACTCCAATACACACAGGTTTGCTTCTATATCCCTTAGGCAACTGTCATAAATTTTTTTAAAAAAACATACACATGCAAAAAGGTGAATTTAAAACGTTCTCCTACAAAAGTGGATTGTAGGCTTAAGTACGAAAGTGAAACAATAGAAATTCTAGAGTAAAATATAGAAAATCTCTGTGACCTTGGGTTGACCAAAGAATTCTTATCTACTGTAAGAAAAGCATGATCCTTAAAAGGAAAAACTGATAAGTTGGACATTATCAAACATGAAAACTTTTGTGCTTCAGAAAATATTTAAAAAAATTTTTTTAAAGAAGATATCATTAAGACAATGAAAAGACAAGCTATCGGCTGGGAGAAAATATTTGTAAACCATATATCTACTAAAGAACTTTATTCAGAACATTTTAAGAATTATGATAATTTAATAATAAGAGAAACAACTCAATTAGAAAACAGGTAAAAGGTTTGATAGACATTCCACCAAAGAAGAATTTGAATGGCAAATAGGCATATAAGTATATGCATATAATCATTACTCATTAGAGAAACACAAATTAAAAACATAATGAGATAGCACTATATACCCCTTAGAAAGACCTTATTATTAAAAAGGCCCAACTGTTGAGAAGGATGTGTGTGGAGCAACTGGAAACTTCCTGCATTGCTAGTGGAAACCTAAAATGGTTACAGCTATTCTAGAAGCAGCTTGGCAGTTTCTTAAAAACAATCTTTCCATACCTCATAGGAATTCTACTTCTAGGAATCTACGCAAGAGAAATGAAAACATATGTCCACACAAAGATACGTGTGCAGATGCTCATTGCAGCATTATTCATAATCACCAAAAACTGGAAAGAACCTACATGTCCAACAACTGATGGACAAATGGACAACTGATGGATAGCCAAATATGGTATACATACATATATAGGAATGTTACTTAGCAATAAAAAGAAATGAAGTATTGATTCTTGCTGCAACATGGAAGGGCCTCAAAAACCATGCTAGGTGGAAGAAGTCAAATGTTAAAAGACTACACACTGTATAATTCCATTTATATGAAATATCTAGAAGAGGCCAATTGATACAGATAGAAAGCAGACCAATGGTTGCCTAGGGCTGGGGGTGGGCCCAGGTACTAATTGGAAATGGTCATGAGAAAATGTTTTGGAATGATAGAAGTATTAACAACTTAGAATATGGGGACACCTGGCTGGCTCAGTAGGTAGAGCATGTGACTCTTGATCTTGGGTCCATGAGCTTGAGCCTCATGTTGGGCATAGAATTACTTAAAAAAAATTAAGAACAAAAAAATACCTAGCATATGGTGATGGTTGCGAAACTATAAATTTATGAAAAATCAATGAGTTGTATTCTTACAACTGGTGGGTTTTATGGTATGTAAATTACACTTCAATAAAGCTATTTAAAAAGAAGACAACTTAATAGCATGTCCCCATGTGCCTGACCTGGACAGGGTCATTTGATCTATCGCTCCAATACTAGCTTAGTTATTTGCCAGCCACATTAACCAGGACCTTTTGTCCCCAGAGAAGTTCATTACTCACATTAAGGATTGACCAGTACTCTGTATCATTTTAAAGAAAGAGTACCAAAATCGTAAAGGGCAGAGCAGATAACAAAGCTGCCTACTCTATCACACAGTGGTTACAATTCCGAGAAAATTCAACTTGCAGGAAAAACAGCTGCCAACCTATAGTTACTTAAAGAGGTCTTGATAAGAGCTGCTGGCATTTTTGTAGACAAATACCCCCTTCTCACCCATGGCTGAAACTCTTCTTTTAGATTAATGTGGCCATTTTATATCCTCCAATCACTTTTATTGAGGCCCAAAAAGCACATTGAAGTGGTCTGTATGGAATCAAGATGGAATTAGAAGTCATAGATTCAAGTCCCAACTTCTACAGCTCAATGAAGTAATACATAACAGCGCTCAGGAATTTATAAAGTGCTCTATACATACCAGCCAGTGTTATTTTAATTGAATAATTTGATTAGTGTTTAAAAGAATTTTTTAGATGATGGTTTATCTTAAAATTGGGGAGTCTACTTTGAATTATTATCAATAGGAAGCCATATTTACAATAATCTTGATTTGAACTCACCTCGTCTCCCAAACTTTTAACTTGTCCATTGGTTTAAGGACTTTTCTTAAGTCCTCCAAGCTTAAATTCATCCCCAAATTTTGCTTATTTGTCTTTTGGCATATTCCTCTGGTTTCTCTCCTTTGCTCCATTTCAGTGATCACTACTCAAATGAAGATCATCAGCTCGTGAGCTTGTGCCAGAAGCCTTTTGTTTTGCTTCTCCCTTTTAAGCCATTCACATGGCTGTCCTGACTCCATTACTTTTCTGGTCTAAAATATGCAGTGGCTCATTACCACCTCCAGTCTTCCTATCTGTTGATTCATTAGCTAGGCCAGGAGTCTCATCTCATCCTACAGGTCCCAATCTCACTGCTCTCAATGTGGATCCCCTTCTCCAATCAAACCAGCCCCTTCCTGTCCACCCAGTCTTGTCCGTCATGGTTTATGTCAGGAAGGCCTTCTTTTTATTCCTATTTCCATCAAGAATCATCTCAAGACTCACTTTGTAAATGGTGAAGCAGAAGGGTGGCTCTTGGGCCTCATATGCTCCTTGCTCTGGTCATTTTCTTAGATACCCATTGCCTCAGATTCCGAGTTTCTTGCTGAGGCTTCCTCAGCAAAAGGAACCCTGAATAGGTTGCAAAGTTATTCCCTCTCTTGACCTGTCCATCTACAGTTCCATTTCCTTGATGTTCAGACTTCAGAAGCTTTTTGGAGCTTAAATGGCCTGATAAACAGTTCATATAATAGAATAAATATAGATACACTTTTGAACCCTGTCATAAATATCTCATTTTCAAAAGGGATAGTCTGTGACATGATCCAGTAGCCTAACAATCACTAGAAATACAGCAAGCATGTCATGCAAGTAGAAGGGAACATGGGAGAAGGTGAGACAAGAGCACAGGAACATCATCCCAATGTCCTTGACGTCACTCCATTTGCTCTGCTTGTTAAAACACTGCCTTTCCCCATGGTGATATGTGTCCCATCTCTTTCCTGGCATAGTGTTCCTGGGGAACAGAGTTTAAGAGTCAAAAAGACCTGGATTCAAAGTCTCACTCTGCTACTGAGTAGCTGTGTGACCTTGGGCAAGTCATGCAACCTCCCTGGGCCTTGGTTTTCTCATCTGTATATTAGGGACCACAATATTTATCTTATGGAGTGGCTGTGACGGTCAGGTGAGATAAGATATGCAAAATGCTTAGCAACGATAAGTATAGTACAAGGTGAATACAGAAGTAATATAGTCCCTTATGAAACCTTGCTCTTGAATAATTCCATGAATTCATGTTGCATATCCTCAGACTGTTTTCAAATATACTTTGTCTTATTTTTCTTTTTATTTTCAGAATTACAATGCTTCTCCTATTTATGTGTGTTTATATATATTTATTTATCCTTATATCATCCTATAAGGTTTTCCAAGTAGCTTTTCTTTTTCTAAAATGAAGCATTTAAAAAAAAATAACTGGGGTGCCTGGGTGGCTCAATTGGTTAAGCGGTGGGCTCTTGATTTCAGCTCAGGTCATGATCTCAGGGTTGTGAGAGCAAGCCCTGCTTTGGACTCCCAGTGGGTGTGGAACCTGCTTGAGATTCTCCCTCCTCTCCCAGTCCCTCCCCCCAAAAAAGAAATAACCTCAAGTTCACTTTCAGTTGTAAATTTGCATAAATCTACATATGAAAGCAAAATTCAAGAAGTCATTTTGTCCACCCAAGAAGTGCTTGCTATTGCCTAGCTTTTTGTTTTGTTTTGTTTTTTCAATCCAGGATATCTCTAGTAATATAATATATCAACATACCAGATTTTTTATGAGATCAGAGTGCTTCTAAATGCATTCTTATTTCAATCTAAATACTTTTTTTTTCTTTTCTTTTCAGGGAAAGTATTCAATGTTTTCAAATACCTGGATAACTTCATTATGAGTATCTCTGTGGCAGATTCTAAATAGGTTTCATTTTCTAATATATAACGTGAGCCTTTGGGATTAAAAAACAAAAATATTTACTAAGAGTAAATATCTTTGGAGAGTGGTTGGTAACGAAGAGCATAGTTTTAGTTTTAGCTTAAATCCCAGTTCTTACCCTCTCAGAAGGCTTGACCCTTCCTCAGCCTCAGCTTCCTCATCAGGAAAATGGACCAGAACTACAACCTAATCCATACAGTTGAAATGAGGATAAATGGAAATAATGAATAGAGAGGATTTGTACAATGTTTGGCACATAGGAAGCTCTCAGTTATTACTCTACTTATAAAATTATCATTTCACTAGTCAAATATTATACTTTGTTTCATTACACTTCCCTTATTAAACTTCACAGACACTGTACTCCACCATGTGTAATAAATCTCTTGGTGCCATTTTTCCAAGAGCATTTGAGCACTTCATGTTTTTGTGTTGCATTTTGGCAATTCTTATAATATTTTGGGGCACCTGTTAAGTGTCTGCCATCGGCTCAGGTCATGGTCCCAGGGTTCTGGAATGGAGCCCAGCGTAGGTCTCTCTACTCAGCAGGGGGAGTCTGCTTCTCCCTCTACCTCTGCTTGCTGCTCTGCCTACTTGTGCGTGCTCTCTCTCTGTCAAATAAATTTAAAAAATCATTTTAAAAAAATTCTCATAATATCTCAAACTTTGTCACTATCCTTAGATTTCTAATGGTGGTCTGTGATCAGTGATTAGGACTCATTGAAAACTCAGACAATGGTTAGAATCTTATAGCATTAAAGTATTTTTTAATTAAGGTATCTACATTGTTGTTTTAGACATATGCCATTGCAACTCTATGAACTACAGTATAATATAAACATAACTTTTACATGCACTGAGAAACTAAAAAATTCATTAGACTCACCTTAGTGAAAGATTTACTTTATGTAATAGTCTGGAACTGAACCCACAGTATCTCCAAGGTTTGCCTGTGGTAGGTGCTTTCACATACATCCTCCTCATGGACCTGGGACTTCTTAGATCCCAGAAGTCTAGAGAAAAGGACCATTCACAACAGCAGCCAGCATTTCCCTGATTCCTCTTCCACTCATTCTGAAGCCCTGTTCTTTTCCTATCACTATTTTTTTTCAAATCTTAGTAAAATACACATAACATAAACTTTAGCATCTTAACTGTTTTTAAGTGTTTAGCTCAGTGGTATTAAGTATATTCACATTGTTGTGCAACCATTCTCCAGAAGTCTTTTCATTTTGCAAAACAGAACTTTCTACTTAATCAATCTTTCCCCATTCTTGCTCCCCCTAACCCCTGACAATTGCTCTTCTATTTTCCATTCCTATGAATTTAACCATTCTAAGTACCTCATCTAAGTGGAACATACAGTATTTGACTTTTTGTATCTGGCTTTCATCCAGCATAATGTCTTCAGGGTTCATCTATCTTGTAGCATGTGTCTGAACTTCTTTCCTTTTTATGGCTGAATAATATTCCATTGTGTGTATTTTATTTATCTACATTTTATTTATCCATTCATCAGCTGACGGACACTTGAGTGGCTTCCACTTTTTGGCTACTATGTATAACGGTGCTGAGAACACAGGTGTACAAATATCTCTTCCAGATTCTGCTTCCAATTCCTTTGGGTATATATCCCAAAGTATAATTGCTGGATCATAGGGTAATTTTACTTTTAATTTTTTTTGAGGCACTGCCATACTGTTTTCCACAGTGTGAGCCACCCTTTTACAGTTCCCTCTTGAGTTCCAAGAATCTTCAGAGGCTGTGACACATGACTTTCCAGCTGCCCCACTTCTTCCTGTCTTATTTTACCTGCCTAGCAGCCTTGACTTGCCTCTAAGAGTGGCCAAAGTTTCCTGTGTCCTGCTGCTTATCTTGACGTCTGCCACAACTGATACTCTGTGCACTGATGCTGTCTGTGCCTCAGTGAAGTCTAAAGAAAGCTAAAGAAAGCTGCCTATAACAGTCAAGGTTTATTGAATGACCACCACATGGCAGGGCTAGGCTATGTACTTTGCTGCATTATCTCATTTAACCCCTACAATTGCCTTCTGGAATGGGTCAACATACTGGCCCCTGGGACCAGTGTGGTTCTCAAAACAGCCACATATTAGACTCAGTGAGGAGGAAAAGGTGGGCCAAGGCACATGCTTAAAAGATCTGGACGAGGCCCCAGGCTAATTTAAATCAGAACCCTCAGGGAGTGTTGCTTTAAAGAAAAAAAAAAAAAAAACTTTTTTTAAGTAATCTACACCCAACATGGGACTCGAACTCACAAGTCTGAGATCAAGAGCTGCATACTCCACTGACCAAGCCAACTTGGTGCCCTACCTTTGGCAAGTTTTTAAAAAACTCTCCAGCTCATTCTAATGTGCAGCCAATTTTGAAAAACAGAGACTTTAGACCCTTGCTCTTCAAAGTGTGGTCCAGCAGCTTTGAACTCATTGGGAACTTGTCAGAAATGCAGACTCTTAAGCCACACCCCAAACCTGCTGAATCAGAACCCCCATTTTAATGAGAACCCCCTGGGATCTGCATGCACATTAAAGTTTGAGAAGCACTGCCTTAGCACACAGAACATTTAGACAAATAAATCCAATAGAGCAATAAAGCTTCCACCTGAGGTCTCTAAGTGCTTCCTGGTCATTAACTAATTCATCTTCCTAATGGGACACTAGACCTATTTTAGAGATGCATAAAGAAAGGCATATTTGCAATTTTTAATTATTTGATTATTTCTCATTGTTGAGTATTCTAATTTCCAGGTTGAGACATTATGACTCCTTAAATCATTCCCTCCCTTATAACCCTTTAACCGATCTCTAAAGTAAAAATCAAATGCAGTGAACAAGCAGATGAAGGCATATCTATATACAGAAAAAAAAAATGCCTTTTTAACCTCAGAACAGGTTCTTGCATGTTTTTCTTGTTGCCTGTGCTGTATACCTGATAACCACCAGAAATGTTTCCTTTCAGATTCTCTGCAAGCTTCTACTTGCCTAACTGCAAGGGCCCAGCTTCTCCTAAGAATTTAGCACATCATGTGCACTTAGGTCCTATTTTCTTAGCACTCCGCTAACCTTTCCAGTTTTATACTAAAACAACAAATTAGCACTCACCTTCGCCAAACCCACAAATATTTGTACAATTAAGCAGCAAGCTTTGTAGTTAGAAAGAGAAGAGTGTTCCCTTGTATTTTGTGGCGCCAAGCAGCCTTTTTACCTCTTTTGGTTCAGCTAGATTAAGTCAGATTAGCAATATCAGATAAATAGGGCAACTGTCAAGGCACTCAACAATAAATTGAAACATTCTTATTTAAGGAATGTATAATTCAACAGTTTTGATATGTGGAAGTTCTCAAAAGCTCCTAGGGAGGAGGCCTGTAGAGAAATTCATCAGTCACCAGAACAAGAGATTTTACTGGATTTTAGAAAATTAACAATCAAGGAATATGCCTGGGACAAAACCCAAAGCTCTAGAGGCTAACCAAGGTGAATGCTTTCTGACCCCAAGCCCTATTAGAGCTCTTTATTTCCAGGGGTATTGTGAGCTAATCTTCTGTAAATGATCTATGCTGCACTCAGCTTTTGGTTTCTGGTTCCCGTGGCCAGTCACAATGTGAAAACAGGCCAGAGTTCAATGGAAGGCAGATCCCACGCCTGGAGCAGATATGGTGCATACCATCAGCTTCCTATTCTTCTTCTGAGAGTAACTGTTCCTTGGCCTCATTCTTTTTGGAAGGGTGGAGTGTATTAGCCTTAAGATAAATGTCTCTATCTTAAGACTTGGCGAACAAAACCTCACCTCTTTTGAAGAAAGAGTAAAAAAGGACAGGGTGGAGCAGAATAGAAGTTTGAGTGGAGGAGGAGGAGGGCATATCACTGCATCCCTGGAGGTAAAACTCTATTTCAAACACAGGCCAGAAACAAACGGCATGCAGAGCTGTCTTCAGAGGATTCTGGTATCATTATGGACTTGGGCCAGAGGCAAAGATGCCCACATTAAAAACAAAACAAAACACCAAAACAACAGCAACAACAACAAAAAGAAAAAACAGACCAGAACAGAGGAAAACATTCCACCAAAGATTTTTTTGTTTTACTTTATTTTTAAAACCACATTGTTAAGATTGTTTGACATGTAGAAAGCTATATATGTTTAATATATACAAGCTGAAGAGTTTGGAGATATGTATACACCTGTGGAACCATTACCACCATTAAACACACTCATTCCCTCCCAAACTTCCACCTCCATTTTGATGATGACTATTTCTGTACATTTTTTTGTACATGTGGTAAGAACACTTAACATAAGATCTACCCTCTTAGCAGATTTTACATATATATTATTGTATTATTAGCTGTGGGCGCTATGCTGTACCATAGATCTGCAGAACTTATTTCTCTTGCATAACTGAAAGTTGGTAGTTTTGACTAGAATCATGAAATATGAATGTAGGTCAGCCAGGCCAGCCTCCCTGAAAAGTTATTAGGCCTGCAAGCTTTGGAGCAAGGGACTTGTTTAATTGAATTAGCCCACCCAGGATGAGCACAATCCATTGTATTTTCTTCAGTCCTCACAACCTGCCAGATTCCCCTCCTCATTACAAAAAAAAAAAAAAAGGAATGGAGGTTTCCTGCCCACAGTGAAAACATTCAGATTCCTCTAAGGACAACTGTATTCCCCAGGTCTCCTTTGCTTAGCAAAATTGGTCACAGTTCATTAGCACCCTCTATTCCTGGGAGAAAGGAGAATCATTACAATGGGGAGTTTCTTGAGAATTCCAAACAATCTAGCAGAGATGTCCATGAAAACAGTGCTTTTTCTCAAAGACCCTACATTTTTGTGGGATTTAAAAAGAGAGGAATGGGAAGAACAGAATAGTTTCCCCAATGTATTTGGAATCACCCTTCCCCTCATTTCCAACAACTTGGCTACTGTTGATCAGCCATGCTCTGTATGTGATGACTCTTCCTCATAGTGAGCTTGTGTCTCAGGTGGTTCTTCACCAATCTTCCAGAAATCTTGTCTACCTTCTAATAAAATAGACTCTAGAGTCCACACCACATGCCACTCAGAATGTCTAGTCTTTTTTGATCCCTAGCAGTGAACAGAACTTAAATGCCAGCTGGGATGTTCCAATAGATATCCAATGTAGACACCACAAAATCCAGTGGCCCAGGCTACAGATATGCATCGCTGCATGACCACAAAGAATTCTCCAGGGTAGAGGATAATAGTACTAGGAAAAGAACGATAGCCAACATTGGAGTCCTCAGCATATGCCAGAATTAGTACAAATGCATTGTATTTATGAATTACAAGTGCATGGTATGTTTAATCCTCACCACAATTAAATGTTTTAATAAAAGAAGTAAAAAAACTTGCTCAAGGTCTCCCAGACAGTAAATGACTAAACCTGGATTTAAACCCAGTAGTTCAGTACCGGATCCTGTCCTTTTAACCATTATGCTATTCTGAAGAGAAATAAACATCTATGATTTTAGCTAATAAGCAGTTAGATCTAAATCCATCAATTCTGAAAATGGAGATTCCCCACCTCTTCCAAGACCTTCAGTAAATTACTCAGAGTAGAGCAAAGCAGCAGTCTTTGAATAGACTCTCAGCGTGGTCTCCTAATGAGTTGTTGCAGTTGCTGGGTTTTAACACCCAGAAGCCACCATATTGGATGTGTGTGCCAGAAGCCAAGTTCAATGCTTTCAAATGGTAGAAATACCCTCTCAAAAGGGAAAACCCTCCTCCTAAAGGGTCCTTACCTTTTATGAGAATTCTCTCTCATTGCATCAAAAGGGGATAGGAAATTAATAGATATCCCACTGCCACAAGTTTTATATCACTAGAAAGACAAATTTTGGTGTAAGGTAGGAGCTCTCTTCCAGTGGCATACTCTGGTGCTGCTTGGCTGCTTCCTGTTTCCCACAACTCATGATGAAATTCCACAGTGCTTGGCAAAATTATCCAAGCATTACAGGTGTCCCTAGTACTTACAAAGTAGTGGGATTAAAGAAAAGGAACAGTCAATATAACTGAAATATTTGAGAACAAAAAAGGTCATATCCCTTCGCTTTGTTTTAAATAAATCAAATTAAATCCAGATCTGCCCCCTACTCAACAAAATTGATGAAAAATCCAACATTGGTCAATTTTCAACTTCAAAGGCTCTTTTCTCCTACCTTCAATGACATAAAATCTTAGGGATTTACATCATCCAGAGTAAAGAAGGAGAACTTAGATTCTCAGGACCTTGTGTAGTAGTTTTTTTGCTCAAGTCTCCATGGATTGTTTGAAATTCCAGCTCTGGTGTCATTCCACTCTCTCCAAACCAAGCTCAACCTCTGGAGCCTTTCAGGCCACGATGCCTGAGAATCTGGTCTATACCAACACCATACAGCCCAGCTTCCTGTGGGAATTCACATAGTCTGCAGTGTTTTCAACACAAATCAGTTCAATTCTGACACTAATTACCTGAAATAACAGCAAGCCCCTATGAGTTAAGGGCTTAGTCCCACAAGACTGCAACTTTCAGTTGCAAGTCCCAGGTTGTACTTCTAAACAATAGGCTATAAATGGAAAGTTCCTGTGACCCCATCTTCGGGTTCTACAATTTGCTAGAACAGTTCATAGAACCCAGGAAAACATTGTATTTACCCTTATTGGTTTATTTTAAAGGACACAACTCAGGAATAGCCAAATGGAAGAGATGCATAGGGCAAGGCATGAGATAGGGGTGTGTTGGGCAGCTTACGTTCTCTCTCTGGGTGAACCACCCTCCCAGGACCTCAGTGTGTTCACCAACCCAGAAGCTTACTGACTCCTGTCATTTAGGGAGTTTTATGGAGGTTTCACTCTGCAGGAATGATAGATTTAAATCCTTTGGCCACTGGTAATTAACTCAACTCCAGACCCTCTCCCCTTCTTGGTGCTCAGGGCTGAAGTTTAAAGCTCTAATCTCCTAATAGTGCTTGATTTTCCTGGTGACCAACTTCATTTTCAACTAGCAATCATCTCGTTAGCATTTAAAAGACTCTTATCACACCAGATATCCCAAGGGTTTCAAGAGTTTTGTGCCAGGAACTTGGGACAAAGAGCAAACATATATCTTATTATATCACACATGGCAGTCTGGTCTCTGTCCCCTGTAGTACTCATAATTTTCTGTCTCCCCTTTCTATTCTTCAGAATCATCTGCAGTCAAGCTAACCTTATTAGTCCCTGAAGTACACAGCCTCATCCCACCCTTCCTTATGACAAGTATGGTGGACATACTTCATAGGGCTTCTCTTTATGTTATTGAGCAAATAGTACATAGCACTTATTATACTCAAATCTGTTCTTAGCACTCTCCATGTTTTAACTCATTTAATCCTCACAACAACCCTATGAAGTAAATACTATTATTATCTCCATCTGACAAATGAAAAAACGAACGAACCCTGAAGCACAGGGAGATTCAGTAACTTGCCCAATGTCAAAGGGCAGTGGAGCCAGGATTCAAATTCTCTACTTGTTCTGAAATATAAAACACTGTTATCAACTCCTTGCATCACCTCAGCAAGATGTTAATCCTTTAGAAACATGGTGCTGGCATCTCTCGTCTGAGAGAAAGAGGGAGATGCTTCATTTCTTCCATGATGAGTCTATAGCAGGAAAAAAAAAATGCCACTGCCATAAGATACTGAATTTTCAGAAAATTGTTGGTTAGAGAAACAAATATCCTCACGGCTCCGAGTTAGGCAACATCTCTGAGATAAATCACAAGAAGGGTACAAAGAGCCAGGGCTGAGTTCAGTGATTCAAGATGAATGGGCAGGCTTAAACCTTGAGGAAAGAGCAACATGACTGATGACAACGAGCACCAGAGTCCCTGGCAAATATTACAACAGCTGAGCATTGTCTTCCCTGACATTTCAAAAACAAGATAGAGGTTTGAGTAGCAATTTACTCCAACGGCAGTTGTAACAACTGAAGCAGGAGGCTGAAGCTCATTACAATGGGCCACACTATGGATTCCAGCACCTGTGGTAGGAGCCACAGAGCTAGAATCTACTGGGGCTGTCCTGGGTTTACTGTAACATCAGGCCATCGACAGTGATGGTAGCTCATTACAGAGCTCCCATTTTCCAGGAGCACTGTAGTCCTCCAGCCTTAGGAGAGGGCACCTGAATAATAACTCCACTGTTGATGTGGAGCAAATAGGACTGTTATTGACTATTGCGCCCTTGTTGTTACTCTTGGCGTTTCCTAAATATCTGAGCAATATAGTGCTTGGGGAGAGACTTAGAGATGATGAGAGAATTTTGTAAAAGAGAATGAGACTTTGGAATCCAACAGGCTTCGGTTCAAATGCCGACTCAGTTATTTCCTTGCAACTTGCTCTTGGGTGAAATTATTATGCTTCTCTACTTCCATGTCTAATTTGTAACATTGGGACCTATCCCTGTGACTGTTGCTTGTATTTAGTGAGGTAATGTTTTCCAATTCAGTAATTCAATGTCTCAGGTGTTGTTAATACTTGGTAAATGATAGAGGTATTATGATTATTATTTCTTAAGTCTACCTTACCTTCATTTCCTTGTCTGAAAAATGGCATTGCCTTACAAAGCTGGTGGGGAGAATAATTAAATACAGTTAATAATTCAAAGTGCTTTGGAGTAGGGGTACCTGGGTGGCTTAGTTGGTTGACCGTTGGACTCTCAGCTCAGGTTATGATGTCAGGGTCCTGGGATCCATCCTCCCATGGGTCTCCATGCTCTGTGCAGAGTCTGCTTGGGATTCTCTCACTCTCTCTCTCTGCACACAACCCCACTCATCTTCTCTATCTCTCTTTAAAAATAAGTAAGTAAAATCTGTTTTTTTTTTTTTAAGTGCTTTGGAGTGGAGGCACCTATACTATATAGATTTCTAAAAACAAAACAAGCACAGCTTCTTTATGTACCTCTCCTCCTCAAGCACCCCACAGATTGTCTTCATGAGGTCTTGCTGTAAGATGATTCAGTCTTCTCTTTTGGGTGGAACTTTTTGAAGGGAGAAATATTGAAATCTTTTTAAATTGCTTGTCTATTTCTACAGTCAACATTTCCCTGCCTGTAATGTTCCCAGTTCTTTGAAAAATGAAAACAATGTAGTTTTCTGTGTGTCTGTTGGTCTTCAAAGAACTCTCCTGCCTGCCCCTGGCAGTGGAGGTCTCTTTATGCTGTTGTTTAGCGACATTTTGCTTGCTTTTTAACAGCATCAGCCTCTCCACCCGCATGGGTTCTAGCTATCTTGGCAATGATGGGAGTGTTTTTCATTGTTCTTGTGGAAGGCAGACATTTGGCTGCTTCAACTATAGCTGCTCAACTTCAGCAAAGATAGAAATGAGAGGATCTGAGATATCCTTTAAACAGACTTCCTTCTTTTTACATTAGGTTGAATCTTTGAGGATCAACCATTATAATCACATTGTGGCTTTACTGTGATCGTAAAGCAGTAATTCTACTGTTGTTGTTTAAACTGTATGTGCTTCTTTGCAGTTGTAATACTCCTGACGGATTATTTGACTGATGCCACTCAAATTTGACCTCTAGGAATGTGTGCCAATAAAGAGTTCAAACTGGAAGCAGAAGAACATTTAATTAGTCTTCACTTATAACAATCTTATGAGTTGGGTTAGCTTTAAAACAAAAAGGTTCAGTTGCCAACGAAGGATGCTAATTTTATACATTA
The DNA here is from genome assembly GCF_905146905.1 of Nyctereutes procyonoides. Classification (NCBI taxonomy): domain Eukaryota; kingdom Metazoa; phylum Chordata; class Mammalia; order Carnivora; family Canidae; genus Nyctereutes; species Nyctereutes procyonoides. Next base: position 25,161,983 of record NW_026575042.1, on the reverse strand, counting down.
CATGTGGAGAAGGTCCAGAAATAACCTTCTTACAACATGTTACTTGGAAGCCAAGCATTTCAAGTCCACTAAATTAAAAGGTATAAGCATTCATGGTCAAATTTAGAAAGCGACTAAAATCTCATGAGCATTTTTTGAAAGCCTATTTTGGAGCAGTGCTCTCCACTTGGCTTTTACTTAAGTCCAAATACATAGGTTAAAAATTATATTGTATCCAATTTGCATAAGCTTACTAAAGCTGCCCTGTCCTTCTTATCTGCTAATGGTGATAATACTTTCCTTACGGTTGTTATTTATTTCTGCTCACTCATTCCATGACACATTATATTCAAAAGTATTATGAGAACATACAGAATGGAATACCCTAGAGACCACTTTCCACTTGACTAAGATAGCCTTCACACTCTAAATACTATACATAAAGGCCCCTAATAGGCTGACTAATTTGAGGATATAATTTAGTAAGACAAGATGGAATATGATATGAACACAGAAACAGAAACACACAGATACTCTTAAAAGAGGGAAAAAAAATCATACCAGCAAAAGAAATTACGATACAAAAAGGAAAATTAATACTGAATAAAAACAATGATTTTATTGAGCTCTAAGCATTTATCTAAGTACTATACATATATTATTTTATTTATCCCTCAAAACCCCCCAATAAGCTTTGATTTTATTATCCCCATTTTTGAGATGAGTAAAGTAAAACCTAAGCAGAATAAGTAATTCTTGTTCTTATGAATTAGAATCACAAGAATGCACCAGTGGTGCATAACAAGCAAGAATTCTGAAATCTGAATCCTGTTGTATAAAATGACATCAGTATAGACAGAGCACAGGTGAGAAGAATTGGAAAACATCAGATAAGGTGAAGTGAGAAGGCAAAGAATTACTGGGAAGCTTCTCACTCTGGTGAGAATTTAAGCAATATAGGAAATTTTTCATTCTTATACAGGAATGATATGAAAATTCATGGTAAGTCCCATATTTTTGTTAACTATGCATAGTAAAATTTCAAGGGTAACCACTAAAAGAATAGAATTAGAGTATATAGCTTCCAATCCAAAAAAGGAGGAAACATTTAATAAGAGACAAACAAAATAAAAAGCAAATGCTAAATCATAATTTCTTTAAAGGAAGGAAAGGGGGAACCCCAAGTGGCTCAGCAGTTTAGCACCACCTTCAGTCCAGGGCCTGATCCTGGAGACCAGGGATCGAGTCCCATGTCAGGATCCCTGCATGGAGCCTGTTTCTCCCTCTGCCTGTGTCTCTGCCTCTCTCTTAATCTCTCTCTCTCTCTCTCTCTCTCTCTCTCATAAATAAATAAAATCTTAAAAAAAAATAAATGAGAAAAGGACAAGTAAGCATTTAAAAAAACACAGAACATGGTAGATCCAAATTCAAACACATTAGTAATTACAATAAATGTATTTGGATAAAATTCTCAAGTTAAAAGAAAAAGAATTTCAGCTCGAAATTTAAAAATTCAGCACACACTGCTTTCAAAATAACATTCAAAATACAAGAATATGGTAAGGCTGAAAACAAAGAGATGGAAATACTCTAATAGTAACAAACAAAATAGATGCTAAGACAAAAAAAAATCCTGCAGATAAAGAGAGTATATTAGTTTTCCATTGCCATGTAACAAATTGTCACAAACTCAGGCTTAAACAAAACAAAACAAAACAAAAACACCAATTTATTATCTCATAGTTTCCATGGATCAGAAGTCTGGCACAGCATGGTTAGGCTCTGTGTTTAGGGTGTCATAGTTATCAGCAAGTTGCATCTCCATCTAGAGTCTTGACTGGAAGGGCTTTGCTGAAGGCATCTTCTGCTTGTTGGCAGAATTTGTTTCCTTGTTATTGAGATTTCTATTGTTTTGCTGGCTGTTATCCAGGGATCATTTTCAGCTTTTAGAGGCCACTTTCAGGTCCTTGACCAGGAGCACCTCCCATCTCAGCAACAGAGAATTTCTCTTACAAAAAAATCTCTCTGATGCTTTAAATCTCTCTGGCTTCTGCTTCTGCTCCCAGTCAGAGAAACCTCTGCTTTGAAAAAGCTGTGTGATTAAGTTTAGACCCACCCAGATCATCTCTCATCTCTCACCTCTCTTTTTCAAGGCCAAATGTAACATAACATAATCATGGGGTAAAAGCCATCAAATGCTCAGTCCTAGGAATTGTGTAGGGTGTGTACAGCAAGGGCAGGAAATCTTGAGGGCAGGTTAGAATTCTACTTACCAATAAAGCCATTAGATGAGAGCAATGCCAGGGAAAGTGGTCTAATCTTGGACTAAAGTTTCAATTTTCCAGGAAGATAAAAAAAATCTAAATGTCTATGCATCACTAAATATCTCAAAATAAGATAGCAACAAGAAAGAAAATTACATAGCCATGATAATAATGTGATGTTTCAATATACCTGTCCCAAATGGCCAAAAAATTAGTAAAGCTAGACTATCTGAAAAGGACAACAAGAAAATTTGTGATTCTGGGCTTGTTTCTTTTATTGCAATAAAAGAAAACACATTCTCTTTAAGCAAGCAAAGCACTACTACACACTAGCAGTAAATTTAAACCTTAGATAAGGGATCCCTGGGTGGCACAGCGGTTTGGCGCCTGCCTTTGGCCCAGGGCGTGATTCTGGAGACCCGGGATCGAATCCCACGTCGGGCTCCCGGTGCATGGAGCCTGCTTCTCCCTCTGCCTATGTCTCTGCTGCTCTCTCTCTCTCTCTCTCTCTCTGTGACTATCATAAATAAAATTTAAAAAAAAACTAAACCTTAGATAAAACGTGAGAATTTCTAGAAAAATGTAATGTACTCAACTTTCTCAATAAGATTTAGAAAGTCTGTATAAGCCAATCCTCTGAAGAAATTAATCAGTAGTTAAAATATTTCTATAAGAAAATGCTAGTCCAAGAGGTTTTTTTAAGCAAGTCTCAAACTTTCAAAAACAGTAATTCCAAATTTACCCCAAACTTTCCAAAATATGGAGGAGAAGGCAAATATTTCTAATTCAATTTATGAATCTAGTAAAGATTTAATATCAAAACTACACAAAGGAGAACAAAGAGATAAGTCATTTTTATATGTGAACATAGATTTAAAAACTTTTATTTATTTATTAAAGATTTTATTTATTTATTCATGAGACACACAGAGAGAGAGAAGCAGGGTCCATGCGGGGAGCTGGATGCAGAACTGGATCCCGGGTCTTCAGGATCATGCCCTGGGTTGAAGGCAGATGCTCAACCACTGAGCCACCCAGGCGTCCCAGATAAAAAAACTTTTAAAACAATACTTGGCCAAAATGATTCAAGAAGCATGTAAAAAGATAATACATCATGACCAGATTGAATTGATCACATTTATTTAAGGACTTTATAACATTAGAAAAATGTATAAATGTAAATTACACCATGAAAAGATTTTTTAATGTATATAGATGGTCTTTCTAATATATACAAAACAAGCATTTGATGAATTTCAGCATTCAATAATGACTAAACATTCTCTTAGCAAATAGGAATATAATTGTAGTTTAAGCTGATAAATGCTATCACTGAAAAGGTTAAGTAAATATGTCTCTTAATGGTGAGAGTATTCATCTAAAATAAGGAACAACATAAAAATGCCCTCTCTCCACCAACTTTATTCAAGCCTGAATTTCAATTCCTAGCCAGTGGAATAAAACAAACTAAAGGATTAGAAGGTAAGCGCCATGGACAAAGAAACAAAATTGTTTTCAAAAAAGGATGTGACTCCAATATAGAAAAATTTCCAAAAATCATGAATAAATTAGTAGAAATAAGGCAGCTTAACAAAATGTATGGATTTAGGATCCTTTATAAATAAATAAAATCAAACACCTATCTAGCACTCCTTACAGTAAATTATTCCCTAAAGATTAAACCTTGACAATTTAATGGAATTGAATTTTTTTTTAAGATTCTATTTATTTATTTATTCATGAGAGACACACACACAGAGAGAGGCAGAGACACAGGCAGAGGAAGAAGCAGACTTCACGCAAGGAGGCCCATGCGGGACTCAATCTGGTGACTCCAGGATCACACCCTGGGCCGAAGGAAGGTGCCAAATCACTGAGCCACCCAGGGGATCCCCTGGTATTGAAAATCTTTGACATTTTCCTACTACATCATTTTTGTAGAAAAAAAATTATAAACCTATACCAGGATTTCCCTGTTCTCCCTCTGCAAACCTGGTCCTATAAAAACACTTCACAAAAAAGGCTACCATTGGCAACTACCTTTGGGATATTATCTCTGAAAAACTATGTGACAAAATATAACATTTTAAAGTAATTATGGAGAATATATTTCTGAACTTGATATATGAAGTCTTTCTTAAATAAAACACAAAAACATTGACTATGTGGGAAATGATTCACAAATTAAACTATGGTAAAATAAGATCACCATAAAGATTATAAGAAGACAAGTCACAAAGTGGAAGAGATAGCTGCAATAAAATTAACAAGGAATTAATTTCTGGAATATATAAACATTCACAAATAGATCAGAAATAAATTAAACAACCCAAGCAATAAAAAAATGGGTAAAAGATATCAGAATCATCTCAAGTAACATATAAATATGTGAAAATATGGTATTTGGGGTCAAGTAATCCAAGGAAATGGACTCTGAGATTGAGATTTATGTGCAGAATTATTGGAAAATCTTCTTATAAAATGAAATATAATGAAAAGAGATATTTGCAACAAATAAATCATTATTTTATTTGTCATATAACATAACATAACATATATATGTATCATATATTGGTATGTCTCTGCAATTTGTATACTACATACACATTATAGGTATTCTTAAGGAAACACTAGAAGGAGGACCATGACAACATTTGTAATGTTTGTGCTAGGTGATGGTATTGGGAACTTTCTTTTAATATATTTGCTCTTCTATGTTTTTTATACTTTTATAGTTTCTGCAATGAATATATCTTTCATAATGAGAAAGAAGAAAAATTGATGGTAATGAGAAAAACTCACTGAGGGAGCGGTATAGATTGGCCTTTAGAATTCCTCCTAAGAATAGGATATAACTGGGAATAGAGATAAAGAGTTTGGGGACTGGGAGGCCGATCACACCAAGTCCAAATAGCCAATGAAAATCTGCTTGAAGTAGTGATTGTCTCCTCAGACATCTTTCATCAGATCTGTGCCCAAGTGTAGTCAGTTCCCAAATACAGGTTTTTTATGTGTATACTGTGTGGATCGGAAATTTCCATGGAACTGTTTGCTCTTTGAAAACAAAGGTTAAATGTATAGAATTCCCGCCTTAGGATTATTAAAAGTGGAAAGAGAAAGTTGAAGAACTTTAGAAACACAGAGAAGATAATTTCTGTGAGTGTATACTGAAGCTCATAGGATTTAGAGTGGTCATGTGGGAGAACTTCCAGAAGATGAAAAATTATTAAACATTGGAGCTGACTATTATTTGTATTTGGTGGAGAAAGAAAGACAAAGAACAAACTGTTAAAGAGTTTACAGGATCTCATTTCTAAGACATCCTTTCAGCATCAAATAAATAACTAAATATTTTGGAGGCATGGATAGAAGCTAAGCTTAGAGGGTAAAACATGTCTGGTGATCTAAAGTCTTGAGATGGTTTTTGCTTTATAATCTATAAATAAGATTAAAAGAAAAAATAATTTTAAATATTACTATAAAATAATCTTCAAATTATATTTGAAGTTAAAAAAAGGATAAAAATGTTTATCTAAAGAGGGGCATACAGGTATATATATCTTGAGTATATATAGGTAAGATATACCTGGGAGATTTTATTTATTTATTTAATAAACTTACATTTAACTTAAACTTGCATTTAATAAACAAGCAACTACTTAAGGCTAAACTATAATTTGATATTTTTAAAGATTTTATTTATTTATTTGAGAGACAGCACAAACAGGAGAAGCAGCAGAGAGAAAGGAAGAGGCAGGCTCCCCATTGAGCAGAGAGCCCAATGTGGGGCTCGATCCCAGGACCCCAGGATCATGACCTGAGCTAAAGGAAGCTGCTTAACTAACTGAACCACTCATCCACCCCTATAATTTGATTTTTTAAAAAATGTGCAATAACCTATGGGGAAAGTAATTAAACACACAAACACACACATTACCTAAGGTTTACAGAAAAAAAGAAGATATAGGGGACAGAGATAGATGCTAGACATTATAGACCTAATGCATATCCAGTTGGTGACATAGCAATAAAGAGAAAAACAATTTTTTAAAGATTTTATTTATTTATTTAATGCAGAGAGAGAGAAAGAGAGCACAAGCAGGAGGAGCAGCAGGCAGAGGGAGAAAGAGAAGCAAGCTCCCAAACAAGCAGGGAGCTCAATGCAGGGCTCGTTCCCAGGACTCTGAGATCACAACCTGAGCCAAGGCAGACACTTAACCAGCTGAGTCACCCAGGCACTCCAAGAGGGAAACAATTCTAAGTGACATACTAAAACACTAAAATTTGACAACTCTAACAGGATATATTCTATGTACAAAAATAATTTAAAACAATTACCTATTTTTGGTAATCATATTATTGTTGGTAAGTGTAAGTATTGCTATTCTGATTTTGCTGTGAATATACTGTGAGATAAAGCAACTGAATAGTTATGAGATATTCCACTTCCATCATTTCTGGCATTGTGGAGATTAAGGATTCTTAAATCAGGTGCATATTTAAGATTGAAGAGTTTAAGTAAAAAAATCTGTGGTCCTGAGTTTGAATTGGAAGCATCTCTATGAACTAATGGCATGTGTATACCACCCAGTCACTGAGAAGATCTAGAAACATTTCCCAACCCAGTCACAATGATCAGTCCTAGTGTCCAGATTGTAGTATCCAAATACTATGACCTACCAAAGGAGTGTAGGCACCTTAAGAAGACTCAGGTTCCAGCTCTGAGGCAGAATGTGCACAAAATGAACCTAGAATGTCTTGTAGCAAATAACAAAGAAGCTATGGAAGATGACTAGCAACAAGTCAAAAGTCTCCTCAGGAAGAATCTTCAAAATGTGTAAAACTTCAAATGTATAAAATACTTCAAAACTGTTTAAATCCACTTTACAATGATATTTTAAAAGAATACTGTTGGACTATGCCAGAAAACTATTTTGAAAACGGATAGATAAGAGGGGAAAAATCGATATTTTATCCCACCTTTCTTATATGACCTGTACTACTATCTATTAGTAATTACTAATAGATTTGAGACATTTTTCTCTTTATCAAATTATTACAGCTTTTACATGAGGAATCACAATATTTTTCAAGGGCTAAACTACTGAATCTTGATACTGATCAATAATGACTGTTGATGTGACATAAATAGAAGGAACCAGACACTGCATGCCTCTTGCTAGAAGAAGAAATACTGCCAATGAGACTGTCTTAGCAAAGAAATTAAGCCCGAACTAGATTAAGTCTCTAATATACAAAATGTACATATATACTTTATACTAATATGCGCAAAATTCAGAGGACATAAGAACATGTAAAATGACACCACAGGGATGCAATCTGCAAAACCCAGACTGTGGGGAATTGCTATACGACAAATAACGATGCAGGGAGTAAATGGAAAAAAATAACAATGTATGGATCATATTCGGATTCTGATTCAAACAAATAAACTTTAAAAAAATCATGAGACAATTGGAAATGTTAACAACTTACTGGATATTGAAAGATAGAAAGAAAGCATTGTGATATTTTTAAGAGAGGTAAGGAGATTATATTTGTAAAAAACGCAACCTAATTCTCTAGGAGGGCAGTTAGATTTGAGCTGAAGAACAAAAGGATTTATGGAAAGTGCAAAGGATAGATATGCTAAGGAAGCTCTTTTTTTTCTTTAAGTTTGCAAGAGGATATCTATAGAAGAACAACAGATGTCCTAGAAAGCATGCAAAGCCTCTTTCTCTCTGAAGATTCTAGGGCTATTCATAAACTGTTCAACTATTTTATGTCATCAGCAGAGTTCCTCCAGTGAATTATAGCCTTCTATCCACTTTGGGACCATCCATTACAAGATGCAACTAGCAGCCAAGATACAGTTGGCTCATTTCACTAAGTGTTTTCATAAACAGATTTATAATGAGAGGGAAATGCATTTTCATCGATACTAAGCAGGGCTGCAGAGAACTCCCCCCAATTATTAGGGAGCTACTATTAATACACGAGCGATTTGCAGAGCCTTCTTCCTACTAGACAATTCAAACAGCCCCCACCCCTGCTAGCTTTTTAAAATCTACTAAACAATGTGAAGCCACAGTTTCATTTTTCCTTTCTGGCTGGAGATGGTGGAAATGTTCATCACCCAGTGTGAAGTAATATGTGAAACAGGTGTTTTATTCCCTAGCAGGTAAAATGGGTTTGATTCCTGTGAGATGTAGACATTTCAAGGCTACCAGCAAGAGGTCCAGATGGTGTGTATTTTCATATCTAATATTATATAAAAGATTTCAAATGTATCCTGACTCTTAACAAAACCATAAATTTACAGCTTATTGCCATGCTGAACAGCTCTGGTAGCTACTAATTAGTATTACTGTTTTTGCTTTGCTCTTCCAGGGATCACTAGCATATCTGAGCCTTTCATTTTTAGCTTCCGGTAAAAAGACAAAGAATTCCAGGGTAGGAGCCCATCTCACTTCAGGGCCAGCTGCATGTAGAACAGTAGCACCGTGGGGGATACCCAAATGTTTCCGGAGCCACAGGGGAATGAGGGTCAATCTTTGAAAGAGAAAGCACTTCCAACTTTGAGGGCAGAGGTCCTTGCCCAGATGTTCCCTATTTGGTCATGTAACGATTTCAGAAATATTTTTGAACCTATTTTAAGAATAATGACACCAATAGCAAGCATCATTGCAAGTTCGTTTTGAGCCAGAAAGTTTTCGGCATATGCTACTACATACACTCTCATTCAATATTCTTTTATTTTTTTCATTCAATATTTTTAATCGCCCTTGGAGGTAGCAGTAGGAGCTCTGTGTTACAGAGGAGGCTACCGAAGCTCAGACAACTTCTTCAACTTTCTCAAGAGCCCAGCTCAGGTCTAACTGGTAGCTGAGCCCTCACTTTGAATAAGAACAGAAGGCTTCCTCTTCTCCCTGTAGCCGGGCAGTCCAGAAGGCACAGTGTCCTTGGTGCACAGAGGGGCCCCATGGTGAGAGTTCCCTGGGATCTGTAGACAACACCCTTATGAAGGAGGGAAGTTGAGTCAGCAAAGCAGTGAGGCGGGGTTGTTTTCACTCTCAAAAGCAATGATCTGGGTGGAGATGAAGGGTCATGAGGCAGTCCCTGGTTCCTCACAGCCATGGGCAGCATTTAACCTCCTGATCCAGTGCTCTGGCCTCCCACTCTGATGTGCTAATCCGTGTATCACTCACAGCTCTGTGAGAAGAACACTTTGCTTCCTTCTTAATATTTAATATGCAATCCAGAGTGGGGAGAAAAGGAAAGCAGAGGAGCTAATAGGGGAAACTTGTATGATCTGACACTATTCATTTTATGGACAAGCGCTTATATTCTGTCAAGGGGAGTCAGCATGACTGATTTCTTTGATCCTGATACCCCAAGGTTTAAGCTTGGCTGATAGCAGGCAATACAAATCACCCAACCCTGCTTCATCCCCTAAAGCACAACGAGGACAAAGTAGTGTAGGAAGAATTCAGGCTGATAGCCTGCTCCTGTGAGTTTTAGTCTGTCCCTTCACCTCAGTGGGGCTCGGTGGTCTCATCTCCACCTGTGTGAAATTATTCATGTAACTTTGAAAAATCAGTAACTTAACACACAGTCCCCGCGGCTTCAAAGAGTGGGTTCATCAGAATAATAATAATATGATTGGTGGCGTGAGGGGGGGTTCATGATTGATCCGATAGGATCACTTTAAAAACAGGGATGTTAGAATCTTCCTTGAGAAAATAAAAGCATGGGTACAATTCACCATAATGTCACGTGCAAGGCAGGCTCTAAAATGGAAAGTTAACATAAGGGAACCCTAAAGAAACCTGATCACATTTCTGGGTGAGTTTTGGGGAATGAAGTGCACGGCCTTCACTTCATGCCATTTAAGAGCCAAGGGGGCTGTGGCGTAAATCACTAAAGCCCTTAATTTTTAACCTCTACAGAACTCTTGCAGACAGATATAGCTTGGCTTTTACTTATCTTTTCAGTCTGGTAATTTTTTTCACAAGTGAGAAAGATCTTGACCAACAAAGGCCTAAACAGATTTTCCACTTCCGTGCTCCACCAAATGCTGAAGGAATCCCCCATCTTCCCTTTTCTGTCTGGATGCGCAGAAGTCACCAGTGAAAGGCAGGGATGAAAGTGAGGGTCCCTCCATGAGGAACAAATGATCTCCCCAGGTCTAATCCCAGCGTATGGCTCCAGATTCTGCTTCCATTTTCAGTGATTATGAGTTTTGTGCCATATCTTCTCCCACTTTATTCCTGCAATATTTGCATTTCATGTTCTTATTCTCTTAATGCCTTAGCAATTTGAAACTCTCATATATAGGCAATTCCCAGATCTCGTTCCTAAAGCATTGTGATTCCCTTTCAGCTTTTCAGAGGCACGTGTGCTGGGAAGGAATCAAGCCCTCCCTGTCAATCCAATTTGTGATAAGGATTTCCCCAGGTGCACCCATTCCATGGTCCCCGTGTTGCTTTGTGCCTGGTTGGCATCCTTTTGGGGAGCATTTGTATTGCTTTTTCATCTCAGAAAAGATACTCTAGTCACAAACCAGTCATCTGCCTGTTAAGCTGTATTTAGAACAAATCACTCTGAAGCAAAACAATGACAATGACAACAAAAGAGCTACACTTATTTTTTTCTAGACTTTTAACAAAATGTTTGATGTTGTGGAGATTTCCAAACAATTAATGTGAAATTGGGGATTGTTGTTCACATGATTTATTTACCATATAGAGAGAGCTCAGCTGGAGCGCTGCTGCCATGGACAGTCCCAATGAAATTTTTGAGGAGAGTTGGAAAATCAGTGAACTCTTTCCTAAGAATCTATACGTTTGCAAAGGATGGAAGTCAGCAGGGATCATAGGGCTTAAAAGCCACCAGGTCCGGGAAAGTCTGCCTTACTCCACCAAAGGGGACATACTGCTTTGAACATTTGATTTCATATTCACAGCTGGATGGTTATTTCAGACAGGGATCTCTTGCAGGTTGACAAGTATACTAGTGTTTTGCGTTGCCTTTCGTGTCATGGAGCGGGGGCCCATACTGGTGCACGCGTGTGCACGTACATGAAACAAGGGAAAGAGAGAATGTTGGACAGCGAGCACATTATACAAAGGTCAAAGACCCAAACCTGGAAAAGCCCAAATGCTCATAGACTTGACTAATTCCAAATAAAATACTCAAAAAGAATTCAAACCAATTTCTCTTGAGCAGTTTTTCAGATTTTCAGTACAGGCCACGTGAGGTGGGCCAGATTTCCATTCCACAGTGCAGTGCAAAACGAGGCCAGGAATAAAAAAGAGCAATGGAACCACCCAAAATAGTAAAAATGAAATAGAGAATGTGTGAAGTTCGATGCTTGATTTATGTGTGGAAAACCAGCACCAAGAATATTGTTATGGGCCTGGCTCCTGGAGGCAAGATTTGTTAGCAAAAACTGTCTCTAAATATTTATGCTCAGCTAAATAATTGCTAAATAATTCCAGTTCTCAGCTGGAAATCTAGGATCAGGACTAGCCTACACTGGTAGGTCTGTGAGATGGTATATTGGTATTTTATCCAGCAGGACTCTTGCTCAGTGATACTTTTGACTTTCAGCATATAATTAATATCCTTTTACAAAAGGCTTTTCATGGCCCCACATAGGAAGGCTTCCTTTGGAAATATTTCCCTAAAATAAACAAAGCACTTAAAGTAGTCCATTCAATAGCATTTGTTTTAGGGTTATTAAAGACATACAGAGTTTTGGCTTTCACACTGTGTGCCTCCGTGGATGCTTTCACTGCTGAGCCTTGCATATGGAGCGGCTCATTGAAAGTGGGGACGGTAGTGGCTTCTTTCTCCAACTACCTTCCTGAGAATCGGCATATGTTTCTAACATTCTTTGGATGGCCCTGACTGGTGCTTAGTGAACCCAAGCTTAAAAGCAGGACTCTAGCCTGCAGGGACTCTAGGAGAAAAATATTTTGTACAAGCCAAGAGACAAAGAGGAAGCTTCATCTCTTAATCCAACTGCCAGAGAAACATCAAGAGAGTCTCACTCTCTTCTCATCTGGGAACAGGGGACTGTTGTAGGGTTTTGGGCCAAAACAGAAATAATCTACATTTAAAAGGCATTCGTTGAAATGAAATCCTGTACTTATATGTCTCTTTTTCTTTTCTCTTGGACACCATAAAAGTGTCTAAAAAATCAGATAAAGGACACATAGAGCCCAAAGTGGACTCTGCCCCGAGCAAGTGCTGTGATAGGTTACTTTCCCTCTTCCTCTCTTTGAGCTCATTTCCTCAGCTGTGCGTGAGAGATTGATGTGACATCTGGTGAGCCTTTCCCATTAGTTCTACCCTTTCATAATTCGTCTCTGACTTAAAAATCATGCTGCTAAAATGAAAAGAATAACAGAGAGGGGAAAACCGATGAAAGAAACCATCTCCGTTGGAGACTGGGAGAGGTCAACGTACATGTTTTATTTTTATGGTGTATAGGAGAAACTTTGACCTTGGCTTTGATTTAACTATCCCTCCCTTGAGAAGCCCCATCATGACATCTTGGTAAAGAGCAGAGGCCCCAGAGTCTCCCTGCAGACTCCCTAATCCATGTCACATATGTGCCGTCTGGGCAAGTTACTCAACTTTTCTGCACCTCAGTTTCCTCATCAGTATAAGTGGAGATAATAAATAATGAAGTCAGCCTCAAGACAAGGATTAAACAAAGTAACATAATGGAGCACCCGGCTTGGGACAGAATAAAAACTCAGGTTAGTGTAATCTGTTCTTGCTTTCCCTGACTATACCATTCTGAGCTACAGGAAAACAAGGTATCCATGTTACCAAAAGGTATTTTGAGGAAAGGAGAAAGAAAGAAATTATGTAGCTAGAGGAAATAAATGTATATGGTTTCCTGTGCTGTTTTTTTCAAGAGACTGAGAAATAGGTTTTTCTCTCCCTAGCAGATGAGAGATACAGAGATGAAGCTTTGCAATCTAAAACAGATCTATTTTGGCCACTAATGCAGATATAACATCATGTGCATTTCGAAGGCTCTGGATCTGTTTAAATCAATTAAGATAAAGTTAATGTATTTTAATATCTGAGCTCTTTCCTTATCAAGATAACTCTGCAATGTTTTCTTCTCAGAGCCCAAGGTGATGAAAAATAGACTCATTTATTCTATTACATCTTATAACTCTGGCTTCAAGAATTTTTTTTTTTTTTTGTTTGTTTGGTTTTGTTTTGTTTTGCTTTAGTCGTGAAGCTACAAGAAGACTTTACGTGGCTCTGAAACTGCTGTCGGTTGTCATACCACAATACTCAAGGGCATTTGTCTCCTTCAGGCTGCTATTGTTTCCAACGTGGAGATAAATATGCACTTGATAAAACTATTTTAATGATGCTAATGTTAATACTTTGGTAGAATACTTTATCTGCTAGTAATAGCTTTAAAGAGTTTGTTGAGATTTTGTCATCTCATACATTTTAATAGAATATTAGGTTTGTAATTAGCAAGAAAAATAGAGTAGATCCACCTTCACTTCCTTCACATTCACATAATGATTACCAGTGGAATATTTGCTGTTTTGTACCCTTTGTAGGCCAATCAATATTTTGGTGAATGGAGAAGTCTGAAGCACAGAATTGTAGTGTAAACAAATGAGAAACATTAAAAGTATGCTAAATATTATAGCCAGTTGATTATGTAAATTTAAACAGTGTAGGGGAAAAGAATTGCTTATTAAATTAGTCTGTTTTTAGTTCACTCCGGCATTGTTTATTATACACCATAGCCGGATATTTCACCCATAGACTACTTTTACAGCCTGGAGATTTGAGGAATGCCAGATGATTCATGAAATGGTATAGGGGCTTGGAGGCCATGATGGAGATAATGTATCTTATGACCATTGTCATTCTACATTGTACAGACCAGGGCTTCTCTGGGGAGCAGACAGTGGAGGGGGTGGAAAACACCCTAATGGACAGGCTCTGATGGACAGTTTACTACAATGGGAGCACCTGTGACATCAACCTGGGAACTGGTTGATTCTTAGCTACATCCTGTTGGTGGTCTTCATAGAATCAACTGCCTAAGGCTTTCTGCTAAGAATTAAATAAATACATCCCCCACACACAGTAGACTTAATTTGCCAACTGTAGGAATATATACAAGTTTATGACTCAAGGGTCTGGAAAACCAAAAAAAAAATCTCAATCAAAGTGACAGAGTGGCCTGGGAAACATCTTACACTGATGGATCAGAAACTCAGTTGCAACCTTGGAAGGAGAGACCTGATCTCTCTCAAGCAGGATACAGTTTGAGAACTGGTGACAGAAAAAGAATAACCAAAGGATAATAAATTGGCATTTATTTTTTAGAAGTCAAGAAAGATGACCCTCATCAGGCTATTGAGAAAATCTATTCCACAATAAATCTTAATTTTGAAGACTTCTCAGTCTACCAAGTCTGATGCTAGTAGATCTGCATGTTCTTTCTCAATTCCTCAGATTTCCTTGGCATTCACTCCTCTGCTTCTTCTCTACTTAGAGGTCAGACCATCCACCAACCTGGTCCCTTTAGCTTGTCTTATAGACAAAAATTCATCTGTTCGTCCCAAGTTGTAGCTCCATGTAGCTCCTATTCACATGAGCACTCTCCCTTGCATCCTTTCTCATTTGGCATAATTCCTTCCTGTCTGCCCATAACCTCCGTAGGAAAAAAAGGGCCTTTCTCTTGTTCCAACTGCACTCCTGTATATTTGCACATATTTTCTCCTGTCAAACCACTGAGACTTTTGAAAAAGTCCTTCACAGTACCTACCTTTGTTTTCTCAGTCCTTGCTTATATCCAAAGTCCATACATTCTGATTTTGGTGCCTATCATTTCATGGAAACTGTTAACACTAAAAGTCGCCAGTGACTTTTTCATGAGCAAATCTAAATCCTTCTCTCATCTTTCTGTATCATCTGAGTCTATGTCCCACTTTTCAATCTGGAAATTCCTTCCCTGGCATTCAATCTCTGATTGTAATCTCTGATTGCTGCTTTTCTGTTTCCTTTGCTTGTCTTTTCAAAAGTACTGCATATGTATATATGCTGTGTATATATTATCCAGAACTTTCATGGCCTAAGTATATGGTAATTGTCATTTTACAGATGAAGAGGTAGAAGCTGAGGAATTTAAATAACTTGCTCAAAGTCACATGCCTCATAACTGGTGGAGTCGGGATTTGATACCAGGTCTAACTCTGCAGCCCTGTCCTGTACGGTCTTCAGCTCATAACTTTAGAGGACTCTGAAATATTTTCTTCTCAGAGCACATGGTGATGAAAGATAGACTTTCTATTCTGTTGCATCTTCTAACTGTGGCTTCAAGAAATTTTTTAACTAGTGAAGTTATGAATCCATTAGCAATAATACTGGAACTCTTCCACCTTCCAAGCCAGTCACTTCATTAACAAATCTACCTGCATCTGGACCCATGTTTTTTGCCTTTCCTCCAGGTGCAATAGAAGAGAAGTGCCTTCCATTTATGCTCTGGATGCCTCTTACATGGCTTTCTTAAGATCTCCCCTCCTCTTCCCCAGTTCTATCATTGTTCCCCTGCTATTGTGTCAGCATGATAAACACGCAAGTCTACTCTGCAACCTCCCATTCTACAAGAGGTCCTTTTTTGTGACCATGTCCCATTGAAGCTTCTGCCCCATTTCTGAAAAGATTCTCAAGAGTCAACTATCTCCATTTCTTCACTTCTCATTAATGTTTCAACCTATTCTGTTCTGACTTATGTCCCCACTACTCAACTGAAACTACTCTTGACAGGGTTTCCAAAGACCTCCTGGGGGTGGCTTCACTGAGATCCTCCAGTGCTCATCCTACTCTCCTGCTCAAGAATTTTCTATCTCCTTGATCTGATGCCATGCCACCACCCAGTCCTGGTTTTCCTTTTACCTCCTTGGTTGCTCTTTGCCAGTCCCTCCTCTGGCTTCTCTCCTTCTACTGCACTGTGAAATGCTGGAATGTCCCAGGGCTTGCTTGGTCTGTGGTCCTCTTTTATTTCCTCTCTACCTCCATTCATCATTGATGATTCCATCCAACCTTGTGGATTTAAATACCACTGATTTGATGGTAATTTCAAATTGATACATCTGACCTTAATTTCTCTGCAAGCTCTACATTTATTTATCCAATTATCTACTATTCAACATTTTGATTCAGATTTATTTTTAAGATTTATTTATTTGTTTGTGAGGGGAGGGGCAGAGGGAGAAGGAGAGACAGTCTAAGGCAGACTCCATGCTGAGCACAGGGTTCCACAGGAGGCTCCATCCCATAACCCTGAGATCACCACCTGGGCTGGAACCAAGAGCCGACCACTTAACCGACTCTGCTACCCAGGTGCCTCCCCCCCCCCCGCTCCGATTCAGATCTTAATTGGCATTTTATTTTACTTTTTAAAAGATTTTATTTATTTATTCATGATAGAGAGAGAGAGAGAGAGAGAGAGGCAGAGACACAGGCAGAGGGAGAAGCAGGCTCCATGCCGGGAGCCCAACGCGGGACTCGATCCCGGGACTCCAAGATTGCGCCCGGGGCCAAAGGCAGGCGCCAAACCGCTGAGCCACCCAGGGATCCCCTTAATTGGCATTTTAAGCTTCCCATAGCCAAATGAGAAATCATGTGAATTTACCTCAAGCTGGTCACTCCATAATCTTCCCAGTCTCAGTAGATGGTACTGAGCTCTCACCCTCTTAGCTCCTCAGTGCAGAAATCTGCAGGTCATCTTTGGCTCTTCACTTTTCCTCATACCCAACATATAATCCATCAGCAGTCCACTCATTTCAAATAATATTTTGCTTTCATCCTAATTTCCAGTTGTATGCCACAGTTCTAGTTTCACTTACCTTAATATCTTACCTCTGAACAGGCATGTCACCTTCCACTCTTGCCCCATCCAGTCTGTTCTTCATGCAGAAGCCTGTATATTAAATCATTCATCAAAACATTTCCTTTAAGTCTTTTTAAGTGATTTCCCATGCAACTTAGCATAAAACCCTACTCTTTCTCCTGGCTTCCTTCCCTCCTCCAGCCCATACCCCTCTCCCTCTCTCACAATCCTCCAGCCACATCTACCTCTTTTCTTTCTTTCTTTTTTTTTTTTCCTTTCTTTTTTTTTAAGATTTTTATTTATTTATTCATAGAGACACACACAGAGAGAGAGAGAGAGAGGCAGAGACACAGACAGAGGGAGAAGCGGGCTCCCTGCAGAGAGCCCGACATCAGACTCGATCCAGGGTGTCCAAGATCACACCCCTGGGCTGCAGGCAGCGCTAAACCGCTGCCACCGGGGCTGCCCCACCTCTTTTCTTTTCCTCATGCACATCCCCTTCTTTCATGCCTCAGAGCCTTTGCACATGCTGATTCCTCTGCTTTGACAGCTTTTCACAGAGTTGAATTCTTTAAGTTTTAGTTAAAATGCACTCTTGTCAGAGGTGTCTATCTCCATCATCTTATAAAAAAGTGGCCATCCCACTCTCCAAATGGTCTCTATCACAACCTCCTGTTTATTTCATTCAGAATTTCTATCATAGTCTAAAAATGTCTTCTTCATTTAATTATTTATTGTTTGTTCTCTGTCTCCACCCTCTAGAATGGCACTGTCTGAGAGAAGTTTCTGCAATATTGAAAATGTTCTCCTCTGCTATTTCATATAGCAACTTCTAGCCACATGTGGTTATTGGTCACTGGAAATTTGACTAGTGGGACTGAGGAACTGAATTTTTTATTTTAATTAATTTACATTTAAATGTAAATAGCCACATGTGGCTACTGGCTACCATAATGAACAGCTCTCAAATATATGTTCCATGAAAGCAGGGATCTCTGTTTAATTTGTTCATTGCTATCCCTCCAAAGTTCACAGAAGTCCTGAAATACACGTGATACTCAGTGATATCTGGTTAATGATAAATGAGTGAATTAGTGATTTCTGGTGGGGCTGAAATTCTGAGAGAAAAAAGAATTATTCCTAATTGTGGCATGCTCTGCAAGTAATATAACCCTCCCTCCAGAAATGTGTTTGGACTCTCTATGCCTTCCTGAGATCTTTAATTAGAATTCTAAGAGAAGAACCCAATATTGTAAATTAAATTTTTGACCATGTTGAAAACATGCTTGATTCTTTTGCTGTGTTTTGTTAACCAGTGATACAATTATGCTATCTATGGAGTTATCATACGTAATTAATGAATTAATCAATTTACTTAATTCACAAGCAGAAAGATATTCTGTTTTCTAGTGTTGTCTACTAATTATGCAGTAAATCAAGGCTTTGAAGAGTTTCAACAACCATTCATTTTTTATGAATTAATCTTTCTTTGGCTTTCTTCTCTAGGGGTGAACAAATAATGCAAACATAGACCCAAGGATACATGAAGTCTGAATGCTAAGAGCAGGCAGAGATGTAGCTGAATATAAAAAATATATGGAATTAATTTTCAAGTGTTGTACTAATGTCACTGGGCACGGATAGGGTCAATCTGTGCCAAGAGCAGGCAAGGCCCTGCAGTGCAAAGACAGATAAGCATTAAGGCTTTGCTTTCTTAGAGAAAGATGCTAAATTAAACATATAATCAGTTTTAAAAAAAACACACATGAATAAGAATGTACAAGCAATAAATATGATTAAAAAATAATTCATAGCTAAAGAATGTCTATGCCAATTTTGTTATTAATATCTACCTATGAATGACTACACTATTCTGCTGCTATGCTACCATTTCTTGAGAACCTACTGTGTGCCTGAGGCTATACAAAGTGCTTCCCATACATGGTTTTATTTAATAAACGGATCAGTTTTACCTGATGGATATTAATTTCTCCATTTCATAGGTGATAAAACAAGCTCAGTTTAGATCCATAGTTTGTGAATGGCGGAGCTGCAATCTGTCCCCAAATAAATCTGATTAAAAAGAAAAAAATTCACAATCTGGTATTCTCTATGGCATTCAAATACAGACACATGGGAGTTTCTAGGTGTGTGGAGCATGATCCAGTTTTGAATATAACATTTTTATAAAGTTGCCTCTGTTTTTCTGATCCAATTGTCAGTTAACATTCATGGTCTAAAGCAAAAGGAAAGCAGGTCGTATCAATTAAGAAAGCAAGTTAAATGTGAGGCAATACGAAGTGGGAAGACTGGCAGGAAAACAAAAGACATATGGCCATCTAAAGGCATTAAAGTTCATTTTAGGATGCTGTTATAGATTGAACAGTGTGTCCCAGAAAAAGGTGTTTTGAGGTACTAACTTGTAGTACCCCAAGATGTGACTTTGGATGTAGGGACACAGCATATGTAATTAGTTAAGGTGAGGTCATGAGGGGAAGGAAAGTATGGTGGGCCCCTAACTGAACATGGCTGATGTACTTAGAAGAGAAGGGACACAGATAGGGACTTAGGGAGAATGGCAGGTGAGGATGGAAAATGTCAATTTTGCATCTATAAGCCAAGAGACACCACATATTCCTGGTAAAACAGCAGAAGCTAGAAAAAGGCAAGAGTAGATTCCCTGCAAGTTTCACAGGAAGTGTGACCAGGCTGACACCTTGATTTTGAACTTCTAGCCTCCAGAACTACGGGGAAACAAATGCTTGCTATCTCACAGCAGCCTTTGGTGCTTTTGCCCCAGGAAACGAGTACAGATGTGCTGAAAGGACTATCCATTGTCTAGATGAACACATCAAATATAGTTGGTTTGAAACAACTTAAACCCTTGACACAATGATCTACAGGGCAAATATAGCTATTGGTGATGAATAAATAAAAGCAAACAAAGGCATAGCTCTGAATTTCTCTGATCTTGTATAACAACTTTCAGAGCATTTAGTATGTGCTCTCTACTTCACTGAGTGCCTTGTAAGTTTTAAGTTATTTATTCCTCGTGATAATCCTCTTCATTAGGAATCATTACTACCATCTCTATTTCATACAGGAGGAAATTTAGACATAGCAGTTAAGTGACACCCATGGTCACCCAGTCAGTAAGTGGCAGAGCTGGGATCAAACCTAAGTAGTCTGGTGCTGGAGTCCATGCCCGTGACCACTGTCCATGCCAAGGCACCTGAAAATAAACAGGCCTAGAGTAGTTTTGAATGTTTATTCAATAAATCAAGACAGACTGATTTTAATCCTTAAAAACCCATATTTAGTTAAGCACATCTGGGGATATCTATAAGTCAGAGTAACCCCCAAATTCTGATTGTCTCACCAGGCTTGATGCTCCCATGCAGTTGCCATCTGGTCTCACATGCTCGCTAAAGTTAGGGGTAGTTTCTATAGTAGTCCTTCTCATGAGTGTTGCCATCCTAGAGAGAGAGCCAAGAGAGTTCTTTCTACACTTCTGTGCTCATGGCCTTGCTGATTGAGAGAATCTTCTGGGGCCTCTAGAAAGGCGTTAAGTGGGCAGCAAGTAGACAGAAAGTACCTGGTACACACAAACCAGTATTTCAGCCTGTCTTCAAATTCATTCCCCTACATTTGTCATTCTTAAACTTGAACATGCATCAGAACATGGCTGTGTTCCACCCCTAGAGTTTCTAAAGTCTGGGAGTCTCCATTTCTAACAAGTTTCCAAATGATGCTGATGGTCCAGGAACCACACTTTGAGAACCATTGTTCTACATCAAGTCATAGGCTTTCTAGCCTTTCAATATGACTTACCTAGGAAAGTATTAGGTCTGTGTTTGCATTTACCAACCTAGAGAATTTTTAGAGCCACAGCCAGCAGTCTGAGCTAACATACTGAAGGCAAACATTCTGAGGGCATATTCATACCGAAGAATTCAGATGAACCCATGCTTTTTGATCAAGTACCCTCAAAATCCATCCCCACCAATAAAGCACAGACTTTTGTGGTACATATTAGCAAGTTGTGCAAGCCTTTTCTTTGCTCTGCCTCCGGATTTCTCACCCCAGTCCAAGCTGAGATCAGATTCTTGAACACTGGCCTGTAACGATGGCAGGGGTGGGGCAGAGGGGTGGAGGGTGGAGAGTGGAGGGAGAGTGGAGGCAGAGGTTACTAGTCTCCTTTCTACCTTCCTCTGGCAACAGAGGAAGAAAAAGAGCATTTCATGGGAATTTTTCAAAGGGTGTTGGTGGATTCGGGGAATTGCAAGCACTCTGAATTCTCTCCAGGTGTCACCATTCCTATTGTGGGGAGTCAGACTACTACTTAACCTTCACATAAAAGCTTTATGTGGCTGTGAATTCAAGGGTTATAATCCAGCAACCTTGTGAATCTTACTCTGGGCTTTGTTTTCTTGGCAGTCTTAGCCTCTGACTTAAAAAGAGGTAAGAGATTCTGTTGGCTCGGTCGGCACAATCACTGAATTTCATTTGGGGCCTTGAGGCAAGAATGTATATATTTCAGTTTGCCATCTTCTTACCTTAAAGACAGTCAATGATAATTTCACTCCAGTCCCACAACTCCTTGTGCCTTTTAAGTTGTTCTGTGGAATTGAAACACATACCCTAGATTTTTCATCCTCAATGGGCATAGAATGCCAAGTGTTCAGAGACAACAACTTACTCATTTTGCCACAGTATGTCTCAGTGTCTTTTGCCAAATTACCAGTTCCAAATATTACACATTTTCCTGATTGCATTAGCTGTCCCCTTCTCCATATTTCAATTTTTGTATCAGGTTACTTTGGTTGCAAACAAAAGGTCCCAAGTAAGAAGAATGTATGGTCTAACTAAATGGATCTCAGATAGCCCTTAAAACAGGAGAAAAACTCAAACTCAAGCTTTGAAATGTGCTAACACCAAAACAGCTCTGGAGAAGTAGGTAGCAAAAATTAACAGGCTGTCTCTTTAGGGGTACATGGCCAAAATTAATAAGCTGCAGCTAATTTTGATATTTGAGGAATTGTCTTTGAGAAATTCAATATTCACATTCCAGGAGGAAGGAGACCAATGTCTCCTTAACCATGTGCCCACTCATTGCCAGGAGAGGTCATGTCACCTCGATTAACCATCTCACCAATATTGTGTTCAATTAGGGAGGAGGCAAATTTAGGGTGTTTATTCCCAGAAGAAAGAGGAAAAGATGCTGAGCAAATAGCAGTGTGCAGTGTCCACCCCAATCACTGGTTATGTTAAATACCTCTCTGCCGTATGTGAATGGGTTGTGTAAGCTGTAACAGTTTTACATATTTTCAGGATCTCTATTTTTCCAAAAATTTTGGCTTTTGGGAGATCCTAGTTTCTACACAGTCTTTGTTCTTATTCTGGCTACTGTGAGTGCAAAATCATATGTACCTTCTTAATAAATCACAGCATATTTTCGGGACAGCAAAATGAAGACGGACACAAGTGGGTTTTAATATCCAAGAGTGTAATAGTGTAAATCTCCCTTTAAACTTAAACCATATGGGTTTACAAAGCAGTTGAAAATAAGCCTGAAAGGCATTAATAGCCTTGACTAAATAGAAACAGACATCAAGTTAAGCACACAAACAGTCAGAAAACCAATGGGATGATAGAGATGTACAATAAATACAATCAAACAGACTCAATCAAATGTAGAATGCAGCACATCAAAGGTAAAACCTTTACCTATTATTAATTATGACAGTAATTTCTACCTCATAACATTTCACATAGCAACTGTAACCAAGAACATCTGCATTTTAAACTGAAGGTGCCTCATATGCTAAAGGGAGGCAAGATGTAAGCACATCTTCTAGGAGCTAAGGAAAATGGTTGCATGACATCCAAGCTTTCATACAAGCCACCTCTTGTCTTAATATGATGGTGAAAAATAACATCTTCTGCAAACACAATGGTACGCAATTCCAAATAGAGTCTGGACAAGAAGAGAAGGCATGTAAGGGTCCTAAGTTTCTTTAGTTACATATTCTATGTGTTATATGTCAACAAATTCCATTAAAAAAATAATATCCTCTTTTCATAAGTGCCAATCAGACAAGGTATAAATAATTATAAATACCTTTCGGCTAGGAATCAGCAGACAAAGACAGTCACAAAAGGCCAAGAATTCTTTCATAAGTAGTTTTATTGACAATCAAATCTCTCATGACTTCTTTGATGTCTGTTCAATCAAATTTCTGCTTCCTCGCATTGCCTCATGTCCATTTACACAAATCTGCAGAATACTTGTACTTGCTTCTCAAGTCCTTAGCCCCATATCTAGGCTTCTGGTCTTCATGTTCACTGGCTAAGGTGTTGTTCTTGATCCTTTACAAGTGAATATTAGGTTAGTCATATGAGAGCTCCTGGTGGTTGAGCTAATTTTCCCTGATAAACCATTAGTTGGTGCTTAGCTTGGGTTCTGGGTCATAACCAGCTTCCTATAACAACTATTAATAAAATTCATCCTTTTTTTAGGGTGTTTTGTGTGCTGAACACCTACTAACCATTTTATGTGCATCACTTTGAGCTTTCTTTACTCCAGTTCTATCTGGTAGTACTGGTGGTAGATATCTTTTGTTCTGATAATTCTCTGTATGAGTCCCACCTTCCCGAGGTGTAAACAAACATCTGCTTCCCACAGGCTCTTTGGCAGCTGGGGTAGAGATACGTCCTAAATTCAACCTAACTGACCTACCCACACAAGACTGCATTCAGGGGCACCTAGATGGCTTAGTCAGTTAAGCATCTGACTCTTGATCTCAGCTCACGTCTTGATCTCAGGGTCATGAGTTCAAGCCCTAGGTTGGGCTCCATGCTCTAGGTGGCACCTACTTAAAAAAAAAAAAAGTGCATTTGGAATTGAGTGATCTGAGATAACAGGCATTGCAGGGGCAGGGAAGGGGAAGACAGTATTCATTTTGCTGGTGTGGTGGAAGCAGAAAAGGGGTGGCCGTGGTAAATTCAAGGGAGTCCCTGTCAACATCTATAGTGGTGGTGTTCTAATTCATCCAGTTCTTCCTCTTGGCTTGGACACTGTTCATTGTTCCTGAAACTTTAGAATTGAGCCTGTTACTTCATTACTGCTACTGATTCTGTGAGCTGCCTGATACCCTTTAAAAAACTCAAGTCCACCTTAAAATAGCCAAAGTAGATTCTGTTATTTGCAACTAACACCCTTGAGCAATATAACTACTATAATAGTATCCTCCTTTTAAGTGTGAAATAAATTGATGCACATGGAAGTTAAGTAATTTGTCTAATACTACACAAAGAATAAGTGTTGGAGGTGGATTTGAAATTAGTGGTTTTTTAATACTTCATACCTTTAACTCTCTCCCCAAGATAGGCTACATTTTGAATTGTTAACAATAATATAGTCCTTGGTACATATTTATGCCTGATCCTTTTTAATGACAAGTTTTTAGACCATGACAACATGATATGCAGTTAGAGGAGGAAAAAAAAGCATCAAAAAGAAAATGTCTTCATGGTCTCAAGAGTTTCACTCTAGAAGCCAGGGAAGAAAAGTAAAATTTGAAGTAGTCTGGGCTAAAAGAAAGAGAATAGATTTGCACAATAAAGATTTACGGAGTATACTCTTTTTCATACAGATTTCCACTTGAGGCATGTTCATTCTGGTCATGTCTTTTGCAAGGCATAGTCTGAAAACCAGGGACTACCATAGGAGAGCAACACCCCTCAGGCTATCGTATCTTCATGAAAGAGATGCGGGTCTATGACTGCAGGTGTTCAGCTCAAATAAATTAAAGTTTTCAAAGTGTGCATCATCTAATTTGCTTCTAATTTTCTAACAGTATTGTCCCCCTCCATCACCACCACCACCATTGTCACTTGTATCCATGATTGGAACACACAGCCCTATTTTTCAGTATCAAGAGAGATTCTTCTGGCTTGCATCATTAGTTAAGGCTTCTGAATCCTTCTTGCTTAGCTTCCTCACATATTGTTTGGAGTTAGAGTCATATAATTCCTTAGAAATGTTTTGTTCAGTGTCATCTGACTTTGAATTTGGCTTGTTCTCAAAGATCAGTAATATGATCTTGTGATGTCCATATTCTGTGAATAGAAAAACATTCTTGGTTTACAAAAATTAGCAACTTTTGTTTGTACTCTCAGTGAATTGCTTTGTGTGGAGAACCTTCTATTGCCTTTCCTTGTTCCTTTATTAATTAGATATTTAAATGGGTCTTTTAAAACTATAGTTCCCATTATTATATTTAAATCATACTTTCATTATTATTATGTATGAATTATCCATCATTTTTAAACTTCAATTGCTTGTTTACAATGGAGATTATGCACTGCATGAAGTGCCTGAAAAGAATATGGTCCAAGTTGGTAGAGATGGGTTTTTTCTTTCTTAAGGCCTCTCTAAAGACCACAGGTTCAAAAACTTAAACAAAAAATTCCCAGACTGATGATGACCAGGCTATGGCAACAAACAGGATATACTCAGAACAAGAGAACTCACTCCACATCTTTCAACAAAGGGAAGTTTATAATTAGACACTGTAAGAACAAAAAGGAAAGAGGAGATGGTGAGAAGTCCAGATATTATCAACAGCAGAAAGTTGTTCTCATTCCTGGGGCTGCAAAGACAGGTGTAACCAGAGCCTAGGTGAGCAGGCTTCTCTCTGGAGAGCCGGACCAGAGAAGGCATGTAACCACTGCTGGAGACACAGCTCAAAGCGGGAAATGGGGAAAAATATACAGGGTTTTCCCCCTTCTTCCAAGTCCACTTTCCTGCCAGGACTTCCCATTGATGGGGTAACTGAAAGCCAGTTGGCAAAAGAACCTGGGAAATCACCATCTCAGTCCTCTATGACATGTAGCGTTGTGATGGATGAATGGGAAATCCTCCAAAGGGCAAATAGCAACCTAAGGAAAAAGTTTGGAACTACAGCAGGATTATGTCTAAAACTGCTTCCTCTAATTCTTTTGCCTGTAAGTTATTTAATGGAGCTTTCTGGAGGCAACTGTTCTGTGAGGGCTCTCACTATACAAGAAGCTGTTCTGATAATACACACAAAACATTCTCTTATGTCATCAGATTATAGTTATTTTTTAAATATTAGTTTATTTGCCTTGCCTTATGATGAGCTATTTATTTTTCTTTCTTCTATATATAGAACCCAAGATAGTATCAGTGCTAATGAAGTCTTATAATAACAATTATTATTAGCATGCTCTTATTCCATAAACTGGCAAGTTTCCGGTATGCCTTCAACTCCATTCCCATTATTATAATCATGTAATGTCTAGCAATAACATCACATTAAAATTTCAAAGAATTTTTCTCTGTTTCCTGACAAAATAAAATCTTTACGTGTTTTACAGATTCTAATTCCTATTTTTAGTCATCAAACAGGGCAGATATAAGGAATTCTCTGGTCAATAACGCTGAAGGGAGTGAAAGGAAAGTGTGGTAAAGGATACTTCAGGGAAGTGCTGAGTGATGGTCAGTGACCAAGGTGTGCCCAAAGCGAGTGGGAGGCAGCGGTGGACAAGGGACAGCAGGTGACAGGGAGCTGGTGGTGAAGACGGAGGGAGAGGACAGTTAGGTTATTCTGAATATATTTAAGAAGCCCCCCCAAACACCAAGCACTATTCCAGCTGCCAGCTATAGACGGAAAAACAACAGAGTTGTTCTGTGGATCTTATATTCCAGTGCAGGAGAAAAAAACAAAAACAAAGCAACTGTAGAATCTACAATCATTTCAGGTAGTAGCATTATGAAGAGGAGGCAATATTTGCTGAATGCGTCCCGTGAAGGTGATGGCCAGAAAGTTCCTCTCGGAGATGGCTTTGCCTCTGAGACCTGAATGAGGACCTCAGGAAAAAGCATTCCAGACAGGACATAATCCTAGAAGCTACAACAAACTTGGCATTTTTTGAGGAATCCAAAGGCAGCCACGTGGCTCGAACACAGTAAGGGAGGGAGAGAGGAAAAGGGTTGGCTGCTGCAGCAGCTGCATTTTATTAAACCCACAAATTAGGGTGGAACCATTATTCCAGGATGACTGTTCAACAGATAACACTGGGATTGTAAAGAAGGAATTCTGCTAATGCATGGCGTGGTGTTAGGTGCTTAGAGGACACAAAGATGAATATGGCACAACTCCTGCCTCTCAGGACACACAGCTTGAGAGGGAGAGACCAGAATAAAAAAAAGACTCAGGGCAAGAAAGACACATGCATAGTGTAATGGTGACGTAGAAGAAAACCATTCAAACAAGGTAGTAAATCATTTAAGAAGACACTATTTTCATAAAGAAATGTAACATGGATTGTGATGCTTCAAATGTAGAACAAAAGAATTCAACTTTGGGCAAATGTGACAAGGGACCATTAATGCCTTCTGGTATCAAACCAGAATGTGGGTCATCGAGTTTTAGAGCTTGAAGGGACATTATCACTGAGTTCAAACCCTTCATTTTTCTAATAAGGAAATATAAGAGGTGAAACTACTAGCTCAAGGTCAATGAACTTATACCTGCCCATGAATCTTTCTGAACCTATCTTGCTTCTTTTTTTTGCATATAATAATAATATGATCTTAAGTATCAGCTTTATCCATTACTCCACACATTCTGAAACAGTTTCAAAGTATGGTTCATCTGATCTTTCTTTCTTTCTTTCTTTCTTTCTTTCTTTCTTTCTTCTTTCTTCTCTCTTTCTTTCTTATTTATTCATGAGAGAAACAGAGAGAGAGAAGCAGAGACACAGGCAGAGGGAGATGCAGGCTCCATGTAGGGAGCCTGATGTGGGACTCGATCCTGGGGCTCCGGGATCACACCCTAAGCCAAAGGCAGGCACTCAACCACTGAGCCACCCAGGCATCCCGGCTCATCTGATTTCATTCATTCCACAAATATTTCTGGAAAATATGACTTTCATATGCCATGGAACACGTACTTTAGGCTAAGCATCTATATGCTACTGAACATTTTATGCTAATCACTGCACTCCTACACAGTGAATCAAAAAACCAAGTTAAAAACATACAGTTGTTATTCCCCCCTAACAGAATGTAATGGAAAATAAGAAGTCATTATAAGTAGAACCATAATTTTCCCAAAGCATGACAGTAATTCTGGGCTTCCTGTCTATAAATAGGTTGGTCCACTCTAAATGGACCCCACTGCACTTCTTTAAATCACAATTACTAAGTAACCATCCATAAGCAGCTGATGTTAGAATTGTATGATCTAGATGAGCAAACTTCATACTAGGGCATTTAAAGATATGTCTGTGGGATGACTAATAGACTATCTGGAGAGTGAAATGCTCAGCTGCTCAGAATTCTTAGCAGGTCTCTGAATTCTGTCTAAAAATATTGGCAGCAACATCTGCCCTCATTGTCGACGCATGCTGAGAAGGCTTTAATATTCACCCAGAACAGGTAGGCTCTTGGCTTTCAGGGTGGTTGAATAAAGATCCTCTACCCAGCAATCTGTGTAGACAGCATTTAAACATCCTTGGAGATACTGAAAACTGCTGGAAATTTAAATTTTGGTTTCAGGAAGGTTGGTATTTGTTAAAGAAATTATTCATTTAGAGTCAAGAGACAGGTTCTAACATCACCTGTGCAATGAGTGAGTCTATGACTTGGAATGTTCTCCTCTCCGTCCCCATGTACTCTGCTTTCAGGGCCACCCACGGTCCGTTTATGGATGGTCTTCTGATCCTGACTGTATCATATTTTTCTTACCACAGTGCCTTTGCTCATGCTGTTCCCTCTGCCTGGAATCTCATTCCCTTGTTTCTGTGGCTAAGGCAAAACAAAGCAAAACAAGTTCCTATTTTTCCTTAAAGGCCTAGCTCAAAACTCACTTCTGACTTTCATCAGGAAAAATGATCGCATCTTCCCTAGTATTCTATAACTTTATTATGCGCAGTCTTACTATGTGCCATGTCCTTCACATGCATTTATCTAATTTCATTCCTACAGTTATTTATTTTTCTTCATTTATAAAGGTGGGAAATATATAAGAGGTGAAACTACTAGCTCACTTGATTGATCAAGTTGCTAGTGAGTGGTAGAGTTGAGATTCAAATCTATGAAGATTTGGCTTATTTTCTAGCTATCTGGCCCCCACCAGCCAAGCATATCAGAACTAGTTTTATAAATCTCTCCTTATACTATGGAATGTGAACCCTTTGAGTGGAAAGACCAAGACTAAGTGGAGCTGAGGCCTGAGGAAAAAGATCAACTCATCCTACAAACTTGAGTTGGCATTCTATCATGTTGGTGGCAAGATTGAAATCCATTATAATAAAATAGTGATTGATTGGACAGGTTCGGAACTAAAAAGCACTGTTTGTTATGGGCACACAAATTCTGATACTTCTGTTCTTTTGTTTTTCTATCTCTAATCCCTAAGACATGTGGTATTATGTATCATTTTGGAACAAGTCTGTGAATGTTTCTCTGTCATTTTTCTAGAATTATTCATTTAACCAATGAATACTTAGTATCTATTGTGTTGAAGGCATTATGGAGAGTTCATAGAGGTATAGGTTTAAATCCATGCCCCCCAAAACATGCATAAGTGAGATAAGACATGTTACACATGAAACTATAATGAAATTTTGTGAACTATTCCGTTTCAGGGGATATACCATTTACATTTCATTAATACAGGTTCACACTTTTAAGCCATCTTCAGTTTGGAATACATTTCCACTGTCACACGTAAGAGGAAGTAAGTTGAAAGTAGAAGGAAGGGAAACGTACAAACAAAGCAAGGAAGGGATGCTAATGTTGATGAACAAAAAAACAGACACAAGACATCATGGTAGTTCCGAATAATATCTCAAAAGCTCATTTTCACTTTTATTGCAAATGGCAAATTTTAAGTCAGAATAGTTACAGTCAAATGGTGCATCCAAAACATTGCCCCAAATGGTAACAATATAAATACATAATGCTTCCTCCTCCCACATGCACATGTAACTATTTGAGGTCACCAGCATCTCACCAGTCTGGGAGATTTTTCTGTTCCTATAGCTCTCGCTCTCATTCCTTTAGGCAAATTAGCAGAGCTCCATCAAAATGCATCCTTAATTCATAAGCAGATAATACTTTGAGCTGGCAAGTCTCATAGCTGTGTACAGTGCTGGCATCCATTCCTTATCCAACACACCAGCAACTGCTCCATAGCCAAATCCCCTGTTAAGTCCTTCACCACACTGTTTATGTCTCCTGTAGGGCCTCCAGAATATATTTTGTGTGTATCATCTTTGTCGGTGCAGAACTAGAAGCCCAACACTAGTGGTTAGGACAAATGTTAGTTTGTTAGTGGGTTATTTCTTCTCATATTCTATATACATATTTATCTCTTTCAACTCATGTCCTACTATTACCATCGAGAGATGTTTGGGAGGTAGTCTTCCAGTGTCACTTCTGCACCAATGATTAAAGAGCACTAAGCTGAAAATTACACCTTTGTTCTTTTTAAAAGAGCATTTAGAGGTAAAGAATTGTAATTTCATGAAGGCTTCTTTATGTTTCATCTTTTGGTTGTAAATGACATTACAGATTTGAAACTTTGAATTCATATTAAAATGATTCTCAGGACCATAAGGCCCTTGGGAGCAGAAAGTGTGTTTATTCCTTGCACCTCACACAAAGCCTCCAAATGGGTGCTCAGTGCATTTGTGTTGAATCCAGCTGAATAAGAAATTGTGGTTCATTTTGCTTATGCTGCAGATGGAAATCCACTAGTAACATTACCCAAGTTTAGGGGAAAATTCTTGGATTTTAAAGAACCTAAGTAGCAAGACAGTGTGTGGAACAGTTGGGAGAGTTTTGCTTCAAGTTCCCAAATCCGTGGAGGAATCCTATAACCTATTCTGTTTTGCATCCCTCCCCAGTGCTATGGATTCTACCCAGAGTAAACACTTACCTATCAAACTGACACTTGGACAAAAAGACAAATAAAAGTGACCATATATAAGTTTTTTTTTAAGCAGAAAATGGTGCAACCTCTTTCACTCTTTTTATTTTTAACATTTACATTTTTTTTTTTAGTAATCTCTACACCCAATATGGGGCTTGAGCTCACAACCTGGAGATGAAGAGCCGCCCAGGTGCCCCTCTTTCACCTTCTTTATAGCAGAGCTTTGACCTTTGCACACCCTTTCCATAGCTTTATAATTTAAATGCATACTTAAAGTTAACCTATTTTGTCAAGCATATGATAGCCACAGGAAGAGAGGGCAAGTGTAGAGAGTGGAGAAGGGGTGACGTCCTGCTGTTCCTTTTTGTGTTCACCTTATCAGCCAGAGGAGTAAGTTCTCCCTTGTGGCTCCCTTCAGCTTGGTTGTCATTTTTCAGCGGTGAAAGCTCCATCAGCAGACAGCAGCCTCTTCAACAGAAGAAAGAGGATCTGCCACTTTAAATTTTCAGCAGGCAACTGGCATTTTATTATTTACGTATTTCATGTCATTATGTTGGATAATATAACAAATGATGCAATCAGATCCACGGGAAATTTAAAGTGGTGTACACCTGTTCTCACCTGGGAGAAGAGCAATAGCTCATATACAACTTCCCCAGCTGAAAACCAGCAGTACACAAAGCTTTTGCATAGAACCGTGCTCCCAGACTGACAAATAGGCCAAGTTGGGGAACATGAAATAAATTCCTTTAGCCTTCTTTGACGAGCTTCAGGCTTGATTTTTTAATAAAATAGCCCTTCCTTTTACTGAAAAAAAAAAATTCTTTTTGTTGTTAGTCAAATTGGATCCCCAAACCACCATTGAGGCTAGAATGTGAAAACCAAGTATAAGGCACAACTGTTTTTCTGAGGTCCTGGCTGAATTTGCCTGCCAGGCCTAGAGATGGACCCATTTAACAGTCATGATGTTATTTCTATTTGAAATTGCATGCAGAGGACATGAAATTGTGTTTTCTGCAGTGAACAAAGCAAGAAGATAGATTTCTTCGGAAGAAGTGAATCATGGGTCATGTGAAAGGACCAAGCTCCACCCCTTGCCTCTTTCTAACATCCTTGAGAAACTTGAAAATTATTCAAGGAAAAGAGTGACTAAAAGACATAGCCAGTCTGATGTATAACTGCTCTTTGGGAGTCATATTGGAATAATGTCAGGATGGTTAGGGTACAGGCACACTAAACACCCCAATTCATAGCTAGTCACCTATCACAAAACCAGGTTCCTCAAGAAAGATAAACATTCAAAGAACATCTTCCTTTTTCTTATAACGCTTTTGTCTGAAGCTCCAGTGGAGTCTTCTAGCTAGCTAAATATCCAGTAGGGCTGCCAAATAATATATAAGACTCCCAGTCAAATCTGAATTTCAGACAAACACATAATCTTTTATTTTTTTAATGTGTATTTATTTATTTGAGAGAGAGAGAGAGAGAGAGCATGAGGATTCAGACTGGGGGGTAGGCAGAGGGGGAGAGAGAGAGAGAGAAAGAATCTCTAGCAGACTCCCTGATGAGCTTAGAGCCCAGTGTGGTGGGAGGACTCGATCCCAGGACCCTGAGATCATTACCTGAGCCAAAACCACGAGTGGACACTCAACTGACTGAGCCACCCAGGTGCCCCAAACACATAATCTTTTAGTATAAGTATGTCCCAAATATTGCACACTGGAAATATCAACAAGAAAAATATCCAATCTAGTGAGATCAGACATGTAGACATATAACATAATGAAATATTAATCACATTAAAAGAATATACTGTATGGTACACATATAAAATACTTTGTCCATTTTTTAAGAGTTTTTTTTTAAATTTTTATTTATTTATGATAGTCACAGAGAGAGAGAGAGGCAGAGACATAGGCAGAGGGAGAAGCAGGCTCCATGCACCGGGAGCCCGACGTGGGATTCGATCCCGGGTCTCCAGGATCGCGCCCTGGGCCAAAGGCAGGTGCCAAACCGCTGCGCCACCCAGGGATCCTTACTTTGTCCATTTTATACTAAATAACTTACTTATACAATATATTTATACCATACAGTAAATCTCAAATATTGCATTGGACATATTTATACTAAAAAATTATTTCTTGTTTATCTGAAATTCAAGTTTAACTGGACATTGGGGTTTTATGTTTAGTTCATTAGTTTGTTTTGATTTTTGCTAAATCTGTCAACCCTACTAAGAAGAAAAGGACTCCCAGTAGCTGGACTACCTAAACCTAAGAAAAGTGCCCTGCTTGGCCCCTTTCACCTGGATGCACATCCACCTCCCAGTCATATACATCATTGCTAGCCCACTCACCAGCAACAAGACACCACAAGTAAGGAAGTGGCAAGAAGATGTGTCAACCCCTCTCAGCCCAAGCTTCCTCAGGAAGATGCCTCCTCACAAATGGGAGGCAGCCCAGACCCCTCCATTGTGTCAACCATGTAAAAGAAGGAAAGGATACTAGAAAGGGTACTGCTTCAGGGTCTCTGAGAATCAGTACCTCCAATCCTTACCTCACAATCTCTACCACCAAGCACTGTAGTCCAACCAATGACTTTAGATACAGCTCATCAATATCAGCTCCCCTTCCACAGGTGTAGTGATGACAAGCATTTTCTACCAAAGCATAGCATATGACTGGGCCTCTCCTAATGTTTACATAACAATGATATACAAGTTAAACTGATGAGTTCACAAGGAATTTATAGTACACATAGTCTTCTTTATTTTCTACAACAAATACATGTGGGATACCAGAACCACAGAGGACATAAGGACAAGTTCTCACTTCCCTATTGTTCAATGTGACTCTGTAGATCACATCTTTTGAACAGTTATTTATCTAGCTGAGCATCAAAGATGCTCCTGCCTCTCAAAGTGTTTGTTCTTCATGACTCTATCAGAGTCTTCTTTCTTTTGATAATGCCAACTTTAATGGACATTACTTAATGGTCATAGCTGTGACTTTCAAATTTGTATCAGAATCATTTGGTGAGCTTGCTAAAACACAGGTTGGATTTCTGATTCCAGAGGTGTGGGGTGAAGCTTGAGGACTTGCATTTGTAATATGAGCCCGTGTCATGCTGCTGCTGCTGGTCAAGGGTCTACACTTTAACAACTATCAAGCTACAGATTAGTCTTCCTTGTTATGGCCAGATGTTGTCCTCTCATGAATGTAAGATAACAGTATCCTATTAAAGTGGCCATCAGACACCTTCAAATCAATTTTAGAAGACACACACCTGTGTGTGTACATGCATACAGCCCACATGTTGTAATATTTTTAATCGATTACTCTGAAGGTCAATAAAGCCATATCTAGCTAATGTTATGTAAATTATAGAACACTGTGGTTCTGACATATTTTTGCTCTTAGTGAGACAGAGAAATTTCTTTCTATGTTGGAGAAGCATATCCCTTCCCACCCCCCAAACCACTATGTATATAATATTAGTTCTTAGAGAAGATAGCACCTTTGCAAATAAATTAACTTGTAGTTATAAACTAATTAAAAAATTGTTTATTTTAATAAGTAATGTATATTTTAATAGAAGGTTTAAAAATAAAATATCTTCAGAATAAAATATAGAAGTTTCCTCTAATTCCATTACCCAGAGAACCTCTGTGAATGTTATATATCTTTCCAGTATTTTTTGTTTCCTTTTTTGTTGCATTATGAAATAAGAACCACATTGTACATACTGGTTTATAATTTTTTCATTAAATGATAAATTGTGGGCACTTCTTTATGCCATTAAATACATTCAACAGTGTGATTTTTAATGACTACAAAGTGTTCTTTCACAAAAATATGCCATAATTTATTCTGTTTATCCCCTATTATTGGGCATTTAAAGTACCCTTTTTTGTTAATATAAAGAATGCCAAGAGAAATTTCCAGGTTAAAATACCATCTTTGCTGATTGCCACGATCAAACTTCATCTCATTTTTAACTAAATTATCAATGAAGACCTGAAAACAATGAAACTCACAGTAGGTCCTAAAACTTCAATTTATGCACAATTTAATGCTGGAATCTGGAAGGACTGTTAACTATAAGACAAAAAGAATGGAGTCAAAACCAAAACTATTTAAGTTTTATCTTATGAAATGCCCCTCCCTTACCCCTGTGAAACAGAAACCACATAGTGGTAGGGAGCATGGGGGCAGGGGTTGCGGACGGGAACTGTATGTTCTCCTACTGTCTGTCCTCTACTCAGGATTCAAGACCTCCAACAAACAGAAGTTAGAAGCTGGTACTTCTTAAGGATGTGCCCTCTTCTTTTCCATACCCCATATTCCACAGCTCTACAGAAATGGCTTTACCTAGAATGCAACTGATTAAACAAATGGTGTGTTGGAGGTAATGACCTCTATCCCAGGAGGTGGAGCTTCCACAAACAAACTCTGTCAGTCAGGGAGACAGGGTTTAGCAGACTGCTAGGAAATTATATCAGAGTATTGTGTTCCAAGTCTTCTGTGTCTTTATAGCCTCATAAAGCCTGACAGTAGCCATAGAAGATGCTATCTCAATAAAGCAGAGCTGTAATAGATGAACACCTTCTAGAAGGTATGTATTGAACTTGGAGTGAATTCATCAACTTTCCTTTTGTTGTCCTAATAACTAAGGAAGTGTATCATGATTCAAGTGGACAAAACCAAGGAAAAGCAGCATATGTTGTGTTCGTTGACATATGCCCAGGTCATAACAAAAGTGAAAAGAAAGTACCAGTAAGCCTATGAGAAAAGAATGTCAATGTGAAAGATTCAGGTGAGGAGTGTAACTATAAAAATTATCAACTGCTAATTCAGAAAAAAAAATTTCACGAAACTCTGGCATCTTTGATTGATACAAGGAAAATTTACTTTAAGAGGAGCTGAACTTTGTACAATGAGAATAATCCAGGAAGAGAGCCAGCAAGTGGTCATGAAAAGGCAACAGTATGAGATAAAAAGAGATGTAAATGAGATGTGGAAAGATTGCAGATAAATGAAAAACACAATAACAGAATTTAAAATGCTATTGGAGGTCAAGAGGAACAGAATAGAGGTAGAGCATGAACTTGGGATCTTTTACTAGACTACAGAGGAAAAAACCCACAGATACGAAGGTTACAAAACAGATATAAGCACAGAGAATAGAAAGCTATAACATGTACATACCATAGAATAGGTGGAATTTGTGAAGAATAGCTAAAGCAAATACAAGAGAAGAAAGTACCAAAGGTAGTATTTTTTTAAATTTCACAAACTAAATTAAAATCAGATTTCATAGGCTAATAATTTGTAGGGGAAAAATATCAGTGAGATCCTACCCATAACTGGATTTACTTATTCTGTGTGGTGGTTTTTTGTAAAATGCCTTCCAATTCTTTTGTAATGCTCCCTTCAAGAGATAGAGCTCATTCCCTTTCTCTTGAGTGTGGACTAGATTTGGTGCCTTGCTTCTAACAAATAGAATACAGTGGAAATGATAGTGTGTGACTTAGAGACTAGGGCAGGCACCACAGCTTTCTGTTTCTGTTTCTCTCCCTCTCTCTCTCTCTCTCTCTCTCTCTCTCTCTCTTTGTCTTTCTGTCTCTCTTTCTCTCTCCCATCACTTGCATTGGGGAAAGTCAAATGCCATGACGAACAGCCCATCAAAACCAAACTCTGACTGCTGACAATGACATAATATCAAAAAATGACACAAAGTTTTATAAGTAAACATTAAAGCCCAGGTAAAAGTATATTTAATAAATGTCAAAGGAAACAATATTGCAGGATTAATATTAGGCAAAGTAGAATTCAGGGTAACAGATAAAGGAGTTACCTGTCTTGAAGGGTCATCTCATATTAAGAAAAGGTATATTTGACAAAGAAAGTATAAAAACCATAAACCATCCTGTACCAAATAAAATTATAACTATACGTACAAAGTGGAAATTCTTATGAGTAAGATGGAATTGCAGTTATATTAAATGAAAGTTTTTAAAAACTTTTCCCTAAAGTTGATAAAAGAAGGGGAAAAGGGTAAGGGGAAATACAGCATAATTTGGGATGTCGAAATCATAAATCT
Organism: Nyctereutes procyonoides; assembly: GCF_905146905.1. NCBI lineage: Eukaryota > Metazoa > Chordata > Mammalia > Carnivora > Canidae > Nyctereutes > Nyctereutes procyonoides. The sequence continues at coordinate 25,124,778 of NW_026575042.1, read as the reverse complement.
CTCCAAAAATGAATTAACAGTTTTGACTATTTATTCAATGTTACACTTTTTTTTTAAATTTTTTTTTTATTTATTTATGATAGTCACACACACAGAGAGAGAGAGGCAGAGACATAGGCAGAGGGAGAAGCAGGCTCCATGCACCGGGAGCCCGATGTGGGATTCGATCCCAGGTCTCCAGGATCGCGCCCTGGGCCAAAGGCAGGCGCCAAACCGCTGCGCCACCCAGGGATCCCCGAAATGTTACACTTTTATGTGAGAAAATAATACAATAAACAAACCCTCAATTTGTAAAGAAGATTTGACTTGACATAAAGATAATATCCTACCAATTAAACTGTTTTTAAAAAACATATAAATTGACAAAAACAGAAAAATAGGAAAGATCATATACTAGTAATGACAAGAAGCGGAAGTTAAAATTATCAAGAAGCTCATAAAAGCATCTTTGTTAAAGAAAATAAAAGACGGTGGGTTCAGAGATTGAGCACTGAGTGGAGAAATTTTACTGCCAAATGTGAAATCCAACTACAGAGTCTAGGATGTGGGGATTACGGTCCATAGTAAAGAAAACAAACTAGGTCTTCTAAAGCTAGAACAATGCACATGTCTATGTGCCGTAGTAAGAGGCAAATTCCCTGAACGTTGCTGATTAGCTGGTGATGAACTGGATTTATTGGTTATGTAAGCACCGGCTAGTTGGAGATGGGGTGCTACACACACGGAGGCCCACCTTTGGGTGATGGCATCAGATGCCTCTGCTTCATAAATGAGGTGTCCAAACGGAAAGTCTTACTTCCCAGCAGGTGAGATGACTGGATGACTGGATCAAGGTTTGCCAGTTTCATATGGTTTAATTTTTTCTACAATAAGCATGCATTACTTTTATAATCGGAAAAGAGAATAATAAATTTCCATTTTGAAAACAAATGGAAATTTTGACTCAAATTGAAACATGAAACCATAAAGCAACTCACAAGGACCTTCAGGAAAGCACCATAATGTGAAGGGAATACTTTTTTAAAATTGTAAGACCATCACTCATACTTTCTAATATTGAGGGACAGGATTTAGGACTGAGAGTAATTTAAGAAAAAGACTGCAATGCCTCAGTGGGAGCTCCTCTTTCACCGCAGGTAGAATATTCCAAAGCTATTACAAAAAGATGAGAAGAGCCATTATATTTTGACAAATTTCATTTTCCTCTGACCTGATGAACAGGTGCATTGATGAGGAGTAAATTCCAGGGAGCTACTGACCCAGTTGACATCTAATAGTCCCAAGTCAACATAACTATGTAGACATACTGAAAAATAAGCTGATTCACCTAAAGAGCTTTTTTCTTCTTCTTTATTTTTTTTAAGATTTTATTTATTTATTCACGAGAGACACAGAGAGAGAGGGAGGCAAAGACACAGATAAGAGGGAGAAGCAGGTCCCATGCAGGGACCCTGATGTGGGACTCGATCCCGGGACTTCAGGACCACATCGTGGGCCAAAGACAGGCGTTAAACCGCTGAGCCACCCAGGGATCCCCTAAAGAGCTTTTTTCTAAGGCAAATTGTGAGCTCATTAAAAAGCCAAAAACCTAACCCTTGAAATATATGTTCTAAAGGGAATCCAGTATGGCTCTGAGCCAGTGGAAGTGGTTTTCCATGGAAGGTTTCAACAAAGATAAAAGTATATGTGGTACATTGCATCATTGTACAAAGTGTGTTCTGTCCCCTTCACCCTTACCTCAAGAAGATCACGCTCAGACCCTCATGTTTCTGGGGCCAAAAAAGCAGGTCAAGAGAGCTGCTCAGCGTTCAAAGGAGGACTTGTTCCCTAAAGTATTTATATTTGGTCAAGAGGGAAGATGTGAAGAAAGGATCTCTTTAGAGGCCAAAGCAAGAGCCATGGAGAATAATGGGGACAGTTCCTGCACAGGCAGAGCCAGGACCTATTCAAGGAACGTTTTTCCAGGGTCCTGGTCAGGGTCCTGGCTGTGTATACCAGAGAGCTTGAGGCATTATCATGGGTCGGTGTCTTTGGTCGACTTTCAACTCATCCCCTTTCCCAAAAGGTGTGTGTATGGTGGTTTTTCTGTCACTGATTCCATTATAGTTCATTTATCTTCAGATCAAAAGGAGCCACATGCAGACCTGGTATAGAGATCATCATAAGAATTCTGAATTTATGATTGAAGGATATTTTTGTGTTGTCTCCTTTAGGGAGGGACTGGGTGTATTTTCAATGCAAAAGGGAAGAAGAAAATACCTGTGACAGAGACACAAGACTGTGGTGAAATTATATTATTGTGCAAAATACTTCATGTCCTTCCTTGTGGTTGAATTGCATATCCCCACTTCGTGGAAATCAGGTTTTGTCATATGTGAGCAGAAGACATATGACTCATTACTGAGCAGGACTTTTAAGAACTATTGTATGGTTCTGCTATGCTCTTGTCTCCCCAGACCATAAGCCATTGCCCTAAGGTCTATTCCGTCATCCCAGAGATGAGAGTGAGGAAACAGATATGCAGACAATTCATGATGATCAATAAAATAATTTAAAAATCAATCTTTATCACTGTAAACCAATATGATTTTTGAGTCACTTGTTACCTCAACATATCTTAATCTATGATGACAAGTACAGGATACATATTATATGACTAAAGTGAATACTATTTGATGATGTCTATTTAGGACCTCAGCAAATTTCCCTCTCCTCTGGGTTAAAGATGTATTTTGTCCTTTTAAATTCTTTCTTATTTACAAATGAGAGTATGTGAATTTTCCTCACAGTATCCCTTTGACCACAATGCAGAATTATTAGTATATACTGTTGTCATTACTATTTTCCAAATATTTTTGTGATTGCATTTTTATTTCCCCTTTGACACAAGAGTTGAGTATTTACGTTTTTTTGAATAGTTGGGCCTTTCAATTTTAACCTGAAGTGCTAATTTCTATTTTCTCTGTATTGAAATTCAGAGCCCATAAAAATCTAGCATTTTGAAATAGTAAAGATCTTTTTGGCACATAAATTTTATATATATTCCATAGTTGCCTATGAAAGGTCTTGGGATTAGTGCACATATATTAACTTTATTCAGTTATAGAAACTATATTACTTAGATCCCATATACCATTATTTACTTCTTACCTGCATTATATGTTTTAGACTGAGTAGGTTAAATAATTTGGTAGAATAATATTTTGTGTATCATTCCTTGCATTTCCAAAGGTTTTACTCTGTCCATGCTGATGCAATGTTTTTCAATAATAACACTTCAGGGTAGTTATACTTAATAACTATTGAGCACTGACAAAATACTAGACATCTTAGTCTTTTGCCTCCTGTTATTTGATTTCTTTTTGATTCCTTTGTTTTCTATATGAGATAGATTTTCCTTTCTCTCTCTCTCTTTCCTCTATTTTAAGGGAATATTCATCCTGATCCTAATTCAAGGAGAATTTTTCTTTAAACTTTTAAATCAAAAATTTAATACTCCTATTCGAAAACCAGCATCAAGAAAATCCAAGAAGAAACATGAGAGAAGGGACTCACCGCTACCAAGCTTTATTCTACTAAAACTATCATTTAGAAACAGCAATAATGTATTTTTTAAAGATTTTATTTATTTCTTTGACAGAGAGAGAGAGAGCACAAGGAGGAGGAGCCGTAGGCAGGACAAGGAGAAGCAGGCTCCCTGCTGAGCACGGAGCCAATGCTGGACTCAATCCCAGGACCCCGGGATCATGACCTGAGCCAAGGGCAGATGCCCAACCGACTGACCCACCCAGGTGCCCCTAGAAACAGTAATAATATTAACAATAACCAATAGCAGCATGCACAGTCTACTGAACACTTGTTAATATGCTAAGCGCTTTACATAATTATATACTCTAATTATCATATCAACCCTATACTGTAAATACCATTATCTCCAGTTTCAGATGAGGAAAATAAAGATCAGGAAAAGTTAGGTGATTTTCTCCAAATCCTACACTCTCAAGTGGTTGAGTCAGGATTTTGCCCGTGTCCTTCTGATTCTTAGATAAGTCATTTTAAGATACTGAGAAACTGAATGATCTTATTGGGGAAAAAATTTAGTAGCTTTGTTGTAGTATGTGATTGGCTTATCTATTTAAGAAGCCTTTAGAAGAAAGTGTATAGCATTATAATTCATCTTTGCATAAAGTGTTTCATAAGAATTACAGACTTTTGTGAATTAGAATGAGTAACATTTATAGTGTTCCCCATCGTTTGCTAAATACAAACTTTAAACATTCTTTCCTGAATTCTTTACCCAGTATTTTACCACCTGGTGGAACCACCAGCTCCTGAGTGAATATTCCTAGTTTTCACACGTGTAAGAATACGTTAAATGTTTGTGCAGTATTCTTGTTGCTCATCCCCCGCCCCACCTGCACACACTTATCTTCCAGAAATAAACCTGAATTAAAAAGATGGTTATTTTTTCCCTTTATTTATCTGGTAAGTTGTTTTAGTACTAAGGTCTGACTTCAAACACACTGCCCAAAATAGAGTTCCGTCCAGCTTCCCCATCCACTAAACTGTAGCATTATATGCATGTGTGTCTCCATCAACTTGAACTTGCTAGCAGGATAAACTAAATGCCATTTTTGGATGTAGGGTCCAAGGATAGAAAATGTGAGTCTCAGCCTACCCAACTTTTCAGAAGAAAAGAACATAAATCTTTCACGTTTTTCTCGTAGTGCTTGAGAAGAGGAAGGGAAATAAGTTTCAGTGTGGTTATATCAGGTGCAATTAGTTCAACTTCTATAACAGAAACAACCCAAATGACAGTGATCTCAATGGTATCGAAATTTACTTTTTCAACATGTAATAGAGCTATCAGAGCAGCTCTGCTTCATAGAGTTGTCAGAGCTGTCTTTCAGGTCATTCTGCTTTCATCTCCAGGTATTCCCTTCATCATCACGGCCCGTGATCCACATTTATTTCACATGGGAAAGTGGAGAAAGAAGGACATGTTATTCCCTCTCAAGGCTACAACCTGGAGGCTACAAAAGCCAGATCTGCTCATATCCTGTTGGCCAGACTTAGCTGCAAGGAAGGCTGGGAAGGTAGATTTATTATGAGTGTCCATATATCCTCTATGGTACAATGAAAAGTGCCTCAGCCTAAGATGAAATGTGTTCTAGGAATTGGTTGCACAGCAATGCGAGTGTACTTAACACCACTGGACTGTACACTTAATACTTAAAATGGTGAATTACATATTATTATTTATATTTTGCCTCAATACAAAAAAAATTTTTTAAGGAAGAAATACCTCAGCCTAGAAGTTAGAAGAAATGAGTTCTAGTCTCCTCTATGCCAGACTTAACTCTCTAATCTTGGGTGATTTTAGTTTTACTGAACATGAGTTTATTCATTTATCTATGCAGTGAAACCATTATAGATTACTCGTTTTAGGTATAACTCATTTGATTCTATTTTAGCCACTTATATTAAGTAAAAAGTAGACTTATTGGGCAGATAAATAGGAAACTGGAGGATCAGAGGGAGGAATAAACTGAGTAAAAAGACTCCCACTCCGTGCACACACCAGACCCAGGCTTAAGCTTGTCCACACTGCCCTTGTAGTGAGTTAACGCTAACCGCTCTATGTCTTCTTGCTGTTCACATTAAAAGTTAAGTTGTTGGAGAGAGTGTCTCCACAGGCCCAGCCTAGATCTGTGTCTGCCCTAGGCAGGAAGAGGATGGACCTGGATCCTTTGGTTTCATCACAGGAAATAGGTGGTACCTCACGCTAATACTACTCACAACGAAGGAAAGGCACTAAGAGAATTGGATGCCTGACAATCAAAACAACAATATCCACTTTTCTTCTTTTCCTCAAAATTCTCTTCTGGGCCAGCTTCCATCAGGACACTTTCTCCTAGTTTTCCTTCTTATTCTAGAACATTCTTCATTCTTTCAGGCTTTGCTTTTCCTCCCTGATTCTGAAATCTCATAGCTCTTCAAGGATCTTCCACTAACCCTCATCTTTTCTTTATCAATACTCTCCCACACCCTTACTCAGTATTTCCACTCCAAATTCTACTGATGGTCCCCAAATGGCTATCACCTGTCTGACTTCTCTTGCAGTCCAGATGCATGTATATAACTGCCTGCTAGGTCTAAGACCTCTCAAACTTATGATGTCCAGAACCACACTTCTCAGATTATACTCCTTGTTATGCTTGCCTACCTCAATAAATGGCATTACAATCCACATTGCCTCAAGGCAAAAGCAAACCAAGCAAACACACCAAACACACACACCAAACAAGAATTGTCTTAAACTTAGCTCTCTTCATCATCACCCACATCCATCCAGCCACCATGTCTCTGAGAATTGGTGCCTCGGGATACCTCTAAGATATTTCCTGAACCCTCACTTGCTCTTTACCCACACTGACAAACACCCCATCGTTTTACTGGAGTTGGTATCTAAATCAAACCCAAGAAACTGACCGCCATTGCTGCTCATAAAACAATATGTATTAGAGCTATAATCACAATATAAGCTTATATTCAATAAAATTCCCAGTTAAAGGGGGAAATTATTTACTATAACACATGGCTATGTTCTAACTTTTTTGTGTATTTCTTTCAGCATGGTGACTTAAAAAAAAAACAGAATGAAAGTCGTATTAGATATCACTGTTATGTTGACACATTGATTTAATATGTGAAATCAGTTTACCATTTTTTAACCTTGGAAATATTCCAGCTTGACTAATTTGGACTTCATAACTTCTTTGAAGGACTGCATCATATGTGATGGTTTAAAGGAAATTTTTGAAATAGAACTTGACCACCATCATTAAAGTTTTCAACTGACCATGGCTGCTCAACCGTCAGTCTTCCATTCTTTTATCAAATCCATGTTTTCAAACTGAAAAACAGATTTGTGTTGCAGCCCTAAATCTGAAAGTATTGCTCTATTACTTGAATTGGTCTATTATTTGACATTTAATACAAAGTTAAAAGATACTGATGTATTTTTTTTCTATATAGAATTAAGAAGAGAGTCATTTCTCAGTAGAGATAGTGGAGTCTATGTTGTCAACAGGCGATGCTTTCAATAAATATCCAAGAAACAGCTATTTCGATATAAATGCTCCAGATGGCTTCATCCCAGCTCTCCCACCCCTCCACACTCTCCCTTGTTACTTATGCAAGTCTTTTTATATACTAATGTGCACATTTCTTCCTCCAAGGGCTGACGCTTTTTAATAAGCTTAAAGGGGTATTTTTCTAGGTTGGCTTGGGATCTAGGTAGCAACTAGTGAGAACAATACGCACTCCCAAGTCAACACCAGTATCAGGTGGCATTCACTGATATTCAAGGGGACTTTCATTTTGCAAGTAGTTGAGAAGGGAGGAATTTGGTTGAGGTCAGAGTCCAGGAAATGCAGAGTAGAGATGAATACTCTGGAAGGGGTAATGTAGTAGCTATGACTCACCCAGTCCTTGGAGCTAGGATTGGGTGTCTGGGGAACTGTCTGCAGGCTGCAATCAGACAGAACTATTTTCATGAGAGACTTTGTGAAGCTCTGGGCAAAAGAAAATCTGCTTCAGGTTCTCGGTGGCAAAGTATGACATAGAGTGAGGGCGAGAGTCATTCTCTCTTTCCTTATACAGCCTGCCATGACACAGGCTGGGAGCACAGAAGGCAGACTTTTTCACAGTGAACTCCATCGACCGTGGCGGAAGTAAAATTTGAGAGTGAATTTTTGAGACACACAGCTCCCTGTGCAAAGCAGGCAGGAGGAACGGGGGGGGGGGGGGGGGGGGCAATAGCAATAGCAATCCCTAGCCCACAGCCTGATTGGTCAGCACACACATGGGTATCAAATTTAAGGACTTGATAGCAGCTGGTTACACCAGAAGCCAGCTGTAAATCTCTAGTGCTCTGGTATCTGCCAGCTAAAGGTCAGCCTCTTTGGGGGGCTCCCAGAAATGCTCAGCAGAGATTCTGAAGTGGAAGAATTTCCAGTCCGGGTCGACAGGGCAAGAACAAAAACTTTGGGTACTTGAAAATTCATGCTTGGAACACCTGGGTGGCTCAGTGGTTGAGCATCTGCTTTCTGCTCAGGTCTTGATCCCGGGGTCCCAGGATCTACTCCTGCGGGGAGCCTGCTTCTCCCTCTGCTTATGTCTCTGCCTCTCTCTCTGTGTCTCTCATGAATAAATAAATAAATAAATAAATAAATAAATAAATAAATAAGTTTTTTTAAAAAAAAGAGAGAAAGAAAATTCATTTGCCTGTAAAACTGTTGAGGTCTGTTGTATAAAGACCCATAGGGATCAAGTTTTAAGTGCAAAGAAATATGAATTTATCTTGGGAATATCAACTGCCAACTGGTGAATGAAAGAAAGAGGAGTTTTTATTTTGTTTGTTTTTTAACCGGTAGAAATAACCCTAACCAATGTCAGGTAGGCAATAGTGTTTTGAAGTAAGACATTACCAGTAGTGTAGCTCTTAGATAACTTGAATATGTGAACCGATAGAAAGTTTAACAGTTATATGTGATGTCAGTATTACATTCCTTTATAATATAGTAGGATTTTATTGGCTGAATCTGGCAAACAGACCAGATATTCCTAATTTCAGAATCAAAATTGAAGCACTATATATATAGGACTAAGAAAAGCCCATCCTTTCACTAAAACAGTTCTTTTCCTTGAGAATTATGGTTTATTGTAGAAACGTTTAACAGTTTTATCTTAGGACGTTTAGAAGTAACAGCCCTAAAGGAATGTTTTCCTCAAAATTTTCCTAGTGTACCACTCAATATTTGTTGTTTTCCCAGTGTACAGAACTTTTTTTTTAAAAAAGATTTTATTTATTTATTGATGAGAGACACACACAGAGAGAGAGGCAGAGACACAGGCAGAGGGAGAAGCAGGCCCCATGCAGCAAGCCAGTCATGGGACTCGATCCAGGATTTCCAGGATCAGGCCCTGGGCTGAAGGCGGCGCTAAACTGCTGAGCCACCGGGGCTGCCCCAGTGTACAGAACTTATTAACAAACAATCTGCACACATGTACATTTATTTAGGCAATGATGTTACTAATCTCCTCACCAGGGCTCCACGTCTCCTGGTACCATGCTTTTAATATATATTCCAAGTTTTGTCACTCTTATCTCCTGCACCTCATCTTTCTCTAAGATAAAAAGAACTTCCATTGGTACCATTGATTCCACAGACAGATATCATGATATTGAATATACTCACAGAATTGTCCATCACTGAGAATTTTGGATGGCAGCGTGAGAATATTTCAGTCAGAAGAATAATGGAGAATGAAGTTTTCTTTCTGCAAACTTATTTATAAATTCTGGCCTGGACTCTATCACAAATTAACTGTGTGATGTTGAGTCTTCATGTCTCAGGGACTCAGTTTCCTGATAGAAAAATTGATCTAAATAATGTTTTGTAAGGAACAAATTATGTGAAGCACAAATCCTATGAGATGTTTCTTTTCGAAAGGGGCCTGCCATCAAATATGCCATATCGACACCCATTCCTCAAGTCTATGGACCATGATCACAAATCAACCCACTTATTTAATTATGGAATCCTTTTTCCAAGTTAATACCTATTAAAACCCAGATAAAACACTTTTAAAAATCTGGATTAAATGATCCATATGTCTGTTTCCAGCTAAGAAAATTCTTCAAGAATAGTAGCTTTAGGCCTTATGAAAATTAACTGACAAATGACAAAATTTAAAACAAAATTATAAGCAAGCTCAGACTTCAATAAAGTACATTTTATTCTTATGGGCCAATAGTAAAAGAATACACAAAATGAAGAGTCCTATAAGCATGGTGACATTAGGCTTTTATTTTTCAAAGGACTTTCTTGGTCACTGTATTATTTATACAACTAAAAATAATTTTATTTGAACAGAAATGACAGTTTTCTCTCCATGTCTAGAAAATAATGTCATTCTAGCAAATAATGCCATTCTGTTCATTTTTAGGTCTTTCTTTGACTACCGAACTTTTGGCTATTCTTTGGTAGGACGTAGCTAATGTAAGTAAATGGAAATTTCAAACTTTCAGTGACTATTGCTTCAAGACATAGCCATAAGCCTATGCTTATATATATTATAATTATATATCATTTTATATTATATTTTTATTTTATTTATATATATATAATTTTATATTACATATATAATTAATATAATATTATATATAATATATATTATATATAAATAATGTAAAAGGTATATATATAATATATATAATATATACCTTTTACATTTGTGCCAACTTCCTCAGGATGTTTGGCCAAACTATCCAGCCACTATGTGACTTTGTCCACTGAACTAGAGCAGAACACTATTGATCTTATCATCATGACTTGTAGTAATAATCTGTCCTGTCTGTCACAGCCAAACTGATTTGTGCACCTACATGGATGCGCTGGTACAATCTTCCTGGTTCCTGTCTGTTTAGTGAACTTGAGATGAAGACGTAGGTGTTAGATTGTGCCTTTAAACATAATTACTTGAAAAATGAGAAAAAGCTTATTTTACTCTAATTTCTATTTTCAATAATGTCAAGAAACTTATTTGATTGCAGTTTTGGCTGTGTAATAGTTTGTCCCTTGGAGGAGCTCTGATCCCTATGTTTAAAAAAAAAAAAAAATAGAGCAGCCCAGGTGGCTCAGTGGTTTAGCGCCTGCCTTTGGCCCAGGGCCTGATCCTGGAGACCTGGGATCGAGTCCCATGTCGGGTTCCCTGCATGGAGATTGCTTTTCCCTCTGCCTGTGTCTCTGTGTCTGTCTCTCTCTCTCTCTGTCTCTCATGAATGAATAAATAAAATCTTTAAAAAAAAAATAGAGGAAGACGGTTACAATGAACCAAACAGAGGTTTTTCTCTCTGAAGGAATAATCCTTCATTGGTCCAAATAAAGTTCATGTTAAGATAGAAATTCAATTTCTTTTTTGGTTTAGTTTTGTTTTAGAAATTAGATTTCAAACATTAGAACCATATAAAGCAAGAGCTAAAACATCATACTTGTAGCCATAGTGTTCAAGAAGAGAAATTACCCCCTCTCGTTTTCTTCATCCTGGTGGTGAGCCCAGATGTGATATTAAGAGGAAGTACTGTCTTTCTTTTATCTATTCTATTAGAATGGTTCATTTTTTTTTAATTTATTTTATGATAGTCACACACACACACACACAGAGAGAGAGAGAGAGAGAGAGAGAGGCAGAGACACAGGCAGAGGGAGAAGCAGGCTCCATGCACCGGGAGCCCGACGTGGGATTCGATCCAGAGTCTCCAGATCGCGCCCTGGGCCAAAGGCAGGCGCCAAACCGCTGCGCCACCCAGGGATCCCTATTAGAATGGTTCAAACAGCACAGTCACTGTTGGCAAAAATACCTTTGCCTCCAAAACACTTCTCTTCCTCTACAGTCTTTGGACATAGAGAGGCTTGCCTTCTGCCAGAGTGCCGCTGCCTTCCTGTCCACCCTTTTATACTGAGCTTGAGTTTGTTTCAGAAATATGGGCACATAGATGATTTATGTCTTCAGCTGGTTGAGTGCATGTTTTCATCACACTTGACTCCAGATAGTTCCAACATGCCATCAGACTGTTTTTCATATTCCAGGATGCTGACCAGAGGATATTGATTTCCTGATTATCCCAAGATTAGTGGAACCACTTGCAGCTTGAGAAACATTTGAGTTTAAAAAGGAAGAAAAAGAAAGGAAGGGAAATTAAGGAAAGGGAAGGGAAGGAGGGAGGGAGGGAGGAAGGAAGATGATTCTAAGCCAGATAGCAGAAGATGATAAAATAAAGTGTTGTAATGAGACACAATTTACATAAATTCAAATGCATCTATTTGAAGTGGAATAATTTCAATGAGTTTGGAAAAATTTATTTATCAAGTATCTATCACCATAATTGATAGAACACTTCCATCACCCCAAAAGATTCCCTCATGCCCCATTATAGTCCATTACCCCAACCTGTTGTGTCAGGTAATCATTAATCTGGTTCCTGGTGCTGTTGATTAGATTTTGCTTATTCTAGAATTACATATAAATTGAACTATACAGTATGTACTCTTATGTCTGGCTCTTTCCTTCAGTATAATGTTTTTGCAATTCAGCCACATTGTAGTTATATACCTATACTTCATTTATTTTTATTGATGAGTCGTATCCCATAGCATGGATTTGCCACAATTCATTTTTCCATTCATTCAGCTGATGGCCATTTAGGTTGTTTAAAGTTTGGGGCTACTATGAATTAAGCCACTGTGAACAGTTAAGTACAAGTCTTTGTGTGGACACATGCTTTCATTTCTCTTGGGTGAATATCTAGGAGTGAGATGGCTGGGTCACTTGACAACCAGCTTTTAAAAAGCCAGTGAATGCTCTCTCTGGATCATCTGGGTGCTTCAGTAGGTTAAGCGGTGACTCTTGATTTTGGCTTCGGTCATGATCTCAGAGTTGTGAGATTGAGCCCCATATAGGTCTTCTTGCTGGATGTGGAGGCTGTTTAAGATTCTCTCTCTCTCCCTCTCCTTCTGCTTACTCTCTCTCTCTAAAAAAAATTTAAAAGCTAGTGAATGCTCTCTTATTCATGATTTCTTCTGTTTTACATTATCTATTGAAGTTTCTCAGGTCCCCTAAAATGTATCTTTGACACCAAAAGGTATCAAAAAACATAAATAGAAAAAAAAAAGAAAAAAAGAAAAAACAAACACCTCCCCCCACACACACATACACACAACTGTCTGAAGAAAGGAGAAAGGAAACAAAGAAATTTACCCTATCAATGTCTTCTGCTCAGATTGCATCTGAGTGGACTGATCAAGAGAGAGCCCCAGAACATCCGATCTGTATAACACTATTGTAAATTATCTTTTTTAAAATTTTAGTTTCCAATTCCACATTGCTCCTGTGATTTTGCTAAACTCATTTATTGTTTCTAGTTTTTTGGTAGATTCCTTAGAATTTTCTACATAAAAACACTCGTACTATCTGCAAGTAGGGAGGTGTAACCTCTTTTTTTTTTTTTTTTACCAAATTTTATCTTTTCTTTCTTTTTCTTACCTTATTGCAAAGAATAGGGATGATGAGAATAGACATCCTTGACTTTTTCCTAATAATAAGTGGAAAGCATTCAGCCTTTCAACACTTAAGTATAATGCTCCTGTAGATATTTTTGTAGATGCCTTTTATCAGGCTGAATAATTACTTTCTGTTCCTAGTTTGCTGAGAGTAGAATTTTATTTAATGTTTCTCTGTATCCATATGATCATGTGGTCTTCCTCTTTAGATTGTTAATGTGGTGAATTGCATTGATTGATTCCCAAACATTGAAGCAATGTTGCAATCTCTGGATAAAATCTGCCTGTTTGTATATATTGTTTTTTGTGTGTGTGTTGCTAAATACAATTAGTACTTTTTTTAAAGGTGTCTGTGTCAATGTTCGTGGGAGATGCTGGTCTGTAGTTTTAATATGTTTGGTTTTATATGAGAATGCTAGTTTCACTAATCAAGCTAAGAAGTGTCATCTTCTATTTTGTGGAAGTGATTGTATACATTTGGTATTATTAATTCTTTCTTAAATGTTTGATAGAATTAATCAGTGAAGTCATCCAGGCCTGGAAATTTATTTTTAGATTTTTTTTAACTCTGAATTCAGTTTTTTACATAATTATAGGGCTATTTGGGTTGTCTGTTTCATCCTGGGTGAATTTTAGCTGTTTGTAAATTTTAAGGAATTTGTCTATTTTATAATGGGTGTAGAATATGTGCACAAAATTGTTCATTGTTTTCTCTTACAATATTTTCACCATCTGCTGTGTTTGTGGTGATATCACCTTTTGTTCCTGATGTGGGTAATTTTTGTCTCTTTCTTTCTATATCATTCTTGCTAAACTTTCAACAATTTTATTGATATTTTTAAAGATTCAGCTTTTGATTTTAATTTAGTTTCTCTATTTTTTGTTAGTTTTCAATTCTTTGTTTTCTGCTACTTATTATTTTCTTCTCCTGCTCAGTTTTCCTCATTTGATTCTTCCTTTTCTATTTTCTAAAGTGATAACTTAGGACATTTCTTTGAGACCTTCTTTCTTTTCTAATATAAGCACTTAATGCTATAAAATTCCTTCTAAGCACTATTTCAACTGCTCCTAAAAATTTTGACATGTTGTATTTGTTCACTTCAAAAGAGATTTTGATGTTTCCTGAGATTTCTTCATTGACCCAGGGCTATATTGCAAAATGTGTTGTTTAATTTGTAAGTGTTTGGAAATTTTTCCATCATCTTTCTGCTACCAGTTTCTAATTTAATTCCAATATGTCTAAGGATATACTTTGTAAAATTTTGATTCTCTCCAATTTAGTCCTCTTCTTCAATTTTTGACTTGTGTTGTAATCAACAATTTCCATTCCAGTGAAATAAATATTCTAAATGTGAATATATGTACTGGAATAGATTAAAATCAGGTTACTATGATGCCTAAGCACCATGGGTGTAGATGCTTTCCCAGCATATGTTTGTAATAAAAGTAAACTTGTTTTTTATATTTATCTTCAATTGAAAAATTTGAAAGAGACATTTTGTTTATTTATTTATTTATTTATTTATTATTCATTTATTTATTGAGAGAGCACATCTGAGGAGGGGTGGGGCAAAGGGAGAGGAAGAGAGAGAATTCCAAGTAGGTTTCCACATCAGGCATGGAGTTCTATGTGGAGCTCAGTCTCTACACCCTGAGATCAAGACCTGAGCTGAAACCAAGAGTCAGACACTTAACTGACTGAGCCACCCTGGCACCCCTAAAAGAATAATTTTAAATATTGGAAACCAATATTGTTTAGACAGTCACATGGATGATATACTTTGGTTTGTGCATAGAATTCTCATTCCACCTCATCTTTCCCCTAACCATTTTAGCCAGTAGGAAAGCGAGTTTCATGATCGGATAAGATTTTTCAAAGAATTAAGCAAGCATAAAACATTCTTAGGAATAAAATTTTGAAGTGAGCGTCCTGGGAGAGATTTCCCTCTATATTATGGTAGTATTTTCCTCATTGCAGGCTTTCCTCCTCATGATTTATTTGTCATCAGTTACAAGATGTCCTAGTATATTCACCACACTGTTCCCAAACCCCATGGAGTTGTGGAGGTGGCAATAGAATGGAATAAAATGTTACAACGATATGCATGGGTGGGGCTTAAATCTACAAATTAGTAGCATCTAGTATAGAGTTGTTAAAAGTGAAAATAATTATCTTTATCCAATTTGCCATCCCTGTTAGCAGAATCTTACTTTAGGGACTGGGGCATTTCAATCTATAGCTCTTAATTTTTTTTTTTTTATAGCTCTTAAATTTCAATATGAATGCATCTCCTGCCATTTTGTTGATGTAAGAGTCTCCTTCAGAGATTTAGGAATTTGCATTTCTAAAAAGCACCAACAGAATTCCTCCATGGACCACTCTGTGAAAGCCATGGCCTTAATCAATATGTGGGTTATTAATGCTCCCAGGTAAGCAGTTATCTGGAATTTGTTCCATTAGCCTGTTATACCCCCATCACATTTCTAGTAGTCCTGGGGTCTTCTGCTGTATTGGCATTTTTGCCAATAAAGCTATATTAAGAATAACTACCACAGTGATGGAGATTTAACAAACCCAAAGCCAATGTGGCACCAATGAGAGAGGTGAGAATCAGTGGATAAATACTTCAGTCTTTCCACCCATAGGAGGGTGATCCTGAGCTTCATTCCACCTGATTCTTCTGAGTCTATAATACATTACTGTCACCCAAATCCATGTCTTAGGGTTTGCTTTCATGGGGATCCAAAACAAAATAGGAAGTATTCAATAAATATTTGTCGGGTAACTTTTTTAATGTAGTCTAAAAAGAAAACACAACAAATAGAACATCAAATAGAGAGAATGCACTGAGACACTGAAAATTTCTGGGCAAACATCCTCTACATCATTTCTTCCCCTCTCTCACAACCTCTGATATTCAGATTCCTTTTTCTGGGTCGATAAGCAAGACTGTCAATTTTGAACTGCGAAGCCACCTGTTAGAAAAAGGAATAAGAGTTTCTTCCAGGTTTCCTTCAGTAACAGTTCCTGTGACTTCTCTCATCAGAGAATTTGTCTTTAAATATATGGGCTTTTTAATGAATTTTCTTTTGTTCTGACCTCATTCTAGACAGGATTCATGGTCATAATTCTTTGAATTCTTTGAATAAGATTGTCCATTTGTTTTCTCTTCCTCCTGATTGAATAACTATTTTTTTCATGGGTTTCCTTTTATTCAACTAGTAAGATTTAGGCTTCAATTAGCCATTATCACAGTAATGTATAATAAACCACTCAAAAGCTCAGTGGCATTTAACAATAAATATTTATTCTTATGGTCATGAGTCTGCTGTTTCACTGTAAAATCAGCTAATCTGGGGTGGGCTCAGCTGGGCTCTGCTTCGGTCTGAGTGTTTGGCTGAGCTTGGTTCCTCACTGTGAGTTGGACTCAGATCTGATCCATGTGTATTTTTCCTGGGCTTTCAGCTGAAGAGGAAGTAGTTACTCAAGACTTTTAAAGCTTCTGCTTGCCTCAAGACAACTAACATTTCATTGACCAAAGCAGATCCATGGCCAACTCCAAAATCAAGGGGCGAGAGAATGTACTTGGCCATAGCAAGGGCGTGGATGTAAATTTTACCCCATGAGAGCCAGGAATTGTAACTAATAACTCAACCTCCCACAGAGTCCTGGCTGATTGAGATGATGATCTTGTTTGGTGGTTCTCAAATTATGATCTGGAAACCTACAGGAGTTCCTGAGATCTTTTAAGTGGTCTGCAATGTTAACACTATGTTCATAATAATAATAATGTCACATTATCTGATTTACTTATTTTTTCTTGAGTGTGCCATGCAGTTTTCCAGAGTGTATGAGATATATAACATGGCAAGAGACTGACTGCAGAAGTAGATAATCCAGCTGTTTTCTGAGGAAAAAAAATATAAAGAGATTTGCAAAATGTAAAACAATGCTATATTTTCAATAATTATGTTTCAAATGTATGGTTATTTATTTATTTATTTATTTATTTACAAGTAGGCTCCATCTCCAGTGTGGAGTCCAGTGTTGAACTCACGACATTAAGGTCAAGACCTGAGCTGAAATCAGGAGCTGGAAACATAACCCCTGAGCTGTCCAGGTACCCCACATGGTAATTTTAAAGAAAAATAATATTATTATTTATTATTAAAGTATTATTATTTATTAATATAATATTATTAAAATAATATTATTTATGTAATGTAATGACTTTATAATTGACATTTTAATAAGTTTGTAAAGAAGTATTTTTAAAATGTGTTAGTTTTTATGCCAAATATAGTTAAGTATTAATAGATATAATCTACATAAATAAAAGCTCTTTGAGGTCTTCTATAATGTGTTTTAATTCTTTTCCTATTTTTTTATTGTAGCAAAAAACACATAACGTAAAATTTACCATCCCAACTATTCTTAAGTGTACAGTCAATAGTATATTTTCATTGTTGTGAAACAGATCTCCAGAACTCTTTTCATTCTTTCATGTTGCAAATCTCAAACTCTGTACCTATCAAACAACAACTCTCCTTTTCCTCCGCCCCCACCCCTGGTGACCACCATTTTACTTTATGTTTCTATGAATTTGACTACTTTAAGCACATCTTGTGAGTGTTTAAATACAGTATTTTTCTTTTTGTGACTGGTTCATTTCACTTAGCCTAATGTAACACATGACAGGATTTGCTTCCTTTTTAAAGGATGAATAATATTCCAGTGTGTGTGTATGTATATATACATACAAGTATATATATATATATTATATATATATATTATATATATATATGTATTATCCATTCATCTATCAATGGAAATTTGGGTTGCTTCAACCTCTTGGCTATTGCAAATAGTATTGCTGCAAAGAGAGGTGTGCAAATATCTCTTTGAGACCCTGCTTTCAATTCTTCTGGATTTATACCCAAAAGTGCAACTGCTAAACTGCATGGCAGTTCTATTTATAATTTAATAATGTATTTTTAACTAAGCTTTTTGTTTTGAGATAATCATAGATTCATATGCAGTTGTAAGATATAATACAGAGAAATCTATGCACTCTTTTTATTTTTTTCTATTTTTAAAAAGATTTTATTTATTTATTCATGAGAGACACAGAGAGAGAGAGAGAGAGAGAGAGGCAGAGACACAGGCAGAGGGAGAAGCAGGCCCCATGCAGGGAGCCTGATGTGGGACTCCATCCCAGGTCTCCAGGATCACACCCCAGGCTGCAGGCGGCACTAAACCGCTGCGCCACCAGGGTTGCTCAATCTATGCACTCTTTACCTAGTTTTTCCCAAAGGTAAAGTTATAGCACAATATCTCAGGAAGGATATTGTCTTTGAGACAAGGAAGGTACAGAACATTTCCATCAGCACAAGGAGGACTCATGATGACCTTTTATAGTTACACCTCCTTCCTTCCCACATCATTAATCTTTGTATTGACCTTTCTTTCTGTACTGAAAAATATTTTGCCACTTTCTCTTGGTCTACATGGTTTCTGATGAGAAATCTGCTGATTTTCAAAATATCTCCTGCTGTATATGAGGTGTTATGTCTGTCTTTCAGTTTCAAGATAATTTCTTTGTCTTTAGTTTTCAGAAGTCTGATCATAATGTGTCTTGGATTCTTTGAGTTTATCATATTTGGGTTTTGCTCAGCTTATTGAGTCTATAAATTTATGTCTTTTGGGAAATTTGTAGCCATTTTTGCCTTGCCTTCTTTCTCCTACCTTCAGTTTTTTATTCCAGTTATTGCACCTTTTTGTTCTAATCTTTCCATTTGACTCTTTTTATATCTTTGGTGAAACTTTCTACTTTTTTCTTCGTAATTGCTCATTAAAGCTTTTTGATGACTGCTTTAAAATCTGTGTTGGATAATTCTAATACCTCTATAGTCTTAGTGTTTGTATCTGTTGATTGTCTTTTTTACATCCTCTTTGGGATTTTTCTGGGTTTTCATATGATTGGAATTTTTTTTTTAACGGAAACTTGGATATTTTACTGAGCCTCTGGATCTTATTTGAGTCTTGGATCTTATTTAAGTCCTTATTTAAGTGTTAGCTTTTTTTTTTTTTTTTGACACTGATCTGGCAAGGGAAGAGGCAATACCTCCTTACTATTACCAGGTGAGGGTAAAAGTACTGCTCCCCCACTTGGCTTTCTGGAGGGGTTGCAATCTGGAGGGGTTCTCTTCATTCTTGCTGGGTGGGGAGGGGAGTTCTAACTCCCCACTAATACTCCAGGGATATCTGCCTGGCTGGGAGAAGTAGGAATACTCTGTTACCACTCCTCCCATAGCATCCACTGACACCATTTTTGGCATTGAGGTATGCTGTGTCACTACTGAGCAGTGATAAAAGTTTTGACCATCTACTAGACGTCCTTTGACACCACCCCACCTGGTTACAGTCTCTTGAGAGCAAAAGTCTAAGGTCTCCACTTAACTTTGCTGGCCTGGGTAGGAGTAGGGTACAGGTTTTTCCTGTGGCAGTGTAGAGCAGTTATTGTCTAAAAGTTTTCTGCTTTACTAGGCTGCCCCTTTTCTTTTCTTCTGGCTAGAGAGAACAGGTTGTCAGAACCTTCTTTTGTTTATGCCTAATGGTGTTCCTGGATTTCTGCCTTCTTTAGCTCCGTATCTGGGATATGTGAGGCAAAAAGGGAACACAAGGAATATACCACTATGTTGTTCTTTGGGTCCTGAGTTCCCTACCTGGTCTGCCTTCTCCTTGCCACCTTAGGAGTCTTTTAGTGCTTACCAGGGTTTTTATTGTACTTAGCAGGAGGAATATAGAAAAGTATGCCTAATCAATTTTCTTAGAAATAGAAGTCTTAATAATTTTTGAAGTATAAAGAATTCCTGAGACCAAAAAGTTTGGGAACTGCTGATAATATTCAAGGGTTCTCAGGTTTTGGATTTCATGGATATATAAAACAAAATAAAAGATTTTAAAAAGTAGTCTCAATAAGGTTGCTTTCTATTCATTACATCACACAAAATAGTTAAAAAAAAAACCCAAATGTTTCTCTGATAATATATCACCATCTTTTCACAAAAGAAATGTATTACCATGAAAAATTAAAAAAACAAAGATCTCAAATGTTACAGTCCTTCAAAGTCTACAAATATCACATTATAAAAAAATTTTCTCTAAATAGTCTCTTTTTCTTACCTCCACTCCCTCTGGTCTAGTGAAAACTCAACTTTACATAAGTACCAATAGACAGAGAGGCATGTGGGAGCTCCTACTCTAGTTTACCTCTCTGGCAGTGGTGAATTTAAAGTCAAACTACCTGGCCCATCGTTAGGAAAATATAAAATTGTGTTTAATGAAATTCGCTTCAGATTCATTTTATGGGTTTTCAGAGACAAGTATCTTTTTACACTTGAGCTATAAAATCAAGTTGCTTGTTTTATGTAGGACATTGCACTACACATCCCCAGGTTCTGGGATAACTGTCCAATATGATGTTGCAACAAGGTCCATAAGAAGGACATAAGGGCAGAAGCTTCTTGCTATTTTTGGATAGATATTTATTATAAGTCTTTCTTATGTCTTTCCTCATGTTTTTACCTAGAGTCTGTTATAATAGGTGTATTTTTAATACCAAATAGATAAATAAATAAAATATTGGGCCCAATCCACATAGAGTTAGGCTCTGCAGCTGTTCTCCTCTAGACACACTGGTAGCATTACTCAGTCTCTGCAGAATGATGAGGACAGGGCCCTTTGCTCTTCCTAATGGTCAGTAGAATGTTTCTCCAGGACATGGTACCCAATTACTGTATCTACAGAAATAGGCTTTCTGAAATGGTTGAGTTTCTCTATGTAAGAAGGAATCATTTAAGTTCCTGTGGCTTTGGTTTACTTCAACAGAATTCTCTCCAGACTGAATCATTCCCCAAAGGGCCATCAAGCCAAGTGCCAATTTAATCTCAAATCCTCAAAGGAAAAGCTTACAGTTGTCAGTGGTGTGTCCTTCTCTAGATGGAAATAAGACAGATCTAGCTTTCTGTTGGGGCAGGAAAGCATTGATTGCAGGAGAGAGCAAATGCTCTCACAGTCTAATCAATCTCACAGAGCAGATGGATGTGGCAATTAGTGCAAAAACAATTTTGCCAAGAATATTAACACTTCTTGAGTTTATCAAAAAAGGGTGAAGTTTCTAGTCAATAATTTTCTAAATTTATAAAAGAGTTACTGGTGAGCAACAGGGTGTGGGATGTCTAGTCTTGTGCTCTTGTGTAGGCCAATGAGGTAACTAGTAGAAACAAAATAACTAGGTTCTTTGTACACATCAAGAAAGATCCTGGAGTTGAGAACAAATGAGTTTCTTAATATATGCTCTAACTCTTCTAAAAAATACTGAAATGATTATTTTGTTTTGACACAAGTTATTCAGAAAATTGCTTTAATTCTTTACCTTTGCAAACTTTGGTACAGTTTAGTGATCTACAACAGAGGTTGACAAACATTTTCTACAAGGGGCCATATGGTCTTTTTCACAGTCACTCTAATTCTACTGTTGTAGCATAAAAGCAGCCACAGAGAATATAAATAAATGGACATGGCTGTGGTCCAATAAAACTTTATTTATAAAACAAGTGGCAAGACAAATTTGGGCGATGGGCCATAGATTGCAGAAGTCTGATCTAGGGCTTTGGTATGGCCATTAGATCCCCTCTAATATTATAGAATATTTTTCCTTTCCAAAATTAGGGCACTTATTAGAAGCACCGAACTTAAAAAAGGCAGTGTTTCTAGAATGATTGAAAGAAGTCACGGGACACCTGGGTTGCTCAGCGGTTGAGCGTCTGCCTTCGGCTCAGGGTGTGATCCTGGAGTTCCAGGATTGAGTTCCACATTGGCTCCCTGCATGGAGCCTGCTTCTCTCTCTGCCTGTGTCTCTGCCTCTCTCATGAATAAATTAATAAAATTAAAAATTAAAAAAAAAAAGAAGTCAGTTCTTGGGGCACCTGGGTGGCTCAGTCAGTTAAGCATCTGCCTTTGGCTTGGGTCATGATCCCAGGGTCCTGGGATGGAGCTCCACATCGGGCTCCCTACTCAGTGGGGGAATCTGCTTCTCTATCTCTGTCTTCCTCTGCCTCTTCCCCCACTTGTTCTCTCAGTCTGTCTCTCAAATAAATAAACTCTTTTTAAAAAGTCAGTTCACATGTGGTTTCCAGAATTTCTTTTTTGCTCATAATGTGGAAATGTGCAGGAGGGGATGCCTGGGTGGTGCAGCAGTTAAGTGTCTGCCTTTGGCTCAGGTCGTGATCCTAGAGTCCCGGGATCAAGTCCCACATCAGGCACCTTGCATGGAGCCTGCTTCTCCCTCCTAGGCCTGCCTATGTCTCTGCCTCTCTTTCTCTGTGTCTGTCATTAATAAATAAGTAAAATCTTAAAAAAAAAGGAAATGTGCAGGAGGTATGCTTACCCTTTGAGTAATCTCACTTGCCAACCAAAGTCTTCCTATATCTTCCTCAATATCTTCGTCCTTCTCTTCCTGAGTCCTTCCTTCTTCTAGCTCTCTTCTCTTTTTCCTTTAGTTTTATGTTTTTGCACAATTGTCCCCCTACTCCCTTTCCATATTTAACTTAATTTTCATCAAGTAGGATCTTGTAGCATAGCCTATCAACCTAATCAAGAATTGAATGTTAAGGGTATGAATCTTTAGTAAGGATAAAGCGGTGAGTGCCAAGGCAAAAACTATAGCTACATTTTGAGAGATGAAAGAGTTTATTGAGAGATATATTCACTAGGACCAGTGACATAAATTCTCTGTGATTCAGTTTAATATCAATAATATAATGATAGTACTGAATCTACCTTATATGGCTGATATGCAGATTAAGTGAATTGTTTTGTAAGTGGCTTAGAATAGTGTTAGTATTTGAGTTCAAGAACAAGGCAAAGATATATTCTCTCTCCATTATTATTCAACATTGTACTGGGTGTTCTAGAAAAGAAAAAAGATATTTAGACTACAAAGAAGATATAAAACTATTTTTATGTGACATGATTATCTGTGTAGAAAATATGATGGGATTACAAAAAAGCTACTAGAACTATTAAGTGAGAATAGGCTAGGTTACAGAATAAAAGATCAATATACAAAAAAAATCAATTCTGTTTTATATTCTAGGAACAAACAATTGGAAATAAAAAATTCTAAAAATATATGCGTGGAGTAAAAAATATGAGATAATTTAGTGATAAATCTTATAAAGATATGCTAGAACCATACACTGAAAACCATAAAACATTGCTTAGACAAATGAAAGAAGACTTAAATAAATGAAGAGAAATATCATGTTCATGGATCTGAAGATTCAATATTGTTAAAAGGCCAATTCTCCCCCAAAATGATCTTTGGAATTGAAGGAATCTCAATCAAAATTGAGTAGATATTTCTTTTGTGGAAAGTGACAAGCTGAACCTAGAATTCACAGGGAGATGAAAAGATCCAGAATCACCAAAACAACTTTTAAGGATAATAAAGTTTGAAGTCCTTAGATTACTTAGATTACTTGATTTTTAGGACATCTAGAGCTAGCAATCAAGACAGCATGGTCTCAGTGGAAAGTTTAATCAAGAGCAAAAAAATAAATAAATAAAATAGAAATTCCAGAAGTAACACACACACACATATGGTCAATTGATTTTTGAAAAAAGTACAAATGCAATTAAGTGGAGAAATAATAACTTTTTAAAGAAATGGTACTGGAACAATTAGAAATGTATATGCAAAATAATTAAAAAAGAAAAGAAAAATTTTTTGACCCATACTTTGATACCTAGATGATATGTAAAAATTAATTCAAAATAGATCATGGATTTAAATATAAACCCTAAAACTATAAATCTTCTAAAATAAAAGAGAGGAGAAAATTTATGTGACTTTAGATTAGGCAAATATTACTTACATATTACACAAAAGCAAGAATTTTAAAGACAAAACCAGAATTGTTAAATTCAACTTCACCAAAAAACTTTTCTGTTCTTCAGAGAACACTGTTAAACGAATGAAAACATAAGCCATAGACTGAAATACTTGCAAATCACATATCTGACAAAGGACTTATAACCAAACTATGTATAGGACTTTCAAAACTCAATAAGAAAACAACCAATTAAAAAGATGAGTAAAAGAACAAACACTCCATAAAAGAAGAAATATGGGTAACAAATCATATGAAAAGATATTAAGTAGGGAAATGCAATTTATTACAGAAATGCAAATTAAAATTGTATCACTACACACCTATTAGAATGTTTACAATTAAAAAGTCTGACCTTATCAAGTGTTGGTGAAAATGTGAAACCATGGGAACTCCCATATACTGCTGGTAGGACTGTAAAACAAACAGTACAACCACTTTGGAAAACAGTTAGTTTCTCAAAAACTTAAATACCTACGGTATGAGAAGTTACTTCTAGGAATTTATGCAAGAGAAATGCAAGCATATGTCCATAGAAAAGCATACAGAGAAATGCTCATGGCATCTTTGTAACAGCTCCAAGCTGGAAAAAAAAACCCAAAATCCATGAATCGCTTAATCGACAAAACAAATTCCTCTATATCCACAAAAGGTAGTATTTCTCATAATAAACCAACTGAACATGGATGAATCTTCAAATAATTATGCTTAGTGAAAGAAGGCAGACAACAGTGAGCGCATTCTGAATTCTTCTATCATTTAAAATTCTAGTATATACGAACTAAGTTAGTGACAGAAAGCAGATCAGTGGTGTCATGGGGATGGTGATTAATGAGGATGGGAAGGTGGGAGGAAAGGATTATTACAACAGGGCACAAGGAAACTACTGGGATAATGGATATGTTCATTGTGCTCCCAATTGTGTGGGTGTACACACACACACACACACACACACACACACACCTATCTAGATGTGTGTGTGTGAAAACTTATCAAATTGTATACTTTTAAACATGTGCAGTTTTATTGAATGTCAATTGTACTTAATAAAGCTGTTAAAAATGTTGGTAGCCTGCTCTAATAAATTGTGTAGGATCTCATGATATGCATTTCTCTGTCAAACATACCTTTCAATTTGTGTTATTTTTCTATCCAAATTTTGGATTAATTTTGTTGTAGTTTTTCTTTTTTGCCCTATATTATTGCAGTACTTATGGAAGTCTTAGCTAATTCTTTTTGTAATAAGATGTGCTATAAAAACACACACAAATACAAAAATGTCATATTTCAACAGGACTGTGAGATACTAAAGGCTAACAAGAGGCTCTTTACACGTGTCAGTTTAAAAAGCCCCACTAAAAGGATTGTCCATGGGATATGGGTCTTGTTCCATATTTCTCCTAGATTGTCTGATCTCATTCATTTACTAGCCAAACATGCATTTCTGTGCCAGGATTTGAGGAATAGAAGTACACGATACTGAATTTACTTGTTCTCAAACAGTTGATTATAACTGTAGTTTAAGCATTATATGAAACAGTAGATACTAGATAGAAAGTTCTCTTGATGTTAGATGTGGCATCTCATCTCTATATTATTATTTTTTCTTAAATGTCTCATAGAATAATTTATTTTCAGATTCATTGTGACACATTCTGACATTTGAGTGGTTTGATTTTGTTTGATGTATTACTCTTTTTCAAAAATGGGATAAGTGCCAAATGCCTCTATGAACTTCAGTGAACATAGCACAGGATTATTAATTAAATGTAGTTCTTCACTTGAAAAATAAGTGTACTGGACCCTACCAATTGGTGTGTGAATTAATTTAATATAGTTTCAAGTATAGGAGTGATCGAGTGCAGTTAACTTTTTATTATGCTATTTCTATTTCTTGAAATGCACACCCTTGTTTAGAGATTTTCTTTTTCTCCCCAAGCTAAGATTTCTGTCCTTTTTAGTTTAGTCTTTATGGGCACGTTGCAAATATGCTACCTATTTTTCAGGTCTATTGTAGTAGAGCCAATTCTTCACTTCTCTGCTTCTCACCTGTTTCTGTCTATTTATTTGTGTATAAGATGTCAAAGGAAAATGAAAAGTAACACCTCAAAATACCACCTTGAAAAAGAAAATGCCAACAAATTCTTTTCTGCACCTGAAGCTTTTAATTCTTTAATCCACTATGGAATGTTGCTTAATTACATATTTTATTATGCATAACTGAAAATTATGTACTTTAGTTTCAACAATGATATGAAAGCACGTATTGTTTATAAATAAAGAGAGGCTGGTTTGTCTCTTTTCTTTATGTTACAAATATTTGTGGAATTCTCACAGGTTCTCCGTCTAAAATTGGCTTCTTGAAAATTCTCAGAGAGTTCTGAGAAAAATTTCTTTTCAATATTTTCTCCAGAAATCAGAAAATTCATTACTTTGCAAAAAGTAAGATAATGTTAGAATATGATTATGGGCAAAAACCACTGAACAGTTTGAATATTTTCATAAAAATTTCATCTTAATGAGTTTCGCAAAGTACTTACTAATGGGAAAATGTTACAATGGTTGAACTGGGGAGGAAACGTCAGGGGTTCGTTACATTATTCTTTTTTTTTGTATAGTTGAACATTCCTATGATAAAGTGTATGTTTTGGGACGCCTGGGAGTGGCCCAACAGTTGAGCGTCTGCCTTTGGCTCAGGGTGTGATCACGGAGTCCCAGGACGGAGCCCCGCATCGGGCTCCCTGCATGGAGCCTGTTTCTCCCTCCGCCTGTGTCTCTGCCTCTCTCTCTGTGTATCTCATGAATAAATAAATAAAATCTTAAAAAAAAAAAATAAAGTGTATCTTTTTTTTTAGAAAAAAATATTTTGGTTATATGGCTCTTATACCTGGAAGGCAAACTTTGGGGGTTAATATTTCATACACTTGATTTCAATTAGTGACAGAATTTTTCATATTAGTAAAATACCCGGTACATTAGATTTCTGAAAATTTTGAATTGCAATGAACGTTTCTACATTTTCTGCATTTGAAAAAGCTTTTATTAAGGAGAAGTAGCAATAGGAATGCATAGGTAGAAGGCTTGGGTTTGAAATGCATGAGGCCACTTAAGTGCTGCACAGATCAGTTACCCTTTTTGAGTTTCCCCTCCTGGGTGTTTGAAGAGGGAGTTTCAGAGCCTGCTGTCAGAGCCTCGGAGTGGAATGGAGACACGTTTGCAGCACTACCTTATATAACGAAGCATTCTACAAATGTTGTTGCTGTTCTCATTTTCAGCATATCTGAGTGTGCTGCTAGTAAGGGGGCCTCAGAAGGGAAGAAGCCTTTGAAAGAGATATGGGAAAATCTGGAAATTAGAACGGGAAACATTAAGATGCTATCGAACAGGTTCATGCTCTGAACTAAATGCTCATTTTGCATCGCTCTGCCACAGACTTGATGAATTAACAGACATTACATATTTGAAAGTTCTCAACATCCTCGTTTGACAGGTACAGTCTCTTCTTTTGTGAGTGGAATATCGGAGCAGCACATGGGGCAACATTTCTTTATAGGGGTGTAAAGACATGAATTTGACTCTGTCACTGTAATGAAAATGTATTTAAATAGCACATAAAGCACATAATCAATAGCAGTAAAAAAATCAACTAATAGCACAGAAATAGTGTTCGATGTTTAATTTAGTGCAAAATAGGTCACTTTAGAGTTTGTTTACTTGGCAAGGCAACAAGTATAAGATACTGTTTTACTGCATCTTCTCATCAAACATTATCGTAGAGAAGGGGGGGGCCCACGTCTCCCACTTTTTTTTTTTTTATCACAATAGGGATATTTGCAGGTGAAAATAGCTGACAGAACGGGACTTCGTACACAACCCTGGTATAAGGCAAGAAGCCGTGATGGAATTTTAGTGGAGTTATTTGGTAAAATCAAATTTGGGAATACATGATTCATATAAGTAGGGTAATGTAAGAAAGGCTTAAAAATGTTGCTCATCTTTTAAACATTAAATCCAAACTATTTTTATTTAACATTTGGTATTGTTTAACAGGTAATAGTATTCTGGACATACACCTTTCACCACATTTTTTTTTAAATAAGGGTACTTTATATTTTATAAAAAATGTGCATGTTAATAGATTGTAATTTAACCTTTGTCAAAAGACATGCAAGTATTTAGTATTTACATTAAAAGGATTGCTTCCGAAGAAACACTGAATTCATAATATGAATATGCCCCCTTTAAAAGTCAAAAATACTCATTTGTAAGATAAACTATAGTACCAGTATCTTTTGATATTTTTTAAATGTGATTAATATTTTTGGACCTTCATTGGTTTCCACACTATCATGCAAATTTTTGGCTTGCATCAGCAAGGTAGTTCTATTTTTTTATTGGCTATAGAAATAGGGTATACACATTTTAATTGCTCTTTTTGAAAATATCACCAGGCAGTTCAGAATACCTCATTTATTGATAATATTGTGACAATCAAGGACCTTAATATTAGCTGATGATAACAATAGGGAATAGGGCAGAATTTAATAATGAAATGTATGGGATTGTCATTTTTACTCAATGCTGAACCATTTGAAAATGCCTTCTACTCAAGCTATATATTTTAGATAAGCACAGTTAGATATAGATATCACTACTTGGAAAAAAAAAACCACTTCTTTTAAGCTCAGAATTCCTTAGTACTAAATGTTAATCAATACACATTTTATACATAATATGTACAGATTTTTTAACCAAGTGCCATACAACGAGGGCACACATATTAGTTACCTTGGTTTTCAAAGGTTATGTGTCAACTCTGCATATTACGTGCCAAGGAGATACTGTCAACATTATTTTTTGCATAATGTGCAAGTATTATATGGCCACAGAGTGTAATACAAATTAGTGGCAAAGTGCTGAGGGAAGGAATCTATGACAGATTCAGATGCACAAGGTTGAATATTACCCGTAAACTACCTGACTCTGCTAAGGTCTTAACAGCACAAAGCGCTATGTCATGCCCAGCTTCTAATAGTTTCTGAAATACGCGGACACAATGAAGCTTGTTCAAGGAGTTTTACCATAGCCACTGGTAGTAAGAGGACTGGCATGAACATTAAATGACATTGGGGGAGCAATGTGGAAGATGACCCAAACAAATCATCTCCAAATTGTGCCATCTTCTCTGAAAACAATTTTGCTCACTCCATCATGACCATCACTGGTTTTTGATCTGTGCTTTTATTTGTTTTTGGCTTAAAATATCATATCTAGGAAGATGATGCTGTTTAAGTTACAGGGTCCAAGTGAGAGTATTATTAGTATTGTATTGATTTCTTACACATGCTCATCAAATGCATTCAAAATGTTACTTCAAAAGAAATTAGGTTATTGGGAATGGCAAAATCGTATTGGCAATCCAATTTTCCTTCTAAAAAATTAAATTTCTGGCACCTTATATTCTGTTGGGGCTGGTTAAAATAATAAAAAGACTACTCCTTGCTTTAGCTTTTCCCTCTAAACCCAGAGGGGAGGGAAAAAAGAGGAAGAAAGGATTTGGTAAAAAAAACTTCATGGCACACTAGTCTCTACTCATTTTTTTAAAATACATGAAATCTAGTTTCTATTATATTAAATTTCTTTTCCTCAAATGGTTTTCCAAACTCGAAGTGAGCAAGAATGTTTAAAAGTTGTCTTCTCATTTAATAAAAAGAATTGAAAACTTTTTTTCGATACAATTTTGTTACAGCAAACCAGCTGCCTTCAAAGTAGTTCAGCTGTGCTTCAAAAGTAAATAGTACTTTTACGGCTGAATTGGGAGTCTTCAATGATGCCATTTTAGTTTCTTAAGTAAAAGTTCAACATTAAAGCAGCCCAGTTGCCTACCAATGAGCTCATCAGTGCCTGGAAAGATGATAGGCATGAAGAGATTGGACAATTTCAGAACCAACTATCAAGGAACCCAGATACCCCTATTAACATCTAGGAAATCTTAAAAAGAAGCAGCAAGAGATAAAGTGACTACAAAGAAATAATAATCAAAAACTGCAACACTGGCCTCAATCCATTCCATGACCATTAGCACACCTCATTTTTGTATCTCGGAGTGTATGGAGTTTTATGTTGCAAGAATTCTGAAGACTGTGTTTAAATTCCAGGTGTGTTGTTTTCTTCATTTAGTTCTTATAGTTATGACATACACAACCAAATGAGCTCAGAGTTATTAACCTATATTCCATTCATAACTTAAAAAAATACATTGCTAAGAGGTTTTTATACAGAAGGTCCATTTTTCCCCTACTTACTTTATGTTACTGGTAAAGGCCTTTAAAATATTTATACATTAGCTTCAAAAAAAGTGTTGCCATAATTAAATATTGTGAAATAAAATGCAGATGAATTCATTCTAAGTACGTAACTCCTAGAGACTAGATTTATGTTTTTGTTGGTGGGTGTTTCGACCATCCTGCTATCTCTTGTTTATTAGGCAAAATGTTAACCCCAAACAGGTTATGGTCTTCACTTTTAAACTTAAAAAATGAGCACGTGTTTGTGATTTAAATTTACAGTGTTTCAAGTGACTTTTCAATCGCTCTTTTTTAAAATCAGTAAAATATCATCAAGGAAATAGTAACATGCACCTAACTGAGAGGGCCATCTTTGACTCTTTCAAGTTACTTCACATAAGCAGACAAACCCTACCATGTCATACCATACAAACAATTTTAATTGTGTAGTTACAGTCAATAACCACTCCTAATCAGAACATTTCTGCATAAAGAAAATTGTGATACACTTATAAAAACAGCCAGCTGTAACAAAATAGCTGGTGTTTTCATAGCCATAAACTCATAAAAAAGAAATACACCTTTATACAGAAATTTTATACAGATGTAGCTTTAAAATTGATTGTAAACCAAAGGAAGACACATTGCAAACATCAATTATTTTCACATTAATTGCATAATTTTCTAAGGTGATCTATTAGTTTTATTTACCTAAGCTTATTTGCATGATAGTAAAAATTGCATACAACAATAAGAGTGAAGCTTATAGTATGAATTGCTTGGATAACATAGAGCACTTTTTATAGGCAACTGTGTAAAGCACATTTTTCTCTATTTAAAACTTTTAAGACACTTTGTTTTACTGCCCATCAAAATACATTTATAAATAGAAAAGAATCAGTATGGTAACAAGAGAAGCAATATTACATTTAACGGAAACTTCCAAAAAATTAATTACAACATGATGCTGCAGGATCTACAAATAAATAATGAGGACTAAATTGTGTTTCACATTTTCTTTTCATTTTTTTTTTTAAAAAATCATGTAACAATGAGAATGAAAAAAATTACAGTGAACTTTTATTTCCAAAATAAAAACAAATTTGAATTACGGCAGTGCCATATAATACAAGGCATTTGTTGGCATATGTCATCTTTAAACTGCATTCCACAGTCTATAGTTCTTTTGTAACATACAATAGAGTAACAAACTCTTTTTTTTTTTCTTCTTCTTCTTTTTTTAAAATAAGGGGCGAGTTTCCAAAGATCAGTGTGGAGTGTTACAGAAATAATTAAAGGAAGGAAATCATAATCACAGAAAGTTATAATGCTTGTTTGAGGCTCCAGAATAATAAAAAAAAAAAAAATTCTTTTTTTAAATTAAAAAAAAAAAATCACTGGTTATCATGCCTACGGGGTACACACCTCGATGTGTCCCGTGAACAGAAATTCTAACTTTTAATACCAAACAATCCTCGATGCTTCACCTGGGGCTGCCAAGCAGTTTGTAAAACAGAGTAAAACATTTAGTGCAGTCCGTATCATCCTTCCTCAACTCTCCTGTTTGTGCAAGTTTCTGAAGCTTCATTGGCCAAACCGTGGACAAGGAAGGTTTTTCCGGGAATACAAGGTGGACCTCCCCTTCCGGTAGTCAATCCCAGTGGCACTGCTGAGTGGAAGTGATACTCCGAGCTCAGTCTTTCAGGTCGGCGTTAATGTCTGTGTTCCCTTCCGCCGACAGCTCCTCTTCCAGCTTCACCGAGAAAAGGGTGTTAGCATTTTTGTCTTGGACGCTCTCCTCCAAATCCTTAAGCAACTCCTCCTCCTTGTACTCGGCCACGTCCACCTCCAGGCCCGAGTTGTCCTTCAGTTTGCCGTGGTGCTTGAGATAATACCGCTGGTTCTGAAAGAACTTGATGATGGTGTACTTGGGGAGGTCGAGCTGCGCCGACAGAGTCTGGATGGCCTCCTCGTCCGGGTACAGGCCGACGTCTTGGATGAAACTCTGCAGGATGCCCAGGGCTTCCACGGAAATCTTGGTCCGCGGCCGGGCCTTCTGCCGGTTGTCGTCCTCGGCCTCGGCGGGCGAGGCCACCGTGGGCTGCCGCGGGGGGAGCCGGGGCCCGCTGGGCTGCTGCGCCTGCGCCTGCGGGGGCGGCGGCGCCGGCTGCTGCTGCGCCTGCGCCTGCGGCTGCTGCTGCAAAGAGACAAGCGGACAGTCAGAGCGCTGCCTGCGGCGGCGGCGGCGGCGGCGGCGGCGGGCGAAACCACCTCGAAGGAGGGAAGGGGGGGGCACGGGGGTCTACCTGTAGCTTCTCCGACGGAGGCGGGAGGGGCGGGCAAACAATCGCGACCAAAAGGGAGGCCCGTCAGATGGCCCACGGCAGCGGGGAAGGAAGTCAAGTAGATAAGAGGCAGGGAGGGAGGTGTCTGATGGGGGAGGGGGTGGCTGATGGGGGAGAGGGTGACTGATGGGAGAGGGGGTGACTGATGGGAGAGGGGGTGACTGATGGGGGAGGGGGTGACTGATGGGAGGAGGCTGACTGATGGGGGAGGGGGTGACTGATGGGAGAGGGGGTGACTGATGGGAGAGGGGGTGACTGATGGGAGGAGGCTGACTGATGGGGGAGGGGGTGACTGATGGGAGAGGGGGTGGCTGATGGGGGAGGGGGTGGCTGATGGGGGGTGACTGATAGGGGAGGGGGTGACTGGTGGGGGAGGGGGTGGCTGATGGGAGAGGGGGTGGCTGATGGGGGAGGGGTTGACTGATGGGAGGAGGGGGTGGCTGATGGGGGGTGACTGATGGGAGAGGGGGTGACTGATGGGAGGAGGCTGACTGATGGGGGAGGAGGTGACTGATGGGAGAGGGGGTGACTGATGGGAGAGGGGGTGACTGATGGGAGGAGGCTGACTGATGGGGGAGGAGGCTGACTGATGGGGGAGGGGGGTGACTGATGGGGAGGGGGTGACTGATGGGAGAGGGGGTGACTGATGGGGGAGGGGGTGACTGATGGGGGAGGGGGGTGACTGATGGGGAGGGGGTGACTGATGGGAGAGAGGGTGACTGATGGGGGAGGGGGTGACTGATGGGGGAGGGGTGGCTGATGGGGAGGGGGGGCTTGTTTCCTCATCGGAGGTCAGGGGAGCCTCCCCACCCTTCATTTTCAGTCTGGCTCACGGAATGAAAACTCAGCGCACCGAAAATGTGAGCCACAACCTTCACCAGGATACGGATCCGAAGGCCAAGACAGCAGAGCAAACGATGATGGAAATAATTAACAGAGATTTAAAATGAAGATTGAAAGGGCACCTGGGCGGCCCAGTGGTTGAGCATCTACCTCCTTGAGCTCAGGGCGTGACCCCGGGTCCCGGGATGGAGCCCTGCATCGGGCTCCCCAAGCAGGGAGCCTGCTTCTCCCTCGGCCTGTGTCTCCGCCTCTCTCTCCTCTGGGTCTCTCATGAATAAGTACATATTTTTAAAAATTAAATGAAGATTGAGGAGTAAGGATTTCAAAGACGTTTTAGAAAGGAGTGCTACAGACCCGCGGGGGGGGGTGTGTGTGTGTAAAGAAACCTGTGTTTTGACCCCATTTCATCCATGGCTAAAGCAAGGAGCAAGAAGATAAAGTTTATTTAAATTCCAAATAAAATGGATAAATGCCTGTTCTTCAGCATTATCCCTTAAGGCTCCGAAGGATTTCTGAGATTCTCACGTTTGTGAATTTCCTACCAGTCAGTTCCGATTTAATACACATACAATTTCTTATCAAATTGCACTAGGCTGACACTGCAAGTTTTTTTTTTTTTTCTTCTTACCGGAAAATAAAAGTTTGATGCACCGTATAACGGCTAGTAAATTGTTTTGTCTATAGTAAACTCAGATGTGATTAGGATTTAAATTTAGTGTATACAGACACTTTTTCGTAATTAGTGTCTGTACACGTGCGGTAATTTCCATACACAATTATACATAACAAATGTGTGACACATGCACATACTGTATACTCTATATCCATAATTCTTATCATCAAAGCAAATCAACCTGAGTGAGCGGCAAAATATTAGAGCCTTTAGACTGTGCCTAACCATTTCCTTTTATCCCCCTAAGAAACAGTTTTATTAAAAACAATTTACCTTTTCAAACAAGTACTATTTTTTATTACTTAACATATATATACCTTTCTCTTTGTTTTTGCCAAGCAGTAAGTTTTTTAGGCTTTCCTGATGATTTCAGTGCTTGATATCCTAAGGGATTCTCTTTTCCAATTTATCTTTAATACATACTCAAGGATTTTTTTTTTTCCTAGTGGGTGGATAACCCTATTATTGTTGGTTTTAGCTCCCCATATATATGTGTGTGTACATATATAGTCTCCACCCGCCCCCACAGCAATACCAAGAAATAATGCAGGTGATTCAACAAAGACAGAATTTTAGGACCCTGGAAGGCAGTGGCATTTTCTCTTAACGGGAAAAGCTAAAAACATCCCCTTGGATTTCACAGAAATACATTCTACAGCTCCAGTTCATTCAATATGCTTCCTTTGAAATCAAGGCCATAGAGCACCAACAAACTATCTGATGCCAGAACTTTCCAATCTAGATTCATAGGGGAGTTCCCTCAGTGGATGAATGGAGACAAGTTCCATGACATGACCGGCTAAGAAGCACAAGGCTGAATCCGCTGGCACAGTGGTCTCTGGCCACCACCACGGTTATAGTATGTCCTTTGCAAGTCTGAAAATTCTGACCAAGGGAGCAGGTCTTTATGCCACCCCCTCTCTTGCTGGTATAGGTAACTTGTAACTTGTGCCCGCTCACCTGAGGAGCAGCACCGAGCCACGGTGCAGGGGTCAGCAGGCCTGGTAAGAAAACGCCTCTAGAATCTCCTGTCCCAAGGGTGGTGGGAGAGGGGCTCTAAAGGAAAGACAAACAGACATGACTCACCCCTAACCTGTGTTCTGTGAGGGTGTCAGGAGACAACTGCAAGGTGAAGGAAGGGCCAAGGAGTCAGAAACAAGATTCCAATTAGGTTTCCCTCCCCTCCTCTTTTTGGACAGTATCCAAGGTTATATAGAGTTGCGACTGTACAAATCACCTCTACGGAAACAGCAGTAATTCCTGTCCTAAAGGGCAGTATTAGTAGTCATTAAGGAATCGGTGGTATTTCTTAAATGGATTTTTAAAAAACAAAAACAAAATTTGAGCTCTCACACAAGAAACAACCCAATTCTAACAAAGACACTTGTCAAACAAGAAGTGTAAAAAAGGGGGTTCCTGCCACATTGTGGGTGGGGAAATGAAGGAAGAGGAGCACAATACACATGTTGGAAAAAGTGTGCTAATTTTCCTTTTATTCCCCTGAGCAAGATGGCAGTGTATCGTTATCTCTTGCTAAAGCCTATGTTTAGACTGGCGGGAAGAAGAGAAACGCTAATTTCCCTGCTAAGTTTAAAGCTCTATTTACTTAGTGCTATATTGAATTGGCCAAGGTAAACGAACCTGAATCTGCTCTGCTGGAACATGGATAATGTGGGGCGGCCTGTCGCCATGGTGATGCACCGCGTTGCTCTCCTGTTCATAAATGGCATCACGTTCTGGCTGAGGAAGACTGAGGAACCTTCGGATCATGGAGAGGTTCTCCCACAGAGTCCTGTTTTCTGGAGAAGGATCTTCTTTCCAGCGTAACAGCTCACACAACCACCCCTTAGAGACAAGGGCATAATAGGTCAGTTCATGCCTGTGGGGGGGGGGGCTGATATTTTCCATTACGAGCTAAAAAGAAAAGACCTTGTAAAGTTAACTTTCTTCATAAGTTCCAAACACTCCAATCTCAAAAAACGTTTTTTAACCTGTTAAGGGAGAATAGCTGTGGCTGTCAAGAAGGCAGGCTCTGTTTCTAATAAATGTTCAGATTTGCATCTTAAAGGAGGGTCATGTTTTTTAAGATTCCAAGGGCAAGACACATTTACCACGGACTTTGCAATATGTGAAATAGGAGAAAGGCAAAGCTGAATGTGCTTCTTGTCTTGCCCAACGTTCTTGTCTGATGAGCAGCCATCTGAGAGCCTGAAGGTATTTAAGAAGAGATAGGACAGATTTTTAAAATAATTTGTTTTCTGAAAGGATTCCCTAAGTTTATGATTTTTTGTATCAGGAAGGAAACTATGTGTAAATGTGTGTGTGTGTGTGTGTGTGTGTGACCGAGAGAGAAAGGACACAGGCAGTAGTGTGAGCAAGAATGTTGTCCAGTCTAAAGCATAATGATCAGAATGGGCATTAGAAGACTTCTCCAAAAACTTTCCAGAAAGACATCTCAGAGCCTGTTTTTTCCTGCCCACTGCAGTGCGCAACATATGATTCACCAGACAAGAATTTTAATAGATTTCCTGAGTTAAGAGAGAAGGAAATGTCCAGTGAATACCAAAACCTGAACCTCTCTGATGACTCCCCTAAGGCCCCATTTTTGATCCTCAGAGTATCAAGAAATGACTGGTCTAACAGAGTACATTGTCTAACATTTTTGAATCCTCATCTCAAACATCCTTCATCTCGCCTGCCACAATGAACACTCGCCACTGGGGTGGAGAGTAAGAGGGAGACAGTCCCAACCCAGATCCCCTCACTGGCAAGGCAACTACCTCCTGCTGCCATGCTGCCTGCTAACAGCTACACTTCTTTGGAGCAATATCTGGAGTCATCTCTACCTGAAGATGAGTGGACAGTTACTCCACATCCTCGCTTGACCCCCTCATGCTGGGGTGGTGAATGACTGGCTTACCAGTGGTACAATGTCCCTGCCCTCTTCCTCCAAAGTGACAACTCATTCAACCCTTCAATCTACTCTTTGGAGATGCCCCTCTGCCCTGCCTTCCTTCATCAATACAGACTACCTGAGACCATATTTTTACTGGGCCCCTTCCTTTTCTCCCTTCCTCACTCCTTCCAAGTCCTTCATAAAGTCATACATACCTGATTCCCTCTTAGGCTCTACTTTAGTGGCTTGACCAAAGATAAAGGAATTTCTTGGAAATTCCAAGTAAATGAGTTGGACAGGAGTGGAACGAGCAGTTTCTTTATTATCTGATTTTTAGAACTAGCCAAGGAGAGTTTGTGTGTGTTGTGCAATTGTTGTTTGGGGTGAGACCAGAGAATGATATGGCTTTTCTTCCCTTTATCTGAAACTGAACCACTGGAGAAAATGCTCCTTCCCCTTCTAATTGCAATATACAGTGAAAAGAAATAAGGCCCACTTTCCCCCAAATGGCTCATTTGAGAGAATTTAAAAGGAAAGCTGGAAAGCTGATAACATCAGTTTCCCAAAGCCCACTACTGACCAGCCAAGGGTGAATGACTGTTGCTAAACCTCATGAGATCTACTAATTTTTCTGAGATATTTGTTTCTCTACTCAACAGGTCCTATAATTAAACAAATATGTACAAGGGGATAGTCATGCAATCATGCACTCATTCAACGCCACTGAATGTGCAATTCAAGGCTATGAGCGCAGGCAGTAAACTGAACATTTACCTGAGAGAATAATAGTTAAAAAAAATAATTGTGATTAGCATGTCACTGAATATGCTTCTTTTCTAACCATGGCAATTCTATGTTTATTTCCAGAAAAATATGATGATGTGTCATATTTTAGCTCTATTTATAGGAGTCTAATATTAACTCTCAAACTGCATTTGAGTATTTGAAGTATTTGAGACCCACTTGCATACAGTGCCCTGGAGATGTTGTTTATTTAGCTCTTATTGGCAAATATTTGCTATCTGGATTGAGCCATGAAAACGTTTTATACTTTCCAAATCTCAGCTATTTCTTTACACTTTACCTCTAAGTTTGGATGCTGTGCAGATTTTAGATATCTGTCTTCCTGTAGGCTTGACTATTAGCTATGGTTGAGATGACTCCTCCTCCCCTTTCTCTCCATTCTTCAGTTATAGCAATTGACAAGCTCCCATGCCTAAATAGAGCAAAACTGCTACAATTCTATTTACCTTTTAAAATGTCAGAAGGTTCATAAAAAACAGAACAGAAAAGTTGTTGGGGGGGGGGGGTTGTACTTAGCTAGTATTGTATACTATTGCAGTAAGTGCCAAACATTGAGTATCTAAGAATTTTTTTTTTGAAAGAAATAAAAACACTTGTAACTAAAATTTGCTTAAAGTTAAATTAAGAACAATTCACATAAGAAAAGCTTCTTGGAGAGAGCTGAAAAACTCCAATAATTTTTCCAATCCTTTAGAAACTTTTTAAAGTAACAGATCAGTTAGCACTTGGATATATGTGAAAAAACATGTGGATCACAGATGTTCTTTGGAAAAGAAAATCATTAGTTCTTTTAAAATGGCTAATAATGATAGCTAATTCCTAAACAATCACACTCATGCTGGTTTAACAAATATTTCAGAAAAAGAGCCCTGACTCATTCAACAAATATTTTGCTCATATTGTCACTTCTGTGTCTCTATACTTATGAGATGGATCCTTATTTTTATTAATTGCCCGTGACTAACATAACATTTCCAGTAGTTTGCTATTAACCTCTGCCCTTAAATAATACTTCTAATTCCTTATCTAAAAATAATTTGATGAATTATAAGTTTGAAGCATGTCTCTGCTAGCCTTTCAAGAGACATGATGATTTTAAGAGACTGAAATCAGATGCTTCTTAGAAAAATATTTAACGGTGCAGCTGGGAACTGTTAGCTCTACAAGGGTATTCCAAAAAGAAAAAAAAAAAAAAAAGAACTAAAAGGGGGGTAGTGCTTTTCTTGATGTGCATATCTCTTAAAAAATAATGGAAAACAGACATTTTGACACACAAGTTCTTTGTCATCAGAGACACTGGCACATTCCCAATTTATGTTGGCAAAGATAAGATTAATTCATTCTAATACTATTTAAATACTTTGGAATATTCTGACTACCTCAAATCCTATCAATTGAGACTCTATTAATGATGACAGTAATCTGATCTATGTCTTGCACAAAGTGACTAAAAAAGCCAAATGCTTTCTAACTCCCCAATACCTTTTTCTAGGTCATTTTTTCCTAAGTGATATTGTTAGAGCAAACAAACTTGGTAAGACAATGAACATGTCAGAATATTGTAATACCTGACAAATAATGATGATTCTCCTAAGTACTATATTGGTTTTTAAATGATAAATGTATAGATTCACTTGGTAGAAGAGAGACAAGGAATGAAATGCAGTACTTTGTTGCAAAATGTAAATATAATTACATTTTTAAGAGTGGTCTCTGGGACTTGAAATATTATAAGACCATAGGTAGGAGTAGTGAGCTACCCCCCAAATTAAATTAGATCACGACTGTTCTGTACAGTAGAAAAGACAGGAGAGTAGCAGCCTTAAAATAATGAGACCGATCCATTCTCAGAAAACTAAAATGGTACAAGGAACAACCTAAAGTTTAAATGTAGTAAATTTGCCAAGCAACATTACACTGCATATAAAAAGGGCAAAATATAAACAGTAGCCACATGTAAATAAATTAGTAAAACTTTCAGGATGTTACTACTTTTCAAACTGACGAAGTTTAATTTGACACCTTCTGTTCTAAACCCTTTGTTTCTATTCAAAATCACGCCTTGAGCTGTTGCTATCAATCACAGCGCTCCCCTATTACTTAAAAAAACTGGCATGAACCCTGAATAAGCTGAAAATGCCATGCAGATGAATTCTGAGATAATATGTTCAAACCTGTTATATACAACACAAATCCTGTAAAGTTATGTATTGTAAACCTACATTTATTGAGAACTAAAAGTCTTAAATCCATCTGCCACAAAGGAAATACTGTTATGTACTTTATAGTAACCAAGAACCATCTGCAAATGTCTTGCTACCGTAAGCAAGAAAATGGTGCAGAAGATGCTAAACCTAAGACTGCATAAAATAAATAACATTCGTTTGACTGGTTTTGGTGAGGGATCTATTAAAAAAAAAAAAAAAAAGTAAGATCGGGGGGGAAAAAAGGAAAGAGAGAAAATGCAGAATGACTGCCAAACCAGTACTGAAAAAAAGCAAAACAAACTCAATGACAACACAATGGCAATTTATTATGGTCCATGAAACACATGACTGTATGCTCATTTTAAAGGAAAAATTAGCAGTTCTAAACTCAATATTCTAATGATGTGCTTTACTGACAGAATCTTGTTGTACCACATTTAAATAAAAATCCTGGCACCTTCATCTCTCAGCTGCTAATTTCCAACCAAACTCAATCCCTGATTTCCACTCCACTCCTTTTAGAACAATTAATTCAAGTCAATTCACTTCGAACATTTTAACGGAGAAGGGGTGCGCAATGATTCTAATTGAGTCAGAGAAGTAACCTCCTTTCCTGAATGGAATTTATTGTACCTCTACAGTCTCACGCACATAAAAAGAGAACCCTTCCAGGGTCTGTTCTGTGACAGAGCTGGGAGCACAGAGCACAACTAGTTTTCCAGGGGAAAAGAGGTTTCAGCATTCTCTAAGAAAAAAAAGTCCTTTCACACAATACACAGATACGTATATATTATTGTTACATATACATTTTAAACCCAAGAGCTATAAAAAAAAGAGAAAGAAAATGACAATTCTTGCTGCAACGAAGAAGGAAAAATGCATTTTAAGAAACGGAAGGATAATTTGAGTTCTAAAAAGCAAAACATTTTATAGTCTGTATTTATTCCCCCTCACCCTCATCTTTTATGTGTTATTTGCAGGAGTATTTTGTTCCAATCTCTGGGGCATATAGTATAATAATATATGATATTAAAAGAAATCAATCTAAATAGGGACGTATTTGATACAAACATTTTAGTGGAAAGCATGAATTACATTTGAGCAAGTAGTAGGAACAAGGATTAAGTACATAATCCATTAAATAGTACTTCCAACAAAAATTCAGTATTGTAGACTAAACTACACCAGGCATTTTGAATGAGTACATTTTCAACAACTAACTATAAAGCTAGCAATTTATCATTCAGCAAATAATTTTCTACTTTTAAAAGAATCCGTAAGTGTTACTTATGCTAATGAAGACAGTTTTTAATCTGCCCACAAACATGCTAATAGAGGGCAATTTTTTTTTATTTACAAAGCTGTCGGCACTCAAGGGTAATTTCATATCAATGTTCTATAAGCTGGGGGGAAAATGGGTTCTAATTGTCAGAGTTGCGGAATCTTTCACCTTTAGCATGAAGGTTTAAAGATATCACAAAGATGCACGGTGACTAGCAGTGTTTTAAGCTATCCCTTTAACATTCCAGAAGCATTCTAGTTTCACACTTTTTATGTTTTTAACACACTCTGCCTCAAATACAGTCTTAACACACAGCACTTCTTTGGGGGCCCTAATGCAGAGACACACACACACACAGGGCCTTGTGCAGGTACAACTCCGCTTCCAGGTTTGAGGCTCGGATGCTTCCCGTACCAACTTCAATCCTCTTTTTCAAGAACAATCATCACATTTCAAACAGTGAGAAACAGAACAGTGGCAAAGCAATATTGAAAGCATTTTAAATTATTTACTCAGTTAAGAGGGTGAAAGGATACTTTAAACACATCAAATTTCATCGTCTAGGCCATTTTTTGGTGGCAAAGTGGTATTGATCTTTCCAAATGCTTAAAATTAACTATTTTCCAGAAGGTCATTATTTGATTAAACGCATTAAAGTTGAGGGCAAGAAGTGATGCACTTTTTCTTCTTCCCCATTCAAATCATCATATAATTTAATAAAAACCATCCCATCATGTCCTGTAATAAAAACGCTTATCTTAAGATACTGTTCTTTACCTAACATATTAACCTTTAAATGTTATGAAGTTCTTCAGAAGAAAAACCTTTGCTAAAGCAGATTATTCTATAGCATAATGAGAGGTCCCCACCATTAACATTAATAAAGATACATGTTCTCCTCTATGGAATTAGGAGGAAATACATTAATCTTTCTCCCCAGTTTAATAACATCTACTTTGTGTACAGTGAAGAGAATCTCGGCAGGCGCGGTAACTTTTCCTGCTAACATTGGTCTTACTAAAGAAAACATGGGAAGTTTGAACAGAGACGTACCAATAAATTTTCATGCTAAAAGTAGCACATCACATCCACTTTATTTAAAGATGGGTTTTAAAAAGAAACATATTTAGGGTTGAGTTTAAGCCCCATGTTGGGTATGGAGCCTACTTAAAAAGAAACATATTTAAATGGGATATTTGTGTATGTGTGTGTGTATCCCTCAAATATATTTATTTTCAAGGTATGGTTTCTAATATTTGCATTTGCTGAAAAGATAAAAAGACCCCAATCATGATATTTAAAAATTATTACAATGTTTAAACTTCTAAACTGGTACTGTTTTAAACTCTCTCCAGGTTATACAAGGTACTTAGTATCTTAGCCAAAAATCTGTGGGTTTCCATATTATGGCAATAGGGCATACAATGGCTACTCGTAAATTTTTCATGCGTTCATTTTTGCTACTTTGTCTTTAAGAGGTTAAACACTTAAGCAGTTTCTGGAGTCTGGTTGGTTTTTCTATCTTTTTTATTTCCTGGAGGTTTCTTATTAGCAAAAAGAAATATTCATACAATTTAAGGAAAAGCTCCCATTAAAATTTAGTGAATTTTAAATAATCAGAATCATTGGTAAATAATTTTTATTATGCAATTTTGCTTAAATTTTGAGCAAGTAAAAAAAATGAAGTTCTTCAGAAGAAAAACCTCTGCCAAAGCAGATTATTCTATAACATAATGAGAGGTCCCCACCATTAAATTGTTTTTATGTTCCCCTCTTTTCTACCTTCTCAAAGCCACTGACTTTATGGCACATATAAATATAGT
Organism: Nyctereutes procyonoides; assembly: GCF_905146905.1. Lineage (NCBI taxonomy): Eukaryota > Metazoa > Chordata > Mammalia > Carnivora > Canidae > Nyctereutes > Nyctereutes procyonoides. The sequence continues at coordinate 25,081,535 of NW_026575042.1, read as the reverse complement.
GTTTTCTTTTGCTACAGATTGTTTGATCCATAATAAGATTATCAGATGACAATCTGGCCAGAGTAGATAAAAATGGTTCTTATTTAAAAAGGTGGTCGGGCAAGGAGATCTTACAGTAAGAATATTTTCAGGAGGTAGAATCTGAATAGGGAAAAAGGAGGAATGAAGAAAAAAGCATGCAACTGTAGATAACATTAAGAAAACAATCTTGTAATTTGTATGAAACAGAATTCCACAGAAAGGTTGAATTTTCCTTTAAAAACATTAGATTTGGAAGATATCTAACTTAAATGTTTAATTTTTCTTATACTTTATAAACTAACCTGCTTTCAAGATTCTTCAAAGCTTAAGTGAAACAAAAATCTGGCTTACATGTCTGATGCTTGTATATGGACTTGGAAAAAGAATTTTTTGTTTTTTCCCCTCAACCTAAGATGTATTTTTGACATTATATAAGTTTCAGTAATATGATTTGGCTCCTGTTTAAGATTTATACACCCTGTACCTTAATATCTTAAGTTTTAATATTTTTTTTAATATATATCCATTTATTTTAGAGAGAGAGAAACATGGAGAGAGAGGGGGCAGAGGGAGAGGGAGAGAAAGGATCTCAAGCAGACTACCCACTAAGTATGGAACCAGAGGCAGGGCTTAATTCCAAGATCCTGAGATGATGACTTAAACTGAAACCAAGAGTAAGTTGGATGCTCAACCGACAGAGCCATCCAGGTGCCCCAATACCTTTGTTAAGTATTTATTCTCTCCTCATTCTCCATAGTTACTGTCAATAAAAAACAGAAAACTTAGCACTCCCAAGGTTCATCAATTTTATCCTTGTTTCTATCATAAAGAATCATCTACTCTTTTCCCCTTGTCCAGCAATGACTTGTCAGTCTGGGACCCTTTCTTCTTAAATTACGCTCTAAGGCACCAAACATTCTTTTTAATTACTTCTGAGGGACAATTATTTCAATTTCTGTACAAAAAAGCTTTTAAGTAATCATTCCTTTTCTTAACTCAGGGGAAAAAGTAACCCAATGATGACTAGAGCTTTGATGAAGAATGAGAGAACAAATGCTATCATATAGAGTTGTGATGCCTACAGGAAGCAGATAAATATGATGTCTAATTTAGCCTATGGAACTTCCTGACAGGTAAGTTACACGTTTAACTAAGCTTTCTTGAATACTCCTAGTGATCTTTGAGACATTCTTGGAAAAGAGATGGTGGGACGAAAATCATTGCTCTAGTCTTCTGCTTTCAAACTGCCCAAAGTTATCTTATCTGCTGAAAATGACCTTCAAAGGCTTCCTATTGTAGAGAAAATGCTCACACTCTCTATAGCTGCCCTGAAGGCTGCTCCCAATTGCATTCATATCCTAATTCACGGGACTATTTATTAGCTGTTGCCCAACATTTCCCCACATTCTATTCTCTGTTCTTCACACTAACAGGAGAGCTCTTTCTCCTTTTTCTTGCCCATGCAAATACTAACTCACCTTCAAGTCATCATCAGGCACCTCAGTATATCAATAGAGCGTTTATGCATGTGAACTTAAGCAAATTACCTTTTTGAACCTCAGATCCTCCTCTACAAAGTGCAGGCAATAACAGTATTAATTTTGCAGGATTGTGGCTGGTACAAATGAAATAGAACACATTCAACTCTGTGCCTGGTCCATGATAATTACAAAAAGGTCTGATGAACTTAACTGAAAGCACTTGCCTTGAAATGGCTCTCTGTATATTTGGGAAGCATTCAAAAATAACCACCAGGGCAAGGCAGTGCATGATAAAGGTCAATGATGGACAGACACCAAGTGGGATCCAGGTGGTAGTGAACAAGAGATAGTTTGAATAGTCAAGGAAGTCTTTACTGATGAAAAGTGATATTGGCTTGGCCTTGAAGAATGGGCAATGTTTAAAATGAGGTGGATAATGAAAAAAAGGAGATGAATTAGCAATGTACCAGGAAAAAATAGTAGACCAGTTGCTTTTGAACTGACTGTGCCCACCATTCTTTTGCTAGAGCTCTTTACCATACTGGACTTTGAGAATACTTAATTACTGTGACCTTAACTCCTCTACATACTGTATTTATAAGATCCACTTGTTAAGAAAGCCTGGGTTTTAACTTGAATTCCTATTCTATTATGTACTAGCTCTGTACCTTTGGTCAAGTTATTCAAATTCTTTAGACCTCAATTTTCTCCTCTATAAAATGGGGGTAATTTTCCCACTATTCATAGGGTTGCGAGAATTAAATGAGACAACTCATGCAAGGAGATGGGCACACAATAACGGTATGATGAATGTCATTACTATTTTTACTGTTGTTATCATCACACAGATAATCCAAAGGAATGTGACTATCTAGGGAGTTAATGAAAATAATTCAGTTATCACGTCCCAACCTGAACCCAGTATCTCCCTCCTACAGACTAGGTTCTCCTCTGATGTAGTTTAACTCAATTAATAGCATCACCACCCACCCAGTCACCTGGGCTGAAAGGCTGTTATTTAAAGTATAAATTGGTATAATCTTACTGAAAGGCAATGTGGAAATGTTGAATGTAGAAATGTCTAGTAATCACCTTTAAAACACAAAAGCCTCTTTTGATCCAGTAATTCTACTTTTGAGAACTGATCCAAAATAAATGATAATTAAAGATGTATACAAATATTTAACTGTAATAATGTTCATGTTAGCATTATTTGTGATAGCAAAAGTAGAATATAACTTAAATATATCTCAGTAGGGAATTAAAAGGTATGTATAGCATATGAATAAATGTAAGACATATTCATGCACATATATATGTGTACACACATGTATGCATGTGTGTCTACATACAGGCATGTATAAAGAACACACATACAAGTGTGTACACGTATATGTGTATGTATACACATACATGTGTATGTATACAAAGAACATAAATCAGCCTATCTTTAGTTAATTGAGATTATACATATTTCTTATGTTCTTCCTTATGCTTGCATTTTTTTATTTTTCTAAATAAATACATAAATAAATGCAGCTGTATGTTTTTAATAAAAAAATAGCAAAGAGCTTCAGATTAAAAATCTGATTTTTCTTGTCTGTTTACTTTATAAGAGAACAATCATGAATTCCTGCCAATTCTACTCCTTCAGAACGTTTCTTGAATTGGTTCCTTATTTTCCATTCCTATTGCTCTGGTTCAGGCCCTCAGTATTTCTTCCATGAACTAACGCTGATGGGTTTCTTTAATCCAGGCCACTGCCAACTCAGCTGAATTACATTTATCATAAACAAATGTCCACACAAATGGCCCTTTGAATGGCATACTCTTCACTTTCTTTCACCCAAGGGGCCTAGACATGCCCTGAGGCTCACGCTTCAATGAGTAAGTGTAAAAATGCAGCAAAGAATTCTCTGTAACACTGAAGTGGCACTAAGTTTGGAGAATGAGAAAGGTATAAAAACTACACAATCTGGACCATTTAGTTAGTGGCAAGAAACTGTATACATCTCTGTTATTCCTGAAGATATCCTGTATTGTAGCAAAGTCCAACAACTTGCATTCATAATGATGTTGCATTTCAAAAAAACAAGATTCAAACTGAGCTCAGCTTACTAGGTTTAAGGAGGCAGGGAAGCACTGTTAAAGGCTTCTGTCAAAAGCAAATACATCTGATTGTTTAAAGAAGCTGAATGAGAAACTTCATTTTTCCCAAACCCCTCAATCCAAATAAGTACTCTTATATGGCAATGTTATGAAGTAAATTTCTTATCATGATGCATCTTAAAGTCACTATTAAAATTTTGCAGTATTTATTTTTCTATTCAAAATCATGAAGAAAAAAGTGTTGCTGAATCTCCACATATGCCATGTGCCAAAAAAAAAAAAAAAAAAACTTATAAAAGTGTGAACTTACAAAATGAACAACTTTTAGGTGATGATTTTACCTGATATTTGTTTGTTTACTTACAAAAATAATTTACTACAGGTTATTTTAACAAATATTTCTGCCAATGCATTTTTAATTCATTTATATGAAACTTTTCAACGCTGCAGAGATCTCCTAGAATGAACTATACATCCCATTATGCATATTTTAGGGGCTGGGAATTAAAAATTTAAGTCTTCCCTCTATGATGTTGTAGGAAAGAGAACAAAGAATGTTTAAAACTGGGGGAAGGCAATTCGGGATTGTAAAACTTATGGGACTCATATCCTAAGAGGAACAATCAAACGGGCAGGGTCATTATAAGCTCCCGAGCTGCTTATGATTTTGCTGATAAAGTAACACACATTTTGTGGCCAAAACCCACATCATTTTATCCATCATGCAAACCTACTAATCAGAGGTTGTCTTAATGAGGGACTCCGATCTGGTGATTCACAAGGACACATCAAAAAAAGAAACCGTAAATATTTCTAGAAGCATCATGTGGATCCCAGTGACAATGGCTGTGTTATAATTTTTACCAATAAAGGGAGACAAGGGGGGCTGGGAATTGCTGCACAGGCCATGTCAGTCACTTCTCATGACCACTGATCCTTTTCATACCTGGAGAAGACAGGCTCCAAGAGGGGCCCTGGGGAAAGAGGACAGGAGTCTGACCCTACTCTGTCTTTCTGAGGACAGAGGCCCTCTCGTCCCACCCGGACTCCCTTAGGAATGTGCTGAGTTTTGTGAGGGCAAAATTGAAAGCAGATGAAATGTGCTTCTGGATCATTTTATCCTTCTACAAATATTTATTAATTGCCATCTATGTGCCACCTACTACTGTGTGGACTAAGAGGAGATGTAGAGACAGATATAATAGGGAGTCACTTCCACCAGCACTTACAATCCGGTGAGGGGAAAACAGCTTATACCTCAGATGTAAGTTGATATAAAGGTGAATTCCCCGACACAGTCTCTAGTCTAAGGGCAAAGGGCCCTCCTCTCACAAAGTCCTGCACTATATGTGGCATCAGAATGTTGGAGAAAAGGCTGCCAATAAGGCTTCTGTTTTTGCTGTTGTTTTAAATGTTACTACAATGAATCTAAACCCCTGCTTACATGCTCTGAAGTGAAGGGCACTTGAAAAATAAGCACACTATAAAGTAATAAGTAACAAATGTTTCCCTGGTAAATTTAAGAATTCTTCAGCTAATGTACTAAAAAGAAAATGTAATTTTTTCCCTCACATATAATTTATCTAATCATTTATCTCGTTTCTTTTTTGCCATTGACCCTTTTGGCAAGCTGGTAATGCCCACAGATGATGCCTTCCAGAACAATGTTTTTGCATGTCTGAAATAAAATAAGATTATGAAGAAAAGCCAATTATGCTGAAATACAGTTATCAAAAATTTGTGATATAGTAATATAAATGCTTCTTTATTAACACACTAAATAACATCTAACGAGAGATCTGATAAGTACTATAATTTTGTAGTGATGAACAAAGATAATATTTTGAGATATCTGCAATAATTTACCGTGATATGAAAATATTTGTGAATTTTACTGGTGACAAATTCCTATGTATTGTTACTACTACTATGATTTGTTGCCCATATTTATAACTGAATAAAATGTCAAATTTCAGTAACATGTTAGTGCAAATAAAGGTATCTTTCTCTTTCCGAGTTTATGGACCCCTGTGGGGGAGGGAGGAGACAGGTTAAGAACTCCTACCACACCACATGTGTGTATATACACATATAGATATGCCAACACACATACACATATTTCAAATATTGTTCTAGAATCATATATGTTCCTAGCTTAGAAAACTGGTATTTATGGATTCATGAAACAGATTTCCTGTTTTTTGGTTTTGTTTTTTGCCACTAATGGACATGGTCTGTTAGAGATGGGTTGGAGGAAAATAGTTAATCACTAGTACAATTGTTCCCAGACTATGTCCTGGGGAGCCCCACATTTCCATTGGGGCATCTCAACAGTGCCATGGTTGCTGAGAATGCTCACCCTCACCCAATCCTCAAGTTGGCCAAAATGAGAGAAGACTTTGATTAATTTATTTCAGTGCTGGAGGAGATTTCCTTCATAGAACAATAGTTTGACAGCTTAAAAATTTTTGATTAACAACTCTACTAGCACATATATTCCTCACTGTTTTTCCCTGGTCCTACTATAAATTCAAAAAATGGGTTTATAACCTATAAAATGGTGAAGAGAGTGACCATATTCTAATTTAATTAACTTCATACCATCCAAATAACTGTAAGGGTAGTCAAGATTAGTAGATTATCCTTTGAGAAATGTCTGTCAGAAAAGGAACACTAATGAGGTTTTCCAAAGACACATGGGTTTCCCAAACAGAAGGGGATAAGTAGCAGGCGAGAGAGAAGATAGCAGCAGGGAAAAGAATAAAAGAATGACATGGGGAACTATGCAAAAGTTAGGAAACCAGAGGTAACCAAATAATAGTCCTTGCTCTCAGCACCACTTTTCAAAGAGCAAATGGTTATAGGATTTGAGGACAGGGCAGAAGGGGTCTAGTCAAATACAGGGCTAAAGAAAGAAAAAAAGTGAACAGGAAGATGGTAAGGGGGGGCACTGGTAGAAAATAACTCCCACACAGCAATCTCCTTGCTATATATTATACGTAGCACAATGCTAAATTTATCCAGAAATATAACACAACTTTCTGTCTAGAAATTAAGCTTGATGGATAAGGCTTTAGTCCTTATGGTTATCCAGGGTCCAAGTTATTTAGTCTCTTTAATCAAAATACTAAAATAAAATCATTACCCATTAGGCTATTACCCTTCCCCCAATCTCCAAACACACAAGCAAAAATTAATTGCAAGCCAGGAAGAAAGAAGGCAATTTAGACAGTAACAGCTTGGCATGGACTGAGCTGGATTTCCTAATAGCATTTGTCTGTTTGTGAATGTATATTTTATTTACAGCCTTCACTTCCTTGACCTTATTGAAAGTAATTTATTTTTAGCTAATCTGCATTTCATTTAAACCACCAAATACTCCATCAATGAACCAGCCAAGTAGCACCCATAACAAGTAGCACTCGTGTTGGTACCATTAGTAAATGGGTAAACATTTAAAGGAGACATTTGGGAACGGGCAGTCCTCAGCAGCTATTAAATGCTACAGGTACCAATTTATGAACTTGCAAATATGGGCTTCAAGATATTCCTTCAACTGAGCTGTCATTCCCTGCTTCGTTTTTCTTATTTCACTAATCTCTTCCAAACCTGGGATTTCTCATGGACCAAGAATATGTTTTCCTCTTTAATGTGTTATCCTTCCCAGGACTTATGCCAGTCCAAAAACAGTAAAATGTTAAAGGTACAATTTCAGGCATCAGTTAAAATAAAAAACAAGAAAAATGTGTTTAAGGAGGAAATTCTTTAGCAATCTGTCAAGTCACATGGTATCTGTGGTGACCACTGCCCCACCATGTATTAAGCCAAGCCCATTCCCCAACTGAATTCAGCTCAGCTCATCTCTATACTATACTGGTTCTGCTAGGTCCTTGCTAATGAGAGAGAGGTCATCCAGGTGTGTAATAACCAGTCTCAGATGAGTTTGCATCAACCTTCAACTCACCTCACACTATGTAACATGAAGTTCATGTACTGCACCCCAATCAATCAATTCTCCCCACTATATCCCACCTACGAATGCTTTTTGGCTACAGACCCCAAAATAGCACTTTGCCCCCTCAAAACTAAACCCTTTCATTATTCAAAACCTTACCTCCTCTGTGACTCATTTTCAGACTAACACACCTGTCGGCAGTACCTTCAATCAAAATAGCACCCTCTTTCATTCACAATCGTGCACCTGTTTCAGCAACAAACTCACAGAACCTGGAACTGCAGGGACATTAGACATAATCTGACCCAACCTATTTTAACTTCCTAAAGGGGCAGTTCAGAGCCTGAGAGGTTAAGTGACTTGCCTGGGGCTGTACAGCATGATAGCCATGGAATTGGGAGCACCAACTCTTTGCAATCCTCAGTGCTTTCTCTGAAAGATGAAGTTTATGTCCAGGTTATCTCCAAAATTTCTATGGAAACAGAATTCACTGGTTTTCAATTTTCAATGAATGCAGATTCATTCTGCATCTCAACAAACATCTCCAAGAACTAAATTTCCTGATTAGGTCCATTTTGTATTTGAATTGTCTGGAATATCACCATACAGCCTAAATCAACAACTTTTCATTTTAAAAAGTAGGGAGGCTGACCTTTAAAAAACTATACATGCCCAACAATATATATTTATCTGTGAGTTTATCAATTAGCTACCATAACCCTATTTTTACATGACACAGACATTCAGGAACATGCCCTCCCCATTCCTGTCCACTCTGGAATAAAACAGTGAGCTACACTGTAAATGATATGAATGATTTCAACAATGAAAAATGCAAACAGTGGGCCCGGCGGACAATGGCAAATCCTTAATTCTGCTTCCTGTATATTTTCATGAGGATCCAAAGCAATGCAGAACAACAACTTCACAGTGCTAAAGAAAGTGGACTGCATTAGGCAGGATAAAGTTTTGTGAACTACTTTCTACTGAATCTTCAACTATGATCTGCTACCAGATACATGAAAACTGTCCTTTTATCAGACCGGGATCTAATAGGGTTCATAAAGAAAATTATGATCTTGTTTTGAATAATGGGATTCTTATAGTCTAATTAAATTTAAAGACATGCTCTTCCCTTGTACTCAAAATATTGAATATTCTCAAACTGCATACATACAATACCAATACCTAAACAGTAACTTTTTTTGTCTCTCCTTTCTGTTCCCTTTTGTATCCACCAGGTGTGCTGGGAACAAAGAAATTCTAACATACAAAAATAAAAGTTTGCTAACATGGAAAACTAGTGGATGTTTTTTTAGAATGTTCATGAAATCTTTCCCTTGCTAAGGAACAAGTCAAGTTTCCTTTCTGTGCTGAGCTCTACCAATGACTGCAAAAATGTGATTCAATTTGCATGCTGGCTTATCCTTAACATACCTTGAAGTAGCTGTGCAAAGACTTCAGGGTCATTAAAGCAAAGGAAGTTGCAATTAAGTTATAAGGTATAATTTCTGTTTTTGTTTTTTATCTTCACTTTTCTTATTTCTTGGACTCATCCCCATACAACTATGCTGTGCATCTCAAATCTCTTCTTGGGAATCCTAAAATACAAGTGACTGAGCAACGGTGGGTTGAGCTAATGATTAGTGACCACTGGTGCCTTCACCTTTGTGTTAAGAAGGATTCTGAGGAGATACCTGTTTTTTTTTTTTTTTTTTTTTTTTTTGAGATACCTGTATTCAACAGGAAACAGTGTTGTGGCAGATCACTGAGGTGGGGATTGAATCAAATCTTCCACAATATCTGCACCTTGCAAAATGACTATAAAAGCGGATGAAGAATTTGAGAAGAAACAGACCTAATAACTTGCTATTAACCGTGTGAACTGCTTAGCATCTGAGATGGGAGAAGGGTTCTAACTAAAAGGCAAATACTTTTTTTTTTTTCTTTAAAATTATATTCAGGCCAGAAGACGGTATGAAGAGGCAGACAAGTGTGAAATTTCAAATTTGGAAGATTTCATGGAGCAAACCTAAAACACACAGAAAATAGCCAGGGTAAGGGGGGAAAAAAGTCCTGGTGAAAAACTGCGAAGTGAAGGGTTTTTTTGCTTTTGTTTTTTTCTTGGGGAGGGGGTTGTTAATGTGAGAAGATAACTAAAGAAGAGGGAAAATGACTAAAGTAAGGGAACAAGAGTAAAAGACCCACTAGCCTATGGGAAATGGCACCTTGCATCAGATAACAGGAATCACCACAGAATCCTAGGAAGCTTCCAAGAGAGGTTCATTACTGAAGTAGTAAAACAAAAGTAAAGATAAAAGGAAAGGAATGTATTTTATTTGGCATTAAAAGACATTTAACTGGGCTATAGCTATGGTTTTAAATGTTCTCTAAAGTGGATTGTGGTGAATCTTCTCCAGAGGTAGGATTCTAAATCACCACTGATCCTATTTCTTTCTCCTCTCTTAAATTTAGTTTTCTACCAGCTTGTTTGCCTTCTTCTGGCTCCAATACTTTATTATTATTATTTTTTTTTATGGCTGGATTCTTCTGAGACTGGTGATAACTCTGGCCTTATATGGTTACCTACTGAGTCTGTACTTTCTGCCAGGTTAGCTCCAAAATTTCTATGGAAACAGAATTCACTGGTTTTTCAACTCTTCCTTTCAGATTGATTCTGCATATCAACAAACATCCCCAAGAACTGAATTTTCTGATTTGGTCCATTTTGTTTTTGAATTGTCTGGAATATGACCATACACTAACAACTTTTCATTTTAAAAAATAGGGAGGCTGACCTTTAAAAAAACTATACATGCCCAACGGTAAATATTCTTTCAGAACTTATATTCAAATAAATAGTTTAGTACTGAAAAAAATACAAGTGGATAGATCAAAGGGATATTACCTCTCCCACCCAAACTAAACCTTAGAGAAAATAATGGAAAGTCCAATGAAGAATCTTTTTCTCATTTGAGTTTTGGTGAAAGTGGAAAGATGGGATTAGATGAGGATTTTGATAAAATAACCTGGAAAAACCTAGTTAACTTCTCCATTTTTATAGACACTTAACTTCTTTTCATTGCATTTTATTTTTATTTAAGCACATCTTCAACACACACACATACATACCCCCAACTCTTAAAAAAAAAAAAGGGCCTGAAATTTTAGTTACACCACATGTGGTTTTCATTTGTGAAAAATGAACAAGCTGTTTGTGGTTAAACTGTCTAATCGCCTGTTATCAATCTAGCGCTGCATTCAAGATTTACAGGATACATCAGCTTCTGTGCCACATTAGCTGTAAGGGGGGGGGGGTGGGAGGAAAAAGGAGGAGGAGAGAGTTTATCCTGAGGAATAATATTTCCAATGCAGCCACACTCGCACTACATCTGGTTGTGCTGGTAGCGGCAGTTAAATTGAAATATTTCACAGCGTGTGTCAGAAACATGCAGAATGGTAATTATGACAGATCTGATTAAGCCGGAGTGCCACAAGCTCCCTGGCCAGCGCCGGTTGTGCAGGTGTGACCTTGTGCGTGCCTGCGTGTGTAAATAAAATTAATTACAAGCGAGAGGGTGAAGGCTTCAGTGACATCACAAAGCGGAGAAACTCCCAAGGGGGAGACCTAATGGAATATTTTCCCTCAGTCTAATAATACAGTTCATATTGACTTGAGGTAATTAGTGGGATCATTAAAGCAGTTTTCCCGGCGTATTTGGCTGCCTGATCAGATTAGTGAAAATGTTCTTCAGAACAAGCCCTGTGTGGTCTGCCAGAGAGGAGGAAATAAAAAGCAACAAAGCATATTTTGGAATGATAAGCAGCGCTGGACTTTTACTCTAGCAAAAAAAATCTCTACTTCTCTCTGGAGCCTACAGATCTAAATGTCCCGTCCGTTTTAATTCTTCTATTCAACTTGGGTATTCCGATACACATTCGGAGCTATTTCTTTCGTTTCCTTTCTCCCCATCAAATCAGACTGCTTCATCTCCAGGAGCCATCCCAACTCCCAACAAGTCGCTTTTAAACAAGGCGATTTTAAAATTGGGAAAAGTATTGTCAAGGACTTCTTTAGTGTTGCCTGACGATATGGGGCAATTGGGAGAGTCAAAAATCAGGGCAAGGGATGCCACTTAAAATTCACCTACTAAACAAAAGATTCTTCTCTTACGTAACACAGAACAGAGATTTAAATGCTTATTCGCATTTGGATCTCAAAATGGGTGTCGCGTGGGCCAAAGTTGGGGCAAACACTCTTCCCGTTGAGCAGAACACCGAGCCCTCATCAAGAAAAGGGCCATTTGTTTGAAAATACTCTATTGAGCATGCTCTACCTTGCCACTGGAATATGCCAAGCGCTGTCACAGATGGCAGGCTCTGACAGTTCCCATCCGTAGCGCCGATACTCGACAGTTCAGCACAAGATCAGTGACATTCTGTCTCATTAGAACCACGCTAATTATCACAGCTAGTTTCAGGGGAAACCATGTGTTGCAATGGTCAATTTGAAGGAGTCTGTGCATCAACAAACTGGTAATAAGGATCAGACACCTTATTATATGACAGCATGCTGCCTATGATCTGATTTACGGAATCAGAGGCAGTGAGGCGGCCGAGGAGGCTGGCAGTTTATGAAACAGTGCGTTGAAGCCCAATTCCTGAAGCATACTGGTTGAAAAGGGAATTGTTAAAAAAATACACAAAGGCAACTGGAGTTGCTGAATCGAGCAATCAAAGGAGAATAGATTCTCTATGAACATACAACAGAAGTAGATGAAGACTTAGAAAAAAAGACAACTTCATCAATTTAACAATTGTATGGCAGCTCCACATGAGGAGGGAACTTCTATTTTACAAGGTATTTCATGATAAATTACTGAATGGCTATGTTTCTACTAATCTCTAAAATATATACATTTATTTTTACACGAGCATCTATGACATTGTTGTGTTTTGTCATGCAAAAGAATCGCATGTGTAAAAGCTTAACAACTATACTTAGAAAAATGAATCATCTTAAAGGTGACTTTTTAAGATACTGAAGGTATTCGGCAGAGCAGAAAAAAAAAATCCACATGAGATTCGTATTAGCAACAGAAGTTCTTCCACCCTTCTCTTAGCACCTTTCATTGATGTGAAATTTTAATGGTGCAGTTTCTTCCAGAGCTATTTTTCTATTGTCATTTTGCATAAATGCATTTTCATAGTTCATTCATTTTACAGGGCCTTTATTTTCATTTCTCATATGAGGAAAAAAAAAGAAGATAAAGCTAAAATAAAACCTACCTTTACTACCCAAAACATAAAAGACAACTGTTGAGACTTCTGAGAAAACACTTTTTCAACTTGGTAGTTTGCTGAAGGATTATATCAGTGTTATGGTTATGTGCTAAGTTTAAGCGAGCTACATTCAGTTTGAGGATTAACTGCTGTTTAGAGTTAAACCCCACTGGTTTGCTCTCTTCCCTGCTGCTCCTATTTTGTGGATGCCTGAGCCTGTCCTGAAGAACTTACTCTTCACCTGTCAAAACTGATTATATTGTAAAAGAGCTTCCAGAAAGAGGAACTTCCACAGAATATTCTTCCTCTGTACCTTTCAATTTATACTAATATTTTAGAACAAAAGGTGGTCTCTGATTAAAAAAGAGTCTACAAATACATCATTGGTGTACTCATACTTTAGAATGCATGTGCTGCAATACTTTAAAAGTGACCCACTCTTGTGGTAACCTTCCTTGGACTTCCTCATAGAATAATCCTCCTTAAAGACCAGGCCCAATATTCACAAACAGATGCCTTTCAAATATTGTCTAAAATTTTCATGCAACATTTTTCAAGATGGAGAAAATGGGCTTCATGAGTTATGACTATATTTCTCACAGTTAACTTATTAAATGAGTCAATGAGGAAAAAGCATTTATATGATTTTAGTGAATTAATTTCAAATGTAAGGGAAAAAGAGTGAAAATTTTAAATGATTTGAAAGGGGCAATAAGATAACTGAAAATCTTCTGTCCAACTTGTTTAAAATAGATAACATTAAGTGTATAGAAGGAAAAACATCCCTCTACATGCTTTTCTAGCCCAAAATATAATAAGCAAGTAAGTGTTCTACTGAATAATCCTGGGCCCCCTAATCAAACCCTAGATTTGTAAAACACAGGCTTGTCTTCAAAATGTAGACAGGCTGATATTCAGATCCACATGTTTAACTAGCTCGTAAAACATCGTGTAACATACAGTCATGTACCTTTTAAACTGTTAGAGTATGTCAATATTTGTATATTTAAAACCACTGATTTCAATAGTCCTTTTAGCAAGCACCTAGAAATATAAAGATAGTCCTGCATTTTAGAAAATTAAATCCAATATGGATTCCCACTAATTTACACATAAGAGATTTTTAGAGGGTTATCAACATAGGACACCTTAAGCAGGAGATGACGGATGGAAGTCCACATCCTTCTTATTCAAGAATGCAGCTCATGACATCCCACATGGGTGTTAAATTGCACCAGGGCAGGCTGCCAAAGTGGCTACACCTGAGGTTGTCTTGCCTCTCTCCTTGCTCATCCCTCAAAGTACTTCTCTGGCCCTTCTTTCACCAGGGAAGCCAATTCAGGTCAACTTAAGCTGCATCTCCCCAAAGTCACCTCTACCCGGAAAAAAAATAAATAAATAAAAATAAAAATAAGATACAAGCACTAGAGATGGAGAGTGTATAATGAGGCAGTTCTCTCTTCAGACCCTGGCTGAAGAAAACCGGATTTGCCCAAGAGAAGGGGTTGTGAGGACAGGATGTAAAGATCATCCACAGCCTCCCAGAAAAGGATGTGGCACCAGGAATAACAGAAACCGTGACTCTCACATCTGCAGGGGCCTCCTTTGCGTCTTCAATAGGAGGCTACACAGGTGAAATCGTGTTGCAGCAAAGTCTGTTGCATGAACATTCCAAAAGAATGAATCAGCATAGAGCTTCAAAGTGTAGTTTCCCTGAAGTGTAATTTAATTCTAACAAAATAAAGGATGCCTTCACTAACGAGCTGTAATACAGAGCGCAATCGTGGTTCTGTGATTTTTTTCCCCTGGGTTTTGTCACGATACACTCCTGTTCCCAGCAATGAAAATTACATTTTTTTTTTTTTTTTGCCCCATCTCCAGCCCCACTGATTCGTGACCTATCATCTTACATGTATTTAAGACAGTCCAATGACCCTGGAAGAATTTCCAAACCCAAAGGTCAAAAAGATGCATTGGAGCTTCCTTCTTTCTTCCACCTCCTTCACTCCTCTCCCCCTCACAAAAGGCTTTGAATCTCAAGGGCAAAAGTGCTAAAAAGTGAATGGAAAAAAGGCCAAAGTCTTTAAATTACTCGGTCTCTTCCACTGGTTGTGCTATCTCTGCAGAGGCAAAAATCCACTTTTTTTTTTTTTTTTTTTTAAGCACTAAAAAACCATACCTAGCAACTAGCTGGAGCACTAGCAGCCAAAGAGTCCTGTAACTCTACAGGACTAGTGGATAGAGACTGCCAAAGATTATATTCAGTCATGTTCAGTCAAATAGAATTTTCATCATCTAGTTGCTTTACCTAAAAGAAATATCCTGTTCAGTAAAGCACTAGAGAGAAATCATTTTCTAAAACACAAGTGGCAATGCAGCGCCATTCTGTAAAAGCCCTTTACTCCTGCTTTACTGTATCTGCAAGCTCCACCTCTACAGACATGAAAATCGATGTAACAATTCGGTGTACAAGGCGAGGCCTATGGCGCTGCTAATGTCCCCTTGCTGGACATACACCTTAAGTCTCAGAGCTCTCAGGGGGTTTGCTGTGGAATAAAATTAGATTCCAACATCTGCCACCATTAAGGAAAAAATTCCATTTCCATCTCCCATATGAAAACACTATAACCAATGAACAGTAACTGAACCTTGATACCATAATGGTTATTACCCAAATCAACTATTTTTTTTAAAACAGTAAAATTAGCGGATTCTGCTCTCATAATTATTTGAATGTTATCAGACTAAATGTTTGATAAAAATCCAATATGATTCACTTGGAAAAACTGCTGCTTATTTGAATACTCAGAATATAAAGTGTATTCATTTGTAGCTATTCACATTATGTTTAAAGCATATCATCTTTTTAAAGTTTGCATTAGCCTGCTTTCCTACCCAAGCACAAAAAGTAGCCTACCTTCAGTTTTTATTCGCATATTTTATTCAGACATTTCTAGGAGAGTTAAAAACAATCTCATTTCTATTACTCATCGAAGAGAAGATATAATACATGTGAAATGGTGGCATCCACAGAGTTGGTTTCTTTTACTGAAAATACTTTGTGCATTAGTCAGTACATAGCACGACTGTGATGTGTCTGGTTTCATAACATTCTGGGACTGTAGAGACCTTAAAAAATGCTTATGCAGCCTGCCATTCAGGGTATCCACCTAAAGCTTTATCTTTTAGTCCAAAATGAAAAGTATCTGAGATAAATACATAGATAATAAATAAGCTACTCTGTGTAGAGACCTGAGCCTCTTGCTTATTTAGCACATTATAAGACATCATCCATTTGTGTAGAGTGCTGTATAATTTAAAAACTCTTTTGCATCTATTGTAGCATGTGATCTTCTCCCACATTCAAAAATCTTTGGCTTAAAAAGGTTAAATAATTTCTCAGAATTATAACATCAGTGATACAGATAGCACCATAGGCTACTTGGAGTCCTCTACCATGTATCTCCCTTCACCCCAAGTGGACATGAAAAAAGCCTGGATTCCAAGGACCCTATGCTTATAAGAACCCATATTCCATGAAAATGTCAATGACGAAAGGCAAGCTCTCACCGTTTCCTCTAGCAATTAGTCCAATACCCCTAATTCCTCTGTTCCAGAGCAGGCTATTAGTTAAGTGCTGAAGCTCCTAGAACCCTGTGGAAATACTAAAATAGGGCAGAGGCAGAGAATTGAGAAACTTGGATTGGCTCTACTGTTTATTAGTCTAGTGACTCTCATGTATAAACTGAAGAAAATAAGGCTAGATCCAAAGGTTATTCTGAGAATTAAATGTAGGTCATACATTAGGCACAGTGGGGTCTAGCACAAAGATGGCGCTAGTCGATAAGCCAACCCAGAGGATCAGAAGCAGTTGGAACAAGATGGGGTGAAATAAAAGGGACTCCAGCTCTCTCCTCTTCATATACACTTCATTTTCAGGGAACTCTGCCTCACTACGACAATCTGTGGCACATACATCTCAGAAGTAAATAATTCTTTTAGAAGTTAAAAATTTTGACCATGGAAGAGGTTAGTCTGATTTGAAGTTTTGTTTTTTGGGTTTTTTGTTTTTTTTTTGGTTCGTTTGCTAGTTTTTCCTGTTTCTTTCACAGAAATCATTGGCAGAAGAGAACTTAAATGACTACTTTCCCTTAATAAGTCAGACTCCTTCACTCAGTGAGAAGTACACTTTTTGGACTGTTTATTTTTAAGTAATCGCCAATCTTTCTACATATTTTCATAATGAGGGAAGCACTGACACCTAAACTGAATAACAAAGAGAAAAGTATAAAAATCCTCTGTTAGGAAGTTACAGGATATTAGTGGTTAGGAATAACTATCTGAAAGAATGAAAGTTAATGGTATGCTTGACCCCACAGCCAACAACTGGCTCCTAGGATTCTCTCTTAATCAGTAATGAGGGGATTAGCTAATAGCTTTAGAGGTTCTGGGAAACACACCATCCTGGCAGAGACACAGAAGATGCCAATCGACGCTGCTGGAAGAGACAAATGGGGAGCTTTGTAGGACAGGGGTCCTTGTCCAAGGAACAAGCATGTTTAAAAAACTTACCAGAACATCACTCACATGAAATTACCAACCCATTGTTGCCATTGTATAAACAGTTCCCAAAAGCCCAGGTGGGCAGATTTGGGGATATCATTTAAAAGAAACAAAGAATGAAGATAGCAAAGGGGCAGCAAACTGAAAGTAGCTATACTATAAATGGGGAGGCAGGAAAGGTCACTGAATTAAGTGACAGATGATGAGCAATTAAATGACAGTTATGGAGGAATTTTAATATTTATTTTTGTTCATTTTAAGGCTGACCCTTATTACAATAATACCCGCCTAGTTCCTGTTATCCATTTTCGGGATTTAGAGAAAGTGGCTCTGTAACAATACAGTCTGTTATTCTTGATAAATTTAATTGGACAGGTCAGAAAAGATGCAGGATCAGAAAGAAAGGCAAGATAATATACGTTTGAATACAAGATCTTCATCATAATTAGACTAAATAGCCCAAAACAAGAATGTGCAGGGTGGGTGGGTGAGGGGTAAAGTGAGAACAGGACATTTCTCCTTAATGCATAGTCTTGGCATGTAAATGAAGACATCTGAAGAAGCACACAGGTTTGAAGCGGCTCTAACATTCTATCATAATTAGAAACATTTCAAGAGCCCTGTAATTTCCAATCAAAATTACAGTAATTTCCGATATACAAGCCATGATTCATGACAGAATTTTACATTCCATGAGAGATTACGGTGGCCTGATGTATGACACACTGAGTACAGCACTAACATAAACAATTCAGTTTAATGTTTAAACAGCACTTGATGTTTAGAATCTCACAATAAAAGAAACATATTATTGTAGAAATTATCACTTTGACAGTGATTGAAGGGTAGGCAGGCATGTGGCCTATAAAGCTATAATTTTTACAGTCCACAGCTTGAGTTTAATCATTTTTATATAACATTTCCAAGATATCCCTTAAGTATTTCACCCAGCCTATCACTTAAATAAGAACAACCTTATCTAAAGCAAAACCCCTATTAAGTGCCATTGTAAATGCTGATAGAGAAAAAATTTAGGAAGAGCTAAAAAAAAGTATGGTATAGTAAATGCAGCATATTGTAAATACTCTCAAAACTGTATATTTTTATCAGAAGTTGACATTGGCCAGGCCCTTTTATAAAGGAGAGTTCACTAATGATAGGGAAAATATATTTGTTTAAAACTGCAAGTTGTTAAAAACTCACCTGAGCCCTTGACTGCCTCTAAATTCCCACCTTGGTAATGTTACCAAATATTGTTGTAAAGGGGAAGGCAGTTTAGCATTCTTCTGGCCCTTTAAAAAGTATTCCTGTCTTCCAACAAAGGTTTATAAGTAATTATGTTTGTTCCTATAGATGACCCTGCTTTGGATGAGCATAAGTTTTCAGTATATGAAAATCATAAAGAACTTCATTATCTCTCCTTTGTTATGTTCTTATCTTGTTTGGTAGGGACTTGCAACTTCTCTGATCCAATCCTATTCATTTACAATTCATCAGATTTGGACGGGTTTTCTAATTGTAATCAATTTGTATGGCTTATATATCTTCTATCTATGGAAAAACTAAGGTCATTAGTGTGCAAAGGTATGTGTGGTGGGAGCGCCAGTTTGTTTTCGTAAGTGCACCTAATAGTTGTGGATGCCTGAGTTGGAACAGAAGAAACTATTATGTTTGTAGTATTTTGGGACAGAAATCAAGGTCATTTGAGCAATAATGTAACAACAGTAATTGAAGTTATTTGTACCAGTACAATCGACCACATTGAGAAAACTGCCTATACTTATGATACTCTTCAGAAAACAACTAGTAACTGACCCAGAGATATCCTGAGAAATCCCTGGTCTGGAGAGTAGGTGTTGGAGGAAACAAAACCATGTACCTCCCGCCCGAATCTGAACAACGCTTTGTTCCTCACAGAGCTCTGTCAACAATCCTGGAGACTGTGCCCTCTCAGGGATGTGCCTTCATACTGAACAGACACCCCTCCCTCCGAATGAAATTTTCACAAGCGTTGCGGATCAACATTCTCAGCGCCCAACAGAGGTTCTTACCTGGCTTTTGGTCGCTGCAACCTTTGCAAACAGTGCTTGGGACACTTTAGCGCGCTTCATTTCCTGCTGAATCTCATCATAAATGGAAGCATTAATGTTCATGGTATTGTTCTCTGGTTTCCCATTCCTCTCAGTGGCAATCGTAGCTGTTTTCACCTACAAAACAATTTGAACATGACTGTCATTTTTCATTGGCCAAATTGTTTTGAAGCTTTTCAGGCTCCGCATCCAAACTGGACATTGTTGCTCCTTTTATGATCAAGGTGATCAACAGTGCAGTCATTCAACATTAGTTATTACCCGGAGATCAGATTGCTTAAGTTAAGAAAGTCACATTGTCACAGGTGATTGCATCTGTAATAAGACAGCAACTGCCAGCTGACAAACAGGAATTAGAATGCCATAAAGTAAGTTTTCTGGAAAACAGAATAGTTTCAAAGACTTGAAAACCCTAAACTAATTGTTTCCCAATTACTGTCCATTGCAATTCTAACAAAGGAATTTCACAATTAAAATCATAATGCCCAGTGCTGTATCTTCACTGGGTGCCCAGTGCCTAATAGACAATTGCATCACTAATAGCTATTACATACTATGGCCTTTTTAATTTTAGACTCTTTTTTTATGCCTGTTCCTCTTATGTTTCATTTAAAAAATCTTCCATAACAAAGCCATTTGCAGAGCTGCATATTTAAATCTTCTATCCATCCATGAAACAGGTAGAGTGCCTTGCTTAATTATCATAAAGGCTGGTTGCATTTTACACGTGCATGTCCAAGCTGTTCTGTATAATTATTTCATCTTTTCCTGGCACCCCTGTATATAACTATTTCCTTTTGACTTGTAGAACCAGACAATAAGGAAATGTTTCACAATATTTAACAGAACATTACTGTAAGT
The DNA here is from genome assembly GCF_905146905.1 of Nyctereutes procyonoides. Lineage (NCBI taxonomy): Eukaryota > Metazoa > Chordata > Mammalia > Carnivora > Canidae > Nyctereutes > Nyctereutes procyonoides. The sequence continues at coordinate 25,061,172 of NW_026575042.1, read as the reverse complement.
TACACAAATTATAGAATCAGTGACTTTATAAATATATTCAAAATGAATAATCTTGAGTGAAAAATTAGTATCGATGCCTTTGGTAATAATGATAAGCAGGTATCAGCAATAAAATGACACACAATTTTGGGGTAAAAATAAAATCTTAACCTCAAAATTTATTGATACTATTATTAATTTTTAAAACTCCAAATTTAATTTCTATTATGCAGTCATGTGAACCTGCCTGGAAAATTTATGTATGAACTATGTAGTTGCTTTTTTACTAGGAAATTGGTGAATAGGTGAAGTTACCACAGATGCAAGACCCTGTTCCTCCCAGCCAAATGATTCACTGTGGACCATGTTTCTTAGGATCCTTTCCAGAACCTGGGCTTCTGTTCTCATCTTGGACAATTTCTAACATACATGATGCGCGATAGGAAATGAAGTCCATTTTGGAATAAATGATTTCTTTTGTTATGAAATGATACACCCCTTTAGTCATGCTACCAGTCTTATGGATCTACTTCATGTGGTATCAAAAGGCGGGCAGAGGTTATCCTAAGCCATTTGATCCTCTGCACTTAAAAGTGTTAGTAGAAATCTTTAAAACACGCCTTCTAACTTCTAGCCAGTTAGCAAAATAACTCACCTCTTATCTTGAGGAAGCAGCTAGATTCCTCCACCTTGACACTACCCTTAGCCCTGGAAGCCCTGGAAGGATAATGCTGTGAAATGGGTGGACCACAGGCCCAAGTAAGGAGACAGAAAGTAAGGCAGGATAAGTGACCAATGGTCACGCCTCATTTGCCACTGCTAACCTATGAACTGGAGATGGGTATGGCAAGTTTCCAGAGTCCCCCTTCTGGCTCTGTGGCTCCAGAAAGCAAAGGCACTCACGGAGGTATATTAACGACTGGAGGCCACTAACAACGTTCACAGGGCTTTGAAGCAATAATCTGCTAAATACCACTTTAGGAGCCAGAAGAGTTAACGCATTACCATAAATTGCCTACAAAGTTGCTTTGGTGAGATTCGCAACTTTGCTCTGGGGTGGTCTTGCTTTGAGGCAGAGGGATAGATTTGATCACCCCATGGGGTCTCTTTTAATACCTATTTTTCTCACTGCTTAAATGAAAGAGAAAAGAAAAGCCATTTCAATCGCTTTGAAAATTGAATGTTATGGAAATGGAGGCATGAAGTCCACTGCATTGGAAGAAATAGTTCCTTGGTAGCAGGCTGCTCAGCAATGGTTAAGAGAACAGGCTTTGGAAACTTGTTGTTTCAGTATGGTTTTAAAATAATTTTCATTCTTTCGCAAAAACTGTGTTTAAGAATTTATCTTTGAGGTGGGCTATAATCATTTGTTTCAACCCTGTGATTTGGTTTCTAAAAATTTCTTTGGTTTAATTTTTTTAATAAAGCAATTACAACTTGAATCAAAAAGCAAGAAATTCAAATCATAAAAAAAAAATCGAATAACTGTTTCCTAGTAGCCAACACAATCAAAAGTGGAAAAGACATACACATGAAACATCCGAGAATTAAAAAAAAGTAAGAGCAACAATTTTTTTAAATATAAAGTAAGAAACTCTGTGTTACTCATTTAAAAAATATTTAGAAAAGCTCTTCTTTATCATCTTGTTGGCTCAGATATGTATCTTATCATAGATAAGCTATTAGAATTCTGGAATCACATTTTTTCCTAAACACAAGCTATTGCTTAAGGGGAACTGACTTGGACAGCTTTTCAAAAATATGAAAGCTGAATTTTTCCCCAGGTAAAAATGGAAACAAAAATCTTTTATACCTCACTCTACTAAGTACTATTTTAGCTTAGTACAAAAAAAATCTTCTTTAATCCTGGTTTAGCTTTTAATATTATATCACACATTAAAATTCATAAAGTAGTTCATTCCAGGCAAAACAAACTACTCTTCAGCTCTTCTCCGCAAATAGCACAGGAGGTAAAATAAATGCAGTTGCTTTCCGAATAGCTTTTATCAAGGTAGGGTGTACTACTCCATCATTACGGCGGCGCCGGGGAGGTAGTTAGGAATTGGAGCTTCTACTATTTACCCTCCCATGTGAGGACAGGGGTGCAAGCACTAGGGTCTGCTTTATATTTCTCTAAAATTGTGCAGAACACAAATTTTCCATGAAAATTCTATTTTGTTTCTTCATGGATCGCTGAATGCATTAAATCATACTAGAAAATGAACTCTAAATACTATATACATGCTACATACTACATATATAGTACACAAAATGAACTCTACTGTGGTCCTGATTGGCGAATGTACTATTCCTTGATGGAGGTGGAACTCCCTGCAAGCACATGGGTGCTTATGTACACATAAACGCAATTAAAGTTTGACATAGTTTTAATAATAATTATGATAATAACAAAGGCTGACATTTATTAGTTGTTTCTCATGTGCTGGGCATCATGTTCAGGTACATTAGCTCTCACCTGCACAAAAGCCCTGAGTAAGTACTATTATTGCTCCATTTTAAAATCGAGAAAACTCTCTTAAAACAAAGAATTTATTCATAAGGCAACATGAGATCTAAACTGAAGTCTGTCTAATGCTAATGCTTATTTTAGAAACTACTGCACTATACTGAAGTCATGATGTTATACAGGATTTCTTTATTTGGGAAAATTCTAACTTTTTAAAGACATGCTGGATCTGCTTTTTAGTGGCCCTTTGCAAAATCTGGCTCATTAATGTCTAATTTTTAGCAAATGGTTTTGTCATTCATTTTACAAATCCAACCCGGATTTATCTGTCAAGAATAAAACTATAATTGTTTTCTTGGTAATGTTATATAAGAAATGTGCTATTTTGAGGCATTTTTACTGGTAATAGAAAATGGTCCCCATTTTCAAATTATTATATACTATCTTGAATATCATGGTTCTATCTTTTTATACTTTTCTTCCTGTTCTTTTTTGTAATAGCATTATTTTCCATATATGAACTTTAAAAAAATCCTCTAGTATTTTAAAAAACAACTGCTAAAAGGAAACATTTTATGAGCACATAAGATCTTAAAATCATGCTGGCCAAGATTCCCCCTAACAAAATTTTTATCAAGTGTTAAGTTCCTGCCCATAACTGAACCTATATTTCATTACATTCTAGAAGACTTTGTTGGAAAGAGGCAGAAGGGTGCAGCTACTAGATTAATTACACATTGCTTATATGAACTTATTACACTTTCTAAAGCACTGTTATAAAATATCCCATCTTCCTTTAGAAGAAACTGAAGAATTACATAAAGAGATATAAAAATATAACGAAAAAATGTCATTATGTAATTCATGGAGAAGTTATAACTTGATAATTACAGGCTTTCAAACAGTCCTTATGGAAACAGAAATTGCTAACTCCAAAAGTCACACATTAAAACACACAAATAAAATCAGAATAAGCACACATCTAAATAGAAATTGTCAACTTAAAACTGATCTGTTCCGTAGAACAGGTAAGTCCCAGAAAATAATCCCTAATTATTATTAATCAAATTCCTCTAAATAAACTCATCCATAAAACTAGCTAAGTATAGTAAGAAAAGAAGCCTTTAGGACCAGGTAGCTTTGGAGGGCTCGGGTTTCCCCAACATTTTCAATGAGCAAAATTTGGAAAAGGCTATTTTCTCCATCTTTTCAGAAATGCCCAGCTGTCTAAAGTCTTCAAAAGTGGATCATCTATCAAACATTTAACGTATTCTATCAGAAGGTTCTCATATGTGTTCCTCTTCCTAATCTAAAAATAAAACTTCCCACCATCTGTGACAAACAGAAAAAGTCCCCAAGTTTCATTTTCCCCTTTCTAAAGTGTTTGTGTTTTGAGGACGTGGCCTGAGGTAGGAGAAAGAACAAGACACTTAATAGGGGATGTGAAAACGGACTAAACCTTTAATTTCGTTTTCTCCTCTTTTTCCAACCAAAAGGTTGGTATGAGGATTCAGTGAATTCATGGGCATAAAGATGTTAGAGAACTGTGAACCATTATCAAGTACAAGTTATTCTTATTTCTTGAATTAGAACATGTAAGTTATGAAAACAGACTTTCAGCAAACAGGTCAGGCCCGGAGCCTGTTGCCACAGACAGAGGACTAAGCTCATGTCACTGTTGTCCCCAGTGAAGCTCAAGGGACAGATCTGCACCAGAGGCATCTCACCTATGCCAGAGTCAGCTAAGACGTGTAGTGATTTCTGAGGCTGGTCAGAAATTTATTCCTAGGGGGAATATTCCTTGGAATAAAACTTGGAGCCTGACGAAAAGCAAGGAAGTCCCTTCTTAAAGATAATTTAGAATCTCAGTTCCTCAATAGTGTAGGTCCTCAGTCTGACCCAGGGAGGACATCTCAATCATCTTTTGTATGACCTCAACTCTACAGGATAAGACCTGGAAGAGAATCCAGCTCTCTTGGGCCTAAAGGTGATCTGGGTCTCCTGTGAGCCACAGGGGACTTCTGCCTTTAAAAAGCAGTTCTTTAGGGGCGTGTGGGTAGCTCAGTCATTTAAGCATCTCTTCATTTCAGCTCAGGTCTTGATCTCAGGGTCATAAGTTCAAGCCCCATGTTGGGCTCCACGCTGGGTGTAGAGCCTACTCAAAGATAAATAAATAAATAAAAATAATAAAAAGCAGTTCTTTAGAGAGAAATCAGGGTTCGGGTCCAATCCAAGCAGAAGACTTGTCTCAAAATATGTTTTCGAATCACTTCATTTAAGGGGAAATGAAATATAGTGATAGACTCCTCTTTGTTAAAATATAAAATTGAAAAAGAATTTTTTACAGTCTGTTTCTATATTTGTGGTTTTGTCCTTTTTTTCCCCTTCTGTTTTAATAATTTGTAATAAACATATATTAAAACCTTAAGTATAGTGTATTGGTTCCCCTTTAAAAGAATTTAATCAACTGCTGCAAAACATTACTAATTTGACTGCTTGAAAAACATCTGTCCAAATCTTAAGTACTCATTTTACATTGATAATACTTTAAATACATTAAAGATTTCTTAAAATGTCATTCACAAAGTCACTATTGAGGAGTAAAAGGTGAACAAACTGGTTGTGAGCTCTATTATAATAATATTAAGTAATGCAAAGGGATTCTCAATGATGAGGCAAATTAAGATACTTGAAGATGCATATTATAGCAGTGAAATAAAATTACACACACATCAGATAATCATTTAGGAATTCAGTTAGATGGCCAGTAATATTGCATGAACAGAAACTTTTTTCCTTTGAAAGAATTTCACTAAGAATCGGTGGTACCTACATACCTTACATGTTCATCACTGGCTGGATATCCCAGCTAAGGGCTTGGTCTCAGAACAAACAAATAAAGCTAAGGGTGGCTCAACCAGTTAATCAATAATGCAGGCCAAAATAAATTATATTTTCTATCCCAACTTATCAGCAGATGTAGTCTTTAGACATATATATAGGAGAGTTACTCAAGAGTTTCTTAATAATGTATGAAAAGAAATACCATCTAAGAATTAATGTAAATGTGGCTAAAGAACAAACTTGACGAATACTGACACCAGAATCACATTTGGAAAAACAAAAGCATTGCAATCAGAAAAAAATTAGAAAACAAAAACTGTATTAAGGCACAACTAAGTCAAATATTTGGATAGATTAAAAAAAAAAAAGAAAAAAGAGTTCAATGCTGAAGTTCATACTGATCTTAAGTAAGCAATTCTTTTGTTAGTATTTGCAGATTAAGTGATAAGTAAAATAACTCTTTGTCCAGAGGCCTTCTGTGATGATTGCAGAAGCAAAGTTAACTAATGATGGTGTATTAACTCTAAACACCACAAACTAAATGTTAAACCAAGTCCAAAGTACAATTTTTTTCCCTTAATCACTCTTAAAATGTTGTGTGTGTATGTGTGTATATATATATACATTATATACTATATATATATATATATATATATATATATATATATATATATATTCTTCATTCTTTTTCTTAAGAAGTATATTATGGAAGGCTTTGGAGATCAAATTCAATAATTGTGTGCGTAGACAGATAGACACATATATACGCAATAGATATCATTCTTCTCTGCTAGAGACACTTGACTTTCTTACCCACAATTACAGCAATGACTTCCTTACAGTCTGTGCCCTAGACATCAAGACCAAACTGTTACTTGTAAAAGGGAGAAAACTGACTTCGGACATTTCTACAAGATTCATTTCATAACATTACAATATACAGCTTAAGAAACTCAACAAGTGGCTGAATATTATGTCTATTCCTTATTGATGAAGTATCTGTGGCAGTTTCATTTTTAGTGCTGAATGAGCTTTTTTCATATTTCCATACATGGGAAGGTGTTGTGTTTTTTTTTTTTTTTTTTTATTATTGATGAAATAACATCAAGATACAACTTCAGGAAGACATTGTATTACATGAATACTTTAAATTTTTGTTCCATATTCAATTTTTATCCAGTTTTAGATCTTATTTTTAAGAGCTGTATGTGCAATAAATTAAATGTGTAAGAAATATATTAAGTCTAATCCTCTATCAAACTTTTATCTAATAATTTGTACTGCAAATCAACTTCTTGAATTCTAATAATTATAAGGCTATCTTTAAAACTTGCTTTAAAAAAAATAAGAATATAGATACACATACAGTTACCTGCATTGTGACTTTCATCTTTTCTAAAAACTGTGAAAATTTGGGAAATAGAAAATGTGCCCATTTCTGGGAATATGGATGGAATTCCTTATCAGCCCCATTTAAAGCTGCCTTCAAGGATTGTATTAAACTTAATTATGAAAGATTACAAACGAGATGATGTGTAATTGGTACCAGCTGCACTTCGTATTGGAAAGCATAAATACAAATGGAATTATTTATTTATTTTTATTTATTTACTATTCAAACGGCAGTTCTAAAACTCATAGGGGTAAAGTGGACTTTATTACTTTTTTTTCCTATTGAATTTAACATATTTCTTTACTTAATAATAGTAGTAGCGACAAACATCCCATTTAAAGACTACTTTTCACCCCCAAAGAACCCCCAAAAGGAAGCAACACAAAGCAATTTTCTTTCCTCTAATTAGTAGCTTATTGTTTTTATATCAGAATCACTGATTGGGGACCAAATTCTCCTCAAGCAACTCTATGAATTATTATTTTTAGAAAAACTGGTATCTATTCATCTATCTTTCCAATTTCTTGAGATTTTTCCTCAGACATTAAAAAGAAGGAGGAGGAGGAGAAGGAAGGGGAGGAGGAGAGGGAGGGGGAGGAGGAGGGGGAGGAAGAGGGCAAAGAGGACAGGAGACTTCACCTGGGGAGGACGGCTGGGTGGTGTGCTGATCAGGGGGGCAGGACCCATAGCCGAGGCAGCATTCAAACTCCTTTCCCTTTCATCCTGGTAAATGCGATCTCTTTCAGCTTCTGGTAACTGCAAGAAATTCTGCATAGCCCGAAGGTTTACCAGCAAAGACTGGGATGCAGTCTTGGGGTCCTCTTCCTTTCGGAGGATTTCTGAAAGCAAGCCCTGTAGGGAATGAAAGGCACAGGGTGAGCTTGCTCCTGAGCTCTGCCCAGTCAGCGGTGATCCTTCCCCTTCCTTCTCCACTCTCTTTAGAAAATGAACAGAAACATTAATTCTACACAGAAATATATTAGTTACAATTGAAGTGGTAGAGAGGAGAGCCTCAATTGTATTCTTAATTTTATTAAGCATCTGCTTTACATGTAACGCAAACTGCAACTGCCTAATTGGTCCCCTTCCTTTGAGTAGCTTAACTTGCCATGAAATCTTTCACAGAGAGACGATCGAGGGAAGTTAGGAATAAATGAAATGCTCATAATACAACAGCACTGAACTGTATAGTTCTCAAGCTGCCTACACAAAGGCAGTGGAATGCCGACAGCCCAATATATAAAGACACAAAGCCACTTCTAGAGAAGCAGAACTTTCAAAGAAAATGAATTGTAACATATTAGAAAAAAGAATTATTCCTAAAGCGTGCTACGTTTTTACAGGTAATATTTTAAGTTATCTCTTAATTTTCAAGTTAATGACAAGAGATTCCTTCTATTTACCATTTAAGGAAACTAGGTAGACTATCTTGAATAATTCTAAATACTATCTAACTATAATTTATACCTCTGGATAAAAGGCTGAAATTTGAACTTCAGAAATCATTGATTAAATTTGAAATACATAACCATCATGGCATGCCCAAGAAAAGAATACTATCAAATTCTGTACTTACTGAATTTCTTAAGGAATGGAAGTCTTTATTAGTAGAAGAAATTTACAAACCACTAGTAAACGCCTTTAAGGTGTCTCTCTCTCCCCAAATACTAGAGTGTTAATTGCCAACCAATTTTTTTTTTTTTTTAATTTTTGGAAGAAGCTTTTCAAGAATGAATGGGTTTCCTCATCTTTGTTTAAAGAATTACATGAAATAGAAGGATCACAATAATTTTCTGCCCATTTGATAAGAGCTGAGCAGCCTTTACCTCTTCCATCTTGCACATGAAATAATGCCTGGAATACCAAAACACATTTGCTTTCTACATTTAGCCAGAATATCAGTTTATCACAAGATAGCTCCAAATAGAATGTCCAGATCTCTATGTCATTTGCAAATTTCACTTTCCAATAACCCTGCAGAAACGGTGAAAGGGAATATTTGGGGAAGGAGAGGCAAAGTGTCGTATCAAAATGACTGAACCTAAAGATGATAACATCTGGATTTTTTTTTCATGATTTCCTGGAAGTGCAAACCTAGTTTTGTTCCTAATTCCTCAGGGATAACTGCCCAAAAATAACACTTAGGTGCAGATAGTATAAAAGCACTGTCCACTTTAAAAATAATTAATAGGCTGCTATTAAAAGGAACCTTCAAATAGGCTCAGGGGCTGAGAGTAAATTTTAGTTTCTCACTTGGTCTCTGCATCCGAAACCTAGAAAGTGGACCCAAACTTTCAGTTTCACCATTAAAAAATGTGACTGAAGAATGAAGGGTGCGTGTCCTTTCATTCATAAGACTGACAAGTAATGCTGCAACTGTGTTTATACAAGAATAAAACATCCAGTCAATTTAACTAAAATTCAGTCAAACAGGCAGTCAATCATTCAGCTATTTAATTTGCACAAGGCCAACTAATTAGATTGACTGTGTTTCTGATGTGTCACATTGAAACTGAAAAATACAGGTCTCAAAAAAATGCTTGAAAAGAGGTATAAAAAAATAGTCCTTGCTCTCTAATTTTCACCACCAAATGTTATATATTAAAAGATGTTCTCAGAAAAGTAATATATATGAACTACACAGAAATCAAGAGACAGAAATGTATAGTAGAAATACAATGTTATCAATTCCTTGAGCATAATAACCTAATATTCATTTTGTCATCCCAGTACAATGCCTACCACATAAGCGTCTGATAAATATTTACTACATAGATTAATTATGTGTATTCAGACCACAAAAGGAAAAAATTGTAAATGAGTGACAAAAAATTAAGAACAAGATAAGCTACTCATGGGTAAATTCTAATGGTAATTTTTAACTTAAGGTAAGGCTTCAGTGAAAAGTTATATGGCACTTCGTAAGATATTTATCTGCGCTAATTGTTCAGTAATTTAAAAAAATGGATTAGGCCAAAAGAGATCTTATAAATATTTCGGATGTTACTGATTTCAGAAATTTGAAATTAGACATTTATAAATCTCAAGTAACAAAATACTGTATCAACTCTATTAAAAATGTTTGAGGCAGCAGAGAACTCTAGTAAGGAAAGCAAACACATGAAAAAATACATAATAATATTCTCTATCAAGTCTTGTTAACATGAAACTAAGTCATTCCTGCATGTTTAAAGTGGAAGACAGAAATTCATTCAGGAGAAAATTTAAAATCACCTTTACCCATATTTTGATGTTGGTATGACTTCCCAGTTAAGCATGTGCATAAAGTGTTGTAGGGGCAAAACATTTATTTACACTTAATTATTCTACTGCAGCAAGTACAATTTTTCTGCCTGCAATATGTTAAGGTCTAAAGCAATATTTCAAATCCTGGAACACTCAAAGAGCTCTAAAGCAGCCAGTGTAGACAGTGTCAGGTGTTTTAGAAATCTTTGGATTTTTTTCTTTCTTTTTTTTTTTTTGGCCCAGGCTTTCAATGAGGGGAGTGCCCCCTGGTGGAAATGCTTGAAAATATTGTTAGAAAATGTTTTGATTTGTATGTGTTAATTACCCCCCCCCAAAAAAAAATTCATGTCACTTGAGAATAATTCTAGGTGTAAAATGACTATTACACTTTGATTATGGGAATATATGTTCTGTTCCTCTTCAAGTTGTTATTTGAATGGGTACATTTATGGACTTAAGATATACATGGCCTCTGTTCCCTATCTCCTATAGTGAAAAATACTCTTCAGACTTAGGTCAAAGTCATTTGTAGTAAACCCCCTGGTGAAGAGTAAGAAGTACCTATTACTAAAATTTTTTCTTCGTGCTAAAAAACCGTCAAGGTCATCATGTACCTTACTTGCTATCTCAGAGAATATACTAAAACACAGGACTAAAACATATCATCAGTACTGTGCACCATAAGTTCTCAATGAATTTATTGAACAGAATCAAACAAAATCATCAGTCATTTTTGTTTCTGAAAAGAACTTGAGAATTTGTGTTACGTGGTAAGTTACCAACAACTCATGAATATTAAATTTATTGGAAATGAGGAGCTGCTTTTCATTGAGACTTTACATCTTCAAATAATGCACTATATGCCTTATATAAAAAAACATAAAATTATTCTGTGCTGTCATGATATAGGGGTTAAGTGAAAATACTATTTTTTTCACTTAAAAAGTGAACTTACTGATGAATTCCTAAACCTTTTTTGCATTCCAAAAAGAGTTTACAAGTTATTACAAGTAAAATTCATTAGTAATTGTAAAAGAAAGAAAAAACCCTCAATAAATATTATCAGTACTTCCAAAAGCTAATTATGAATTCTTTAAAACAGCAGATAAGCGAAAGAGACTGCCAATCTGAACAAAAGGCCTGTCTGGCCTCCCGTTTGTCTCCTCTTTGAACATAATCACTGATTCAAATAGATTTTATCAGCTTCATGGAACTTCAAAGCCCTCAGAAGGAAAATATGATTTCATGAAACCTCCCTCTCTAAAAAGAAAATACGTAGAATATTCTTCAAGACTACCTGCCTCTGTTGTTTTGTGAATTTTTAATCACATGTCCAGGTGAAAGACTATTTTCAACTCCACCTACTACCTTGGATTCCTGCCAAGTAAGTTATAAGCAGACGCATTTATCTCTGTCGCTTGGGAGGCTAAACGAGAGCTGTCACATTGGGGTAATAGCACCTTTTTACCTTTTATTCAATAGTGATATGGATAGTGGACTTTCCTTAAATTACACTGTGAAGAATTATAGGAACACAGTAGCAATTTCTGTTATACTTAAGCAGGCAAATTTCTCTCCACCACATAATTTACAGAACTCAAATTCAATAAAACATTACATGATGGTCCATTACTGTTATCAGTTTTGAATAATCCATCTTCATTCTTTATTTTACTGGAAAATAAAGTGTGCCAAAGACAAGGGAGGCGGGGGGAGAAAAAAAGGGGAAAAAGCCACAGAATGGGATCAGAGTTAAACTCTGGATTAAAAAAAAAAAAAAGGGCATTAAAGGAATATATTTGAGTTCAGAGAAGTGAACTGAAAAGTATAAATCTAGAAGCTTTGGCAATTATTTTTAGCCATAGGTTTCCATTAAAAAGACATCAAGTAGGCATAACTGAATGAATGACATATGCTAAAAGCTGGTATCTTCAGTAGCAATTAAAGAACATATGCCCATCAATTCAGAAGGGGAAAAAGTCCTTAGAACAAGGAATTATATGAATTTCACCATAAATTTTCAGAAAAGGTAAACTTTTTTTTTTTTTTAATAGTCAAGTGTGAAAGTCTTAAGAGGGGGATTTTAGAAGACCCAATTCGGATGATGATAAAATTCTATAGTTAAGAGTTAAAACATGATATCCAGGATTTTAAAGTTTCACAGAGCTGTCAATGACTGACTAAAACAGTCTTAATTCATGATAGCATTATCTATTACATTAATGTTTTAACATGCTGTTTATAGGGTACCAGTTTCTTTATCTGATTGTATCATATAATGTTGCATTTGCTGTACATATTTTACATTAATTTTTTAAAACTTGGAGTTGGAACTGCACATTGTAATAAGTGCACACAAATGTGTGATGTGCGATTTAACTCTGCAGAGCTCCTTGTCTATACATATGCATTAGCATGTGTATTTTCGTACTCCACACTCACACCATACACTCTCACTCTGCACCTGCTTTTATTGAAATGCATACACTTTGAAATAAACACACTACATGCATTCATATGAATGTATAATCATTAAAATAAATGCAGCTGTGTGTGCGCGCATGTGCATGCGCGTGTGGTTTTTAAGTATGACCACCAAAAACACATGTATGCTTCCATGTTCAAAAGCTTGTTCCCAAAAAGTGAACACTGAAGTACACATAGAAAATTACTCTTATTTAAGTCAAACAGCTTCAAATATGACCAATATTCCCACTTTGAATGAAGATACCAATTACCAATAAAAAGGTTTAAACCCAAATCCCTCTATCACCCAGGGCTCCAAATAATTTTTAGTAGTTAACTTTTCTAAATTAGCAATTATTAATAAAGAAAGCTCGATACCAAAGCTGTCACTTTTTTCATTCCCCTACCACCCTCAGAAAAATTTAAGCCACTGTTTTTGATGTTAATCACAGAGATAATTATCTTTTCAAAGAGATTAATATGGTATAAAGAGAGTGAATTCTAATTCTGCCTTCTTTCTAGCAACGAATCCTAGAGATATCCATGGAATCAATGTGAGAAACAAATGCAGAACAAATGGTCAACTCTTCAGAGTAACAGTGTGACATCATAACCCAAGAGAAGAAAAACTGTGCCGATGGATAGTAATTTCACACATTGCTCAGCTAACCTCTCTTGTCATTCTTCACCATATAAAATACATTCCTTAGTGCTTTAAGAAATAACAAATTGTTCAATTTTTAAAACACTTATCAGTAAATCTGTATTTCATTTGTGTTTATGTCAATGTTGTCTTCATGGGCTTTCAATTAAATTGACAAGCATTTTACTGATCTTTTATGTAGAGACCTATTTTTTGCCCAGTACTGAGAAATACTAGCAGTTACTGCTATTTCCAAAAATAAAGAAGGCTGCCAGAAACAGGATGTCTAGAAGGCTGATTTTTGATTCATTCATTCACTTAATTTTCAAAATAATTACTTCTCAATTGAATATGGTGTCATGAAATGTACCAGCTAATAATGAACATATTTTTTATGTTGTAAAAATATAGAACTAGGTAACATCATACAATTTTAACTTGAAACATAACCTTCTACAACTACTCTTTAAAAAAGACAAATGATGAACAAAAAACAGATAAAGAAAGTGAAAATAAACACCAGTTAGTTAAAGGCTTTTTCAGGCCTCCTAACTTTCAATCCAGTTAAGGCAAGACAAAAATAAGTCACCGCTGGGATTCTCCTAGGTATGGAAACTCTGCCAACAAGGAATTAATACTAGATTATTTTCGTACCAGAATCACATTCTTATAATCATGTCATAAACAAAAAAACTTAAATATGAAAGGAAAGTATGAGTCAGGCCAAAAAACAAATTGACAAAAGAACAGTGGTAAAACAAGAAAGTTGAAAGGACATAATGTCCTCATTTCTAATCAAAGTTACATGTTCTCTTGGTTTTTTTAGTATGCCTGGGCCAAAAATAAACACTATACATATCATACTGATTTCCAAAAAGAGAGATTTAAAAAAAATCCTCTCATTCACAATTTAATAGAATGAATTTGTTTTGGACTTTTCATTTTAGGCCTTCCCATATCATATTATCACTTTTTTCCAGGTCCCTCTAAACATCTTCCCTGCTGATAATATCTTCACAGGTATTTGCCCAGGAGGACAAAGGTGTGAACGGAGGGGTGTATGTAGATCTCAGGGAGAAGTCTGCAAACTAAGGCCCACAGGCCAAACCTACCCCTGGGGCCTGTTTTGTAAATAGTTTTGCTGAAACACCAGGGTACTCACATCCACTCACCTACTGTCCATGGCTGCTTGACATGCTACACTGTGACACAGCTCTTATGGCCCTCAAAGCCTAAAATATTTGCTATCTGGACTATTACAAAAAAGATTTGCTGATTTCTGATCTAAAGAACGATGTTTGGAGGAACGCAAACAATAATGTAAAGAGGGGAGAGGACAAAGCTAAGAAACCTTTTATGTTAATAAGCCATATGTATACATATATGTATCTCCCCTCCCCCAGTGGCTGCTCAAATTACAAGGCAGAAACTGCTATTGAGTCCTACAATGTTTTTGGGTTTTCTTTCCCCTGAAAGTTGTAGAGGAACTTAAACAGGGCACATTTACATACTTATGTTTGATACAGAGGTAACAGGAAAGATAGTAGGCTAGAAGCCCAGAGCCCTACCAATGGCCTTGACCAAGTCACGAAACTTCTCTCAATCTGCTACTACCACCAGTCGATGATCTCATTATGTAAAAGCACAGGTAATGCCAGCTTGAAATATATTTGACATTGAATGTATTCTTTCAAGGCTCCTGAGTCAAGATCTATCTGTACATAGTTCTTTCTTGGTAAAGGAGGTTTATGATTGGGAAAGGAGTGTCAAAACTTGGGCACCAGCAAGAACAGACAATATGGTCCCGCCACAAGAAGGATTAAATATGAGTAAGCACAGAGGAAAAGAATAAGCATTAGTAAAAGACTAGTTAAGAAAGAAGAGAGAAGAGAGAGAGAACCATTACAAAGAGAACAAAACTGACCTGAGTTCTGTTAAAAGCCACACGTGCAAATACTGCCTGGGAGATTCCTGCTCGTTTCAGTTCATCACGTACCCACTGGTAGATTTCGGAAGACACCTCTGTGTTGGTTGAAACCTGTTGCTCCAAAGGCTTATTCATAGATCTACTGACAGGGGGAGGGTGGTTCAAGTATTGTTGGTTTAAGGACTGCTGGGCTAAAAGTCTATTCACTGCATACTGCTGGTTCAGCAGCTGAGCCATCACTAGCTGCTGGTTGACCAATTGAGGACTGATGGGCGTTGACACGAGCCCAGGGTGCAGGTTCGGTAGAGGGGTCCGGACAGAGGGCTGGCTGCCATGGGAGAGCTGCGCGGGGGACGGAGGCTGCTCGGCTGTGTTCCCTGGGACCGGCTGCTGGCCAAAGTTGACGTGATTGGCCCCTTGCTGGGATAGTTCAGAAAGACTATCCATTTCAACTAAAGTAGACAAAAGTAAAGTCATGTTAAGCCAATGGTGATGGGTACTGATAAGGATTTCCAACCATTTCCTAAATAGAGACAGTAGGCACAGGGCAATTTAAGATCCCATTAAACTAAGAAAATTTCATGATGGCTATGTTTTTACTTTTCTCTTCTGCACAATATTACAAACTTTGACAGGGGGACTACTTCAGGTACTTTGGGTCTAATTTTATAATGTGGTTTAGACTTAGGGCATAAAATTAATTATTTTCAAAGTCTATGTGACTAGTTTTGGAGTCAAACTATTATTCACTCTTATTTATTACTCCAAGAAGGCTTATAAGCAATGGCTATTTTAAAATAGCTTCTAGAAGAACACTGATTGCTTAATAGCAACTAGAGCTAAGAAAATACATGCACTAAAGAAAAAATTAATATATGTGTATTTTCTCATGATATATATTAACTTTTACTCACGGCAAAAGGTTTGAAAGGGAAAAGACAGCGTGTTATCTATGTTCAATTTTTACCTAGCCATGAACGTATAAAGAAGTAATCAACATAATAAATAAAGTGATCATAATGATAAGTAATAATAACTGAGTATATTGAGCACTGGGTATCTTATATGGTTTGCTTCATTTGATTCAAACTACCATGTGTGGCAGGCATATCTGCAAGAGAATGAAGCAAATGATTTACTGTATTGCAAGCCAGTATACCCAGTTTTGCTAAGACCCAAATGTTTCTTGAAGAAGCTATGGCTATTACCAGATGCTAAAGACAATCTTTCAAGGAAGGGGCGGGGAGTCATCCTGGTACAATGGTGATACTGTCACGATTTTGCAATTTATTATCACCCACCAGGATGAATGCTTCTCCCTTGGCTAGGTCCCTAATGTGGATTGGCTGAGAGTCAGCTGTAAGTGTGTCAAATGCTTTGCTGTTGCAAGGAAGAGACTGGTTTGATGCTCTTAAATGCAAAGGCCGAGCACGGTTGGTGTATGTAAATAGGTGAGTCTTTTCCAAATAGCACAACATGCTTTTCATGTATAGACTCTGGCTTGATTTTAATCATCATTTCTCTTTTTATTAAATATTCAGGCTTTATATTTAGAGGAACTTATCATATTGCTATAATCACTGATATATGCAAAATATAACTAAGAATTGGGAAAGAAACCTTCCATTTCTACCAGTGATATCAGCCCAAGTGGGCCATTCACAGGGAATAGTAATTCAAGCAATTATTCCAAAAATGATGCATTGTCTTCATTACAGCTCTAAGCTATAAAAGGCAAAGAATCTGTTTTGGTAGATGGATGGCTTTGCTTCAAATATTAAAAGCTAAAACATGCTCAAAATTCAGGTTCTCTTGTTTCTTAAAATCTTTAGGAGAAGTCATTATTGTTGTTGTTGTTATTAAATGAATGCAATGGAAGGAAAGAGAAACAGATTTAAACAGAGCATAATGCTATGCATATTAAACATCCCGTTCCTATATTATTTGGAAGGTACAAGTATGTGAAAGAAAACATTAATAGAAATTAAAACATTAACCTTGATCGCAGTGTTTGCTTTTGCAACCCTAGCAAACGCTAAAAGGAGAAAAACATCATAATCTAAATGCTCAGGTACAACACACAACTTTTATCTGTCGTTTTACACTGCTGATAATTTTTAATGCATTTCCTGCATAACGCATATTGACCTGAAGCTACATGTAAAGATGGGCTGCTACACTGGAATTAAAAGTTGAGAAATGGTTGTAATGATGTCTCTGGTATGGATGGTAAAGCAGTGCACTCACCGAAGTGCCTATCTAGAGGGGCTGGGGATTAGAGCTATAAAAATCACTTGATCTCAATTGTGGAAACTATAAATACAATTTAATTTCCTTAAAAATTGGGTGTAAAAATAGGCACTTTCTCTTTCTCTGAAACAAAAACAAAACACATAAAAGCATGATTTATCTCTGAGAGAAATCACAGCTAATATTAGTTATTCAAGGCCTGGTTAGGTCTTCACTGAGATGTTAAAAAATGACAGCTTCCCTCCTCCCGCCTCGATTTCCTGCATGTCTGACAACCAAGTCAGTTTGGCTGATTTAAACACAAACATTTATTGAATTTAATTATCTCATTATACTCATACCCACTCCCCACCCTCAAAGAAACATTCTAAATTGATCTCTAATTGGGCAATCACAAGACCTGGCTTTAGATGTGACTTTGATAAACCCCCAAATGACACATAATGGTATGTAGCCACCACTGCAACAGTTTTTTTGCTTACCCATCATATCTTTTGTCTTCTTGAAATGTTTGTACCACCTTCCAAATTCTTGACATTTTGCTGCTGAGACATTTGCATAGTAAGTGCTGTTCACAATGGAAGAAATCATACTCTGCACGAAGAGGGGGGGGGGGAAACATTTGTAATACATATCGGCACAAGATGGAACACAAAAATGATTTCAATTGTGTAAATGGTATTTTTTTTTAATCAACTGAGTACCAATACATATTTGTTTCGCACTCTGGCCTAAAGCCTCAACTTCTTAAAATTCATCAAGTAGCGCATCAAATGCTTATTTAAGTAGAAAGCAACAGCCCACTGAGACCAGTATAAAGCTATCAAACCAACAGACTTTGCTCTAGTATTCAGGGAACTTCTATCAATGTCATTTATTCTTAGGCTGACAAACTTTCACTGATCCCAATAAATCCAAGTACGTGAAGATGACTTTACCATTGCAATTCATAAATAAACACTACTTCGAGGTTAAGTAGCTATACTCTACATCCCTGCTATTCAAAGTATGGCCCAGGGACCAGCAATATTGGCATCACCTGGAAACCTAATGCATAATTCTGGGTGCTGTAGTCTAGCAAAATCCCCAGGGGATGTGAGTGTGCATAAAGTTTAGGAAACACCGCTTGCACTTTCTACTCCTATTATTTGGGTTTCAACTGGAGGTACATTAACTACAGTAACGCTCTTCAAAGGTTAACTAACCATATTTAAGGAAAAAATTGACTATCACAGAGATCCTCATTCAGAGAAAGAAACATTCTATAGTCTCACTGCTAGTTTCAAGTAAAGTTGAGTTCTGAATTTCAAACTAACCATAAAATTTTAAAATATACATAGTTCACGCTTACTAAATTTCTCGAGGATACCACAGAAAAGAAAATGACCTATTTTGTTACTTGTCTTTATTCTGCTTTCAACAAAAAACCCTGAAAACAAAGTTAAGAGTGTAACATATAAAGACAGGAATGAAAATAATTTTTGAGTTGCTTTTTTTAAAAAAAATCTCATTTTCAACAAACAAAGTTTTCTTCCCAGAAAATTTGGATATGGTAATTTGAGTAATTTAATTCATTGTTATTTTTAACCTTAATGCCCATGTTACCTAATAAGCAGTTCAATTAATCTCCAACTGCATTTTAGGAATACTTAGACTTCCACCACTCATCCTTCTTCCACTCCTATGTGGAGTAACATGAGAACTTACATTTCAGACTTCAGTTGGTCTATGGTGAAATAGTTTACAGAAGGCAGCATTGTTTAGGAGGCAGGGAACAACCAGAAAAGCCAGTTTGGAGACAAAACTATTTTTATATCATTATCTTCTTTAAGCTACTTCTAATTTAAAGCTCTTTTGGTTATTATTGATTCTTCTGACATCCATTATCAGTGTTAATTTTGTAACATGAACACACTCCTGTAATATATAGCTCCTGGGGATCTTTGAAGAACCTCAGGTGAAGGATAATCCAGAATTATATTATTTATGTAAAACATGGCTATCTTTCCTAAGAGGCACTTTCTTTTTTTTTCTCCTTCTTTTTTGGACACTTTCTACTTTATTATAGTCATTTTCACATTTTATTCCTCTAAAAAGACATTCTTCATATGCTTGTGATTCTCTGCCATTAATCCAGTAGCTTGCAATTTTACTAAGAGCCTCTCTTAGTCCAGACTACAAAAAGATACTTAGCAAGGTTGCCAAAACCAGAGCCAGATTACCTGATCCAGTTAACAATCCGTCAGCTTCAATCATACTTACTCTATTGTAATAATGGATCAATAAAGTCAGACATTAATAAAACTATTGAGATTGCTGATGGATAATGGTGATTTTGCAAATGGATGACAGGTGATGTTCTTCCACTTTGGTCCAATTTTTAAAAAATTATTACTCTTATTCCTAGACATTTTGGCAGTTTCTTAAATGTCAATATAATACTACATATAAGTTTTAGATGTAGTTTATGTCTTAGTTTTCAGAAATGTATGGGAATTCTCTAAATTTTGCTAAGGGCTCTGACATTCAGTCTATTTCAGTTTGCCATGAGTTCTGTATATGAAATTTGCTTTTTGCCACACACACCTACTATGTGCCTGGCAGGTATGAGGGATACAAAAGTAGATTAAGACACAGCCTCTGCCTATAAGAAGTTCACCATCTGTTAGTAAGACAGATACATAAATGGATCACTTCAATTTAATGTGATTCAGTAGACCAACAGTGGAAAATATATGGGGGGACAAAAGGAAGAATACATGGTATGTGGAAAAACAACCCATCTGAAATATTTTTATAACATTACAGCCCATATGTAATAGTGCTATGTAGTTCATTATTATCCATATGTGGAAAATAATATCCATATGTGCATGATCATCAAAGCTTCCTCCTGCCCTGGTTTAACCCTAACTTGGAAGGCTCTGTCCTTAAGTGACTTTCTGGATGCTTTCTACTCTGTCAAGTGGTGTGTGCTTAAGAAACTCTGATTAATGTAAATATTAGCCTAAGCAAGACGTAAATCAAAAGGCTAATCCGCAGGTTAACTCACATGCCAATGCCACTATTTAAATTCTCTGACTTCTGTGCTTTCAGGGGGCTGGGAAATATTCCATAATTCAGGTAACTTGAGGTAAGCTCTATTTTTTTTGGAACAACATGCAGTAATCTGTACAACTAAACTACTCATGTGGCCACTGCATGAGGACATTTTCTGTGAGTGGTAAAATCCCTATTGAGAATCAAGTATGGCATCTGACTACACTATCAGTTTCAAGGGTAAGAAAGAGATTTCAAGATCTTTGGGGCACATGGCATTTCAAAGATCATATTCAGTACTGGTTCTTAAACCGAGAGAATCATAAAGAAACACCTATTATTTGCATAACACAAATAACAAAGTCAAGAGGGAGGGTATTATTTTTCCTAGAGGATGGGGATATGTAGGGCATAGGCAGACCAAAATCCATGTTTTTAAGGAGAGATGCCTGGGATTCTTATGTCAATCAAAAGACTCTGGTTTAAACAGACTACAATAAGATGTGAGTTTATGCAGCTCTGGGGCTCCATATTCTTTTCCAGTACAAATGTCTGACATATACTAAACACATACTAAATATTCATCTGATGAAAGAGAATAGTTAAATCTGCATTCAAGTCCAAAATGTGTAGCACATTGGCAATATGACCTAGTGCAAGGTAACTGACTCTCATTCTATCATAATCCCCCTTACTAAATGGGAATCATGGCAGCACTCACTTCATAGGATTGTTCTGAGAATCCATTCATTCAGGTAGTCTCTTTCATTCCTTTGGCATATATCGACTGAACTCCTACTAGGTGCCAAGCACTAAGCAAGTTACTAGAAAAATAATGACCTAAAGAGAGACAGTATCTACACTTACATAGACAATAAATAAAATGATGAATGTTATGCAATTAGCACAGAGCTGGGAACATACCCGAGTATGGACTTAAGAGATGTTAATTACTATGACAACCCTCTGCCTCCTCCTCCTTACTGGCTTTTATGATCACATTTCAGATCAGTCAAAAGACTATGCTTTAAATAACAGAAGAGTATCAGAATTTTCAAGGGATATATTTTTAAGTCAAATACACTTTCTTATGGAGGACAGAGAGCATACTAAGTAAATTAAGTTGTAAGTTGGGTCAAGGGATAACTAGAAACACCAAAGGAAAAAAGTATTCCGCCATTAGTTTCAACATTTTCCAATCTGGCAGTATCTCGTGAAGCTGGCCTCTACTGGGAGCAGGCATCAGGAAGACATACACCACTTCTTTGACTTGGATTTTCAAAGCATGCCCTCTCCCCTCTTTGGCTAACAGCAGCACATCCTTCAGGACACAGTTCAGGTATCCTCACTTCTGCAAAGCCTTTCTGACTTGGTGTCCACCTGGCACGTAGCACCTCCCCAGCACTCTTCTTGCTGTTATGAATCTTGGGTCTTATCTCCGAAAGGCCTGGACCCACCACAGGGCTGGGCACATATTAGGTGATCAATCAAAGGATTAAAGGTCACTGAAATTAGCCATTACTGCAGGCTACCAGAAAATCCTTTTTTTTTTTTTTTTTTGGTTCCTAAAAGGTCAAAGGTAATGGCAGCTTGTCACATGAATCTTTTAAATGCATCATTTTTAGCTGTCATGATAGAACTCAGTTTAAAGAAACTTTGTTCATTAATTTGCAAGAGATCCCTTCCCAGGTTTTTCAAAATACATCCACACAGATGTCTCGGAAGTCGCAGTGCTCGGTGGTTATGTTATTCCAGTTCTCTCTCTCGGTGTCTATTTATACAAGCTCTCCAAAGCACTTTGAAAAAGGCACAACTTGTATCGCAAGTTTTCCTATTCAGTGGCCGGTCTATGCAGAATGTCAGTGTGCAGGGAATAAAATAATCAGGCTGACCAAACTCAAGTCAGCTCAGATCCCAAGTTCAAAAGCTGCACAGTACACCAACCAATGAATAGGCCACAGCTTCCAGCGTTGGGAAACGCAATCTGAAAGTTGGCAGAAATTGGCTGTGGGTCTCATAACCCCAGTGTGACACAATATTCTCATCCTAGGAGCCAAGTTGTAAGCTTTTCTAAGATCCATAAAGCACATGTCTGCTCCCTATGAAGAGCTTCGGTTCTTTCTGAGAGTCTGCTGAAGTTCCGATCTGAAAGAATGCCATCTTCACAGAAACCCCAGTACTCTAGAATGATACCATCTGCCACAGGCTGAGCTTCCTTTTCAGCCAAATACATTATTTATAACCTTTCTAATTGTGAAAAGGTAAGGGTGGAATTTTTCTAAAGCCCGACTTAGATATAGTTAGAACATTCTGAACCTTTGCTCTCAAATACTGCAGGTCTCCAAATGTGAAAAACAAAAACAAAAAAAACCCATAAGGAATTGGTTGAGGTCATATCATTTTTCAAAATATTATAAATTCTTTCAAACCCCTACTAGAATATAACATACGCGGTAGGTATATATTTAGAACACATTTAGAAACTGAAGGAAGATTATTTTATTTTTCTACTTGGTCATCTTAGTAGCCAATGAAGGGGTTTTAGGGAGAGGTGAGGCCTTCTGGAAAAAAAAAAAAAAAAAGGTTTAGCAACTGGGGAAAGGCAGTGATCTGATTACCCTTAAAATTGCTTTGTTGTGCCTTTAACAACAACAAAAAAACCCACCCCAAAACAATGCTAATCAGGTTATTCAATCATTTAAACCAAAACTGTTCATGCTTTTCTGCCAAATCAACCAACCACAGCAAAATCTGTTATCTCTGATTGCTCAGCTTCCAGTCAAAAAACAGTTAACCCCCACTATACCAAAAGTTTTCCAAAATACCCTCCCAGCTCTGCGTGCTCATGGAGAATAAAGAGAAAGCCATGTCATCTTGAAAGGGTAATTGAAGTGCTGTACCATATTTGCATATTACAATATACTCTAATAAACTAAACAGCCTGTCCCGGAAACCAGCAGCTCCCTAGCATTTCATCTGATCTCCATACTGACTTTTTGTGCACTATGTATATATATTTTTAAACAGGGCTGTGATATCATGATCAAAACTTACTGAGGACTTGCTGACGGTTTAACTGAGGTGGGAGGAGGTAGCAAAAGCATCTACAAAATGGTGGCTCACCCATGCTTAAAGCTTTCAGGCTCCATCAGCAGAGAGGGCAAAGGCTACAACATCTTATTTACACAATTATCTAAATACGATTAAACAGCTGATGGACAAATATTAAACTGGAAAATGTATAGTCATTTCAGCTTAATGTAATCCTCTTTCTGTAAACACCCAGGATGATTTTTTTCAACCAGAACAGTCCTGACATCTCATAAGCCTAAGGGTGAATAGCAAGAGATTGTTTTTGATAGTTATAAATATTCAAAAGACATGCAGACCATCTGCTTTCATAATACAGGTAAAGCAAGACTGAAATGGTGACTGCTGTATAAAAATGATTCTTTTAACAAAGTCTTCCTCTCCTCGAAAACTATAAAGACAGATGTCAAAAACTGTTTACACAGAGCAATCAGGAGCGTGCAAAATGTAATATTCCTTTTACACACAGTGCTTGCTAAAGAGATTTTTTTTTCTTTTTCTTCCCATCTGTGTGTTGCAACACATTTCTACAAGTTAAAAACATTTTTTTCAAACAGAGATCTCATGAATACCCAAAAACATGCTATCTGGTTTCTGAATGCTAATTAATTTCAACTAAGGAATCTGAATATCTTTTTCTGTAGGAAGGAATGTATGTTTTGAAATTGGAATACTCTAGAGACAGCAAGGGAAATAATCTTGCTCAGGTTTAATTCTATAAGGCGATTTTCATGTTTCTACCTTGTCTGTAATATGTATCTGCTATGTCCATGTTTTAAATGAAAGCACATCACTGCTAATGTCTTTGGCATTAAGTCTAAAATAATTGTTTTCTGAAATAAATGCCCGCATATGTAAAATGTATATACAGAAACCTTTAACTTCTCAGTCGATGCAGAGTGATGCATAAAACCCTACAGTTAATTTTCAGGTCTGGAACACTAATCTTGACAGTAACCTTTTTATGTATTGTATTAATGGCACAGAGGCATTAAGCACCTTTTTATAATTTTCAATAAAATGAGCGTTTACTGAACAATCTGTCAAACTGCTGGCTCTCTATTCTTTTACATTTTTATTTTTCGAGAAGTGTAACTTCATATACTCTGATGTCCCTCTGCTTTCTGCATGTCCTGTCTGCCGATGGCCTGAATTTTCACAGCAGTTTTTTTTATATGTGTGTGAAAAGCTCAAAGGTCAAACTTTAATTTTGGATCAAACGGAATCAACTTCATGTTCAAATACAATTTTAATAGGGATTCTCAGCAAATGGAGTTTTCTTTTAATCCCAAAGGATATCGAATACTACAAATAAGCTCTACAAAAAAGGCACCACATGAGATGGTGACATGGAGCGAATTTGTTGAAAATTAACAGGTAGTCCCCCATCTGGTATTTGGGGGTGGGAAGGAAGGGAAATGGGTTTCAATTTATGAGAAGCAAATGGCAGGATTTCTAAGTGTAATATTCTGTTTGTGCATGTTAGCTTATGTTCCCCAAATCTTTCCCTCTGGATCCTCTATTGCTTTCTAAGCCATTCTCTTGGGAGATACAACTGGGGCATATTCAGAATCTCAATTTGTTGAGAAGAGACTAATCACTTATAAATTTTACTTAAACTCCAGTTGTCATAGTTATGGCTCTTGCCATCTTGATCAATCCCAGTGCCTGAAAACAGCATTTTCACAGAAAATAACCCTTATATCATGTTAAAAATGGAATCTCAGAACAAAGCTCCAAAAGAATACAAAAGGAAGCACAGAGAACACATCTAAATCTGTTTTAATTTTCTTACATTTCCTAAAGATGAAAATGTAATTGTTGCAAAGCACAGAAATTTTATTTAATTATTTAAATATCCAATTCATAATTTTTAAAGGAAATGTTGGTTCACAGTTCATATGGTTTTTCCACATAATTGAAGTAATTTCACATAAGGCCAGGATACTATCTTTTGACCAGATTCTCCCTTTTTGTAGAAGTACCTATTCTAGATCTTTCTTACTATACTGAAACCTTCTTATTCGAATTAACTAATATGTTAGTAAAGCACTTAAATTAGAAAATATTTGTTAAAAAATGTATTATGACTAAATGCATGTAATATTTTCAAATTAACTGCACATAGAGGCTTACGTTTGTTCATCTGCTCAATAGGCAGGGGATTGAACTAGATAATCTCCAAGGTCCCTTCTAACAGCTTTGACAGTCTATGAAATCTACATGTATTCCCAAACAGATCCTACAGGGTCTTCTTCAATGACTTGATTGAATTGTAAGACACATCATCCTTTTGCAGGTACTCACGGCAAATGTCCCAACCACAGTTTTATTTTTAGGATGGTTAAGTTCCTACCCCCCATGACCGTGGTGTCTTGCTTATAATGTGATTATTAAACATACGCTCATCATTATTAAATTAAATATACCACTCCAAATAAAGTTTTCAGAAGTTTTTCTCTAGATTAATCTAAATCCAATGACTTATTTTACAGCAAATATTGTTTCCTAAGATTCTAAATTTTAGGCACTCTGTACCAACTTGCAAATTTGAGAAATGCTTGTGTTTATTTTTTCTCTGATGGTCCTTGTGTAGTTAGATCTCCCATCCTTTATGGAGATTGAAATGTCTAGTATCTGCATTTAGACATAGCAGAAAAAAAATAGCAAATTTGTGTTCAGTTCCAGGGGTTCTAAATAAAGCATTTTGAAAAATGTTAAACCACAGAGTAAAGGGACTGAAGAAGTTTGAATCCATTTTTTCAAAAGTAAATATAGCTGACCCTTGAACAACCGAAGTTTGAATTGTATGGGTCTACTTATACGCAGGTGTGTGTGTTTTTTTTTTTTTTTAACAGTACTCTAATATATTTTCTTTTATGATTTTAACATTTTACTTTCTCTAGTTTACTTTATTGTAAGAACACAGTATAGAATATATGTGACCTGCACGATATGTGTTAATCAATTGTTTGTTATCTCATAAGGCTTCTGGTAAACAGTAGACTGTTAAGTTTTTTGAGAAGTCAAAAGTTGTATGTGGATTTTCAACTGTGCAGGGGGTCAGTGTTGCTAACCTTGTGCTGTTCAAAGGTCAATTGTAGTAGAATTAGGTTCCGTAACTCTTTACAGATTTTATACTCTTTCTCTGCATTCCCTCCTCATATGAAATTATTAAGATTTTAAGCTATGACCTGAAACTTGGGGAGAAAAGACAATCTAGCTTTCAGCTTTTTATGAACCACAAAACTCTCTTTGGAAATCTCATGAAACCTTTGGAAGGTCTCACCACATATACTCCCAAAAGTAACTTATAACTTCTAGGTCTGCACAAAGCCCTGGAAGCCCATTACAGGGTCCATGGATCCCCTCAGATATGATCCAAGATTTCACAGGAGGCTAAAGACTAAATCATGTCCTTGATTTCTGTGTTTTATTAGTTATTACTGTTAACCAAAGACTTCGTGTATCTACTTGATAAATATAAACCAATGTCGCATCTGGATTAGGTCACAGAGAAAAATCAAATTAATCTGTCTTATCTTTATCAATATTATGAAAATGCTTCACAGTTTTGGAAACTGCCACAAACTGGTAATCATCTCTTTAGGAATTATAGTAAAATGGCAAAAATGTATTACACAGGTTGGACATCAAAAGATAATGAGCCCCGTCCATCACTGGAGGTATGTGCTCTTGGCTAAGCTGGTGCTCATGCAGAAGGGTGGACAAACCAAGTCCCTGAGGTCCATTCTGGAATGGCTGAACAGTTATCTACACTTGCAGCTCTCCCTAAATTTAGGTGATTTGGAGCCTTTATACAGGTGACTTTTACACATTATGTGTTTATAGCTCTAAACAGTCTCCAATGCCAAATGTGGACTTTAGAACATCAATTGAGAAATGGACATTGTGAGCCCATATGGGGTGGGACTGACTGTTAGCATTACTACGTTGGCAGCATCAACATCTTTGTATATAAATCATTTAATTCTGCTATTCAAATTTTCTTTCTTTATATTATTTTTTAAATATGAGAAATGGGCAAATGGAACAGTAAAAAAGCATGGACCTCAAATATAACACAACTGAGCCAAGATGAAAAGTATTAGCTGTGCTGAAATATACATTAGATTACAGAAGAAAAATTTTAAACATGCATATAAATATACTTCAAAATATCGTGCTTAACAGTGACATGTAATTAGGTCTTTCACAGCATTTTTTCCATCTCTGGGTCCCTTGTACCTCACCTCTAAGACCACTGTTCTGCTTACAAACATATAGATTTGTACATATATCCGAGACTATTACAACATAAGCAAAAAGACGGGACAGCCTGGGATAACAAGTTACTTAGAGAAAAATTCAGAAGTAATTGCTCTTGGTTATATTAATTGAAAATTCAGAATTAAGTAAAATAGGAAAAATATTTTGTATAGTGGAATACTATAGACCAGAGTATCTATAAAATACTACTAATAAAACTTCTGATGTAGTTTATTGATTCATGAAATTAATCCCATGAGGCTATGGCAGCTCCATGAATATTCCTGAGATCCTACTGTGTGCCAAGATTCACAACTGCAGCGATGAATCAAATTTAGTCCCTTTGTAACAGTTAATCACAATGCAAATCGAGCCCAGTGAGTCTGCACATAATCTCAGAATAGTGTGGAAAGTACTATGATGAATCCACAAAGACAGGATGGAGCCCTGAGTGCAGGGAGTGAGGATGAGAGGAGTTCAAGAAAAGGACACCAGACAAACTCCCACCCAGTTGACAGTCTCCTTAAGCATCTTTATCCTCTCTGGACATTGTCTAATCTAAGAGTACCTTATTTACTAAACTTACAAATGAGCACTGAAAGTGCAAAGTTTAGCCTTCCCCCACTTCCATCTTAAAATTCATAGGAACTTTATAAGGATTCAAAGGATGATGCTAAAAGTGGTCTTCACCGATGAGAATGGACCATAACACAGTCCTTTGATTTTTCTACACACGAGAAGTTCTTGGTTGTTTCCAAAAAAAGTAATCAAAATCTTTTATGGAGCAGCAGTTTCTTAAACTATGCAGCACCCCCAAGTGAAATTTCAACCTCTCAATCCCCATCGTTGCAGAAAAACAGCCAAAGTTATGGTACACTTTAACAATAAAGAACTGTTCTAAATATTTAACACGTATTAATTCACATAATTCTCATAACAATCCTGAAAAATCAGTACTATTCTCTTCCTACTTTATAGATGAGGGAATTGAGGCATGGGGAGTCATTTCCCAGAGCTGACACAGCTGGTGATGACAGAGCTCACATTCTTGACTCCTAGGTAATGAATGCTACAAACTCACTCATTAAAGCGAAAGCAAAAAGCAAGGACATACAAAGACTCACATAAAAGTGACAGAATGAAGTTGAAGAAATATATCACTTTGAGAAATAGTTCCATTAAGAAATAAAAAGAAAACGAAATCAAGCTCTGTCCTATGTCAACATAACCCAGGAGTTTCAATACCTCTCTGGAAATCCTATTGTGACGGCTCATCAAGTTAATACTTGTCTCAGGTAGCTCCACAGTTTTTAACTGCCTAGGAACAAATGCTGGATTGACAATAGAAAGGAACAAACCTAGGAGAATCAGCGGTACCCAGTGATGAACTCCCCTCTCTTCTCATTTGGGTAAGAATGCGATCTCAAATAGTGCTAACAAAGTGTTAATCTTTTCTTCACTTTCAATCTATCATCTGGTTTGCATCTTTAATCCCTTTGAGTAAACTAAATTAGGTTAGCATTTTTATGGAAAAATATTGCAATAAATGATAATATTTTTAAAGAAGAAAAAGATGATGGTTAAAAAGGATAAAGTTTTAGTGTAAAAATGAAAGAAAAAAAAACTATTGAAGGAAGTCAGCTACCTTCTCTACAATGAGGAATTCTGCAACCTTATGAATTGTCCACGATGAAACTCGAGCACCCCATAATAATACTGCATATTAGAACACAATACAATCTTACATTTCTGAAGCGCCCTTCATGCAAGCATCCCAGGGTGCTTTACAATCATTATGAGTTAAAATTAAAACTGAAGCACATACAATTCCTAATAGAATCATTTTAAAAATGCTAAACAGAACAAATAACTTTTAAGTCTAGATTTAAAAGTCCCAACAGCCAGAGCGTTCCTTACTTCAATTGGCAATGAGCTGCAGAGCCGGGCTGAGGCTCTCTCCTGTTATGTTAAAGGCTCTCTTATGTTTTTTATACTCGGAGCACGTTATGATCAAGCAGTTTCCAATGAAACAGGAAAAAAAATGGGTGCGTGTATCTGTTTGTTTTGATTATTATGAATTTAAGGTCTTTTGTTTATTTGTTTACAAATGTGTTTGGCCAAATCTGACATGAAATAAAGCAGGTTTAAAAAGCAAATCCAGATAGAGCCCAACTAGAAATTTAAGTAGTAATTGTGCAAAAAAGACACTCAAAAAGCACTCTAAAACTAGCTCTATTTTAGCAAGAAAATCAGATTGATTAGCATGATTTGGTTAACTTTTTTTAAAAAAAAACAATTAGAAAATAGCATTTGGTAGGCTTTCTCCAGGCCTTGTCTACTTCTAAACCTTGGCAGTATTTATTATTCTGCAAGTCAGAAAAAAATAGGGGAAATGCTCTCATGATATGGTAATTTTCCTTGCATTAGTGATTTTGAGGTCAAAGGAAACCTGTTCAGATCTAAAACAAAGCACAGGTAAAAATCTATTAAGTGAAAATGAAGTACTTACACATTGTTAAGCACTCTCTAAATTGGCATGGCTTAAACTCTTTTATGTTTTACTATTGTGAAAAGATAGTAGCTATAAAATATTTGAGATCAATCCATTTTAAGTTAGATGCTTTATTAAGTTTGGCTTTTTTGATTAATATATCTGAAAGGTTACAGAGAGCGAACTTCAAACTATAGTAAAATCCTTATATATCTAAATCAGCTAAAAACGAGCCTGATATATGAGATTCAAAAAGGAAAACTTGCAAAATTTGGAGAACATTTTTATTCTTCTATTGTAGATTCTATATATATTAGTATTAACACAAAGCAGATAACTAATATGACAGAGAACTGGTTCAAAAAAGAAGACAGAAACAATTATCAGCAATTCACACTACTAACCATATAATAAGACAGGTTTACCATTTCCTTTATGGATCTCACTATGAATACAATTGCTGAAAATGGTAATAAAATCCAATCAGTATCAAGAACATCAGTGCCTGGCGAAGCAGATGTTCATAACCTCGGATTCCTTTATGGTCAGTAGGGTAAGGGTTGGGAAAAGTTTTGTAATTTAAAAAAAGGATACATATTTAACAAGATTTATGGATTACATCGGGAAGGGGTAAGTACAAAATCCTACAAGCACATCTCAAACAGGAAACGCTCTATTTTTAAATGGAGCTGGCCAGTTACATCCTCATCCATCATATCAGGTCAGTGGCTGCCTAAAGTCCCTACTTGCAAATAGATTCAAAAAATTCAACTGCCCAATGTTTCCAATGCAAATGCCTAACACTGCCCTGGGACTCAAATCAAAAGGCTAGTAGCTTAGTTATACTTACTGATCCAGAAGGATGTACCAGGATGGGCAAGAAAGGAACTGCCATAGAACTGCTAAACTCAAACTTTTTGGAACCTCTCAAATACCAGGTTATCCCAGAAGTCAGTCCCTGTGGTCTGAACTACCCTCTCACTTCTAAACTAGGGGCAAGAAACAACTATACTTTTAATAACGCAAGTCAGTGTACAAACAAAAGAATCAAATCTCATATGCTAAAGAAAAATTTCAGCAGTGAGAATAAACACAATTGGAAAACTTAAGTAGTTACCAATACTTCAGGGAGATGGAAGTATTTTATAAAATACATCAAATTAATTTGAGAAAGCCTTAAAAAAAAAAAAAAAGCCCATCTATATGTGACCAAGGAGGATATTGGATTAAGTTCACAGGCTCTGGGTATGAATTCTCATCCCTCTGCTTTACCAGGTGTGTAACTATTAGGACTCATTTAAACACTCTATGTCTCAGATTTCCTCAATTGAGAATGGGATACAAACTATATACTGCTTAGGGTGACAGACTTGCTCATGATACATCAAAGTAAATAAAAATTATTACTATTTCAAATATGAAAGCATATCATTCTTATTACTACATAAGAAATAGGATGCCCGTCACACAGCAGACTGTCAATACATATTTTTGAATAAGTATGTGAATATGTGAATAAATTTCATAGGGTTAGACTCTCACATGAAGTACAAAATATGAATATTGATGTCAGATATTAAGACAAGTGATTACTAATGTTTATTTAAAATTTTTCAGAAATGTCATTTTAGTCTAAAAATTATAAAACAATAATGCAAAGTGCAGTTTAAAATACACATAGCATAACGGATAGGGAATTTTTTTTTTAAAGATTTTACTTATTTATTCATGACAGACATAGAGACAGAGAGTCAGAGATAGGCAGGGGGAGAAGCAGGCTCCATGCAGGGAGCCTGATGTGGGACTCAAACCTGGGACTCCAGGATCACACCCTGGGCCGAAGGCAGGCATTAAATTGCTGAGCCACCCAGGGATCCCCCTGATAGGGAATTTTTAAACTGCTGCTCCGATGGTATGCATCACATAGACTGGAAATCAACTGACCACAGAGGTTTATTTAACGTTTATGGCAATGACTGTCAAGTTTCATATAATCAGTATTATTAAATGGTAAGCATCAGGAGGGCGGGCAGGATGGTTTACTTATTTTGCCAATACCTAATAAAAAATCTGACATATATTAGATCCTTAGATGCTGTCAAGGAAAAGGAAAAACGATGCTACTCAATATGACTTCTAAATGGAACGTTCAAACCTAAATATATCTTATATATATTTTGCCACTTGAAAATAAAAATGACAATTCCCACTCACTCCATGTGGGACTTGAGCTTGGAGCTTAAATAGAAGTAGAAAGTGACCCACTGCCTTAACAATGTGAGAGTTATGATGCGTGAGTATGTGAGTGTGTGCCTGTATGATAGAGAAGGGGTGGGGAAAAATGTACATATCAGATTAAAATTTCTCAGGAATATATGACCTGAACATTTTTAGAAGAAACATTTTAGGCTGAAAGAAGTAATAACTGACCTTTTACTTATGGTAGTTTTAACAAAATGAATCTATCCTTATACTGAGTGTTTATATATTTATCCAGTTCTTAAGTTAAATTTCTAAAACTTCAGGGAAAACTAAAATGAAAATGAAATGCCTTATTATAAATCAAAATGTTTATTTAACTACCCTTTTACCTTCTGAATCCATACTCTCAATGTTCTCATGACCACAGGCTTTCTTGTCCCCAAGCCTGATTTATTCTCTCCTCCTTACTTGCAGTTCAAAATACAACGCCCACCTTATCCAACCACATCCACTGAAAAAAGGGAGAGTAACAAAGTGACCAACTTCAGATCCATAAGGAGCTAAGTGTTTGTGTCTTGACAGGTTTTTACAAAAATAAACATGTGGTACAAAAACTTAATAGATGGATGTCAATCTATTTGGGCAAATTCATGATTTAGCAAAGCAGTAACAAATAAAGGCGTAGTTATAAATCAAACCACATGCAATCTTATAAGAAGAGTTTCTCATCTGGAGAAAACCTTGCAAATATTATCAGACATTACAGCAAGACAACATAAGCATTCATTTTAAAATTAACACACTCTAAAATTTATCATTCGGAAAGGACTTTTGAGTCGGTCACTAACCAGCAGTTTGACAAACTCTAGGGCCACTGGCTCCTTCATTTGTCCAAGGCGGAATCTGGGTAGGATAACACCTAGTTCTAAGATTCCAAAGACATCTGCCTAGCAAGTGTGGGGCAATCCTCCAAAGAGCACTAAGGCAGAGCTTGTCAGATACCCCAGGTGAATTCCTGCTGGATTCTCACTGGTATTCCCTCCTAGCCTCTACCTCTGTAAAGGGAGCTGAGCAGGGTCTGTAGGGTGGACTTTCTGCTCAGCCAAACCATGAGGGATCCTACACCTCTACTTGCTACTGAGGTATTTTATCATATTAAATAGAATTCTTAAAGTACAGCAAAATGTGTATGCTAGATTGTATGCTCAATTTTCTCAAGTAAATAAATCAAAATCCCATAGAGGGGTAAATAGGTATTAACACTTAGCATTTCTTGATGTTGGTTCCATTTTGTATAAGACTGAGGCAATATTTTTTTGCTAGGCATTTTCACAAAGCCATCTTCATCACTATCTCTCAACCACAGGGGAAAGAAAGAGTAGTTCTGCCAAGCTTCGCATATATTTTGGGATTAGGCCTTACAGAGCCTGGATTTCTCTTCTTTAACTAATGACTTATGACAGAAAAGAAAATAAAGAGCAAACGGAAAATAGTTCATTATTAAAACATTCTGAATGGAGTATCAAGATTCATGGACTCATTCTAGAGAAAGAAATAAAAGATGACACAGTGGAGTATAAAATAACTCACTCATTTAAAAGAAGAGGTTGTATTTTTTCATAATATTAAACATTAAATTAATTTCAAATATTTGTTACCGCTGGTAAACTACGCATGTTTTTTTTTTCAAGATATTTTTAAAGAAAGGACAACTGTAATTACAACTGATGTTGAAGCTATAGCCTAGTTTCGCCACTCAATGATTACGGCAAGATCTCCAGCTAACACACAGATGCACGTTCCTCCAAAGGACTCTCTATAGAAACTCACCAATGTAGGACTCTAAAACCAAGCCCCGAATTTCATTTTGTCATTCTGTTTAATGTTATAATTGTCTGTATTCAATTCATTTCCCATGATAACATTAAGTAAACTCACAATTATATTTATAAGCTATAGTGAGGTAGAGTTTACTGGCTGAATGTTGAGGTCATTTAACAATTAATTCTCACTGCTTCTATCAGCAAATACTCATACTAGCATCTTCTTCTCCAGCTCACAGTAAATGCCTTAAATCTTTGCCTGAATTTACTTCCAATATCAACGGGACATTTAGCACCGTGTAGATACATGGCATTCCTGTACGAGGTGTTTATGCATATTTTAACTAGGAGTTAAAAAAAAAAGTTTATTTCTAGGACATTTCAAATTTTCAAACGCTAGTAACAAAGTGACATATTATCTGGAGTTGTCTGCAAAACCCAAAGTCCCAGATGTAAGAGTCACCTGCTTCATTATATCATCCTATTGATTTAACTGTGTTTAATTAATTTAAATTACTTTTATTCGATGGTTATAAATTCACATCCTCTCTACTCCAAGGGTGAGAGAAGGAAGATAGAAGGAAATAAGCTAAAATAACAAAAAGAGTTTGCCCTGCATTCTAAGAAACTGATACTTGCAATATAGAAAATATTTTTTCTATGGCTACAGTTAATCTTAAAAGAATACAGAAAGCCATAATTAACTATAAACTCAATTCATTTGCTCTATTCCTACAACAAATATCAAAGTAAAGCTGAAGGACTGTAACCTGAGATGTATGGAGTTTCCATAAAACAGTAGCACAAAAGCCCACAAGCTCCCTACCAAAGGTACCAGTACCCTCACGAGCATCACACTAGAAATACATTCTGAGAATATCTCAACTGCAGAAATGTTTATAGCAGAATCATATGGTTTACGCTCAAGTGACTGACAGAGTAACATTCAGAATTACGTTTTGAACTTAAAAAAGAAGAACTTCAAAATGGGGTAAAAATCTAGTTAGATCATACTTGAATTATACTGTATCATGGGATGACCTCACATTGGGTTTGACACTGAGGGATGGCATTCTAACACAATTACGTAGTGACTACACAAGCAGCCCATTAAGAGCAGGTTCACAGCATCCTTTTTTATGTGAAATCAGCTGAGCATTATCAAAAATGATGTTGGTTTTAAATTTAGAAACAGGGCAGTCTCTACCTAGAGTTTTAGTTACGCTTCACCAAAATTCATTGTAAAATATCAAATGCGATAATAATAAATATTTGTCTCATTTCAAGAATCTCTGATGATATGATAGGAATCTCAGAGGAAAGGAAAAGATTCCACCAAAAAAAAAAAAAAAAAAAAAAAACCCCCAAAAAAAAAAAACAAAAAAGGTAAACCAATGCCACAAAACTGGTGACAAAATCCCAGTAAACAACTACTCAACCTCTGGTTACAGGGAAGAAACTTCTTATTTTTATAATTGTTTATACTAAATACTCTTTTTCTCCCCCTTTTTGTAATGAACAAAATATCCCCAAACCGTACTTTTATTTAGGTAGCACGGTAAAGTTTTACATTAATACTTACACTGCCATTCCCCCTCACCAAAGGTTCTTGGAAGTTATACCACCTTTACTCTTTCTTAAGTAAGGATACTCAGGAGAATGTAGCTTCCATGCTCAGAGCACTCAGAAAAGGAATCTAAAAACA
The DNA here is from genome assembly GCF_905146905.1 of Nyctereutes procyonoides. NCBI lineage: Eukaryota > Metazoa > Chordata > Mammalia > Carnivora > Canidae > Nyctereutes > Nyctereutes procyonoides. The sequence goes on along the minus strand of NW_026575042.1, from coordinate 25,025,338 downwards.
AGCTAGCACACTCTTCAGCTGAGCTGCTTTTCCTTCATTCTTTTCCCCAAGGGAGAAAAAGTGTAAAGGCTCTGTTCAGAATAAATCAAGCATCCTGTTTAAAGTCACCAGTGGTCAAGTCACTTTGCAATTTTGACAGTCCTGCTTCAGATACCAGTTGCTCTAGACTATGGGGCCCCATCAAACCTCAAATCAAGGCTCCCCACGATGGCTTATTATTTATTACATGCTATGCTAAGTACCTGTGAAAGGGGGCACTCCTTGGCCAACGAACTCTGATTCATATCTTTCAGTAAGTCCTTCAGAGCATTCCTTACTGTGGTGTGCGACCATTGTTCGGGAGGCAAGTCTTCTAGTTTGGGGCAACTATTTGAGACATAGATTAGAAAGGGGATTATTACAAGATTGCATCCCGCTGCAGAACATTCCTTTAAGACAGACAGATTTCATTTTGCGCATCAAACAGATGCATCTGGAGATTGCTCTCGGTCTCCTGATTGTTCCGATTAGTTAATTACTTTATACAACACATCTGCTGTATCGATGCATGAATTATACATCAGCTGCCTGTGGTGGCTATTTTTTCATGTTACTTCTACCTTCCTGCTCTGATGCGCTTGGGAAGACAATTTAAGGTGTACTGCTTTCTCATGAGCCATCGTGAAAAGCATTAACGTATTAACCGTTTTCCTTTCATGACTCTGTTCATACGAATTAAAATGGTAAAAAATATATATATATATAAATAAATAAGATCGCGGTAATAGTGAATAAGGCATTCTTTCACAAAATGTACACAGATGGCACTGTTCATGATATGCAAAAATATTTTTCTCTTAAGTAAACTTTATGTAAAATGCCTTCTTGTAATGCATCATTTAATTGACTAAATATAAAAAGTCTTGTCTTTTGATATCCTGCATAAAACCTACAAATTCGGGGGTGGGGGGGGTGGGAAAGCTGCTTTTAAATATACATTGAATTCAGGAAAATAAAGCAGAGGGGGTAAAGTAATAAAATCAATTTGGATTAACCCTTCTGAAACATAGAGTAAATAAAAATCAAAGGTTGACCAGAGATGCTTTATTTCAAGAGATCAGGCACATAGAACCTTTTGCCTTAGAACTGCTGTCCTGACTCACCTGTGTAACTGAATTTTCAATGTGACCACATGATACACGTCTTGAAGCATATCTGCTACCGTAGCATCAGGGGCATCTGTCACATAAGACAGTGGAACTGGATTCCACTTTCCAACCTGGATTAGGCCTATTGCAGATAAAGAGAATATGTCACTAAATATTTTACCTTTCAGATAATATTTCTAGTAGAAGGTTGTTGTTGTCGTCGTTGTTGTTTTTCATTGCCCCCACCACAAGCAATATTGTTATTTCTGTTTGAATGATTCCCTTCCCTCTAAAAGGCAGGTCAATGAAAATATTCACAGCTTAGCTTTCCAAATTGTGAAATTATGTAAATGACTGTAGGGTTGTTTATTATTTTGGAAATAAAACCCCATCAATAAAACCTATGCATAGGCCACATTTTCCTAACTTACAGGAAGTTCTAATAAGACATAGCTGAACCAGTTCTAAATGGCTTTACGATTTAGATAAGATTCTCTATTGCAATGGGAATCAGCATTGAAAAATACTTTACAGCCCATAAAACCATCAGAAACAGAATAAAAGAAACAGAACTAGATATTCAGTCATAAATGCAAATTGACTCTCAACAGTCCATCTGCTCAAATACGCTCCTCACTTCCTTGTGGGTCCTCAGTGGAGCAGATTATTAAGGTCAATAAGCATACTAATGATTCAGCTGAAGTAATTTAAAAAAAAAATCTACCTCGACATTCCACACGAGCAAAATGTGTGTTAACTAAACCAAACTGAATTAAGCCAATTTTTTAAACCCACAGTCTATAAGGAACCAATGTAACACACAGGCTACAGTTCTTTGAATAAAAATATTCAGTGCTTTCTCTGCAGAGTAAACAAAGGATGCCAAGCAATTTTTCCAACCCCACGTATGCATTATTTACCTTTGGCCTGGGCAGCAGAGCTATGTGAATAACCCAGAGACAGTAATGCCATTTCTATCAGCTGGTTGAAAAGCATATCCTTTCTCACCAACACAAATTCCGCATGCTCCTCCTTGCAATCATATTCAATGGCGTTTTCATAATGTTCCACCACGCAGAAAACTGGTAGCATGGTTCCTATCAAAGAGACAGAGAAAAAGAAACGCAAACCAACAATCTTCAGAAATACAATCTGGGGGGAGGAAAAACTAAACCATGAAAATAAATCTTCCCAACAGTGAGAGAAGGGGAGACTGTGTTTCCAAGGCAGACAGGGCACAGGGATACAAGCATGCACACACAAACATATACATTCTTTTATTTTTTAAAGTTGTAAGAGAAATATTGAAATAGGATGTGAATTTGGTCCCAAGATAACTTGGGCTCTGCTTTAATATTAACAGTGCATTTTCCAAAATCAATTAATGCAGAATTACCTTTTTGATCAAATAATAATGCTGACGAGAGAGAAGTGTCTTATCTGATCTGCTGTGAGTGGTATACAGGGTGCAAACAGAACTCACTATAGGCGTCTTCAGAAGAACCCACCTTCATGCTTCCTACGTGCTTTTTGTTAATAAACTTTTCCCGTTTGTGTCCAAATTATCTTTGACTATAACATTTTTAGCATTTTCTTCCTTTTATTAGATCTTTACTAAACAGTTGCATAAAAGAGAAACACAAAACTTAACCAAACTGATGTTCAAAATATGATTTCAATATGTGCATAATGTAAATAAGTAAGATTTATTTTTACAGCTACTCATTTAATCTACCTGACTAAAAAGACATCCCAGTAACCACAGGTCTTTAAAATGAACAATCTTTGTTATGTGTTATGAGAGAAAGAGAAAAGGAAAGTGGCTTCGTAATGACATATTAGGATAAAGGGATCTACACAGATTTGACGTGTTCTTTCTTTATTTACTTTAATCCAATGTAATAACTCAGTAGCCAGATGATTAATAGGCACAGGCCACACCACCGTTAGAAAAGAGGCTTCTAGAAACTGAAATCACGGAATGCTGTAGTACTCAAGGTGTTTATGCAGCGCACTGTCAGACTTCCAGTGATATACGGAAAAGGGTTAAAAGCAGATGCATCTGAACTGTACTGTGGCAAACTGCCAGGAGGGTATCATCTTTAGCATAAATGATGACAAGGGTTACTTTAACAGGGCACCCAGGATCCCCAATTAGTCCTATAACATTAATGCCTCTATAAGGCTCTGCCCTCTGGACTCACAGAATCCTACCAACTTCTGGAGATTTCTAATGCACACCAACCAGAGCTAAAAATCAGGATTTCCTACTGACACCAGTGATGCCCTTTAAAAAAAGCTCATTTTCTTGTTTATGCTGAACAAAAGCCGGCAGTTAAACAGCTACATATTTTTACATGTGCATCTTCACCAAAGCCTTAGTGAACTGTTCACTAGAGATTCTAGCTCTGACAAATAAACCCCTTTAGGTTTACTTAGAAAAGCTCACAAACTCATTCGAAGGTACCCAACAGGCTAGGCATGAAAAACAAGCCGCAGAGCTTGCCAATATTCTTGTCATTCATTCATCTGTTTTATACCAGAGAGAGAACCTGTCAGGGATCAGAAGAAGACTTGGGAAGACCACAGCAAAAATAGCAACATGCGAACTGGTGATTTCTTCCTTGGCTTGAAGGTACTTTGGCATAATTTCCTAAACAAATAAACAAAACACCCAACCTCTTTTTCTTAAGTAGTGCTTTCTCATCTCAGCCACAATTTTTATCTAGCACCTGTCAAACAGAAACTATGTACATGAAAAATAAAAGAAAAAAAAAAAAAAAACACCACCACCAAAAAGCTTTAGTAATTTTGTTGTTTGAAGCAAGCTGAGAACCTTCTACAATTAAACTAAATTTTAAAATAAGTCACTATGAAAGCAATGTTTAAAAAAAAATTTGAGCAGGAAGTGAAATTACTGTACTTTGGTTTCTCCTCCCCCTGTTCTGATGGCTTCAAAGAGTTGGGTTAGTACAACAAAAACATACGCATTGATTTTTCCTCTTACAGAATGATACAGACGTGTTCTACTATATGCTCCCTAGACATATGAAAATTAACTATAGGCTTTACAAACTGTTGAAACATACCGGATTTACTTTGGACTTTTATTTAGAGATACCCTATAGATAATTAAGGTGGCTACTGATAAAGTGACAATAGAATCATTTAATTAAAAATCTAGCTGCTAAACCTTCTAGCAAACTTGTCACCCTTGTCTTCCTGATACTGTGAGTAATGCTGAACAGGAGCCTTCTCTGAACTGTCTGATTATTTGTGCTAGTGTTTGGCAAGACTTCCAACTACAGCAACTTCATAACCTTCCAGCATTAAAAGGGGAGTGCACTGGTCACTGCTGAATGCTAAAAATACCACATGATTTAAACCTGGAGGCAGTCTTAGAAGCTTTTGCTGAAGGTTTATGAGCCTGTGTAAACAGCACGTCTGCCATAAGGAGCAGTGAAGTCTGTAGAATCCTTGTCTAAAACTGTCCTGGCATTAAAGTTTGCTGTGCAAATATCACATAATACCAGAGACAGCTGAAATCTCCTATTTAGGAATTTATGGAACTTATATGTTTGCAGGCGTCAGAAAGTCTTTTTTATAGAGCCCCAGTGCTTCACAGTACAATATTAATGCACTCAGTTTGAAAAGCCGTAATAAATTATATTTTTAATGCTCTTACCCTGGCTTTCTTAAGATGCATACATTCTTGGCAAACAATCAATAAATAGGGTAATCATGAGTAGAGGCCAAAGAATTTGCTGAAGTGCTGTTTTTCCATTTTTAATAGATAAAGATCTAACAATACGGACTGCTGTGTCTGTTCATTTCAGGATCAATATATTCTTTGTTTTCGCCAAACCAAGAAAAAAATAAATGATTGTATGATAAATGTTATGCATCAAACACAATGAAATTCCTCTGCCTTCTAACTTTATCTACTTAATATTCTTGGTTGCTAAAAGATGGCATTTTTATCCTTCGCTTAGCAAATGTAAGGAAAATCTGAATCCTAAACACAGTTATTCAGAGACAAAATAAAGACTATTATGAGACACACACGTTATACCCAGTATAGGCACTGATCTACATAAATAGCAGTGCTGAACACAAAGTTGTTAAACTTCATCAATTTTATATAAAATTGGTAGAGTCACACGGTTACACATCTTCCCTTTATAAACTTGCCTGAGTTTGCCCTTCCTTTATCAAAAATACTCCACTGTAGCAAAAACCATAAACTAGAATCATCAGGTTTTTCACTACTAAATAATAAATTTGCTCTTAAGAAAACAAACCATAAAATAGGACATCGCAAAATTTCAACATCGTATCACATAAGATTCCCGTTATCTCTGAAAATGACTTACAACTAATAATCCTCTGAAAAAAGCTAAGGCAGTCCTCAAACAATCTAAGTGTCTTATTCTTAATTGGGGTTAGTTTAAGCAACAGCCACCTACGTATCCTCTACCACACTAACACCTTATCAATGGAAGCCTTGTGTAATGAAAGCCATTATATTTCACTCAGTCCTTATCATCCAAACACCCAATGACTCCAGTCTATATAGTAGGGTAAGGTGCTCCACTCAAGCCCAGAGCCCACACTTTCTAAGCATGACTGACACTGCAGCGTGGAATGGAACTAATTTCACATCAGAAAGGGAATCAAGGAAAAGAATATACAAAGACATGTTCTGCTCTCTACCCCCCACACAAAGTGGCCTTGAGTAGACACAAGGGCTTGCAGCTTTCCAGGATTTGGCTCGAAGGTATTTACCTTTCCTAAGGTTGGTTTTCATCAGATGGCCCGAGTGTTTTAAAGGCACTCCCTGCATTTTTGCACCTGTGCTCCCAAGCCTTCCTCTTCCTAGTGGGCTCCCGTTCTGCTCCAGGCGGGCAATCTTGGCTGGTGGACCCTTCGGATCGCTCACATTGTTAGACATGTCTGAATGTTCTTTCCCCTGAGGTGCCTCGTTCAAATGATCCATACTCAGTTACCCTCTAAAGATCACCTGCCAGAATTTAAAAAGAAGACATGTTATAATTGGGTGGGGGAATCTCTCTCTCTCTCTTTCCCCCTTATGTAATATATGATATACGGAGCAAATATTTTATCTGTAGCTATTTCTCTCCACAAACATAACATACTTGTAAAACTGCTTAACTAGATAAATCATATAATGCAGATATTACTATGTTTTTAGACAACAGTATTACATTTCCATTCAAGTTAACAGAATAATTTGTGGAAACTATAGCCACGCACATTAGAATAAAAAGGTGATCTGTCACCTGCCAACAAAACTAAGTTGGGAGAAATGGGCTTACTTTTAGAACAAGAATTACCACAAGTGTAGTTAAAAAGAAAACAACATATTTCTGTAGTCCCAATTTTTAAAAATTAGAAACTCATTACAGAACATAATAGTACCCTTTAATCAAGAATGGGAAGATTATCATAGTCCAAAATATTAATTAAATCTGAAGTGCATGTTTACATTTTTACATATAGTTTAATTCTCATGAGGAAAATATGTGTGTGTATATATATATATATATATATATATATATATATATATATATACACACATACACTACCTCAAAAGAAGGTAGCAAGTAACTGCTTTTTGAACACCTCATTGGTTTTACAGGTTAATTCACAGAAAAAGTTTTCTACTGTTTAAGTTTCAAGAATTACATGGCCTTTTAAAGATCTAATCCAGTCCTGCCTCAAACATGTGATTGGATCACATCACTCTTAAGAAAATGGAAAGAAATGTAGGATTTCTTCTAATATCCCAGATGCTGAGCATTCCAACCTATGTGTTTTAGCGCTGATATTTAGGTGTCCCTTAAATAACAGAATACTGTTAACAACTTAAATAGCAAAAAACTTGAAAGTACTTTGTGATATACATATTAGATTGAAGTGCCAAACTCACTTTTTAAAAAAATCTTGATGATTTTGGTAAAACACAATAACTAACATTTAAAAATAATGTTGGTACCCAATGAAGTCAACATCTTAACTGACTTCAGAAAAAATATAAAAGATAATTGTTTTCAGTTATAAATATTAAAATTCATGTCCAATGTATAATAAAGTAATTAGTACAATATCAAAGTCACTTCTAAAATGCAGTTTTAACTGCAACTGGTAAGAGCAGGTTCGGTAGAATTATTTTCTAAACTTTCATGGTACTTTATGGAGCTCCCCAATATCCAGCTCTCTGGTAATTCAACATATCTTGTACTTAAAATATATATATATATATTATACCAAAGAAGCTATTGAGATCTGTTTGTTGAAAGTCAGTTTGTATTAGCATGGCCTTTCTGTAAGCATTTTTTCCCCCTGTTTAACCATAGATTACTTTGCCCATTATAATCAAGCAAAGAAGTGAAGGGGGTGGAGGGAAGCAATGGTAATCTGTAGGCTTAAAAGCAACCTTAAGAAAGCCAATCGAAGAACTATAAAGTTTGAGAAATAATGGCTATTTATCCTTGTACTCTAGGGTGGCACGCTGAGAACTAAAGGTTTACCGTTGATCGAGGTCCCATCTGTTTTTGGTTATGAGGTTCATTAACAATAAATGTTCCTCTTTTAACCACTTTTTATCAAGATTACTCTTTTCCATTATATTAAACTACAGTCTAAAGTCAAAATTAGAGAGCGATGATTATTAACTTATCCAAAACACTGCTTATAAGGTTTCGTGTAGATTAAAATACGGAGCTGCTTTTTCTGAAATTGGTTGCCTTACCCTAGAGCAGAAGATGAATTTTAAAACATATGATTTGAAAAGAAAATACTTAACCCGTGGGGCAATTTGAGAAAAAAAGAGGGGTGGTGGTGGTGGTGGTGGTGGTGGTGGTGGTGGAGTAGACAACAGCATCAAAGTTAATGCTACAAAACATATTAAGTAGTCATGAGGCTTAGCAGCATTATAAGCTGTACAGCAAATGAAAGTGATAGATTATAATTTAGTTAATGTATTGACAATCAAAACATCATATAGGTCATGCAAAATTATCCCTCCAATACCCACCTAGAAGAGTCTATTAAACACTCAGTCATCTTGTAAAAAGCTTTACATTATAAAGCAAAATTACATGCACATAAAACACCCAATTTACTCATTTAAACTCTATGCCCAAGGCTAAAGTTCACCAAACCTCAGTTTGGTATTGCAAAGAGCAGCCTCCACGGGGCCTGCTGGACTGACAGCCTGGAAACTAACTACAGTCTCAACAGATGCCAAGCTGAAGAGTTTCTTTTTGAGTTACACATTTTAAAACGCCTTTTAGTGTAACGTCTGGTTGGCATACAGAATGCAGGCTACTTTCTCAAAATCCCATTTCCCTGTCCATAAAACCATGTCTATATATGATAATTACTGAATAAAACAGTGAACTCAGACACAGCTATTATTTCCTCCAAAAAGAAAAGGAAAAACATGAAATTCCAGTTTCAACAACCTATTTTTTTTTTTTTTTTTTTTTGCAATTTGGGATCTTTTCCAACGAGTTCCTGGCTGAATCGCCTCACTCGCCCCCAAAGAACCCCATAATCACATTTTAAGAGATTGTGCCCTTATCCATTCCATATGGCCGGCACGATCCAGGCCAAGCTTTCACTGTGACCTTTTAAAGAGACAAAGAAGCAAAGTACTATCTAGAAACAGAAACACTGCAGTTTTACTGAGTGAAATTAGCAAAACCGACCTGAAACTCACCACTTCAAAACTTGACAGCATATAAATAACAAAAACAAAGGAGATTTCCTTTGCAGCCCGGGTTCTTGAAGAGAAGTTCAAGACTGATGTTTTCTACGTCCTTTTTTTTTTTTTAATTTAAAAAAAAAAAAAAAAGCAGCAGACCTGAAGGCGACTTCCCCTGAAATTGTATTATTTTTCTCTTCCCCTACCCCCGCCCCCCTAAGCGGGGGAAGGGCAGAAATAAACGTCTAGAAGAGTAGCCATGGGAGAGGGGGTTAAAAAAAAAAAATCACAATTCGAAAAACAACATATATGGTTTGTAAAACGTCTAACCTCAGAGAACGGGGTTTTCGATGGGGGAGGAGGGGAGAGTGGGAAGTAGGGAGGAGGGAGAAGATAAAATTGATCTGACAAGTGATTCGTTGGGGGGAAAATCGTAAAAACAAAGCAAAACCCGTTATGAGCTGTACACTGTGGTGGTGCTGGGGAGGCGAGGTGGTGACTGAGGATTCTCTTAAAAAGAAGAAAAAAAAAAATCACTGCGGACAAGGTCTCCCAGAAACGGGGGGGGGGGGGGGGGGAGGTGCCCTCGCTTGCTTCCCTCCCTCCCTCCGTCCCTCCCGCCCGCCCGCTCGGGTTCTTCGGTGTGAGGACAGAAAGTCTACTTCTGGCTGTCACTTGCAGTATTATTCTCCGATAACCCCGGAGAACGCGGAGAGGGGAAGGCCACCTCGCCTCCCTCCCGATCGCCCCCACCCCCTCCCCAACAATTGCGACTAATGATTAACAAACCTTAAACTTTCTTCCCCCAGCCTCGCACCCCGCAACGAGGGCATCTACCGAGGGGCAGCGGGGGGGGGGGGCAGAAGGTCGCGGCTAGAGCCCCGGGAAGGCACTGAGATGCCACTTTTGGTTCGGCCCTCGCTGGTAGCAGCCCCGAGGACCCTCTCCCTGCCCATGGACGCGGGGCTGCGAGCGCCCGGGGAGCCGAGTGAGTAGGGGGGAGAGAGCGAGGGGTGGCGGGGCGGGGAGGGCCGGGGAGGGGAGGGGGAGGGGAGGGGAGCGGAGGGGGGCGGAGGGAGGGGGAGGGAATCGGAAGGCACCCCCGGCCGCCTCCACCGCCTCCGCAGCGACGAACTCCCCGCCCCCTCCCCCCCAAAAAGTCGCCGAGCTCTCACTCAGCCGGAGTCCGGGGTAAACAACGAGCACCACAATGGCACTGGGACTCGGGGGCGAGGCACCCGGGCGCCCCGGCAAACTGAGGAGGAGTTTCCCCGAAACGCAGGAGGGGCGGGGGCGGGGGGCGTCCTCCGCAGTCGCCCCGGCCTTATGCTCGGGCCCCGGGCCGGGCCGGAGGGCGGCTGTGGCCGTGGTGCCGCCGAGGCCGGTGGTGGCCGGGCGGCCCGGGGAGAGGTGTGTGCGTGTGTTTGTGTGTGCGTGCGTGTGAGCGCGAGTCCCCGGACGGGGCTGCTGCTCCCGCTCGCTCTCCCTCGCTCGCTCGCTCGCTCGCTCTCCCCCGCGCGGCCGGCTCTGCCCCCATTAAATCATCAGTTGACTCATCCCGGCCGCCGCCGCCGCCGCCGCCGCCGCCGCCGCCGCCGTGCCCAGCTCGGCTCCGCGCGTCCGCCCGGGCTGCAGCCCTCTGCGCCGCTGGTGCTGCCGCCGCCGCTGCTGCTGCTGCCGCCGCCGCCGCCGCTGTGGCTGCCGCTTCTTCCTCCTCCTCATTTTAATACAGAATCACCCCGCTCGCAGCCCCAGCCCCGAGCACGCAGCCTCCTCCCGGCCGCCCGCCGCCGCCCCGAGCCCTTCCCCAGCGGGGCCGGCTCCTCCGCCGCGTCCGGGGAGCGGGAGCGAGCGAGCAAGTGGCGGCGGCGGCGGCGGCGGCGGCGGCGGCGGAGGAGGAGGAGGGGGGGGAGGGAGAGGAGGAGGAGGAGGAGGAAGGGGTGCGGAGCGGAGGAGGAAGGCGACGGGGTGGGGTGGGGGGTGGGGGGGCAGGGTGCAAGGGGAAGGCGGAAAAGGGATGGGGATTAAAACCCGGGCTGGAGGGCCGGGATTGGGGGAGGGGGCGGGGGCGGCGAGTTAAAAAGCAGAAAGACAAGTAACTAGTGAATGAGTGAGGGAAGGGGTGGGGGGGGCGGGAGGGGGGGGGAGCGCACGATTTCCGGCCCCGGGCGCGCAAGAATTTGTAATGAGCTTGATTAGAGCGAGGCGGCCCGACATTTATTACACACAATACCCAGAATAACAGGGCGCCGCGCGAGGGCCAGCGCCGGCCGCCGCCAGGCGCGCCGGGGAGGGCGCGGAGGGGAGGGGAGGGGAGGAGAGGGGAGGGGAGGGGAGGGGCGGGAGAGGGGGCTTCCCTGGCAGCGGCCGCCGCGGCGGGGAGGGGAGGGGACGGGAGGGGAGGGGAGCGCGCGGCGCGCGGGCGGCAGGGGCAGGTGTGCGAGAGTGAGCTGCGCGGGAGGAGGGGCGCCGCCGGCGGGGGGGCGGGGGGCGGGGAGGAGGGGGCGCCGGCCGGGGGGCGGGGGGCGGGGGCCGCTAACCAACCACCCACGCGCGCAAAAGCCACCGAAAGGGGTAGGTCGGAGCGCCGCGGGCCGGCCCCCGGGGAGGGCGCGCGGGCCCCGCGGGAGAGGGCCCCGGGCGTGCAGGTGACCGGCTCGGGGTACCGAGGCAGGGGGCCCCGGGGAAGGGCCCGAGGGGGACACCGGGGGGCAGACCTCCCCCGAGCGGCGCGGAGGGTGCACAAACATTTGCACAGGCGTAAAGGCCGGGAGCCCTGAAGAGCTCTCGCGAATATTTATCCTCAAAGGAGGTAAAATCCCAAACTATTACGAGCCAGCGTTAAAAAAAAAAAAAAAAAAAAAAAGATGAGTAAGAGCTTTCTGTATCTAGTCAGGGGTAGGTTCAAAACTCCCTCACTTCTGAGCCATGAGCCACAGAACGAACACGCCGGAGGAAGAAATACGTGTGGCTCATAGTGGCGGATTCAAACGAGATTTGGGTCACTTGAAAGAGATCTGACTTGTTATTCACAAAGGACAAGACGCCACCATCCCTAAATTAATTTAGACCGGGTGCAAGAAAAGTTTGAGTTGGTGAATCCACCTGTCGTAACCATACAATGCTTCTGACATCTAGGGTAAGTTACCCCCAGTTAGGTGAACGGCCATTAGCACAGAACTATGATCCTCTTATTTAGATGATCTATTAAATACAGTTCCTATAAAAATGAAGAACATTACAATCTCATTAGAAACAGAGATGCAGCGTTTATCGCTTGGGTTTCAATACTAACATCTTAGAACCCTGAAGGCAGTTAATCATTAAACAAAAACAAAAATGTGGTAGGAATTATTTTTCAGAATGCACTAGTAGGGAAAAGAGAAAAATCAGTCAGATAAACGTTTTGTTACACATAAAAAAAAGCAACAAGTTAGCACAAGTACTGAGATAAGAGGGAAATATGCAAATTAAGCTCTTTAAAGCTACCAATACACTCTCAGAGACACTGTTTACATTAGAAATCTAAGGAAAGCAGAAGGTAAAGCAGGAGATAAAGTATAGGAAATAATGGCCTCCTGGGGAGAACAAGTTTAGGAGAAACACAATGAAAATATATCACTCTAATGGCACCTAAGTTTCACCCACAAACCGGAAAGGTTAGTCAAAATCGAGGAAGGCAACCGTGAATCTTGGCATATATAAACCCAAGCCTTGAGCAAAACGAAGAACATGTGATAATAAAACACAACATCAAAAACAAGAAAATATAAGGCAATCTTTACCAAGAGCCCAAATGACACCATATTTTTAAAAGCTGAAACGGGAAATGTGGAGGAGGATTTTTTTTTTAATTGAAGTATAAGAAACACAATCAATAAGAAAAAATACAAACATGGCAAAAATGTAGCACAGGTGTCCTAGTTGGTATTGTGGATGGAAGTACTCAAGCTTATTTTAGAAAGGTGTTTGGTATTTTAAAGGAAAACATAGGTCACCAGTTATCAATGATCTCCATGGCAATGATAGGTTAAATTAGGAGTTTGCAAAGACGTATATTTTAAGATTTGCTTCAAACTGGTGATGCCTGACATGTTCCCCACTAACCTGCTTGGTTTTCGGTAGGAACAGTGCATTCTAGTATGCTGTGCAAATTGACAAATAGCAGCAAAATTTTTTTTAAAAAATACAAAAACTTTAGTGGACTACGAAACAAAATTTATCCATGCAACTTTTATCCAGAAATTACAAGCTGATTCTTAAACATGACCTAAGTTTGTAATAAGGATGGGACATGGCCTGGGAAAATGATTAAATAAATGAGGATAGAGACATCTAATAATGACTTTATTATAAAGAATACTGAGACAGTACAATTACGTATATATTAATCACGTATATATGCTGATTTTCCCTCAAGTATATTCTTTATTTCAGAAGTATATAAGAAATGACATAAGTAAAATGACACACGAAGGTTTATGCCCTCCAAGTGATGAACTTATTTACTATATATTATCTCCCTCTTTAGAATAGTCGTTATAACCACTGAGCATTGGTCAATATAAATCCAGGTTAAAATAAAGAAGAGAAACAGATAATGAGAAAAAATATCACCCTCCTACGCATATGTGAGGATAAACTATTATGGTGGAGGGGCAAAGACTTTGATAAATTCTATTCAGGCATCTTATATTTGGCAATAAAGATGCAAGTGTTGAAAAAAAAAGTTAAACTTTATAAATCTAGCTATCAAAATAGAAAACCTCAGGAACATGAAATATTGCAAGTCAAATACATGAACTATTTAACATGTGGATGTACAGTTAAAACAGTGCATCAATTTTTAATCACATGAGAAGGCATTCAAACGGGCCACACAAAGGTAGCAAAGATAAAACATTGTAAAGATACACAGGATTTAAAAAAAAAAAAACTTAATAATGAGAGGACTACTGCATATTTCAGATGGCACCATATTAAGATAAATATGCAGGCAGATATCCGAAAGCATTAAAACACATTCAGAGTTCTGAATAGCACATACATTTGTAATACACAGAGAAAGCATTTAGAATTTGAACGCTTTTAAGATATGGCAACTCCGCCAGTGACTGTGTTAGCAAAGCAATGCTTACCACCATAGCACTTTCTAAGGACATGTTTTGTTTTGTTTTTTCATCTTTTTAAATTCAAATACAGTTGGCTATCTCTCTACACTCTTAGAGCAGCACAATTTACGTAGCATATTGCTCTTTTTATCATGTCAACTCTTTGTTTTTTGGCGTTAGCTGCAGGTGGTGTTTTCCATATATGAATTTCTGGGAATATGGTCTGTGTTGGCCATATAAGGATGTCTAGTTGAGCCATATGTTTTGCTGTCATGTGTCTCATTTTGTCTGTCTGGAATGTCAGGACTGATTTCCACATCGTTTCTTGAATGGACCAAATACAAATTTGTAAGAACAGAGAGGAAAAAAAGTGGGGCTGGAACTCAAACAACTTTGTCAAAACATATATTGGAGAGGAAATGCAATATCCTGTAAACATTTGCACCCTTCTTCTCACATCTTATCTGTGACTGACATCATCACAACTGCACAATTTAGGAGAGAATCTACTTGATCAAATTCAGAAGTTTGCAGTATATGCAGATACATGAAAATCAAACAGACCCCACATCTTTGGAGTTCATGGCATGGCACATGTTAGCTGCCCTACTCTAAGAGCCCTGGGTCCAGCATTGAATGTGGGGAAGGGAAGGTGCCTCAGGCTCTACTTGCTCAGTGAATAAATGGAACTCTGATTAACTTTCTGACTAATGTCACAAGAAGGTTTGGCCCCATTTCTCAGAGCCTCTTGCATTGCCCGTTTGTTAACAGTCCTCACAGTCTTAATCAATTTACAATTTGAGTAATTATTGGCTTCATAAATGTTTCCCATCCTAGACTGCAAGCCCTATGAGGGCAGAGACGGTCTTCCTCATTGACATATTACCAGGAATGCATATACCGTCCTTGCAATATTTACATTATGAATAAATAAAAAAGGGCAAAAAGCTCACGGTGTCACCTGCAATCAGCCTCTACCGCTAAATGCGATGACAATTCCTTTTAGAGTCTGCCAATGTGAGCAGGAGGTAACCTGTGGGGAAACGTGGCTGTAACACTTAAGTTTGTATTCACTGAAATTAAATAAAATTTACAATTTAGTTCCTCAGTCCCGAGTCATATGTTCAATAGCCTCATGTGGCTAATGGCCATTGTATTGGACAAAGTAGATGACAGAAGACCTCCACCCCTGCAGAAAGTTCTATTGGACAGCACTTACCCAGAGAACTTCTATAAAAGACACCTAAGTAAATCCAGGACCTAGCCAAGAAGAGTCTTAGAGGTGCTGAATGGCTTTCAGACATTCCAATGATGTCCAAATTGAAATCATTTTACGTTTTAGAATTAGCCAATAGATCTGTAAAGTTACATGGAATGAGGCTTGTGTGCTGCTGCACAGAATTTTAAGACAACTTTCTAGACATGTCTGTATTTGAAAGGGTCCTATTGTACATTTGGAATAATACGCGTTTACCTCAAATGCTGCTTTCCATGAACATTTAAATAGCTCATAGGTGAAGCTAAAAACCACAGAGTCATATCCCACCCTCATTTCCATCCTGAATTAAAGAAGCATAGCTGCCATTAGAAATGGCTCTTCTGGAAACTTTAAAGTAGATGCCTACTCAAACTGGGCGGCTTCTACATACCAAACAAACAATGGTGTACTGCAGAAAACAACAGCAAAAGGCTTGGATATGTTTCAGGGGAGAAAAAAAGGGAAATGATAATGGACTCTAAATATGGGGCTTAAGGGTTTTTGTTTTTGTTTTTCCCCTAATAAGTGAGGTTTCAGTTATAGCCAGACTGATAGTGATCAAAAGTTATTTCCTGATTACTCTAGGGTTGGATGTAAATCCCACTGGTAGTCTGTAGATATGGCTTTAGTAGACAGGGGTCATTATTAAAACTGAGCAAAGAAAAGCCAATGCTTAAGCTAGTTTGGGGAGTAATGGATAAGGGAAAGGAACAGCCATTATAGATGGCTTCTAGAACTTTGACAAGATATCTGGCCCTTTTACCCAGAAATACTATCTTTTCGAGCAAAAATTTGAGCAAAAATTTTTTAAAGCTACCTTTCCTTCCATAGATGTCAGTGTGGATCAAAACCTTGACAGGGCACAATGGTTGTAATTCCATCAAAATTGATATCTCTATCTACACTCACCTCCAAAACTGACTAGGGATAAGAAGGATTCCTGTCATTGCTGTTGATCCTCCAGTGTTGATATTATTACCAAAGCTCTTGACAGTTTCAAGTTGCCACACTTTTTCCCCATTGCTTCTGGAGTGCCCTCCCTCCCCCTTCTCACCTGAGGACCTCCCTTCTACCATATTCTTTAATATGCAGCTTGATTGCGCCTCTTCTGTCCAAAGCCTTCTCCAGCTGTTAGTTACTTCCTTTGGTGTCCCATCACACTACCTGTCCTTCGGTGTGACATTCTGTGTCTACCTGTCTCCCTCCAAACTGCAAGTCTGTAAGCATTCTGAGGGTATACTTATGTCTGTATTCCTGGAGTTTCTCACAAGGTCATCACAGGAAAAGGAATCCAAGAACTGTTCTTATGAGAGAGTGCTCATAAGAATCTCTTAGAAATATTCTTGCACTCTTAGGAAGTAAAGCCGGGTGCCAGGATCAGAAGTTGGCTCAGTGGCTTCCCAAATTTGCTGCACATTGACATGACCTGAGGAGTTGCTTTAATAATCCAGATGTCTAGGCTGCACCCCACTGCAAAAAAAAATCAGAATGGCTGAGAGTGGGAGCCAGGCATCCCCATGGTGATTCCCATGTACAGCCAGGTTTGGCATCGACTGGTTAAGCTAGTGTTTTATTGATAGGAAGTCAAATATACCTGCTAGGACATCTTCAAAGTGAAATTTTTAACCCAATCCTGGGGTCACGTGGCAAACTTAAGACTGTTCTAGGAACCAGCACTTGCCTCCAATTTAAGGAATGTATGTGCAGCAAGTTACTTGTATCAAACAAACAAAAAAGATGGGAGCAAGCTATTAGGTCATTGATTTGGTGAAACAGGGATGTTGTGTGAGGAACCACGATAAATTAGCATTTGGGCACTTGTTTGAGATTTACTGAGGTGCCAGAAATCCTGTGCAGGTATATGATTTATCATCACAGACATAAGTGACTAACCACAAAATTACACATGGGAAGTAAAACTCTAAAACCAGTCTATTATTTGCTGGAGCCAGAACCATCCCGGTTTCCTCTAAGTCTTTTTTCAACATAGATGAGCATGAATTTTTCTCCCAGAAAACTCCAACCTCAAGTAGGTTTCCCCTTGAACAGTTGAAAACTTATTTCTAGACTAGGTCCTGCACTTAAGCGGAACTGAGGTATTCACATTGTCCATGCCCAAGAGCCAATGACAGGGCATCACAGCCCCCTGCAGCTGTGCTATACTCTTGAGAAGCTCAGGGGATTTTAATTCCAGTGAAGTCAAACAGCAGCAATGGTTCCCAATCAACCTTTAGCCAAGACATATCAACCAAATCTTCTTAGTGATGCGAATGTTATTGCTAATCTTTCTTGGCTTAATTGGAGGGAGGAACAGTGTGAGGTTACAACAGACCTGAATCTTTGTCCAGATCATTTTGGGGAGTATAAGCCAAAGGCAACATCTGATATTGTACTGCCATCCCCATTGCCAAAAGGCACGGGACAGGGGTTGTCCATTAGGAAAGAAAGCCACCACCAGAAACAACTGCATCACACCTGGACAATGATTAAATACTACTATAATGCTTGAAATTTGCTGCAGCAAAGGAGAAGTTAAATAGAAAAACTAAGGTACATTCTATTTGGGATGATGGAAAAGATTTGGAAGCAGACTGTGGTGATGGCTGCACAACAGTGTGGATGTAATTAATGCCACTGAACTGTACACTTAAAAATTGTCAAAGTGGAACATTTTATGTTATGTATATTTTATTCCAATAAAATAACTAAAAGCAAAAAAAAAAGCTAAAGGAAAAGAATCTTCCCTATATTCCTAAAATTGGCAGATATGTATTATCATGAAAGTATCATGCCAAGCAGTAACACAATGAGCTACAACATACTGAACAAACCTCTCCTCACCGCCAACCTTCCATTGCTTTGTCCTTACCCGCCAACAGCCACAGTCCAGTCTATGCTAGATAATTAATTCATATGATGAATACCTGACCCAAAGATAATTAACATGGATTGGTAATTAGAGACCAAGATCCCACCCAAAGTAGGTAATTTGATGGTCCTCTGATGCAAGAAAATGGTTCTCTTTTCAGATTTTATTCTATAGCAAAAGCTGAGAAAGAAACATAGACAAAAACATACAAGTAAGAGCACCACAAGTCCAAAGACTCTTTTTGGATGTTTTCAAATGAATAAAAAATGAACTATTCTCATGAAATAGTAGACCCTCCCAATTAAACAGCACTTAAGAGTGTCAAACACTTGCATGCAGTACAGTCACAGATGTGCAGCAACAGTATAAATGTAGTCAATGTAATAATTTATAAATTGGCTCTGTATAAAGACTTTAGATTCTATTTTTTTAAATAAAAGAATAGAACTTTTTGGTTTTAAAGAGCCCATGTGGATTTCAATTTAATTTGATCAGTCACTTTGTAGTGATAGTAATTAGGATTATTTACCTCTTAATAATAATATATATCATCTTTTCCCATAAAACATTGTCCTATTTCCTGTTTCCTATCATCTATTCTTACTGGTTTTATATTAGGGATTTTTATATTAATGATAAAATTTTCAATGTATTAGAAATTCATGTATAAATTAGATCTCACTGAATTCATACCTACCAATATGTATTTTTCTGATGGATACATGACTAAGGAATATGAATACACAGTGAAGCCAAATTAAAATTACATGTTTATTATGTATAAAATCATAAATAAAATACTAAAATATAGCTGCAGAGTACAGCTGTTGCTAGAACATATCCAGTCACCTATTTTGTAGTTGCCTCTTTCTTAACTCTAGTGTTTATTGTGGAATTTAATTCATTAGATAACAAACATGGACTATAAATATACATGCAAATTTCCAGCTGATATGAAGGAAAAAGTTGATAAATAATGCTACAGTATAACTTTAAAAACAGAACCAGTGAGCCTTGAGGCTATTTTTTAATCATTTATTTTTATTTATTCTGTAAAGACTATTTTCATTTGTATTGTTTTTTATATATATAAATACACTTGGGAGAGAAACAAACAGCATATTTATGAAAAATTTTGATGGGGACCAGCTTGTAACTGTTTAGAAATTGTATTGCTTTAAAGATGGACAATACTCACCATTCTATTATTTCTACAACTGAAAAAAACCCACAGATTCACATTATATTTAATGAAAACTAAACTTATCTCTCCAAAGAAGTAACAAGTCTCTCAAAAACAACTTTTTAGTTCACTTTGCACAAAGGGGTTTCGTCACTAAGAATTTACAGTACTGCAAGCAAAGGCATCTTCCTGGCTGGCATATGCCGCAGTTCAGGATATAAACCAAATCTTGGGGCATTCTCAATAGATTTGGGGAATCCAATTGTTTGGCCAACATCCAAGTATGAATGAATGTATATCTAATATACATGTAGCATAACATTATACATGTTCACAGATAACATTTGTTCGCCATAGAAAAGAATACCACACAATTTAACTCTAGTCTACCACAGTTTTCATCAGAAATTCATTAAAACCCAGTAGTGTGACACCTTTATCATTAACTCCTACAAAAGAGGAAAAAATGATATGGGAAGAGTAGTGGAAAAAAGGTAAGGAACGAAGATTTGGGTCTTGCTTCTTCCTTTTAAGAGCCTTCTGAGTGACCCTTTATAAGTCAAGCAGAATCAAGTTCTGCATCTATAAAGTGATGGAAAAGAATCTGATCATCTTTAAGACCACATAAATTCTCTGCCCTCAAATGCAATTTAAAAAAATCAAGTTCACTTTAAGGAGAACATAAAGATATAAGGAAATGTCTCACATGCCCCATTAGATGTTTATCTCTATATAAGAGACAGGTGTCAAACAAACAAATAAGAAAAAAAAAACCCACTAAGGCAAAGAGAAACTTTAACTCACCAGATTCCATCTGTTACATTTGAATTCATGCATAATTGATTATCCATGACTGGTAAGTTCTTTTCTCACTAGCCGACCACAGTTTTCTAAACATTAGGTATTAAATCACTACTAAAGTAGACTACATTTTAGAAACAGCAAGGGCAGAATAAGAATATTTTAAATGAAAAATTACATGCCGGTTAATAATAATACAGCTGACCTATGTTTAAGGGAGAGAAATTTTAATCATGTGCATATTAAATATTAATAGCCTATTCTGTTATTGTTATAATAAGGTTAAGTAGGCTTCTCCATGCTTAAGAAAAGAGGGAGAAGTAAGAATGCATAATGGTGCAAAAAGATACAGAGACGGGAGACAGACATAAGGAAAATGTGTCAACAATAAACAAGAGGAAATGAGAAAGAAGGAAAAGATGAAGGTGGAAACTAATCTCTATGTGTCATTATGACTGCCAGAGTACTGGCAAAGAAGCAGCATCCTTTTATTTCAATTTTAATCATTTCTGAATTTTAATACCCGGCTCCTTTTGTAATTCTCCTGGCATTCCCCATATGCCTCCATCCCAGCCAAAACACCAGTGTAAATTAAATGGCAGGCAACCACACCACTGATGTAGCCTCCCCAAAGAAACTACCAGGTGACCAAACGCAAAAAAAAGGTATGTCTACTTTACATCCCTGAGGACCTGTAGCCAATTAACTGGCTGAATGTTCCCTACTTTCTTTAATTTTGAAAAGAAGGACAGTAGTTAGGTAATCTACAGATAGAGAATCATTAAAAAAAATAAAGCAAGCCAGTAGTAATACAATAATCAGTGACCATCAGGGCCTGGAAAAATGAGTTTGCTCTCACTGGCACTAAGGAGCATCACATGATTATTTAATTACAGCTCTAATTTTTGTCTCGTGGATGGCAACATATCAACAATTAATAGGGCAAATAGAGGAGACTGTTTTTAAAGAGACAGAATGTGCATGATAATGTAATAGGTCACACAGCAGTGCACTGCTTGAGGAATCCTTCCTTTTGTGGAACTAAATAAGACTATCTTGCAAATAGCTCCGTACAGGTCTCAAAAAGAAAATAAATTTAAAAAGCAAGAGTGTTTTTTAGATAACTTTCATCGAACTTTTCAGAATGCTTTAGATGCATTCCTATTGCAAATCTAGCATCATTTGTAAGGAATGGAGTGAAATCTTTGTTAATATAAATACCCTAAATCTTAATATATTCTTTAAGCAATGTATATAGCTACAATGAAAATTTTCTTTTTAAGCAATAATCATGACAGATATTTATTCAGTGGGATCCAGAAAAAAAAATTCCTCATTTTAGTAAAGAACAGGTAGAGGTCAATCAGCCATGGGCCACTAGTCTGTAGTATTGTTGGTCCTGTGATATCAGGAAGACCATTATATGGGTGACCTACCTAACTGCAAGGTCCTTAGCGGAGGGCTTTCTGTTGACTCTAGTACAGTTTGTTACTACACCAACCACCCAAGGACCATGAACCTAAACTGAAATTCTTCACCTAATCCTGAAGGTCAATGAGGATAAATATTGTCAAAAAATGACAGAGCACATAGTTAAAGAAGAAAAACATTCAATTATCCAGAAAACTGGGACATGTATAGATTAAGTGTTCAGATAACCCCAGCAAAAACAGAAAATTAGAGAAAAAAGTCTCTTTTCCCATTATATCATTATCAGCACAAGCAAAAGTCACTATTTTATCATTAGTTTAGCAAATCTTTCATGAGTGCTCAAAATGCAAGGCGCAAAGGATGCTAACTGTGAACTTTCTCCTGTTTTACAGAACACAGACATGTATCTTACACTGAATTTCTTTTCTGTGGTCTTTTAATACCTTGTAGAAATAAACAGTAGCAGCTACAAATTTATAAAGTGGAAATATTAGTGTACTTTAAGGTGTTATATATTAATATGTTACAAGGTCTGCACATCCAAATTAACCAGGAAAATTCAAATAGTTAACCAATTTAGCAGCATTGGTCTGAGTAAGGCTAAGTCCAGCTTTAAACTCTAGTTCCAGTCACCTTTGTTCTTCCGCCATGCCAGAAGCCAAAGCAAAAACCAGGGCTGAGGTTTGGAAAAGGAAATAGACTTAGAACTACCTCTGTGATCAATTGCTCAGATGTATCTTAAATATTAGGTTACAGAGAATTTTAAGAAAATATAACTTGGCTAAAGAAAAAACACAAACCAGTGACTAAAATCAATTCTACAAAAAGTAGTGTAAAGAGGTGCTAAATCAACTCAATACAGTTTTAATGGCTTATGTTGGCCAAAGTCATCAGAATATAAGAAAATGTAGGCATCTCAAAATACAATGTGGGCAAGCTAAAACTGCTGAGGGGCAATGATTTCTAATGCCACTGGCAAAAGTGACCAAGTCAATAATAATTACAAATCGAGGAGAAAAGGAAAAAAAAAAAAAAAAAAGCAAGGAGAAACTTGTATATCCCATGAAAAGTTTTAAAATTCTATTGCTGTAGAAAACATTTTGAGGATTCTGGACCAAAAATCTGACTCTATACGTCCTAAAAGAATATTTTAAAAAGAGTCTAGCAAGCAGCAGCTTGTATGTAAGAGTATACATCATTCTTTTTTAACATGACTGTTAATATACAGTTAACATGTCTCCGAAAAAGGTTGTAATTAACTGTCTACTGCTCTAATAACACTAATAAGCATACAGTATTATTAAAATACAATGACTCCATACAAAGTAAGGCTGTCATTTTTTTTAACTTTTAAGATAATGTTCTAAATTGTTTTGAGTCCTCTTAAACCACCCAAAAGAAACCTCACCTCTAAGATTTTTTTTTTTAAAGAATAGTTATTAAAATATTGTTCTTTCCTTCCGCAGTCTGGAGAAATCTGTCTAACATTAAACAGGATGTCCAGGTATCATTTCAGGTGGTGAAAATACAACAGAAAAACACCTGGATTATATGATCAATTCTATGTATTCTTTTAAAATTTAGAACTATAAGCAGTTTAATTTAGTTCTTCATTCACTGGTAAAATGTATCAGTGAATGGGGAAAGGTCTGCTCTGTCAAGAATCACATAGCCCTCTTGTTAATCCCCAGTGATTTCCATCATCTGGTTCACTGGAACAGGAAAACTCAACTGCATTCAACATCAAACAGCTAATTATGGATACGCTATATTCAAGACTATTTCCATTTCAAAAGATATCTGCATAGACTGGGTTCTATTTTACTTATAATAATTATCACAATAAAATATTTATAACACAAAACCTCTTTTACCTTAAAGTCCTTAACATTATAAACATTAAAAGGCCAAATTGTCATTTACATGCTCTTAACGGCATATCTGAAACCATTGAGCAAGACTAGAAAGGAACCTCCAGCAATCAACTCTACTGTATGCCTGGCTTCCTGGAAAACAGCATCTAAAGAATTCCCTCTCAAACAGATTACTACCTTATCTTTAAATATCTCAAGGAAAGAGGGTCTAATAATTTCTCCTGGGAGCTGCCTACCATATTTCACCACCCAAAGAAGAATGCCCACTGAAGAATTCTTGTTAGTATTTGGTCCCAAATCATCTCCAGCTGAGAAAAAGCAACATCCCAACACAGAGGTCTTCCCCCCCGAACACTAAATGCCCGTCTCTCCTCCCTGTGGCTGTAGCCCTGCTGCTCCATATGAAACTGATAGGAACTTTTTTGGCACTTACCCTCCAAATATCAGAGGCTGCTCTCCAAATCTAGCCCTATAGGAGAGCTCTCAAAAAGTAGTCTTTGATGAGGTGACAATGACGAAGTTCTCTCTGGCACTGCTAGCAAGGCAGAAGCATCCCCAAATGAGGTGTTACCAGTTGCCTGTGAAGCAGCTGGACCATTACTGCAGTTCTGAGGGTGCGTCACAAATCAGGTCATAGCTCTGGGTAGAGTCCACCCACTTCACCCGGTACAACGCCCTCCATTTCCTGCACACCTGGGGGGGGAAGGGGTAGAGAGAAGGGGGGGGCGGCTAGGGCAGGTCCACAGACATTCTAGTAAAGGCACGACCAGGTGCAGCCTGACATCTGCTTCTTCTGCAAGCATTTCAGTTTCATTTGGGGGACCTGCACCCCGAGGTACTCAAAATTTTGTGCAACAATAAACGGGCTCTAAAATGAGTGATGAGTGTAATAAAATATTGGACAGTTAAATGTTTTATCCAGCAAGATCTTTCCTCCACTGGAAACTGAACTGAACTGAAACTGAACTAATTTTTGATTACAAGATACTTCACTACCAAATGTCAAATAACTGGACTGAATAAATTTCAGCAGAATCTGGGGACCTAAGTGCTGAGGTACCAGTTAACTAATTTTCATCTCTCATAACTAAACTAGATCATCACACAAACTGAATTACATCCTTGAAAGTCCATTGAAAGAGGTGATGAGAATTTCTATTATGAACCTTCAGACAGCAACAACTGTGGAAGTGATACAGAATAACTTGAAAGAATAAAAATAGGCCAATATGCTGGAGAAATGCTCTGCTACTAAATCTCACCCGGAATATATATACACACAATCTGTATCTATTTACTCTCGAATGAAATATCTGATCTTAAAAAAGACTTTAAAAAAATAAACAGCAAAAGGTACCATTGGCATAAGTTCAAACGTACTAAATAATGTGTGTTAATGTGTTGATCACACTCTATGAAGACATCAAGTTTAAATAGACTTACCATTGAGAATTGCACTTAGGAACGATATATAAATTACCATAGTAGACACTTTCTCTTTGGTGTACTGAAGAAGAACCTCGTGTAACAGATTTGATTTATATACTGTATTAAGACCCCATTCTGCTTTGATGTCAATGGAATATGTGATTAGAAACTGACAACTGTGTGTAGATGATGGTGTAAGAGCTACTTATAGAATGTAAGTGAAAATAAGCATTTTTTCCCCAGTTAAACCTAAGTTTTGGAATTCAACTTTCACAGTATTTTGATGTTTCCAGGAGGCTCAAAAAAGAAGGGACTTTTAATTTAAGAAGAAAAAAAACATGCATTTGTATCATAAGAAAGCTGAAATCTCACTTAAGATTGGCAGATTAACAAGAGGACAAAGGGGGCAAGAATATTTTCAGAGGAAAGCTAACAGTATCAATCAATCAATCAATCAATCGATGAGCCCCACTTTGTACTCATGTTAGCAGATCTCCATTAACAACAAACATTCAATCTAAGCCTTGGAAGGTACCACACTTTATCAAAGTTATTCTCTAATCAGATAATTTAATCTATTTAGAACTTTGCAGAAAGCTAATTTAGCAAACACACATTTCAATGTGTTTGAACATATTTGTCCCAAGGTTGCTCTAAGATGACTATTTTAAGTGGCCTGCAGACTCTTTTGGGGTTTTGATGTTACAGTTGAGATATGTAAAGTAAAAGTGCATAGCATTTCTTTCAACCGGTTCTCACACGACAGAAATAAGAAGATGGTATTACGCTTCTTTAAAGTTTTGCCACTGGTAAGTGATAAGAAAAACTCCGCTCGACCCCTACCCCCAACCGGGAAGAGTCTGAAGCCCTGGATTACAGTACAGGTAGATATTAAAATGGAGACAGAGCCGTTATTTAGTGGTGACAGGAATATAAATACGTGCACTAACCTATAAACTGGTATTTACTTCAGGAAGGTAAGTAATATTTTTCCTCTGATTGCTGAGCTGTCAGTTTAATGCAGCGTAAATAAACAGTAGGTGCCTGCTAGCTCGAAGTAGGAAGTGTTCATTCCACACGAGGAACAGATTACTGAAGCCTGATGCTCATCATGCTGAAACATAACTTTCATTTTACCAGAAAATACACCCTACCGTGGATGATTCTTCGTGCCTGATCTATTAATTAACTTAACTCTGTTCTGTCAAAAGGTAAACCAATTTGTTAAATTCACCCCAGAGTTTTGGAGTTTGAAAACCAAATCAATTTGAAAAGCAAGAGTTATGACTATCCTGTAATCTGATCACAAATGCCAAAAATGAATACTAAATATAATAAGCATAAACCATACAAAACTAAAGCAAAGTACATATTTAAATATAGACTTTAATAATCTGGGTGACCAAATTTGCTCCAAAATCTTCCTCCTTTGCCAATTAAAAACAACTGGCACCTTTAATATTTCACAACCTTGTGCTCCTTAGGTCCGTTCAGTATGTATGCTTACTCTGCTGTCTGAAATATCTAAAAGTAAACCATTCATAAAAATAAAAACCACACTCTTTAATTCTAATAGAAATATTACTGAACTCTCCTGAAAAAGGTGGCAAGTTTGAAGATCAAATGATGATACCCTTCCTCACAGCATGCATGTAAAACGTGGGTTTCTTCCCATTTTCTATATACTACAAAGCTATGACGGTATATAGTGCAACTAATTTATTTTTTCCTTATACACAAGTATTAAGCAAAATCTTTCACGGCATTATTTAAAGTGGGAACTCGTCTAAAAAAGGACAGAAGGCAACTTGGGGAGATTTCTATTTAAAACATGGGCAAATCCTGCTAATAAACAATGGGCTGTAAAGGAAGAAGAAGGGCTTAAAAAAATAATATTTTTGCATTCGACAGCAACCTGCCTAGACATGGTCTGAAGATTGATTCAGTCATATGCATTTATTTTATATACTTCATCAATCCCAAGTACTAATGTAAGAGTCATTCAAGACAACACGTCTTGGAAGAAATGATTTGTTTGTGTAAAGGGCATATCAATGTATGGCCCTCCTGGAAATTTACAGAGCAGATGAAAAACCACTAGAGTGCTTTATAGAGTCCCTGCTGTATATCCATGTTGTGTTTAGCTTAATAGTGTTTGTAACCAAAAGATTTTTACAATAATGAGGAACAGGTGCCTGTCACCTGACCTTTTAGGCCTAATTTGCAATCCACAACCTGTCACATGAAAAAAATAATTGAAAATCTCCTTCAGATATTTCAGTCTTTGCTAATTTAATGTAGCCTTTCTTAACCATCACTCAGCATACCATAGCTTATTCAGTCACAGGTTCATATAGCTGGCAACAGACTTCTCTGCAGAAATAAACCAATACTCACTCGTTTTGTTGTTGTTCTTGTTTAAGATGCTGGGAGACAAAAGAACTACTTTTGTAGATTATCAACCAAAGAATATATTAATTTATTACAACAACTAAACAAAAGGCATTCCTTGTGAATACTTTTACATACAAAGAACTATTATTTATTACATATTTCAGCTTGTGGGAAAATGAGGAATGCATTGATTCTGGAAATAACTATTCAGACTTTTGAAAGTTCTTTAGGTCTTCTTTCTCTATCCCCTTTTTTTCCCCCCTTTCTCTCCCTCTTGCTCTCCCCACCCCCACCCCACACAGATTTTAAGGCACTAGTTAGTACTTTAGGAGGGAAATCCTTATCTGTTCTTACTTCACCCATCATTTGTACTCGTTATTCAGAAAGGAATACAAAATTGAACAGTGATTGTTTCTCTTGTATAATCTTGTTACATGTAGCCATACTTAAATTTAACAATGCTTTGTATTTTATGGCTACTGTTTACATATTATGTATTACATATGACTGAACAGCTCTACATTTAAAATATTGTTTCCATTAGAAAAACTATGAAGTAATAAGTGTCAAATGGAGATGAAAAATAAACATGCCTGGTACATTTATAAAATGCAGAGTCACTTAAAATGGGCACAAATAGGATACGTATTTCGCTACTGTTACATTTTACATAGTATACACTCGGTCTAAAGTGTATTTAACAATGTGCCTAACCAAGTTAATTTAAAGTACTTATGTCTGGTGACTGTGTTAAACACTTGGAGAGGTAGTGAAAGATACAGCCAGTTACTTCTGCTAACTAAAGTTGAAATTATGCACTTATTATAACCTTTTCTAACAATGTGAGAAAAACAGAGTAAATATATTAAATTTGTTTCACAACAGATGCTTAGGTTGTTAATATTTAAGATGCCTATTCATGCTATTCCTGTCTGCACATTTGTCAAAAATGTAAGCTTGAATGCTAATGTTTGCCAGCAGACTGGAGCAGCCAGTATATGAATGTACTACTGTTCCACTAAAATAATATGCAATAGAAATAAAGGACTGCTGCTAAATCATAGCATTAGTACCCCACAGCCGATTAAAGGTTTTTAGAGCAAACACCTCAAACCTTGGCTTTTTCCAGTCTTAAAGTACGGTTGTTGTTGTTGTTGTTGTTGTTTACTTTTGCAGCTACGTTTTACTATAGAATAAATCTTACATTCCTGACACCTCAGAAAAATCCACTTTAGATAGGGTGTAAATTTCAATAAAGTTTCAATCGCACGCGTTACTCCCGCAGTAAGTCGATTTTAGGGACTGCTGAGGACAAAACCTGACACCTACCAGTCGCCTTTCACTTGTTTCTTACCCCTCCTCTGTTCCTCTTGGAAAAGTCAGGTCTCCTGGCCTCCAAGGATGCAAGCAGGGAACCCCAGCCAGTCCGGGTAGAACGGTTCTCTCCTGAGAATAGGACGTCTTTTTTTTTTTTTTTTTTAATTTATTTTCCCTGTCTCTGATACAACCACGTAGAGTCCAAGTCTTACAACAATTGCCTGGAAATCTGGAATGCCGCGGAGAAAGTTCGCCGAGGAAGGGCGCAGAGGTCAAAGTTGCCAACCAGGGCACTTTGACGAGGCGATCCTGTGGTTGACACTAGTACGTGAGATTCGCAACGCCCCAGTGGAGGTCGGGGCCAAGATCTCCAGCAAAAGCCCTGAGATCCTCTCCTCCTTCTGGGGGGTCATCCCAAGAGTCACGCTCAGTGCATGTCCCCGGTAGGCGCGTGTCGCTCCCCGTACCTGCCACCTGCCTGCTTCGCCCCCCTTACGGTGGTTGCCCAAACCCACGCTCCGCCGCCCCGGGAGCCTCCGCAGGGAAGCGCCCGGAGGAGGCCGCCACGCTCGGGTCGGGACCGCAGGAGGGAGACACGGTGCGGGCCCTGAGGCCGCACCTGCGATGTGTCAGCCCTGCACAGAGGGCAGCGCCTCTTCCTGCCTTCCAGCCCTACTGCAAACCTGCAGTCGCTCCAGGAGCCCCTTCGGGCCGACCTCACTACCTCCGGCGGGGACTCAAAACGCGGAGTGCCGCGGCTTTCAGAATCCCGGCTCCAACTTGAGCGCCCGGCGCCGGGCGTCCCCGGGATGGAGAAGTTGCCACCAACTTCCTAGGCCCCTCTCCGCCGCCGCTCCCAAGCAGCCGCGCGGGCGGGGGGCGGAGGAGGAAGGAGACGGACCGGGGAAGGATGCTGAGCTCACTTGCGATCCGGCGGGGACCGTCCCCGCTCCCCCAGCCTGCTCTGCCGGGCACCTCTCTGCCAACCCAGCTCCGGGGCGCACGGAGAGGCTTCCTCTCCCTTTTCCCGTTTGCTTCCTTCGCTCTTCTCGGCTCCCCCTTTTCTCTTCCGAAGAGCGGTCGTACGGATGACCTGAGGGGGTTTGTCCACCAGGGTCCGTCGGGCAGGTGTGTCAGGGTGCCCACACCCTGAGGGGGAATGAATGGCATCTCCAAGCCCCCCGTCCCGGGTGCTCTCCCACGCTCTACCGGCCCGCCCCTCCGGGGTTCGGCCGCGCGCGAGAGAAGGGAAGGGGCTCGGGGGGCCCGGCCGCCACCCGTCGGCGGGAGGGCCACCGCGCGGCCCCGGCAAGGGGCGCCGGGGTGGGTGCCACGGAGAAGTTTGGATCGATTCCGAAAACAGAGAGACAGGGATTCGCGAGCAAGAATACGGGGCGGGGGTGGGGGGGTGGGAAGGGAGGCAAAGGAGCAGAACTCACTCAGGCATGGGCGCTGGGGGCGGCGGTGGCTGTCGAGTGCGGGCCCGCGACCAGGAGCAGCTCCCCGGCCGGGCGCGCCCGCGTCGGACTTGCGAGGCGGCGGCTTCTGCCTCCTGTGCCGCCGCCGCCGGAGCTGCGGCTGCCGCGGAAGTTAATTGCAACTTGACTTCAAGTTGTCTTCTTTCCCCATCCGAAGTGGGCGTTTAAAGGGGAGAGCGAGACGAGGAGCGAGCTAGCGAGCGCGCGGGGCCGAGGGAAGGAAGGGGGGAGGGAGGGGATGTTAACGGGGGGAGGGGGAGGGGGAGGGGGCGGCGGCGGGGGCGGGAGGGGGAAGGGGCCGGCGGGAGCTGCTCTCCGCTCGGCGGCCGCGGCGCCCGCAGTCTGGAGGCGCACGGGAGCGGCCGGGGCGCCCCCCGCGGGAGCCCGCAGCCCCCCGGGGCGCGCATCCAGCCGCGGCTGCTCCGGCCCCGCGCGCCGCGCCCGGGGGCTCGGCGGACCCCGCGCCGCCGCCGCTCCCGGGCTGGTGCGAGCGGGCTGGCCGGCGGGGCGGCGAGGGCCCGGCCCGCCTCCCCAGCGCCCGCCCCGGCTTCTCCCCCTGGCGGCGGAGCCTCGGCGGCCGCCGGCTGCACGGAGCGCTGGAGCCCGAGCCGAGCCGAGCCCGAGCCCGAGCCGCCGCCGCCGCCGCCGCCGCCGCCGCCGCCGCCGCTGCGCTCGGCTCCCAGGCTCCCTCCCCGCGCGCCGGCCGGGGTGTGGGGGGCGGCGGGCCCGAGGGGCGAGGGCGGGCGAGAGGCGCGCGCCGGGATTGGCGCCGAAGACCGGACCCTCAGCCGCTAGGGGTAAGTGTGGGCGCCCGGGAGTGCGCAGAGGGGTGCGCGGCGCGGTTCTCGACGCCCGCCGACCCTGCCCCCCTCACCTCTCCCGGGCCCCCACCACGCGCACCCCTCCTCTTGCCGCCTGCGGCTTCCTCTTGTTGTTCGTTGTTTGGCTGAGCTTTTTTTGGGGGGGGGTGGGGGAGAAGCGGGCGATTGCAGTGCGTGTGCCAGGGGAGGAGGAAGTCAGGTGAGAGGGCCCTACGCACCCCCCACCCCCAAACCCAGCCCGCGTGGGGTGTATCGCTCCCCACTAGGGGCATGTGGGCCAGTTTTTTTTTTTTTTCTCTCGTTCATGTTCGGTGGAGACGATCTCTCCTTAGGGGGCCTCCTCCCCTCTCAGTCTGCACGGTCCATCTCCCTCCACCCTGTCCGCGCCCCTCTCTGCACCCCATCCAGGAGTGCTGCACCCCAACTGAGGAGCACGTGGTGGAAGGAGAAGGCGGGGTTGCTCTTGCAGACCCCAACCCCGCGCCCCTGCCCGGCTGTTGAAGCGGTATCCTTCTGTCGGCCGCTTCTTTAAAATCCGCAGGGAAAAGACCCCTAAAGTGAGGTCCAGTTTCTCCAAGAAGCTGGAAGCAAAGGAGGAGGCAAAGTGATGAGACTGTGGTGACAGGGGGGCTCGCGGAGAAGAGGGGCAAGGGAGCCTTTCCAGAAGGTGAATGAAACTTCAAAAACCTCTACGACGGCAGAGTGACTTGGAGGTTCAGGACCCCAGGCTGAGCAGAGAAGGAGAACTCCATCAACTTCGCCCCTCTCATCCAGCCATCCTCCACCCCCACCCCCACCCCCACCCACCGCCCCCACCCAGCTCCTAGGAAGCTAACAGGTCTTTTGTGTTGTGTTCTGTCGTCTTTGGGAAATTTGCATTGAGTATGACAACAGAAAATTACTACTGTTTACTCGAAGTTAAGGGGATTACAGAAAGGAAACATAGTCTACTTTTTTCCCCCCTTCGGTGTGTGTGTAGTTGTTAGGTTCATAGCTTGAACTGCAAAACGTCAGTTTGTAACAATAAGGACTGTAGAGCCTCCTCGGTGTATTTTTAGAAGCTGCACTTTCTTGAGTTCCTTTCACACAAGGCTTGCTCTCTCATTAAGTCCCCATACGTAATTGTATTTAGAGAGAAGGAAACTATGGAAGCAGGAGGGAGATTGCTAAGATCTCCATCCCGCCAGCGCAGAGCACTGTTTGCAGTGAAGTTCCTGGAAAGTGACTGTGGGCTGAGAATTCAGTTTTTCCTAAAAGCTCTGTTAGGTCCTCTTCTGTCAGATGTCTATGAATAAAGCACGCTGGGAAAATCCTCATATTCGTGCAGTCTTATTTTATCTTTTACACAGTGGTTGATTCTACTTTCAAGTCCTGGTAACAGCACATCAACTGTGCTGTATTTTTGTGTGGTTTTTCTAAATAAAGGAGGATAGCGCTTGTATTCATGCTGCTTTCTGATATGCCAGTTCTTTCCTATCAGTGGTATTGGATTCCCTGGAATGTCCATCTTTTTCAGTTGTCATTTTATGCAGAGACCATAATTCCAAAGATATAAGAATATAAAAAGTTTATGAATTAGTGTTATTTTACAG
This sequence comes from Nyctereutes procyonoides, assembly GCF_905146905.1. Lineage (NCBI taxonomy): Eukaryota > Metazoa > Chordata > Mammalia > Carnivora > Canidae > Nyctereutes > Nyctereutes procyonoides. The sequence continues at coordinate 24,992,925 of NW_026575042.1, read as the reverse complement.
AACTAGCCCCTGGTTTCTAAGGTGGAAGTGCCCACCTCAGCTCCTGGTTCTGTAAAGCAAAGCGATAAGGTATAAATGCCATGGGCAAAACAAAATACAAGTTTTCCTTCCTGGACCACTTTCTGCATGCATAGGACCCAAGAGTCACAAAGTCTCCTGCCTTAATTTACCAAAATGCTGAATTGCCTAACCAGTACCAATATCTCCATCTGGGAATGACATCAGGTTTGGAATGGAAAGAATAAATTCTCAGTCTTTAATTACTGCTTATTAGCAATTTCTTATAGCAGGCAGCTGATTCTCCAATTCTGAAAGGCTGAAATGAAGCTTAACAGAAATTGAAATTAAAAAAAAAAAAAAAGAGGGGGGATTGTTCTTTTCTCCCTTACACACTCTTACACACTCATTTATTCCCCAGAGTTATCAAGTAAGTCCCCTGAATCGAAAGTGTGATATGCTCCCCTGCATTAAACCAAGGGAACATTTTGCCCCAACCTTTTGAATTTGCTTTTTTTCCCCTAAATAGTCTTGAACAGAGAGCTCACAGGCTCTATTATAATACAGAATTATGTAATGATGCGTACAGTGCATTAAGTAACATAACTTGATAAACTCTTTTGTAAACCCTGCCCCCTGGCACATAGTAGAAATACATTAAATACTTACCGAATTAAGATGTTAATGAAATATTGTAATTGGCCACAAATTCAATAGTACTAGGGTAAGCCTTTTTTTTTTTTCCAGAAGAAAAAGATATTTTGCCTGAAAGTTATTAGGGTAATATATTTCTGCTTCTAGATTTTTTTTTTTTAGCAAGTCCAAATCTGATTTAAATGGTTGAAAGACAAGTAAATCGGAGACATAGCAAATGGTCAATAATAATAACTAGTGTCAAAAGCTGATTATTTTCCCAGGAGGATATACCACAAATATTGCCTACTAAATAGTGTGAGAAAGATGCCAAGGAGGGATAAAACAGTATTGGCCTTCAAGGAATTTGTTTGGTGGCAAGATGACCTCAAAATGTGAAAAGACAACTTAATGGATCAGTAAATGGATGGAATCAAAAGAATATTTGAGAAAATACTTTTTTTCTCTTGTAGACCAGAGGAAATAGATGCCTGGTTGGAATGTATTTTTGAACTTAATTTGTCCAGTCAAACCTTCAGGGGGTATCAAGGCAAGCATAGGGAGTGAGGGGGAACTCACCACTTACCTACATAAAGGCATTTTATCTACAGAATAGTTACCACAGGGTAAATAAAGCTTGATTGCATACCGTGGGTATAAATAAAGAGAATCCTAAGTAATTCATTCCATCTTTATATACTTCATTACATTTTTAAAAATTGAACAAGATTGATGCAGACTTCCCTCAAACTTTCTACCCTAAAACTCCTAAATCCTATAAACCCTAAAACTTCCAACCACTAGTCTTAGTTCTGCCAAACAGAGCAAATCTGTTATGTTAGTCAGGAGAGGCTATCTTATGCCAGGATAACAGGCAGTTCCAGCGTTTGATTATCTACAATGACAAAAATTGTTTTCCAGGTTGTGGTGAGTCCGCTGCAAGTCAGTTGATCTGTTCCATGTCTCCTCAATCAGGATTCCAGACTGATAGAACAGTTGCCATCTTGAATGTTTTACGTTGCTATGGGGAGAATAAAGATTACTCCAGAGGGTGTCAGGCTGGCATTTAAATCCTATGGCCAGAAGTGACACACATCATTTGGGCTTCAACCTAGTTGGCCAGGACTAGTTGCATGGCTTCATTGAATCATCACAATGAGGCCACATCGTGCTGCCTACCTCGTGCCCCAAAGTAGAGAGCTATGCTGCACAACTTTTAAGGACTAACACACTCTTAGTGACTCTTTGCGCCAATATTCTCTAGGTAAGTGACCCCACCCTGCTCCTTCGTGGCCTAAATGTTCCATTCTTCAGGGTAAGCTCCAGAGAGGCCATCAAATTATAGGGAGACGTGCATGCTGTGACTTCTCTTTGAATGAAGTACTACAGCCCCATATCCCTTCCCCCAAAATTGTGGCACCCTATCAATTTTAAGCCACTCTATATGTATTTCCTAATATTGTATGTATTTTATTTTTCAAGACTTGTTTTCCGAGAAAGGGTGCCATGAACAGGAACTTTTAAGAAGTGTTATCTGGGGGGGGGGGGGAGGTGTTATCTGAAAATGTCATGATCATTATCAAATTTTGAAATTTTGTCTTGAGTAGTTACTTCCCTTATTTTAAATATCAAAATTTTGCAACACAAATAAAAAACTCTCTTGGAAGTATTCATCCATTCATTCATTCATTCACTTATGCATCTTTTTGTTCATTCAATAAATAACTCATGTATTGATGCCAGATACTCTATTAAGGACCGCGTTTATGGAGATAATTAAGAGTTTTTTTTTTCAAGAAATATGTTTTCCAGTTGGGCACACAGAAAGAAAAGTCATTTCAATGCTAGTAGAGGCACAAAGTGCTGTGGGAACACTTGGGAAGAAGTAAATAACTCTGCTGGATTTAGGAAAGTTCTGTAGCAGAATTGAACCAAGTCCTGAGGAAAAGTGAGACTCTTCTTGGCAGAAGGAGGATAGAGGATATTTCAAGCAGTGAGACCAGTATGAGTAAAGGCACTTAGGATGTCCATCCCAGGACCCTAAGATCATGACCTGAGCCAAAATCGAGAATCCATCGCTTAATGGACTGAGCCACCCAGGTGCCCCTGGTCTTCAAATTGTTAAGGAGAAGTTGCTAATTTGGTTTTATATGAAAAATTGAAATATTAAATGTTGAGAACTTACCCACATTTCAAAGTACACATGTGGGGTGAAAACCTGTACAGATAAAAATCAGGTTAAAGACCAACAATCAAATGTCTCCTACTATAGGAGATAGGGAGTCATTAAAAATTGTAAGGATGGGGGTAATACTATCAGAACTCTTTAGAAAGTTCACTTTGAGGGGATCTGGCTGGCTCAGTTGGTGAAGCCTGTGACTTTTGATCTCAGAGTTGTGGGTTCAAGCCCCATGCTGGGAGTACTTAAAAATAAAAATCTTAAAAATAATAGATCTCTCTGGTGGCATAGTGGAAAGGAAAAGTCTGGAGGCTATAGCTGATACTCCATCATATCATTTGAGGATGATGCAAAGCCCTTAATAACACTGCCCTTTTTATAATGTACAACTTTTCATGTATATAGGGGGCACCTGATAAATATTTCAAGAGCTAATGGATGAAAGAGAAGTTAAAGTTTTAGAAGGAGGGCACACTTTTTGAGGGCTCCTTATGCCATATGCTTCCTTTGTTGGACTGTTAATTTTTCAAGAGCACAATGATCTTATATTGATCATATGTAATTTTTCTCTCTGTGGTAAATATTATTGGTTTTTAAAAACGCATAAATCATTTAGAGTAGGACATAAAGATCAGCACAGCATCAGAATATTATCTAGGGCTAAGCATACTGATCCTACCTTGTAAAGGAATACCAGCTAAACACATGATTCTTGTACTAGGCCCTAAAAGTCCATACTCCCAGGCTTTGTAAAACTACACTAGACCCTTTTGTATAGCTTATGCATATTTTTAGTGAAGGCCAAACACTATATAGTATTTTATATATAATATGTATATAATACATATATATAATGTATATGTATCTATATATAATATATATATTATGTATTTTGTATATATTATTTTATATATTATGTGTGTATAATACATATATAATTATACACACACACAAAATATATATATATACAGGGGCACATCCATATTCTTAAAGCCACTCAATTCATTAGACAATCAAGTCTTTAAATTCTTAGCAATTTGGCTTTACAAATTGAAATTTTTTAATTCAACTTTCTTAAGATATAATTTATGGACAATAAAACCCATTTTATGTGTTCCATGAGTTTTGAATACAAAGAAGAAACATGAGCAGATTATAATATTTTAAGTGAACTTCAGAGAAAAAAAAATATATATATATATTTAGACAAAATGCATATACATGTAGGCAAAACAGCCTTAGGTGTCCAACCACCTGGATTCTAATCCAGATTCAACTACTTACTAGCATGACCTTGATCAAGTCTCTTAGTTTTCTGCCTCAACTTCCTCATCCATGTGGTGGGGATTATAATTGTATTTACCTCCTGGAGTTAGCAAATGCCAGTGCTTCAACACAGTTAGTAGTCAATAAAGACTATGATTTCTTTTGTTAATGTTGTTGTTGTCATTATTATTCTAATAGAGAGGAAGTCCTGGGATGTAAACTGGAATAGAAAGTGAATTGACTGGAATGCAAGTGGAGTAGAAAGAAGCAAGTACTCCTGGGTGACTTGCTGTAGTGCCAAGGGGACTCAAAGCCAGAGAAGAATTATGGCCTCTATTTATGGAATATTTATTTTTTACTGAAAGATTTTGGAAGAAATTATTTTTCTATTAAAACAGCTACACACATAGTGGAATGCTTTCTCTCTTTTATAACTTTTGTGGAAATGTTTGCCAAGTCCAGAACATATTCACTAGTAACATTTATGTTAAAATTGTTAAAGCACCTCCTATTTTTATATACTATGAATGCTGCCCAAATGTAGAATCTTTGCCATTAGTAAATGTTTATATTTTAGATGAAAAATTTGTTGGAGTAGGGAAAAACGTAATGGGGCATGACCTTAGGGAGATCAAGTCACCAGGAAGAAAAGAGAACTGGACTCTAGTTCTGATTCTATAACTATTTTTGTTGATGTCAACAAACATCAAGATGGGGAATCTTTGTTCTTTCACTCCTAATCCCCACATCCTGGTAGATCTCAAACTTTAGTGTGTATAGGAATTAAATAGAATGCTTTTTAAAATGCAGATTCCTTGGCTCCATGTCCATAAATTCAGATTTGGTAGAAATAAAGCAGAGATCCAGTGATCCATATGAATTCAGGAAACTTGGGTTGAAAGAGGCAGAAATCCAAATCATAAATGAAAGTTTTGTTTCACTTTTTATCCGACTCTCATCAAAATATACACATATAAGTTGGAAAATACAGTGTAAGAAGTACTTAAGGCATAGTTAGATCTATCTGCTCAAATAATGTCACCAACTATCTCGTTTCTGCTTTCTTCTGTGTCAACTTCTGTTTTAACTTTATTCTTAGTCTAGTTTTCCCTTTACTGTATTAAGCTAGTCCCTCCAAGTTTCTATTCTTCTTGATGTAGAAACTCCAACAAAGTGCACTCCTCTTTCTCAAAGTTTCCACCAAAAGAACTACACCCAAACTGTATAGGCTGGGATTTAGGGAGGTATTGTTCTCCAAGATAAATTGGGGATAATTTTTCCAGAAATAGGGAATTCTTATTAGACAAACCTACAGATTTTCCATCCACTACAGTACATTTTCTAGAAGTACTTTCAGCCTACCGACCAGAGCCTGGGAAGGGCTTAGGATACTCGAGTTTCTGAGCCAGTTGCCTCATACATTTATCCCAGAGTTTTGGGCAAATATTAAATATTTTTATGTGTGTCATGAAGATGATTTGTATGTAGGTCATCTGTGACTTGCACATTGAGAATCAATGGATTTTGAGATCATTTTGAGGTCATCTCGAACATACAATAATATTATTACTTTTAGATCTTCATGAGACAACTTAGAAGCTGATGTATACAATTGAAAAGGCAGTAAAAATTCCAGGTATGGTATACAGAAAAGGGACGCACTGGTTGAAACCTGGTTTGACTTGGTTGTCAGTTTTGTTTTATTTAGTATTCTTGGACATATGTAGTTTGTTCCATGTAATAGATATAGTCCTAGCCTGGATCTTAGTATGCCTGGCTCCTTTTTAATATTTGGAACATAAATGGATGCATATTATATGGACAATGGAAAGGGGTAAACCAGCAACAGCATGGAAAAGAAAACAGATTTGACTATTAGTCATGAGATATATTTTAGGTATATTACATGCAAGTTTATAGAAGAAGTAAATTCTGATGAATTATTAACTCATTCTTTTAAGTGAAGAAGTTACTTGTATTTTCTTAACTCATTAATAAGGTTAATAAAATAAGTCTGCCTCAACGTTTTAATATTGAGTCATTAGTTTAGTTTCAGATGGTCTTCAGATGACCCCACCTCCCCAACTTCCACCTCCACCAAAGTAACCCAATACACAAAAGAAAGTGTTTTCAGAAAATGGTGCTAGGATAACTAGATATCCATACAGAAACAAAGAAACAAATGAAAAACCTTGATCCCTACCTCATACCATACACAAAAATTCATTGCCAGTGGATTATAGATCTAAATGTAGAATTAAAACCATAAAGTTTTGGAGGAAAACATTACTTGGAGATAGACAAAAGTTTCTTAGATAAGCCAAAGAAGCAATAACCATAAAAGAAAGACTAGCTAAATTAAATGTTAAAATTAAGAACCCATCTGAAAGAAAGCAGGGGGAGGAGTATAGCCTAACAACCCATGATTAAACAATCATTACTGCCAGTGAGATTTCCTCTCCTGTGCATTAGTTCAAGTTATTTTGACTTATAAATGATAGAAACTGACTCTGTGAGCATAAGCAGAAAGGGAAAAGCACACGAGCTTTTTGTGGAATCCAAAGTTAACGGTGCAGTGTGGTTTCAGGAAAAAATGCATTCAAGTGCTACAGAGAACCCAGTCATTCCTCTTTCTCCATATTTCTTCTCTTTCTCATGGCAATACAGTCAGTTCCTTCTTCTCCTCAGTTACATAGCAGATCATGATTGCCACCTGCTCTTGAACCATGGATGTTTCAGTCAAGCCACCCAGAGAAAGGGCCATCATTCTGTCTTCATAGTTCTTAGGGATGAGTCTGATTGGCTCATTTGGATCCAGTGACCACCCTTAGTTAATAAACTATGACCAGAGGCAGGATGATATTTAAGAAACATAGCAACTCCTTTCATCCATGAGAATGTAGAGTGAAAAGAAATAGCATTCCAGTTGATATTCTCTCTACACTTCCTCTTTATTAGACAAAAGACAGAGTTGATGGAAATTTCTACTTGGTCAGTTTTTAATGGTTACTAGTTTCAGTATATTAATATACTATCCCTTTGAGTGTCTAATATCAGCATCTCTGCATCTCTAGTTGACTGATATATATTAAGGACCATAAACAAAATTAGTCTGTTTTAAAAATGGGCACATTTATTTGTAAATTATTAGCCAAGATCTATTCAAATGCAGACATGCTTTGTTCTAGTCTGGATATACAATAAAATTAATTTAAATAACTTTAATCAGCTTCAAAAACAGCAAATTCCAAGACAATTAGGTTAACTTTAAGAACTCATATTTATTGAGTTAACAGATGGTAAATTAAAAAACAATAAAGCTAATTTTTAAAATCATTCATTAAATTAAAAAAACAGACATTTAACAAAACTGTTTTTAAGCTGTTTTTTTTTTTCATTCCAATATGCATATTTTAAGATTCCAATTTGGGGAAACTTCTGGGAAGACACAAATAAGTTGCAGTATATGAACATTCTTCTGGTGAATTACTTTTAAAAGATTTAGAACCACCTGAAAAAGAATTTTATGAATCAACAATAAAAATAGAAGAAATAAGCATATTCTAGAGAGTGGAAAGAATGAAGAGTCCACTTCATCAATTCCAGTTTGCTCTCTAACATGCTCCTATGGCCTTCTATGTTGCTGGCCATGACACACTTTGGGATTTTCCTATGCTAGCAGAGTATAAGTCTTTACTGGCCAGCATTGCATTTCCAAAATTTAATGGTCAAGCAGAAGACTTCCCCTTTGATGGCTTCTTGGGCTTTGTGCACCAATGACTTGTAATATAAATGCTAGAAGCTGATCTTCAAGCTTAGAAAAGAGGAATTTTGTGGAAGCACATTAAAGACATGGGGTCTTCTCCTCTTGGGCTCCCACTCTGTTGGATGTCCTTGCAGTTTTTGAAAATGGAACAATGAACATATTCTAGCACACGAAGTATACCAGAAACTGGTTGTTTCCATATGCAAGTTCAATCATTTTTCCCACTTCCTGTGACTTTTATAGATGGAATTGGAGACAGCATCATGGATACATTAAGGTACATCATTTGCATTATATATGCTATTATTGGCTTTAACATGATAGCATAATTAGGACTATAGTTATATACGTAGAAATCCAGTTACTACATAAAAATATTTGAAATAGATTTGTTTGAATGGCTGGTTGATCAGTTGGTATTATAGATTTTTCTTTACCTTGGAGAGCTACAAACTGTAAGATACTTTATTTTATGGTCCTAGTAACCCATTATCTAAGATCTGGGTTTACTTTACACTGTAAGTCTTACATTACTTGATTGGCAATGTTGAGAATCATATTTACTGGTTTTGATAGACCAACTTATTACTTACAATTTGAGTTAAAAATACTTAGAAATATAAAAATGCATTTATTGAAATTATGGTAGTGAAATTATCTTATTATTGTGCATTTGAAACTACTTAGCCCCAGCCCCTTTTCTCCTTGAAATAATTGTTTTTATAATAACCTTCTGATAATATGAGGCTTTTTAGGAATGTAATTATAACAATATAGCAGGAGGGACTATATTGTTTTTAATTAAACAAGAACAGGTAAAAATAAGAATAGATTATGACTAAATGAAAATTTCAGTAGATGAAATTTCTGTTTTGCAGAAATTAGAGATACAGAAGAAAAACTTCATAACTAGTCTATAGGTAAACTTTTACATAATTTTAAGCAAAACAAGCTTGATTCTTTAAGTATTATGCATAACCAATTATTGGCTCATATATAAAAGCAATGGAAGAATATATTTAAACTGGGAAGGTGTTGGAAGGCATAACAACTAAGAGTACTTTGCAAAAATTGCAAAGAGCTATTGTCTAGATCACTAAGTGTTCAGATATATAAAAAATCAAGAAAGGAAATTCCAAGAAAAAAGCTTAGCGCTGACTAAGAATTGAGGGTCAAGATGAAGTAATAAATGAATAAAATATAGGTAAAATTGAAGTGAATTAAGAATTGATGTTAGTGACTAGATGTTTTTCTTTACTAAGGGAGCAATGTTTCTAATAAAATAATCCTAAAAGGAGGTTTTTAAATTTTTTTTATTTTTTATTTTTTTTTGGTTTTTAAATTTTTAAAAGAATAGTCTGTAACTAATAACCACAGTGAGGAAGAGGAGATGGAGAAAATAAAAGCATTAGAGGTTGTTGCTTTATTTTTATTTATTTATTTATTTTTAAGATTTATCTATTTATTTGAGAGAGAGAGAGAGTGCATGCATGAACTAGGGGTAGGGAAGGAGAAGGGGAGGGTGAGCAGAGGGATAGAATCTCAAGCAGAATCCTCAGTGACCAGGAAAGTGCAACATGGGGCTCAGTTTTATAACCCATGAGATCATGACTTGAGCTGAAATCAGGAGTCTGATGCCTAACTGACTGAGCCACCCAGGCACTGCTGTTGCTTTATTTTTAAATCATTGGATAAAAATGCATTTGAGGATAGTTGTGAATAATTTAATATAGATACTAGTTGAATGGAAGAAGAATATTTTATAAATAATTGTAGGAGATAAAATAAACAAAACAGTTCAAAAGACAAAATGGAAAGGAAACAATAAGGAATTATTGAAAAGAAGAAAGTATGAAATAAGTGCAATCAAGCTTAAGAAATTATGACAAGTATAAATGTCTTAAATTTTTCTATTCAAATGGAAAGATCTTCACATTAAATTAAAATGAAAGTATTATGATTTGGTGGTGCTTAAGAGTCATACTTAAAGAAAAATGACATGGAAATACTTATTTAAAGGGCAAAGATTTTGCAGCCTAACATGGTCACGAACAGAATTTTTTTCAAAAAAAGTAAATAAGACAAAAAGGGTTTTTTTATAACTATTATTAATGTAATATAAAGGAATAATGGCACTGAAAAATAATGCATTAAATAAGCATAAATCTAAAATAATTTAACATGCTTTTTAAAAATGCAATAGAGCTCATTGTAGCAAAAAAATGAAAATAATGTATTCCCAAACAGTGCAAAACTTAAAGTTAGAAACTAAACTAATGAACATTTCATATTCTTAAATAGGAAATAAATGGTTATTTTCATAGATTGTTTTGTAAAGCATTGGATAAAATTTAATACTTATTCCTGATAAAATGATAAAAAGAAAAAATAAACTATTTTTTAGCATAATAACAAATATTTTTAACTAATAGTCAATATTAAAATAATGTAAAAATACTAGAAATATATATGTTTAAAAACAGGGGTGGGGTAGAAGTTGGTATAATGGTTCTGTCATAATAATGTTATTAAACATTATTTTTAAAGCCCTTATCAGCATAATAAAACATACTAAAGAAACAGGACCTCAGGACACCCAGGTGGCCCAATCAGTTAAGTATCTGCCTTCAGCTCAGGTCATAGTCCTGGTGTCCTAGGATAGAGCCCTGAGAGGGATTCCCTTCTCAGCAGGGAATCTGCTTCTCCCTCTCCCTCTACTCCTTCTCACCCCAGTTGTATCCTTGCTCTCTCTCTCTTTCTCTCTCTCTCTCTCTCAAATAAATAAATAAAATCTTTAAAAAAATAATAAAGAAAAAAGACCTATAAAGAATAAAAAAATTAGACACTATTATTGTGACTGGAAAAATATTTTTATAGCTTGAAAACCCAAAGAAGTGAACAAAAATAAGAATAGACTTAATAAATTAATAAAATATTACAGACATGTGACTATTAACATAAATCAGTAATATTTATAAATATTAGCAACCATTAGCTTAAATGTAAACCTCTAAGAGAGATTTATTTTACAAAGCAACAAAATATATAAAACTCTGACCGTAAAAGAAATATGTTACCTTAAAAAAAAAAAAGAAATGTTACCTATGTAAATAAAACTTTTTGAGAGCTATAAAAATATTAAATTAATCAAAATATTGGTTTCTGGCTTAAAAAATAACACTTTAAAATGGTTAATTCTTTCCAAAGTATAGACTTAATGGGAATTCTACTAATAATGTGTCTTTTGTTTTTCACATTTTGAGGTAATGGTGAGAGGAATGTGATTTTGACATAAATCTGGAAAAAGAAAGTAGGCAAGAATAGTAGAAATCAGTTCTGAGAAAGAAAAGTAATGAGGACAGACTAATCTTATCAAATATTAAAATATATTATAAAGTTATAATAATTAAAACCATGTGATACTGGCATTAAAATAAAAAGGCAAAATATTATAAAGTTATAATAATTAAAACCATGTGATACTGGTATTAAAATAAAAAGGCAAAATATGTGGTCAAAATAAATTATATCTTATATAATAATGAAATATATGATAATGTCAGAACACAACTCAATGGGAAGGGAAAATATTTTATAATATATGGACTGATTAACTGAAAAAAAATCAATTTATATACTCATGGTACACGTACAATAAAGTAGCAAAACTCAAACTATAGAAAGCCTAAAGGAATTTGTTTTATAGGCTTAGGATGCTGTAACAAATTGCAAAGTAAAGATAAAATAGATTTGGTTATATTAAGACAGGAATAAAACAAACAGTAGGCTAGATACAATTATTTGAACCTAACAAAAGGGTTAGTAATCATATTATTAACAGTATCTCATACAAACTCCACAGCTAAGAATACATGAGATAAGAATAGAATCGTATTTAGTCAACATATGAGATAAGACTAAAATCACATTTCACAAAAGATGAAATATAACACATTTGCAAACAAAAACATTCAGCCTTAGTAATAATCAATTGAATATACACTCAAACAAAAATAAGCTGTATTTAGGTTTAATCAATTATTTTAAAATTAATGTCAAGGATTTACATCCCCAGCTGTTATGGATTATTTTCATTTAGATCAACTTATCCTCTGAGAGAAAGTGGAAAACCTGCATAAAATCTGGCAAATATTTGTTTAAAAGCATCCCAGAGACTCAAGACAGAGAGGGCTTGAGAAGTGGAGAACCCAGAGTGCAGAGAATCCATAAGAGATCTCACTTCCCTAACTGTTAAAAGCTAAGGTAAAATACCACTTGACAAAGACATGATCACCCAGATGCTCAAATTATCTCTACAATTTTTCATACACAATGTCTGGCAATAAAATCACCAGCCATACCTACAGACCAGATAATAGACTTTAAAATATCTGTGACTAATAAATTAACAAAATTAGGCAAGAAGACAGGGAATTCCAGCATATTATTGGTAATTATGGATAAAAATCAAATGGAAATTCTGGAATTGAGAAATGAACTGACAAATTTAAAATTCAATGGATGGGTTTAAGAGCAGATTAGAAACAGCAACAGCTGAAGAACAGATTGATGAACTGGAAGGCAAAGCAATAGAAGGTTTAATGTTAACACCCAAAGTCAGCAAACTATGCTGGAAAATGGTTCTTCTTACATAGCTGGTGGCATATAAATCTATATAACACTTTTTGGAACTGCTTTGGCAATGTAAATTAGATATTAGAACAAAAAAAGTTTCATATCTTTTGACTCAGTAATCTTATGTCTAGGAAATAATTTTTTAATGTAATTATTTTATGTATAAAGATGTTCACTACAGACTTACTTATGATATTAATACCTGTGCAGACAATGTTTAAGTGCATTACTTCAATTACTGTAATTAATTCTCACAAAAACCCAAGTAGGTAGAGGTAGTTACCAACTAATATCCTCATTTTACAGATAAGAAAACTGAAACATTGAGATGTCAAGTAGCTTGCTCAAGATTACATAGCTAGTGAGTAGAAACAAACATTTGAACCAGGCTCTCTGGCTCCACAGCCTGCACTTGAATTTGCCCTGGGCTGTTGGAAGCAGCCTAAATAGCTAACAACTGGAGACTTGCCAATGAGTAATATATCTAGTCTATGTAATATTATGCAGGTATTAAAAATAAACATCATGAACACTTTTAATAGCATAGGAAATATTTCTGATATAATATGAAAAGAATCAAAATCCTAGAATTACAACAGATAAAAAAATGCATATAAATATGATTGAAAGCAAATATCCCCAAAGCTAATGATAATTATGGAAATTAGTAGCACATCTTCCTTTTCTCTTCTTCCATATTTCATTTTCTCAAAATTTTAATGTGTGATTTATATACATATATATATATTGCTTCATATATAAAATACCACTATATATATATATATATATGCAGTAGAGTATATTGGGTAAGAGCCCAGGCTCTGGGGCCAGACTGCCTGTGTCACTACTTACTAGGTGTGTGACCTTGGGCAGGTTGTTGAACTTTTGTTTCTAAGTTTCCAAGCTTATCCTGTAAAATGAGGATAATGATAGTAATTATCTCATAGTGTGATTGTGAAGATTAAATATGCTTAAAATGTATTTAGAACTGTGTTTGGAAGTTAAATATGTAAGCGTGATCTAGTATGGTTACTGTTATTTTACAAAGATACCTTATTTTAGACCAGACAGAATGACAATTCCCTCCTGCCAGTCCTTTGATATGCACGCACATTAGCAACAGGTTTTGTTTCTATATATAGATCCTTGTCCTTACTATGAATTCCCCAGTGCAGAGATGTCTAGGGACCAAGATCCATTGGCTGAGGAAGCACTTCTGAACCCTTTCCAAGAAGCAGTGATAATCAAATGTCTGATGTTTTTTATTTTAGAAAAGTTCAGCTTCCCTGCTTGTGTCTTATCTCTGAGGACCAGAGTGATTGAAACTGCCCCTCAAAGCCAATATTATATTAACATAATCGTCAGTGATTTAGAGAAAATATTTATCTATTTCCCCAATTTTTATCCTTTTCTGGATGAATGACTTTTTCTGGCTCCCTGATCTGACAGTCTGAATAATAATAGAAGGTTGTTTATGAAATGGGACATTTGTTGTATCTTGATTTTTCTGAATTGAACACTCCGGGGGCCTGAAAATGTGCTTTGAAACTTTTTTCCACCTGACAGATCCAAAAAGTTTGGAAGATTTTTATAGAATTTCTTCATTCCTTGAAACAGTTTCATTGAAATTGTTTTTTTTTTAAAAAAGTCTATTAGATGCCAAGATTTACTGTTAGTTGTCTTAATGGCTAATGAAATGATAAGATCTTACAATAACTCTTGCCAATTAAAAATTAACAGGTGCTTGCCAGGTAAAATATTGCAGTACCTGTAAGAGGAAAGGATGCAAATTGGTATTTCATACATTTGTGAGAACAATCACCTTTGATGTGTCTATCTGGTTTTCAGGATGTTGTAGGTCTCTGCTCTTGTAAGACTTTGGCTGCAGAATCCCGGGATGAGCCCTCCTAGGTGAGTTATCTATTTCCTGAATGCTGTCTGTCTCCTACCTGCCTATGTCAAGGCCCTGTGATGTTCATTAGCAATGTCCTTTGGTTAAACTCTAAGAATTCTCAGCTCTATGATATGGTAAATGTCTAACAAATTGCTTTAATATCTTAGCTTTATGTTGTTGCTAAAGTCATTGTTCCTTTTGGGGTTATTCATGGAACTGGATCTATCTCTGGATTTATCTACCCCATCCCCACTTTCTTCCAGGATTTACCACAAACCTTAACTGCTCTCTTTCCTAATAGGCATGTTCTGTTATAACACAATACCACTTGTTAAGAGAGATTCACTGTCTAAGTGACAGGCCAGCATTTCGCAATTAGTGATGACTGGTCACATGGTATTAGTGAAATTCCTTTCCCCTCTTGCAATGGATCAAAAGATTCAACAAATGGTGAATCAATGACAAGGCAATAATAAGGTGAGAGATTATGTTACTAAAAGACGACCTCAAGATTATTACTACAATGAATTCATTTCTTATGTAGATAAGTGCTGGACAATTTATTATTGTTATAGTAAAACTGGAGGTGATTTCATGTGTTCATAATTGCCACATGAGGTTAAATAGAATTGGGTATGGTCCCCTCTCTAACATGCCACCAGTGTCTGAATTTGGGGGAATTGTTAAACAGTTGGGGGCTTCCGTATCTCCATTTGAAAACAGGAGCAATAGTATTTATCTGGTAGGTTATGAAGGCAAAATGTCATAACACAAAACACCTGACACCCTGCAATCACTTCACTCCCTACCCCTATTTAGGGAGATAGAGAATAGAGATAGCACAGAACTCTACTTTTGTCTTCAAATATATTATTCTTCATTGATTATCTAATGAATATAACCATTGACTCAGAAAGTAGGTGGAATTTTCATCTCCAACCTTTATTCTTTTTTCATTTCTTAGAGTTTCAATGGGCATATACTATAAGCTAAGACCTGAGTGCTATGGGAGACATAAAGGAGAGTGAGGTATTGATCCTATTCTCATGGAGACTGGGATCTAGAAAGAGAAGTTCTATATTTTTAAAAAGTGTTATCTTCATTTATTGGAAGGAGAAATTATTTTAACTAGAGTTATCACAGACAGCTTCATGGAGGAGGTAGTGACAGATTAGGCTTTAAAGAAGAAATACAATTTGCGCTGCAGGGAGAGAGGGGATACAGTGAACCAAGACCGAAGTAGTGTGATTGGGTGGAAAAAAATACTAACATGGGACTGGAAAAACGTGGGTTGGCAATACCTTGGTTGAACTACTTCCTGGACATCAATTTCTTTATCTGTGAAATGTGTAAAATAATCTCTGTTCCATTGGTCTTTCAGGGGTCTGGAGAAGATCAAAGGGGAGCTTGCATGTGAGTTCTCTTTGGAAACCCTGAAGCACTGTGTGAATGAAAATGGTAAATTTTTTCTCTCTTACCTTGTACCATAAGCTCCATGAGAGGATTTGACAGGATCAGTTACATTGGTCTTTAAAAAACTGTTTGATGAAGTGTATCAAAAAAAATCACACTATAAACCTTAAATATTTACAATTTTTATTTGCCAATTATATGTCAATAAAGATGGGGGATGTTTTGATAAAACAGTGAACCATTGACTGAGAGTGAAAGAATCCATGATTATTATGGACTGAACATTTGCTTCCCCCCCCCAAATTCATATGTTGAAATCCCACCCCCTAATGTGGTAGTATTAGGAAGTGGGGCCTTTGGGAGGTAATTCTGTTTATATGAGGTCATGAGGAGGGAGCCCCATGATAGAATTAGTGCTCTTACAAGAAGAGGAGGAGACACTGGCATTTTCTCTCTCCACCATGTGATGATACATACAGTGAGAATGCAGCCATCTGCAAAGCCAAGAAGAGGGCCCTCACCAAGAACTGAATCTACTGGTACCTTGATCTTGGACTTCCCAGCCATCAGAACTGTGAACAATAAATGTCTTGTTTAAGCCATCTAGGTGTGGTGTTTTGTTACAGTAGCCTGAGCAGACTAAGAGGGTAAGTGAGTAAATAAATGAATGAAACAAAACAAAAGCACAAAGTGGGAAAACATATAATACGAACAAGGAATAAAGGGTTGTCTTTTTAAATATGTGGTAGAGCTGGGTGTTAGGAGTGTAACCCCTAGCTGGGTGGATGCGTGGAATGCAGTGGAATACCAACAGCAACAGTATCACCTAAAAAGTCATTAGGAAAGCAAGTTCCAAAAAAAAAAGGAAAGCAAGTTCCTGGGTCCCAACCAAGGCCCACGGAATCTGAAACTCAGGGGCAGGGCCAGCAATCTGTTTTGCCAATACCTCTTGGTTTTGGTCAAGTGGTACCCAATGGTTGGTTCATTCTGGTAAATTTTTGAGAACCATTGCTTGTACTAACATGCGGAGTTTGGAAATTTTTCTGCTGTAAATTCAGTGCTAATGAAGGTTTTTAGCTGGGGATGGATATAATCAGAGCTGTATTTCTAGGATGATGAGGCATGAAGCTTTGCCTAAAAGAATTTATAGCTTCAGTGTAAAAAAGCACCATTGGAAATACTAGAAAACACATTGTATTTCAAGCCCCAGAGTGAAAGATTTTGATTTTTCCTGATTCCAGATAATATCCACATTATCAGCTAAAAGGTGAAACAGAGCAGGCATTGCTCCCAGGTGCCAGAGAGACCTGCTTGGTCTACAGAGACCAGGCAGGATGAGAAAGTTTCTGTGAAAACACGAGTTAACTGTCAAATATGGTCCTAATTGATCTTAGAGAGGCCTCTTAGTCCTGACCAGCTGTGGGAATGCATGAAATGGAACCTTCCATACCAAGATAAATGGGCAACTCTTCCTAATGCCTGGCCTAACTAGCTACGCTGGCTGAAAATGCAGCTCTGTATTTAGGGTTGGTGGAGACAGGTCTGTCAAAGGGGAGGGCATTATGTGGAGGAGAAATGAAGAGCCTCAAGGGAAAGCAGCTTTCTCTAGAAAGAGTCTGGAAGCTCAAGATACAAGTGTCCGGTGGGGAGAGAGTAGGGAGGAGAAGGATAAGGGCTGTTCCGAGTGGTTTATGACCACTGGGATGACCAATCACCTGGGTTTGCCCAGGACTCAGGATGTTCAGGACAATCCCCATCAAACCAGGGCAGTCGGTCACCCTACAACTATGCTCCCTCAGCTGTGTTGAAGACCTGGGGAGAAATCCTTGTGAAAGCAGAAAAATCACTGCTCTAAACCTTATTTCTCAAAACATTGTCTATGGACTGGCAACATCAGTATCACCTGGGAGCTTGTTAGAAATGCAGCTCCTCAGGCCCACCCTAAACCTACCGGATCAGACCTGCTCAACAGCAAGAGGCCCAGGTGATTTGCAAGCACACAGGTTGAGAAAGACTGCCTTACAAGGTCCTGTGAGCCTGGGTGGCATCCCGCAGTGAGAAAATGCAGCAGTGGTAGCACTGCTGGGGAGCATCTAGCTAATGCCCAAGTTGACCAGATCCTAAGCTGAAACTGCGTCAACCCCACCTGAGAAGGAGCAGAAGCACCGAGAAAATTCTGTCCTAGGGGTACCACGATTTGAAAGCAGCGAGGGAAAAGGACAGATGACACAAAATAGCCAAGAAGGGCCTCCTGAGCTATTACTAGTAGCAGTTGTAGGAATGTAGGAAAGCCAGAAATCCAGCAATTATGTGGAGAGGAAAGCTAGAGAAATATTCTTCTGTTCCTATACCACGACCCTGTTTTGGTAAACAACAACAACCACGACAATGTAGGCTGGGAAATGAATTATGCTTGAAAATGTGGAGTCATAGCACTGTGGGTAAGCCTTCAGAGCAAGATAAAAAAAGGATCACCAAAAAAAAAAAAAAAAAAAAAAAGGATCACCCATTAAAAGTACTCAGCTTTAGCATCTTGGCCTCACTCACTTACGTATCACTCAGATATGCAAAGCAAGTTCAGTTTTCTTTCTTTTTCTCTACCTGGTCTGATCTTCATGGGCTCCAGCTCTGCATTCTAGCAGGAATAATTTGCACTTAATTAATAGTGTTTCATTTTCCTCCAGCTTGAGCATAATTCTTTGACTTTAAACATTCTAACCAGTGAGTTCTTAAACTCAAACATGCAGCAGAATCACCTAGAGGGCATGTTAAAACACAGATTGCTGGGCCCACCCCCAGGGTTTCTGACTCGGTACATCTGGTAGAAACTTAGAATTTGCATTTCTAAGGAGTTACCAGTTGATGCTGATATTATTGGTCCAGGGAACACACTTTACAACCTCTGATTCAAGCTATTCAGCATTTTATTACCGTCCAAAGGTGATGATTTCAAAAATCTTCGATTAATACTTCTCAAATTGGTTGATCTTTCTGTTGTAGCTTGGATCAAATACATGGTCCTCATGTGTATGACCAGTATGCGGCTTGCGTTATGGGCAATTTGCACTGCCAGTTCAACACATCTGAACTGGGCTGTATCTTGTTCAACAAGACAAATCCTCTGGTCACATACTAGGATGTCCTGGCAATGTTGTGATAAAAGTTTCTAAATACCAACTGTTACTTGTATTTATCTCAGTTCAGACCAGTGAGAGTTTGTGGACTGGCACGGGCCCACGGACCACATTTTGAATAACGCTGTTTAGATGACCCAGTCTTTCTCAGGTTCTTTACCCCCCTCTTTCTTCTCTTTGCCAAGATAGCATTTGGGTATACAGGGTGGGGGCGGCTAGGGTGTATTATTTTATCCTTGTGGCACCTTTGTACCATACACCATCCTCTAGATACTCAATGCTCCTCAGATTAATTTTTTTTCTCTGGAATGGGGATGACTGAAATGCAAGGAGGTCCCATCTGATCTTTAGGAATGATGTGTGCTGCCATAGCCCTGAACATTTCCAGTAGTAGCTAAGTTCCATCCCCATGGCTGCTAGTCTACCAGTTATCTCCTGGAAAGTAAGAAGATGCAGAGACTCCTGTTTCCCACATAAAGGCCATTAGGAGGCAGGAATGCCTTCGTTTTTCTTTTCTTTTCTTTTTTAAACCATTTTATTTATTTGAGAGAGAGAGCAGGAGGAGGGGCAGAGGGAGAGGGAGAGGAGAGAGAATCTCAAACCGACTCTGTGCTGAGCACAGAACCGCACACCAGGCTTGATCTCATGACCTGAGCCCAAATCAAGAATAGGACGTTTAACCAACTGAGCTACCCAGGTGCCCTGGCAGGGATGCCTTCTAAGTCCTATGCATCCATCCACCTGCTGCCACCTCTGTACAATTGCCTCTAAGCGCCACGGGATGTGGTGCTGAGCCAAACAGTCAAAACCCCCTAGAAGCGGGCAGCCCAGGTGGTGCAGCGGTTTGGCGCCGCCTGCAGCCTGGGGTGTGATCCTGGAGACCCGGGATCGAGTCCCACATCGGGTTCCCTGCGTGGAGCCTGCTTCTCCCTCTGTCTGTGTTTCTGCCCCTCTCTCTCTGTGTCTATGAATAAAAAAATAAAATCTTTAAAAAAAAATCCCCTAGAAGCAGTGGAGGGCTGGTGGAGCTCATAACCTCGCCAATTGTTAGTTTTTCAGGAATTTTGGACTCCAGTTGTTCAACATGGCCATTATTAAAAATTAACTGATAAGAACATACATTTAAACAAGTTATATTGAAGGCAAAGGTAATTAATACTCAAAACCATCACCTCCTATTTATTTTACTACATTGGACTATTAACCTATGTTTAGTGAATGTGTGTGGTAGAAATACCATTTAATAATTTACTACTACACAGCTTTCCTAAGCTCTGTTCAGTGATATCATGTTGATGGCTTCAAATCAGCCATGGTAGAAGTATTTACACCAGGGACATGAGCAAGCATTACAAATCAGGGCTCCATTCTCCCTCATCTCTGCATCCCCAAGGTCAGTTGTTAAACATCTACCAACATACTGTTGCTTAGAGCCTAAATTGGGAGTGAGCCTCTAACCCAATGGCCTCCAGTCACCCTTTACTTACCTAGATGTTACAAAATTGCTCTTCCCCTGAAGATTCACCCCTAAAAGGTGTATGTGGAAAGATACTGATTACTAGAACCCTGATGTCATCTTATCTACTTGCCTTACTTCTGTCTCCCATCTTTCCCTACTGTCTCTTCAGACCAGAAGGAGCAATCTTCTGGCTTTTTATTTCCTCCACAGCTTATCCTTAAACAGTAAGGGTAAATATTCATGGCCTAACATTATCTGATGTTCTTCCTCAAAAAACCTATACATTTAGTCTAATCATGAGAAAATATGAAATCTCATTGAGGGACCTTGTACGAAACTTCTCCCTAATCCTCTTCAAAACTGTAAGATCATGAAAGACAAGGAAAGAAACAATCATAGCTTAGAGAAGGAGACTAATGTACCAGGTTCAATATGGTATCCTAGACTAGACCCTGGAAAAGAAAGAAAATTGGTAGAAAAACTGGGGAGATCCAAATAAAGTCTGAGTATTGTACCAATGTTAATTTCTTAATTCCAATTATTGTATCATTGTCCAGAAAACATTAACATTATATGAAGGTGGGTGTAGGATATATGAGAACCCTATACTATACTCTTCTGTAAATACACAATTATTTCCAAGTAAAACTAATGAAGGAAAAAATTCATGACCTAGGTAATAGGTGGAAATAGATATCTTTTCTATTCTATGGAAAAAAACTTATGATCTGCATCCACCTGCTTTGTGATATGCAAAAGGGGGGAAAGATAGGGACAGTAGAAAATCTTTTTTTCTTAATAAAGCTTGACTTTCAAGTGTTTTATCTTTTGCAAAATAAAAAAAAATTTTTTAATGTTGTAGGCTGAGCATTAACTCTTTCTCCCCCCCTTTTTTTTAATTTATGATAGTCACAGAGAGAGAGAGAGAGAGAGAGAGAGAGGCACAGAGACACAGGCAGAGGGAGAAGCAGGCTCCATGCACCGGGAGCCCGATGTGGGATTCGATCCCGGGTCTCCAGGATCGCGCCCTGGGCCAAAGGCAGGTGCCAAACCGCTGCGCCACCCAGGGATCCCTTTCTTTCCCCTTCTTAATAATCTTGCTGTAATAAAACAAATCCCCCTACCCTGAAAGTGGTGTCTTCAGACAACAAAAGAGGTCAAATACATAGAAAATAGGTTAATATAAATTACCTTTATAAATAGGTTAATATAAATATTACCTTTATTTTATGTGGATCTAAAAATGGGCCACTGTTCACACGGCTATGTTTCTTTCTAAGTGGAAAGATAGCCAGGAAGAAAAATCCCTGTAAAGGAAAGAGTGAATGTGCTCTAAGGCAATGCTTCTCAAACTTTAATTTGCATTTGCTTCATTTAGAGATCTTGTTAAAATGCAGATTCCTTTTCAGTAGGTTTGGGGTGGGGACTCCAAATTAGTCTGATTTTCTAGTAAGTTCCCAGATGATGCCATGCTGCTGATCTCTGAGTAACAAGAGTCAAAGGCCGTTTCTGAGGAATTTCCTCTTCCCTTGGCACAGGAGGCATAAGAAAAGTGCTTACTGGCCAGATGCTTAAAGACACATAGGAAATGCACAGTACCTCTGTAAGACCAAAAATAAAGTAAACCAGTTAAAACAAAGAAGAAACATATTGATCAAAATACGACATTATTGCACATACTGAGATGGGGTAAAGAAGGACTATTCAGGAGGTTACTGGACATGTAAAGCTGCTTTTGAAGTTTAATTTGAAGCCCCAACTAAAAGTCATTTATGTAGTCATTCCCTTTCACTACATAAGAAAAATTCAATTAAAGAGGAAACACAGCTTTTGGAATTCCTAAGTTGTACAGTGCCAATTTACACGAATCTCTTCCCTCCTCCAGAAGTTTCTAATGATTAAGTTCCTGGAAAATAATATATCATTTTTTCAATGCATACTCTAAATCTACAAAAAAGTTCTTGCAAAATTTTAAGCTAGAAAAACGGGTAATTTGCCTGTATTGAAGAGACAACTCATGCCAGTCAAAACACCATTACTAGGGGGGTAAAGTGTTATTTATGCACATATGCATGTTTTTACCCCCACATCATCAGGAGCTTCCAGGGTGTAACATGCACTTCAGAGTCTCTCTCAGCATGGAAACTAAGATGTTTTTCTGGAAGACTTGCTCGGTGGTCTTGTAGACCCTCTGGCGATCTTACACGGGATTTATAAATGTTGTGATGAACTTGACCAAAGCAGATCTTGCTTTGCTAATCACTTATTAGTTCTTTTACCCACTATTTCTTTATTAAAGAAGCAATGTGGCTTATCTTACAGATACATATTATCCAATTTGCAGAAAATATAAATAATATTGCAAATAGCAAAATGAGATCTAGTGTGCAGATTTCTACATCCCGGTGGGCGCAGTCCTATTTAGTAATAGCTTTCCCTTGCACTATTGCCACTGCCAAACAGACTGCTTATGCGATCTTTGGCTTTCTTAATGTCTCTTCAGGGATCAATAGAGCGTTTCTTTTCTCCTACATGCCAACTTCATCTTGTTTATACTTTAAGAATACAGTATTAGTTTAAGAATACTTCAGGAATACAGTATTAGTTTAAAGGACTGTTCAATTTAAGGCAACCTTGTAGAGGTTTAGTCAGCCATGGTTGGTGTTAGGTTAGTGGAAGGAAAATGTAGGTTGGTTTTATCCCCTGCCTTACAGATAGATCTTTGAAAGAGAAAGTGGACTGATTTTTTAAAACTTTTTAGTTGTTTGAAAGTAATCATAGCCTACATCACTCTTCAATTTTTATCTGTGGATATGGGGATGTGTATGTGCCAACTACTTTCAGTACTTGTATTCATTTTTCTCTTGAAATAAATATTAATAATCGGAAATTAGAGAATTACTATTTTAATGTTTCAAATGAAATAAATCTGACACGTGAATTAGCAACAAAGACTTATGTCTCAAACAGAAGAACAATTAAAAAAAAACAAGAAAAACAAAAAACAGAAGAACAATTCATGGAACCGAATTTAAAGTTCAAGCCTAGTTTTCATGTTGATGGATTTGTGTTTTCCTTTTTCTTGGCCCTATTGGTCTGTTTTTAATTTTAATGTTATTTTATTTGTTATTTTTGTCATTCCAGAACATATACTTGTCTCAAATTCTTTGGGCGGTGGTGAGTGTATAAAGAAGTATAAATAAATAATTTACTGATCACATGTGTACTGTGAAATTTTTTATTTTAAATATGACAGCTATCTCTCAATTGTTTGTTCACATGCAAGTGTTGGCTGAACCAGATTCTTATGTATAAGAAAAATTGGCAAATCTGAAATAAAAGTGCACAATATGTATCTTTCATGCAAATAAGACTAATAATACCCAAGAAAGCAAGAAAGTGTACTTAAAAAAATAATTGTTCATGGCAAGAGATTTATAAATAGGAGCCTAATTAATAAATTTCACTCTTGTTCTTAGTTGCAGCCATGCCCCCTTGGACTTCTTTATTTCAGATGACCTGTACTTTCTTTGCAGCTCACCCTAAATGATGTGTGTTGTTTTGCATTTTTTTATATCAGAAATCAAAATATTAAAAAATTAAAGTTTCAGGAAAAATGTCCTCCCCTAATAAAAAAAAAGAATTACAACTTTATTTCATCATCTTCTTAGAGATTCTCTAAAGGTGAGCATGGTTCCCTTAAAAATTTGAAGTGGTAGATTGCCTGAAAGTTGCTTTAATTGTCACTGATTGAGATGGTCAGCTGGCACAGCTTTGGGCGGAAGCCATTTAGAAAACAAAAATGAAAACCTTAAACTGCTCATTCATACAGGGACATTCACTTTCCAAGTTTACTCTAAGGAAATATGGGTATGTTCACAATTAAGAATAATGTTCATCATGACATGGTATATATTTGGGGGACAATTGGAAACACCCTAGTGTCCAAAGAGACTAATGAATTATAATACATCCAACCTATATTCATCATTACCAAGATATAATGTAGAAAATATTTAACAATGGGAGCAATATGAAACATTAGGTGAAAAAAGTAAGGTAGAAGGCAATTTGTATGAAATGATCATATACACACAACCCCTATATATACACACACGGTATGTTATACAATAAAATGTTAATAGGTCAATTTTATCTCGAAAAACCTAGAAAAAATATTAATGATCTCTGTTTCTGGGTGCTGGGATTATGGGCTCATTTTCTTTTTGTTGATATTGATTTTTTTCAATGTGTATATATTGTTTTTAACAAGAAAAACAATGATATTTAACCATTAAAATCAGTGAATTCCATTAATATTCTCCCACTTGTCACTTGTCCTTTGAAAATCTAATAGCTTTTATATGTTACATTCTATAACAGGCGGTTGATTTTTAAAAATGGAAGCAAATCAGATAGTTGTTTTAAAAAGAATCAAGAAAGGATCGTGTAAAATATTGTAGTGACTTACTTTATTAATAGTTAAGCCATAAATATCCTGATGAATTATTTCCTGGTGAGAAATAGGAATTGCCGTGGCTCAGGGTTACATTTTCTTGGAATACCATCAAAGCTATAAGCAATTTGCATAACTATTCTAACTTTGTATCTTAAGGAGTAGTTTTTAACATTCCTGCATAGATAAGATAGCTCCTGGAATCTTCCCAGTGCCCAACTATTTCTTTGAAGACTTACTATAGTGGTTGATTTGTTGATATGAATGTTAAACTGACATATATTTATTACATGTCTATTAAGTATTTAAATGTTACTAACTACTGAGCATACCAGAGAGCATGAGATATGGCCTCTGACCTAAAGGAGCTACAGTATTGTTGGGAAAGAAATAATATGAAACAAATAGGAACATTTTTTAAAAGAATGTCACCCAAACACTAAGTTAACTGAGGAGATAAGACACAGAGTATTTATAAAAAGCAAACGATAAATATAGGCTGAAAGTTTGGGAAAGGTTTCCAGGAAAAGGTGCCACTTGCCCAGACTTTGGGAAGACAAGTGGGATTTGGGCCTGACAAAGAAAGGGATAAACATTTCAGTTACAGGCATGAAGGTCTAGAGTGCCCAGGGCTGAATTTGTTAGTTGTGGCTGTGCTTCCTGCAGTTTGGTCAGAGTTAGGGATCTGGTTAGCTCGGGGCAGTAAGGATATCTGGCTGGAAGGAGTGAAGTGGCAGAGAACAGATAGGATGCCTTATGCAGGACCCTATAGTTAAGCTGAGATGAGCTTTCTTGCTTCTCTGACTCCATGGTCTGAGTTCCCCCCACTTCTCTGACGGTTCCTTCTCTGCCTCTTTCTTCGGATTCCAGCCCCCTGTCTACTCAACCTTTGAATCTTGGGCTTCTCCATGGTCCATCAAGCTTCTTTTCTGACTCTGTGCTTTCCCTGGGCGAGAGCAGAGGCTTCAAAACTATCTACTGTGGTTTAAAACGTCTACTTGGCCCTTGGAGAAGTGATTGATTCCAGAACTGGGGTGGGATAATACAAGATGGGCCTGCGGGATCTTACAGTACCAAAAAGCAAAGATGTCCTCGGGATGGAGGCATGTTGAAAGGACACAGTAGCCAATGTGAAAGCTCTCAATGACCAAAGCTGAAACTGTTTCAGCCACAAAATAAAATGCTGGTTTATGAAACCAAATAAGATAAATACTTGGAAGTCCATGCCTGTATAAGTAAGTTATTAAATAAATAAGTAAATGGTGCAGAAAGGACAACTCCTCCTTGCAGAAGAATTTCAATTAATAATGTAAAAGGAGAGAAGGAAATAGCAAGTCATCATTAGAACACTAGTAAACACTCGTAGCCAGGATCCACCTAGGAAAGCTAAAATTAGTGGGAAAAAGTGAAGGGGAAAATAGATATTTGTGTAGCCTCAAGAAATGTGATATCATTCCTATGCATAACTTCAAAGTGATCACGAGCAACCACATGCAAATTTGAGGGACATTTTACAAAACACCTGACCAGT
Source organism: Nyctereutes procyonoides (assembly GCF_905146905.1). Taxonomy (NCBI): domain Eukaryota; kingdom Metazoa; phylum Chordata; class Mammalia; order Carnivora; family Canidae; genus Nyctereutes; species Nyctereutes procyonoides. The sequence goes on along the minus strand of NW_026575042.1, from coordinate 24,966,562 downwards.
ATTCATTGAGAGTGTTAGGGTAAACTGAAGAACTGTCACAGACAGGGGGACACAAAAGAGACACAACCACTAAATACAATGTGGAGCCCTGGATTGGACTTTGGAACAGAAAGAGGATATCAATGAGACACTGCTGAAATCTGAATAAAGTCTGTAATTAATCATAGTGTTATGCCAATGTTAAATTACTAACTTTTGATCATTGTACCATGGTTATATTGTGGAGGCCGAGAAAATTAAGGCCATTCCACTTTAAGTTCAGCTTTAGCACAAGTCCAGCCATCCCAGGGCCCTGTGAATAAGAGCTGAACTTTACCTTACTTCAGTTACAGGAAGAAAACAGCTTACAGCTTAACATCCTAGAAAGCCCCATATTAGAATAAACACAGAGCCCAAGCCAAGGGCAGGAAGCCCCTATTAGAATAAGAACAGAGCTCAATGCCCTTGAAAGCCCCATATCAGAATGTAAACAGAACTTGAGAAATTCCTCCCCCCCTTCTGCAGGTCCCCTAGGGAGCCCTTAAAACTAAGGTGAAACCCACCTCTGGGTCCAAGTCCCTGCTCCGCTGTGTCGAGTACACTTGGACCCAAGCTCGAGCTTGTAAATAAACCCTCGTGTTTGCATCGGTGTCGGCTCCTTGGTGGTTTCTCAGATTCGCAATCTTGGGCACAACATTTGGGGGCTTGGCCGGGATCCGAGAGACCTCCAGGACCCCATCCGGAGGGTTTCACGCGTGGTGAGTGCACTCAACTTTTTCCACCTTTTGTGCGCATATTCTCTGAGAGCTCTAAACTGTACTTTTACCTGTAGGAATTCCAATCTGTATTGGGTCGGCATTGGCTTAGGCGGACGCGCTGGCGGGCCGCCGACCCGGGGTCTTGAGGAGACGTCCCTTTCCCCCGCCTGGAGGACGGGGTCCTCATCTGTAAGGAGGACGGAGGTCCTCAACTTTAAGGAGGTCTGACGGCCAGCCCTTCGCGTTACCTTCTGTTTTGTCTCTGCGGCCGCACTGGAACGTTTGTCTGTGTTACCATGTCCTTGCTAACTGTTTGGGCATTTGTCTGTGTTACTGTGTCTTTGTTAACTGTCATATAACTGTTTACATAAGGAGAGGAAGATTTCAAATTTATTGCATATCAGAATGGCCAACCTTTGATGTGGGTTGGCACGGAGAAGGAACTTTCCACCTACCTATTATCTTACAGGTTAAGGCCATGATCTTCAGGGACAAACCAGACGGCCACCCTGACCAGGTGCCCAACATCCTGGCCTGGCAGGACATGACCGAAAATTCCCCTCCTTCACTAAAAGCCTTTTTACCCCGCAAAGCGCACAACTGGGCTGAAGGTAAGGAGAGACCCCGGGTCCACCGCCAGACTCTAGGGGCAGGTCTCCAGGCTGCAGTGCAAGTCTTCCAATCTGGCCAAGGTCTATGATGTGAGCAGGGTAAGGATGAGAGTCCAGCAGCCTTCTTAGAGAGAGTCATAGAGGCTTTTAGGCAGTACACCCCTATGAACCCAGAAGCCCCGGAAACAAAGGCCACAATTATCATGGCTTTTGTTAACCAGGCTGCTCCGGACATTAAAAAGAAATTGCAAAGAGTAGAGAGACTGGGAGAGAAGAGCTTGCAGGACTTAGTAATAGTAGCAGAACGAGTCTATAATAATAGAGAAAGTCCGGAAGAACAACAAACCAAACTAAGTGACCTGGCAGACCCGAAACCTGGCCAAGATCCTACTGGCCACAACCATGGATGACCCACAGGAAAGATAGAGGTACCTCAAGAAGCTGGCTTCGGGGACAGGTAAGGAGGATGGCCCTGGTCCCCCTCAGGAGCACCCTAAGCTGAACAAAAACCAATGTGCTTATTGCAAAGAAAAGGGCCACTGGGTGAAAAGCTGCCCTAACAAAAGATCTTAGGCCCCTGCCAAGATCTTGGAGATGGAGGACCTGGACGATTAGGGGAGTCGGGCTTCAGCACCCCTCCCCGAGCCCAGGGTAACTCTTATAGTGGAGGGGCAACCTGTTGAATTCCTAGTGGACACTGGGTGGGGCACAACATTTGGTTTTAAAACAACCCCAAGGGAAACTGGCAAACCCAAGACTTCATGGGTGCAAGGGGCCACGGGCACCAAACAGTACTCATGGACTACCCGAAGAACTGAGGATCTTGGCACGGGCTGGGTATCTCACTCCTTCATGGTCATCCTTGAGTGTCCCTACCCGTTGTTAGGTCGGGATTTGCTCACCAAGATGGGGGTACAAATTCGCTTCCACCCTGAAGGGGCAAAAGTCCCAAACAAGGAGGGGCACCCGATTCAGGTGCTTGTCCTGAGTTTAGAAGATGAATATTGTCTCCACCAAATGCCCTCAGTCCCAATGACTGACATTGACCGTTGGCTGCGGGAATTTCCCCAAGCATGGACAGAAACTGGGGGAATCGGGCTGGCCCAGCACCAACCGGCCATATACATAGTACTAAAGCCGGGGGCAGACCCTGTCAGGGTCCGCCAATACCCCATGCCCCTCTTCTCCCTAACCCAGACTGAGACCTCCCCTCTGTCAAGAAATTTTGGCACAGGTGCACAGAATCAGAGGTCTCCAGGACCAGCCACTGCAGAATGCAGACGCCACCTGGTACACGGAGGGCAGCAGTTTCCTCTGAGAAGGAATCGGATACGCGGGGGCAGCTGTAACCATGGAAACGGAGACCTGATGGGGGCACAGACCCTGCCCGACACCCCCAACTATACTGATGCTGATTTACACTGGATCAAACACTTGCCTATGACCCAGTGCTTGCGTGGCTGGTAGAGGGCCACAGACTCCAGCATCATTTTGCCAGAGGAACTAGGACGGCGAGTCCTATCCAAAATGCGACGGAGCACTCACATGGGAACAAGGAAGATGGGAGACCTCATACGACATGCAAAGATCACTATTAAAGACTCTGGAGCAAAGATCGAGCAGATTGTGGCGAGCTGCCACGCATGCCAGTTAACTAATGCCACCGCCCATGGATCTAACCCGGGCACCCGGCTCCGAGGGGACCGCCCAGGAGCCTACTGGGAAGTGGACTTCACTGAGGTAAAACCTGGAAAATACGGATACAGGTATTTACTAGTGTTTGTAGATACTTTTTCAAGATGGACAGAGGCATTTCCCACCAAACATGAAACAGCACAGACTGTGACCAAGAAACTGCTGGAAGACATCTCACCAAGGTATGATGTTCCTGTTAAGACTGGATCAGACAACGGCTCAGGATTCGTCTCTAAGGTAACACGGGGAGTGGCCCTAGTACTTGGGGCAGATTGGAAATTACATTGTGCACATAGGCCCCAGAGCTCAGGACAGGTAGAGAGGATGAACAGAACATTAAAGGAGACCTTTACTAAATTAGCCCTGGACACTGGCAGGGACTGGGTGACTCTCCTCCCCTTCGCCCTATATAGGGTGAGGAATTCCCCATATAAGATGGGACTGACTCCCTACGAGATTGTGTTTGGTCTTCCTCCACCTATCAGCTCCAATTTAAAACCTGAGGTGCTTGCTGAATTTGATGATCACCAACTTCTTTTCTCCCTCCAAATTTTACAACGAACCCATGAGCAGGTGTGGCCTAAGCTGAGGGCCCTCTATGAGACTGGGCCACCCCCGGACCCCCATCGATATTGGCCAGGTGACTGGGTGTACGTGTGGAGATACCGACACCGGACACTTCAACCTCGCTGGAAGGGACCCTACATCGTGATCCTGACCACTCCCACCGCTCTCAAGGTCGACGGGATTACTCCCTGGGTCCACTACACCCACACGCCGTTCTCAAGGACTTTGTTCCAGAATGGAAAAGCCAACCGAACAAGGACAATCCCCTAAAGCTAAGACTGTGCCGTTCTCACTTATTTCCCACCTCCAAGACTCCCTAGTCTGAGGTTGTCCTTCAAAATAGAAGAGGATTAGACTTAGTCTTCCTACAACAAAGGGGGAGGGGGATTATGTGCTGCCTTAAACCTAGGATGTTGCTTCTTCGCTGGAATGTAAATGGGAGTGAGAACAGCCACAAGGTTGGTTAGAATCCTGGTTTAATCATTCCCCTGGCTCACTCTGAGAGCAACCTGGACCCATGATTGGGTCCTTCCTTAGGTTCCTCTGAGAGGGGGAAATGTGGAGGCCGAGAAAATTAAGGCCATTCCACTTTAAGTTCAGCCTTAGCACAAGTCCAGCCATCCCAGGGCCTTGTGAATAAGAGCTGAACTTTACCTTACTTCAGTTACAGGAAGAAAACAGTTTACAGCTTAACATATTAGAAAGTCTCATATTAGAATAAAAACAGCCCAAGCCAAGGGCAGGAAGCCCCTATTAGAATAAGAACAGAGCTCAATGCCCTTGAAAGCCCCATATCAGAATGTAAACAGAACTTGAGAAATTCCTCTACCTCTTCTGGAGGTCCCCTAGACCAGCCCATAAAACTAAGCTGAAACCCACCCCGGGGTCCAAGTCCCTGCTCCGCTGTGTCGAGTACACTTGGACCCAAGCTCGAGCTTGTAAATAAACCCTCGTGTTTGCATCGGTGTCGGCTCCTTGGTGGTTTCTTGGATTCACAATCTTGGGCACAACAATGTAAGATGCCACTGTTAGGAGAAGCTGGGTGAAGGGTGTATAGCAACTTTATTATTTTTGCAAATCTGTCAATATAAAATTATTTCTGAATGAAAGGCTTAAAAACAAACAAATAAAATATCCATATACAGAGAATTGCCAATCCTTTGTTTCTTTGGAGGGATTTTTCTTTTTTTTAGAATCTTTACAGTTTTCCTATCCACATTTAAAATCTTCATCCTCTTAGGGGTGCCTGAGTGGCTCAGTCAGTTAAGCATCCAACTCTTGGTTTTGGCTCAGGTGATGATCTCAGGGTTGTGAGATTGAGCCTCGCACTGGGCTCTGATTCAGCATGGATTATGCCTGGGATTCTCTCTCCCTGTCCCTCCCATTCATTCTCTCTCTCTCTCTCTCTCTCTCTCTCTCACTCACTCTTTCTAAAATAAGTAAGTCTTTTAAAAAAAAAAAACTTCATTCTCTTAGTCCTCTAGTGTTTTGATTTCCTCTTCTTAAAAATAAAACCCACTAGGTCTTAGGAATTTGTCAGATGGAAGTGCATGGTAAGGCTCCCTTGGTCCTCCAAGTATAGAAGTGCTGGATAAAAATAGAATTTTAAAAAATGAAATAAGTAAGTAAATGCAAATGGAAGGGAAACCCCCAGTGACAAAGCAGAGAGCAATGATCCATAGACATGAGACCCATGAACCTAAGGCTGGGGGCTGAAGTCATAATGCCATTGCTGGGACATGAAGTGAAAGATCAGTCCTGTGTCAGCTAAGAAGCTAGAGGGACTGGAAAACTTTAACCACTAGCCTGGAGAGGTGTTAGGGAAGTGTGCCTTATGCCAGGGGCCATAAATAGGAAAAGAATCACTCATAAGATAGGAAATCAAGCCTACACTCTCTATGGTTGTGGGATTCAAATTTATACTACCTACATGGTAAAGAAGTCAAGAAATTAATGTAGAAACTTATGGAATGGGTAAAAACCCTGTGGGCTTGGCAGGGGAAAATACAAAGCCACTTTACCGGGACACTTTCATTATCTTGAGCACAGGAGGTTCTCAGGTAAAACACCCCATCGGATATTAGTTTACTACCAAAATTGTAACCTGCCTATGGAAACGAATAATCGTGAGAAAAGAATCAAAACCCTAAAACCTAGAGAAAAAGGAAACAATCTAACTCTACTATTAAGTAAGTATTTTTAATCTGTTTAAAGAGAAAAATGAAGACATAATACTGTAACCCAAGAAGAAGTCAATATGAAACTAGGAAAAGAAGATTTAAAAAGTGAAATTCTAGAAATAACATATCATCACACCTTGATATTACACCTCAATGGAAGCGTTACACAGTAGCTCAGACACAACTGAGAACAAGAATTACATACCAGAAAAGAGATCTGGGGAAATTTCAGAATAAAGATCAAAGAAGTACAGAGAAGAAAAATTTGGAAGTGAGTTTGAGTTGTGGAGGCTGGAAGAAGACAGTTCTATATTTTTCTAAGAGCTAATCTACAAGGACAGAATAGGGGGAAGAAGTAATGTCTACATTTTGTTATTCACCTTTTGGCCAAGTGCAAATATCCAACAGATACGCAACGGTTGGTCGATAATAAGGACCTTCTGTTTTATTCAGTGTAGCCCCATCACTCATTAGTGTACCACATTCAACTCCTCTCTTGGATTATGCTATTGCTGACTTGATAGAGCCTCTTTCTTTCCATAATCATCCAAATTATTGTACAACCTTCCAGAGCCAGTTTTGACTTTCCTATAAAGGTATCTCAATGACTGTCTCCCTTAAACTTCTATATCATTGGATCTGAACCACCCAACCAAGTTCTTAATTATGTTCTACACCACTGTTTGAGGAACAACAACAACAGCTAAATACATCCTGCCCACTGCCTATTTTTGTGTGGTCTGCAAGCTAAGAGTGGTGTTAATATTTTTAAATGGTTGGGGAAAATCAAAAGATGAATATTTCATGGCATGTAGAAATAATATGAAATGTAAATTTTAGTGTCCCTCTCAGCATCCGGTGAAGTTGCATGGGAGCACAACCATGTCCCTTCATTCATGTATTGTCTGCCACTGCTTTCATGCTACAAAGACAGAGTTGGTAGTTTCAGCAACGAAAATATGGCCCACAATGACTAAAATATGAACTCTCTGGCCCTTTAAAACAGATGAAGTTTGCCAATCCCTGTTCTACACTATTTGCTAATTCTGTCATACATCCGAGTCTTGCCTCTCAAATTTGCTTGAAAACTACTTGAAGTCAGGAACATTGTCATATGTTTCTTTTGTCTCCCCAAAACCTGACTCCATCTAGGACAGTTATGGATTTTCTTCAGCAAATGTTGGCATGTCAAATACAGAATTTTAAGAAATGAATCTGACTTCATAATGCAGAATAGACTAGAAAAAGAAAAGAAATGATAATAGCTTATATGCATTAATTTAGGCTTGAAAGCAAATGTTATCCTATTTTGGGGCTGCGATATTACATGACCTGGTTAAGTGCAATGTTACAGGATAGGGTGATAGAGGCAGAGACCCCGAATGAGATCCTGACAAGTGGCATAGGCCAGGAGGAAGAAGATGGGAGGAGTTCCAGTCTGGCAGACAGAACATGGTTTGCAGAGGGTTTAACCTCACACAACCCAGAAAGCATCAGGCAATACAGACCAAGGAGTCCTGGAGAATAAAGTTGGGAGTGTGGGCAGAGCTACAAGATATCTAGAGGTTTATGGGGCCAGTGGGTAGGGCATAGTTACCAGGGAAATTGGCTGTCTGGATTGCATTCTGCCTAAGATTAGAAAATAGAGGCATTAGCCAAGCTGGGGCTCAAGCGAAGAGACCAGAGAATCAGATATTCAAACGATGGTACAAATGTGAATGGGTCTCGTGAGTACAGCAGTCTCAAGACCAAGCTTTTAGCTGGACCAAGGGTAGAGGTACTTAAATGCCAAGTACTGGAGTATTAAGTTAGATCTGAAATTCTTCCTACCTAAAATCAGACTTGGTTCTGGAGACTTGAATGGGGAATGCCACATAATAAATACCATAGCTCTCTGCATCCACCTCATGCCTGAATTATGGCACATAAGCCATTATAGAATTGTGGCAAACGTGGCAAACCATGCTAGGTGAGGCAGGGCCTCTGACATACAGGACACCATCCGTGGCAGTGGAAGGAAAGATTTGACTGTGAGAGATATTTGAAACAAAAAAAAAAAAAAATTCATCTGCCACGTTCTTCTAAGAGATCAAGAAGGGGTTTGATAAAAATGACAATAGCTGACAAAATGGAGGTCATATAGTACAGCAGACACCATCAGGGCTCTGCCCACATCCCCTTGGCATTCACCTCCACGTGCAGAAGGTTTCTTACTGTGAACACCTGCACCTCTCTGCGAGAGCCTTTGTTCTGGTGGTAAGCAAACTCGGTCATGAGCACAGCTGTCAACGGCCCCAGAAACAGCCATTAACCAATGATGGTCCGTGAGGTAGGTAAACTGCCTAGCTTCTTTGCCCCCCATCACATAGAATAACTCTGAGGCACGTTCGACATCTGTGTCCAATACAGGAGCCACTAGCTACATGTGGCTATTGATCATATAGAATGTGGCTAGTGTGACTGAAGAACTGAATATCACACTTTATTTAATTTTAACTAAGTTAAAGTAAAATGATACTCTTCGGTGATTGGAAAACTTTTATGTATATTTGGAAAAACTTGGCCATATTAATGTACTTTTCCAACTATAATTTTACAAAATCTAAATACACGTCAAATGAAAATTTAATGTCCAAGTCAAGTTGTCCTTTAAGTATAAACTTGACTTCAAAGACTTATTTGAAAAGTTTTAACATCTCGTTAATAATTTTTACATGTTGAAATGTAATATTTTGAATTTAGTGGGTTGAAAAATTATTAAAATGAATTTTGCCAACTTCTTTTTACCTTTTTAAATTCAGCTACTAGAAGAATATTTAAAACTACTATTTCTGCGGGACCAGGCTGGTCTACACATTCTCCCTGGGTTCCACAGTGGGATTGAGCTCCTCTTGCCCACAGTGGTAACTGGCTTGAAAACACTCTTTATTGGCTTCCTTTCCTGTCTCATTCTCCTGCTTCTCTACTAAGTTTCCTGGGATTCCCAGATTATTTAGAATCCTTGGCTCTAGGTATGTTTCTCGAGAGCCCAAACTAAGACAAGTAACATTAAGAACAGGAAAGAAGGGATCCCTGGGTGGCGCAGTGGTTTGGCGCCTGCCTTTGGCCCAGGGCGTGATCCTGGAGACCCGGGATCGAATCCCACGTCGGGCTCCCGGTGCATGGAGCCTGCTTCTCCCTCTGCCTGTGTCTCTGCCTCTCTCTCTCTCTCTCTCTCCCTGTGACTATCATAAATAAATAAAAAAATTAAAAAAAAAAAGAACAGGAATTTTAGAGATTAACTGTTTTAGCCTCTTAAATATATAAATAAAAAAATGATGTTCAGAGAGTTTCAATGAGTTAGCCAAGGACATTCAACTATTGAGTTGTGTGCATCTAGAATTTGATTTCAGACCTTGTGCTTCCAGATTCCTTTATTTTCTCAACACAGTAAAGATTTTTTGGCGATTTTGAGAAAGTGATTTCAAAAAAGAAATGGAACATTTAGGACTCATGGGATGAAATCACAATAAACAATTTATGTTTGCTTTCTACATGTTCATTAAACCTGCTCAGGCTATGGTCTTTCCTTGTTCCTCTTTAGAAACCTGGAGAGGATCTTTGGCTCTTCTGGTCTTTCTTATGTAACTGAAAGTCTTCTGGTCACACTCTTATCTGAGACATCAGTGTATCTAGTCCTGGTATGAATCCAACTTGATTTAAAGGTGACTCCTTTTTCTTTCCCTACTTTTCTTCCTCCAACTTGCTAACTAGTTTAGGACCAGGGGCTGGAACAGAGAAGCAGTGCCATTTGAAGATGTTGAATACCCTTTTGACTCCTGGCAAACATTTACAACTGACACTTTCTCTCATAGACACTTTGGTAAGTTCTTCAGTTTCCTATGCTGATCCTCTCTGACTGAAACTCCCTTGATGTGGTACTGTCTCCTTTGGCAGCCATCCTCCCCACCACCTCAACCCTTGAGTCTCTCAACATTCTGCTCCACACAGACTCTCTCTGTGGTCCTCATGGGAAGGATTTTAAATTATTAAAGTCAGACTCACTGACTCTAGGATTTGTGCCCCTTGAACTCAGTGTTAATGGGATCCACAAGCAACTCCCAGACCAGCAGTGCCCATTCTGCTCCCAGTGTGATGCCCAAGCCCCTTTAGCTTTCTCATACAGGAGTCAAGGAAGATGCTTTGTGTCCCCTAGCTGCAAGGAACACATGTCAAGCAGCAGCTTAAAAGGTCTCATTGCAGCCCCTCTCATTAGGTTTGGGTAGGGGGGGTTGGGGAGGGTGTCTCCCCTCCCTCTTGTGAGCTGGATTTAAGAGCAGTTCTCTTTTGGGGCACCTAGGTAGCTCAGTGGTTGAGCATCTGCCTTTGGCTCAAGTCATGACCCCGGGGTCCTGGGATCGAGTCTCACATCAGGCTCCCCACAGGGAGCCTGTTTCTCCCTCTGCCTATGTTTCTGCCTCTTTCTGTGTCTCTCATGAACAAATAAAATAAATCTTTAAAAAAGAAAAAGAGCAGTTCTCTTTCAAGTTATTCCCTTCATAAATTCCTTTTCTATCTCCCAAACCTTATTCTTTGATAACCTTGATGTGGGTGAGGGCTTCCAGGAAATCTGTAACCAGGTTTCAACCTACATCCTTTGTAAATTTCCATATGGTCTAGCACCTCTTCTGTCACATGGCATTACTCTAATGTGATAACTCAACTGAAACTACCAACTTAATATGTTGATAGAGCTGATATATTACCAAAAAAATTGTGCTGGGAATAAATGAAATAGACATAGTTAATGTGGACCTTTTATAATTAGAGCATGGCAATGAAAGAAAGAAATAGGTCAGTGGACAGGTAATTAGTAGATAAAGCAAAAGGTTAGTCTTAGGGTTTGTAATTATTTTAAAAATAAGATACAGAGGCCTTTACATGTTTGAATAGATCCTGAGTAAAATTACAGAGAAAAATAGTGTTTTACTGTGGTATCTTGTTTTTTTTTTCTTTTTTGACTTCAATTGTGTGCTTTTTAATGAAATAAATAAGTATTAGATGTCTTGAGAGTTGTGTGATTTCCTTTGATAACTGCTAAGACACCAGAGGTTTCAATTGTTTTTGATCCTCTTTGATCTCCCTCAACTACTCTTTTTTTTCAGCATTGTAGCTTTTTTACAATTTTTATATGAGAATGAACAATAAAAGTTCACACTGTCACTATAATTAATTTGAAGAATATGGCTGTGTCTACACAATAAAATCACTTGCAACCGTAATCTTCATCTTTCTTTAGTAGATTATTTTATTTGCATCTATACTGCAAGACCATAGCAAGAGCAAGCAAATATATTCTTTTCTTTCCAAAAGAAATAATTAAAAAATGTTAGACCATTTCACAGTCTCGAAGGTTAGCATGAAGGAAGCATTTCAGACAGCATTCTGGTTTGAAAACTTATGCTATCTTTTATAGGAATAACAGAATGTTTAGTAACCAAGCTCCAACCGTACCAAACTCCGAAATTCTTGTTTGAAAATAAAAACACACAATACCCAAGTTGGCAATATTTAACGGATCCTTTCCAGTATTGTTTAGAAAACAAAACAGCTGGGCTTTGTTTAGATGGATAATTCATCAAAGATTTCTACTAATAATCGTGTCCAGTGAGTTCAGTGGGAGCATACTCAATTTTGATGCCATATCAATATAGAATAAGCCATGACTGTTTTCTGCAATTTTAGATTTCAGTCAGTATCAGCCTTGTTTTAAAATGAACAAAGAGGAAAAGAAAGGGAAAAGATGTAATGTTAATAGGTTTCCTTTGTGATCTCTCAGGGAGAAGTCTTTTTAAATAAGGGGCTTGAACTTGACCTTCTTCAATGGCACAGAGGTCCAATGCACAGTTTTTAAACTTATATTTAAATTTTAATAATTTTACATTGAAGAAGGTTAGAACCAGACTCAAAACCTAATCCTTAATCTTTCAGTGTAACTGACTGGCAAAGAAGAAAAGCTTAGGAAAAAAGTCTGTGCAAAATACATAAATATTGTCCTCATTTCTGTATCCCACAGAATCAAACTCTATTCAGGTCAGTATTACAATGTATTTGAGTTTGAAATACCAGTTAAGATAGAATTAGAGTGAAAAGAAATTCTAATTTCATGATAAATCTAGTTTTAAGGACCTAGATTTTTTTAAAAAATCACATTCTCTGTGTTGGCAAAATGGTACAGAAAGAGGCACTGTCATATGCTTTTGGTGAGACTTTTTCTGCAAAGCAGTTTGGCCATTTCTATTGAATGCCTCAGAATTCTGCATAAAACCTTTAAACAAGCATTTTTACTTTGGGGGATTGATGCTAAGAAAATAGTCATAGATGTTTGCAAAATTATAGCTACAAGATTTTTATGGAAGTGTTTTTGGTAGAAACAAGAACTGAATAAAACATAAATATTTAACAACAAGGTTTTATTTAGCCACTAAAATGATACTAGAAAAATATTTAATGCCATGGAAAAGGTAGAAAAAGCTGATTAAAAACAGTATGCACAATGTGATTCCCTTCTGTTAAAAAAAAAAAAAGATATTTGCACCAAAAAAATATTGGATGAAAACAAATAGAAGTGTTAACAGCACTATCTTTATATGATGGAGTTATGCACACCATTTTTTCCAATATGAAAATAGCTTTACTTTTTATGTTTTTAAAATTAAAATGCATACTAGGTGTACAAAACTCAAATCATAGCAAAGTAAAATAAAAATAAATAAAATATTTATTTATTTATTTTATTCACCATCCTCCCTACAATTGCATTTGGTAGAACACACACACACACATATATACACACACACATTTCTAGGCCTTGTTTTCCATATTTGATATTCAACATATTTAACACTGTATCTTGGGGAGTTTTACATTTTAGTGTATATTGACCTACTTCATTCTTTTAAATTGTTGCATAGTATTCCATAATAGAAATACTTAATAATCTTCATTATCAATTACTCTCAACCAGGCCATTCTGTTCCAATTCCTGGATCTCTAAATTATTGTCCTAAACTCTTCATTTCTCATCTTTTCCAGATTAAATAGTTATTAGGTCATTGGACTCTTCCTCTTTTTTTTTTTTTCTCTGTCTGCAAAACAACTCTCAATGGCCTATAACCAAGCTGACAAGCTCTGTTGAAGAAAATTCATATATGGAATTTAAGAAAAAAAATGAAGAGACAAACAAAAAAGAGTCCAGACACTTGGGGTGCCTGGGTGTCTCAATGGGTTAAGCATCCAATTCTTGATTTGAGCTCAGGTCCTGATCCCGGGGTGGTGAAATTGAGTCCTGCATTGGGCTCTGTGCTAAGCAGGGAGTCTGCTTGAGATTCTCTCCCTCTCCCTCTGCTGCTCCCCCCACTCATGCATGCAGGCACTCTATCTCTCGCAAATAAATAAAAAAATCTTAAAAAAAAAAAAAAGAAAACAAGAAACAAAAACAGGAACACCTGGGTGGCTCAGTGGTTGAGTGTCTGCCTTTGGCTCAGGTCGTGATACTGGAGTCCTGGGACTGAGTCCTGCCCCACACTTCCTATGGGGAGCCTGCTTCTTTCTCTGTGTCTCTGCCTCACTCTCGGTGTGTCTCCTGAATAAATAAATAAAATCCTTAAATTAAAACAAACAAACAAAAACAACAACAACACAGATTCTTAAATACTAAGAACAAATTGGCTGTTGCCAGAGAGGAGGTGTGGGTGAGAGGCTGGGTAAAGTAGGTGAAGGAGATTAAGAGTGCACTCACAATGATGAGCCCTGAGCAATGCATAGAATTTTGGGGTTTGTTGTTGTTGTTGTTTTTCCAAAGATTTTATTTATTTATTCATGAGACACACACAGAGAGAGAGGCACAGATACAGGCAGAGGGAGAAGCAGGCTCCATGCAGGGAGCCAGACGTGGGACTCGATCCCAGGTCTCCAGGATCACACCCTGGGCTGAAGGCGGCGCTAAACCGCTGAGCCACCCTGAGCTGCCCTGTATAGAACTTTTGAATCATTATATTGTATACTTGAAACTAATATAATCAACAAATGATTATATTTCAGTAAAAAAAATAAATAAATAAAAATAAATGAAAAAAATTCACAAAAACGCAGCAATAGATGTTTAATCCTACTCAGCAATCCTAATTATTTCTCTGGTTAAATCACCCCCCCACTGTCTGTTACAAACTGCCTCTATTCTCTTCAAATGTCCGGTTCTCCCAACCTCCTCCAGCTTTCCTCTCAGTTTGTTGGCGACTTTTAATGTAGAGACAATTAGAGCTTCTGCTTTCATAGGGCAATTTACAAACCTTCTCAATTGCATTTCTTTTCTCTCCTCTCTTGCCACACTGAAGGAAGTTTATTTGCTTTCTGTTACTTCATTTAGGAAATTTGTACATCTTTAGAAGTAATACTGCTCTAAAAGTTTTCCAAGGTATCCATACTTGTCTTAGTTTGGATATGATGGTTATTTTACTTGATTTGTGGAATGAATTGGTGCACCTTCTTTTGTTTGTTTTTCCTTTTTATAACTATTAAAGGGGCTCAAGAGAAATGATTGGCTCATTGAGGGTTTGAGAGCAACATTTTGGCACAGGTCTTGCATAGTGGTAAGGGTGATGAGACATGTGCTTGTAAATCTTTGATTATCCTTCAGTCTTTCCTGTAATTATCGGTCTACCCCAGTTCTTTTTCCCACTTCCTGAATTGGTGTTGTTAATTTTTATCTTCTTGGAAAATATCAACTTGATCTAGATCAGGGATTTTTTTTTAGTTTTTTAAATTTTTTTTTATAATGCCATGGATCCCTTTTGTGGTTGAAGTCTATGGACTGCTTCTCAAAATCACTTTTAAAAATGTCCTCCCTGGTATTTGACTGTTATTGTGAGCGGAGTCACATGATTTTCTGTGCCTTCCTACAAATAATGTGTGTGTAAGTTGTTTTTTTTCTTCCAGTTATGTTTATGATATTCTCACAATGTTGTTCTCAATATGCTCAGTATTTTTATAGAATGCAAATGCCCAAAACCTGCTTGTGTGATATACTATGTGTGCTTGCCTTTACCTCATACCTCAGTGGATCAAATGGGAATTGAAGAGGAAACCAAGTCAAGAGATGAACCTCTGCTGCTCAGAACTTGTAGCACTGCACCATCTGTGAATGCTAATAAGTTACCTGAAATAATACTTCAAACAGTTATCTCAATCATGTGATTTGTTTGAACTTGCAATGCTTATACTTGTAGTTCACTCAGTTATCTGTGTTACAGGACACCGGACTGCCTTAGGGAAAGTTAAAAATTCTCATTTCAACTGACCAGTTTTACAAAACTTTAGCAGGCAAGGGGAAAAGCTCATCTCCTTTCAGGTATTCATAATCAGAGGTCAATCAGACTCAGAGTAAAAAGGGTGGCAGAGACACCAAGGTGAGAATGTGGATAACCAGGGACAATTGTCAAAGGGGATGATCAGCGCATTTGCAGGAGTACCTATAGACAGGAACTTGGAGATTATGTACAATCTATAGGCTGATCTAATGACTATCATAAATGATATTTTCACATATCTGCCACCAACTGAATATACATTTCTATGATTTGTACTGATGAAAGTCACAGGTATTGCTAATACCATTATCTTTATTGCTTACATTTATCATTGGAGCTCACGCTAAATTTCAGCTAGAGGTTAGTGGGAATGAGATATAATTTATTTTGCTACCCAAGATTATCGACTCATTGAAATCTAAATGCTAGAGTTCTGGAATCTAGATTTGCCAAAATATTCATATGAAGAAATATATAATATAATATTATTTTATGTTTTTCCATGGCTATTTTTAAATTACTTTGTCATTATTTTATTTAGGAATTTAGGAATTTCTAGGACATAAGAATTCCAGAATTTTCATAAATGTCTTAGACACTTAATAATGTTCATTTAAATCAAGAGTTTAACTGCTTTTTTTGTTACTTTCCCCCTTATTCTATGCTTTTTGCTTTATAATAAATCTCTCTGTCTGTATGTACATATCTATCTATCTATTGCAGTATTTAAATACTGGATCAAGTACTCCATATAGAAAAAGTTTATGGACTTTAAGTTGCCTGAGTCTTGCCATGCCTGCAAATGTTTTTCCTTTTGCCCTTATACTTGATTGATAATTTTGTTGGATGTCGAATTCTAGGTTCAAAATAATTTAATCTCAGAATTTGAGAGGAAATTTGTCCATCATCTTCTAGCATCCAGATTTGTAGATGATACATCTGCATTCTCATTTTTAAAAAGATTTATTTATTTATTTGAGAGAGATAGAGCATGAGAGAGAGATCACAAGTAGGGGGGAAGGGTAGAGGGAGAAGCAGACTCCCTGCTGAGCAGGGGGTATGATGCAGTACTCGATTCCAGGACACTGGGATCATGACCTAAGCCAAAGGAAGATGCTTAACACACTGAGCCACCCATGCACCCTGCTTTCTCATTTTAGCTCCATTCCTTTGAAGCTGAAGGAAACTTGTTTCATATTTCTGTAACTTTAGTGTGTATGATTTTTCTCTTTATCTTTGGAGGTGAATTTTTACTCCCCTGAGAACATGGCAACTTGGCGATTGATAGCTTTTTTTAAATGAAAAATTTGTGTTTTTTTCCAGCTCAGGGGGATTTTCTGTTATTATTTTTTAATTATTCCAACATTGCATCTTCATTCACCCTTACTGGAATTCCTATTAAATAGAAATTTTTGCAAGTGTCCTTTATGTTTCCCTAAGGGGTTCCTCACACTTTCTGCATCTTTATCCTTTCAGTGTGTTTTGAGAGAATTGCTCTGCTTGATCTCCCTGGTCACTAATTTATTCATCAGTTGTGTCCATGCTGAATAACTGGAAACCATGAAAGCTAAAAATTGGAAATCATGGACATTTATAAAAGCTTTCTTTTTAACATATATTGGGTCACAGATTCATCAGCCCTATTGGATTTTACATGCCAATGTTTATATCTTCTTCAAATTCCTGACTGAGCTCATTTACTGTTTGCACTCTTCCTGTGTTTCCAATGCTGCCATGGACACATTTTATTTTCATTTTTTTTCCTTTGTGATTTGGAAAAGGAAGGAAGATGCAAGTTTTCGTCAACCATCTTAAATCTGCAATCTGTTTATTGGTGTCTAGTATGTGTTAAGTTCCATATTAGTCACTGGGTGGCCAAAGCAGACACATAGAGAGATCCCAATCAAATGGAACATCATGAATATCTCAAACAGCAAGCATGTTCTTCTGAGGTATACAGGAAAAAGTGGGAGACAGAGGAAAACATAGTCTGAACAACAAATTGAGACCACAATGTTAAGGCTCTGAAGGAGTGTGGATTTTATTTTATATGCACTAAGGATTTAGCAAGGGATTAAAAGTTTTCAGGAAAATGATTTTTCCAATACTGTGGAGGATGGAAAGGAGAACGGCAGGACTGGAAAAGGAAAGCCACTTAGGAGGCAACTGCTATAGTCTAGAAGGATTGTTATCTCCTGAACTTTTATAATGACATCTGAGACAGGAAGAGGAGCATGGTATACTTGACTCAATACCTTCCCTATATGCACTTTCATTCAAAAACAGAAAAGGGGCACCTGGGTGGCTCAGTGGTTGAACGTTTGCCTCTGGCTAAGGTTGTGATTCCAGAGTCCTAGAATCGAGTTCTGCATCAGGCTCCCCACAGGAAGCCTGCTTCTCCCCCTGCCTATGGCTCTGCCTCTCTCTCTGTGTCTCTCATGAATAAATAAAATATTTTTTAAAAACCAGCAGGAGGTCTTATGTAAAGAACTACATGAATTAACCAATTACAATGGTCACCCTTTTGCATTTTTTGGTTTTGTTGCCTTTTTCTTATCTATGTTGTAGTCAAAAAGAGAACTATCAGTAAATTTCTATAACTTTACTGTTATATGTCATATGGATTCAGGTCACATATTTCATGCATAATAGGTAGACCATGGGACTGCTAAAAGATGAAGCTGTATTAGGATTGTGTAGGAAATTTGAATATTAGTGGCAAGGAATCATGATCAACTCTATATTGTGAACCCAAATAGCTAGATGTGGTATTTAGAGGGTAAGATAATTCATCCCTACACTCCAGAGTGGATTCCTAAATATGTGCTGGGTAGTTGAAGGAGTCAAAATTCCCTGAAGAGAAATCCTAGTTCAGGGATAACCCTATTACTATAATAGTAGAATTTACAAACAAGGTCACATTTCTCTGACTGAAAAGGTAGGCACTGGGAAAATTTAAAGAAAGTGTAGTAATAAAAGCGATGGGGATCCCTGGGTGGCGCAGCGGTTTGGCGCCTGCTTTTGGCCCGGGGCGCGATCCTGGAGACCCGGGATCGAGTCCCACGTCGGGCTCCCGGTGCATGGAGCCTGCTTCTCCCTCTGCCTATGTCTCTGCCTCTCTCTCTCTCTCCCTGTGTGACTATCATAAATAAAAATTAAAATAAGACTTCTCTTTAAAAAAAATAAAATAAAAGCGATGAAAGTATTTGCTCTACTCATAGTGCTATGTCTAAGAAAGCACTGAGGTCATCCTGGCAAGACAGATGTGGAGCAGGTGTTGAAATTTAAATGGATGAGAAAGTGGTATGGATACAGTAGATCAGTAACGGAGATGGATGAGGTCATCAAGGAAATGGGTGTATAACAATGTATTATGAAAATGCCTTTCAGTTGTTCTTTTTTTTTTTTAAAGGTTTTATTTTTATTCTTTTTTATTTATGATAGTCACAGAGAGAGAGGGAGAGGCAGAGACATAGGCAAAGGGAGAAGCAGGCTCCATGCACCGGGAGCCCGATGTGGGATTCGATCCCGAGTCTCCAGGATCGCGCCCTGGGTCAAAGGCAGGCGCCAAACCGCTGCGCCACCCAGGGATCCCCCTTTCAATTGTTCTTTCAAAAATTTCCTAACATCAAATTTAAGGAAGAGTTTTCAGATTCAAAATTTCGACTATAAAGTAAACCCAGTTTTTTCAGACTGAGTTATTCTGTTAAGATATTCTTGTAAAAATGAGTTTTCCTACATGTATATCTCTATCTACAAACTGTCAAATGAAAGTTTCTGCACTCTAATATTTACATTAACAAAAACACATTTGAAAACAATATTTTAAATTTTGTAGTACAATTTAAAAATTGCTTGAAATTTGTACCATGAATTGATACCAAATAATACTATGCTCAACTCTATCCATTGGTAAAGTGGGTTTTACTAAAACATGTTTTTGACGTTTTCAGATAGTATGCATACAAATTCACTGAAAGTCAGCTATATTTATTGTGTGCCCACCAGGTCCCTGTTACCACTGAGCAAATCAGATAAAACATCCCTCTCTTGAGGAGTTTATATTCTCATGTAAGGAGATAAACTATAAGCAATAAACATAGTAGATGAGTTAAATAGTTAGGAAGAAGTATTAGAAAAAAGTAAGAAATAAATAAACAATAAAAAACAGCTAGAGTAGGGGTGCTGCGTGCCTCAGTTGGTTAAGTGACTGCCTTTGGTTCAGGTCATGATCCTGGGATCCTGGGATTGAGCCCCGAATCAGGCTTCTGCTTAGTGAGGAGTCTGCTTCTTCCTCTCCCTCTGCCCTTCCCTCTGCTTGCTCTCTCTCTCTCAAATAAGTTAATAAAATAATTTAAAAACCCAGCCAAGGTAAAGGAGTGAGGATGGGTGGAATATTTCAATTTTAAATAGGTCTCCAGAGTGGACTTCACTGAGCAAGAAAAGTCCAAGTGAAGACATAAAGAAGGTCAAACACTCAAATAGGAATACGAACCATTGCCTTAAGTACTCTACAAAGAGAAATTTGTTTTCAGAGAGAAGTCAGGATTTATCTTTTACTTAAATTGGCAAATCATTTTGATTTGTCAAAATCCCAAATACGCATTAACTTTAGCACATTCCCTTGAATATACTGACGTTCTTTTCACATTAACATCTAAGTACTTCTTGGAATAATTTCAATATATTAGTATGTATCATAAAATCAACATATTTGTTTATGCCCATCAGAATCTAAAATGCAAGTATTTCTCTTTTTTAAAAAAATATTTTATTTA
The DNA here is from genome assembly GCF_905146905.1 of Nyctereutes procyonoides. Lineage (NCBI taxonomy): Eukaryota > Metazoa > Chordata > Mammalia > Carnivora > Canidae > Nyctereutes > Nyctereutes procyonoides. The sequence continues at coordinate 24,946,647 of NW_026575042.1, read as the reverse complement.
TTTATGAGAGACATACCGGGGGGGGTGGCACAGAGACACAGGCAGAGGAGGAGCAGACTCCAAGCAGGGACCCTGATGTGGGACTTGATCCTGGGTCACCAGGATCACGCCCTGGGCTGAAGGCAGTCACCAAACCACTGAGCCACCCAGGGATCCCCTCGTTCTCGGTCTCTTTTTTAAATCTTACATATATCAACAAATTATGTATTGTACCCCTGAAATTTTTTAATGTGTGTGTATATATATATATAAATTTAATTTACATTCAATTAATTAACATATAACATATTATTAGTTTCAGAGTTAGAGTCCAGTGATTCATCAGTTGTATATAACATCCAGTGCTCACTATATCACATGCCCTCCTTAGTGCCCATCACCCAGTTACCCCATCCCTCCACTTCCCTTCCCTCCAGCAACCGTCAGTTTGTTTCCTATGTTTAAGAGTCTCTTTTGGTTTGTCTCCCTCTTTGATTTCATCTTTTTTATTTTTCCCTCCCTTACTCTATGCTCCTCTGTTTTGTTTCTTAAATTCCATATATGAGTGACATGATATGATAATTGCCTTTTTCTGATTGACTTATTAGCATAGTGTCATCCATGTCACTGCAAATGGCAAGATTTCATTTTTGATGGATGAATAATATTCCTTTATACACACACACATTAAAAATATATATATCTCACATCTTCTTTATCCATTCATCTGTTGATAGACATCTCAGTTCTTTCCATAGTTTGGCCATTGTGGACATTGCTGCTATAAACAGTGAGTTACAGGTGCCCCTTCGGGTCACGTTTGTATCTTTGCAATAGTGCAATACCTAGTAGTGCAAATACCTAGTAGTTCAATTGCTGGGTAGTAAGATAGCTCTGTTTTCAACTTTTTAAGGAACCTTCATCCTGTTTTCCAGAGTGGCTGCACCAGCTTGCGTTCCCGCCAACAGTGTAAGAGGGTTTCCCTTTCTCCACAATCTCACCAACATCCGTCATTTCCTGACTTGTTCATTTTAGTCATTCTGACTGGTGTGAGGTGGCATCTCATTGTGGTTTTGATTTGTATTTCCCTGATGCTGAATGATGTGGAGCATTTTTTCATGTGTCTGTTGGTTATTTGTATGTCTTCTTTGGAGAAATGTCTGTTCATATCTTTTGCCCATTTCTTGACTGGATTATCTGTTCTTTGGATGTTGAGTTTGATAAGTTCTTTATAGATTTTGGATACTAGCCTTATATCTGATAAGGCATTTGCAAATATCTTCTCCCATTCTGTAGGTTGTCTTTTGGTATTGTCGACTGTTTCCTTTGCTGTGCCAAAGCTTTTTATCTTGATGAAGTCCAATAGCTCAGCTTGTACCTTTGAAATGTTTAAATGTATCTTTAGGGATGCCTGGATGACTCAGTTGGTTAAATGACTTCTGTTCAGGTCACGATCCCAGGGTCCTGGGATGGAGCCCCACCTGGGCTCCCTGCTCAACGGAGAATCTACTTCTCCCTCTGCCCATCCTCCTCCTCATGCCCCCCTCTCTCTTAAATAAATAAATAAATAAATAAATAAATAAATAAATAAATAAATAAAATCCTTTAAAAATAAAAGTAAAATAATGCATCTTCAGCCACATGTCAAGCCAGACTACACTTGAAATCATAGAGGCTTATGGTTTCTAAGAATGATATAAAGTGACATAGGGATTTTCAGTGGATGTAGGGCTCAAAATTTTTGAAGTCTTTTAATTTTTAAAAATTCAATAGTTTTTCATTTGAAAGATGTAACATGTTTTCCCTTTTCACATGTGTTCATCTTCTACCTGAACAATGTTTGTTTGCTGAAGATATAAATGCGTCTGCAGTGACAGCTTTATAGTCAGACAGCAGGTTCAGTCTGATTGCACTGAGTAAGGTGCAGTGATTTGCACTCACTTTTTCATGAGAGATTAATTTTAGAGGTTATTGGAATAAACCCTATGCATTATATAGGTTTGTCATTTTTTTTTTAAATTCTTTTTTTTTTTATTTATTTTTTATTTATTTATGATAGTCACACACAGAGAGAGAGAGGCAGAGACACAGGCAGAGGGAGAAGCAGGCTCCATGCACCGGGAGCCCGATGTGGGATTCGATCCCGGGTCTCCAGGATCGCGCCCTGGGCCAAAGGCAGGCGCCAAACCGCTGCGCCACCCAGGGATCCCAGGTTTGTCATTTTTATCTATTTATAGGTGTCTATTTTTATGACTCTCTTTTTTAAAAGATTTTATTTATTTATTCATGAGAGACACAGAGAGAGAGGGGCAGAGACACAGGCAGAGGGAGAAGCAGGCTCCCTGTGGAGAGACTCGATCCCAGGACCCTGGTATCACACCAGAGTGGAAGGCAGATGCTCAACCGCTGAGCCACCCAGGTGTCCCTGTTTTTATGACTTTCTGATTATTGTCTCATTGTGCTAAATACTAAACTACCTCTTTATTTAGTGATTATTTTAAGGTGCAACAAGCATCATGCGCCAACTTTTTAATTTAATTGACTAAAAGAAAAATGTGTTTTCTATTTTTTTTAAAGATTTTATTTATTTATTCATGAGAGGCACAGAGAGAGAGAGAGAGAGAGAGAGAGAGAGAGGCACAGACACAGGCAGAGGGAGAAGCAGGCTCCATGCAGGGAGCTTGACGTGGGACTCGATCAAGGGTCTCCAGGATCACGCCTTGGGCTGAAGGCGGCACTAAACCACTGAGCCACCTGGGCTGCCCCAAAAATGTGTTTCCTTAATCATGGTTTGCTTGATCTTCCCTAGTTCAACTGTAGTGGGGGGTATACAAAATAAGTAAAAATTTGTACTTTTAAAAAAAGCTTTGAACATTAGAAGCAAATATAAAATTGTACCCAAATAGGCAATACTAATTAAGTGATGAAGTTGTATTTTAAATACATAATTCAATGGACAGAAGTATCTTATTATATCTTATGTCTTTTCTTTGAAAATCAAGTACTTTATTTGTTTTCTTCTTTTTGGTTAGAGAATTTGTATGCTTAACTCAAAGAATGATATGAGATTGTTCCTGTTAATAAGACCAAAGGAAATAGGAGCATCGGTGTTTGCTCAGCTCTGTGCTAAGTGCTATGTGGAATAAACAAAAGAACCAGAAAATTTCATTGCCTCTGAGTGTGCGTGTGCGTGTGTGTGTGTGTGTGTGTGTGTGTATGTTTCAGTGTAAGGAGGAAATTAAATCCTAGCCATAGTGGAACTTTATAACACTTAAACATGGCAGGTCATACTACTCTTTTGGTTGTGTGTTAATGTACATGTTTGCTGTGGTGAGTGTGTGATTTATTGTGTTAGCTTTTCTTGATGTGGTTACACATCTTGTAATGAATGGCCTCCTGGTTTTTCGTGTACATGCAACTAACACTCATGTGATGCTTCACTTTGATTTAATATTTTTCAATTTAAAAAATGCTCTTACTACGCTGTTATTTTTTAATCCCTAACTATTTGTTCAACTCCTGAAATAGAAACAAATAAGAAGAGGCTTTTCATCTTGTTGAACTCATAGGTTATTGGTGGATGTGAAGGGGCTGTAGCCATCAGAGTCACAGTGCACGATAGAGGGAAGCACCAGCTACTATGAGACTGTGTAGGAAGAATTGTCTAGTTCAGGAAGGTAAAGTGATGGGGAAAGAGGATTTCAAGAAAACCCCATGGAGGAGGTAGAGTCAGAGCTGAGTGTCAGGGAAAAGCAGGATTTAGTTAAGTGGAGAAGGCATAAGAAAGGCATTTTATTTCATTTTTAAAAATTTTATTTATTTATTTGAGGGAGGGAAAGAGACATAGCAAGACAGAGCATGAGCAGGGGGGAGAGGGAAAAGCAGACTCCTTGCTGAGCAGGGAACCCAACCCAGGGCTCAATCCCAGGACCCCAGGATCATGACCTCAGCTGAAGGCAGATGCTTAACTGACCGAACTACCCAGGCGTCCCTAAGGAAGGCATTTTAGACAAAGGAAACAAAGTCTACAAAGCAAGGACACAAGAAAGAACATTTGAAACACTTGTCCTTGTTAAATGCAATGACATTTCCACTCACAAAAATATAAGCAAAATTGAGATGCCAATTTTGGATAATTGATATCCCATTTCACATCCGAATTATTGCAAAATCCTTAAATATGAAATGTGTATTCCCTTGCCATTTTTGAAAAGCTGAATGTTTGAACATTTTCCCCTTTGCCAAAAGTAAACTCTGCATAGTGAGCTACAGTTTTCCTAAATATACACTATTAGGAAAAAAAGTACAGATTGTCCTTGATTAATAAATCACATGAACAATTTTATACATTTCTTTGGAATTTGTAGTACATGATGGGAAAAAATTCTTTGATCTGGAGCCATCCTCCTGAGCCTGTTAGCAAATTTGAGACCCTCATGCCTTGACGTCTGAGATAAAGCTGCCAATCACGTCAGGAACATCAGTACAGGATGTTCTCTCCCTCTCTCTCTCTCTCTCTCTCTCTCTCTCACACACACACACACACACACACACACAAATAATGAGTTTCATGCATTTTCCTTGGGAAAAAAGCAACTGATAGATGTTCTTCAACAAAGCATCATCTTGGACACTATGTGGTATTTCATACTTTGAAAATAACACTTGGGTATTTTCACTTGGTATATTCAGTACAGAGCCTGTTAACTTATTCTCTGGGGTCCAGATAACTGTCTCTCAAGGTATGAACTTAGGCTATCTAGGCCAGAATTGCCTGGAATATTTCCCAAAGTAGAAATTTCCTATTTCTACTCAGGGTCTATTGAATCAGGATCTCTGAATACATGCCTACATGGAATATTTTCTGCAAACCTCCAGATGATTTCTGATGCCCTCTGGAGTTTGTGAACCATGAGTGTAGATCTTGCATCCCCCTCTGGCCCAGGGTTAATCTTTTAGGCCAAAAGTAAGTGAAAATCTAGTAGTGTATGTTTGACAATCCACTGAGCTTAAAAACATTATCTATGGTTCAGAATTGTGGTCTTTCTTGATTTCAAGATTCCTTCTAACCATATGGAATACAAACATCACCATTTTTTTGTGCATACAATACTTTCAGAAGTCCAAAACTCAATTTTATCAATCATTGGGTGATTAGCATTTATTTCTCCCTGGTACATTTCAATTTAACAGAAATTTTTTGTTCTTTATTGATTTATACCTCTCAAGATTCCATTTGCCTACAGTTTTTCTTTTTTTTTTTTTTTGGTATTTATGATGGGCACTTAAGCCTATTTAAATTATTTCTGAGCTTCACGTCCCTTTGAATGCCATAAACATTTTCTTGCATCACCAAAATGTCTAGTGTTACTTTTCCTCTACTTCTGATTTAAAAAATGTCCCTAATTACTATTCTTCAATATGGTTTTTGCCCATGAGAACTTTATTGCATTAGACAGTGTATTAATCCCCCTTGCCATGTCGTAAAAATCTCATTTGAGTCCTCCTGAATTTATAACTGGAAAAACTAAGGAGCAGAACTGATTTTTTAATGTTTCCTCCCAACCTCTGCTTCTCCATGACCAAATGAAGAATGAATGAATATGGCATTGTAAGACATTTTCCAGCCTCATTGATGGTAGGAAATCCAACATATATGGGATCCCCCAAATTAAGTGTGATCACACAGAGTAGCCACAGTAAAATCGAATCCTCTCTACTTCTTTCTGAACTGTGTTATCCTATTTCCAAGGTTCAGTTGGGAAGTGAGAAGTACTCTGAGCATCATGATATAAAAAGTCTGCTATTGGAAGACCATACACAAATATGAGAGAAGATGAAGAGAATTCCAAAAAAGGAAGACTTGAGCGATCAGATGAAAACTACTAGCCAGCCCTTCTGACATACTATACAAAAGAACAAGTGATAGCGAATAGGAAAATCTGGAAGCTAAGCACGTCCAGATGCAGAAGTTGTATTATGAAGGGGAGTTGGCACAGAATGCATGCAAGTTGTCGCCTCCACTTTAGGCAGTGGGGTTGGGGTAGCTGTTGATCAACAGGACCAGCAGTTTGGAAGAAGAACTGGACACAAGGTAGGGGGAGCAAGGATATAGTGGGATCCACTGGCATCTCTCCATGTATTTCTCACTGTGTCTCACCATGAAAACCTTCAGAGCATAATGGCAGAGCTTTACCTCCACCTACCAAAAATGTCATGAATTTCTCTTTTGGTCAGCTTTAATCTAGAAGGGGTAGCACTCCAAGACAGCAATATGGAACCTGTAAGACCTCTCAAGGCCTAGCTTCAGATGTCACATAATGTCACTTATGCACATTCTTTTTATCAAAGCATTTTACAAGGGAAAGCAAGAGTCAAAGGGAGGGAAATTGTTCTCCACCTCTTATGAGAGATAACAAGTGTTGTGGCCATTGTTTTCAAAGTGTAGTACCAAATTGAAATTGAAATTATTTTACAATTAGGTATCATCACTACCACCACCACCACACACACACACACACACACACACACACACACACACATTACATAGGAATTCTTTTATCAGTGGTTCTCAACTGAGATGATTTTCTCCCCATCTTTCCCAAGGAATATTTGGTAATGCCTAGAGACGTTTTTGATTCTCACATTTGATGGTAGAGTTGCTACTAGAATCTAGTGGGTAGAGGCCAGGAATATTGCTAAAAGTCTCATAATTCACAGGACAACTCCTGATAACAAAGAATTATCTGGTCCAAAGTACCAATAGTGCTGAGGCTGATTAACTCTGCCTTATATGGAATATAATTCTAGCGAGTTGCCAGAGTAGAACTTAGGTCAAGAAGAATACCTAAAGGTATTCTTTTTACCCAGTCTGAAATGATTTAAAATTTTGAAGGGATCATAAATTTTCTTTTGGATGTAAAGGGACTTTAGGCGTTCAGCCTTTCTAACATTCATTATTTATGAACAAACCGTTTTAGATAGAATAGGAACCACTCAAACCCTTCTTTAAGATTCTAACTGAAAACAAAACTTAGATTTTTAGACTTTACCTATTAGTTTTAATTTTCAACTCTCATTCTGGCTTCTAACCCAAACCTAAGGGATGTGTGTGTACACACACACATAAACACACACACATACACACACAAACACTGTGTTTTAGCTACTTCTGTCAGAAATATTTTAAGGGCTTTTCCACATTGTTTGAAGGCTGAAAGTATGTATTAATTGACCAAAGCCCTTGATCATTAACTTAGGAATAACAACTTACATAGAACCCTGTGACCTTTTAAATTGTATCTAAAGATATATAGACTGATAGAAGTTATAAAAATACCATGATTTCTCCACCATATTGTCCTTAGGGAAGTTTAAATTTTCAAGGTTTCCCTTTTAGAACAAAGGAGAGTACAATTTAAAACAAAATGAGATAAATTGGTAATAACACGAAACAAGTTTGCATTGTATACAATAAGGAATTAGACTCCTTTAGGACAGAGAAAAATTAAAATGCTGAAATGAGAAACCAGGAACAGTTTCTCCACTGAATTTTTAAAAATTAATTAATTAATTTGACAGAGACTGAGAGAGAGAGAGAGAAAGCAAGCGTGTGCAAGTAGCGGGGAGGGTAGAGGGAAAGGGAGGAGAATCAGGGATCCCAAGGTGGGACTCGATCCCAGGACCCTGAGATCATGACCTGAGCCAAAGGCAGGTGCTCAACCAACCGAGCCACCCAGGTAGTCTCTCCATTGAATTTTTAAATAAGAATTTAAAAAACAGAAGTGGATTTACTTATGCACCATAGCTCTGTCTCATATTCCAATTGCAGGTCTTGAGCCACTTTTGGCTTGCATGGTCACCACGTTTGCATATTCACCTTTCTTACCCAAGCACACTCCATCTGCTCCCCTGTCCCCCCTGCCACACCGCCCCATGTGTGTGATCATAGGTAGCTTCCCTTGTCAACAAGGACGTATTGACATTTCCTCTCAAGTGACAGAGGCTGTGTATTGTTGTGTTTGCTCCAAAGCAGTGCTTACTAATGGTGGTAGAGGGGTAAATATTTGAATGCTTTAATAGACATTTACTATACCAGCTTAGCTCAGCTGGAGATTCTTGTACAACTAAGAGAAAGAGGGAGGGAAGGAAGGAGAGAGAGAGAGACAGAAAGAGAGAGAGAGGAAATTCTTGTAAATTCAAGAATCCATTCAGATCAACAAAATAGTTCCCCTAATCTATGGATGAGACCAAATTCACAGCTATAATTAAGATCACTTTAGTTGCCTCAACAACAGATTAATTCCTCTTTTCAGCTAAAGGGTTGATGTCACGAAAGCAATATTTTACTGGAGAGAAATTGCTGAAATCTGTTTGCTTAACAAAGCAATTATTGATAACTTGCAATTGCTTTTTGCTGCCCAAATTATCCACTTGTTAGCAAAAGCAGTCTCATGTCTCAGTAGTGATGTGTATTTCTATTTCGGGGAATACTGACAAATAGTATTTTTTCGTAGAGATATAAGAGAACACAATAGGTCTTAAACTCTGAGATGTCATAGTTTCATGAATCGGAGAGTGTTACCCCAGTACTGAACACATTGTTTGAATTTTCTGCTTCAGGAGTCTTGACCTTTGGCCTTCAATCAATTTCTAACTACTAAATAACAGTGATGGATAATGGAACCAAATGTCTTCAACTTGTGGTGTCACAGAAACAATATCTTTCCTTGAGAAACCTTAGCATATAGGGATCTTCCAAGGAGCGGGTAAATGAACTTATTTTGAAGTGCTCTCAAAATGCAAACATTTTCTTTGCAACCACAGCAGCAAAATACAGACATCCCAGGCAGGCCTTCATCAGCCTTGAAGTAGCTGTTTTGTTTACTTTTCATCAAGGCTTTTTCTTCCCCATACTCAGAAGTAGATGGCAGCAGTTTCTGGTGACATTGGCCTCTAACTGGAGTTCTTGAAATCATAAACCACTAGTTCTGAAGTAGTCCTGCACCTAATTCCCACAGGCTAGGTGCACTTCAGTGACTCACAAGGATAGCTGCACCCTTCAAACCACTTTAAGGCATTTCTTCCTTTAGATTGTGGCAGTAAGAATAGTGCAAGAATTCAACTTCTTTCCAACAGCCGCGATAATACCACCTGACATTTATAGAGTGCTGCAGCTTTTCAAAGTAAACTTAAATGTATTGCAGAGAGAGGCAGGGAAGTGTAATGGTCAAAAACTGAGGCTTTGAGGTCAAGGTGACACATATTTTCAGTAATGTACAGGCTCAGTTCCTTTGTCTGTAGAATATCCATAAGAGCACCCAAGTTACAGCCTTATTATACAGATTAGATGTATGTAAATAACTTAGTCTTGTGGCTGCGCCCTAGTTAGCATGCAGAACTGGTAGCTATTATTGGTACTACCATAATGCAGGTGGCCTTTTCACCATTCATGTTTCATATATTTAGGCCTCATAATAGTCATTATAGATTTATTGCTAAGGCACAGAATTAAAAAAAAAATCTACCTGAGAACCGAAGTCCCTGGAAAATTTGCTCCACATTCCTGCAAAGGGAGCGCAAAAGAATAAGACAAGGCATTCGAGTCATGTCTGACCAAATCCACCACGTTCTCATTAAAAGCCCCTCCAAGATCATGGATTCCAGCTGACATCTTCTAACCCATATCTTCAAACATTGGAAACACTGGCTAAAAACATTGAGGTTATCAATTTTAAACTAGAGTCTAACATTTGGATACTGCTGACAGAGCACCAACTAGTGCTGAAACAGATCCACTCTGCTTCCTATTTTTGTGCTCCACGCCATCAGGAACACCTTCTTTACGATCTTTTTCTGAGGTGCTAATGTACTAAACAAACAGCACACGTTACCCCAGGCACCAAATCCTGCAGGATGCTCCCAAGTTGCCTATATTCCTTGGGAGAGTTTGGGGGCCACAGAAAGCCCAACAACTGTTTCAGAACCTGCCACCTGGCGTGCCAAAGAATTATGCACAAGAAAACCCTGGCGGGAAAATGCAAGATGCTAAACTAAGCATCTTAAAGAATAGATGTGAAAGGACTTAAAAGCTTTAAACCACCCAGCAAAATTCAAATTAGAAATGGATAGGTAGTCACATAAAGGATTTGAATTAAAATACAGAAATAACATGCTGAAGCCTGACATTCTGGTGTAGCAAAGCCATTCACTGATTCTGAAATGGAACACTATTCTGATACACTACATTTTATAGAAGTCCCAAATGCCCAAATTGGAACTTAGACATGTATAAACTAAGGGAAATCCTTTAAATGATAGGCTCTCCTTGAGCATTTAAAAATATGACAGATCTAAAAAATTATATACACGTAGCTTTTATAGGAATGCGTCACATTTGTGGAAAATCTAAGGCAAGTTTGCACTGAGAGAGGGTGGTCAGGGAGAACAGAGGAGCCTTGAGCACGTGTTCTCTATTTACAGGTTGGAAAGACAAAAATAGTAACACCTGGACTGAACGTGCCTTTGCCTTGATATCATTTCAGAACTTTGAATCGTCTACTTTTCTGTTTTCTCCCAACCCTGGCCACAGACACTTTCTTTTCTTATTAGCTTTTCGTTGAGAAAACTTGAGAAAGGAGTGAGACTTCAAGAGATTGGTTTGAAGTGTGTGTATGTCCATCCAGTGTGTTTAAGAAAACTCTGCCATTTTGCAATTTCCATCCTGTCTCTTTCCCTTATGTCTATTACTGTGGCGTTGGGTCTGTGTTAACATGTTAAAATGTGTGTGTATTCATGGTGTGCTAGATGGTTCTATAATTGGAGAATAAGGTTTCTGAGATAGCATTGCAGGTGAGGTCATATTCTTTAAGGAGTTCTGCTAATTGTCTTGGTATGTTTTGTCTGAGTAGAGATAGATATATTTATCCACCAAGGTTTTCCTGATAAAAATGACAACTTTCACTTAAGGTTTCATTTTCTCTGAGTCTTATATACTCCCTCCTTCCTAACTTCCCCTCTTGGAGCTTCCTACTCCATAAACACACACACACGTGCACGCACACACATGCACACACACACACCGTACATTTCTGGAATGTCATTTTTTTTAGAGTCTTCTAAATCTTTTAACTCTTCAATCTCTTTCTTTTTAAAAAATTTCCGTTTTTCTTTCTTTTCCCAGGACCTGTATGAACCCCACCCAGAGTGTCCCTCTAATCCTCTTGTTTACTGCTCTAGTCATGAAATGTAATTTAATTTATTCAGTAAGCTTGCTTTTTTTTTCCTCCTGAGAATCTCAAAAAGGAAAAGTCATGAAAATTGCTTCTATTGGTGAGAAACTTCCACATGTGTCAAAGCTCTGATCAGGAAAGAGAAAAGAACCAATCTTACTTTCACATGGGAATTCAATGATTTATACAAATTAGTTTGAAATTTGGGATAGAAATAAGTTCCTTGGAATTTTTCAGGTTTTCTTTCTTCCTCTTTCTTTCTTTTTCTTTCTTTCTTCCTTCCTTCCTTCCTTCTTTCTTTCTTTCTTTCTTTCTTTCTTTCTTTCTTTCTTTCTTTCTTCTCTCTCTCTTTTCCTGAAAAGAACTGGTTCTTGAGGATATCATCTGGAACAGAGAGTGCATTCTTTTTAAAAAAATAATTATGAAGATGGCCTGGATAAGCCTCGGTTCTAGAAAATTCCTTTTTAGAGTTACTGTAAATATTGAACAATGGCTCATGAGTCATGGGGATAAACAAGTTCTGCACAAGCCATTCCCATGTGCCTCAGTGAACAAATTTTATTTCAGAAAGGACATGCCCTATAGGAGTTAAAATTGTGGTATGCTGGGAATTCCAAGATGTCACCCGAATCTGAAAACACTATTGTGATACAGTAATGCTGCCATCTGCATTTTTGGGGTCTATTTTTCGACAAGGAATCTGAGTCTTCTGGCAAGCAGGTTGCACATCAGAGTACACAAGAGCCATGTCTTGGTGACTTCCGCCTGAGAGCACATGCACAGCTTCCTGTTTTGGTCTGATAGCTTCCCCTGGGCTTTCATAGATGCAAAATTACTCACACAGAGATGGGTTGCCCATGCAAAAAAGTAGGTGTCTTATTTTTGGAAAGCTTTATTTCACATTATCGTTGTCGTTTTATTTTACTAACTCTATTTCCTCTTGTATTTTACACTAACATTTAAAATGTCACTTCAACTGTCTGTGGGAAATACTTTTTTTTCCCCCCTTAGGCTTGCTTATTCCTCTTGTTATCTATTGTCTTTTTTCTTTCTTGGTGCTGCTCTCATGTTACTGCTTTATTTGCTTACAATATTAATGACCAGCTAAAATTATGATATGCATTTTTAATTCATTTGGTCAACCATTTAAAAATATTTGTGAGCCTTTCCTGTCTCCACATGTATATATACTCTGGTACAAAAGATGCCTCAAATGTTCATTTTGCTTTCAAGTGGTTTACAGTTTGGGTTGGGAGTTATACTTACAGAAGCCGTAGTACAAAATAAAAAATGATTGGCTCCTAAAAAAGGTAAAGATGATGTACCCTGAGGAATTTTCTCATGTACTTTTTTGACCATTGTCGATCTTCCTTTGTGAAATGTCTGTTCAAGTCTTTTGCCCATAATTCCCCCCATCGAATTTTTAAAAATTTTTTTGTTGAAGAGTTGTTTATATGGTTTGGGTGTAAGTGCTTTGTATGTACGTATTTACTCCAGGATATGGGTTGTTTATTCGTTTTCTTAAGGTTTTAATTTTGATGAAGTCCACTGTATGTGTATGTGTGCATGTGTGTGTGAATAAGATCTATATTTTAATACATGATATAAATATATTATAGATCTATAGATATTTTTAAGTTAGTGCTTTCTGGGCCCTGTCAAAGGAGTTTTTGCCTTCTGTATAGTCATGAAGACACATTCCTGCTACTCTTGTGTTTTCCTCAATGTCTAGGTCTACTTCAGAAATCGTAAGGGAAATGTCGTTAGGGAAATGTAAATCAAAGCCAATGAGTTATCACTACACGCTCACCAGAATGGCTAAAATTAAAAAAACTGACAATACGTACTAAGTGTTGGCAAGAATGTGGAGTAACTGGAATCATCACATACAGATGGTCCCTAACTTTCGATGGTTCAATTTAATTTTTTGACTTTACGATCAGGCAAAAGCAATATGCATTCAGTAGAAACAGAACTTCAGATTCTGAAACTTGATCTTTTTCCAGTTAGTCACACGTGGTAGGATCCTCTCTCGTTCTGCTGGGCAGTGGCAGTGAGCCACAACTCTCAGGCAACCACATGATCGCCAGGGTAAACAACCAATACACTTATGTGTGACAATTCTGTTTTTCACTTTCAGTACACTATTCAATTAATTATATGAGATAGTCAACACTTCAGTATAAAATGGGCTTTGTGTTAGATAATTTTGCCCGCTGTAGCCTAAATTATTATTATAATTAGCCTAATTATTCTGAGCACAGGTTTAAGGTAGGCTAGGTTAAGCTTTGATGTTTGGTAAGTTAGGTATACTAAATGCATTTCAACTTAGGATATTTTCAACTTACAATGGGATTATCAGGAAGTAACCCTGGTAGTCAGAACATAAAATGATGAAACCATTTTGGAAATCAGTATGAAACATCTCATACAAACATACCCAAATCTGTTTAGCACTTCTACTTTTAAGTTTTACCCAAAAGAAATGAAGACATATGTCAACAAAAAGACTTGTACAAGATTATTCATAGCATCCTTATTCATAATAGCTAATCATTCGTATGTCTGTCAGTAAAATGGTAAATAAACTGATTTATTGATACAATGAAATATTACTCAGTCATAAAAAGACAAAAAATATTGATATATGTAAATATACAATATACATGGGTTATTCTTAAAATGCTCAGCTAAGGAAGCTCTCCACAAAAGAGTGTTTGCTGTATGATTTCATGTATCATGAAATTTATCTGAACAGATAAAACCCTTTTGTGATAAAATAAACCAAAGCAGTCGTTACTCTCCAGAGTGGATTGAATGAAACAAGGAAGAAGGAAACTTTCTGGGGGGATGAAAGTATTCTATGTTCAAACAGAAGTGTGAATTGACACAAGTGTATAAATTTGTCAACACAGTGAATGTACAGTTAAGATTTTCACATTTCAGGAGCTCCTGGGTGGCTCAGTTGGTTAAGTGTCTGCCTTTCGCTGAGACCATGATCTCAGGAGCCAGATCTCAGGAGCCTGAGATCTAGCCCCCCTCGCAGTGATTTCCCCACTTAGCAGGGAGTCTGCTCTCCCTCTCCCTCTGTGGTCTCTCTCTCTCTCTCTAATAAATAAATAAAAATCTAAAGAAAAGATTTCCACATTTCATTATATATAAATAATATCTCCAGAAAAATAGTGACAAAAAGGCTGAAGGACCAAATTTAGCAGCTGATTGTTTACAAATAGGACATTTGTGTTTAAGAATGGTTTCTGTACTAAGAGGGCCCTGGATTCAAATCATAGTTCTGAAAATTAATAACTACATAAGTTTGGGTAAGTAATATAACTTCCTTGACCTTTAGTTTTCCGTTTGCAGAACTGGAATAATTTCTCCTTTCAAGAGATGTTGTGAGAATGTTTGTAAAGAGCTAATCACAAGGGCTGACATAATGTGTTAAATTAATGCCACTTGAATAATTCTCCTTTTTGTTCCCTGTATTTTTTCTTGTTATTATTGAGCGAAGTGTCAAATACGATTGTGAGGTTTTGAGTTATAGTGTTTGGGAAGATGGTAAATTGTTAACAGAAGTACAGAATGCGTTAGCAAGGTCATACCTGAGAGACAATATAATGGGTTCTCTTTTGAACTTCATGAATTTGAGTAGAGATGTTCTGAATGTAGTTGGCAATAATGGGTCTGGAATTTGGGGGAGAAATCAGAAAGGGAGCTTTGGATTTGAGCTGTGATGAAGGGGTAAGCCAGATCTCCGGGGGGTAAGAGGGGAGCTCTGATATATGGTATTTGCTGATTTCCATGCTATGAATACTTCCAGCATGGCCAGTTTCAAGTTACCAAACCAGTTTGCAGAATTCCTGAGTATTTACCAATGAGCTCTCTCCAGCTGGTGCCTGCCGGCTCTAGTACTCTAGCAGATCTGAGTCATTTGCTAAAGCAGAACAAGGGAGAGATCTAAATCTTTTCTCATCTTGTACCACGTCCTCTTGCCTACAGGATAACAATATGTTTAAGTTCTTTTGCGATGAGTCCCTATTTCTGAGTGTCTCTCCACGGCACACACCTTTCTCCGCTGTGGAATGGAAATACCTTATCGTCTTATGTCCACTGCTTTTAAAGAGGGTCTCCTCAGCCCAGTGGTTTACCCACTCTCCTGTTGACATGATACAGTTTCTTTATCTTTTTATAATACAGTGGCTGCACTTTCCAGGGATATCCAGCAGATGCGTCAACGTGGAGGGGTTCAAGCACAGCCTCATCCTCTAGAAGGGCAACCCTTCTCCTCACTGTCCCAGGCATTTTCCCATGTTGGGCTTCTGCCTCACTTAAGATTCTAGTTCCTTTCTCCCTTGCTGGAGAAGAAAGGAACAATTTCAAACTGAGTTCTTCATCTCTACCTCCTCTCCCATCCCCCACTCAGGCATAAGTCTGTGTTTGCCTGAACTGCAGGTGTGGACAGGGCTCAAGTCTCTTTCCATGGGCTGTTGGAATGCTGACAAGCCATGGGATGAGGTTAAGCCCATATTTAATTTAATTGAGCTGTCTGTAGCAATAAGGACACTTGGTCAAAAGCACATGGGAGCGAATTCTTGACCCATAGACCAGCTAAGATGCTCTGTTAAACGTACAATTTTCTGAAATTCTCTGCCCTAAAAATAAGTATTTTTGCACAGATGTTTCTTTTCTACATGATTTATTATAGAAAACTAAATTAAAACAACCTATATGCCCACATTTCCGTAGTAAAATATGACATACCCATTTAAAATAACATTATGTATATGTTGGCAGATTGAATTTAAATAAAATTTAAAAAAATATAAAACAACATTATGTACTTCTTAAAATGATTTATGAGAAATTTTTTATTCATACTATATATTGAACTATTTACCATTTTAAGTCTGTTCAAAATGTGGAAAGAGAAACCACTGGAAATAAATTTCTCAAACTATTAACAGTGATTTTCTTTTGGTGATCAGATTATGGGGTAGTTTCTTTCTTCTTCACTATGTACTTATGAGCTTTTCCAAATTTTCTGCACAACAAGCAAAAAATGTCTATAGCAAATTCCTAGGGCTCCAGAGATTGCTCTTGTATTCCAATCTTTGGTGTATCCACTGTATTTTTTTTAAAGACTTTATTTTATTTATTCATGAGACACACACATACACACACACACACACAGACAGAGACAGAGACAGAGAGACAGAGACACAGGCAGAGGGAGAAGCAGGCTCCCCACAAGGAGCCCAATGACGGACTTGATCCCGGATCCTGGGATCAGGACCTGAGCTGAAGGCGGACACTCAACCACTGAGCCATCCAGATTATTTCTAAAACAGGGACGACTGGGTGGCTTAGCAGTTGAGCGTCTGCAGCTCAGGGCATGATCCTGGAGTACTGGGATTGAGTCCCACATCAGGCTTCCAGCAAGGAGCCTGCTTCTTTCTCTACTTATGTCTCTGCCTCTCTCTTTCTGTGTCTCTCATGAATAAATAAATAAAATCTTTTAAAAAAAAGATTATTTCTAAAACACATAAGGCACACATTTTGTATCATAAACTGAGAGTCCTCCAGTCATGCACTGTAGTTGTGTTACTTCTCTGGTTATTTCCATCTATACTTTAAGAAAGTAGAGTAGTTACAAAAATAGGAGCTTAAGCTTTCTTCACTGCAAAGTCCTTCTGATTTGTAGGTGATTGAAGTCTTTAAATCTTCAAAAATATCTATCACTTCAGTCAGTATTCTCGACTTTGTATTTTTCCAAAAGCAATTTTATTATGAAAAATTTCAAGCATACAGCAAAGTTGAAAGAATATGACAGTGAATATTCAGAAACCCAGCAGCTAGATTCTGTAATTAACATTTTAATATATTTGCTTTATCACATATCTATTTGTCCATCCATCCGTCTGTCTTATTTTTTGATACATATTGAAGTAGCAGACATAAAGACATTTCACTTTTAAATACTACATCATGCATATCTTTAGCTAGAATTCAGTATCTTTTACATTTCTTGTCTTTCAGGGTAAAATTTATATGCAATGAAATATATAAATCTTAAATGACCATTCCATAAGTTTTGACAAATACATATACCTGTGTTACTCAACTCCCAGGAAGTTCTCCCATGCTTCTTGCTAGTAACCCAGGCACTGACCCTCCCAGACCTGATCATTGTTCTGATTTGATTCTACCAAATAATTCTTTTTCCAAGTCTAGAACTTCATATAAATGGAATCCTGTACCATGTGGTCTTTTGTGTCTGGCTACTTTCACTCAGCATAATGTTTTTGAGATTCATCTATGCTGTGTTTCTTGAACAAGACTTTTTGTGGACATCTGTTTTTATTTCTTTTGGGTAAATACCTAGGGTAGAATTGCTGAATTATAAAGTATGTGTATATTTAGATTTATAGGAAACTGCTCAACCTTTTTCTAAAGAGGTTGTACCATTGCACATTACCACCTATAATTTATAAGGGTCTCATTTGCTCCATATTCTTGGCAACATTTGCCATTGTCTGTATTGTCAGTCTTTTTACTTTTATTTTTAAAAATTTTAGTCATTCTCATGGGTGTATGGTAGCTAAATTGTACTTTTAAATGTGTAAATACTTGCTTGGTTTCTTTGTTGTCCAAGTGGGAAAAAAAGGCAACAGCCAAGCTTTGCTCCAAGAGACCTGCCTTTACTGAGTCTATAGAACATTGAAGTTGGCACAGCTCCAGTATTTTGTAAGAATTGATTTTTCTCTCAGGGGGAACTCTCTTTTCTCAACATTTAAAAGGTATTTACTACGGGCTCCCTTTATAATTCTTCTCAACATGATTGTTGGTCTCCTCCTCCTAAGTCCTTCTTTTCTGCTTCTCCTATGTCCCATTCTCCTTGGACCACATGTAGAGATTACAGAGTCACTTTATATATTCCAGGTGTCTCTGTTAGGTAACTTATCACATGCATCCTTAAGATATAGGCATTTGTGTCCATCCATGCCTCATGTCTCTTCTTAATTTGTAGATATTTTGAGGAAAGGACAATATTTAATTATTAGCACAGTCCCCTGTACACAGTAGATGCTCACTGGACATTAATGGAATGTGTGATTGAATGGGAGCTGATGCAATAGTTTTGAGCACAGATTTGGGGGCCAGGCTCCATTGCTTATCTGCTGTATGATGTCATACCTTCTCTGAGCCTTAGTTTCTAACCAAAGAATGAGTATAAAAAAGAATACCTACCTCACTGAACCAAAGTAGGGATTAATGAGGTAATTTTCTTAAAAATATTTATTATTTTTAAGAGATTTTATTTACTTATTCGTGAGAGACATACAGAGAGAGACAGAGACAGGAGAAGCAGGCTCCATGCAAGGAACCCGATGTGGGACTTGATCCCGGGACTCCAGGATCACACCCTAGAGCTGAAGGCAGATGCTTAATTACTGAGCCACCCAGGAGTCCCTATTTATCCACTTTAGAGAAAAAGAGATAGAGAGCATGAGTGGGAGGAGGGGCAGAGGGAGAGAGAGTAAGAATCCCAAGCAGACTCCATGCCAAGCGTGCAGCCTGAGGCAGGGCTCTATCCATGACCCTGAGATCAGGACCTGAGCTGAAATCAAGAGTCGGTTGCTTAACATACTGTACCACTCAGGCACCCCCAAGATAGTCTTTTAAAAGTGCTTAGAAGAATGCTTAAAACACAGTAAATACATACAAATAAAGTTAACCCAACTCTTCCTTGGCTCTTATGTTATAATATCATAGAAAAAAAAGCTGACTTTCTAAATCTAAATCCATCCTGTGTTATGAAAAATTTCCTTAAAAAAGCAAAACAAAACAACACCCAACCCAATAACAAATAATTGCAAGCATTTAACCCAATGCCACTTCTTCAGGTACTTTAGCCATGTTATCCCAGAATTCGATGAATAGTCAATTTACCTGTAGTTATTCTGTAACCTTTGATCATAGTCCTTTCACCCTCCAGAGTTTTAGACTAAGCATATTCATAGCGTTTTTTTTTTTTTTAAATCTTGGGTCTTATGTTGTCTTTCTTGAAATTCCTTGATCAGATCCGTAATATGAGAGATGTAAATGTTATTCTCCTTTTTTTTTTTTAAGATTTTATTTACTTATTCATAAGAGTCACAGAGAGAGGAAGAGACACAGGCAGAGGGAGAAGTAGGCTTCCTATGGGGAGCCTGATGTGCAACTAGATCCCCGGATCCTGGGATCAAGACCTGAGCTGAAGGCAGATGCTCTTCCACTGAGCTACCCAGGTACTCTCCCCTACCACCTCCTGCCCCGTTTCTTTTAAATAGAAGGATAATTAAATCCTAAATGGCTAAATATTATTCAACTTATCTTACATTCAATTGCTTTATACAAGAAAGGGACGCATCTTTAACAATACAGTAAGTATACAGTGAGTATTGACATTATGTATTAATAGTATTTATGGTCAATAGGACCTATCTGTTCTGAAAAGTCATGTCTTACAATCTTTAGAGAAGGTTAGGGATTTTCTACTGGAAAGATTTGAAAAGAGAGACATATAAGGGTCCTGAGAGCAACTTTCCCTAAGAAGAAAGCACCGAACAAATGACCTCCTAGAATCTGTAGTACCAGTGACAGCATGACTCTCTTTTTCTTCATGGGGCTGGATTCCAGAAGGAAACATTTTATTTTCTGAGTGAGTCGGGATGCATGTGTTTGTCTCCACACAACATGGAGAAAACATGCCCATAAAATCAAAGGAGAGCATTGACCACTGTGACCCGTTAACATGTTTCTCTGCGTCTCTTTGGATGAAAGATTTCAAATCTCATCGTTAACATGGTGAGAAGTATTGAATTGGAAAACACTAATATTGTCTTTCCAGATCGATTCATCCTCGGTTTGTCACATCAGAGCAAGAGAGAAGATATTAATGGTCACCTTGGCTGTTTTCCTGTGACCTCCAACATGCCTCACATTTTAAATTGAATCCGGATTGGGGGCTCTGGGAGCAGGGAGTGGAAATCCACAGGGGGCAGAGTAAAGGAAAGGCTAGATGTGTCCACTTGGTATTAAAAGAATGCTTTGCAAGCAAAAAAAAAAAAAAAAAAGAAAAAAAGAAAAAAAAAGAAAGAAAGAAAAAAAAAAGCAACAAAGCAACGGTGTTTGGTAAAAATGAGCATGTTTTCCCCTGCTCCGGCATCTGCTCGCTTTCACAATGGCCGCACTGTTTTCCTTACCTGGTAGGTGGCCTCTCCATGTATCGATGAGGCACTGCGTGAAAATGTGCCTCCTTATGTCGGAGGGAAATTTGCTTTCACTTCTTTCCCCTGCTCTTCTGTGCCTCCCTTTGTTCTAATCATACACGTGAGGAGAAAAGCCAGTGATAGCAGCAACCATTTTCTTCTCCAGCCACTTTTTGGAGTTAATAATTCAAACGGATCTTTTACAAACTCGCGCTTTATTCTTAGAAATGGCCTTATTGCTAACAGTCTGCTCTCCAGTTGTACTTTATCAAGCAGCAGATCTGTTGTAAAATGTGATGACTGGATTTCATCTGTTTTGCCACCCCCTAAGAATTCATTGCCCACAGTGCTTCGACTGCTGTTATAAGAGACGGTTTAATTTTTGTGGTACATTGATTGATAACTGGGCTCCCTGGTAACATGGCCTTCCTTGAATAGGACCGCTGTTTTCTAGGTCTCAGATCCCCTGAAGATGCTACATAACTCCCTGTATGAAACAAATCTTCCACACCCTAATAGTAATATCCCCAATCCCCGAGTGAACGTGTAATGCATGCAAGGGCCTATAGGTATCTTTATGCCTGCAGGGGACACAGATAGGGGAAGGGAAGGTCCCTCAGGCCTTAGGTATGATGGAATCAGAGACACAGAAAGACAAACAAACAAACAAACAAACAAAATGGGAAGATGTGCCACAGTACTGAAAAGTTGTCTAAATTGGTCTCTATCGAGTCATAAAATTGCAGGTACTTCCTCACTCCTTGACTAATTTTCTGTTGCTTTCAGGTGAACTGTGTAGAATCCCTGCTATGTACCTTCTAATTAAAAAAATAATAATAACAACAAAAGAGAGAGAGAGAGAGAAGAGTTTGCAGAAAGGAGAATGGTAAAAATCAGGAGAAGAAAGGGTAGGAGAATTAGGCAGAATTTGAATCACCGAGCTGTAGGACTCATGTGGTCGTTAGTTTATGAAAACCTCATTTTTAAATCAAACTTCACGTAGTTCCCTTTGATATATCAAAGCCAAGAGACTTCATGTTTGCCTCCACCGGGAAGGAAGGGACAGTGATACAGGTCCTAATAAAATCAGCACTACTAAGTGGTCAATTTGCTAAGTCCACTACATGGAAGAAAGTTGGGGGGTTGGTAAAGCTTTAGCGGGTGATCTTGCACACATTAAATTCTTAGGAGCCTACCATGCCTAAGGACTTGGGTGAAATCCATTTCTTTCCAGTTAGGTGCATCCAATGACTAAAACATATGGGGGTGGTGTTAAAGTTGGAGAGGTCACGAGTTCTAGTCCAACATCTTACCTTGCTTTGGTAATGGTCAGGCATGGTCTTCCCCTGACCATCCCTGTTTCCAGTCCCGGAACAACTTTTATTGTGCCTATCTTTTTATTTGGGGTACGTGAGATGCACTAGATGAAACTACCTCTATGTTTATTTATGTATTTATTTATTTTTCAAAGATTTTATTTATCTGTTCATTAGAGACACAGGGAGAGAGGCAGAGACAGGGGCAGAGGGAGAAGCAGGCTCCCTGCGGGGAGCCTGCTGCAGGACTCTATCCCCAGGCCCTGGGATCATGCCCCGAGCCAAAGGCAAATGCTCAACCACTGAACCACCCAGGTGTCCCTAGCATTGTTTATTCATTCCACAAATATCCAGTGAGCACCCACTGTGCTTCTGGCACCAGAAGCTGGGGATTCAGTGGTTTTTCTGAATAAAACAGAATAAAAACTTCTGCCTTCATGGATCAGTGACTGAGACAGGTAGTAAACAAAAATTGTAAGCAAAGTAAATGACATGTTTCATAGTGATAATGGCTAATAATAAATAAAGGAAGGAAGGAAGGGAAATTTTAGAGAGTTGGTGAGAGTAGCCTCACTAAAAAGTGATTTTAGGCAAAGACCTGAAGAAAGTAGAAGAACAAACCATGTGGATATCTGAAGCATGAGTAATCTAAGCAGACAAAAAAGCAAGTGCAAAGGCCATGGACTGGGCATGCCTGGTGTTTTTGTGCGGAAAAGCAGAGCAAAGAGGCTGGGTTTACTGGAGTGGAATAAATGAGGGGGAGAGTTATAGGAGATGATGTCAAAGAGGTAATGAAGACTAGACCATGTAGGATCTTGTAAATCATAGAGAGGACATTGGCTTTTGCTTTGAGTCCCATGGAAAGCCACTAAAGGGCTTTGTGCAGATGACCAAGATGATCCTTTTAATAAGATCACTTTGGATGTTATGTTGACTGAGGAGAGTTGGAAAAAGGGCAGAGGCATATGGAAGGAGATCAGTTAGGAAGCTATTGAAATGAGACACCTGGGTGGCTAAGTGTTTTAGTGTCTGCCTTTGGTTTGGGTCGTGATCCTGGGGTCCTGAGATCGAGTCTCGCATCGGGCTCCATACAGGGAGCCTGTTTCTCCCTCTTTCTATGTCTCTACCTCTCTCTCTCTGTGTCTCTCATGAATAAATAAATAAATAAAATCTTTAAAGAAACAAACAAACAACAAGGCTACTGAAATTATCTGGACAGGACTGAATCAGGGTGGAGGTAGTGGGGGTGGATATATTTTGAAGGTGGAGACAATAGGATTTGGTAATGTCTTTCAGAATAAGAGTAAAGCTGAGGATGTCACCAGGATATTGATCTGAATAACTGGTAGAAGGAGATTCACTTAAGGTGGGGAAGATTGGAGAAGTGAGGGTATGATTGTGTGTGTGTGTGTGTGTGTGTGTGTGTGTGTGCGTGCATGCACGTGTCTAAAGATCTGATTTGGGGCATACTGAGAAGATATGTCTATTAGATATCCAAGTGGAGTTATCAAATAATCATGTGGACATGTGAGTCTGAAGTTGAGAGAGAGAGAGAGAGGCCAAAGTTAGAGATAGAAATTTGAGGATCATCAGCATATAGATGATATTTAAAGATCTCATGAGACTGGATAAGATCGTTTAGGTCACTCTTTGAGAAGGGGTCTGTGGGTTGAACCTTGTGGTTCAGGGAGATAAGAAGAAATCAGCCAATGAAGCTGAGAAGGAATGGTTAAAAAAAAGTATGATAATCTGGAAGCCAAGTAAAGAACATGTTTCAAGGCAGAAATAGTGGTCAGATGTGTCAACTCTTCCTGAAAGGTCGAATAAAACAGGAATCCTCAGGATTAGCCATTGCATTTAACAATAGAGAGTTCATCAGTGACTTTCAGAAGAACTTAATTCTGTTAGGCTCAAGGTCTAAATAATCCAAGGTACCTCATCAACTCCTATGGATTAAGTAAGAAAATAGGTTCAGATGTAAACAACTTGTTCAAAAGTAGGCTGGAGTAAGAACAAGATACTGAGGTAGAAAGTTCTAAATTCCTTACTGACAACATCCTATAAATAAAAGCATGAAAATAATGTGATATTTAAAACAAACAAATAAGCAAACAAACAAACAAATAGAATATCATGCAGGTAGGATTACCATAGGTAATAGGCTTCAAAAGAAACCATGACAACGAGTGAAAGAGTCCTTGTAGAAACTGTGTGTGCATCCATGCGCATGCGTGCTCTCTTTTTTCCTCAATGCTGTGGCCTTGGCAAGAGTAAGAGCAGAGCTAGGGAAAAATAAATAAGTGATTCCTTACCTTTTGGAAAAAGAAAAAACTAGCTAGTGTAAGTGGTTAAAAATTCTCTCTATAATGATCAATTTAAATGTAAAAATTCAGTTAAAAACGGATGGGGTTGGGGATCCCTGGGTGGCTCAGCGGTTTAGCGCCTGCCTTCCACCCAGGGCGTGATCCTGGAGTCCCGGTATCGAATCCCACATCGGGCTCCTCGCACGGAGCCTGCCTCTCTCCCTCTGCTTCTCCTTCTGCTTCTCTCTCTCTGTGTCTCTCATGAATAAATAAATAAAATCTTAAAAAAAAAATGGGGTTGCAGTTGTTGTTGCAGGGGGAGATTTTGGTAGAAAATGTACTTAGGCTGCAGAACTGGGGGTGGGGGGAGTGGGGGGAGCTTGGCCCAAACAAGAGCATCCTTCGACTGATAGAGAACCTCAGACTCAGTCTGATTAAGAATAAGAATTGGGAGAAGGAAAGAAAGTTGGAAAGGAGTGATTAGATTAATTTTAAAATTGGAAAAATGTGGACCTTTGCCCCATGAAATGCAGGAAAGGCAAATGCATATGGAAAATAATGATGATACTGCTTTACATATTTGGAATTGCATTTTCTGGCAACCTCAACTAACTGAAATACAGTTTTTTAAAAGAAAGCTGCCACAAAGCTTGTGTAGAATAGGATAAACCTGGTGTTGCCTCGCAGGGCAGAGGGGATCACTAAACATATGGGTTATCTGGGTGCCCTTTAAATTAGGGACAGCAGATTTACTGTCTGTTGACAAATCCAGGTGTCGGGAGCAAGGAGGATAATAGAAATAAAGATAAGAGATGACCCATGAGAGAAACTAAATTACTTTAAGTCCTTCCAATAACCCCCTCAGGAGTACTGAGATACTTAAAGCCCCGTCCTTGGTGGTCTTTAGCTCCAAGCCTTTGCATCTGGACTTTTAAGCCAGCCTGACATACTCTCACTCCTCACATGCAATGACACCAGGGACTGGCTGGCAATCGCCCTGGTTGCTTGAGTGCTCGTCCTTATTCTTGCCCCAAATCTGCCTCTGTGAGACCTCCAGCTCCTCTCTTCCCATGCCAGCTCCAGAGTGTAGTTATGCCTGTCTCTTAGGGAGTTGGTCTTCCAGGGTGACTCTGGTAAGAGGTCTTGTTCTAACTTTGCAAGACCCTATCTCTAGTCCTAGCTCTCTTGCAAAGGAGGGGAGGACATTAGACACATCGAGACCACATTTTCTTAATGCAGAGCAAAATTAAGACCATGGGCTGGGAACTTTTCTTCCTTGTAGGCTCCTGGTACAGAAACAAGGTGAAGGTTAGTAAAGCAATTTCTAAAGAATGAATAATTGTGAGTTATTTTAGAAATGCCCATGCCACCTGCTTAAAACCTCCTTTACTTTTGGTAATTCACTGATTGATTCACTATGCAATACAGTTTGTCTACAATGCAATAAGTTAAGGAAGTTGCCCTGTTTGGATTTTTTTTCCTGTTTGGGAACATTTGTCCACCAGAGTGAAAATCACTGCTCTCTTCCTTGAATTGAGGTATTTGAACAATTTGCACTATAAAGAAGTAAGGATGATAATTATATTGGTAATTGTCTTATGTCAGGATCCCAGAAGCAGATCCTGAGATGAGGATTTGTGTATAGATGATTTATTTAAGGAAGTGCTCCCAGGAGAAACCAGTGAAGGAATGGGAGCCTCAGGACAGGAAAAGAGAAGTCAAGCAACATGTCTGTTTCAGGCCAAGCCCCTAAAGGGGGAAGCTTCAGGCAAATCCTAGAGTGGAAGTTGAGTTATCTACCACCAGGCCACTAGGAGAAGGCTGGGCTTGTATATACACTTGCATCATCACTCACTGCAGAGGCCAACCCCAGGGCCATGTACACTCCTAGGGACTTCTGCTCCAACAGCCCTAGGCTAATTCTCTAAAGGAGAGTCCTACGCAGGAGGCCATTGGAAGTAAAAGCCACCAGAGCAGGAAGGAATGCACGGAAATGGTCAAAGGAATTCAAGAGGATCTGAGTGGGGCACTGCAGTCTGCTACATCTTAACTGTCCATGGAGGCTTTGCTAATGCCAGGAAGCTTTCTTTTCATGCTCCTATGAATTATCTCTGTTTTACAAAGCACGGGACTGAAGTGTTAATTAACTTGTAAGAATGTTCCAAAAGGGTAAATGATAGAGCCAAGACTCAGTTCCTGTTCTATCTAAAGACCATGTCCACAGTTCACTTTTTTCTCCTTTTATATTCCGTTCTGGTGACTTATTATATTCCTTATCACTCCTTTCTTTTCTCTCCTCCTATTATATTCCAATATTCCCTTTGGTTATATTTCTTGACAAAAGTGCGGGGTTCAGTTCAGGAAGGGATGGGAGAATTTGGGACAGGGTAAATAGAAAAAAGAGAGATGGTAAAATAGTTTGCAACCAAGAAATATAACAAATGAGTGAGGAGAATTCTAAGTCTAGAAAAAGGAAGGGAATCAAATAATGATCTTCAAGTTCATGAAAGGTTTTAACACAGAATAGACTGACCGGCTGTGCTCAAATATCTACAGACGAGAATAGAAAAGAAACCTCCTTGTTTTTTATAGCAGGAGGATTTTAGCTTGAGTTTTAGGAAGTACTCCCTTGTCTTAATCACTATGGAGCCGTAGAGTGAAATCCCATAAACTCAAATTGGAAGGAGAAGAAAAAGAGAAGAAAAGCAAAGAAAGAAAGATGTGAGCCCAATCTGCTACGCTGTGCAAATGTATGAGATGTTACCTTGCACACAGCTGCTTCACACCTGCAACCTTCCATGGAGGGGGAACTGTGAATTAAAAAAAAAAAAAACAAAAACAAAAAACAAGGCAGTAAACTTCACTGGAGCCCAGGATGCTTGGAAACCTGATGGTCCTCCGGAAACTATCGTATTGTTTGCACCAGAGAAGAGATATGTATTGATCTGATCTGGTAGTTTGCTTCTCAGTAAAAGCACTCTTTTTTTTTGTTTGTTTGTTTTTGTTTTTCCACCTTTGTGGTTCCTTGTTTCCTAAAGAAAAAAAAAAAAAACTCAAATGCCATTACATATATGTCAAAGAGTATTTTATGGAAAAATACGGAGAAACACTTGTAATGCTACAGTGTGGCATAGAGCCAATGACTGGGTAGTGGAGGGAATGGACTTGGACATCTTATTTTATGAAGAGCTCCATATCTTTCAATAGTCTGTTGTTTTGTTGTTCTCCTCTGTCCATCCACTATTCCTGCACCCTGGGGTGGGGATTTCCTCCGTAAGACAGCTCCATTTGTATTTCTTAAATATTTCAAAAAATTTATACTCGATGCATCTGTGTGGTATGTCCTGTGGCCAGACTGAACTAGCTCACTATTTTATAATTGAGCGCATACTGAACATTCATTTAGTAGTCACTTATGAATACATCTTTCCTATAGAAAAATCTGGATGGACTTCTGATTTGGGGCTACCATTGTAATTCTACCCAATGTCCCTGTGAAGGTACTATTTTTCAACTACACTGTAGACTAACTTGATACTTTGGAGCTAGTGTGGAAACTTGGTCACCGTTCGGATCATTTCTCTGGAAAAACGAATTCCAATTTTGATTTTGTGACCCCAGGAATATTTCCATCCTAATATACCTCTCAGGGGGAGGTTTGAAAGGGGACTTTCTATACACTGGGTGAGGCCAATAAGGAAAAGTCAATTGTTCCCTGAAATCTATGGCTGCTCTTTCTCCAGGCAAAGCGGAGATTTGTTCTCTAAAAAGAACTCCCTTGCCTCCCATTTTAATAGCAGCCATTCACAGGACTGAAGAATTCATACAAGAGTAACAATTATTATCATTGAGCACTTAGTATGTATCAGACAACATGTCATTCACTGTATGTGTATTATCTTATGCAGCCTTTATAATAACTGGGATGTAGGTATTACTGTCACCATTTTACAGAAGAGGAAGCTGACTTTAGAAAGTCAACTTGCCTGAGATTTTAAAAATAATAAATGATGGAATCAGAGCTCTAGACTGCCTAACCGTAAAGCCGAATCATTTCATGGGTATTGTGGTGGACATTTGTTGGTTGCATCCCTAATATTCATTCTCCTTTACCATTATTTTCCTTTGGAAAATTTAGCCCTCCCTACCTGTCCCCCATGTCATACCACATCATTCACAGCCATTGAGACTGTGTGAAATTGAACTCACCACCTGCTTTAGGAGTAAGCCCAAACTGACTTAAACCAAGCGCTATATTTTATTCCTCTTTGCCATTCCTCCTGCCATATTGTCTGGTTCAGGAATAAGGAGGTAACTCAGTCAGAACCAGTGAAGTAGAATGAGATGTTTGCTAGTCTTCTGGGAATGAGAAGCTTTCATCTTTAACTCTATTCTAGAAGGATATGAAGTTCTGAAATGATGTCAGCATTTTCTTAGCTGTAGGAGAGAGCGTGGTTCTTCTCTCCATTATGTAGTCTGAGTTTGAAGCCACTGTGGCAGAAGACAGAGATCAGAGAGAGAGGATTCAGGTTTATATTGGCAATGATTGAACTCCTGGATCAAGCCATACCTGAAGTAAGAGCTGCTTCTGGACATAATTGCAAATTTTATTTGCTCAAACTACCATTTGTAGTTTGAGTGGCTCTATAGGTTTCATGGTACTTTTGCCACACAAATGTTGTGACACAGGCATTGCCCTGGAATTGTACGTTCATTAAGAACCCTAACATCTTCCGAACCTCTGGTATGATGAAATTGACTTCCAGAGTCACATTCCGGAGACAATTCAACAAACTAATTAATGAAATTAAATTACATTCAGGCTATTCTTGCTACATGAGAAAAGTTGTTCACTTAAAACTTACAAAGATTTTGAACAATACAGAATGAAAACAAAGAATGTGTTGGTTAATGATCTTAAGTTAGACAGAAAAAAATCTTAATTTAATGATGCTATTCTCTGATAATTCTAGTTAACCAGAGTTTTAATTTCATAAGAATAATAAAATCTGGGGTCTAGACTTGTGTTTGAGGAGCAAAATTTTCAAATTATTTACATATGTTTAATTTAAAACTGTATGTACACATTGGTTTCTTATCTGAGACAATAATATTAAGATATCTTAAGCAAAGTATATTTTCCTTTATCTTGATAATTGCTCATTTTGCAGAAATTATCATTGGTTCCTTCCTTTAAATGTGATGGGAATACATAACTATAGTTTTCAAGGTGCTGTGTGGATCACATATAAAACCAAGTGCCTGTCATCATACTCTAAGAAACTGAGAGACTCTGTGAGGGAAAAAACAAACAGTAAAGAGAAAATAGAAGGTAGACCAGAAGTTGAGGTTCATTTTAAAGGTCATTTCACTGGAAAACTAAGTTTAAGCTTCAGGCCCTTACTTACAGGAGCCCCTTCTAAGGCTGTGGGAGAAACTCTATCAATGTGTTCTTACAGCCATAGGATTTTCCAGAATTTTCAAAAGCCAGATATTTTAACTGCAATTGGTTAAGATGGTTGTCTTTTCCCCCCTGCAATCTGCCCTGGCCCATTGCATTCTACTTGGGTTTAATAGCAATCAAGTAACTACAGAAATTTGGGGGATCTGGCTAAGCGAAAGTTCTATTGTAGATGTAGTTCAAGAGGGATATATTTATGTGTGTCACAGACACTCCCATATTTAGCATTGCAAGCCACCCAGTATAGGATCGCCTTTCAGGAATACCCATTTGGTTAACTGTGCGAACTCATCAGCCATTGAATCAAGAACCTTTCAGGTCAGAGGTTTTATCCTGTTGTGAATGGGTGCTAAGCTCTCCAGCACTAGAAGTATATACATAGTGAGGAGAGACTTGAGTTTCTATAGAAATTCTTCCAATTATCAGAAATATAAAAATGCCAGAGGAAGATTCAGTTCTTTTCAATATGAAGTCAAACGGGAAGTTTGCTTCTGTCAAGAACATAATACATAATGCTGCCTATGTAATTATTCATGCTATATGCATGTCTATAGCAGAAAGGCTGAGTTATCTTTTGTGTTCTTATAGTCAATGTTATAAAATTGTCATGAAAGACATGAACAAAGATTTTCCACCAAGAACTATTAAGAAATATGTTTAATGGTTAATTAATAAATATAGACATCATTTTAATAAATTTTATGCCATTTGTGATGTTTGTCAGCTTTTCAAAATTAGAAAGGTTTTCAGGTTTTATAGTCCATGTTAATAATCAATTCTGAGCCTAATTTAATATTTCATATTCTGTTTTTCTTTTCTTAAATCAATGTCCTCAAATTAACATGCTTTAGGCCCCAAACACTTGGATCTGACCTTGAACTATTCAAGCTTTAGGTAAAAAGGATTTAGTTCAGCCACTGAGTGGCTCAGTTGGTTGAGCGTCCAAGTCTTAATTTTGGCTCAGGTCATGATCTCAGGGTCATGAGATCAAGCTCCATATCAGGCTCAGCACTGATTGTGGAAACTGCTAAGATTCTCTCTCCTTCTGCCCCTCTCCCCACTCTCTCTTGCTCCATAAATAAATAAATAAATAAATAAATAAATTTAGTTCAACATCTAGACAAATCCTGTTATCTTTCAAGATTACAGTCCAATGATTATATGTGAGGTCCCCATAGGTATCCTCTCAAGTCTTCATTAAAGGACTTCAGAATTCCTGGGGTGCTTGAGTGGCTCAGTCGATTAAGCATATGCCTTCAGCTCAGGTCATGATAGTGGGGTCGTGGGATTGAGCATCTGGCTCCCTGCTCATCAGGGAGTCTGCTTCTCCCTCTCCCTCTGCCACCCCCTTTCTTCCCCCACTCATGCTCTCTCTCACACTTTCTCTTTTTCAAATAAATAAATAAAATCTTAAGAATAAAAAAGGGAGCTTCTGAATTCTTGTCTAAAAGGAGAAATCAAGTTTACTTATTTCATATTGAAATTTTTAAAATCAGCTTTATTGAGGAATAATCGATATAAAACAGTGCATATTTAAAGTGTACAATTTGGTGAGTTTTGACATATGTTTGCACCCATGAAATAGTCAACATAATCAAGATAATGAAAATGCTCATCACATCAAAAGTCCTTAAATTCCTTTGTAATCTCTTCCTCTTGCCTCTGCTCATGGCACCCTCCCATCCCCAGTCAAGAACTGATCTGTTTCCTGTCACCATAGGTTAGTTTGCATTTTCTGGAAATGTTTATGAATAGAATCAAACAGTGTGTACTTCGACGGGGAGGGATTTGGAGGGGGTAGGATATGGCTTCTTTCACTCAGCATAATCATTTTTGAGATTCACCCATTCGTTGCTTGAATCAGTGGTTCTTTCATTTTTATTGCTGGGTAGTATTCCAATTGTATTGTTTGCTTATCCATTTTCTTACTGAACATTTGTACTGTTTCCAGTTTGGGGCTATTACAGGTAAATGTACTATGAACATTTGCGTACAAGCCTTTGGACAAAAAATTAAATTTTCTTGGGTAAATATCCAGAAGTGGGTTACCTGGATTATATTTAGGTATGTTTCACTTTTTAAGAAAACTGTCAAATGATTTTCCAAAGTAGTTGAACTATTTTAGATTTATTCCCAACAGTGAAGTTCAGTATCCCAATTGGTCTGAATCTTTGGTAACACCAGATATGGTCAATCTTTTTTGTAATTTTAGCCATTTTAATAGCTCTGTTATACTATCTTATTGTTGTTTTAATTTAGTACTGTTGAGGATATTTTACGTGCTTATGTGTCTTTTATATATTCTTTGGTGAAATGTCTTTTCAAATCTTTTATCGACTATTTGTTTTCTTATTGAGTTTTAAGAGTTTTTTTCAAGTGTGTATTTTGGATATAAGTTCTTAATCAGATATGTGATTTGCAAATATTTTTTCTAAGTCTGTAGCTTGTCTTTTCATTTTGGTAACAGTCTATTTCAAAAAGCAGAAGATTTTAATTTTGATGATGTTCAGTTTGTCAATATTTCTTTTACAGATTGTGCTTTTGGCGTCATAACTAAGAAAACTTTATCTAATCCAAAGCCAAAAAAGTTTTCTCGGAGGTTTTATAGGTTTATATTTTACATTTAGGTCTATGATCCACACTGAGTTAATTTTATGGTATGAAAAATGGATCATACATATATACATAGATATGTGTACATATCCATAATATATATATATATAAAATTGGATATATATATATCCAATTATTCCAGCACCATTTGTTGAAAAGACTAATCTTTCTACTCAATTGCTTTTGAAACCTTGTCAAAATCATTTATCTGTATATATGTGGGTCTATATCTGGACTCTATTCTGTTCTTTTCCTCTATTTGTATATTTTTATACCAATATCAAATTATCTTAAGTATTGTAGCTCATAATAAATGTTAGTTCCCTAAATTTGGTCATCTTTTCCCACATAGTTTTGGCTATTCTAGGTCCTTTGAATTTTTATATCAATTTCGGAATGAGTCAATTTTTTATAAGAAAGTCTGTTGAGATTTTAATTGGAATTGTTCTAAATTTGTCGACCACTTTTGAGAGAATGGATTTCTTAACATCATTGGGTCTTCAATGAACACAGTATCTCTCGCCACTTATTTAGACTTTCTTTAATTACTCTCAGTAATGTTTTATAGTTTTCAGTGCACACGTCTTTTGTCAGATTTATCCCTAATTTTTTAATATTTTTGATGGCATTGTTTTTTACATCTTAATTTCTGATTGTTTATGGCTGATATTTTAAAATACAATTGATTTTTATATATTGATCTTTTTCCTGAAACATTCCCTAACTCAATACTTCTAGTAGCTTTTTATAGATTCCAGTGGAGTTTATACATTAACAATTATATCGTTTATGAATAAAGACAGTTATATTTCTTCCTTTCCAATCTAGATGCCTTTCATTTATTTTTCTTGCTTTATTACACTAACTAGAAATTCCAATACAATTTTGAAGAGTAGTCTTTTGTTGCTAATCTCAATAAAGCTATTTTTAAAACTTTTTAGCTATATTTTTGTAGATGCCCTTTATAAAATTAAGAAAGTTTCCTTCTTTTCCTAGTTTTCTGAGAATTTTCAGGAATGTATATTGAAATTTATCAAATGCTTTCTTCTGAATATTGAAATGGCCATATAATTTTTCTTTATTTCTTTTGTTTGTTTTTATGAAATACATTGATAATTTTCTTTTGTTAAACCAACCTTGTATAACCTGCTACTAGGTCATGATGTATTATCTTTTTATATAGTGTCGCATTTTATTTGCTCAACTTCTGGTAAGAACTTTTTAACCTATGATCATGAGAAATATTGATTTGCAATATATTCTCTTATAATATCTTCATCTGTTTTTGCTATCAGGGGACTTCTGGCTTCATAGATTGAGTTGGGGAGTATTTCTTTTTTTCAATTATGTAAAGGTGTTTGTGTAGAATTGATACTACCTCTTCTTTAAACCCTTGGTAGAATTATCCAGTGAAGCCATCTGGGCCTTGGCATTTCTTTGTGGTAAGTCTTTAAACTACAAATTAAATTTCTTTAATAAATGAAGGGATGTTTATGTTACTTAGTTTGTTCTTGAGTGAGCTTTGGTGGTCTGTATCTTTCAAAGAATGTGTCTATTATCATTAAGTTGTAGAGTTTATTGGTATAAAATTGCCTTTAATATTCTCTTAGTATTTTCATATTTGTAAAGCCTATAGTGATATTACTTCTCTCATTTCTGATATCAACAATTTATATTTTCTTTCTTCCTGATTAGTCTAAGAATCTATCAATTTTGTTCATCTTCTCAAAGATGATAAATTCTTTTAGCTTTCATATGTCTGAAAATGTCTTAATTTTACTTTCATTTTTGAAAGAACTTTACACAAGGTAGAATTCTAGAATGTCATACTTTTTCCCTTTCAATACTTTGCTCCATGGTTTTTTCCCTCTCTTCCATTGTTTGCAACAAGATCTACTGTTATTCTTTCCTTTGTTCCTCTGTACATATCATTTTCTCTGATCACTTTTAAGGTTTTCTGTTGATCACTGGTTTTGATCAATTTGATTATACTGTGTCTTGGTATCATTTTCTTGGTTTCTTTAGCTTCTTGGATATGTATGTTTATAGTTTATAGCAAATCTGGAATTTTTTAATCCATAATTTCTTCAAAATTTTTTACTCCCCTCCCCATTGTGACTCCAGTCATTCATATATTAGACTTCTTGAAGCTGCCCCACACTTCACCAATACTCTGTCCAATTCTTAAAAGTTCTCTCTTTATGTTTCATTTTGGGTTGTTTCTATTATTATACCTTCAAATTCACTAATCTTTTCTTCTGCAATCTCTAATCTACTGTTAATCTTAGAAAGTGTATTTTTCATCTAACATGTTGTAATTTTCATCACTAGAAGTTTGACTTGAGTCTTTCTCATACTTCCATATTTTTGCTTAACTTTTAGAACA
This sequence comes from Nyctereutes procyonoides, assembly GCF_905146905.1. NCBI lineage: Eukaryota > Metazoa > Chordata > Mammalia > Carnivora > Canidae > Nyctereutes > Nyctereutes procyonoides. The sequence continues at coordinate 24,912,107 of NW_026575042.1, read as the reverse complement.
TATGGAATACAGTTATAATAACCATTTTAATGTCCTTCTCTGCTAACTCTAACATCTGTGGTTAATTCTTAATCAGATTCAATTGATTGATTTATATCCTCATTATGGATCATATTTTCCTGTTTCTTTGTGTGTCTGGTAACATTTCTTTTCTTTGATAGAAAAGAATATTTTGAAAATGTCATCTCATTCTCTCCTGTCTTGAAAAGTTCCTGTTGAGAAATCTGCCTATAATTTATGGTGGTTGTACATAACTTCTTTCTTTTCTCTTGTTGCTTTTAAAGTTCTTTCTTTGTCTTTAACTTCTGACCATTTGATTATAGTATGTCTCATTGTAGCCCTAGTTAGGTTCAACCTATTTGGGATCCTTTGAGTCTCATGGATCTGGATGTCCATACTGTTCCCCAGGTTCAGGATGTTTTTAACCATTATTACTTTAAATATACTTTCTGATCCTGGAGTCCTGGGATCGAGTTCTGCATCGGGCTCCCAGCATGGAGCCTGCTTCTCCCTCCTCCTGTGTCTCTGCCTCTCTCTCTCATAAATAATAAATAAATAAATCTTAAAAAAATAAATATACTTTCTGTCTTTTTCTTTTTCTTTTCTCACTCTGGAATTTTCATAATGTAAATATTGTTTCTTTTCACTGTATCCTAACATTCCTGTAGGCTTTCTTCATTCTTTTCCATGCTTTTTTTTTTGTTTGTTTGTTTGTTTTTGTGCTCCTCTGACAGGGTAATTTTTAATGTCTTATCCTCCAGGTCTCTGATGCTTTCTTCTGCATGTTTGAGTCTACTTTTGAAACTCTCTTTTGAACTCTTTAGTTCAGCTATTGTATTTTTTAGCTCTAGGATTGCTGTTTTGTTTTGTTTTATTTCTTTGAAGGTTGCTGTTTCCTTGTCAAACTTCTCATTTTGTTCATGCATTATTTTCCTAATTTCATTTAGTTATCTGTGTTTCCTTGAAGGTCATTAAACTTCCTTAAAAGATTATTCTGAATTCCTTGTTTGAAAGTTCACATATCTCCATTTTTGTAGAATCAGCTATTGGAGTGTTATTAGTTTCCTTTGGTGGTGTGATATTTACATGATTTTTAGTGATCCTTGATTCCTTATGTTGATATCTGAACATTTATGTAATTGGGCTCCTCTTCCAGACCTTATAGGTTGGCTTTGGCAGAGATAGTTCTTTACCAGTTAGCTCAGTTTGGGTTTCTAGGTGTGTTTGTTGGCAGTGACCTTGGACAGATGGGACAGACAGGGGGTGGTTGTCCCCCTCTAGGTTCTCTGTTTCCACTGGAGGATCTGGAGGCTTAGGGGAGACATCACCACACGGTGCTGAGTTGGCCTGGAGACAATGCAGTCAACATACAGCTGCTTCTCTTATCCTTCTAATGCAGTCTGTCTTGGTCTCTTTGGTTCAGGGGAGTGCTTCAGCCTCATCCCCATGTTCTTGGATTCTCTGAGTGGTGTCTTGTTTTAAATAGTTGCTAGTTGCTCTTCTTGTGAGAGGGAGAAGAGTCAGGAACAACCTATTGTGCCATATTGGTGATGTCATTTCCCTGGACTGTTTGATCAGGTGCCAGACATTGTAAATTATATCTTGAGGGATGCTTAGATATTTGTGTTCTTATAAATACTCTTGAGCTTTGTTCTGGGACAGAGTTAAGTTGCTTTGAAACAGTTTGGTTCTTTCTGGTCTTGGTTTTAATAATTGCAAGGCAGAACCAATGTAGGGTTTAGTCATGGGTTAATTATTCCCCACTCCTGCAAAAGGATCCTTCTGAGTGCTGTATTCAATGTCTTGTAAATCTTGAGGTTTCCAATCTGCCTGATGGGTACAGGCACTGCTCTTACCCCTGGGTGTTCACTCGCCACTGGTATCTCTAATTGTCTGGGTGATTCTTTCTATGACCTCAGGTGGTTTCCTCATATATACAAATTGATCTGTATTCAGCTGAGCACTCAAGGTGGACACTCTGTAGATAGTTGAGGTGCTCTTTCTGTGCACCTCTTTATTGTCTGGCCCTCTATTCTGTGAACTACAGCCTCCTTAGTGTCCTCAGACTCTCTCCTCTATCTCCTCAACTCAAGATACCAGCTCTACTCCACCTAGGTGCTCCCTTTCTGGATATAGCCTGGAAACTTCTGTAAGGTAGAGGGTGGAGCAACATAGGGTTCACTTCATTTGTTTCTCACACTTCAGGGATAAGTATCCTTCATTGCCTGATGATCCAATGTCTGAAAACCATTGCTTTTGTATTTTTTTGTCTAATTTTTGGTTGTTTTCAGATGAAAGAGTAAATTGGTTCTTTTTTCTCCATCCTGGCCAAAAGCAGAACTTCTCATTACTTGATTTTTTTCCCCCTCACACTGGATTCTCTAAGATAAGAATAAAAAAAAAAAAAAAAGAAAAGAATCGGGATGCCTGGGTGGCTCAGGGATTGAGCAGAGGCTGAGGTCATGATCCCAGGGTCCGGGGCTCCCGAGTCCCACATCGGGCTCCCTGCAGAGAGCCTGCTTTTCCCTCTGCCTATGTCTCTGCCTCTCTCTCTGTTTCTCAATATTAAATAAATAAAATCTTTAAAGAAAAAAAAGGGGATCCCTGGATGGCTCAGCGGTTTGGCACCTGCCTTCTGCCCAGGGTGTGATCCTGGAGTCCCGGGATCGGGTCCCACATCAGGCTCCCTGCATGGAGCCTGCTTCTCCCTCTGCCTGTGTCTCTGCCCCCCCCTCTCTCTCTCTGCCTCTCATGAATAAATAAATAAAATCTTTTAAAAAATTAAAAAATAATAAAGAAAAAAAGTAAAGAATCTTCCAGGGAAATCCCAAACACTTCAGGTATGCAGTATAGGTATTTAACAATTAAATAGGATGGTAGGCCAGTCTCAACTTCAGGTCATTAATTTGCTAAAGAAAAAGAGAGATCTGCATGAAATTCACAACTCTGATTGCCGTGTTAGCCACTGTGTCAGAAGGCTTGAGAGCTGAGCTCTGGAGAAACAGAATCCCTGACAGTTGTTGATGTTTTTGTAATAGGAGACTTCTGTTATTTTAGCAAACAGAAAGACTGCATAAAAATGTCAAAAAGAAACTACTTTTGAAGAAAAAAATAGAAACTGACTCACTAAAGGGACCTATTGGGGATAATTACCCAGAACCTGTGGTAGATCGGGAGGGCTGATTTAAAGTTATTGTTTTTGCAAATTCTGCAAAAAACAAAAACCAAACAAAGATTTTTTTTTTCCTGGCTTTGCGAGTAGTGGAAAAATTCCTCCCACAGCCGTAATCTCATGTAAACTGCTCACGTGGATTTTTCTCTCTGAGTTTCTCAAACTCCTTTTCTCTAATACAAAGCATTATTGGCTTATGACAGAACATTAAAAACCATCACTTGAAATAGTGTTTTGATAGTTGATTTGCCGTCTGGTAGTATTATAGGGACTTTAGTTTGTTGGTTTCCTGCTGCCCTGGGTCAGCATAGCCTGAACTTTCTCATCTGACACCTGTTCAACTCTGAGGAAACTGATTAATTCATGGTGGAAAGGTCTCAATTTCACAACTTAGACTTCTGCATTCCTGAAATGCCCTTCTCAAGGGAGACATTAGATGAGCTTTGAATTAATTGAGGTAAATAAATATTCAATCCTTCGGATACCATTACATTCTCTTTCATTCAAAAATTTTTCTTCTCACTTGAAGTTTTTTACCAATAAAATCATATGTAAAGATTTAATTCAATTAATAATACCTCAAGAATTACCATATTATCCCTGAATTATATCTGTTCCTTTCTGGTCACCCGTATACTAGTTGTTCTTAATTTATATAAATACACCTTTAATTGAAATTCAACCATTCAGTTTAAAATTGAGAGATCTTTGTTAAAAGAAAATTTCAAATAGAATTTGAATAGATTTAGCAACAAAAAAGATTAAATATAAACACTAACTATGAATAAATGTGGGATAATTGACTGGCTTATTACAGTTTTGGAAATTATTTTATCTACTGAGACTTAAAAGTTTCCAGGTCTTGGTTCACGTTAAATTCTGATAACTGATGTCATGTTCCTTCCTCTATATTTCCTATGAGTATGGACATCCTGGGTTGCCAAAGTTGTGATCAGATAAATACTGAGCAAAGTGTTATGAAGCCTAATTCCCACTGAGAAGCTCTGGAAGCCTGTATTAGTTCTCCCACTTTAGAGTTATCCCACCTATGGAGTAAGAGAGTAACAGTATTTATTTATACTCCAACATTCCTGAGATATTGCTTGAAAGTTGCTCCTAGAGGCATGAATTCCAGAAACTTTCAACCTGTTGGACACATGGTAGAGTGAATTCCATCAAAGGGAGAACACCCTCAACAAAGAGCTGCTGATGCTAGGAGCTGGAAGCTCAGACAAGGGCAGACAGATACTGACAAGGAGGTGATGTGGGAGAGGCTCTGACACCATATGCTATAAGACTGTGCCCAAGAGAAAATGTAGAACATTCAGGACAAATGAGTATTTATTTTTTAATTAATTCAAGAATAGTATTCGATCTCTTGTGTCAGTTGGGGTAGGGTTGGTTATGCTGCGGTTAAAAAGCCACCAAGTATTAGTGGTTCGGGGCCACAAAAGTTTATTTTTCACTTATGGTTGTCAAGGGGGGGACCTCTTAGGATTGTCTTAACTCAAAGGATTCAAGCTGGTGGAATGGCCACTACCTCAAACGTGGCCAATGTTGTATCAGAGGGAGAAGTAAGGCCTTGAACTGGCAGTTAAAGTTGACACAGTAGTAACCTGTGTCAACTTCCACTTACAAATAATTTCCCAGAACTAGTTACACGGCCCCAACACACTATAAGTTGTGTACATGCCATCTACCATGTATCTGGAAGAAGAAAGAAGCAGATGATTAATGACTTCCACATATGAAGACTGATAATAATTTCAGGTTGATCAACGACTTCAATGAAAAAGGGGCATTAGAAGAATAGAAGAAAGCCTGAATGAGTTTTGTGTACATTTAAAGTGATTTCTAAGTAACCTACAAAACCCAGAAACTACAAGGGAAAGAGACTGACACATTTAAATGCATAAGAGTGTTAAAAGTTTGATATGACAAAAATACCATAAAAAAGAGTCCGAAGTCCAAAAAACTGTGTTAAAATAGCAGAGTAGGTGCTAATCTTCTTAATATATGAAGAACTCAGTAAGAGAAATTTAGTACCCAGAGGAAAAATGAGCATGGAAAATAGCAATTCACAAATAATGGCATTCATGTGGCTCATAAACATATGACATACAAGATAAAATAAAAACACTGCTTTTTAGTCATCATCTCAGCAAAAGTACAAGGGTGTAAAGAGAGCCAAGCATTCTCAAATGCTGTGGATAGGAGTGCAAACATATTCAACGTCTAAATTTTTTTTTTATTTTTGAATATATGTACTCTCATTTTAAATGAACTTCCTCTTTGACCTAGAAAAAAATTACTAGGTGCTGACAACTCTACCCTGAAAAAACAAATATCTCTAAGCCAGAGATTATTTAAATGAATCACAGTACATACTTAAAATGGAATATTATATAGCCATTGAAAAGCATGAAGTAGATTTCTTTGGGCTAACATGGAAAATCTAGAATGGATTACTAATGAAACACATAGGATAGCAAAAATAAATGTACTGTGGTCCCATTTCTGTGTGCCTCGGATATGCAGGAAAAGTTTATACAAGAATACATGAGTGATTGTTAAGAGTGATACCATATGGACAGAACCAACAGGGGTCCAGAGAGGTAGGCAGGGGCTGTAATGGACATTATTTATTTCCTGGCCAAGAACGCTTATTCTTCCTCCTTTTTATAAAGTCATACCCTTCTTTCTCATTCAAGTTATATGTTTTGGGCAGGTTATTTATTACTGTGATTCCAGATGGGAGCACAACGCCCAAGCCTGGTCAAATGGCCCATCCCATCCAATTCCAGCAGCCACAGTGATAGTTCAGGGATGTTATGAGTTACAAACTGGTCAAGCCAGAGTCAGTCTTGGGACTTGTGAGTTTGTGAGATACTGGGAATATAAACTCTTTTTTTTCTGGATGTGAGTCTGGAAAAATGTACCCTGGAACAGCTGTGCCATCTGAATAATTATGATAGATGAAACAAAGCATAAGGAAGAAGCAGAGCTTATATCTTCAGAGTAAGATCCATGGACATGTCAGTTAAATGAGAAACAAATTAATATATAAATAAAAGATAAAATAAGCCACTTTTCCCCCTTTACCTTTGAATTAGGACCTAAGATGAATTAGGCTTTTCTTTTCCTTTAATATCCTTACAGTCAGTTTGTATAAACATATCTCATTTTTATAGTTAAATGTATTTTGCAAATAAGACCGTAATAAATAAGGTTAAATAAAGAAATACTTTAAAAAGATGTGTAACCAACCAAAGCTTGGTTACATGGCAGAGATATTTCTAAATGTAATACAAAACAGCAGTTAAAAAAATAATAAGGTTAATCTAGGTGTCTTCGTATGCAAGAAAACTCCAGAAGTGGAAGAGAAATTCAGGTTCCAGACAACCAGGTGGAATCCATTTCCATTTATGTAAAAATGAAACTATTCTTCTGTGCATTGAAATCCCGAAAGCTATGCAGCAAATTAAATAATTGTTTCAAAGTATTGAGTTATGGGAGCAAAGTTCACTTTCTACTTTATATGCTAATGTTTGGAAATAGTTTATCTCCCCCCCTGCCCGCCTTAGGTGATAAAGTCTTCAAGTACCGGGTTCCTGTCATCTTTGAAGATAATCTCTAGCTCATTTTGCTCATATTAGGTAACAAATAAATGTTTGTGGAGTGAATGAATATGAAAAGGGGAAAACATAAAATGAATTAAGAAGGGGATTTTACTTCAGAATAAGGAATGTTCAAGACATCGTCTGTGCCTGTCAGAGGCAAATTTCAAGTAAGTCACAAGACCAAGCGCCAACCACAGTTCTACTTGGTCCTTTGCAGATGAAGTTATTCTGAGAACAAGAAACGATTTATGTATTGTTGCTGGAGATTTCTTTCACAGGGGTGTTTATTAGTCAGGATAAATTAGGGCTATGCCCTAGTAAAAACTCTAACATCTCGGTGGCTTAAAACAACAAAAATTTATTTTGAGTGCAAGCTACATTTCCCAAACAAATTACCAATGGGACTCTGTTCATTATAATCACTCAGGAACCCAAATGGATAGAGGCAACATCTCAAAATGTGAATATGCAATCACAGAGGTAAGAAAAAGCAAATTGTGCAATGGTTCTTCAAGCTGCCACTTGGAAGGGATATACCTTGTACATCGTTATGTTTCACTGGCCCTGTATGTCCCATCTCTACATCTCACTTCGAGAAGACAAGGAAGTGCCACCCTACCTCATGCATATTCTGAGGAATGGAGGGTGGGATTTATTTCCCTGTAAAATCACTGACATTTACATATTTTTCTTTCCTTCTGTTTCTTTCTTTCTTTTTAAGATTTCATTTATGCATAAGAGACACACAGAGAGAGGCAGAGACATTGGCAGAGGGAGAAGCAGGCTTCCTATGGGGAGCCCTATGCAAGATTTGATCCCAGGACCCCGGGATCACCACGTGAGCCAAAAGCAGATACTTAACCCGCTGAGCCACCCAGGGGTCCCTACACATTTTTCAACATCCTCTCTTGGTGTTTCTCTTGAGGCCTATTTCTTATGCTTGTAGCATGGCCCCTTGACATAAATGGCTTCCCAGAACACATTCTTTCTCTTACTCTATACCTACAACTGAGAGAGACAGACAGAGAGACATTGCCTGCCGCAAAGCTGTCACTTTGCTATTTTCCTACTCCTCTTCTTACTATGTAAGCAAATAATTATAGTACAAGTGAATTCTATATTCCTAGGTGATCATACTTGAGGTTCTGATGATTTCTTCACCTTAACGATATAAAGAGAACATCTTTTGCCTATTAGCAGTGGGTTAACAATTTTCTTTAAGATAAAAATTCTCTTGACTTTTTAATTGCGATTTGCAACAAATACAAAGCAAGTTTGTACACTGCCATATTCTTTGTGATGAGTGTTGGGGGAGGGCCGCAATAAATAGTAAGGGGTGAGAATACTTGCTATGATTAAAATTAGTAAGTAAATGCTTACATTTGAAAAAGTAGAACTTGTTTCACAAGCTCTGGGTAATAAGAGTACAAATTTCTTTTAGTTATCATGCATGATATAAAATATATAATCTATTGTGAAATGGACTGCCCTGAATAAGCTGTGCTGTTATCTTCACTGCCTAATTTGAAGTCTAGTGTATATAAGCTCCATGCTCATTTTTGGCATTATTCTAACATTCATTATTTTTGAAAGAATATTTTTTGTTTGTTTTGTTTATAGCAGAGATGTCCTTCTATATATTTTCTGCTCAAGTGTCACTTATTTATAATAAAGCAACTTAAAGTTCTATTGCTAAATTCACACCTTTAGTAGGAATAAATTTGAAGTGACCTTGGTAAACACAAATGGAAGCAAAAAAACACAGAGTATTATATTCTCCAAGAATAAATTTAACACTGTGTATTCCAATCAGAAATAACAGGCCATTTTCAACCATGGCAAAATTGACTAAGGCTTCACTAGGAAAGCAAGCTAATCCTTTGCAATGATATTTAATTGCAAGCAATCTATTTGCCTAACAGCACAGGGAATGATTGATTAAATTATGATGTCATTATAAAATAATATTGTATTTATAAATAACTTAAATTATGGGACAGTGGAAAAGGCAAGAAATACATAAATTGTCAGTTTGAAATGATGTATAAGAGAAATACAACACACTACAAAAAGGATGATCTCTGGTTGCTAGGATCAGAGGTGATTTTTATAATATTACTCTTTCTTGTAAGTTTAATAACATTTACAAAAACCTTGGGACAATAAAATTCACTCATTTTATAGTTAGAAAAATGTAAACTTTCTCTGTCTCAAATTCCAAGGTTTTGTTGTTGTTGCTGCTTTTTGTTGGTTTTACCTGCACTAGGTCAGATATTTATTGGATTCAGTTCCGAGTTTTTGAGCCAAAAATGATCTTCAGAAGAAGAAAGAAAATAGTAGAAAAGAAACGTGAGGGGATCCCTGGGTGGCTCAGCGGTTTGGTGCCTGCCTTTGGCCCAGGGCGTGATCCTGGAGTCCCGGGATCGAGTCCCGCGTAGGGTTCCCTGCAAGGAGCCTGCTTCTCCCTCTGCTTGTGTCTCTGCCTCTCTTTCTTTCTATGTCTCTCATGAATGAATAAATAAAAATCTTAAAAAAAAAAAAACCATGAAGATGAGTCAAAGTTTGGGAAATATGAGTCAAGATTGTTAGACCTAGCAGAGAGGCTGGAGGGCAATTAAGTAGATGATAGATTCTTGCACAGAGCATAATAGTGATCAAGGACATATTGTCACTCAATCTAAATGATTCTTTTTTTTTATTTTTTTTTTATTTTTAATCTAAATGATTCTTAAAAACAAGTGAATGAGAGGTGCTTGCATGGCTCAGTCGGTTAAATGTCTGCCTTTGGCTCAGGTAATGATCTTGGGGTTCTGGAGTCTAGCCCGTGTTGGGCTCCCTGCTAAACAGGGAGTCTGCTTCTCCCTCTCTCTCTGCACCCCCTTCTTGTGCACTCTCTCTCTCAAAAATAAATATGTAATAAAAAATAAGTGAACAAATGGCCAGTTATTATACATCTTCCCTGAACCAACAAGAAAAAAAACATAAAAGTAATCTACATTTGGTGTAAGTGACATAGGTTTATTTAAAATATAGAAGGTATTGTACTATATTGGCTCCTTCCAGACAGGAGAGGGTTAGACAGTGAAAGGGAAAATTGGGGTGCTAATTAAGTATGATCATACAAAGACTTAATTCTAAGGTTCCTTAAGGAATGACCACAAAGACCCAGCCCCAAACAAGAGTTCTAAGCCTGGTAAATTGATGTATAGCAATAAAGTGACTGATTCTGAATTCTGGAATATTAGTATTTTGTATATAAGTATTTTTTCAAAAAGTTAAGCATCACTATGCAAAGCACTTCAGCTAGTCTAGAGAAAGTCTGAGGTTAAATGATTATAATTTATAAACACCTCTGCAGAGAAACAAGCCTTGGTTAAACACCTTTGATCTACTAATGTTGGATCAAAACTAACTGATTATTCTTTTTTTTTAATAAATTAATTTTTTATTGGTGTTCAATTTACCAACATACAGAATAACACCCAGTGCTCATCCCGTCAAGTGTCCCCCTCAGTGCCCGTCACCCACTCACCCCCACCCCCCGCCCTCCTCCCCTTCCACCACCCCTAGTTCGTTTCCCAGAGTTAGGAGTCTTTATGTTCTGTCTCTCTTTCTGATATTTCCCACACTTTTCTTCTCCCTTCCCTTATATTCCCTTTCACTATTATTTATATTCCCCAAATGAATGAGAACACTAACTGATTATTCAATGTATGTTGAGTATCCACAGAGAGTTAATTTTCTTTCTGCAGGTCTATCAGCAATATCAGCAATGTTCGTATCTTCCTGGATCATACTATCTACCGTGCATGCATACACACACACACACACACACACACACACACACAGAGTTGATCCTCATTATTTGCGTATTCTATATTTGCAAATTTGCCTACTTGCTAAAATTTATCTGTGACCTCAAAATCAGTACTTGTGGCACGTTCACAGTCATTTGTGGATGTGCAATCTCTTGTCACCGGAAGTGCACCTTCCCAGCTAAGGTTGAACAAGGCAACATTCTGTCTTCTTGTTTCAGTTCTCGTATTATAAACAAGTATTCTTTTCATGGTCTGTTTGGTGCCACATTTTTTTGCAATTTTGGTGATTCTGCATTTAAGATGGCGCCCAAACACTGCAGAAGCACTAAAGTGCTCTCTAGCTTTCTCAAGAGCAAGAAGGCTGTGATGCGCCTTATGAAGAAAATTTGGTGTCTTAGATAAGCTTCAGTCAGGCATGAGTTCTAGTGCTGTGGGCCGCGAATTCAATCTTTAGGAATCAACAGGATATATTAAAGAAGATGTTTTTAAACAGAAACATACATAAAAGTAAGGTTATGTACTGATTGGTTGATGAAAATATTGTGACCAGCAGCTTGCAGGAAACTAACCCAGTATTTCTCTTACTAAAGTTTGTGGCCCAACCAAGATCTCTGGTTGCATTCTTATCTTCTGTATCCTTCTGAACCTTGAAGTCTTCTTAGTTTTTTTTTTTTTTCTTTTTTTGCTCCCTTTCAGCTTTTGGGGCTCAGAAAAATCTTGGCTACTTTCTTTGTACCAGGTTTGACTAATATCAGGTTTCATCAAGCTGCCTATGAGGATACATCTGCAGATCGATTCTTGTTATTCTATGAGGCTTGAGTATTCCCTAACTTTGTACTAGTTATGAAGATACTAGTCTGCTCTGAAAACTATGAGAAATAGACTGACATAAATAAAAAAGCATGGCAATAAAAAGTGCTGGCTAGGATGCAAAGCAACTGGAATTCTAATACTTTATTGGTGGGAATGAAAAACGGTTCAGTCAGTTTGGAAAACCGTTTGGCGATTTCTCATTAAATTAAGCATACACTTAACATATGACCCAACATTTCCACTTCTAAGTATTTGTCCACAAGAAGTAAAAGCAGTTATCTATCAAAGACTCATATACAGATGTTCATGGCAGCTTTATTCATAATTTGTCTCAAATTGGAAATAACCCAAATATCCATCCACTGATGAATGGATAAATAAATTGTGGTATATAGATACAATGGAATACTACTCAGCAACTAAAAGGAATAAAATACATGATACAAGCAACACTAGAGATGAGTCTGAAAAACATTAAAAATAGTTCAGATACAAGGAATTACATACTGAATAATTCTCTTTATGTGAAACTGGAAAAGACGAATCAAATTTAAACAAACAGAAGTCAGAATAGTAGTTGCCTGGATCAAGGGGAGTTGGTGTGGTTGACAAAGACTCAAGAGAACTTTCTGAGGTGAAAGAAATGTTTGCTCTCTTCTTTGTGATTGCACAGGTTAATAAACTAGCCAAAATTTGTCAAAATGTACACTTAAAATGGGTACATTTTAGTATAATTCAATTGTATATCAATAAAGTTGATGAAAAGTAAACAGATTAGAAGCTCAATTTACTTCTTCATTGACTTTAGGCTCTTTTGGTCCTCCTCTTCCTAGAGAAAATACATGAATGCCTTTGACTTTTGGAATGGGAGCAGAGTTTTGAACTACAAAGAAAAACCTAAGTTTGTATCTTCAAATTTTGCACCCTTTATTCTGATGAAAGATAGAGGTAATATGAGGAGAAACCCCTTTCCAAAGGTAAGATATAAGATAAAAGGTCTAAATGGAGTCTCTCATTAGTCGTCCAAGATGTACCAAGTCAGTGAAGTGTTGAGAGTACATCACTGAGTAAGATATTTCACTGCAAGCCTCATGACTATGAGGGCTTGCCTATCTGTTCAATGTTGTATACTTCCAGCTTAGAACTATATGTTTCATACATGCTTATTGAATATGTTGAATGAAGACATATTCCCTCTTGTGATGGATATTGAAGTCTACTGCAAGAGGAAGACATTGATTTATGTCATTTTAATAGAAAAATAATTGCTAGATAATAACACATTCAGTGCTATGGTTGTACAGAGGAGGAACAACTAGTCCAAACTGGAATTTCTGGAAAGGTTTTATGGAAGGGATGGTATCTATGGTGAGGAAAATGAACATAAGGAGAGCAGAAGAGAAAAAGTGGAATACACCAGGCAGAAAAATAGCCTATATGGGGCACAGAGATTCATTTGCTTATTCAAGGAAAATTCATTAAGCAGCTTTTATGTACTAGGTACTATTATAGATTCAGAAGAGTGAAGATGAAATGGCAGAAAATAATCTCTGCCATTGTAAGCTTACATTCTTTTTTGGGGAGACAAATACTTTTTTAAAAATCCTACTTAAATATAGAGTGGTGTTGATAAGAGAAATAAAAGTAATAAGGAAGAAATAAAGCAGAATATGGACCACAAAAAGAAATGAGAGAGGTTCTAGTTTAAGTAGGGTTGTCATAGAAGGACTCTTTCATGAGGGCTCTGGAGGAAGTTAGAGACCAAGCCACGTGGATATGCAGAGGAAGATCTTTGAAGGAAGATGTGACAGCATGTGAAAAACCATGATGCAGGACATGCTTGGCATGGTTAAGAAGAGTAGGGAGGCCAGTGTGGCTGGAGAAGAGTAAGCAAAAGGGAGAGTGAAAGGAGATTAGGTCTGAGAAGTAAAGAGTTCAGGGTAGCCTATCATATAAGACGTTACGAACCATTTAAAAGAATCTGGATTATATCTAAGGAAGATGGGAAAAGATTGGATAAAAGATATGATATGACTGACATTTAAAAATATGTCAGTGGCTTATTGGGGGAGAATAGGCTTCAGGGAACAAGGGTGGAAGCAGGGCTATCACAATAATCTGGGTAAGAGTAACTTTCTGAAATAGTCTGATTGCAGGAAAGAAGCTGTAAAGTGGTAAGTTTCCAGATAAATTCTTAAGATAGATTTGATAGGAGTTCCTGCTGGGATGTATTAGGTGATATGAAAAGAATAGAAATGTCAGTAATAATTCTGAGGAGATAGCAAATAGCACAGGGTGTGAGGAAATGCAAGAAATCTGTTGTTGAAAAAAATAAAAGGGTAAGAGAGAGTTATTATGGGATTCTGCTACAAAAATGGGTAGAAAGAAGCCATGGAGAGCATGGTGCACACAGTAGAGACATTTTGTTGGAAATGGGAAGTCACTGGAAGGGTTTCAGCAAGGGAACACTATCACACTATCTGGTGTGAGATGATAGTGGTTTTTGATGACATTAATGTCCCAATGGGATTCAGAGACAATAAAACTGGGAGTAGAGAAACTGGCTAGGAGGCTATCATAATGGACTAGAAAAGGTGATGGGACCTAATTTAAACAGAGGCTATGAAAGTTGTAGAGAAAGGAATGGACTTGGGGAGATAGATAAGAGATATGAAAATGGGACTATCTGCTAGTTGGTTGGATGTGGAAGATGAGAGAAATAGAGGAGTCTAAACTGACTCCTAGGTTCAGACATGGATAAGATTGAAAGTACAATCACAGCATTCAAATGAATCAGACATATAAGAGGCGTTTAGGGATAGGCTTTTGAAAGAGAATGAGGAGTCAGTTTTGGATCTATTGAGTTTACATTTCCTGGCTGGATCAAAGTGGCTAGACCAAGAAGGAAGTTGGATATATGAACCTAAAAGTGAGAGGAGTTCAAGTTCCAAGCAATGGAGATCTAAGACAGCAAATAGTGCAAGGCTTGCTCTTTTGGTTTCCATGTAATAAGTAGAAGTGATCAGTAGGAACCTTTCCAAATAATTTATAATTATTATAGGACTATTCAACATCATAGAAATATTCCAACATAACATTATTCCATCTATCTAGATTCAACTTTCATATTCCTCTGGGGAAGGGGTATAAAGGCATATTCTCTTAACCATGCATGCGTGTCTACAATAAACTACTAGATACCTTGTAGGGAGGGATGTTTTCTCTGTCCCTGGAAGCATGAGAGAAGTTAGAAGATAAGAGAGGCAATGTGCACACTGCCATGAGGGAAGTGCCATAGAGGTAAAACAGCTCCATGTTTAGGAAATTTCTTTTTTCATGATTGGCTTCCCTATAGGTGATATTATCCCCTAGCCTTGTTAGGATGTGCTGTATACAACTCTTATATGTTGATCATAGATATAATTACTATATTAACTCTACTATCCTTACTTACCTGCCTGTGGGTTATAGATATGCAACTTAGATAAGTCTCATAGGTTGGCACCAATGTGGTTCGTGGCCATCACTGGGACTTAAAGGTCATGATCAATACATCTCACAACTGGACATGCTGATTTTGTAGTTTTCATCAAATGGTTGATGATAACCCAGGAAAAGCCTAGAAAGGAAAAAAAAATAGAGGCAAGACTGAAACCTAGGGGATATCACTCTTTAAGAGCAAGGCAGAACTGAAAAAGCTTATGAAGGAGATTAAGAAGGAATGATAGAAAGAGAAGCAGGGAGAGTGCTGACACGACCTAAAAGGCCCAAGAAAACTGGCCCCTGTCTGCCTCTCCAGGACCTTCTATGACTTCTCTTTTGAACACTAAGCTGAAGACACACTGGTCTTCTTGCCATGAGGCATGATTAATCTTATCTCTGGGACTTCATGCCTGCCATTTTCTTTTCTTCCATATCTTTGCAAGCCTGATTCATTCCAATCACTCAAGTCTCAGCTTATATAAGTCAACTCTTCAAAGAAATCTTTTCCTGATAATCCCAAATAAAAACACTTGTCACAATATGAACTTAATTAGTTCACATATTTCTTTTTCTTTTTTTCCTTTTTCATATACACCAAAATGTTGATGCAATGAGAGTCCAAATCTTGTCTCCCTTACATGTAGAAGCATTCCTAGGGCCTAGGAAAGTACCTACCACTAGCAAGTGGTCAGTAATTATTTGAATGTAATTCAGTAATTTATTGAATGATCAAATGTTTCAAGTCAAGGAGCGAAGTGCAAGAAGAAATTTAAGAAGACTAAATGAGCAACAGTGTGAAATATAGGAGAAAGATATAATAAAATTAAGAGGTATCCATTGGATTTGACACAATCTCTGTCCTCAAACAGCTTTTGTTGATGGCACAAAGCATAGACCCTGGAAATGTACAAGGCGTTTAAAAGCAGCATACCACGATATGATGTAAATGGTACATGAATGTGGAGGCATCGAATGAGTGACATTCTAAATACTTTTTAATTTACTCCCAGCATAAAAGCTCAGAGGTTTACTTTGCTCTGGTCTTAAGCCTCCCACTCACCACTCTGGGAACCAGGAAAATGGTGCTATTATTGAGCATTGTTTGAAGCAAAGCCTTTGGTGGCTGTTGGCTTACAAGCATTTCAGTCATGTCTCTGTTTTCAAGAGGGTGAAGTGCAAGTGTTTCAGCTTTTATTACTGTAAGGTTATGTGGTGACTCTTGATCATATTTGTCAGCTGTAAAATTTTGATCAGCTTCATTTTAGAAAGAGATCAGTCACAGAATTTTGCAATCATCAATATGAAAGGGAAGTTTTTGCATTAGAAACAGTTACTTGAATATTATTCAGCTGGATAGTGGGTTTTGATTACTTAAATATGTCAGTTTTTTATAGAGCTTAACAGATATTCCATCTGCCTTTATAAATTATTTAATGTTACAGATTTTACATTATGGGTGACTGTGCATGGGTGAGGATGGGGGCAGGCAAAGCCTGGTCCTTAATGTCATTTGCCTATATAGGCACCTTTGAAGACATCTGTTGTCTTATATGATCCTCAGTGAGCTCTGTCCACAATGACTGTGACATTCATGGTGTCTCATCTGTACCTCTGCTGTTAGCTTACTTGGGTCACTGTGAAGACACTCTCTTCCAGTATGCATAGCCACTTCTGGTCCCCTGGTTCCCCTCCTACCTCTGAGCCACAATGACCAAAGTCAGTCATCTTCCTTCTCCTCTGCCACACTGCAGAGGGGGAAATTCTGATATTCTATGTGTTCAAATGTACATGGTACTCACTTTTTCTTTTAGGTTTTGTCTCCTTTGGCTTAACCTAGATTCTACAAACTTCTCAGAGGTTTTGTCCCCTGCCTTGGACTTAGCCTAGCAGCATGGACACTGACACTCCTATGGGAGGACCTTGAAGTCTGTGCTAGTATTTCTTTTGCTCCTACCTTCATAATATTCAGGGAATGTTGTTTTCTAAATTGGCCATGGGGGCCTAAGGAGAGTTGTGTGCTTTGTCATGGTATTTTATCCTAAATCTTTTGCAAGATCATGACTCTTTTCTCCTCCTCTACCTCACTGTTTAGGTTTTTGAATCAAAGAGCCAGAAAGGTACGATTTTTTTCTTTGTTGTTTTTTCTTTTTTTGGTGTCATATCCTTTCTGTGAAACAATTACATAGAAATAGCTTAGCTGATTGAACAGTGGGTAAGCCAAAGACATGGTAAGAGACCACTTGGGGTGTGTGGGTGGGATCATGCTGGCTAATATTTTAACATTATTATTCTATATTCTATCACTCAAATGAATGTCAACTTTTTATTTAAAAATAAGAGTTGGGAAAATTGGACATCCACATGCAGAAGAATGAAACTGGACCACTCTCTTGCACCATACACAAAGATAAACTCAAAATAGATGAAAGATCTAAATGTGAGACAAGATTCCATCAAAATCCCAGAGGAGAACTCAGGCAACACCCTTTTTGAACTTGGCCACAGTAACCGGAGAAGGACAAACAGTGTATGTTCTCATTCATTTGGGGAATATGAATAATAGTGAAAGGGAATATAAGGGAAGGGAGAAGAAATGTGTGAGAAATATCAGAAAGGGAGACAGAACATAAAGACTTCTAACTCTGGGAAATGAACTAGGGGTGGTGGAGGGGGAGGAGGGCGGGGGGTGGGGGTGAATGGGTGACGGGCACTGAGGGGTACACTTAACGGGATGAGCACTGGGTGTTATTCTGTATGTTGGTAAATTGAACACCAATAAAAATTAATTTATAAAAAAAAAAAAAAAAAAAAAAAAAAAAAATAAAAATAAGAGTTCTATGTTGTCAAATCATGTAATTTCCATTTCAATGCCTCATGCTCTCAATGCACTAACAAGTAGATTAGTGAGAATTCAAAGGGAAAATTAAGGTAGTAAGGTAGCAGAATAGATACTAGAGAACCTTTAATTCTTAGAGTTTTTTCTGATTCCATCACTGAGTTATTTTTTGAGTTTTGGGGATGTGAATATTTGCAGTACTGATCTAATCTGTCACTTACCCTTTCTGAAGAAATGATGAGTACATAAAGTAAGCAAGGGTACTTATTTGGTGAATTTCATTCTCAACCTCTCCTGGCCTCCTCATTCTTCCAAAGCTCTGAAATCTCAACCCTCAAGATATACACACACATATACATGTATACATACATGTGGATATAGTCTCACATATCCTGGAGAAGCATTTGGGTTAGCAAACTCCTCTTATGGAGTACAAACACAACTTATTACTCAATAGTGGTATCTTTCCAAAGGAGTCTGGATTTGGAGGTTGAAAGATAGAACAGAGGAAAAAGAAAAAAAATTGAGCCCTGTATCAACATGAATCCAATTTCTGGTCTCCTGTGTCCACCCTTCCATCTCCTTCTCTGCCTTTACTATAAGAACTCTGTTACACTACACTTGGATAACTCTGGAAACTGGGCTGTAAACAGTTTGCAGAACTGGAGAGGTGGCAGACAGAGAATTATGAGGAGCTGGAGGATGAAAAGAAGTCAAGAGATGATGAAAGGTTGGTGAATGATGGAGAATTGGGAAATGTGAAATTGTTTTATTTGTAGAGGATGACATATTTCAATGGAAAAGTCATAGAATCTGTGATTGAGTTTGGATAAAATCTCAAATGCTAGAGATCCAACATTAGGTGAGATTAGCCTCCAGGATTGAAGGTGGTAGCTCTTGGAAGCCACAGGAGAAGAAGGCTCTGAGCTCCTCAAGTAAATTAGTAAAGTAATTACCATGCTGCTCATTAAGGCCTTAGTACAAAGGTTATTAAATTATTAGTAAATTATGGCATGTAGCTTTATAATGCACTTAAATTATCTCTGGAAACTGTGTTTTTAATGTTCTTGACTATTTCCTTCTTGATGGCAGTGGTGGTACTGTTTATTTCTCAGGGTCTTTTTACCACACTTCATATGATGTTTGGCTCACAGAAGGCATTTAAGCCATGCTAATTAACACTTCTTTCCACTGAAACTCGGGTTCTTCTTTCTGCCCGAATTATTTCTAGTGTGTGTGCTTTCTCTGAGAAGATTGTGAGCTTATTGAAGGCAGGGACCAGGCCTTCTACTTACTTTCGCTTTCCTTTCAGGCTAGCAGAGTGGTAGGCCCAGAGGGGAGCTCATTTAATACTTGATGATGGATCGAATTATTGGCTCAAAATTTCCTTGAGGTTCTGACTGGGAAATTAAAGCTTTAGTCTGTCTAATAAAACAAAACAAAAACTGACATAGAATAATAAAATGTATCTAGAGTTTTTAATGGTCCTGGCAATTTCACTAATAAGGATCTTGCATTCATCCAACTTACTTTGCTGTTGGTAACAAAAACCTTATTCAAATTGGCTTTTGCAAAATGAATGAATGGATGAATGAATGCATTTAATACAATTAAACTTATTCCGTGGTATAACTGACAAGTCCAGGATCTTGCTGAGCTGACTTACATCTGTATTTGTGGTATCCAGTCATGTCAGTTCAACAAGTTCCATATATTTTCTTTGCTAGTCTGCTTTCCTTTGCAATGCCTTCATGTTAAACACAGACTTTGCCCTCACGGTGGTTCTGGTAGCTCAGGTTTTCTTCTTATCTTTCTAGAAAGGCCTAGAGCTGACACTAGATCTCTCTAGTCGCCTGACTAGGTCATCCTCAAGGACCTGAACCAATCATTCTGGCTGAGGGGATACGATGTTAGAATTATCCAGGTCTGGATCACACACTCATCCCAGAACTAAGTGGTAGGCTTAACTAGACTCAGACTGACACGGGGCGGGGGGCGGGGTGGGGGGAGTGGGATCTTTTCCCAATAAAATATAAAAGGATTATTTCCAAAAAAAGTATAGGCAGTTAGTTTTTCCTAAATGGAGCCCATGGTTGAAGATCTTTGTCTACTAAAAAATGCTTTCTTACATCATAATTCATTTCTTCATTACCTATTCCTCAAGGAAATTAATCTTTCTTTCATGACACAGTATTTAGCCAATATAATTAGAGACCAACCGCTTCCTCTCCAAAAAAAAAAAAAAAAAAAAAAACAACCCTGTAAAACTTGGATATTGTAGTTTTCATGTGTGATTTCTCTTGGACTTTTTGATAAATTGTGAATAGCTCTATGACTTTCAATTCTGCTCCTACCTCCCCTGTCATCTTAGAAGACTAGGTTAGACACAGCTGCTAAAATTTGTTTTAGTACAGGGTTTTTTAGACCTAACTAGGTACGTCAGGATCACCAGGGGTTATTAGGGAATGCTGATGCTCAGGCCCTGTTTCCAGAGGAGTGAATGTGGAGAAAGAATTAGACATTTGGAGGTTTTTCTTGCAAACACTCTAGTGATCCTAATGAGCAGCCAGAATTGGCGAAGCTTACAGAACTTGCTACTTTCGCAAGGCTACCTTATTTACAGGGCTCTGTAAATCAGGAATCACAAACAATGCACACAGTTGTACCTGACATAGTCGCAGACTGCAACTACCAACAGCTGTACCATTTGCTCCAGGTGTATCTTTCCTCTGTCCATCACACCTTTGCAAAACCCAGCAAAAGCAACTCTAAAAACTGTACAGAAGTTCACAGAAAGGTTGACACCAAAGATGTGTTTCTCCTTTTGCTCATGTGCTAATTTTCTTTTCACATTTATAAACAGTGACTGGTTTACATTTTTGGCAGGGTTCTGCTTCTGAGTTAATATGCATTGTGAGTGCCAGTTAAACAAAGTTTTCCCAAGAACTTTAGCATTGTTTGTGGTTTAGAGGTCACTCATAATGGCTTTAAGAGTTTAGCTGGAGTTTTGATCTTGCATTTTTTGCTTTTCCTGCAGAGTGCTATTATTTTTTTCTTAATTAATTAAATACGTTTCTCCAAGAAAGTACAAGCTGTACCAAGAACAATCCTGCCTTCTGATTTAATCTGTACATGCCTCCATTTTAAAGAGATTTAGGAAGAAACGAACAGTGAAGTAGAGTCCATCCCTATTGGTACTGAAAAGTGGACAGGAAATTGATGTAGGACAGAATCCACGGAAAATTTAGCAAATCAGCAAATGCATGCAATGTCTATAAACTTGGAGGTCTCAATAGTACTTCATCAAAACATGTTTATGCTGTGACGTGTTGAGAACATTTGGTATGGCTATAACTGTGGTAAATGAATGATCTGAGGATCTAGGAAAAATCAGTTTTAAAATATCTATTCCAGGGATCCCTGGGTGGCGCAGCGGTTTGGCGCCTACCTTTGGCCCAGGGCACGATCCTGGAGACCCGGGATCAAATCCCACGTCGGGCTCCCGGTGCATGGAGCCTGCTTCTCCCTCTGCCTGTGTCTCTGCCTCTCTCTCCCTCTCTGTGTGACTATCATAAAAAAAAAAAAATTAAAAAAAAAATAAAATATCTATTCCAGGGGATCGCTGGGTGGCTCAGCGGTTTAGCGCCTGCCTTTGATCCTGGAGTCCTGGGATTGAGTCCCGTCGGGCTCCCTGCATGGAGCCTGCTTCTCCCTCTGCCTGTGTCTCTGCTTCTGTCTCTCTCTCTCTGTATCTCTCATGAATAAATAAATAAAATCTTAAAAAAAATAAAAATTAAAAAAATAAAACATCTATTCCATTCTTTCCATAAATCATCAAAATATTGTCATTATCTTTGCATAGAAACACTATCTCTCAGATTGTTTTCCTCTTGGCTGCCCCTAAAATATCTGACTTGGGGTTTGGAAAATCAGAAGATCACAAAAATAGAACAAACAAAGCTTGGAGGGAAGCGTAATAAATAAAATTCAGGAGCATCCCTGTTTTCACTTCAGAGAGGCCACTGGAATGTCTTACCACAGACTGAGAGCGCTATAGAAAATTAGCGGCCTCAAGTCAATGAAACTATATTTGAATCTCCCTAAGCTCACAGTTCAAACTACACAACCTAGCACAGTCAACATTTTAGTTGATTTCGCATAGCTTGACTTGAGTCAGAGGGAAATTTAACTTTTGAAATCGAGGTGTACACTGAAGGATGATCCAGGAATTTGCTGTTTCTGACCTGAATTTTATTACTTTTGATCAAATACAGAACAAGATTTATATGGGAAGAGGGAGGTACGCTGTGGTATCTAAATAACTTATTACAATTGAAATAGAACAGTGTGGGAATGCGATATTTAATATGTGAGGCGGTAGCATTTTAGAGATGTTATCCTCCAATAACCTGCCAAGCCAACAATAATTGTCTCTTTCCTGATGTAGAGAGTGTTCGATATTTTTAGCTATGCTAGCTACAATCATCTGGCCATGGTTTAGAGCAGTCTGAGGGCATGATGGAATAGAAGACAAGTATGAACACCAATTAAATCTCAGGCCTGACTCAAGGGAATAGTCCTTTGCTTATTTAAGAAACCAGCGTGAGATGAATCATCCAATTAAAAAACACAATGTTCGAGAGTTCTAGCTGCTCCACGGCCTCACCAACATTTGGTATTGTCAATCTTTGCAATTTTAGACATTCTGGTGGAAGTGTAATGGCATCTCATCATGGTTTTAATTTGCATTTCCCTGATGACTAATGATATTGAACATTTATTCATGTGCTTTTTTTTGCCATCTGTTTATCTTCTTTGTAGAAATGTCTGTTCAAATCTTTTGCCCATGTTTTTATTGGGTGTTTGAGTTCTTATCATTGAGTTGTAAAAGTTATTTATGTATTCAGATGCAAGTCCTTTTTCACATATATATATTGTAAATATTTTCTCCCAGTCTGTTGCTTGCCTTTTCGTTTCCTGAATGCTGCCTTCAGAAAAACAGTAATTTTTAACTTTGATGAAATCATATATATAATATATATATATTTTTTTCTTTTATAGTTTGTGCTTTTTGTGTTCTATCTAAGAAATTTTTGTCTTTTCTAAGGTTTTCTCTTAGAACCTTTGTGGTTAAAACCACTTTGGAAAACCACGTGGAAAATGGTTTAACTTTGTGAAAGTTAAACACACACTTAACCATATAACCCAGGAATTCCTCTGGTAGGTATTTAGCCAAGAGAAATGAAAGCATGCTCATAGGAAGTCTTGAACAGAAATGTTTATAACATCTTTATCCATAATATCCCTTAATGGAAACAATTCAAATGACTACCAACAGGTGAAAGGATGAAAGTATGTATATAGATAGATAGATATAGATAGATAGATAGATAGATAGATAGATAGATAGATAGATAAATAGATAGATATAGATATATATAGAACAAAGTTGGTCTATATATATATATTCTCTCTCTCTCTATATATATATATATATATATACACACACACACACATACTGTATACTATATATGTACTATATACTATATATATATTTAATGAAATAAAAAGGAAATAAACTATGATACATGTAGCAACATGGATTAATCTTTAATTATTATGCTGAACAAAAGGAGACAGGCCTAAATGAGTGCAAACTGTATGATTGCTTGCGTATGAAATTCTGAAACAGGAACAAGCAGTTGATTATGATAAAAAACAGATCGATGGTTGCCTATTCTTGGAAGTATGGGAGGATTTGGCTGGGAACGGGCATAAGGAAACTTTTTGGAATAATGTACATGGGCCGTATCTTGATAGTGAAGTTTATATGGGTGGGTGTGCTTGTCAAAATCCTTTAATTGTTCACACTTTAATGTACTGTAAGATATGTAAAATCAGGAAAATCTGATTAAAATACAGGTTTAGCTAGTAATGGTATACTTATTGGAAACCCATACTGAGTGATTTTCGAACATGTGATAATTATTGGTAGAATTTTCAGCCCTCAGACCTCCAGATCATGGCATTATCATTTGTATTTCAAAATGAGACAATTTTTTCTCAATAGAAATTTGAAAAATACAGGAAATTAAAAGAACAAAAAGAAATTACTGCTTGTCTCAACACCTAAACCCAATCTTTTCCCTATGCTTTGTATTTTTCTTTTTCACAGCTATAATCACTCTCTTAAATTATTTAACGTTTCACATATTACATTAAATGTATTACCACTTCTGCCATTTAACATTATAAGAATTTTCCCAAATAATTTTATGTTTTTTATAAATATGATTTAGACATTTACATGATATTCAGGTAAACATACACCATAAATTATTTTAAAATACTACCTACTTTTGAAAAACTCTTTCTTAGATGCTTTTGAAGTTTTTCCCTATCTGATGCTATGATGCTTAGCATACAACATTTTCTCCACTTAGGGTCATTGACTTAGAATAGATTTCCAAATACCTTGGTCAAAGGGTCATACAGTTACCATTATTACTTATAACCAAAAGATTAAAACTTGCCCCTCCTGCATGGCTTTTCCCGCAGGTTTCCTTCCATTCCAGAAAGTCTTTTCTTCCTTTTACTTTCCAATGAATTATTGTTTTTTCGAGGCAGGGAGCTAAGGAGAAAGAGGATTTTCACCTACTCTTCTGAATGTACTGCGTTGCCTGAATTAGCCTCATCTATCTGTCAAAGTGCCCAGAAACCATGATGATAGGAGCTGTGGAAATAGATATCTAGCATATGGGAACCTGCTTATAATTTCTTGCTCACAGCATTTATCCCACATACAGCATTTATCTTTAAAAGAGCAAGACTAATGAACCCGTATGTATTGTTTTCTACTTATAGCATATCCTCATTTGAAATACATCCCGTGGAAAATAAAGCTTTGCTAATGAGTAAGGAATTGCAGTGCTTTATAGTGAGTAGTGTCATAATGTCTTGGTGGAATTCTTGCTTTTGCCACTGACCTTATTGGGTCATTTTTTTTTCTTTTTTTAAATTAGAGAGACATCTTGTTGTCTGTAAAATGTTTTGATCATTTTTGATCTAAAGTACTATGTAACTATACCTTTTAATAAAAATTAATCTTGCCTCAAGAAGATTGGGATTGGCCAAATGGATTTCTCCATCTGGGAGGAGTTATTTTTGCATTGACAAATAGTTCATAATAGTATGCCCAGAGATATTGAACTCCCTTAGTGAATTACAGCTGTGGCTTGATTTATGAAACTTCGGACAATGATCAGTTCCTTCAGTTCCACACCTGTTACTAAATGATAGGCGATGTAGACGAGTGGTTAAGTTCTGTTGTTCAAAAGCTGTATATTTTCAGGCAAGTTACATGACCTACATCCTAATTTCATCCTTTGTAAAATGGGAAATGAGGCCACACTCTCATAAATTGTCTGCAGTTTAAATGAGCTAATGCATGTAAAATGCAGACCCCGGACATCATGGACACTCAACAATGCTTCTAATTGTGGTGATGTTTTCAGAAAAAGCAGTACCTGGGAACAATTCCATCAAGCCTCACAGTTCTGCTTGTCCTCTTCTCATTCCCTAGTCTTTGAACTCTCATCTGGACAACTGGCTTAGCCTTCCACTCTCCCCTCATTTCCCAATCCTGACATTCTCCCCTTGGGAGGTAAACAGCCCTTGAGAGTCAAATTCTCTGATAAATGTCTACTCTATGACTTGGACTGAAGTCTGACTGTCCTCTGAAGACCTCTCTACTCAGCAGCCCTTCCTTTTAGAGAGGCCTTTTTCCCCTTTGCCAGGACTAGAAGGAGGCATAATTATCATCCTCTGCACCATATTGCTTGCTGCTAGACCAATATTCCCCTCTCACCTACACAACCCCTATATTTTGAGGCTTTGCCTTTCTAGACTCGGAAAAACTAGACTCTGCTCATCATCTTTTCGTGACCATTGCTTATAGAATTCTTCCTAGCCACTTCTCTTCTTTCATTAATTTTTGACCTCAGCAGCTTCATTTCCTTTGACACTCCTTTCATCATTCCAGGGAATTTGGCTTCTCAGTTCCTTTCCTTCTCTTTGAAGTGATCTTTTCCCCTCAACCCACTCTAAAATCTCAAATGTATACATGTCTTTCTCTGACCACAACTTCTCACTATTCTGGTACTTCCTACTTCATGATATTCAATCTGTTGATCCCATTGCTTACTCATAATCCTTCAGCTCATTTCTGCTATTACTTCCCTTCAATTCTAGCTGAGATTTCATGATCCATTATCGTAATTTCTCCCTTGCAAATATTCTTGATTCCATTGTCTTCTCTCCCTCTGTTGTATGAACTTTGTAAAATTCCAACTTTGGTTCTGCTTTTCTTGCCTTTTCCATATTTGCACATGGAGAAGTACAACATAGTTGAAGGGGAAAAAAATCAGACCTCAAAAGGCTCCCCAACACTACTCAACCATTCTACATTAAAAAAAATTAAGCACCATTAAAAAATCTCTTCTGCTCTCTCTTCTTTCCCCTTCATTTCAGCTAATAACCTAGAGTCATTACGAGAATAGAAACCATAAGATGAGAACTCTTGTCATTTTTTCCATCATCAGAATTGGTGATCCAAACCGACCTACAACAGCACCTAGCCTCTTCTTTCTTACTATTAAAGTAAAAATCATTTCTCCATCCAAATGTTGGTACTTCCATACATCCTCTCAATCTCATTCTCTCTGAATTTATTAAGGTCTTTGTTCATTTGCCCCCCCTCCTCTTTCTCATCATCAATCTTTCTCTTCCTAAATGACCTTTCTCCTTTTACAAATATGCTGTATAATTTCCCCTCTTTACATTTTCTTTACCCTGTAAACCCTCAGGCTACCACCCCAGTTCCCCACACTTTTCCATAGCTCAGCTTCCCGAGATTGGCCTGCAAATGTTACTGCCACATTTTTATTAAATTCACTTTTTAACGGATTCCAGAATGTCTTCCACCCCTGCCATTCCATTTCAATTACTTTTGTTAAGACCACCAAAAAAAAAAAAAGACCACCAACAAACTTCATGGACCAATTTCACAGATTTATTTTCTGCCCTTATCTTTATTGACTACCTAACAGCATTTAGTGGATCATCTTTAGTCAAATAGGACCCCAGGTCTCTAAAACTGCCCAATATGAAGAGCCTCCAAGTAAGAGAGAGGTGGTTTTGCTTATAGGATTTTCTCTCTATTTCTGAGATGCAATTTTCCCTGAGAAAACTCATATGGGCACAGAGGCTTCTGCCCCTTCTCTAATTCCAAATTCAGATGTGTTATTGAGGTTCTTCCTATTTTATTTTATTTTTTTAAGATTTTATTTATTTATTCATGAGAGACACACACACAGAGAGAGAGACAGACAGAGAGGCAGAGACACAGGCAGATGGAGAAGCAGGCTCCATGCAGGGACCCCGACGTCGGACTCGATTCCGGGTCTCCAGGATCACACCCTGGGCTGAAGGCAGCGCTAAACCGCTGAGCCACCCCGGTTGCCCTATTTTATCTCAGAGTATTCCCTATATACATTTAGACTCAAGGCTCTTCTTTAAGGTCTCTCAGCACACCAGGAACATGTGAAAAAAACAAAAACCAAACAACAGCAACAAAACTTAACCAAAAACTCAGGAATAACAACAACAACAAAAAAAAAACCCAGAAAGAATCAAGCCAACATTCTGAAAAGTATGGCTTATTCATCTGTAGCTTAGGATTCTTAAAGTGCTGATTCTTAAAGAATGGTCTGTGGCTCCATACTTGTCCCTTAAGGACCTCCTCTGGGCACAAGTCATTTCTTTAATACTTAGTAATTAGGGACAAACAACATGCCATTTCATAGTGTTTATTTTTGCATGTGACTAGGAGCTATATACACATAACCTACTGATTCAAGAATTAGTTAACCTAACTTGGTTGGGTTCTTCAGTTGGCACTGAGTAACACCAATTATAAGTTGGATTCCATAAACTACTATGACTAAATAACTAGATTCTGTCCAGGACTTTATTCTACAAATAAGTCTGATGACCACACATTTGGCAGCATTGCAAAGCTCCTTCTGATAATAGCAAACCATATATATATATAATACCATTGTTAAGTGTACAAGAAAGAGAAAGGGATCTTTGGCTTAGTTTTGAGGGTGGCAGTGCAAACACTGGGGAGCCACTGGTCTTATTTCTGTCTCCATGTGATAGATGCCCTCTTAGCAGCACCGCAGCACCCTCCAGAAACCAATTTTCTCTCAAAGTTCAATATAAAGGGAAACATCCTCAGAATAAAAATGTGAAGTTTGGTGCTTTGAGGTTGGAGTAAAAGGGAAGTCCTGTATTTGGGGAAGAATCTTCTTGTCTTGGGTAATTACTTAAGGCTCTCTGGATATGTTTGAGGTGACTGGTTCCACGATAATGGGAGAAGGTAGCCTCTGTCATGTCAAGGCAGATTGGGAACAAGGTAGGAAGTCACCTGTTTGTTGTGGTGAGTGCCAGGTCTTTGGATTTTGGGGACTAGTAAAATTTAGAAAGTGGGAGAGCAGCACACGATGACCAACTTTTTATTTTACCAAATAAGGACACCAAAAAAGCCAGTGTAATCTATTCAAAGAGAGGACTATTTATGGATAAGAAGAGGGAGAAGAAATAAAATAAGTGTAATTTACTATGTATAAAATATATAATATGAAAATCTCACTGCATTTTGTTCTTTTGCATTTTGCTGCACCGTGCTCTCATGAAAACTCCATCAGAACTTTTCTCTGGCACATGGAAATCAATGCTCCATCAGATAGCTTTATAAAGCTATAATGCGTGAATCAGAATACTAAATTGTATATTCCTTTTACTATCTCTTTTCTCATCCCTGACCCATTGGTAACGTTTGGTTTACATATTCTCATCTCACCTCAGTAAAGAAAAGAAACATGAATCCACATCCAGGACCAAGAGAACTCACTGATACCAGGGTAATATACTGATGTTGATGTTTTGAAGATCTCCAGTAAGATGTAAGGAGAATTCAGGATAAAGGTCCAGAAGCTCATTATAAGTAGAGCTTTCTCCCTGAACAATCTATTTTTGGAGGTTTGCTGTTGAATTTCCCTAAGAGAGATGTAAGCTTCCTTAAGTTTCAGGAATTGCCTTTCTGGAATTCCTAAAAAATGGAAAGGAGTTCCGGAAACATCTCAGCCTCTCCCCATTTCTTTCAGTGGAACATTGAATGACACCAGCTCCAACAGGTAGAATGTAAAGCAACCTTTATAGATGGTGGGGGATTGGGGGTGGGAATAAGGGTTTCTCCTTGGTCTTGACCTCACTGCACTGTTTTTGTCACATTTCTCCAAGTCCCCTGGACACATGCCTATTTCCAATGAGGATTCAACAATTCACAAGCAACCAGGTGAAAAGCTGACCCCTTGGAGAAGAACTGGCCTGTTGGAGGACAGTGAGCTAAAGAGAGAGGTCCCGGGTAAGAGTGACTCTGTGAAGGAGCAAAGCCAAGAAGATGAACTGCAGCCCCTCAGTGAGTATTTATCAGGCAGCCAACATGTTCATGACTTAAGGTGTATGAGTGTTCCTAGTGTTGGAGAGGTCAACCTCTTTCCTGGATCACTGACAGTTTAGCTAAAAGGCAGGGTGAAGCTGTTGATATGTTCTTGTATGGGTCAGATGGAATTGCCTTGAAGCTGCCCATAAAACTGTTTTCCATTGGGTTCTTTCCAGACAAACTCAATGTGGTTTTATTAAGAAAATCCTAAATACAGGTCTCTATTTAGAAGCAGCATTTAGGAGTCTACTGAGATTAATGCTGTGGAATCAAGCAAACAAACAAATAAAAAAGAGAGAGAGAGAAAAATAAAAAGAGAAAAGCAAGCGAGGCTCTGGGAATTATAACTAATTTGTGGACCAGGCATCCTGTTTCTGCCGCCCAGTGCAGCGTGATCTGACAAGGCTGAGTAAATGTGGTTTTGGCTTTGCACTGCTGAGGCATTTAACTGCATCATGCTGAGGTGGACTGAAACTTCAAGGGCATCCAGTGACATATTTGTTTCGTCACCGGTATGCCCACTCCCTCATTTATCAGGGAGCCAATGCAGTATCTATATATTTTTAAACTTCACACCATGGTGTCTGATTTATAATTTCCCGGGGGCAATATTTTTTTACAGCGACTGGCAGGATTTTTTGTTCTTCATTAGGCCTTTTATTAACCCACTGCCAGAGCTCTGGATCTAACCACTCCCAGTGTTTCAGTGATCATATTATCAGTAATAGCATATTTCCTCTGGGAGATATGAATACAGTCTATTGCAGGTGGAAGGCTGAGAGGAGGCAGGGACAGAGAGAAGGAGTGTTCACATTTCTATTCAGGCTCTGCCTTCAGACTCTCCCCACTAAACTCACAGATGTTGCTGACTAGAGATTTTGATGGGTCCTTAACTCCATTTTTATGTCGGTGGCAACTTTATTTGTTATTTGCCAACAAATAAAATTCAGAAAGTTTTATAAATCTATGACATCCTGCTATGTAAAAAGCAGACTTAACCACAATTTGGGGTCGGGGGAGACTCCTGAGTTTTCCTTAAGATGTTTGCCTTTACCTAAGACCAAGGTCTAGATAGTTAATGAAGGTGGACCAGCTTGAAAAGAGATCCATACCATGTAGAGAGGGTGGTTCCTTCCTGTCTGGCTGAAGAACTCAGATGAAAGGAAGTGAGGAAGCCTAAACTTAATTATTATCATCACTACTCTTCCATTTAGAGAAAAAGAAACTGCTCCAATTACAGGGTTAGTAGAATACTTGGGAGAGGTCTCTGTTCTCTTTCCTTACCGTTAGTTACTACCACGTATGCAAACACAGGTATTTCAGGAGAGAAATATTTTGTTTCTGAAAGATTTGAAAGTAAGGAAGTTCCATAAGTTTTCTTGATGTTCTATTTAAGCTCCCAACCACACCATTTTCTTAACTAAGCGTGAATATTTACTAGTAGCGTGGACTTGAACAAGTCACTTAATCTCTTGAAACCTCATTTGTCAGATTTGAATTTTAATAATGATCTGTAGAACATATTTTATTGTGGTGAAGATCAAACCAAACAACCCACTTAAAAGGGATTTCAAACTGTAAAGTACTGCACAATGATAAGCTCCTAGGATATTAAACATAATTCCTACTCATGTAGCACCTCTCAAAATAAAACACAATCAACAAAATATATTGAATTTCTTAGTAGAGATGGAAAACCAGCTAGCTTCCCCCTCCTCCTAATACCTCATACTGGATAACATGATGGAAGAGGGTCAAAGAACATAAGTTCTGTCATTAAGACTTAAAATATCAATGTCCTTACACTTGGATATTCTTTTGATTCCCTGACTCTAGTTTCCACGCCATCTCAATTGTATTTCAAATGGATAAGGAAAATCATAGCTTTATCCCATTATCTTGGACTGTGCCTGTTTCAGTGCATTGAATCTATCTTTCAAGAGCTTCTTTTGGTGAATTAGCCTGAGAAATAGAATGAGAAGCCTTTCCCTGCATATCTGGTGCCTTCCATTATTGATGTGGGATTTCATCCTCTACATATTTCTAGAAAATGTTTTTCTTTTTGAGACACTATGCAGAAAAAAGAACCACTCAAAATTAAAAGTATTTGGGGTTTGGATAGTATTTTTCTTAACTTTTTTCCCCCTTTTAACAGATTGTCCGTTGTATTTTGGCAGAGGCAAAGGGTCTGTGGTTTGGGCAACGCTTTCAGATGTATCTAAGAGATCAGTACTTAAAAAGGAGTTACTTGCTATTTAAATATAAAGAGAAAAGGAGAAGATAGAGAAGAAACAGGAGAACTTTTCATTCATTGGTTTGGGGTTAGCTGGGCTTTCAACACAATCTGTGTGATCTGGAATAGTCCTATGAACATCATCAACAACTTTCATCTGAATAGACATCACGTTAAGCTCCTGGAGCTTGTCAGTAGATCTGTTTTCTCTGACTAATATCTCCTAATACTTCAAGATATCTAATTTATATGGTAAAATATGGCATGAGGACAGAGAGAAAAGGGGAGCTTTCAAAGTCCACCTTGACATCCAGTGGATATCCTCTTTGCAAATGCACAGAAGCTTAGAAGTAGCTTCTACCTGACTAATTGAATCTAATAATCATAAAACAAATACACTGACTTAACAGCACTTTCAAAAAGATTCCTTTCCTTTTCTAAAAAGACAACTCTGTCATCAAATCTTCATCCATGCAAGATAAGTATGGCTCTAATTTCAAAGGAGCACTAGTGAGAATTAACCAAACAAGTCCGATAGCAAGTGTTTCCTTGTTATCCACTTAAAAAGTTTTGAGACTTATACTAGACACTATGCAAACTCCTTTTTTATGTATTATCTCATTTAATTCTCACAACAAAAGTATGGGATAGATAGCATTATCGTTCTCATTTTTCAGAGGCTCACAC
Organism: Nyctereutes procyonoides; assembly: GCF_905146905.1. Taxonomy (NCBI): domain Eukaryota; kingdom Metazoa; phylum Chordata; class Mammalia; order Carnivora; family Canidae; genus Nyctereutes; species Nyctereutes procyonoides. The sequence goes on along the minus strand of NW_026575042.1, from coordinate 24,879,879 downwards.
CAGACTGAATAACTTTTTAAGGTTCTATGACCAGTAGCTAGTGGAGTAAGTATGTGATTCATTTTTGTGGCTCTCCCAAGCTTTGTCTCTTAATCACTCCAATCATACCAACTCCTAGGAGAGTTAAATTACAGAAGACACATTGAGTAGCCCCAAAAAGCTCTGCTCCCCCATTGCTTTGTTCCCTTAAGAAGTCCCACAGGATCACTACCACACCCTCTCCGAAGAGTGTCCCAAAAATGTTTGGGTCACCCAGTACTTTTGCCTTTGGCTGTCGTTTTCCCACATGCCACAAGGTGGCTCAGTGTAGAGTGACCTCCCCTCTGAGTGTGAATGCCCAGAGGGTAGAAAAGGCGTGGGAACAAATTGCTGCATCTTGTCCTAACAGATTTCACTGGCACCAGCTCATCCTATCTTAGAGGCTTGAAGAGCCACACCCAAGCTGAAAGCTCAAAATTGTGCTCATTGGACTCAAAGGGAGACTAATTTGAAGTTGGCTCAAATTTCTAATGGGAGTCTTTGTAAGCACCTTTAGCCTCAAGAGACCAGATGCTTATTGGAGATTCTTTCTTCAAGTGCACACATTAAAACCAGAAATAAATTATAAAATTTCAAGTGAAGAAGTCTGGCTTGATTAAAAAACAACACACACACACACACCCCAACTAGCTGCCAGTAGAGAACACCTGGGTAAGTGAAAAGCCCCTCAAGCAATAGATGATAGAGTTTATAAAGAATGTCAAGGTTTGCTAAATTGTGATCAAACTCCCCTCACCCACTCCTACCCCAAACACACACAATTCCACCTTCAACATTTGGAGGATGAATTCTTTCAGAAAGAAAATTCTGTTCAGCCTATGGAAGAGTACCATGGGGTTTGCTCGTCGCAGAGGCTGAAATGAACTCTTTCACCCTGTTTAAATATTAAAAACAGAAAAATCTCCTGATACAGGCAAATAGGTCACGGAGTGCCAAAAAATATATCTGAGAATACATCTGCTTTTGAGATCAGGACTCCTGATCATACTCTGTCCATTCTGATTTGCTTTATTGCTCAAATGTGAGAGTCATCAAAATCCTAGCACAAGGAATAACTCACTTGCCCAATGCCTCAGGAAAGGGAGATCCCTTCAGGGTAAATGAAATTAATGTCCTGTCATCCAAATGGGTGATTTTAGTCTCATTGTGGTCATCTTTTGCTCTGAAGGAGTAAAGGACAGATCAATATAACCCATGCATAGTATGTACAAATGATTAATACCTACTCTACTGATTGAAGAGGATGGAGTGAGTAGGAAGACATAGGTGGCGTGTAGAGGCTTGGAAAGAGAAGATAAGAGGAATCAGATACTTTCCATTTGTTTGGCAATTATACCTTGAGTTGACCCTGTGCTAAGACCAAATCTTGTCTATCTATTTTATTTTCCTTCTAAGAAACAGCAATATATGGATTATTGCTTCCTTACTATGTAAGGCTATATGTTGCATGATTTGTTGTGAATATCTCTTTTCAGACTGAGAGAAACTGAGATAGAAGAAAAGCCTAGAAAGAGTACGATTGAAACTTTAAATTCTTTACCACTCCCTACTCAACATTGCTCTTCACCTTTCATGTGGCCTCTGACCACTAGATGACCTTGGATCCATATTAATCATATTATAGGTAGAAACCAACCCAATTCAGAACTGGAATTTAGTCTCTCTATGTAGAACTCTCATGTATTAACTGGGGAGCTTTGAGGCAGCCATTTCCTGCCTTATAAATTGAGAGGCAGGGAAGGAATATGGGGGCAGGGAGAGAGAGAACTAGCAGATAGGAGAGAAGCAGACTCTTAGGGATTTCTAGTTCTGTATCTCAGGTCATCAGACTTCATGGGATATCATTATAGCCTCATAATAAAGTCATATTGATTTGTTTGAGTTAAGTCAGTCTCTGCTACTTGCAACCAAAGTTTTCTAATTAATACCAATCTTTGTGCTTTTCTGCTACTCAAGGGTTGGCCAGAGCTCCCTAAATTACTGTGTGTAGAATAAGTGGACAACAATAAAGAGATCACTATTAATCATTCAACCATTTAATGATATCCGATTTACTCCTCTGCAGTTAACCTGTTTGCAGTATTTCTCCAAGTTTGATCCAAAGACCCCCTTTATCTAAGGAATCTGCTTGTTACAGTCCATTCTCTACTGAATCAGACTCACCAAAAGTGGATCCAGGAATCTGCTGAATGATTCTTAAACCCAGTAGAGTTTAGACATTAGTAAATGAAGGAATTGATGTCAGAATTTCTGTTATTAGTTCTGGGAGAATGAATATGCCCACCCACACTTTTGATGCTGAGGTAAGAATTCTTCCACTTGTATTAAGGTACTAAGTGTTAGGGTATTAGGTTTTGTTGGCTCAGGGGCACCTTAGCAAATCTTTCTTCAGATCCTCTTGGCCCAAACATCCAAGTTTACCACTTAGGCTTTTGCTTACCTCCCTTCCCAGTTGGGGTTCTTGACTAGATAGGTTTAGGAGCTTTTTGGATCCAGAACTCTACAATTTCTTCTGGAGGGGATTCACCTGTGCAGCTGCACTTGCAGCAACAGAGAAAGTTAGTTTGTAGTTTCCCTGGGGGCCACTGGCAAGATTTGGTATAAGTTTTGTTTAAGCTCTTTAAAGCATCTCTGGCACAGGACCAAGGAATGGGCTCTGAAAAAGGGGGAAAAAAATCAATGGGCCAATCAATATGATGAATATATGGTTCCATTAGCAACTTCCCGGTCTCTGGGATCTGAATGAAGATTTCTGCATTTTCTCCGTTGCAGGTTTTTTATGGCATTAGGGGAAGCTGTTGCTGCCTGTTTTGAAGATGCCTCTCTTATCTCAATGGCAAGTTTTGGACACTTCCATACTTAGGGCATGAGAGACTTGAAGAGTCTCTTGGATCAACAAGTCTGTTTTCCTTTCTCACCCTCCCAAGAGTTTAAGACTTCTCCAGGAGAAAATTCAATTGCCTCCAACCTACTCATTACCTGGTGACTTCACTCAGTGAATTCATTCCTTTGCTAGGCTGACTTACACATTGACCCTGATTTTTTTTTTTCCTCAAGTGCCTTGTTTAGCCACATTTTATGACTCTGCTTTTGACTGAGGCATACAGGTCAAACTATTACTTTACAAAGGGAGGTTCACAAAGTGAATATTTCTTAAGTAATTCTGGAAACTTGAGAGGAAATGATTAGGAGACACAAAGGCATACAACCTAGTTTGTTGAGCTTCCATATTGAAAAATAATGGCTTTACATAGAACATAAGCACTCTCCAGAGATGTTTCTACAAAACGCACTTAAAGTAGTCAAAGTAGTGCTGCTGAGAAAGGTTTCTGAGGCAGGGTTACAGAAAGAAATTTTTAAACCCTAACCAAACTAAAAGGGGGTTTTCAGAAATGTCCTCTTCTCTCAGAGAGAGGTTAGGTACATACGATAAGTACTGAGTCAACATTTGTTTTTTGCTAACCACTCAGTAAATTCTAGAGCAGAGATCTTACACTAAGCTGTAGTCCTAACAATGAAAGCGGGACCTGTTTAGCAGTTTATGTTTCTATTGTACAGGAGAATGACTTCCTAGCTTAAGTGACTATGCCTTTATTAGAGGTTATTATGATGTAAAGGGATTTCAAATTCTTATGGGTTATAGGGGAGTAATAATTGACTCTTCTTACCTCGCTGTACTTCCCCAGGGAATGCACAACAGACACCATACATGTCACTAAATAAACCTAAGATACGAGACCCTCTCCTCTCAGAATTCCTATAGGATGTAAACATGAGAGAGACTCTGTGCGCTTCTGACCTAGTCACCAAGTTGGACATAAAAAGCAAGTAAAGGAAATAGAGTAGCATGTAAGACTCCAATAAGGTGTTCAGGTAATGGTACTGTGCATGCAATGAGGATGCTGAAGACATCTGAAGTGTCATCAAAAAAAGTAGAACTTAAAATTGTCAAGGACAGAGAGTTTGCTTATAGCAATAATAGGAGATGTGACTAGAACACTACACGGGGACAATGGTGGGCAGAATATTTTGCCCATGAAAAGTATGTATTTCATTTTGTAGGCTACTATAAGTTATTTACTTAAGTTTTAGGCTTCCTGACTGTCTAGGTACAAATGGAATTATATATTTTTTCAAATGGAAAAAAATGGACGTGTGCCAGTTAAACAGGACAAAAGTTGTTTGCTCCTGTTTAAGGGATGATGACTAACACTGCAGACAATGCTTTAAACAGGGATTTTGCTCACCTGGAGTAGGTCCTAATTATTCTCAATGAAAGTCACAACCATACTCTTGACATGTGACTTTGGGAAGACCATTTTGAGAAATCCCATTAATGAGTTCCAAACTTGGAGCTTTCTTTTTTTCTTCTTTTTAAAACATGGAACTTTCTGATGATTTAACTTGATAAAAGGGTTGACATATCCCTTAACTTAACCTCTCCAAACAACAGTTGCCTCACTAAATGTTTCAGGCTTCCAGCAAGAATTGTATAGTAGATTCTAGGAAGCAATTTGGCAGTAACTACCAGAAAGAGCCTTGTAAAAGGTCAGCTCATTGACCTACTAATTCCATGTCTAGCAACCTACCCTATCCATATTACAATAATCTGAAACACATGAAGATGTCCATTTCAGTATTATCTATAATAGTAAAAAAAAAAGGAAAAAACAAGTTTTTAATAGTAAACACAGTAGATATTACACATAATAAAATACCATAAGGCCATTGACCTGATAATAAATAATATTACTGGCATGAGGCTTAGACATAAATGAAATAAGCAAGATGTATATGAAACTTAGAATAGTTCTTAGCATATTAGTGATTATGCACTGGTATTAAGTATTATTAGTAATTGCTATATACAATGTTATCTAAAATACGGAAATGTGTATAGAAAAGAAAAAATATGTTAAGATGCTAATCACCATAGCATTATTACCCGGATTGATCATTAACATGGCATAACTATTAAGAATGATTGTTTTGGTATTTTACAAATTCTCCACAATCAGAGATTATACTTTAATCAAAGAAAAAAAGCCTATGCAATTATAAAGAGAAACTCTCACCATCAAAGCTTAAGTTTGGTTCTCTCTTCTCTCACTGACTAAAGGGCAATGATGTAGTTTAAATATCAGACATGTAAGAAGCAAAGTTGTTTAAAGTGAGAGGAAGTGCTTTGAAGCTGTTACGTCTATGAAAGATTTCTCCCATCCTCAAATGGAGGATGGTAATAGAGGCACTTGAAGAAAGCCCCAAATTCTATGCCTGTTAAAACTGGATCTCAAGAGGTCTGAAAAAACTTTTGTCAAGTAAAGCAGTTGGGGGCTGCCCAGGTGGCAGTTAAGTGACCAACTCTAAAGCTCAGTTTGTGATCTTAGAGTCATGAGATTGAGCCCCGTGTCAGACTCCACACTCAGGGTGGAGTTGGCTTGAGATTCTCTCTCCCTCTCTCTCTGCCTCTCCCATTTATGCTCTCTCTCTCTAAATCAAATAAATAAATAAATCTTAAAAAGAAGAAGAAGAAGAAGAAGAAGAAGAAGAAGAAGAAGAAGAAGAAGCAGCTTAGTTTGGTCTAGACCCTAGCTGCCCGGGTTTAAATCGTGACTCTACTACCTTGAGGTTGTATGACTTGAGCAAGTCACTTAGCCTTCTGTTCAACTGTTCTTTCACTCTTATGAGGTTATTGTGAGGATGAAAGCATGTAAATGTAGAGTGCTTCAAATAACACCTTGGTCTCTGCAAGAACTCAATAAATGTGAGCTATTACTAAATCAAAGGCTCTGTTTCTGAATCTTGATTATAAGTCTTGTGTTGAACTCTGTGGCTCCTCGTGCCCTAGGCTGCCTCTGGCCCCTGTTATATTTTGTCAGCTGTTTTAGCAAGGACATAAAGGAACTCCCTGTAAAATGTCTTTCTAAACTCGGTCAAGAAAGGAAAAAGAACAGGTTCACAATTATTCACTCATAGGCACAAATGTCTTTTATAAACTAAGGACATCTTGCTTATACAGATGATTGGTTAAATAATGGAAGGGTAACTTTAATGAATTAATTTACTAATTATCCATTCCAGCTCCATAAAACAATTGGCCTTTAGTAAGGATGTTGGCACATTATTCATAGCTGCTGAAGGAAGGACTGAAGCCATTGACAAGGAAGACATCTAAGGGAGGTGAGGGCCCAGGAAACAGGAAAGAATCTCAGCTCAGAGCTTGGTTTGACCTCAATACTAACACTTACCAAATAAGAATAGAGAGCAGGGCCCTGTCCCCCTGAATCCCAAGGGGAACATGTTGGAGTTTGTTGAGAAAAATCTAGAATTCTCACAAAAGAGTCCTGGCACTTTGAGTTCTTGAAGAAAATGATATTTGCACCCCTGATTACTCATGAACAAAAATAGAATAGAGCTGCAAGACCATATACTTCTCAAATTTTCATCAATTGGCATTATACCGAAATGCTTTCTTAAAAATAACGTCTGAGGGAGTTTCAAAATCAGATCCCCCCCCTCCCTTCCCACCCCAGTCTGAAATGGAGTCTCTTTGAGAAGCTAGTCATACATTAATTCTATTGAAATATATGCTTCACTTGTTAGTGAAACAAAACAGTTTGAATTCACTAAGGTCACACTAAACCAGGCCTTTGCTCTGAAGTTAAAGGCTCTAAATAGATCAAAACATTCTTTGTAATGCCCTTGAGTGATCCATTTATTGCACTTAACTTTCTCATTACTTAAATGCAAAAGACTAAAGTTGAAGAGGCCAAAACATACATTTGGAAATTTCAGAAAACATAATAGGCTGAGAGAGATAATGTAATACTTCTCCATGAAGAGGAGAGCTTGAATATCTTGATTACAGCTTCCCTACCCATCCCTCACACATTCAAATCCAATATATGTGCTTTTATTAATGCGTGAGTGCAGAGATATGCATAAATGAATATTGATAAGGCAGGATACTGTATATTTATGAGGTTTTATATGTTTTCTCTTTATGTTTTATTTGTATTTATATCCAGTGCTGCATACTGTATGTATGTGTTTATAAGTATAGCAGCTATGAAAGAAATAAGATTTTAATCGATTTCATAATATTTTGCAACCACATATACACTACCATCTATTTCACTGATGTGTATTGCTGTGGGGGGGTATGACACTTTCTATTGGTCTCAGTGAGGACTTGTAATAAATATCTTAGTGCTCAGGCGAGATTTTATAAACAACCTTGTGTTATAATGCAACTGTATCCTTGAAATTTTACATGCATAAAAGTCAGAAATTTGGAGTTGTCATAGTAACATTAATTCCGGCCCTTTCCAAAAGTGCAGTATTTTGTCATATAGCATAAAATGTTAATGCTCGTGCCTCTGTGACTCGGCAGTGAGACTGGGTTATATTTGCCACAGAAATCATGAGTTTGGAGAGCTTTACTGTCGACATTTAGAATCAGAGGCATAACATGTTGCACTAAATTTCCCTAATTAAAAAAAAATACAAGACAGAGTAACAAACTGGACAAAAGGGCAAAGAACAATGATTATTATTTTTGAAATGAATTGAACAAATGGAAGAAAGAAATGAGAAGATGTTAAAACATTTGTTGGGAGGAACCTAGTGACCCAGACGTGTTTATTCAAGTACAGTACGCATTTGAACAAAGACTCCAGCATGGACGTTGGTGCATTTTGCCATGAATATACAGGTCTCTGTTCTGGATGAACAACATCTGGATAAAATACTGGAACAAACAAACAAGGCAGAGCGCAGAGCGTCTTGGTCCCTAGGGATCTGCAAGAAGGAAATAAATAATCGTCTTTTGGGGGCAGGATAAACAAATACCTGTCGCTGATTAGGACTGGCCTTTTGATGTCTTTTCTAGTTCCATGACTCTATGTTCTTTAATGAAAGTATTTCTCAATGTGCATATATAGAGAGCCTAAAGATGTGAGCTGGATGCAAAGGTCATGTAAATTGCCCCAAGGAAAGAAAAGGGAAAGTTCCCCTTTTTTTAGCCAGAAGCCCAGAAATGGCAGGAGTGGGGGATGGAGAGATGAGAGTGGCTTGTGTCTCCTCTGACTGCCTGGTGCTGCTGGTAGAGCCTCAGATGAAGACCCTTTGTTTGGCACCAGAACTCAAGAGTGGCCTTACCTGAACCTGGAGCTAACCGAAGCATATGTGCTCTTTCACAAGCACTTGTGCTCAGAGTTTGATTCCTTTGCTGGTCCCATCTCTGTAACCGAGGTCAGGCCAGCGATGGCAGAGCAATGCCATGTCTCCATTCTTTTTTTTTTTTTTTTTTAGATTTTATTTATTTATTCATGAGAGACACAGAGAGAGGGGCAGAAGCATAGGCAGAGGGAGAAGCAGGAACTTGATCCCAAGACCCCGGAATCACACCCTGAGTGGAAGGCAGATGCTCAACCACTGATCCACCCAGGCGTCCGGCCATGTCTCTGTTCTCTCTAGAACGTAAGTCAACGTACCCCCTCCTCATGCTCTGTTCTTTCTCCTAATGTTCTTACTTGCCAGGGCAACCTTTTCTTTTCCCCCTCTAGTTCTCATTTGCACAAGAATGCTTAGCCAGAATTCTCTGAGAATCTGTGATAGTACTGATTGGAATCACAAGGCTAAGGTTTCCTTCTCCAATGAAAAAAACCATTACGTCTTTTACCTTTGTGTACTATATACTCTATTCCTTTGAGTTTAGAAAGCCTGGCTATTAGAATTGGTGCATGTATGTTAAGTGGTGGCTCCCACCTCCCCCTCCAAAGAAAACTTATTATATTGATGGTGCACCTTCATTGAAGACATCCTAGAAGTCAGGGAATGCAGTCATTTCAATGTCCTTCCCAGTCTGGTCTTTCCAATAACTCTGAGTTAAGCCACACATGATTTTGAAAAAGATGCCTTTTATTTATTTTCTTTCTGAAGTAGTTCTGGTGCATGATGCCGTACTTGTTGCTGTTATTACTGTTATTATTTTATTTTATTTTCTTAAAAATTTTACTTATTTATTCATGAGAGGCAGAGACATAGGTAGAGGGAGAAGCAGGCTCCTTACACGGAGCCCAATGCAGGACTCAATCCCAGGACCTCAGGAACATGCCCCGAGTGAAAGACAGACACTCAACCGCTGAACCACCCAGGTGTCCCATTACTGTTATTATTTTAATTTTAGTCACCAGTTAATTCCCAAACCTGCTATAGTCTGATTCTGCCTCCCTCATGCTCCTGTAGGAATCAGAGGTCCCCAAGGATTAGGTCACCTAATATCCACCATCCATGGAGATGTCTTTGTATTTGTGTTTCCTCTAGTCTGTTACCTGTCCTCCTCTGCTGAAACGGTTGACCACTCTTCCCTCCTCAAACAGTTTTCCTCTTTGGCTTTCCTTCAGCTAATCTCTACCCACAATCTACCCCCCACCCATCTTAAAATGTCCCTTCTTTCTGGGATTCTGGATACACTGTTCCTATCACCTACTTGATTATTTCACTCACTTCCTCAGCTCTAATTGTCTCTATATCTGCACTGTCCACCGCATACGGTTCCTTAAACTTATTTTCGTTTTTATTTTATTACACATATATATTTTTTAATTTAAATTTTACTTAGGTAACATACAGTGCAATATTGGTTTCTGGAGGTTCTGCGAATTTAAATGAAATAAATTTAAAATTCAGTTCCTCAGTCACACTAGCCACATTTCAATTATTCAGTAACCACATGGGTTCGTGTCTGCCATATTGGACAGCACAGATATAGAACAATTTCCTTATTGTACAACATTCTATTGAATGGCCTTGGCTCTCTATGCTGACAATTCCCAAATTGCATCTGAAGTCTAAAATTCCTTCTGAGGTCCAAACTTAAAGTTAACAGGCAGATACCTGTAGGGTGGGAGCAAAGTTCAGCATTTGGTTAATTCAGGTGTTTTGGCTAACATGAGACATTAAACTTTTGTGTTTGGAAGTTGTTGGTAGCGATGGTTCTTAACCTGTTCTCTGCCAAGGCATATAAGATAAATGACAATCATTTGAGCCCAGATTTTGCTAGCATCCAAAACATCTTACTGGTAGGTAATGTTCTATCTATACTGCTTTGAAATCATTGCAGCTATTCACGATATGATAGCAATGGCCTGCAGCTTAGAGAAGATGGGCTGTCAATGGAAAACATTTTCAGAACCAGTGGAATATTGACTCCTCTGTGTGCTTGCTCCTCCTGCCTCACACACCTTGAGCTTCATCATCCTTCCTGAAATCTCCCTGAAACTAGTCCTTCTGTTCCTTTTGTTGCTATTCACAATATCAGCTTGTCCACCTCCCCCAGACTGTGACCATGAAGTCAGCTTTCTTCCTTCCCTTATCTTAGGCATATAGACATCCCAGACCAAGGTTTTCTGGCTTTATCATCATGCCCTGAATCCCTTCTCCCCTTCTTGGTCCCATGGCTCCTTTGGAAAGTCAAGCCTTTATGATCACTCTGCTGGATGACTGAGTGATCCCTTTTCTCACCAAACCTCCCACCTTCCGCTGAGTAGCTGCTGCAATCATTTTGTCCCTATTTAAAATATTTCTCTGGTTATGGAGGGCCTAGTGCTCCATCACCTGGTGCTCTAGTGACTGCAGGTTACTTCCCCTCTCCCATTCTGTGCCTTTCCCACCCTACTGCCATTTCTTCCAAACAGTTCGTGTCTTCACAATACCCATCACAGCCCTTTGCTTGATGAAGCTTTTCCCCCCAATTTCTTTGTTTTTACACCCCAGTTGCTTGTGATCTCGAGCTCTTTAGGGAGGCCATATTTATCTATATCAGGAGTCAGCAAACCCTGGCCCTTAGGCCAAATCTAGCCTTCTTCCTGTTTTTGTACTGCTTATGAGCTGAGGATGGTTGCTATGCTTTTAAATGGTTGGAAAGAGCAAGAAAGAGAAAAATAATATACTGCAGTACGTTAAAGTTATATGAAATTCAAATCCCGATGTCCATATGTAAAGTCTTATGGGAAGGCAGCCAGGCCTATTGATTGACATATTGTCTATGGATTCTCTTGCCTATAATGGCAGAGTCCAGTAGTGATGACATTGACTGTATAGTCCACAAAGCCTAATTTGCTTACTCCCTGGCTCTTTATGGAAAACATTTGACAATGCTGGTCTACACTCACCTTTACATCTGTGTCTATATACAATTTTTGAAATACCCAGGACACTTTCTTACATCTCTATCATTGTCACTTGGGTAAGTTTACCTAATAGTTGTTTGTTTACTCGTCTTTCCTACTACCTGACAAATTATAATATCCTTGAGAGCATGCATATTGAATTTATTATTCATTTTTGTGTCCCTTGCTAGCACTTAGCACAAAACCTTGCACATAAAAAGTGCTCACTAAATATTTTTATTGAAGTGATAAAATATGGTTTGGTATGCAAAATCACTTCATGCTTAACTTTGGTGTGAATTATAGCACATTATGATATGCATGATATGTAATACGTATATACAACCAAATACACACACCGTACACATGTACATGTACAGTTATTTATCACAAAAAATGTAAATATTTATATCTGCATAGTGTTTAAAAACAGAAGCTTGAGATTTCTATAGAGACAAAATTGATAAAATAGCATGGAAATAGATTGCAATGTTTATCAAGTATGGACACGTATTCCAAATATTTTATATTTGAACTGTCGCCCATGCTCCCAATTGAGTTGTAGTATTTTCCTTATCTGATAAATCCTTAATCCTATTGTAAGTGGTGGAAACAATTATTCATTTGGGCTCTCATATCTTCAGCATATTTGTTCTTGTCAAAGAGTGTGCCTTTGACTATCAGTTAACATATTTGTTGGATGAAGTGATAAACAAATAGCAAAAGTGTGCCGGTTGTGGGATGATTTAACACTACATAACGCTTGTTTCTACAGTTCAAAAAGTGTCAACGACCTATCTTTCATAGAGCATGTGCTTTGATTTTTGCCACATTGGCAAGAGATTCAGCTACGTAATTTCTTTTGGGCTCCTTTGGCCAAACTGTGCATATGTTTTGAGAAGAATGGCAGGAGTTCGACATGTGTACACGGAACAGAGCCACATTAGTTGACACTCCAAAAGCTTGGACCCACATCCTTGGCCCTGGGAGCATTGTGGTCTCATCTCCGGAGAGCCTCATAAGAGTGGATGAAGAAAGAGGCAAAAGGGAGGAAAGATTTACATTCGGAACCCTCTAACTTGTGTGTAGCTTGAAGTGTTAAGGGTTGAAGTAGTTTGGCATGTACATATGAAGCATTTTGCAGTATTGGACTTTGAACATTTGAGTTTGGGAATAGTGTGAGTCCTCTGTGGCTTTTGTTCTCAACCTTTTTTTTTTTTTTCCTGCAGAGGTCACATGATATACAGTCATTCACATGCAGACATTAGCTAGACTTTGATCCCACCCTTACCAAGGCCAGGTGTTGTCACTATGCATCATCCCCCAACCCTATCAATTTGTAGAATGGAGATAGTTGCCCACTGGATATGGATAATATGAGCTGTGGATTGCATGCACTTCTCCAGGTTAATGGCAATCCCGCCCCCTCCCATCCACCTCTACTCACAACAGCATGTTGGAACCCAATTAAAGGGATGATTTGAATTCAAAAGTTTTTGCTAATTTTAGTTCAGTTTGCTTGTAATAAGAAAATGCTGACCTTCCATAAGGGATATCACATTTGCCTATACAATCTGGTTGAGATATACTGATCTATAAAAGCAATTTAATCCTGTTATCACAGTTATCAATAGCTTTTGAAAATATTTGATTACACAAATAATACTTATTGATCCAGGGACAATGAAAAATAAGTGAAAGACACTTGCACACAATTACACTAGCCACAGATTCAGCATTTAAATAATGGGAATAAGAAATGCCTTTTCATCAGAGGTCCCAGTGGGTCTGTTGATTTTTTCCAAAATGAGATTATATTATGCCTACGAGTTTTTATCTTTTTATTCTATAGTATACCTTAACCATATTCCATATCCTTTAATACACATTGAAATCACAAGTTTGGATAACTGCCAGCATTCCAATATATGGATATACCACAGCTTGTGTACCCAACTCCCTGTGATTGGACACTGTGGCTATTTCCCATTTTATTGCCATTAATGTTATGAGAAATCACTGTGTGTTCATCTTTTCATACTTGTCTAAATTATTTCCTTAGAATAAAGACTTGGGAATAAATTTGCCAATTGGAATAGTAGTAAAATCCCCACCCATTGAACATTATTGCCAACTTACCTTCTAGGTAATTAGTACCTATTTGCATCCCCAGCAACAGTGACAGCCCTTTCCTTACCTCCTCCACCCTTGACCAGATGTCATCATTATAAATATTTTCCAGTTTGAAAAAGAAAAGGATATCTTACTGTTACTTCTACATTTCTCATATCATTTATGAGGTTAAATGAGTTTTGGGTGTAAGTGTGTGCATAGTGACTATTTTTCTTTTGGATATACTGTGTAGTGGTTAAGATATAGGCTTTGGAACTAGGATGTGTGGGTCCATTTCTAGTTGCAGTATTTATTAGCTCTGTGACCTTGGGCAAGTTACTTACACACCTTATATTTCAGCTTCTTCAGTTATAAAATGGAGAAACCAAGAGTGCCTTCCATACCAGCTTGCTGGAAGGAATGTATAAGATATATTATATACACTACCTTAGCGTAGTTCCTACGATATAGTAAATACTGATGAAATGTTAGAGGTTGCAAGAGAAATTTTCAAAGCATTAGTGACATCCACTTGTATCTTCCTAGGTTATGTTGGTATGGTGATGAGTTAATGGACTTAATCTGGCTTGGTCTAGTTTGATGAAAAATCTAGAGGTGCCTGAGAACTTCAAGTGTGGGCACAGCTACAAGCTGGTCTCAGAACCATACCAGAGTTCCTGCATAACCCTGGAATGAGAGGAACCCAGGGTCTTTCCATTCTGTATTTCTGAGATTAGATAAGGATTGAATTTTCTTAGAATTTGCCTATGGCTTCTTTCTATCAGGTCCTGTAAGACTTGCCAATACCTGAATTGAGCCCTACTGTTTAGGAAAGAAACACTGGCCAAGGAAGAAATTGCCTGTGAAGGAAGCAAAAACACTGCTAGGGCCAGAAGTCTAGTTGAACGGTAGGAGTCTGTGGGCTTATGGGCAAAGAGGCCAAAGTCCTAGCTTTGCTGATGGCCACAGAGCCCATGTGGCCATGATTATTTTAAAGACATTTCTTAATCCTGTGAGAACTTTTCATCCATCTGTGTGATTTTCGATGTAAGTGACCAGCTGCTTTAAAATAGACTAAGCATATGACACGGACACTGGGTACATCTTGAGAAGCAGGAGGGAATTCATTCACTTAAAACTGCATCTCTGTCATTTCTGCACAGTTCACCCCTGAATTACCTTTCACCAAATCATCTCATGTTAGTAGGAAAGACTCCTTCCACTCCACTCTTATTCTAAATGAATGGCACCCTTTCCTCCCTGGGCTAGTTTCTTCAGGCTGCCCCTGGCTGCCTTTTGAGTGCCATTTCAATCTGGGTTGGTTTTCATCAGGATTGCTGGAGATTAAGAGAATGAGACGTTTCAATGAGGATGTATCATACCTTGGAGTGCAGGTGAGAAAGGACTTCAAGAGATTTTGAACCTGGCTTTATCTCGATTTTCTAGTGCCGACCTAAATGCAATCAATGAGCCAGCCTAGTTAAGAAATGAGTGATTTGGGAGATTCAGGAACACTTCAGACTGGATCAGGTTATTTAGCACAGGTGTTTTAATAATTGTAATATAGTGAAAACCCTCACACTGCCGGTGGCCCTCAGACTCACAGTGGGTGCCGCCTGCTTGGGCCCAGGTCTGTCCTTGAAGACAAGGGGAATTGTGAGCCTGCAGTAATTTCAAAGCCATGCCTCAGACTGAAAGCCGAGATAGTATTTGAGTTCTGGCAGCCGCTACACCTTTGTCTGGGCTGAGCTTGAAGTCTGTGCTTTCTGGAGGCATTTCTTTGTAGCTGCATTTACAATTAACACGTTGATAAAGAGGGATAGAAGGGAAGACTACACACTATATGGGAATCAGAGAGACTCCCGAATGCCACTCATTGCATTTTTTCCCAAGGAATCTCAGGAACACATGAAGCACAGGTGGCGACGTGACGGAGGGGAGGGTGAGTGTAAGGGGGGTGATAATTGATGGGGGCCCGGAGTCCAGACCGCAGCTGTCCCCAGGTGCACCCAACTGCATCTGTTCTTCACTGAGGTACTAGGCGGTAGCAGGTTTTGGATTATTTAAGCAGGGGAAAACAAATCAGGAAAGTTAACAAAGCTCTTGGAGGAGGAAGGTGAGGAGGTGTGATTGCCACATCTGAGGAAGGAAGCTTTCGGGAAGAGAATAAATTGCATCAGGGGGGTTGGCAGCTAGTATTAGAGACACCTCCCTTCGTTTTGCCCCTGAACTCTGTGGTTCTGAAAAAGGCATGCAGGTGGAGGCTGAAGACTCCGTGGCTCCACGCTGTCCCACTCTGAGCAAGTGTTGGTTTTCATCTTGTGGTGAATTCGTGTGAAACATGGATGGGAATCACAAAACTGAGATGAAGTTGTACCCTTTCTGTCTTCATCGTGCTGCTTCTCTTTTCTTTTTTCCCTTCATCTTTATTGGGACTACAGGAAGGAAATAGAACTAGCTGCAGCTACCAGGAAGGTTCTCCCAAGCCAGTGTTCCCCCCAAGTCTCCCTGATGCAATGATATTGGTAAAAGAAATAAATTCATTTACTGGATGTGATACTTAATGCAGGCCTGAGTCTGGAGTCCCACTGTCTGTCCTGAGTCAATGAGGAGGAAGGCCAAATTGACAACATTGGAATGATGGGAAACCCAGGCCATTTGTCATCCACAATTCAGATCATATGATATATTTTGAGATTTCTCCTGACATAGTTTATATTGGAAAAATCTTGAAAGGTCTTCACAACGTAACAGTAAAATCTGACTGTGAGGAAAAACTGGTTATTTCTCTCTTTTTTTCCTTCCTTATTTTTTAATGTAACTTTTCAAAGGCAATGTTAAGAGTTTACCTGCTTTGATTTATGGGAATATAAAGACATTGTAAGAGAGGTTAGGTCAGAGTATAATTGGAAGTTTTCTTACTGTCTCATGATGCTGCCTACATTAAGTGACTTTGGCAGATAATTTTTTTCATGAAGTAAGTGGCTAACCATTCAGAGGAAGTGGTGCTGAAGGAGCAGCATGGAAGATCCATGTAAAGGGTATTCTCGTACCTTAAAAGTGTATGATGGAGAATAAAGTGTCCTGGATGCTGAACAAATCACTGCAAGGGGCCAATTCCTCAGGAATTCCTAAGGACTTCTAATAACTATTTACTATAATATCTGGGTTTGAGTTACTTTTATTCGTCTGCATTAATAAAAGAATATCATTTGGTATATTTAGTATATCCAATGTATACATTTTAGCTGTATAGAGCAAATATTAAAGGGTTTATTTCAAGAGGAATGAGAACAAAGTAGGTGGATTCAGTCTAGGGAATGCTTTGAAATACGCATATTCACTTTAGGCCAAGAAGCAATACTTTTGTTGTCAGCGATGTAACCCAGGCAATTTTGAACTTTTGGTACCGATGTTTAAATAGTATTCATGATTGATGCTTTGGTAAACTTAATGCATCCATCAGAGAGCATGCTTTTGGCTGCAAGTAACAGAGTATGCTATTAAAAGTGGAATCAATAATGAGAAGAATTTATACGCTCGAAAACAGGAGCACTGGAAGCAGCCATTTCCAGGATTTATTAAATCAGGGTCCCAGAAATTCTATCTGTCCACTCACCCATCTTCAGTTGGTTGACACTTCCCCCTGGTTGGTTTCCTCAAGGAAACAAAATGGTCTCTGTGGTCTTAGATGCTACATCCTCATACAACCATGAAGAGAAACAGATAAGAGGTAGTTTCTCCTTTAGTGTCTTTTTGTCCAGGAGGATAATTTTTTTTTTCAGAAGCTCCCTAGCAGATATCCCTTAAAGTCTCATTGGCCAGGGTTATATCACACACCATTGCCTTAGCCAATCATTTGCAAGAAGAATGAAATTATTGAAAATAGCTTAGATGATTCAAGACATTGTGCATAATAAATTTTGACACAGCTGTTTTCATCTTGGGACACTGTTATCTGCCATATCCACATTTCCTGATCTGAAGAGAATAAATTTAAAAGATGATTATTGTTCGATAATAAAAAGATGTTTTAAAAAAGGTAGAAAAACTATCTAGTATCATGCATACATAACACCGCCATGTGTTAAGCTCTAAACTCCACATTAGAATAGGAACTTTCTATCTTGTGCAATGTATCTCCAGTACATGGAATAGTGCCTGACAAGTACTAAAAGCTCAATCAGGATTTGTTGAAGAAATAAATCCTTGTTCCATATCCATTCCAGAGCCCTGCTGGGTCCCTTACTCATGTCCTGATTTTCTCATCCATGAACTTCCCTCCAACCTTGGTCCATCTGGAAGTCCTAGTGCAATCTTCAACCAATACCAAGCCTTGCCCACTCCTCACTCCATCACTGACACCCTGTCCATTTCTCTATCCAGCTCCAGTGTAACCTCACTACCTCTCTATTTCCAAGGGCTGTTGACAGTATTTCAGGTGTCCATGAACATTTCTCACACCTGTTAAACTCTACCTCCCTTAGAGTTATGCCACCTATGAAGCTGTTTGGGGTACCTCGATCAAGGCCATAGAGGCTGGTACTTTCCCTCCCAACAACAACAACAACAATCACTGATGCTTGTACACAGCTTGGGCTGCATCCTAGCTCTCAGATCTCAGACTTATCTCAGTGGGGCTGGGTTTTAGCTGTCCTCACAGCCTCAGGATCACACTGTGCTTTTGCCAGAAAGACCAAGAAGGCTCCTGTTCTCACGGTGGCCCAGTTTCTCATATAAGCAGCAAATAGGAATTCTTCTATTTATTGTCTCCCAGTATTCTCCATTTTCTTCCCATGAGACACTGAGCCACCGCCTGAGTCTCTGGGGCCAAGGACTGCCCTTGGTATCACAAGTCACTACCTTTCCACCCTCTTTTCTCATTTCCTAACACACAACTGTTTAATTTTAGGCACGCTCAGCTGGAAATGCCAACAACACATTTATGGGTTTTCCTTTTCTCCCTTCCCGGAAGAACTTCAGTGCTTACTGCACAGAGACCTGTAATAGGTATGAGGTATCAGAAATACCTGTAGAAAGGACTCGATCCCTAGCTGTTTTAACATCTCTTTCATTCAGGGCTCTCTGATTTGTTAATGCTTGAGCAATGCTGAGTGCCATCATGAGTGCTGTGGGTACCCTCCACACATCCTCGCAGTAGTTACCTCTATAAGCTCCCAAAGCTGCTTATGCAAGTGCTTTGTGCTCTCTCCGGAGAGCCCTTCTTCTGGTCCCTGGAGGATGGGTGACCCAGCCACAGGGCAAACTGGAGATTTAATGTCCATAGAAGCAGCTTTCCACAGGCACACAGAGGAGTTAGCAGATAGTATCCGACCCCTGAGGACCCTCATTTGGGATAAATCTGAGGTGTGTTTCCAGACTAGTTCCCACAGGTCACCAGGAGCATTCTCAGTTGTCCACAGTGATTATCTCTGTGAAATGCACACCTTACTGACTTCTATCTCTTTTGTTTCTCTTTTTGAGGGTGAGGGAGGAGCAGCGGGAGTGGGAGAGAGAGAATCTTAAGCAGGCTCCATGCTCAGTGGGGAGCCTTTCACAGGGCTCCATCTCATGACCCTGTGATCATGTTCTGAGTCAAAATCAAGTCAGACGATTAACCGACCCAGGTGCCTCTTGTCTCTTTTCTTGTTTCCCTTCCCCCTACCCTTACTAGTTTTCTTGGGATCATGTTCCAAATATTCTACTTGCACTCAACTCCTTATGTCAGAGTCTGGTTCTGGGGGAACTAAATTGAGAGAGTATTAAGCCAATTTGGATTAACTAATAAACCCCTCCCTTTCAAATGTACTTGGATTGAAATTGGAGTTGTATCCCCATCACGGACCAAATTCAAGGGAATTCAGAGGAGTATAATTTCTGTGTGTTAATTTCAGTAAAGGGCATGAGATATTTTGGAGACAAAAATAAATAAATAAAATAAAATAAAAGACAATGCGAATGTGAATATTTCCAAGAATAATACCTTGAGTTTTTGTGACATTTTCTCCCTTGTTTATAAGACATATTCCTACAATATAAATGTACAGGAGGTTTTCTTTAAAAATTTTGACTTTCTTATGTAGTGCTTCTGTTGTTGACAGTAACTCCAACTGCCTCTTGTTTGGTACTGAAGTTCATACAACAGACTATGAGCCAAAGTTAGTGATTAACTGTTTTGAAAGAATCTCCCAAAATACACTTGTTTGTAATATGTCTTGCTTTTGTGTCTCAGGTGTAAAATAATTGGCATTTCATGCCCAATTTGCCTTTTGCAAGCGATATGTTATGTACGTAGGACTTAAGTATCTTTGTAGGACTCAGATTTGGAGTAGTCTTTCAAGGTATTGCCATAATCCCAATCTACCTGGAGGAGAGGATTCTCTTTTACCATCTCTACTTCTGTCCAGGTCATCATGAAAATGCCCATTTTTCCTTCGGAAGTAGACTAGTTCCATTTAAAAAATAACAATTCATGAACTATATTTTATTTTCTCCCTGAGTAACATTCTCTAATAGGAACTTCAACTGTATTTTCTCTTTTGCAGATATATAATGATATTCTTAAGTGATTCTAAGTGATTTGAATAAGTTAACTGAACTCTGTTGCTTTCTTTTGATGGTATAAGTTGAAGACCAAAGCAGCTTATTTTGACATACTCAGTTTGCTGTGTCTTTATTAATGTACATATAATTATATTAAAAATCAATATATATTTAAACATTATTTTAAATGAGAAAATGTACACAACAGGCACCCCAGTTATATACTCAGTTCCTGAGCATTAATCTATTTCTGGCTGTGGGAATGAACCTCTGACTATGGACAGAAGGGTTCTCTGAGATTACCTTGCCTCAAACACCTAGATCTTTGACCTGTGAAAAGTCCACTGTCCCCTTTTGGGCACTTCAGTTGTCACATTTGTGTCAGGAATGGAATTCTTACTTTCTCCGAATCTACTCATTTTTTAAAAAAGATTTTATTTATTTACTTGAGAACGAGAGAGCCGTCGAGAGAGAGCATGAGCAGGGGTGGGGAGGTTGGAGGGGCAGAGGGAGAAGCAGGATCCTTGAGGAGCAGGGAGCCCAATGTGGGCCTCAATCCCAGGATCCTGAGATCATAACCTGAGCTGAAACCAAGAGTCCTCAACTGACTGAGCCACACAGGTGCCCCTGGAATCTGTTGATTTCAGTGGCTCTCCTTGGATGATTGCTGTCATGCACTTAATCCATGCAGACATGGGACTCAGTGTCTATCCTTGGTCCCAAGACTGCCCACACCCCACTCACATCACAGTTCCTTAAAACACTCCCTTTGCTGTGTGTGGAGGACTTCATTGACTATTCAGGGCAATAGAGGGCATCTATCTCACAGAAGCACGATCATTTTATATTAGCATTTTAGATATCCTTATACATAAATGTAATTTCAATAATCCCCCTCCCCTGGGTATTTCAGTGATCACACCTCCCTGCAAGGTGCTCTGTAATCAAGCTGTTGATCTGCTTTCCTGCTCCTTTCCCCTTCTCATCAATCTCAGCGAAACAAGCTCAAATTTACTTCACCTTATTCCAGTGAGAATTCAGCTGAGCTTTTGTTCTTCACTCTTTTTCTGGGGGTCTTTTCACACCTAACTGGCCTGTTAAGGGATTTTCCTAAACAGAGATAGTTTCTTCCCTAAGAGGAATTCTGGTGCCAGCTCTAAAGATATTAATTAATGTTTCTTTTACTCTGCTTTATTGCACAGTTTCAAGAGCTCTGTAACTGGTCTTCTCACATTCTGTTCTGCACCAAACCAGTCCCCGTGTGCTTTTTAAAGGTAAACTTGATCTTGTCACACTGATCCTCTATTGAAAACCTTCTCATTGCTCTATTGTTCAAAGCTTCCTTCATGGTGTTGTCTGGGAGAAGGGAGCAACTTCAGTAGAAACTTCCCCTAGAACCACCTCTCTAGAGAAAAAAAAAAAAAAAAAGCCTTCATCTGAAAAAAAAAAAAAAGAAAGAAAAGCAGCAAAGAGTGAGAACTTAATGCTCTGGTGAAAACTCATTGTCACTGAGGGAAGAGAAAAACCCTTCTGCCTCTGGGGGTGGGGAGGTGGGGCATGCATGCCAGGCTCAGAATGCAGCTGGGGGAGGGGCAGGAGGCTGTGTGCACTGCTCTCACCCCACCACCCAGGGACACTGGGCCTGCCTGGAACTGAGGATTCATCAGAAACCGCCCTGTGTCTTCTACCCTTCAGCCCCAGGCTAACAAACGTCAAACAATGATAACCTGTAGTAAACCTGGGACAGCTGCAAGAGTCAGTCTCCCTGGAGGGCAGCACAAAGCAGACTCAGCGGCAGGAGAGAAGTGGACACTGAGGAAATAACCTCTGACAAACTAGCCCCGGCCTGAAGAGAAGGTATGACTCGCAGAATTTGAAGTCTGAGGTACAATGAATATAACCAGAGCAATAACAAATCCTGTACGCAGCCAACTTGTGAATAGGGCATACAAACCTCTGACCCCAAAGGCCCTGCAGAAGGAAAGGTGTGCCCATCTCCAAGCACGAAACATACCTACCTCAGTATTTACCAGATAAGCAACTTTCAACGAAAATCATGAGACATACGCAAAGGCGAGTCATTATCAAGGCAATCATCAGAACCAGACTCAGATATGACACAGACGGTGTGTTGTTGGCAAAAAGACAAACACGTAGACCAGGTGGCTAAATATGAAGTTTAGAGATAGAATCACATATAGTCAACCAACTTTTGGGCAAATATTCAAAGGCAATTTAATGGAGAGAAGGTGATCTTTTCAACAAATGGGGAGGAAAAAAGCCTGATGTCCACGGGCAAAAAAAGGCGGCTTGACACATACCTCAAACATTGCAAAAATTACACAAAATGGATCATTGACTTAAATGTAAGATACAGCACCATAAAGCTTCTGAAAGTAAATTAATGTGATCTGGGATTTGCAAGTTTCTTAATTATGAAATCAGAAATATAGACTAAAAAGGGGGAAAAAAGAGATAAACTAAATTTATCCAAACAATAAATTCTTCCTTTGTGAAGGACATTGTTAAGAGAATGAAAAAAGGGTCATAGACTGAAGTAAAATATTTGCAGACTCCATCTCTCATAAGACACTAGTATCCAGAAGGATAAATAAATCTAAACACTCCACAATACAAAAACAACCAGCCATATTTTAAAAGGGCAAAGATCCCAACTGACCCTTTACCAAAGAGGATACATAGGGGGTAAACAGGCATATGATAATATGTTCATGGTCAGTTTTTAGAGAAATGCAAATAAGGATCACAATGAGACATTATAACATTAGAATAGCTGGAAAAAAAAAAAGCCCACAAAACTGGTGATTCCAAAGGTTGATGCAGTGTGACTGGAACTCTAGTCCCAGTGGAATACGAAATGGTACAGTTACTTTGGAAGACAGTTTAGCAGTTTCTTATAATGTTAAGTATGCATTTGGCATAGAAGTTACCAATCCTACTTTTAGGTATTTAACCAAGTGAACTGAAAACTTATAATCACCCTGAATCATGTATGTGAATATTTATAGCAGCTTTATACATAATCGCTAAAAACTGGAAACAGCCCAGATGTCCTTCAACAGAAGAATAGGTAAATAAGCTGTAGTGTATCCATAAAATGGAATACTACTCAGCACTGGAAAGAAATAAACTACTGATTTATGCAACAACACGAATGAATTTTAAACACAGGTTCTTAAATTAAAGAAGCCAGATATAGAAGTCCATATGTTGTATGATTCCATTTATATGACATTCTGGAAAAGGCAAAATTATAGAAATGGAAAGCAGATCAGTAGGGGGGAGTAGGAGGGGTTGACTATAAAGGAGAACAGGAGGGAGTTTAGGGGTGATGTTCTGAATCATATTGTGATGGTAGGTGTGTGTCTATGCATTCGTCATAATTCATAGAACTGGACATCACAAAAGATGAATTTTACTTACACAAATTAAAAAAAAAAATAGCCAGGATGACAGCAAGAGCCAAGAAGGACTACAGACTATGACAAACATGTGCATGACATAATTACTAAAAGTGGTGAGGAAGAAAGGAGCTGACCTATGTAACTTTGGAAAACCATATTTAAAGTAGATGTTTTCAAGGGACACCTGGGTGGCTCAATGGTTGAGTGTCTTTCTTCAGCTCAGGTCATGAACCCAGAGTCCTGAGATCAAGTTCCACATCGGGCTCCCTGCAGGCTCCCTACAGGAGCCTCCCTTCTCTCCCTGCCTATGTCTCTGCCTCTTTCTGTCTCTCATGAATAAATAAATAAAATCTTTAAAAACAATTTAAAAAATGAAACCAGATGCTTTCAGCCTAAAGACCAAAACTGTTTACTCAAACTATTTACTCCAGTTGATAAATTGGTTTTTCACAGGGGTATGGGTTAGCAATCTACTTTACATGTATATAAGAATTGAGCAAATAAATATATATATATTGTAGAAAACAAATGCCAGATTTCTCATTGCCAGAGAAAGAAGTTTATGAATAAACAGGGGGAAACCTAGAAAGCATCTTGTGGTTCTAGATGAGATTCAGAGATGTCAGTATGAGATTCAGAGATATCATATTAAAATGCTTATATTAATGTGTATACAGTTAGGTAAAAAAATGAATGTAGATACACAAATGTGTGTGCGTGTGTATCTGTGTGTGTATTCATTGGTTGGTATGCATCCATATACTCCTTGGGAGGGCCTAGTAGCACTGATACCCTAGCAGCAAGAAATGTACTTAGCACCCAGAACCTGGTTTCTAAATACCATTCTCCAATAAAAAGAGATGTCCTTAAAGAAAGGGCCAACATAGGGAAAATACAAGATGAGACCAGACCATCTTATGGTTTCAAGAAGTAAGAAAGTAGAAAAAAAGTCAACAGAATACAGGAATCAGTAACCTTAAAGATCTCCCAATGGCCAAAGCCCTAATGATTTGAACAACACAAATAAATATAGTATGGGTTTATGGTCCCAAGGATAAAATACATATTGATGAGTCCATGCTTATTAAGTAAGTAAGATAGGACACTTCTTTCTTACAAAGAATTTTCAATTAATAAATATAAACAAAATGAGGAAAAGAGAAAATCACCACAAGAACATTATAGTAAAAATGCTGCAGGCAAGATATACTGATGGATGCTAAAATTAGAGGGCAGCAGTTTAAGGAGAAACTTTTGCATCACCACAAATTATGTCTCCGAAGTATTTATTAATTACTGTGCTGGTTGTAATCATACATCCATGAATTCTTGGATAGATCTCTCTCCAAAAAGTGGAGCTTATTTCTTCTGCCCCCTTGTGCAAGGAGTGGATGTAGTGACTCACTTCTAATCAACAGAGTAGGGAAAGGGAAAAAAATGGTAACTCCACATTGGAGAAACCCGAAGAAAACAATCTTAACCAAGTCATCATGGTCAACACCACCAATGACAAAGAATATTGATATCATGTACTTCTGCATCAGATGTGCCGAGAAGGCACCTCACACTGGTAGTCTTCCCCAAATTTAATCATTTCAGTTAACATGAGAAAACATCAGACAAACCTGAATTCAGAGACAGTCTACAAATTATTGGACCAGCATTTTTTGAAAGTTCAAGGTCATGGAAAAGAGTGATAAACTGAGAAACTGCCACAAACTGGGGGAAACAAAGGAAATGCAACAACTAAATACCATGTGGAGCCTTGGATTTGAGCTTGGATGGAAAAAGGACCTTAATGGAAAACTGGTGAAAGTTGAATAAAATCTGTCATTCAGTTAATGGCATCGTACCAATGTTAATTTCCCACTTTTGATCATTATACCATGGTTGTGAAAAGTGCTAATATTAGGAAAGGAGGGGAGGGTGTGTATGGCAACTCTGTGCTATCTGTACTCTTATCTCAAAAGAAATCATTGATTTTTTTTGAAAAAGGAATGTAACTTTTTTTTTTTTTAAGTTTTGCACCTTGCATACATCTAATTGTCAACTCTCTGTTTCTTGGTCCTCAGTATGATCTTCAAATGGCTACAATGGGCTATTTTCTTTCTCCCAGAGAACATTGATCTTGAACTATGAATAATCTTAGCAGCAATGGAATAATAACAATTGTAGTTTACATTTATTAAGGGTTTACTACATATCAGGCACTCTGCCAAATACTTTATATAGCCATCCACTCATCTCCATATTCACACTAGTCCTATGAGGACATTTTATAGATGTGGAAACTGAGGTAAAGAGAAGTTCTGCCCAAGGCTAGATAATTAGTAGATGTTGAGCAAAATAGAATTCAAACCACTAAAGATGCCTGCCTCTACAACCAGTGCTAATTATGATAATAATTCAAGTAATTAATATATGCTACAGCATCAACTAATTTTTTTTCTTAAGATTTTATTTATTTATTCATGAGAGACACACACACACGCAGAGGCAGAGACACAGGCAGAGGGAGAAGCAGGCTCCATGCAGGGAGCCCGATGTGGAACTCGATCCCAGGACTCCAGGATCACACCCTGGGCCAAGGGCAGGTGCTAAACCGCTGAGCCACCCAGGGATTCCCCCAGCATCAACTAATTTATTAAGAATGCTGTTTTGTTGAGCTGCCTGTGAAGTAGTCATTTTCATTGTCTCATTTATTGATGGGGATACTGAATCCCCATTCAGGGGAAAAGTAAGCACCTTGCTAGGATCTAGATCCAGTGAGCTCCAGACTTCCCTCTTCACTCTAATGTTGTCTGCCTCAAAATTTTTACAAAGATGAGTGAGTCTTTCATTCTTGCTACTGCTAAAACTCAGGGCTACACCATATACATTTTTTAAATGATAAAAACTCCATTCTGATGTTCTCCCTGACTTCAGATTGTTTTAAAATTAAAACAATTTAAGATTTTTCCTTGTAAGTCCCATAGGACCTCCCCTGAGGAGGCAGCTGTGGGAACACCACTGGATATCATGATAAGTGTCTCACAGAGTATTTTGCATCATGACACCATCTAAAAACTAAAAACTCCCTACTGACCTGTCTGTGTTGCAGGCAGTTTTTTTTTTAAATCAATATAAACAGTTAGTATCCTTTATGTCAGAGGATCTTTCTTTCAACAACCAAACAACAGAGCCATCCAGCAGAGGAATTTTCTTCTTACTTCCATACTCTGAAGTGAGCCCTGAGGTAAACATGCCAGCAAATACTCTCTTAGAAACAAACAAATAAACAAATACACCACAAAGAAGAGAGGATGGCATGAGGACAGATTAAAAGTATTTTTTAGAGTTAACCAGCAGAGAAACTCTTGTGGTGGCAGGATAAGGATTGGGTTGCCCTTGCCACATGTTACCTTTTGGCTTTCCAATTTTTGAGTCCTTGAACTGAACATCGGGGAGCCATTTTGCACAGGAAGGGGATGTTATACTCAAATTATGGCTGCCATTGATCTAGCTAACCATAGCTGGAGTTTTTCATCTTCATTTCAGTAGGGGTGGCTCTGCCAGGAGAGTGTTAATCCATTGCCAAATGTAAGAAAACAATGGTACCATGTAACTAAGCAGCTAGGTATCGTGAGACCAAGGACACTGAGGGATGATGAAACCAGACTGGAAGGCAAAGTATCATGGGTATGGGACACAGACTCTACTTGAAAGTAAACAATTAGCCATTGTTCACAAAGGGAGCTGGATGGGAGCCTTTTTTCACTCCAAGTTCTTACTTAATACCCCTCATTTATGAGTAGATAGGAGAAGGGTATTTAGATGGAGGCAACCATATAACAGCAGCAATCTGTGTTTAGTCATTTAACAAATATTTATTAAACACTCACCATATATAAGACATTATGTCTGATGTAAAAATAGAATTACAAGACAGTGTCTGAATTGGAGGAACTCATAATCTGGTGGGGAAGGAGGACTTGTAGACAAATAATTGCCATCCACATGATATGTCCCAATATAAATGTTGGTACCAGTTTATCAGAAGGACCCAAAGATCTTCTATAAAGATTTCTTTTTCCCATGGGAATA
The DNA here is from genome assembly GCF_905146905.1 of Nyctereutes procyonoides. Lineage (NCBI taxonomy): Eukaryota > Metazoa > Chordata > Mammalia > Carnivora > Canidae > Nyctereutes > Nyctereutes procyonoides. The sequence continues at coordinate 24,852,503 of NW_026575042.1, read as the reverse complement.
AAATAGTTATTAGTGTTCCACAATATTTGGTAAGATAGATCTACATACATCTGCAAGGACGGTGCCATCTATTGACAGACATAAAATTAATTTGAATCCAATTCATCTCATGTTAGTGCTTATTTTTGGCTATTCAACATAATTAAGCCAACTTTCCTGCACCATTAGGCTCCTAAATAGAGAAAGGCCTCCTCATCTACTCCTAACCCATTTTTCCCAAACCCACCCCCAAATGGCTCCTTCTGCTTCCATCTACACCAAAGTGCCTATGTTCTTCAAATAGATTTCTTTGGTCATCTCCATCTTTTGCATATACTGGATCTTCTACTTGGATTGTCTTCATAAATGCCTAGAAAAACCCAATCTATTCTTGTAAGAGCCCTCCCAATGTTATCTTTTCTAAAAGCAGCCTATCTGGAAGTAAAGTCTCTCTTTGAATATCTAGCATGCAATACTTATATTTCCTTCATCTCACTTATTACACACTTCCTTAGGTTGTAGTTATTTCTGCCACGAAATTAAACATCATATCAGACAAGGTCCCATGTAACTTTTTCAAGAGCCAGCATGGTAGCTGGGACGTTGAATGAGTTCAGCACATTTGGCAAATAAATGCCCTTATGGAAAGAGATGATGAGAAGTTGCTAGAAAATTTGGACTTGGCCAACTGTGAACAAGTAAAAAATGCTCCAAAAAGAGTCAAGATTACATTGCAGAATTACCTAGCAAAGAAAAGGAGTGAAGGGATGCCTGGGTGGCTCAGTGGTTGAGCATCTGCCTTCACTCAGGGCATGACCCAGAGTCCCAGGATGAGTCCCATATCAGGCTCCCCTCAAGGAGCCTGCTTCTCCCTCTGCCTATGTCTCTGCCTCTTTCTTTGTGTCTCTCATGAATTAATAAATAAAATCTTTTAAAAAAGAAAAAGAAAGGGGAGTGAAGACATTAATGGCCTTCTCAAACATCTGTTGGGACCCGTAAGTACTGCGCTTCATGAGCGAGCAGCCCATGCAGTCCCATAGGGCTGCATACACAGTTTATGCTCTGCTATTGCCATCTTGAAATTCTTAATCATTTTCTAACAAGAGACCCTGCATTTTTATTTCGCACTGGGTTCTATACACAATGTAACTGGTCTTAGGTCCAGTTTAGGAAGCAGTTTTAAGATTCAGAAAAGTCAGTTCTTAAGTAGAACATACTGGCCCCAAATTTATAACGTGGAGTTGAAGAATCAAAGGAGCCAAAGTGATCTGCATTTTGTCCCTGCAGAGGCCATAAGAATATTATTACCACTTTTTTCCTTTCCGGGTTTTTTTTTTTAAATTTATTTATTCATGAGAGACACAGAGAGAAGCAAGATACAGGCAGAAGGAGAAGCAGGCTTCCCTGTGGGGAGCCCGATATGGGACTCCATCCTGGGACCCCGGTATCACAACCTGAGCCAAAGGCAGATGCTCAACCAATGAGCCCCCCAGGTGCCCCTGTTATGATCATTTCTATTAGTATTTCTTTTTTACTTTCTTTCTTCCCTGGATCCTTTGTCCCCTTGGGACAAATGCTGTGACTCCAGCTAGCTGGGGACAAATGGATATAAGAAGATATATTAATTTGCTAGGGCTGCTATAACGAAGTACCACGAACTGGGTGGCTTAAATTATAGAAATGTATTGTCTCACAATTCAGGAGGCTGGAAGTCCAAGGGCAAGGCAGGGTTGAGTACTTCTGAGGACCGTGGGAGAGAATTTGTTCCATGCCTCTCTCTTAGCTTCTAGTAAGTAGCCTTAGATGTTCTTCCATTTGCATATAGTGTTCTCCCTGTTTCTTTTTACATCTGTACGTGTGTGTCTGTGTCTCAGCCAAATTTCCCCTTCTTATAAGGACACCAGTCATATTGGATTAGAGCCCACCTTAATTACCTCACTTTAACTTGATTACCTCTCTAAATACTCAGTTTCCAAAAAAGGTCACATTCTGAGATTCTGGGGGCTGAACTTATTATACACCTTTCCCCCCCCTCCCCAGGGGCAGGGGACACAATTCAACCCAGAACAGGTGGATCTCTTTCATACAGAATTATTATTATTTTTATATTAAATTCTCTTTTGAATAAGATTGAATTAATTCTCTCATTTTTTTCCTGTGGTATTATAAAGGAACTATGGCTTCTCTATTCTTTTCCTGTAGAATTTTACTATTAAGAGGAAATTAAAGTTTTGCTTTCTCTCACCATATTACAGGAGTGACATTAGGATGTTTTCCCATAAACGCCCTCACTCTCATGACAGCAGGTAACTTACACATCAGGTTGGCTCCCTGACACCTATGGTTTAGCCACATAAGGCAGCCTTCTAGACATGCAAGGGTTCCTATAAGTAACTTAATACAATATGTTTATTTTACTAATGAAGAAATCCAAGTCCAAGAGGTTAAAATAATTTGTTGTAGAACATTCAGCTAATTAAGGGTAGAAGTGGAATCAAAGCCATGTCATTTAATTCTGAATATAGGAGCTTTTTAGTATATCACTTTTTTCATACATACGAGTAAATATCCTAAAATCTTTAGGTAGAAAAGCCCTCAGATACACACTTACTTGTATCCCCTCACCAGTGTTTACAACAAAGGTTATCAATGCTTAAATGCTTACAGGAGCCAGACATATCATGTATCATGCACATGAATCAACCAGGTTCGGTGTCAGTAACAAGGAACTTGGGGCAGACTGAAGAACGTAGGCATTTTCTATGAAAGGGGGGACAGGAGCAACCATTTCTCAGCCCAGCCGCTTATTGCCACATACTGCCCCTTGGGAATAATGTGCTCACTTTTCCAGATCTTCTGTTATTTAAAGGAAACCTAAGAATCTGGATTTTATTTTATTTTTATTTATTTATTAGAGACAGGAAGAGAGAGAGATAGAGAGAGAGAGAGAGAGAGAGAGAGAGAGAGAGAGAGAGAGAGAAAGAAGCAAGCATCTCCATTCTGGGAGCCTGACGTGGGACTCGATCCTGGGTCTCCAGGATCACACCCTGGGCTGAAGGCAGCGCTAAACCACTAAGCCACCAGGGCTGCCCAAGAATCTGGATTTTATTTAGATTTTCCATCTTTTGAATATGGACCAAAAAAAAAAAATCAAATTCTAAGAAGCACTGTGCAAGCTACATAAAATCTGTCAGGGGGCCTGGCTACTGGCAAGACTTTGATTCATATCTTCTCTTTTTACTCACCTGTAATCCCTTTACTCTTCACATGATGCTAAATTTAAGAGCATAGAGGCATCCTCAGAAACAGATGGAATCACCTTTGCTGATGCATAGTCAAGGGTTTCTGTTGGATTTCCCCAAGCTTTCTTTTAAGGCTTTTTATGCCACAAGTCCAAATGCCATCGCTAATTTTCAGGGTTGGTTGTAACAATAGCAAAATAGCAGTCACCACTGGGCCTAAATGATTTGTTACCTTCGTGTTTGAATTTCACAAAACATTAGAAAGGTTCTGTGAGAAGGACATACCCATCTCAGTTTAGATGATGGTTCAAGAGCTCAATGACTTTGAAGGTAAATCTGGGTTCAAATGTTTGAGGGCTTAGGGGCAGCCTAATGCTTAGTGTGCTGTAGCTTGTACAGGTGGTTTATCATGAAAAAGTGACCACGCCAAGCTCGGACTTCACGTATGTACTTTCTCTTAATTCTCCAAGGCAAAGTGAAATGTTTGTTTTTTAATCTTTGATTTTACTGATTGAGATTGAGAGAATAAATCTGTTTATTTCTGTAAAGAGCAAGTCACTCACTCACCCCAGGACAAAAGCTTGTCAGTTTTACTCTCATTCAACGACCCCTTTACTTCTGCTGGATTTTCTACCTGTATACAGCTAAGTCTTTCTGGTTTGTTCGTTAGTGTCTTGAAGGTAGTGTCAGAGGTGTTTTCCATTATGGAAGGAGTGACTCTTGACCTTGGGCGCACTGGATGTAAAGGTAGCATTCCTTAGACAACTTACAATTGAGTTTTTTCCTTTCTTTTTCTCTATTAGGCATGCCGGCACTCTGGTGGCATTTCTCATTCTTCACAGTGCAGAAATTGTGTGGAAGACAATAGGCTTGTTTCTAATTTGGTGTTTCTGAAAGCTTGGCAAAATAGAAATAAGTCTGTATTCAAAAGTTGAAAAAGAGCATGTAAATAGCAATAACTGAAATTTGTGATTAAACAATTAACAAAAAAGAACCCTATGAAGTCATTAAAAGTATAAAGAGGGAGGCACTTCCTGCTTCATCATTACTGGGTTTGAACTGTTATTATTTAACATTGATTGAGCACTGGCCACGTGGGCACCACTCTTCCAACGGCAGAGTTGAAAATAGTCACTTCCCAGTGGCGTTCTCATTGGCATTTCTTCTCAGCAAGAGAACCTGGACAAGTTTTAGGTGGCCTTCTCTAAAGATACAGAAACTCAGAAAGGGAATCTAGACAACACGGTTTTCAGGGACCGTGATGAGGAGAACATGGACTAGGAAACAAAACTAACAAATCTGAATTTGAATCTTGTCTTCTCTCTGATTATCTCTGGGAACATGGGCAAGTCACTTCATTCCTCTCAGCTTTACTCTCTTCATCTGTTAAATGGGAGTAAGGTTATATCTCTTTACAGAGTTTTTGTGGGAACTGATAATCCATGTAAAGTCAGAGAACATTCGAAATACTCAGGGGAAAAAAATAGCCATTTTATTATTATTGCTACTAGCCATCTTCATTTATAACCATCTCATTGTTTTATAATATTGATTAATTCTAAGGATATTTAAATGTCATAAAGAATTTGAGAAAGAGGAATTTAAAGGGATCAGGGAGAGGTGTACCAGTCAGTTAGGATTATGTTATTTCATTTGGCTTTAAGCCAAGCAAATGTTCAGCTGCCAGTTAAAAATGTACCACCTGCCTTCACCCTCTCTTTAATATATTCTTTAAAGTAGCATGGTGGAAGATATCCAGCTACACTCAGAGCACGCCTTTTAATTTGCAGTTTTGAGCATCCAGATTCTAGAAGGAATCCTAGTTTGGGGCCTATAAACAATGAAAGTATTTTAAGGCTTGCACCCAACATGTTTAAAAGGAACACTCCAAAAGACAAATACATTTGTAGGATATTTTGCTTGGGGTTTTTCTCTGTTCAAGCAGAGTGATATTATTTTCCTCTAAGAATAATAACAGATTCAATTAGATTATTTAAGAATGGCTTGGTGGAGATAAAGATATTTTCACTTGTGAGAGATGAACCAAGTTAGGGGAGAGTGGAGAACAAAAGCGCTCTCTCGCAGGAGGGAATATATTTAATGACCTAATGCAAATGTACTCTTTGGAAAGTGCTTGATAGTACAAGTATCATTTTGTAGTGTGCCCTTCTCTCAGCACATTTGCTATTTTATTTTAATGCGCATGATTAGCACTAGTAGTGGAGAGTGTTATGGATAAGAAATTATATAAATATGAGAAAGATGGGGCCATAGTGATTGGGATAAAGCTGAAGGAACAGGCCTGCCAGGTACCCCACAGAAGGTCTTAAATGCCCTAGTCTCGTCAAAGGAACACAGCAGACAATCCAGTAGAGTTCAAACAGGAAGAAAATGCAATGTGGCAACTTCCTCCAAATAAATGGAATTAAAAAAAAATGTCTACTACAGTGCTTGGCACATGGTAGACACTCAATAGAGGGAAACTTCCTGTCATTGGCCTGTTCTCTTTCGGGAAGTATGTCGTCATTGCTGGCTAGTGGAATGTTAGACTCCATATTACATATTAGAGACTCCAGTACTATTCCAATTGAGTATCTATCACACATCACAAACTTTCTGATGAAAACTGTTTTCACTTGCACCATAGCACTTAAAATTTTTTTTTTCTTCCTGGGGAATCATCTTCCTTGGGTTCCTGTCAGAGATGTCTCTAAAGCTGGTCACGTTAAGGGAGGTTTTCATATCTCTCCTATGGCCTTAATCATTTCCCTCCTAAAGTCAAGTCTAAATGGCTGTCTAATGGGAGTCTGGCTGTCTAAATAAAACCAAATGAAACCAAGCCAACAAACCCAAAACACACACACACAAAACAAAACAAAACAAAAAAACAACCAAGATCCTACCTCAAAATAAAGCTTTAGTAATGTGAGAGAGCCTAAGGGACTTCAGTTGTAGACATTTTCTGCCATGGCCTTTGCATGTCTTTCCCATGACATCTGTTCCTTTCCACTCCGTCCTTCTTGAAAAAATCTAGATTGTGCAATGGTGAGGCGTGACCTGAAGAATTCACATTTTTAACAAGCTTCTAGGTGGTGTGAATCTGCTGGTTCATGGATCACACTTTGAATAGAAGGAACCAAGAGGTTCTGTTATTGGGGAATGCATTCAAATTCTAGGTTCTTAAGATTGCATGGCTCAGAGGAACAATCAGTGGTCCTGGCTATTGAACCCGTTATTGGTAAGCCTGAACCATAGCATAGCCATTTTCTTAATTTAAATTTTTTTTAACATAGTCATTTAAAATATATAGATGCAAAATGAAAAAGTCCTTTTTAGTAGGTGAGAGTTTTATTTTTTAATTTAAATTTTTAAAAAAGATTTTATTTATTCATGAGAGACATAGAGAGAGAGGCAGAGACATAGGCAGAGGGAGAAGCAGGCTCCCTGTGAGGAGCCTGATGCAGAACTCGAATCCCAGGACCCTGGGATCATGACTTGAGCCAAAGGCAGACACTCACCAATTAACCACCCAGGTGCCTAGTAGGTGAGTTTTAAATTATCCTTTGTTTTGTTGCCTTTCTTGGTAATTTTCCAAAATATAAGTATAAGATGACAGCAACAACAAAGTTTTATAACTCAGCCATCAGTTGTTACAAATAGATTTTCTATCCCAGGCTTATGAACCATATTGCTAATTGACAATTAAGAATGATGTGCATCTATTGGGCTAGTTTTAATTAATTCTTTCCCTTGGCTGATCAGTAAGTTTTGGGAGTGAGCACAAATGTTGATTTGGAGGGCTGAAGAATGTGTTTATAGGTCTGATTGATAAACTAGAAGGTCATCACACCCAAAGTTATATTTGTGCCCATTTTGGGGAGAATTGTAAAGGAGTGTATTATTGCAGGATAGATAATGGTGGGTTACTTCTACACTTAGCAATTTCATAGCAATGATACAGCTGTGTGCTACGGGAAACCACCCAAACACTTGGCAGAAATAGAATACTAATGGTTCATTTCTAATTAAGTTTATTTTATTTTTTTTCTTGGTGTGTGTATGGCCTTCTTTCAGGTTTGAGTTCTTTCTGTGATACAGAGATGAATGCAGGCAAAATAGGAAGTTTGCAAAGAAAGGCTATTTTTAGTGTTCCAAATTCATTTTTTAAAATCTTTTTCTTCCTTCTCTTCCAACGTCCCCTCATATTGGGTACCTATTGCCTTATCATCTCTCGTTCCAATCTTTTATGCAAGATTCTTAGGGAATAATCTAATATCGCCAATGGAAATATAAATATAAATCAATGTTGTTTTCCAAAAGCATATTTATGTTTAAATTCTTTTTTATAATTTTAAATCGGAAAATGATGCTCCAATTATTAGAAAATTGACTGAACTGATAGGACCAAAGGGACATTGTAGAACTTCAAGTTTGAGGTGATAGTGGGGTAAGGATTTTATTTGAAGACTAAAGTAGCTTTTCTAATTGGCTTAGGAGTTCTTTGGGGTTTAACTAACTTCATAATTAGTAGACAACTAATCAATACCATGTATTCCAGTTTGCCAAGGACTCTTCTTCCCCTCTTCCTAGAAAAGGACTTAAACTTGAGAAGGATAATTCAGATTTAAAAATGGGGTCATACCACATTATACCTGGTGCCATGTCTTCTAATTTTGTTATTCACTCACTTTCTTTTATGTTCTAATGTTTTATTAGAAAATGGTTGCAGGGGGGCATCTGGGTGGCTCAGTCAGTTAAGTGTCTGCCTTCAGCTCAGGTCATGATCCTGGGATCCTGGGGTCCTGGGATTGAGCCTGACATCAGGCTCCTTGCTCAGCAGGGAGCCTGCTTCTCCCTCTCTATCTGCCTGCTGCTCCTGATGCTTGTGCTTTCGCTCTGTCAAATAAATAAATAAAATCTTTTTTTAAAAAAAAGAAAGAAAATGGTTCCAAAAGTAGGGAAAGAGGCTAAAGAGAAGAAAACAAAAGATATGGTATCATTTCATTTATTCATTTATTTTTTCAACAAGTATTTACAGAGTATCTAGAACTAGGTAGTGTGAGGCTACAAAGAATGTTTTCCCCTTTGAGGAGAAAAAAAACTTAGGATTCACTCATCTCAAATTCCTCATTAAAAAACACACACCAACTTCGCATTTGGACAAATATCTGGGCACTATGTCACACAGCCCCACAGGATGACTTGCATGTGCAGACCTATCTACAGAACGTTCCCACTGGAGTTGTGCAGTGCCCAAACTGCTCAGCCCTCTGGGGGCAGCCCTGAAACATGTACTGCAGGGACAATGAAAAAGAAGGACTTTTTTGTCAACAAAATACTTCTTATGAAATTTTTTCTCCTTTGTTAATATCATTGCCACATTCTGTCTCACTGACACAAATCGACAAAAAATTCTATATTGACCCAGATGCTCTAAAATGTTTTCTCTTTAAAAGTTCTTTTTTTATGGATTTTGCACTTCATATGGGGAAAAAAGTAAAACGATGAGAAGAGGGTTTTGAAGTTGCTAGTGACTCTAGTTTTTCATTATTTTTTTTTAAAGATTTTATTTATTTATTCATGACAGAGAGAGACACACACACAGACACACAGACAGAGGAGAAGCAGGCTCCATGTAGGGAGCCTGATGCAGGATTCGATCTCGGGACCCTAGGATTACGCCCTGAGCCAAAGGTAGATGTTCAACCAATGAGCCACCCAGGAGTCCCTAGTTTTCCATTATTATATATTTTAGGGGTATTAAAAGGCAGATCTTATCTCCCAGTTTGGATGGAATCTATTCAGCTTGCCCTCCAGCCAAAAATTATACCCTAGAGTAAAATGTTTGGCTTCTCTTGATGCAAGCTTGATTTAAAAAAAAAAAAAGAAAGAAAGAAAAGAAAAAAGGAAAAAGAGAAAAGGAAAAAGCACAAATTGAGCCAATAAGGTAAAAGGCTGAGTAGATTCTGTTCAGTCATAGTAAACCAAAATCATCAATATATTTTCATTGTGCCCCCCCTTTTTAAAAGATTTTATTTATTTATTTATTCATGAGAGACACAGAGAAAGAGGCGGAGACACAGGCAGAAGCAGGCTCCATGCAGGGAGCCTGATGTGGGACTCGATCCTGGGACTCCAGGATCACGCACTGGGCTGAAGGCAGGTGCTGAGCCACCCAGGGATCCCCCCTTCCCCCCTTTTAAAAAAAGCAGAGCAACTCCTAAGTAAAGGTGGGGTGTTTCACTTGGACCAGCGCAGACACACAGCCGTCAAAGGATGTGTGAGTAATTAGTAATATGAACGCAGCCGTCACATTCTGAGATGTGTACATATCTATCCAAGCAGAGGGGAAATCTTGTAATTAATTTTGAGGCTGTTATGATGTTTCAATTGATTTGGATCAGAAAAAGGAGAACAATTAAGAAGAATCAGAAAACAATATCCCTTTTAGTATTCTAAAGGGAAGAGAAAAATTAAATAGGAGTTTAATTGAAAAATTCTGATCTATATGAGGAACATGGAATGTTGTGTAAAAAGGAATCCTGACTTATTGTGGGAGCTCTAATATTGGGCCAGTATCTTGGGCAATAAAAATCTGAATTCTAACAGCCACAGAGCTTTCAATAGAGTAGGAAGATCAGAAGTCAGAACATTAAAATTGTTTTAGGTACCCACTTAACCAGAACTCTTGCTTGAATAACATCCTGCCAGAATTATTCTATTGAATCGAATATTATTCTACATTAAATTTTAGTATAAAGTATAAAATATTGTTATTATTTTAGTCATTCTGTGACTGTTCATGGGCTATTTTACCTTCTTCATGTGGCTTTTTAAATTATGAAATTAAAAAAATAAATTATGAAAATTAGAATAAGAATACGTGTATGCATAGCCTAGATCCTTCTGAAATGTCATTAGTAACTTATTTGCTTAACAGAAAAAGCATATTGATATGTTTTCAGGCTAATGATAGAGAGTAAATTTTGAAAAATATTAATGCATTCTAAAGTTTTCAAAACAGTGTTCCATATAATAGCTAAGAATTACATGGTGGAAAAATTTGTCTTATCTCTATATACATTTATAAGTTACTCATTACTTGATTAATTGATTATTAAGTGTCCACTATATAATCTTTCTTCCTACTGATACTTCGTCCATTCTTGTAGAAAAATTGCAAGAGTTTTCTTGTGTCCACTGTATTCATAATTACCTTTTGAGCATAAGTCTTTCAGAGAAATGAACTGTAGTTTTCTAGAGCCCCCAAAACCATGTCTCTTGGAACTCCACTTAAATAAAAAATCGTGAGGGCAATACAGATAATTAGATATATATTATATCAAGCAGGAGTTCTACTGCTTAACAGTTTGATTTAACAGTTTAATTTTCTTCTGATAAGCATAGTTGCATGACCTCAAATCTCTTTGAGAGCCAGCTTATTAGAATGATTCTTTATTAATTATCTAAGAAAACCAGAGTAAAAAAAAAAAGGGCAAAAGGTCATGTTTTGAAAAGATTGGTTGGTTGGATTTATGACCAGAAGGAGATATTCTCCTTTCCTGTGAACTTGGTATTTTGGGCTTCTTGAATTCAAAATACTCAGTATCTTGGAAGACAACACATCAGGCAGACCAGACAAGATGAAAAATTGCTTCTGCCCTCAAAAGTTGGTGTGCTAAAAATTCAGTGTATATGACAAAGGAGTAGGTCCTGGTGAATGGTCGATATAGGAAACAATCTGTTAGAATATGCAAAATTATCTCTATTTTCTGCCATGTGTTAGAATGTGTTAGATAACAAATCTAGTCTTATTCATCCTATATTAAAGTATGCAACATACCTTAGGCTAACTGAGAGTGTTGCCTTAGAGTGTATCTTTTCTCAGCTTTTTCCTGGCTCTTTTTTTTTTTTTCCCTCTCATGCCAAAATGAAAAGTCAACTAAGAACTCCTTGTGGTGCATTCTGGGGGGATTTCATGCGCTTTCACATACTCTCAACAACTCTTTGACCATAGGATGAAAATATCTTAAGTAAGAAAAAGTCACTTCACATGAACAAGCAAGATCTGACTGATACACTTAGAAAACTTGAACTGTTCTTATATTCTTGTTCCATCCACTCATCACTGTCTTTTCCTTTTTAGCTCAGGATTGTACTCTTTTCGGCTCCTTACCAGCTATACTACAGACAGATGATGTTTATGACCTTCCTTGAAAGTAGAGTGTAGTGTTGGGTGGCTGTCATTTATCCTGTAATCTATAAAAGACTCTTTGGGCCCTTTCTTCTCTACAAAGTAGTTGTTCTGAGAATGATGTTTGCATTTCAACCCGATCCAGGCGGCGTCAAGCTTAAATTGCAATCTTTTCAAAAAACAGTACCATTTTGAGAAGGGCAAGTTTGGGTTTCCTCTAATTACATAATAAAAGAGACTCTAGGTATAAGATCCCCGGAAACCGGTGTTTCTTCCCTCCAATCATCCCTTACTGTCCTGCCCCTTCATGAAATAACCATGTGAATATACTGCAGGGGCCTTCTTACCTGGTGGCCAAGGCCTCTGTCTCCTTGGCAACTAAACTTTTGAAAGATTACAGGGAAGATGTTTTCTTCAGCCTTGAAGCTGTTTTAATGCTTTCAAATGTCAGAAGAAAAGATTCTGCAGTCCCACGGGTGCTGGTGTGAATGGGGCAAGAGACAACATTTAAAAACATGTTTAGTCAATTCTTCCATCAGGCAGTCACCTTCAAACATGTGTGCAATTTTTAAAAATAAAAAATAATGTAAATAAGTTGTGGAAGAGGTTTTGAATTTCAGCAGAAGGAGACTCCCCCTCTTTCTTGCCTTAAAAACTTTGGCTTTGGGACATCCTGCTTTCCACTACCCTCTCATTGTCAAGGCAATGGAGATTTTCTTCTATAATTGCTGGGGATGAAAAAGGCAAAGGAAGTTGGGTCATTAAAATATGCACTGATTTTCATCTTGAGTGCAAGGGAAATGCAGTTTTTAACATTTTCCCCATTACTTACTAGATCTTCCTTATGAGCCACCACCTACCAAATAACAGTTTGAGGGGAGATTATTTTTAATTAATTCTTAATCTGGACATTGTTTTGAAACAACTTGGTCTAACAGAGATGATATTTTTTTCAAGCTTTTCTCAAATCCCCAGACTCTAAAACATTTTGTTTCCTCGGTATAACCGCAGGTGTGGGAGATGAACTTACAGACTTCCTAGGGTGGCAAGGAAATAGATTTCTGGGTTTTGTTTTTGTTTTTTTAAAGATTTTATTTATTTATTTATTCGTGAGAGACACAGAGAGGCAGAGACATAGGCAGAAGAGAAGCAGGATCCTCGAGGGGAGCCCGAAGGGGGACTCGATCCCAGGACTCCGGGATCATGCCCTGAGCCAAAGGCAGATGCTCAGCTGAGCCACCCAGGTGCCCTTCTGGGTCTTTGTTTAGTCGTTTTATGTTTTTTCTGGAAAGGTGACCTCTGAAGTGTGACTTGATCCATTTCTGCTGGCATCTCCTGCTGAAAGGTATACCTCATGGGATTTGGGTTGTCCAGTTTCAATCTTCCTTGATGTAATCAGAACATTTTAGCCTCCTCTTGATGACTTGGCACTATTTGGATGCTCTTTGGTGCTGTAGATACCCCTGAAGAACAGCAATAGCCTTTGTACTTAGATCCAAACCTGCTTTGTACCTTCATGCCTGCCATGACTGTATATCCCGGGCTTCTTTTCTCATCTGTGGTAATGCAGCCAGACTCTAAACTGACACCCCCATTCTTCTCAGACCCCTGTACATCCTCATTTGGGTTCCAATCATGCCTGTAGAAATCAGGTTTGACCTCTGACCATCCCTCTACTTAGGCCATTCTATACCACCTAGATCAAATTCACAGGCTGCCCCAGGTGAGTGAGCCAGAGGCCGCATCTCAGAGGCCCAAATGTGAATTGGGATGAAGACCTCTTGATGTCTGTGTTCACCTCAACCTAATTTATCATAACATATACCCCTCAACTCCCACCTGCCCACTGCTGATGGAAAACCAGAAAGCAATCCTTTAACCCCATAATCCTCCCTTCTTGCTTCTCTACTTATCTGCTTCATGTCTCAGAGAAATAGGATTCGCTTTCGTTTTCCCTTTTTATCACTAGGCCTTTTCCTACCTCACGCATCTCTTTATACTGTTAGCTTAAGTTTTAATGTTGGGAAAATTATTAGAGAGCTGGGAGAGGAGCTCCATATAAGATGGAAATTTCCCATTCAAGAGCATGAATCAGGAAATTTTTCAAATACTGTACCTACTGATCATTGTGCACAACCAAGATTAAAACCTGAGAGCATCCTGGGAACAGCAACACCGCAAAAGAGTGTGAGGGGGATGATGCCTTAGGTGGGAATAAAGAGAAACAGTGTCTTTAGATGGAGAAAGAAGTGAAGACCATAGGGATAAATAGGTTGGGGGAGTTCCACAGGACAGAGGATGGGAAGAAGAGATCTGAAGGTTTTCCTGGGGCCATCTTGGATTGGTCCAAATATAGAAGAAAGAATATAGGAAGGAAGATAAGGCCAGAGATCAGAGAAGCTGTATCACACATCATGGTGAAAGAAGAGACTAGCACAGATCAGGACGGGACAGCATAGCTGGGAGGTGGGGTCTAAGAGTAGCATAGGTAAATCAGGTGGGGGTCAATGAGATCAAGGCATAGGAGAAACATTTTTTTAAAATAGGTGTGTAGAAGGCATTCCTGTAAGGTAAAACTTACTTAAGGAAAGAGAATCCTTAAAAAATTTTAACAGGACATTCCAAATCGAAAAATATCCCATTTATAGTCAGTACTGTTTAGGGGGGATCTATCAAAAATTATTTTTTATTATCATTATTTTTTTAAATCTCAGTCTAGGTTCCATGCACACCGGCCCATATTTGTCATCTCAACTTTGAAGTCCAATATCAGCAGACAATCTTACTTATAAACAATATCAGAGGGGATCCCTGGATGGCTCAGCGGTTTAGCGCCTGCCTTCAGCCCAGGGCGTGATCCTGGAGTCCCGGGATTGAGACCCACATCAGGCTCCCTGCATGAAGCCTTGCTTCTCCCTCTGCCTGTGTTTCTGCCTCTCTCTGTGTGTGTGTCTCTCTATGAATAAATAAATAAAATCTTTAAAACAAATTTAAAAAAACAATATCAGAGCACTACAATGAATACGTATTAGGTCTTTAGTATATATTTGGCAAATGAATGAAGCGATGAATGAATGAATTATTCCACTGAGTGCTTAAGGAATAGAGGTCTCTAGCCCAACTAAATTTATACTTAAATATTCAGGTGTACACGCCAATTCATTCTCAGTTAAGAAAGGAGTTGATAAGTACCAAGTCATTTAAGTAAATTAGTCATAGAAAAAAAAATCAAAAGGCAGGAAGTATTCTAGAAGTGACTTGTTAAGATATTGCTATGAGATTCTCTATTACCTTACCAGAAAAATAATGACCCATCATCAATACAGGTAATTGCTGAAGTACGTTGATGGGAAAGGGATCTTAATTAAAGATTCTATTGGAAACATATGTGAACCAATCCAATTTCTAGGCCACAGGGCAATAATAACCTTCTTATCTATTATGTTTCTTATTTTTAGGGGCATTTATTGTTTGGAGCAGTACTGTCTAATTGGCCCAAGCACAGAAGAAAAGAACATTAATGCTATTTGCTCTGTGTTTGATAAAACCTCTGTTTGATACAACAGAGCACAGGACCATGGAAAGGCTCCATGCAACCTGACTTTAAGGATGTCATAAGCAAAGACAAGAAGTCATGACTAAGTCCACTGCATGGAAAGATGGGTGTGTTAATATATTTTCTCTCAGGGATTGGTGCCAATTTTGATTTCTTTTGTTATCCAAACTTATTCTCAGATTAAGTAGACTGTTTTATAAATGTCACTGAATCTTAGAATAAACGTGCCTGTCGATGAATGAATAGATTAAACACACACACACACACACACACACACCGAAGTATTATTCGGCCATAAAAAAGAAGGAAAGTCCATTATTTGAGACAACATGGATGGAACTGAATCTGAGGGCATTATACTAAGTGAAATAAGCCAGATGGAGAAAGATAAATATTGTATGTTTTCACTTATATGCAGAATCTAAAAAAGCTGAACTCATAGAAATAGAGAGTTGAGTGGTGGTTGCCAGGGGTGGGCAGGTGGGAAAAATGAGGAGATGCTGGTCAAAGTACAAACTCCCAGCTATAAGATGAATAAGCTCTGGGAATCTTGTGTATGACATTAAATTATATTGACTATAATTAGCAATACTATGTTATATACTTAAGAGTGAAGAGAGTAAATTTTAATTGTTATCACCACACACACGCAAAATGGTAATTATGTGAGAGGATGGGGGTGTTAAACTTGTGGCAATCATTTTGCAATATATATGTTAAGAAGATACATATATATGATATATATGTATCAAATCATCACATTGTACATGTTAAATTTACACGTTACATGTCAATAATATCCCAAGAAAGCTGAAAAAATTAAATTAAAAACACACTTTGTATAAAAAAAAGAAAGTTAAATGGAACTTCTAATACAATATTTAAAAAGTTAAGGAGAAAATTGGTTTTATCATTAGAAGTGATAACACATAAATGCTGAACAATGTACAAATTCTACTGCTTGTAATAAAATATTAAGCCTTAAAAAAAAAAAGCTGGGCATAAAATGCTTTAAATTTTGGTTCACATCCATTTGTCCATGAAGGACGATTTTCTGAATTCTTTACTAAGCTTATGTTTTTGAAATTAAGGTAAAAAGGTTTCTCAACTCAAAACCATAATAGAGTAGTTGCTATATGTTCAGTAAATAGTTCTGACTATGATTCAGGGTATTCTTAGGGGGTTTCCATGAGACAGGACAATAGATACTTTGTGGTTTGGCTTTTTATACTGGTTATTGATAGATAAAACAAGTTCTCATCTACATATTGTTTTCACTGCCTTCTTTTGTAACATTCCCCTAAAAGCATGTTGTTATTAAAAGATTTGATAAACCATGGGCTCAGATTGATTAAACTCTATGGGACAGCTGCATCACAACTGAACCAATGGATGTTTTGTTAAGAAGTATCTTTTAGTGAAATAATTCAACCTGTCTGTGGTTTAACGATATATATCAGAGTTGACACAGTATTTTTTCCAAGCATTTGCTTTTACTATTTGGGAAACACAGTTGTGAACACAAGACAACTTCCCACTGAACTCTCTCATCTATCATTGGCTTTCTCAGCATCTCTCTCTCTCTCTCTCTCTTATATATATATATATATATATATATATATATATATATATATATTAAGAGAGACATTGAGAGAGTGTGAGCAGAGAGGGGCAGAGGGAGAAAGAGAGAGAATCTTATGCAGGATCCACACCCAGCGTGGGACCCTAGGTGGGGCTGGATCTCACAACTCTTGAGATCATGACCTGAGCTGAAACCGAGAGTCAGGTGATTAACTGACTGAGCCACCCAGGCATCCTGGAATATTCTTTGTTTAGTTCTTTGCTTGCTTGTTTTAGCTCTGCTGGCCTGGAGAACAGAGCTGGAGTGGCAAACTGGGACTGGCAGAGTCACTACCTGCCCCTTTTTATTAGTGCCTAGTACTTGGTCCAAAGCTTGAAGACTTGTGAGAGTAGAAGCCAGAAGACCCGCACAGTCTAAGCAAGTGGTCTTTCAAACAAAGCTGTGTTGAGTCTCCTCTGTCACTTGAGAAAAAGGATAGGTACCTCTGACCACACTGCTACATTAGAAACAGAGAGGTGATGGAGACGGAGTCTTTCTGACAGAACTTGGGAGGTGATTCCATTAGCAGTAGTTAACTAAGAGACGCTTGTTGTTTGTGGCTAACTTTAACACTCTCCATCATGAGATACTCTGATGTCAAATTCCTTTTGACCTTTTCTGATAATCCTTTAAATATTTACTAGCCTGGAGATGTTTTAGGGCATGGAAGGGTGAGGGGAAGAAGGCTGACATATCTGAACAAGTGAGTAATTTATAATGGGACTAAAATATTCATAAAATGACATCTCAGATCCTTCAATGAGCACCATCCATTCTATTTCCACTTCAAATAATACATTGAAGCCTCTCAATATTATTTGTTTTACCGTGGATGATGCATTTCTGAACTAAGCAGACAAATACGAAGTCACTACCTTATCTACTCAGTTGATCTCTTTCTCCATCTGGGGTAGGAAATGGACACTCGGTATGCATATAAATAGTAGAAATGAGAACTCTGTTGAGTGAATTCCCCTCCTAAGCCAATGATTCTTGAGTATTACCAGAAGACAGGTCACTTATTTCATTTGGTTACTTGACAACATTTTGCATTGGTTTGTTAGTTTTTGTCTTTTGGAGGAGGGAGGGCTTGGGAACACAGAACTGGATAAATCAAAATCTTTAGTCCATTATACATTTTATAATTGGTCTTTGTGTGGCTTGGTATGATTTAGTTATATAGTGGGTTAATTAATTATTTAAAATATGTAAGCAGTTCCTGCACATTTCAAACAAAACAAAGCTAACCCTTGATAATAATCTATGTCTATGCTCCTTCCTCATCAATTTGTCCTCTCTCTTCCTCAATGGAAGGAAAATCTGAAGTCAGATACAAATAAATAATTTGCCCAAGGTCGTAGACTGGGTAAGGTAGAGATGGATTTCAAGTACCAGTTTGAACCTCCTAACCATTAACTGTAGGTTCAGAAAAATAGTAGTTATGTCAGTGATGTTTTAAGCAAGATTTTTAAAAAAGAAAGAAAAGGAAAAAGAAAAAAACCTTCATGGAAGAGATGCCACAGTATCTCATTGTCAATTATCTATTATAGGATGGTGAATTATCTACACAATAGCTAAGAATGAAATCTATTTTCTTACAGTCCTTTAATTATCTACTAGACTAGAGATGTCTAGTAAATGAATGTCTGTGAGTTGTATGCACTTTTTGCAGACATGTAACCTTAGTTTTCTGTAAAGGCAATGTATATAGTATAGGAGAAGGCAGTAATGTATAAACTCGAATACCCATAAAGCCATATGTATGTATGCTGCTTACGTTTGCTGAGCATTCTTAAACCATTAATCTAATATGCCTCATTTGTGCAGGCTAAACCTTCCATCATTATGTGCCACACGATTTAAAAAATTATCACCAAGTGTCCCCTTTTACATGTTTATCCAAGCAACGTCATCTCCCTCAATATAGTTACCTTGGAAGACTTGGCACTTGCTCCAACAAGGCTGCCAATTTCTTGAAATGCTTTTGGAGCTTCTTTTAATTGGATTTTCACTTGCTACCATTTTAAGAAATGCCTAATAAAACCAATATCATTATTTTAATGTTTCATCTCCCCACACCTCCACCACCCAGAATAGCATCACATATTATTATTATTATATCACTCAAGATTTTGAGCTGCAAGCAACAGAAACTGACTCTTACTGATGTAAGCAGAAAAAGAATTTATTGATAGAAAATTGAATAGCTCATAGAATGTCTGGGGATATTAGAGAACTGAGCTTTTTAAACAGGCAGGGCATCCATGCAGTTAGAAGCACAATCCAAATCATCCCTATGACCCAGCATCGAGAAAGCACAACTGAGTGTGGGGTGTCAAAGTTTGTGACACCATCAGTGACGAACCTGGCTATTGCCGTTGGCATTATGTATGGTGGCACTGCCACTGCCACTGTGGCCTGAAATAATTCTCTCCTATTCCTTCTCCTTAATCTGCCAGCTCCAGATTCAAAATTCCAGTTGGGTCCGTCTGATTGAGTTAATTGCACCATGATCCTGATTTTCAGAACAAGGTAAAGGAGGGTCTGGCTTTATCACCTAATTATTTAGTGTTCAGTGACTTCTCTTCCTATATGGCAGAGATGAAGAGAGGCTCCCAAGTACTTGTGTTCTTCATCATAGTTTACAGTTGTTTCTGATGGCTTTCTGGCCAGAGTCTTTACTTCCCAGGTTACCTTGAATTTTGATATATCTGTGTAACTAGTTCTTATGAATATAATGGAATTGAAAATGATAGTGGCACTTCTGAGCTGATGTGGTTTAGGATAGGTGTGTCTTTTTTGCTTTCTCTTTCTCCTTCTGTAGAACTTTGCTTTGAAGACAGTGAGGCCTCCACAGGAAAGAAGACAGGGGAATCCTGAATCCAGAGTTAAAGGCCACTGAATTCCAACCTTGAACTTCTGTGTGACTAAAAGTAGATTTGTGGAGTTTATCTATTACAGTTATGGTCATTAATTTTTTTCTATGCTTCATACTCAGTTCTTACTGGTATTAATTACTCGACTGACTTGTAACATAGTGATACCTCTAGGATCATTGAAGTTGTGAATGAATGTACCTCAGTAGTGAAAGAGAATCAATCTGTACTATTGGACGGGGACCTGGAAGAAGGTACACGGCATTTATTAGAAGTAGGCTGAAAGTTTCTAAACTTTTCCTGATGTGATTCACAGAGTTAGTGATCCAGACATAGTGGAACACTCCCTTGTTTGTGTCCTATGCTGTCTTTAGACTCAGATGTATTTGTGCCTAGACTTAACTCTTAAATCTGACATTTCCACACTTTCACTAGAATTAATAGCAAATTACTCATGACACTCCCTACAATCATGCAACTCTCAGTAAATCAGGACTCTGAGATTAGTACTTTTCTATGAAGCACAGGCTTCTATGAAGCTACTGAGGAAAGAGGATAGGGTTCTTTTAGTTCTAGGAAAAGAAGTTTCATACTCATGGGCATAAGTCAGCCTATAAAAAGCTCTATCCTTCCACACACACTTACTCTTCTCTATTACCGTGAAGAAAACCTTCCTCCGCCAATTCTTTGGAACCTTTTGTGACATCATAAACCCCTTATAAATATACCTCCCTGTTTTTATTTTGGTCATGTATCTCCTGCTTATAAATGTGACATGGAGGAGACTTGTCAAGCCCCCCAGTGGCTCTAGGCCAAGCATTTTCCCCAAAGAACAATTCTATCTATACAGAATGTTCCAGCCTGCAGAGGATTCTCTTTCTGAATTTCAAATTCTAATATCACTGGCTCCACTTAATGTTTCTTGTTGGCAGGGGAAATGAGATTTTTCTCTGAGGTAATTCTAATTAAATCCACGAGCTGCATTTTACACACCCTTAGGAGATACAGAGAACACACTCTGGGGGCACTTTCCCGTGGTGTCATTTTCCAATGGAATAGCTGTATTGAAAAAGGTGAAACTGCCCTGAGGTTGGCTTTGAGACTGGGAGGTGTTAGTGGCCTGGTAAAATAGTCTCCAGGGTAAGTCAGACTCTTCTGATAGACAGTGATGGGATTTTCCTCATCATCAGAAGCCAGTAGTATGTGGCTTATATTGTATCTTACATGCAGTCTGAATTATATCCTACTAAGCCAAGGATGGATCATGTGGTAGACGATGAGGGAATTTGGCTTTTGATTTCATTCATCTATACCTTCTCCAACTCCTAAAAACATTAAAACAAAAGCAAAAAGAAAAACCTTTGCTTATGTTTTGTCTTAAGCTTTTTGGAAAAGCAACTCCCAAACTTTGAGAGCTCTGTTACCTAAATTGTCTTGGATTTTACAACATTGCTGGCATCAGTAAATGAACAGGTTGGGAATATCCACCCCTGACCCCCAACCCGACCAGAGGTAGTTTAAAACCTCTGGGACTGAGTCACTGCTCTCAAAGGTAAATTTATTAATTAACAAACCTGAGATTTATTATCAAGGATCAAGATTAAGGAATCTTTCAGGTTATAGGCTTCTCTTCTAGAAAATTCATCTCATGAGAAATGAAAAGAAAAATCATACCAGAGGTATAGATCCAGATGAAATCTTCAAGGCCTATAGCCTTGGCACTTTCTCATTTTTTTGCTCTCACAAACATCTAGATGAACCTAGATGTTACCTGCACCCAACTCCGCCAAAATCTGAACTAAGGTGGGGGACACGGAATTGGCAAGGGACATGGAAGAGTGGTGAAAGAGGCAAAAGAGCAGAGCTGAGTTTTTACAGGCGCTGGAAATCGTGGCTCTTCCCTTACTAATATTTTTTGTCAGCTTTACTGAGGTCTGATTGACAAATAAAATTGTAATATATGTAAAGCATATACTGTGATGATTTGATATACACATATATTGTGAAAGGATTTCCCCCATTGAGTTAATGAACACATCCATCATCTCATATATTTATCTTTTTTGTTTTGTAAGAAGACTTAAGTTCTACTCTCCTGGTAAATTTCAGTTATACGATACCTTATAATCAACTACAGTCATGATTTCATACATATATGTTCTCAAACTTTATTCATCTTATTAACTGAGAGTTTAGACTCTTTTACCAGCCTCTCCCTATTTCTCCCAACCCCCAGCCCCTGGCGACCACCATTCTTCTCTCTGATTCTGTGGATTCAACTTTTTTTTTTCTCTTTTTGTAAGATTCCACATGTAAGTGATACCATGCAGTATTTGCCTTTCTCTTCCTGGTGTATTTTATTTAGCAAAATGCCCTCCAGATTCATCTGTCTTGTCACAAAAGGAAGGATTTCCTTCTTTCTTAAGGCTGACTAATATTCCATTTATCTATCTCTATATATCTTACATTTTCTTTATCCATTCATCTGTCAATGGACCAATGGACACTTAGGTTGTTTCCATTCTTTGGTCTTTGTGACTAATTCTGCAATAAACATGGGAGTTCAGATAGAAGTTTCAGGTCTTATGTTCAAGTCTTTCATCCATTTTGAGTTGATTTTTGTGTGTGGTGTAAGATAAGGGGTCTGGTTTCATTCTTCTGCATGTGGATATCCAAATTTCCAACACCATTTATTGAAGAGATATCCTTTCTCCCATTGTATATTCTTGGATCCTTCATTAAAAATTAATTGACCACATATGCATGAATTTATTTCTGGATCTTCTGTTCTGTTCCATTAGTCTGTATATCTGTTTTTAGGCCAGCAACATACTATTTTGGTTATGATAGTTTTGTAATATAGTTTGAGATTAGGAAGTGTGATGACTCCAGCTATCTTCTTCTTTCTCAAAATTGCTTTGGATTTTCAGGTTCTTCTGTGGTTCCATGTAAAACTTAGAATTGTTTTTTTCTATTGCTGTGAAAAATGTCATTGGAGTTTTGTAGAGGTTGCATTTCATTTGTAGTTTCCTTTGAGTAATATGGACATTTTAACAATATTCTTTCAATCCATGAATATGGAATATCTTTCCATTTTTTGTGTCTTTGATTTCTTTCATCAACGAGTTATAATTTTTAGCATACAGATCATTCACCTCCCTGGCTAAATTTATTCCTAAGTATTTTACTGTTTTTGGTGTTATTGAAAATGAAGTTGTTTTCTCAATTTCTCTTTCCAGTAGTTTGTTAGTATATAAAAACACAGTTGGCTTTTGTACATTGATTTGTAGTCTGCAACTTTATTGACTTTATTAGTTTTAGCAGCTTTTGTG
The DNA here is from genome assembly GCF_905146905.1 of Nyctereutes procyonoides. NCBI lineage: Eukaryota > Metazoa > Chordata > Mammalia > Carnivora > Canidae > Nyctereutes > Nyctereutes procyonoides. Next base: position 24,829,703 of record NW_026575042.1, on the reverse strand, counting down.
GACTTTTTAGAATTTTCTATATATAATGCCATGTCATCTGCAAATGGACGATTTTACCTCTTCCTAATTTGGGTGCCTGTCCTTCCTTCCTTCCTTCCTTCCTTCCTTCCTTCCTTCCTTCCTTCCTTCCTTCCTTCCTTCCTTCCTCCCTCCCTCCCTCCCTCCCTCCCTCCCTCCTTCCTCCCTTCTTCCTTCCTTCCTTTTCTTTCTTTCCCTTCCTTCCTTCCTTCCTTCCTTCCTTCCTTCCTTCCTTCCTTCCTTCCTTCCTTCTTTCTTTCTTTCTTTTTCTTTCTTTCTTCCTTTCTTTCATCTTTCTGCCTGCCTGCCTGCCTGCCTGCCTCATTGCTCTTGCTAGGAATCCCAGTACTATTTTGAATAGGAGTGGTGAGAGTGGACATCTTTGTCTTGGTCCTGATTTAACAGAACACCACTGAGTATGATATTAGCTGTGGGCTTGTCAAATATGGCTTTTATTATGTTGAAGCACATTCCTTCTATATCCAATTTATTGAGAGTCTGTACCATGAAATGGTATATTTTGTCAGATGCTTCTTCTGTACCTGTTTAGATGATCCTATGATTTTCATCCTTTGTTAATGTGGTGTGTGTTACATTTATTGATTTGGATTATACTGACCCATCACTACATTTCAGAAGTAAATCCCACCTGATGATAGTATACGATCCTTTTAATGTGCTGTTGAATGTGGTTTGCTAATATTTTGCTGAGGATTTTTGCAGCTATCTTCATCAGGGCTATTGGCCTGTAATTTTATTTTCTCTTAGTGTCCTTATCAGGCTTTAGTATCAAGGTAATGGGGGCCTCATAAAATGAGTGTGGACATGTTCCCTCTTCCATTTTTTTTGGAAGAGCTTAAGATGGATTGGCATTCATTCTTCCTTAAATATTTGGTAGGGGGGCAGCCCGGGTGGCTCAGAGGTTTAGCGCCGCCTTCAGCCCAGGGTGTGATCCTGCACTGGGATCGAGTCCCACGTCAGGCTCCCTGCATGGAACCTGCTTCAGTCTCTGCACCCCCCTCTCCTCTCTGTGTATTCTCATGAATAAATCAATAAAAATCTTAAAAAATATATTTTGTAAGGTTTACCAGTGAAGCTATCTGGTTCTGGACTTTCATTTTTTGGCAAGTTTTTAATTACTGATTCAATCTCCTTACTAGTAATGGATCTGTTCAGAGTTTCTATTTCTTCATGATTCAGTCTGATAGGATACATGTTTCTAGGGATTTATTCATTTTTTTCTAGATTATCTAATTTGTTAAATAGTAGTTTGTTATGATCCTTCACATTTGTGTTATCAATTCTAATATCTCTTCTTTCATTTCTGACTTTGAGTCCTCTTTTTTTTCACAGTTGGTCTAGCTAAAGCTTTGTCAGTTTTGCTCATTTTTCAAAAAAAAAATCTCACTTTTGTTCATCTTTACTGTTGTCCTTCTGGTCCCTATTTTATTTATTTCTAATTTGACCTTTGTTATTTTCTTCCTTCTACTAACTTTGGACTTAGTTTATTCTCCTTTTTCTAGTTCATCAAGATGTAAAGTTAAGCAGTTTATTTGAGTTTTCTTGTTTCTGAATGTAGGCATTCATCACTATATCGTCCCATCTTAGAATTGTTTTTGCTATATCCCAGAACTTTTGATATGTAGCAACTCCATTTTCATTTGTCTCAAGATATTTTTTTCTTTTTCTTTTGTTTTTCTTTGACTTGTTGCTTGTTCAGGAGCATGTGGCTTAATATCCATATATTTGTGAATTTTCCATTTTTCCTCTTGTAATTGATTTCTAGTTTCATACCATTGTGGTTGGAAAAGATGCTTGATATGATTTCAATCTTCTTAAGTTTATTAAGACTTATTTTGTGGTCTAATATGTGATATATCCTGGGAATGTTTTATGTACACTCAAGAAAAATATGTATTTGACTGCTGTTGGATGGAATGTTCTGTATGTATTTATTAGGTCCATTTGTTCTAAAGTAGAGTTTAATTCTAATGTTTCCTTATTGATTTTCTGTCTAGATAATCTATCCATTGTCGAATGTGGGGTATCAAAGTCCCCTACTATTATTGTATTGCTGACTATTTCTCCCTTTAGGTCTGTTAATATTTGCTTTATAAATTTAGATATTCTGATATTGGGTGCATATATATTTACACTTGTCATATCCTTTTTTTCTCCTTCTGGTATTTCTACAATGCATGTATTAGTCAGTTTGATGATGTCACGTAAGTCCCCTAGACTTGAAGGAATGGTCTTGTGTAGGAGATGTACCTTATTGTTCAACCCTGTCCTGGATCTTGGCTGTCTCTTGAAACTTCATGATTATCCAAGCTGCTGTCTTTGTGGTTCCTAATAGTTGAGGGTGTGCCAAGATCCATCAGTGGCCTCAAAGGGAAGAATTGAAGTCAGCACTTAGATGCAAGCTGATTAAAAGCTGGATCCTTAGCCAGTAGCTGGGAAAATTTAAAGTCAAACTCCTACCAGGAAAAAAATGGGGAGATGGGTATCTTTGTCTGTTCCTTCGCACTGAGCCTGAGGTTGGGGGATGCAGAGGGATAGCGATGGGAAGTGCTCACATGTCTGTTAAGAACAGCTTCTTTCTTTGCTATAGTTCTGTTAGACTCATGAATACAAGATCTATTGACTTTCTCAGTTAGATAACTTAGGGGCTTATCCCTTGGGTAGCAGCCTTAAAAGTTGGGACACAAAATGTGAGAGGTTCATTTCTCAGGGAGAAGCTAAGAGTTAGGGGTTCCCTCTCCATTACAGGGCACTGTGATGGGGATGATGTTTATGGCAAAAGTATGTTTCAGCCTTTCCTGAGATAGGATTATTTTCTCAGTTGTCATTAACATTTCCTTTACAAGTAAAGAATCTGATGATGTCATCCTCCTCAACCAAAATCCTATGGCTCCAAAATGTGTCAGAATAAAGTTTGAACTCTCTGTAAGGCCCTTCACTGACTTGTTCCTTGCCTTGTTCATTAGATCCAATTCTTACCACTGCCCTTTCACAACATCATGCCCTGACATATTGAATTACTTAAATATTTTCATATATCTGTCCCCCCTCCCCTCGCTCTCTCCTGCTCTCTCTCTCTCTCTCTCTCTCATTCACCTGGTGTTTTAGTTATCTATTGCTGTGGAGCAAGCCATTCCAACCTTTACTGTCTCAAGGTAACAATGCTTTATTGACTCCCATGATTCTGTGTGTTTGCTGGGTGTTCTGCTAGTCTTGCCTGAGTATTCCCATATGACTGTAGTCATCAGATGGGTAGGTGGAGGTGGAGAGCCTACAATGGTCTGTCTCACATGCCTGGGGCCTTGGTAAAGAAGGCTAGAAAGTTGGGATGTCGCTTTCCACATGGTCTCTTATCATTCAGTCATCTAACCAAGCTTCTTTACCCAGCTTTTTTCCTGGCTATGTTCCAAAAAGGTAGGAACAGAGACTACAGATTTCTTAAAGTGTAGGCTTTAGAATTTCTGCATGTCCTTTCCTACACATTTTATTGGTCAGAGAAAGTCACAAGGGCAGCCCAGATTCCAGGGAGAGGTAGCTTCTATTGCTTGATAGAACAACAGCAACATCCTATTGCAAATGGTATGGACACAGAGTCATGATTCATTGAGGGCCACTATTCAATAACAGGCATAACAGGGACACCTGGGTGGCTCAGCGGTTGAGCATCTGCCTTCGGCTCAGGGCGCAATCCCAGGATCTGGGATGGAGTCCCACACTGGGCTCCTTGCAGGGAGTCTGCTTCTCCTTCTGCTTGTGTTTCTGCCTCCCTCTCTGTGTCTCTCATGAACAAATAAACAAAATCTTAAAAAAAAATAATAATAAGCACAACAGGAACAATCTCCCCCTCACTTGGCTAATTCATATTTGTTACATGGGTCTCTGTTTATAGATTCCTCCTTTTGGGGCCCTTGTGAGCTACTAAACTCTAATCCCTATTATAGCCCTTATCGTAGGCTCTGAAATCACCTGCTTCCCCGTGTGTCTTCTCTATCTCTAGGGCATGGCATAGGGCCTGGCACTGGGCAGAGTTCACTAAATATTAGATAAATGGATGAGACTCAAAGAGTTAAGAATCTTATTCATGATAACACAGAAAATAAACTACAGTATTTCCTTGAAGTCTTCCCTCCAGAAAGGAAGACATTTATTATCAACTTGTTAATAATAATGGTTAATACAGTGGGATGATCTTACCTTAGCTTTTAAGAATCAAGAAGTGATTTCAGGACAGGATCTCATTGTCAGGTCTGTCCTGGGGAAGAGATTGTCCTGGGGATGAAAGCTGGAGTAGAGTTTGCTATTCAGAGTGTGGTTTGGGGATCAGGAGCTTCACCATCACCTGGAAGCTGGCTCGCAGTGAAAAGGTCAGGCCCTGCCCCACATCAACTGAATCAAGAGCTGCATACTCACAAAACCCCCAGGCAATTCCCATATACTTGAAAAGTTTAGAAGCATTGGGTTATATTCCTGAGTGCTCTTTCACACCTACCACAATCATGACTATTAAGAGGCAGTCTCAGAAGCACCCTTACTTTCTTCCAACTAGGTGAGATGATATTTCTCAAGGAATTGTCACCAAATTTCCCCTGGTGACTTGAGTTTGGTCCTCTCAGATTTTGCTTAGTATAAATAAAAGCAAAGCAACTGACACTCTACCTTCTGCTGAAGTTTCTCAGTGGAGCCCTGATGGGGTATTTGTTACTGAAACATTGTCATAATGTCTGAGCTATTTTAGGCTTACACTGTACTTTTAAGTATTTAAATAGTAACAAAAGAATAACGTGTGTGCAGTGTAGGCGAAACCTGTATTTCTCAGAATTTGTGTTGTTACGTTTCCAACCTTTCAATTGTATATAGAAGTGTTTTTCATTTTAACTTTCTTTTTGTTTCTCTTTTTTCATTAAAAAAAAAGAATGAGCCTAAAGAGTGTTATTCATTATAACTAGAGAAGAAAAACACAAAACCACAGGTATGTGAAAGTATGGAAAGAGATGCAAAAAACACTTATCTAAATTTAACCAGGATTTTATTAAATATTCAAAAGTAATCATTTTCCATGTGATACACATAATTGAAACCAACAGCTTCGGGTGACAATCTATTAAGTTTGGTATATTTATTATTTATTATATTGTACCTTATTTTAATAGTTACTATTGTTTAAAACTGCAGAGTCAAAAATTTATTACAATTTCTACTCTAAATGGGTTGATTTTTAAGGGTGAATGTATGTGTTTGCACACATGTTCAGTTTGCAGGATTAACTTTCTTTGGACCCAATCTCTGTGAATTATCTCTTCAGGAACTCCATCAGCTTTTATTAAGACTTGGGTTTTCCAAGGTAGAAAGGGTCCTATCTCTTAGTGGGGAATTCCCGGGGCTGGGGACAGTCCCCTACCCACTTAAAGGCTTTGCTAATTCAACAAGGAATATTGAAAGTGTCATCAAAGCCTGCACAAACACCTTATTTGCATATCTTTCTCATTGGCATCCTGCCAATTTGCCAGAGTTGCCCATATGTTAAGCGGCCCAGTTATTCAGCTTATAAAGGGTTAAATGACTGACTCAGAGAGCTGGTACCTAGTTAGGGAAGGGCACAATCAGAATAAAAATGCCAGGCTCAGGCTGCATGTGTCCCCTTTTCTATATCTGGTCAAGCGGCCTTGAAATGCAAACAATCTAGAGTAGTGCTTCTCAAAGTTGAGCCAGCATCAGAACCTCCCCGCCCCCCACAGCCCGGAAAGTTCTGTTTAAGCACATATTGTTGAGTCCCATTCCCTGAGTTTCTGGTTCAGGTCTGGGCTGGGCTTCAGAACTTGCATTTCTAGCAACCAGATGATGCTAATGCTGTTGGTCCGAAGTCTACACTTTAAGAACAGCTTATCTAGAATTTGGTTTACTGACAACACCTCCCTCCCCAAATTAAGAAAATTACTTGAAGATTGTTAGCAGGACACAGGGCACTTAGAGGTCTGATTTACTTTTTTCTGACAGGCAATTTGGCCATAAAAGCTGTAGAAGTACAGAGACGTTCCCATTGTCTGGTTGTAAGCTCCATTTCCAATCTTGGTATCTTTATCATGTATGACTGCTGAATCATAAAGTATCCAAACTGAGGCAAAGCTCAGTGAACATGGATTATAGGTAGGGTTATAGATTTTGTAGAGGACTACCACGTGAGGACAGGCTCACAGGTCTAATCTGGAACTCAAACTGCTTTTGCTGTTTTCCATGAGTGCTTTATTTTTTCTCCCCTCATGTTGTCCCTCTTTGGTTGGTTCACTGAGCATTTAAGGGGTTAAAGCAGTTCTTCAAGCTCTGAGTGTGAACTACATAGTGTCTTAATAATACCTCTAATACCTGTGCATTTATATGAGCAGAACAAGTGAAAACCTGCCTTGCAGAAATTAGATTAAACAGTTGAAGGAGACAGTCATTTTAATAAGGAGCTTCTATATAAAAACCCTTGATACTTCATTATCTATTTATTCCTCTCAGTCACTCAATTTTATTTTATCCTTCATAATTAAAAAGGAGACAAAACCAAGTCTTTAAAAAATGATCCAATGCCACCGTGTTTTGTGTAAACAATATTGGGTGGATGTAGTTCAGTTTATCTACTATTCTTTCCACTTCATCTTTATGCTTTCCTCCCATGGGGTCTTTCACAGTTTTATGGATGGTAGAAATATCTTGTGATACAGATGCTATTAGTAGAATTATCTCACACATAGAAAATGAGAACACTGCAACATATCAAAGATGAGGCAGTAAGTCTTAACATTTCTTTCCTTTTTTTTTTTTTTAAATCTAGATAGTATTTATCACCTTCTCTGTTCCCTCAGTAGAACATTCATTGGTATCAGAAAGTATTAGCTACTCACTCATTCTCTCATTCTCTCCTAAGTTCCTCGAACCAAATTTTCCTTTGGGGGCTTTGTTGTAAATTTCATTCAGCGTGAAGATTCTTTGAAAGCTGTGATAAATGTTGTACAAGAGTGTCAATGTTACAACAGTACTTATCTCCTCCTGCTCCTTCCAAAGAAGACTGCGTTTGTAAACAATGCATACATATTACTCTTACATATAGTAACTCATTTCATAAAATCTACACAATTTTCAGTGACAAACAACCAAACAACCAGCTTTGAACACTGAACTTTCCAGCATGTCTTTTTCCTTAATAAGCAATTGGGATTTTCTCTTCTTATTGAGTTCTAAGGGTTCTTTATGTATTCTGAATATAAGTCCTTTATCAGAGATATGATTTGCAAACAGTTTCTTCCAGTCTGTGGCTTGTCTCTTAACCTTCTTGATGAGTGTCTCTCATAGCATAAAGGTCCTCATCAATTTTTAATGCACGTTGTTTGAAAGGAACTGTGTCACTGGATATGCAATATTACTTTCTTATTTTTCCAACTAAACTGAATCAGGAACTGCTCTATGGTCTTTTTTCCCATCGTTTTTAGTACTCAAGGGGGTACATCAAATGATTGTTTTTGTCTTATTCAGCACCATCTGTGGACCAGGCTCTATATATTTACTCTTTCTAGTTCTCATAGCTGCCCTACAAGGAAGGTGTTATTGTACCCATTTCATAGATAAGGAACTCAAGGCTCAAGAGGTTTAGCAACTTGGCCAAAACCAAAGGAGGAAGTACCACAGGCTGTATTTGATTTCAGTTCTGTACCACTCTAGACTTTGTGCTTCCCAGATGATGCTAAGATGGGCTTTCTCAGGCATGGCAAAGTCATGGGTCCCTCCACAGTTGGAAGCCAGAATGGAACCATATGAACTTTTGACTGTGCTCTGCTCTTACCTCAGAGAGTTTGCTGGAACAGCTCCCATTTCTTTTCTGGCTCTCCATCTGCTAGCTGTGAAGTAGCCCCTGTTAGTCATCATAGCTAAAGAAAAAATACTGTTTTATTTCAAACAGTTAATATTCATCAAATGTTAATGAAAATACATAACAAATAATTACAACAAACACGGTGTCTGATTAAGATGAAAGGGATGACAATCCTGTGAATTTTTAATCTGAAAAATAGAGAATGTTACATTAATAAGACTTAATTATATCATTAAATATTTAAAATTACCTTCTTTAATAGATTTTATTTTTATTTAATATATTTCTTTTTTAAATGTCTATAACACTTTCATGAGATTGGTACATAAAATTTTATCAGCTGTTATGGCAAAAGAGAATTTTAACTTAATATATTCATCATATTGATCTCACAACTTCCACTTTATTTATTGTTCAGAAAAGCTAATAACCCTTTTATACTTTATTATAATTGATATTTTCTCCACATAGAGTGATAAATAATTAATACCATTACACGGACCTCATGTGCAATACACTTATTTGGAAAAAAATACAACAAACCATCTGAGTAGTGTATTATACATTCCATTTTAATACTCTACACTTACAATTAATGCTACATTTTACAGGAAAACATAATTAACTTTGGGAATCTGTCTTGAAATGACCACATTTAGGCAGCTGAAACTAAGGCAGGGGATCTATTCTAAGCCAGCTCTCTGGTTTTTCCACATTTCAGCTGCTTCTAAAGGATCAGTAAAATTATACACCTATCACCAAGTCTTTTCACACCTTGGGAAAGGTGTTTATAAAAGGGAAAGGATAGTCTTTTGGCCTTGTGCTCTCTATACAAAAATTGAACTTGATTTTTAATTTTTGCTCAGTTTTTATAATTGTATTTTAATGAAAAAGCAACACCTCTCCCCAAATTGTTAATAAGATAATTAAATTCATTTGACCTTTCTCTCCCACATCCCAAGAAGCCTTTTTTTTTAGGGAGGAAGAAAAATGTAGCCATTGCTTCTACATTGCCATGAGTGACTTGATTGTTTGCATCTTCCAGGGAGCCAGATGGATCAAAAGTACTAGGGACGGGATCTGGGTATCTGGGCTGAGATACTAGCTCTGCCTTTCTAGCTTTGTGGTTTAGGGCAAGTTCTTTTACTTCTCTGAACTTTTATTCCTTCCTACTAGATTGTAATGTATGCTCCATGAATGCAGAGACCATATTGGTCTTGTTCATTTTATTCCTCAGGAAGTATCTGAGACATGGTGATATTAAAAATATCTGAGAATGAATGAAAGAATGAATGATACACTTATTGAATTGTAGAACTCTCATGCAGAAGGAGAATTATTGGAAATTTATGTAATGAAGTCAAACAAATTAAACCATTCAATTAGTCTGTTCTGGTTCTGAACCTATAGCTCCGACAAACTCAGCCATGCTCAGTCAGATCAGTCAATAAAAAAGGAAGTCTGGACTCTCTGGCCCCATCAAGGACTATGCCTAAGTGTACTTGCATCCTGATCTCTGGTTTTGTCCCCTACCACGAGGCTTGCCCCTTAAAGCTGACATGTGGGCACTAAAGTTACTCCTCTTTCATCCCATGGATCTTGTTTTGGCTTCTGGATGCCCTTTCCTCAGCATCTGTGTGGTTTTTGTTTTAGATTTTATTTATTTATTCACGAGAGACACACAGAGAGAGGCAGAGACACAGGCAGAAGGAGAAGCAGGCTCCCTGCATGGAGCCTGATGGAGGACTCAATCCCAGGACCCTGGGATCACGACCTGAGCCAAAGGCAGATGGTCAACCACTGCCACCCAGGTGCTCCTACATCTGTGTGGTTTTGCTTCAAATGACCTGTATCCATGACTGACTCACTTTGGAGGTTTGACTGCAGGTTGCTGAAGCCACTTTTTCTACACAAGCAGACTGCTGGCAATGCCTAGGAGTTTTGTCCTGCACTGGCCTCCTGCTTCCTGCTTCCCCTCTTGCCCACCAATAGTAGCTTTTGGTCAATGACTGACTGATGAATACAGCAGCACAAAGCCTGGCTTACTTGCCATAAGCTGGGTAATTTACATTCTATGACTCCCCTATGGAATCAGACTAAGGCTGGCACTTTGTTTGAAATTGTACCTTTAGTCTCCTATTCTCCCATGCTTTCTCCACTTCCTTGGGGGCATTTCTGTAATAAATCCCTTGCACACAGATCCTCATTTCAGGGCCTACTTTTGGGGAACTAAGATACTCAAAGACAAATTTAGCTTTTCATACTTAACCAACAACACTTCTCTGCCTCACCTTTATAATCCATCTGCTAATGTTCACTTCATATAATTATCTGATCCCAAGAGCCCCCCAGGACTGTGTTCTAGCACTGGTCCAAGTGGCCAGCCTCTATTCCTCTGACGTGTGGGATCCAGCTCCTCTCAAGGGAAATGGGAATTCTCTTTTTATATAGTCCCACATTTTAAATACTGCATAGTAGTAGCTTTTTAGCTCATGGCAGCTTATTTTTAAAGAGGTATCTATGAAAGACAGGTCTTAGAATTGTTCTCCAACCTGTAAATTCTGTGGGAAGCATACATATGTCTGCAATGATCAGATCATATTTTGTGAAGCCAATCAGATTAGGGAAGTGTGGGATGGTAATCTTATAAAATCAGTGAGGAAAAGTTAGACACTGGTAGAGAGTAGTCTGCGCATAGCAGATACTCAATAAAGAATATCTTATTCTGGGAGCACCGGTGGTGCAGTCAGTTAAGCGCCTGATCCCCTCAGGTCATGATCTTGGAGTCATGGGATGGAGCCCCACATGAGGATCTACACTCTGGGCAGAGTCTACTGGACATTCTCTCTTCTTCTTCTCCCTCTGCCCCTCCTTCCTGCTTATTCTCTCTCTCTCTCTCTCAAATCAATACAAAAAAACAAAAAACTTATCCTGTGTGTATGGATATATATGCCCTACATATCAAAGATCCAGTGATGGGAAAGAAGCCTGCAAATAGAGTTCCAAAGCATGAGTTATTGATAAGGAAAAGCAAATAGCATAGGAGTTGGAAGTTTCATCCCTAAAGAAAACATGCACTGGAACTGAAGGTTGAGAAAGGGTGGATCAGGGACACCTGGGTGGCTCAGCAGTTGAGCCGCTGCCTTTGGCTTAGGGCGTGGTCCTGGAGTCCCAGAATCGAGTCCCACATCGGGCTCCCCGCAGAGAGCCTGTTTCTCCCTTTGCCTGTTTCTGCCCTCTCTCTCTCTCTCTCTCTCTCTCTCTCTCTCTCTCTCTTTCTCTGTGTCTTTTATGAATGAATAAATAAAATCTTTAATAAAAAAAAAAGAAAGGGTGGATCAGAAGGACTGGTGACATTACAAACTCCATACCTTAAGGTAAGCAACACTAGCCACTAAAACAAACACCAAAACCCCAGTAGTGTAGCACAATAAAAGTTCATTTTTCTGTTCATTCAAAATTTCATGCAGATGTTCCTGATTGCCAAATATCTCATCAGCGGACCCAATAAAATATTTAATGGAAAAAAAAAAGATTTAACGGCCCTGTCTCACATTTTACAAAAAAAAAAAAAAATTAACTCCAGGTGGATTGTGAATATCAATGTGAAAGTTAATACAACAAAGCTTCTAGACCAGGGCTATCCAGTAGAATTTTCTATGATATCCATGTCACTGTCCACTAGCCACTAGCCACATACTATTGGCCCTTTGAAATATGGCTCCTGCAACTGAGGAAAGTAGGTTTTAATGTTATTTAGCTTTCGTTAATGTGAATTTAAATAGTTATACATGGCTAGTGGCAACTAGATGGCACAATTCTAGATGATAACATAGGACAATGTTTTCTTGAAACTGGGGTAGGCAAAGATTTCTTGAACAGGACACAAGAGGACTAGCTGTAAAGGCAAAACAGACAAACAGATACATTAGATTTCATTTTATGCGTATTAGAAGATACCATTCAGAAAGCCAAAAAGTAAAGCAATTTGCAATGCAAAAACCATGACAAAGGACTCAGATCCCATATGTATAAAGAAAACCTACACATCAGTAAAAAAGGAAGCTAACCCCACTTAAAAATGGTAAGAGACTTGAAGGCATTTTATAATAAAGAAATAATCTAAATGGCCCAATGTGAACAGGAAAAGATGCTCAACATAATTAGTCATCAGGAAAAGCAAATTAAAACCACATACATCCATCAAAATGGCTAAAAATAAAACCCAATCTAACAACACAAAATTTGGTGAGAACAAGTTGCTAATAGAAATTGAAGTTAGTGAGACTGCTTTGGAAAGCTGGCAGTTTTTAAGCAAGTTTAACATATACCTATAGCCAGCAGTTCCACTTCTTAGTGTATATGAAAGAGAAATAGGTACATATATGCATCGAAAGATATAAACTAGAATGTTTATAGTAGCTGTATTTATAAGAGCCCAAAACTGGGAATGACTCAAATGCCCCGCAATAGTAGAATGGATGAATAAATTATGATGGATGGAGGCTTATCACTGTTATGTGCATGCACATGATGGAATACTATACAGTATTAAAAAGATGCTATATCACAAGAATGAATCTTACAGGTAGATATTGAGAGGAAGAAAGTGAGTGCAAAAAAGTATATTGTTAATTACTTATGTAAAATTTTAAAACAGGCAAAAATAAGCCATAGTGATAAAAGAATAGCAGTTACCTGTGCGTATGTACATGTGTGTATTTGTGTTGGGTTGGAGAGGGTTGGGAGGCGAGTAAGACAGAGGCCTACAGTGGAGGCATGTGGGTGCTAGTAATCTCTATTTATTAATCCAGATAATGGTTAACCAGGTGTGATTACCATGACTTTACATGGTAAAAATACTTTGAGCTGTACCCTTACAGTTTGTGCACGTTTCTATCTCCATGTTATATGCCAATAAAATATTTATTTAAAAAAAAACTTTATTAAAATTTATGAAGCAGGTCAAAGCATGATGACAAGAGCCTCAAAGTGTGAATGACAAAGAAAGGTCTAGATCAAGGTTTTATTTTCACTTACGTGGCATCGTGTATGGCAGAGCGATGAACTAGAGATTGGGAGAATTTGCCACCTAATCTCTCACCTTTCAGAGATGGATTTGCCTTTTTGTGTTTTTGCATGGATCAAGGGCTCATTTATCCCTTTAATAAATGTGATTGATCACCTTTACCATGTAGTGCTAGTTTAGGGGTGCTAGTTTGGAGTAGCCAGTTCCTTTATTATTCAGAAGTGGATAAATCAGCTGATGAGCCATTTAAACTTTACAGTATCCCCTTCTCCCCTTCCCTGCTAGCTCTCTAAGCTTTCTTTTGCCTGCAACATTCTATGGATTTCTATGTAGTTTATATCAAGGCAAATGGCAGTGTCCAAAGAAAATTATTTCAAGCCTTCTTGGTGAATAATTGTGTGCCCAAACTGGTGAACTCTCATGGAGAGAGGTTTTATGTAATTCTTCTAGGAGTACCTCTGCCCAACACAGTGCGCAGCATAGAGAGGGCACTCACCAGAAGACAAAAGTGTGGAGAATGAAAAGATAATGCTAAAGGCATTTATGACATACTTGTTTGCATTCCACTACAATTTTCTTTCTCACTCAAGAGGGAGAATATCCCAGGATTATTGTAACTCCATAAATAAGGACACATAGTGACAGCTATCTTTAAAGAGATAGAGGTAGATAGTGACTATCTGGTTCCCAATCTCACCAAATTTTAAACATTTGTGTTATATAGTTGTCCCACTATTGTCTGGGGACATTATATGTATTAAACCATTTTTCTCCCTAAAATATAGACTTCCTATATCAAAGACAGAGAGTACATCAATAACAGAAAACATTGGCTTTGACCATACTTCCATGCCAGATTAACAATGAGGTGTAATTCTACTCTCCTTTGCAATGACCTGGGTTCTCTATTATTTCCCCGCATTAGGGACTGAGAAATACACAATTTTGTTCTTGAGAAGGAAGGGAGATCTAGAATTAGGTTTTTAAATGTGCTATTTTTGGTTTTTTTTTTTTTTTTTTTTTTTTTTTTTTTTTTTTTAACCATGAGGATTCTCTTCCTGGGAACATTGGGGACTTGATTCGGATGACCTCATTTCCTTTGAATTCTTTGATGTTTTGTTTCCTCTGCCTGAAGTATTTTGCAGTATTGCTTGTGAAACTACAGAGAAGAACATATAACTGACTGGCTGCTCTTTCTAAGCCCCATAGATGTGGTGGTGGCAGGAACAATTCTTGGCTTTGCCCTCAGATATTGGAACTCATTGGAAGAAGCAAAAAGGCTAGCTGCCTGAAGGCTCCTTTTTGTTTTCCTAGATGTATAGACAGGATGGTAGGGTCAGATTAGTCAGTTTATGAATTATTCAGAGATGGATTAGACAGCTGATGGATTATTCAGCCCTCTGTTCCTTTTCCATATCTCTTACTCTGCCAAGCTCCTGTTCATTCCACTCCAACATGGTTGTTCTCAAGGGTGTAGAAAGAAGCAAAGAAAGAAGATATAATGATGACTGGTGGTTCATAGCAATGGCCAGAGTAGTGAAAACTGGTCTGATGAAGAGTGTCCATCTCTTGGGGTGAGGGGTGGGGAGTGTTGGATCTTGCTGGAACTTAGCAACCTGGGTTATTGCAAGGCATGTATCTAACTACTTTGGAAAACAAATCAAGAAACCAAACCTAACACCTAGATATGGATAATAGTAAGGCTGGTCTTAAGTGAAGTGTGCAGGACTTTGGGACCTGAGTGCCTATCCCAGACCCACTCTTCAGTTAGACTATATCTCGCTCTACAATGTGCATCTGAGCCTACACACTAATTTTACTTAAATTAAACTCTATCAAGTGCATACTTTATGCTAGATGCTTTACAGGCAGTATTAGGATTACTTTTCATTGCAAGTTACAGTAGATCTAACTAATGATAGCTTAAACTATAAAGCCAACTAATGGTTAAACATAACAGAAAGTTTGGAGGTAGGGATTTCACGGTTGGTTACAGCATTTCAGAGATGTCATAAAGGATGCATGATTCTGCTTTTAGTTGTACAACTATCCTCTGCTTACTTTAATGTTATTGTTTAACATGGTTGGAAATGGCTGGTGAAGCTCAAAATAATCATGTCCTTGGAAGGTGGGAGCTGAGGTTGGGCAATGGGCTTTCTATTCCTACTACTCTTTTTCTCATTAAGGAGGCAAAAACTTTTACAGAGCTCAGAAACAGAATGGCTCTTATATCTCATTGGCCACAACTGTATCACGTGCCTGTACATAGACCAATGACTAGTAAAATGAAATGAATTTTCATGGTTGGTTTAGACCAATCAAAATTAATCCCCTAGGTCAGGGGTCATGGCCTACATGAACAAAGTTGGAAATTGATATCAGGGAATAAAGGAAAATGAAAATTGGGTACATAACCAGTGATGTCTATCGCTGATATATTTGCTCCAGATCCAAGTGGGCTAACTCTGTGGAAAGTGTCAGATGCTTAAAGATCTGCAAGGATAGGGAAAGTGAAGATAGATCCTTATCTAGATTCCTGTTCAGCCACAGTGGCCCAGTGAGCAAATCTGACTTGTCTAAGTTTCACTCTCTAGGCTTCTCTCAGTTTTAGCTACGTGACTTATTTTCATTGTTAATAATCATTTCGTTCTTGGTGACATTGTTGTCTCATTTGTAGAACAGAATGAGGCCTATCAACTTTAATTTTTAATAAACTGAAATTTTCATAGGTACTTACGATAAGAAATTTTTTATAGACATTGGTCAAAATTACTTAGGAATGGGGACTATTCATTGCATATCTCTTTATGCCATATGACTTTATACCACAGACAATGGGAGGAGCACTTTATAAAATACATGTACATATATGTTTTACATGTATTCATCTGAGCTGATGATGAGGATCAAAAAATGATCTCAGTGTCTTCTCACTACAACTCATAGTTGAGAATGATCTTTAAAAAATAAATTTAAAATGACCAACTTAAATTAGGATACCTTAAGAATATTATTAGTGGTATCAACTCTACCTAATGATTTCCATGTGACTCTACTGCTGTTACCTTCCGTTTAAATACTTAAATTTACACCTGTCCATTCCCCATAAGCCTGCTGCTCTTCTCATAGTCCTTATCAGGTTTATTTTATCACTGTGCACCAAGTTGCATAGTTCTGAAATATGGTTATTCTTGATGATTTTCCTCTCACCACATTCAATCAGTTGTCAGATCTTATCGGTTCTACCTTTATCATGGTTCTCATGCTCATCCTTTTTCATTTGTCTTTCAGCTAGCAGACTGAACATTAAAATGTTGGTAATGGTGATTATCTCTAGGGGATTTTTCTAGTGTCTAGAGGACTTTTCTAAATTCTCTAGGTTTTCTAGAATCATTAATCACCAGAAAAAACGAACATAAAAATATAATAAAAACTCTTTTTCAGAGTTGTTAATTGGTTATTCTTGATATCCTTCACATATTTAACTTATATATGTAAACTATTCATCAATATGTGATGCATGTGTCTATCTCTGTCAGAATATAATCCTCTGGAGGGCATAACCCTTAAATATTCCACAGTGCCTAGGCACTCCATATATGTTTGCCAAGTTAAATTTAGTTTGTTTCTGATGAAGGTAGGAACCATACAAAATTAAATATTCCCTTAAATATTCCACAGTGCCTAGGCACTCCATATATGTTTGCCAAGTTAAATTTAGTTTGTTTCTGATGAAGGTAGGAACCATACAAAATTTTATCATTAGGATACTCCTAAAGTTAAAAAAAAATAACTAAAATATATCTTTAAAATTTTAATCCTGAAAAAGTTCCCCAAATGGCTCAAAATTTCAAAATACAGAAAATAATAAGAGCCCCTGCTCCCAATTTCCAGCTTCCTTTGGAAGTTCTCATTAAGGCTGCCATCAAATCAAGAATTTATTTCGTTCTCCAAATTTTGATTTAAATCCTTTTTGTACATTGTTTCACTAACTTTTCCTCCTTGTTTTGGAGTTGGAGTTGAATCATATCATTAAGAGTCTGAGCAGAAATTTTCAGAACAGTTTGATATTGAGATATTACAGCTTTCTGGAAAATTTATTAATTGTAATTCTAGATCATTACTATATACTACACTTCTATTTCATTTAAAAATTTGACAAAGAAATTTCATTTTAACTGCCCAGACTAGATTCTTGATTTCCTACCAAGGTCCCCAAATATTGGCAAGTAATGATTTTGGTATAAATTAAACTCTTTGATATGTACAGAGGTTATGGAGCATTTTATATGAAGTAATAATATTAAGTAATTTGACTGAGCTAATGACTGTTTAATCTAACATCTAATGAAATAAACAACACTAAATATGACATATTCATCCTCTATGGACTTAAATTCTGGGACAATCCAAGTAGCCAGTTTTGCAGATCTTTGTGGAAACAAGATTGAGTATTCATGACCACAAGATTTTCAATCTTCAGTTTACAAATTGTGTGGCCACTTCTAGATAGATTGCTCAAAACCTTCTTATTCTTATTAACCTGAAATAACTAGATCTGATATTTAAACTGAAAGCTGATTTCTTGTCGAATTTTCATTGAAACATAAACATGCTTGTTACGAATTGTGTTCAAGTACTTCAATCTTGATAGATTAGATGTCTCTTATCCTTGGATCTTTTCCCCTTCTCAACTCTCTTTATATAAGAATTGTTTCCATCATAAGAGTAGCTTTGATTAGCAATATTTATAGATTTCAGTGGGCATGTAACAACACTTTTTTTTTAAGTGCTGATATAATGAATCAACACAAATTGCACGAAATTTAAAAAGAAAGAAAAGAAAAACAAAGAGAAAACAATGCTAATTACAAGTTTTTAACATTTTTAAGTACTCAAAAGACTTGCTTTCAAAGAATCACAGAAAAAAATGGACTTGGGCAATGCACTGATTTGCTTGGCAGGCCAGGAGGCACAGTGAAGGCAAAAGCTATCTCTCTGGGAGTTTTGGCGAGCCTATGGTTGGGTGAGGCAATATAGAATGCATCTACTTTTCCTGGATTCAGATTAATCTCCAGTTTGATGAATGCAGTTTCCCTTTCTACCATTATAATAAGAACAGCCATGGTCAAATCAGGGATTTCTGCAAACTTTGCACCATTGCAGGAATTTTTAATATAATTTGACAAAATGGAAAGGAATGAGATAGATAGTTCTCTTCTGACTCCAAATCTTTTCTTTTTCTCTCTCAGGGACAAGCACTTGTATTCACACAGTAGTTCCTTTGCTTTTTTAATGCTTTTTAATAATCATAATTAACATTTATATAGTTCTTACTAAATGTCAGACTTTTATCCCCTTTATATATATTGGCCAATTTAAGCTTCACAACACTCCAATGATGTATTATTTTCCTTCCACTTTACAGAAGAGGAAACTGAGGCAAAGAGGTGTTAACATAAATCCTCAAGGTCACATGGCTGGTAAGCAGGTAATGGGGTTCAAATCCAGGCTTTACATCAGAATCTGTACTTCTAGTGTTGATGTACTTCTCTCTATATATTTTTACAGATTTTGAGGATAAAGGCATCTTTATTCACCTACAAGGTAGAAATGGCCCTGGTTTCAGAGGCAGATAGGCCTGGATTTGAATTTTAAAACTTCATGCACTGCTGTAAGTTATCTCGAAAAAAAGAAAGGAAGGTCCTGATTTGTAGCTTCTACCAATGTCCACAGTGTAAATATTCTTAACATGACCAATTTCTAGTTACCCGTAGTTTATCAATTGGTTAAACTGAAATCTTATTATCAGGCTTTGCAAATTGGCTGAGATAAGAAGGGCTTTAGCATGTCACTAATGGAGGATGGGCAGCCTGTCCATCTTGTTCAAATGCCTGGATCTCCATAATCTAGAGTAGTGCTTGGCATGTGGTGGTGACTCATCCATACTTATTAAATGAAGGAATGAAAATGCCCCTGGCTCATGTACTCTCAGTTTATAGTATCAGTAAAATATTCATCCTGGTAGTATTGCTGAATGGATTAAATACTAGCTAAACAAAACAAAACGACAACAAAAAAGCCCCAATGTCTGCAAAATGCCCAGCCAAATGCCTGGCACTTAATGGGACATACATGTTAATTCCTACCCTTCTGGATTATTTTACTTACAAAGTGTCTTCTATCTGGCAGGAATATATTAAGTGAATGAATGAACAAGTGAATAATTGAATGACATTAGTAAGGAGCATCCATTTCAGATAGGAAGGGACAATTTTAATCTTTATTGATGGGTAATGGATGAAAATATGGAACAGCATTTATGCTTTTGTGACTTCACTATAACTTTAAAGGCCCTTCTAGACTTAGCACCAAGAATGTGATTTCAAAGGACTGTACAGGCCAAGCTGTTAAAGTTAATGGTTGACATGTGCTCCATGGGAAGACTGCAGGGTGTGGTTGGGATGAATGTGAACCAGAGATGACACACCACCATCCAGGCACACACATTTAAACATTTTTAGATTTCTGTGAGTGCCAAATGAAACGAGTTTTAGGCTGTGTGCAGCTCATAGGCCCCCAACCTTTGCCTTTGTAATGGTAAAACACAGGGTATCAGCAGACATTGGCCAAACTTGAAATCAGGTTCTGCCTCTTATCACTATAGGCCTTAGGCAAGTTACTTCAACTCCCTGTCCCATTATCCAAGGGATTACAAGGATCCCTCAGAGGGAGGGGCTCTAGCAGGGATCAGGAACAAGCCCAGACATGCAGGCGCTGAACTGTTAATCCACAGGTAACTAACAGGACAAGAGATGGGGAGAAGACCATTCTACTTGACTCTTCCATCTGCATGTAAAACAGCAGGAAAAAATTTCTACTTGCTATTATTGGAGACTCTTTAATACAATAATTGGATCTCAAACTTGGCTGCCCATTAGAATTGCCCTGACAGTGTAAAGAAAGGGATTCCTGGGTCCGAGCCCTGTTACTTTGCTGTAATTGATCTGGGGTATGGTCTGAGCATCAGGTGACTAATACGCAGCCAGGATAAAGAAGCACAGCCCTAAAAGATGCAGTGAGGAAAAAAATTATGTGATTTTCAGGGACTTTATGTGAATTACTTTCATGTACCTTGGCAGCATGCTATTTTCTTTTAACAAATGAATACACAAAGGCTATGTCTGCTGTACTTCAAATATTTAAAAAAAAAATGACAACAGTCCTAAAAAACAAAACCAAAAAACTTTTAAGTCTCTTGACTCATGTGCAGTTGCATTTATTCAGACTGCTTTTTGTTAAAAAAAAAAAAAAAAAAGAATGCTGCCTTCATGGGACCATATAGAATGACATGTGCATGTGATTGTTGCTCTAAAAACGTGAACATTTCATCAGTCATCTCTCTCTGCTTAAATCTTGACTGGCCCTCTATCCAAACTCCCACCAAGAAAAAGCTTAAGTGCCTTACCTAATTTGCTATGAGGTCGCTTACCTATTTAGGTTAGGGTATCAGAGTTGATGAGAAATTCTTTGGGAAGCCAAGCACAAGTTTTTGCTTTCTACTATTTATAGCAATCAGCTGGCTTTTCCAGTCCCTCATTAGATCAATCATGGCCATTGTCTTACAGTTGAGTGGGAAATCGTTACAGGTGGAAGGAGGCACGATGCCTCTAATTCAGCAGAGGCCCCCCCTAACAGGAAAGCTGCAAGGAATTACAATCAAATAGGAGACTTGTCAGTAGAATGGGGTTGCTTCCAAGGCAGGATTTCTGAAGACTCTCTGGATTTTGAGTTGAACAGAAAATGTAGAGAGAAACTGTAACAAATCCACATGCACACAAGAAACAACCACCCTTTCTTTCAAGCGTATTCCAAGTCTGGTGTTGGACTTTCAGCTTTAGCTGAAATGCCACTTGCTACCGACACTCTTAGCTTTGGCGGGGGCTTATCTTTTTTACAGGCCATTTATTTGGGAATGTGTTTTACAGGTGGCCTTGCTGTTGGGTCCAAACACTGGGCTTATGTAGCGTACTATACTGCACATCTTTGTGACTGAATCAAGTGTCACAGATTATGGGCTTCTTGTAGCCAATAATATGGAAAGTTCTCCTTTTTTTTTTTTTTTGTCTCTCTTTGCTTTTCCCCTGGCCTGTTGAGTAATGACAGTCAAAAGCCAGCTGAACCCATCACGAGGGGACAGGCAAGGGAGAAATTGCTGGAGTCCGGATTTCTGTCTGGGCCCATACACAGGCTCTGGGTGACCCTAGGAACAGGTGGGTCTTATTTGGCACTCCTCCCATTAAAACCTGCCTCGGAAATCAGTTTATTTGAAGGAGTTAACGAAAGTGCTAGATATTTTCTACCACTGGCAGAGGGAAAAGTAGTGCACACGTCTGAATAAATAACTGAAAATGGCTTCTCACTGTTCAGGAAGTACAATCAATTTGAAATTAGGATTATGGAAACATCTGCGAAAATTCAAGTGTCATCTCAATTTGGGCTCATTCAGATCCTGTATTTTTCAACTTCCCAAGCAGTGCATTTAAAATCTAATCCTAATTAACACACATAGTTTAATTATAGCCAACAAAATATTCTACAAAAATTGTGTGTGCTGGTTGGGGGGATGGGTGGGGAGGGAGGAGGCGAGGGGGAAACCAGACAAATGTTCCCTGATTGTAAAAATTCTTGTTTGGTTAATAATATAAATCCTCAAGATTTTAAACACACACTGAAGTTGCTTATCAGGAATCAAAGTACATAAAAAAAGCATGGAGCCTCCTTTCCTCATAATCCTACCCCTTTTTCTTTCTTCCCATTTCTTGTTAACCTGGAAAGAACAAAGGCTCTGTTAATTTGGCTTATACACTCTCTTTTGTGAAGACCTTTGTTGCTTTGTTTATTTTCTTTCTCTGATCAGAAGATAAACCTTTATGGTTGTGTTTGAGTACAAATAAAGAAATAAATCTACTTGCATAAAGCAAACTTTATGGTCTGTTGTTTTAGTGATGAGAGACACCTCTATGGATTTGAAGGTTTAACAGAGAGGCACACCAACATGTTTGGATGCTTTATTGGAACCTCATCCTAATCAACCAAAACACAGCAATCAACCATCTTGCAGAATTATCGGTGCTTTCCCCTCCCAAACCTGGCATAAGTGGAATGTGCAAAGGGAACATAAATTTAAAGAAAACAAAACAAAAATCAATCAAACAAGGGGGAAAAAAATCCCATCCAGAAGCTCAAACATAATTTTAACTAAAATTAACTCTGGGAGAGAGCTTAAAAATTCAAGCTGACTTAGTCTCAGTCATTTTGTATCGTTGTTTCTTTGGTCAATAGTAAATCTAAAGGAAAAAAGTCAGATTTTTCTGATTCTTCCACTTAAGTATGTTGTTACCTTGTGACTCAAGTTAAAATACAGAGAAGTGACTTCTCTAGATTCTGTTCATTGTGTTCCTGTTGCTGAAAAAAGGAAAGTATTCAAATTCTTGTTATCGTTCTGAAAATTTTATTGTAGCATTTGCTGTAATGAAATTTTGGCCCTCTGTTAGTATTAAAGTAGTCTAGGTTTCTGAGGACAAGGTGGTGATATTGCTTCTTAAATTAATACCATTGTAATTTCTCTCATTTAAGCCCAGTCTTGAAGATAAAATTCATTGTCTTTAGCACTTAGCAGCCTGTACATTTACTTTGCTTTTAAATCAATTGCATTCCTTTGCCCACCATGATTTTTAACAATTTATAACAGTGTGGCATTTTTCAATTGGTTAATAGTCATGAATGAATGACAGAGAACATGCTATGGCATTTCACTGAAAAGAATCCTACATTTTCTTGCAGAACCCAGTGGTTCAGAAAAACCTATATAATAGGAACGTAAGGTATTTCTATACTAAAGGATAAAATTTGCTAGAATCAGCCTTGAAAAGTTGTCTGCAGTGCAATGTCTGATTAAATTTTATTGAATCCTACAAGCTAACAATTTGAAATTAAAAAAAAAAATCACCAAATCTTATTCTCTCTCATTTTCTGTCTTCGTCTTTCTCTTGTAGTATCTTGCCCACCAAACTCCATGAAGGAAGAAACTGTTTATTCCCATCCTTGTCAGAGAGCCTAACACAGAACCTGGCACCTAATAAGAAAGCAATAAATAGGGATGCCTGGGTGGCTCCGTGATTGAGGATCTGCTTTCCTCTCAGGGCTGATCCCAGTCCAGGGATTGAGTCCTGCATCAGGCCTGCTTCTCCCTCTGCCTATGTCTCTGCCTCTCTCTCTGTGTCTCATGAATAAATAAATAAAAATATTTTTTAAAAAAGAAAGCAATAAATATGAATTGAATGAAAGAATGATTCTACTTATTCACTGATTTCCATGATGAAACGAGAGACATGATTTTTGGCTGAGTGTAAGAAGGTGAGTATAGAATCACTCATAATAATCTCATGCTGAAAAAGGTAGCAACATTTACAGGTCATTTTCTAAAATGACATTTTATAACAGTAATGGTCAAAGCAAATCACAAGGTAAGAATGAGAAAACTGCAAATGATTTGGAGCTCAGGCATTGGGATCAAACCACCTGGATTCAAATTTCACACCTCCCTCTTAATAGCTGTGTGGTATAGCAAACTGCTTAACTTCTGTAAGCCTTGGTTTTCTCAGCTACAACATGGCCTGGGTTTACTGGGAATCCAGTGAGTACATGCTTGTAAAGCACACAGCAAAGTGCTGGAAATTACTCTAAGATCAGAAATTGAAGTGATCATTATTAGTTAGAAATAGTTTCATTTTTGGCATAATAACTTGAAGGTCTGAAGGAATAAACACCAAGAGCTGAATTGCATAGAACACCATGGATTGAAATGTTCCCAAACTCTTTCAAACTCCTTCCAGATATTCCATGGCAGAAAGTTCTATACTCTTGGGGTACCCAGGTGGCTCTGTTGGTTAAGTGTCTGCCTTCACCTCAGATCCTGATCCCGAAGTTCTGAGATGGAGCCCCATATTGGGCTCCCTGCTCAGTGGGGAGCCTGCTTCTCTTCTCTCTCTCTCACATTCTTTCTCTCAAATAAATAAAATCTTAGAGAGAAAGAAAGAAAAGAAAGAAAAAGAAAGAAAGAAAGAAAGAAAGAAAGAAAGAAAGAAAGAGAAAAAGTTCTGTACTCTCTTTGGTTTCTCTCCGTTTCCTGGTATAACATGGAAATCATTGACTTGTAGAATGGAACATATTTTTCTGGGCTGAGGAGGAGAAGTTCTGGGCTTATCAGGGGAAATACAGGGGGTGGGGGAGACATGCAACTGCAAATTAGGGAAAGGGGAAAAGCAGATTTTCCAACCTTCCATAGTTGACATTTATCTCAATGCTTTTGCAAAGAGTCGGACTCCCAGTGTGATGGAAACAAAAACCACATTTTATCCACAAAGGACATTCATCAGTTTAACGGGCATTCCATTATTGTGCTGATCAGAAAGTAGTGGTCAGGTCCTAAAAATTATTGTAGAAAATAAGGTTAGAAATACATTTGTAAAACAAAAACTAATAAGAACAATGATTCCATTTTGCATTAAAATATAAAGTCATGACACTAAAGCTATATTTTAAACCAGAGAAATTGTAAAACATAGATGTATATATAAAATTAGAATCTTGAGAATGAATTTTACTGTTATGGCTAACAAGCAAGTGTGATAATTTTGCTATCAGCATGTGCATGTGTGATAATAGGTGAATAGGCTGATCAAGAAATATGGGCATCGATTATGTGACCAAAAATTCAAGATGGATGGAAGGAGACAGTGTATGGAGGATAGAGCTAGAAGGAGGGAAAGGTTGAAGGGAAGGTAGAAGCATTTGGAACTTTTAACAGCAATTTTGTGTGTTTGGCAGCCTATGGTAAAGACTGGAAGAAACACAAAATGTTCTTATTTTCAAGTCAAAATGTCACAATAAGGCACTGTGTAGAGGTGGTGTCAGTTGGAAGTGGGTGTCAGTTGGAAACAGGAACATGGTACTGGTATTCCACTTAAGGTAGATATATTGATGTGGTTGCTTTATGGTTCTGTTTCATCTATGGTTATAATATTGCCACTAGTTTTGTTCCTTGGCTAGGGAGAGGTGATTTATATAAGGGCAGAAATACCTGAGGTGGCTGGACGAAAGAGATTCTCTTTCCAAGGAATTTGAAACATGAGCAGATATTTAGAAGCAGTTGCAAGCTACTGTTTCATTATTAGTGTCAGAGTTACCTTTGTATGAGGTCCTCTCTCATCCCAGAGCCTTGTTCTACTCTTCCTTAGTTTTATGAGCTGTGTGTTATTTTCTAATAAATATCTCCTTCTGCCCCACTTTTGCATTAGTTCACCAGATTTGCTCACCACCAATAGGACCTTACATGATTTATCACCTGTTCCCTTCTATTCTCCAGTGAAGTTGGCTGAACACTCATAAAGGATTGGACAAGTAAGAATAAAATGTTGTTGGTTCTATAGAGCAAGCCAGTCCTATGATTTATAAAATACAAAAGGCAACAAACAAACAAACAACTCTTTGTAATGCTCATTTCCGTTTCCAAGCTTAGGGAATATAAAGCAGTGTGTAGTGATTAACTGGGCAGCCTCTGGGGTTTGAATATCAGTTCTATCATTTACCATAAAACCTTATGCTATTTAAACTCTCTGCGTACTTCTTTTCCTTACCCGACAAAATGGAGATAAGGCAGGTTTGTTGTGAGATTAATATGTTATACATAAAAAGCAACTTTATATGATACTTTTAAAGATATTAATACATGCCAGTGATTTTGTTTTTGCTATTGACTTATATTATGATGAGATATGTCAGAAAATAAGCAGGATCAACATTACATTTTCCACTTTGTAATATCAAAAACTGAGGCTCTAAATGAGGAAGTGACTTGGCCAAGGTCACACAATGGTAGAGCTACTGTAATTCCAACTTTAAAAAATGTTGTTCACAAATATTTATTAAGTGTCTACAATGTACCAGACCTTAGAAATATGGGTCCCAGCCTTCATAAAACTTAGAGTCTGGGGCAGGAGTCAGCTAACTACCCACCTGTGGGACAAATCCAGCTCCTTGTCTGTTTTTGTAATAAAGTTTTATTGGAACACAGCCATACTCCTTTGTTGAGTGTATTGTCCTTGGTTCTTTCCTGCTACAAAGGGAGAGTGGAGTAATTGTTACAGAGACTGTATGACCCCAAGAGCCTGAAATATTTACTATCTGACTTACAGAAAAAGTTTGCCAAATGCTAGTGTAGTGGGTTTATGATTTGTTGCTATAAAAATGTTGTCTTTAATTATTAAAGGGCAATTGGAACAAGAAAAAAATATTTCCTCAGAATGTGAACAAGTTTTAGTCTTTAGAGCTTCTGTTATACTCAGTTTCTGTTTCCCCCTACTTCCCAGGAAAAAGATTCTCTGCTATTATGGGACAATGGAAAATGGTTTTTGATAGATACATATTTCCTCTGTATTGTTCTCAACAGTTAATCCTGGATTATCCTTCAGACCTATAAACTTGTACATTGTCCTTGCTTTTCCAACTAGAGAGACAGAGCGATGTCTTGTTATTCAACTTCATTTAATTACAGAACTTCTTGACAGACACACTCGTTAGCTGTGCAGCCTAGAAATTTCTCCTTGATTCTTTCTATTCCTTAGTAATAATAATATAAATATCACACCCACACTCACTTAAAATATTAAATAATTAAATCATTTCAGCCTTCCAGTTCCAGAGTTCTGAGCATGTTTATACACATATTTTAACATAATTTGGTTAACTGCTTTAACCTTCCTCATCTAAAATGTACATGATGAATGATGAGCCTGAAAAGAAGTAGAGATTCTTCCACAAAGAATGGTTGAGTACAGCAATGTCATTAGCAGATAAAATCCTCCTAGCTTGGGGATCCCTGGGTAGCTCAGCGGTTCAGCGCCTGCCTTCGGCCCAGGGCGCGATCCTGGAGACCAGGGATCGAGTCCCACATCCGGCTCTCTGCATGGAGCCTGCTTCTCCCTCTGCCTGTGGCTCTGCCTCTCTCTGTGTGTATCTTTCATGAATAAATAAATAAAATCTTAAAAAAAAATCCTCCTAGCTTTGATGATGGGGGGGAGGGGTGAAAAGGGCAGCCAACAAGTGGCCCTGGAACCACAAAATAGTGATCCACACATCTGGCTTCCTGGCTAAACTCTATGACATGCACTCTAGAATAGCTTTGTGTATGGAAGGAATGCAAAGCAAAACTCATTGCAGATGGGCTGACTTGTTGAGAGGTATGGGGGCCTTGACATTTGATTTTGAAGATACCATTTGGACTTATTTCCTTGATGAGCAGTGGCTTGGGTAAATGCTGTGGGGAAGGGTTCTAAGCCTTGCTGCTCAGAAAGGAATAGGCTGGGATAACCACAGAAATTACCACAAGCGAGAACTTCTGAAACCTGCGGAGTTCACAACACATACCTCCGAAACCTCATCCACATTAGGTTCCAACTGACTGGCTCATGCAAGCTGCTTAGGGGAGGAGGCACACACCATTTGACAAAATAAGAATGATAAATTAGAAAATAAATGTTCAAGTTTCTCATTGCATTATAGGAAAGGATGAATCCAAATACCTGGCTGCTCCAAAAGTTGCATTCAACAATATTAAATAGTGATGGGAAGGACAAACGGCTCTGCCCATCAAAGATGAGCCAAACCCATCTTGCTAGTGGAAAAAGGGGGTTAAATGCTCTTAGCTGTGTGAGTTACTACCAGGAAGCATCCAATTTAATGACTACCATGAATTAACTATGTTTACAGGTAAAAATGCTGAAGAATAGAGAAAGATAGAGTGATTTAAGGAAGTCTAGGGCTTCTTGGAATTAAGACTTAAATAGTAATGGGTGTCACATTGTGGGGAATTAGGCCAAATAGAAGATCGTTACATAGACTTCTTAGCATTTTAAAAAACTTTTAATTCCAAAGCCTCCTTAGCATTTCAAGTTCAAAAACTGAATGTATATGTTTTCTTCACTCTCTGGGCATATTCCCCACTGGTCTGGCTATACAATTCTGAAGGTGTTTTCCCAGGGATTAGGAAAATCCTATTTGGCCTTCTGGTTCACCTTTGGCCTAAATATCTAAATAAATTAATTTAAGGCTCTATCCTACTTTGAATGGAGAGGTTCAGTTCTTTCTCCAAATACCTGAGGACTCTTGGGTGGGTGGGTGGGTGGGGGGGGATGTGCAGAAAAGTTCTCCCAAATCTGATTCCATTATCCTCCTGGGTACCCTTTGGCTTCCTAGTGGCACTCCATTGAGGACCTCCAGACTTCCATGTTGTGCATTTCCCTGCAAATGTGGACTTGACTTCATTCCCTAAAGCAGCATGCTCCAAGGCTGGTACTTGATATTTATTTACCTTCACTAAAAGACCTTGGGAGTGGGAAAGGGTGTTGGAAGGTGAGGGTACCACAGAGGGACACTGAAGCATAGAGCATTTCAAATCAGAAAGCAGAACTCCTTTCCAAGAGTCTACCACAGAGAGTCCTCTTATGGAAGCTTCTCTCCCTGGAATCTGTTCTGTAGCCACACTGCTGGGTCCCACTGTTCTCTCCCACTTTTTCCTTCCTCTCATCTAGGTCTCACCTAGGTCTCACCTCCAATATGCGGGCTCCCAGAGGAAATGGAACAAACTTTTAAAAGACATACATAGACTTAAGTGTTCTAAGTAGATGCTCTCTTATTTCATTAAGCTGACTCTGTTTACCCTCTTTTCCTCCATCTCACTGTCCCAGAGAGGATAAGAAAACCTTTTATCCTATATAACTTCATGAATAAGAAAGCCTATAGAAATCCTATGAATGGGAAAACAAGAGAAAATGTTTTCTGTTTAGGATGAATCCTGTGGTCATTTCTAAGAGCAACCCTCCATCAATAGCCAGTTTATAAAAGAGCAAATTTGATTTACCTCACTAGTCATTGGATTGGAAACAGAACACTGGTTTGAAGGTCATGGACCCAATGTTCTTGTCCTGACTCTGTCTCTAATAACTGTTGTGATCTTGGGAAAGCTTCCTTTCCTCTCTGACACCAGGGCTGCTCATCTGTAAATAGAAAGGTAGGGTTAGACCAGCATTTTCTAAACTGTGCTCTTCATATACTAGTTTGGCAAGATGTCAATGTGTGTTCCAAGGAAAACATGTTCAAAGATTGACTCTTGAGGATTGCACACTTCAACAAGATTGAAGTTTTCTTTGCTGTAGGACTTCTTAGATCTCTGAATAAGCTAATGGGCACCTGACTGCAGGAGAAAGATACAATACACAGAATTTCCCAAATACATTTGAAAGAGCTCCCTCCAGCCATCTTCTTAAGTAAGAAACTTACTAATATCTTGTTGAAATGCTGCTTATTGAACACTGTCATCCTAGAGGATAATTAAGGTGAGTAATTTTATCCTGTTCATGTTCATATTTGGTTGCAATTGTTTCTACCTGTTCAGCTTGAATGAAGTGATACCACGTCAGCATAAAGGGGACTGGCTATTTCTTAATGGCTTTGTCTCTCTCTTTTTAGTCATTTTTTAAAGTTGGCTGAAAATCTTCTTACCTTCTGAAAAGTTGCAAAGCACAGCTCTGCAAAAGTTGCTCATGGCAATGCTGTTAGTTAAGATGGCTCTGGGCTCTATTATGGCCTGTCACCTGTGAGCCTGCCTCTACGTTTTTGAACTACTCTTGCTACTACCTCTTAAAGCTCAGGGTTTCCATTTGAGGCAAGGCTCTAACAAAGAGATTAAGAAGCTAAAAACCTAGAAAGTTTAGGTTACTTCCCCTGGCTCAGTGTCATTCTCCCATGTGATAATTCAAAGTATCAACTTTTATTTTTCAAAATGATTCAACATTTTATTCAGTTAAAATGAAAATAGTTCCTTTCAAGATTTTGTGATTGCAAAATTCTGAGTAAGTATATCAAAGTGGACTTTTGTGTGTGTGGGTAGGTGGATGAGGGGTGATAGCTTCTCCTGTGGGGCTGGTTCTCTAAGAACATACTTGGTCTGCTAGTTCAGTTACTCGGTACTAATTAGAGGCAAGGACCAACGTGGATTCCGGAAAACATTTTGAAGCTGTAAAGGAAGCTGGTGTACTGCATTGCCCTTACTTAATGCCCGCAACCCAGCAAATGTTCCCTTCCTGACTCTCTCTAACCAAGTTGCTTTGGGGGCTGATTTTCTTCCTCTCATTTCCTTTTCAGTACACCCATATCTAATGGGTTTTTGCCACTACTAGGTTGTCCCAGGTTCAAGAAGATGTCAAATTCAGTCTAGGGTGTGATGGACTTTGGTGGATGCTGTGATGTGCCATCCAGATTTCCCTTCAGGAATGAGAATGTATACCCCCAACTGCTGGAAGTACAGCCAGCAAATATCTCCTACATGTCAGGCACCTGAAGGAGTTGCCTTGGCTGAAGAGAGCTGTCTTGCTAAGGTCAACTGCATGCATTGACTGGTGGATGAGGAGATAAAGGCCAATGTGCCACAACTTAAACTCTGAAGGGCCATCTCAGCTTCAGAACCCTTTGGTGTTGGCTAAAGCTTCCACTGGACTTCATCACAATTCAACTTCTCCCTCTCTCAAACTTCCTTCCTTCCTTCCTTTCCCCCACAGCTGTTGATCCTAAGAACCCTCCTTAATAAAATTCCTGCACACTAATCTTTGTCTTAGAATTTATGTCCCAGGAAACTCAACATATAGTAGAGGCTTAATATATTATGAATTCCTGGAGGATAGTTGTGTTTTAAAGGAATTTCATAGTATAAGGGTTATGTCTAACTCCAAGGAAAGAGTCACTGATGGATGGTTCAATTGCTCAGCAGTGTGATATCTGGAAGGGAGTGAGAGAGGGATGGTTTGTGCATATATAGGGAAGAAGTCTTTTTTTTTTTAAAGATTTTATTTATTTATTTATTTGAAAGAGAGAGAGAGAGTATAAGCAGGGGAAGGGAGAGGGACAAGCAGACTCTGTGCTGGGTGGGGAGCCACACTTGGGGTTCCATGCTCAACCAACTGAACTACCCAGGTGCACTCACCCCCCCTTTTTTTTAAGCATTGGTGCATTTTATGGATATTTGGATATTTTGCCATTGGAAATTCCATTTGTAATTTATTTTACATGATTGATTTTCCATTTTTTCAAAGTACAAAAGGTCTGGTAAAAGTAAATGTATGTGTTTAGGGATATAAGAATCTGTGACAAAACTATGATTCTAAAAGAAAGGAATGATAAATACAAAATTCAGATTTATTATTGTCTGGGCTAGAAGAGACAGAGGGTAGAATGAAGAAGAATAACCAAATCACTTAAATGGAATTGGTAAGGTTCTAATAGATGAGTTGGGTACAATACTCATGGGGTGTCCACTTTCATCAGTAATCCTTATGATCTACATATACATTACATATATTCTTTAGTGTATCAATATTACATGTTTTAAGAAAGAAAATGAGAAGAAAGTGGATAATGCAGAAACCTATGACTCAATGTTTTGGTATAAAAGGTACTAGAAAAATAGGCCAGTACCTGGAATAGAATGTGGGGGTCACACAAGGTTATTCTTAAAGACACAAGATAATATAACACATTTGTATGTGGATAAGAAAATCCAGCAGAACAAGAAAAAATTTAAATTCAGGGGAGAGAAGGGGCATTTGAAGGCGTGATACCCTGCTTCTTTCACAAAATACTTTTCCCGAGCTATAACTTTTGCTCCTATTAGATCATTAGTCAGTGCCTTTGAATTATATGTCTCATTCATTTATTCGTTTGTACTTAATCACAAATATTACTGAGTTCCTTTTAGGAGTTCATTCATAGATACGGTCACTAATGAGATTTGCTTTACACCTATCTATGTTCATGAGCTCCTTGCAGTGATGTCTTTCCCCCCTCCTCCCTAAGAGAACCACCAATGGCTGGGGAGTCCAGATTTGGCTCCACCCACCTCCCCTGGCTCTCGAGGAATCATTCCCCTTACTGACCGGGGTCCAGTCTCATCTACCTTATCTCTGGCTCTTTAACTTCTCTCAAACCACTTTCTATCTCAGACCCATTGCACTTGCATCACTTTGCCCGGGGTTCTCTTTCTCCTGAATAACTATTATTCTTCCTTCTCAAGTTTCAGCTTGTAGGTCACTCTCTCTGAAAGGCCATCTCTCCAACTTCACCCTCCTAACCCTTACACCTTCACCATCTACATTCTATTATCCTTCCATTCTTGCTCCTATGACCCTCGTTCACAATGCTTATTACACTTTCAAGGGCAATGGTATATTTATTTGTCAATCTCCCTGGTTAAATAAGTGGACTCCATGAGAGTAAGACTATGACTGGTTTGTTTGTCCTCATGTTAGTATCTGAACTGTTTACACAGAAAGTGCTCAATAGACATGCTGTGGGCTCTGTCCGCCTTCTGCTTCTATTTCTTCACATTGGAGATAAAACCAAACTCGGCAAGCAAAGAAAGTTGGGCATGATGAAGAACTAATTCTTAATCCAGTTTTGCTTTTATTATAGTTAACAGGGTTTGGTTTAATGGCTACTCAGCAGGTTTAAGAAAAATGAACTAATTGTCAAATTGGGACATGTTAAAACTGGAAGGGACCCAGGAAGGCCTCATGGAAATATCTCTAGGGTAGAGAATGACAGACAGGAGGGAAAGGAACAAATGGCGAAAAGCTAAAAACAACTATCTACAAAGTGCTTAATACGCATTAACATTCTGTGCTAAGAGCTTTACCTACTTGACCTAATTTAATCCCTTTAAATTTCCTGAAAAAAGGATCTATTTGTCTTACTTCGTTATTGAAGAAACTGATACTCCAAGAGTTGTACTTTGTGGAAAATCATACGTCTAGTAAGTGGTGGTACCCAGACTGAAACCCAGGTCTGCTGGACCCTAAAATAACGCTTTCTCAGTGTCAATGTGGATGCACATCACCGGGGGTGGGGGTGGGGGTGGGGGTGGGGGTGGTTGTGGTGGGGTGTCATTAAGATGGAAATTCAAATTCAGTAGAACTTAGATTCTGCATTTATAACAAGCTGCCAGTGATGCTGCTGTTGCTGAGCCTGGAGAGACACTTGGAGGACCACTGGACTATTTTGGCACTTTTCCAACTTTAATGTACAAATCAACACCAATCACCCAGGGATCTTGTAAAAAATACAGATTGGGATCCAACAGAACTGGGCATTCTGTAATTTTTGCAAGTTTCCGGTTGAGGCTCATTTTGCCTCCTGTGGACCATACTTTGAACAACGAAGCTTTTTTATACCCCAAATCCAAAAGGTATATTGTAGGCAGAGGCTGGGACAGGTCTCGGAGCATCCAATGCCAACATTCATTGACAGTTATGCTATTGTGTGGTATCTGAAGCTGCCTTTGAAAATAACAAAAATCTACCCTTGGTTGCTAACCACCTCTGAAAGTGGAGAAGGGCAGGGGTGGCCTATCAAAATCATGAAGCCTGAGTAAGGGCCAAGTTTTGTGTGATGTCAGTAGGGAGGCCTGCAAGACACATGAAGTTCACGTGTGTGTTGAACATAGCAGCCCCTCTCCCCTTCCCAACGTTTCAAAGCAGTGTGATGTCACCAGCTCTAAAAAACCCGAGGTTCATAATGAAACTTGTAATCAGGTGAGTCTTGTTTTGTTTTGAGTCCATTCACACTGTTTCTCACAGTCCCTTACTCGGTGACTTTAGGGGCACACTCTGGGGTGAATTCTGGGAACTGTAACTGATCTTTCAGGTTTACATAAAGTGGGTTTACTCCCCTCGGAGAATATCACTTGCTTTCTTGTAAATCTGCTCCCTTGCTCAGAGGGGAACCTGACTTTCCTTACTGATGAATATGTTTGGGGATAGCAGGTGGTGCAACATGCTAATATCTAGTCTCTGTCTCTCATCTGATGTGAATTTGGAATAGGTTTTGTCAAGACACCTCCCCAGGGAGGGTACCTGGGAGGCTGGCCATCCTCTTAAACTTCATATCCCACTATTCTGGTCCTACGGTCCACAAGACTTGATTAGAAAAAGGAGCTGTCCGATTGTTGTCCAACTGAGCCCAACCTAGCTTTTCACAGGATTACTTTTTGAATAAGGTAGATTCTCTTTCTTGAGCATTGAAGCAGACAAGGTGAAGGGCACTGGCTAAAAGCCAGCTTCTCTTATATAGATGGCAACCACCAGATGAGAAGGGCTTCTAGGATCGGGATGGAAGGAAGTATTCCCCCCTGATTCACACCACAGCATGGAAACAAGGGAAATGGGAGGGCATGGACTTTCAGGACTGACAGACCTGTATTTCCTTTCTGACCTTGTCACTTATTAGCTGTGTGGCCTTGAACAGGCTATTCTGCCTCTGAAGACTTGGTTTTTCCCCATCTGTAAATAGCGATCATATACCTAACATCATCTTGTGACTCCAAGGATTAGGTCCCATGAAATATTCAAAGCCCTTTGTGCCTGGGACATGGGATGCACCCCATAAAAATAAGCCTTTCTCCTTCCCTCTTCCTTACTCTTCCCTTTCTAGATTCCAAACGCAACAAGCAAAAATGATCAGGCTCTGCAAAATGGCAGTTTCAGAGTGTTTTGTGCCAAGGTCCATTTAGGTTCCAAAATACTCCCATTCCGCTGCTTATTTCTGTGTTCTTGCCGTCTGATGTGTATCTGTGCGTCTCTGTGATTACACACTGCTGTCACTCAGCGCGCCACAGACGCCAACAGATTCTGTTACAACAGCTGACTGTGCAGGCCTGCCTCAGCATCCGAGCAGCGAAGATTCCTCTCAGACCCTGAAGGAGACGCACTCTTGGCCAACTTTATTTTAAGGCATTGGTTGCTTTATTTACAAAGAGACCTTTCCAAAAGGTTTCCCAGCAGAGCATAAATTGGTGATTTTGTGCAAAAGAATTAAAAACTAGGTTCCAACCGTGTCGTTAATGGGGGTCTGCCACATGTGCAATACAGACCACGCAAGGCCTTAATGTTTTATTAGATTGGAATCGTTTCTGGCACTTAAACATTTTGATGAAATTTGTTCAATTTTCTGGGTGTGTTTTATATGAAAAAATTAAATGTTTTTTGGCAGTTCTATTAAATAGACACCGGCAACATCTCGGGATAGTTTAGTGCTCAGAAATCAATGATACAGCATTTTATTTAATCCACCCATGGAGAGCTGTGTTGCAGCTAGTCTTTCTCCTCTGGGCCACACATGATCATCATGCCTATAAATGAAGAGCGAACCTGAAGAGGAGACATTTTCTTTTCAGAGAGGAAAACAAGACCACACCAAAGTACATTATGTCTTTGCGTAAATTTGTAGAAGACATCACATCTGGGCAGATGTGGCCCAGTGGCTCTCAGATTGGCAAGTAGGAAGAGCCAAATTCTGTCATCCACCCATGCTTGCTAATCCTTTTGTTCAGTGCACAGACTGAGCAACAGTACACAGTGTTCCTTAGGAAAGCCTGGGGTGCTCTGTCCTTACCCAAATGAGAAAAGTGCCTCTGCATTGAACTTGCTGCTCTTTCTTCCTTAAAGCTTTAGCCTCTGAATTAATTGTGTTCTCCCCACGAATTGATCATGCACATCTTGATCCTAAGAACAAGATGTATCTTTTAGCTTCTCAGCTCCTTTGTTTCATGAGTGTTTATTGAGCATCTCCTGTATACCAGCATATAGAAGATCTCTGGTAAATATTTGTTGAATGATTCATTGCCTATTTCTCTTGCTCAAATGGATTGAAATATTACAGTAAAAATGAACCCAGTCAACTTCAGGTCCTGGAATGACATTTGTCACATTGTGGGACACGTCATCCTTTTTACATTTCCCCGGGATCCAGGTGGGTAGATATTTGTTTCATAGTTACAACTGCAGGGCAACAATTCTCTGGGGGGAATAGAGATGGAATTGGCTTACCTACCAGAGGCTGAATTTTCTACAAATATAGGGAAAACTATCATTATCCCTGTTTCTATCTTTGAAGCCCTTCATTAGAAGTGATTTTGGGGTGCTTTAATGCTGAGTTGACTCAGATAGGGTTTGCTCTATGTTTCCACACTCATTCTTTTAAATCAGAAAAAAGAGGAAAAGGAAAATAGGACTCCATAGTAGACAAAAAAAGGAGGGGAAAATGTAGGAAGTTTTTATAAAAAGCATTTCACCATTTCAGCCGTGGGGACACATCTAAGCCCAAGTGTCCAAATATCCAAGGACTGCATGACCTCTTTTTCTTCCTCTTTCTGGAGGAAGGTGCATCAGGGGCAGAAGACTAGACAGGGCAGAAGCAGGATTTTACATTAACATGACCCCTGAAGAGCACTTATCAAAGGTTAGGACTCGATTATTCTCTTTGATGTGAGATGGTGTCTGGGTGGGGGAAACTCCTGCTGTATATTTGAGTGCCCAGGGAGAGGGACAGTTAGTCAACATCTTCCAGTGGTTCCTGTCTTTGAATTCTGGAACCACTCACCTTGCCCTCTTTGCCCTATCTTATTCTGTTTTCAACTTGCTCTCAGCTGCCTGTCTCTACTCTTCCCTCCACCCATCTACTTTTCATGAGTCATGTCTGTGGGAGGAGGAATGAGGGAGACCAAAGAACCAAGAGAATCTTTCATCGCTGGATCACAAAGTGATTTTAAACAAGAATTAATCCTCACAACTTCCCTATGAGGTGAGGAAGCTTATTAACGCCTCGACATCCGAGGAGCTGCAAAGGTTAAGTGCCTTTCTGCCAGGAATCCTGGCAGGGGCAGAGAACTGGGGTCTTCAACTTCTCTCATCATCAGGAGACTCTCCTTAATTTTCCCTCTGCCCCCCACCCCCTAACCCATCAGAGCTCCTCTGAGGAAGGAGACTAACTGCCTTTTAGTGGCTGGCACTAGATAGCTTTGCAAGGGAGAATAAACCCAAGCCTCCTCTCTTTTCTAGTGGAACAGCTCTGACTTGCAACCAGAGATCCTGACACTGTCATTTATTGTATATGACAATGTAGTTTTTTCTGAGCCTCATTTTCCTCAGCTACAAAATGGGAATGATAGATACAGTTGGCATACACACAAGAGGGATTTTTGGCAACTTTAGTAAATGGCTATCAACAGATACAGTGTGTGGATTTGAAGAACTCTCAAAAGGTCAATCTAGTCCCCAAGTGTCCCCTCTTAATAAGGTTCACTGCCTGGGGTTGTTCTGAGGATTAAAAGAAACCATATGCTTGTAAGGGCCAAGAGGAGGTTTAGTGCATGCTAGACACCCAATTAAGAATCATCAGAAAGAAAACAGAAGAGTGAACAAGGCATCAGAAGACCAAGCCAGCCTCTTTCTAGGCACATAATGGGAAATTTCTTACCAAAGAGATTTTATTTTATTTTATTTTATTTTATTTTAATTAATTAATTAATTTATTTATTAATTAATTTATTTATTTCCAAAGAGATTTTAATGGAAGGAAACACCCTTATAATGTCCAATTGGCTTCTTCCCCTTTCTTCTTTGTGACTAAAATCCTTTTAGCCCGTGACAAAGCCTATCCTCCCTCCACTCCCCAGTTTGAAGGAGATACCACAAGAGTCATGGATGATAGCAGAAGCACTGCTGAGAGGAGAGAGGAAGAAACCAAGATTTGGACAAGGCCAGCAACACAGGGAAACAGAACAGAGAATGGAAGTGGAGGGAGAGGCAGGCAATTTTAGAACAACTACTCACCCATCACAATTGTGCCCCAGGCTGGCCCCAAGGGGAAGGGGAAGGATGCATAGATGCAGTGGAGAAACACTGCCTGGACATTTGGACTTTATGCCAGTTCTGTAGACAATGAGATACTCATTATATGGCAAACCTTTATCATGGGACATAGTTAAATCTGTTAGGATTAGTGAGTTTAGCCCCAAGCACAAAAAAACAGGCAGAAAAGTTTAAATGAGAAAGGGCTTTCTTTGTCTAGTGCCACAGAAATCTCCAGGTTGGTGGTCCAGGGCTCTTGTAGCCCTGAGGAAGTTTTCAAAGTCCTACTCTCCCTTCAAGCTTCCTGATGTGTCAGCCTCGGTGTATAGCATTCACGTAGAAGATGTCCACCATGTGTGTAGGTATCTTGTACACACCCCAGGCAGAAGAAAGGCGAAAGAGGCGAATAGGAAATTGTCCCATGTGGGAAAGGAAATTACTTGTCCAGGAGCCCTCAGCTCTCCTCTTATGGGCCAGACTTCTATCACAGGGCCACCCCTAGCTGCAAGGGAGTCTGGGGAAGAGAATTTGGTGCCACATGAAATGTAAATTGCTCTATCTACATTCTCATACATCTTCCGTAAGATTGACACTGCTCTCTGTAGAGCTGTGCAGCCCAGTAGGACAGTGAATAGGCACACGTGGCTATCTAAGCTTAAATTAACTAAAATTGAGTCAAATTAAAACTCATTTCCTCAGTGGCACTAGCCACATGTCACTTGGAGCTACCATATTGGACAGTACAGATATAAGACATTGGCATCATCTGAGAAGGTTCTGCTGCATGTCGGCAGACATGGAAAACAGGCTGCCTAAAATACAGCTGATGTGCTCTGCAATGACCACAGTTATAACTGTTGGTGTTGGAGGAGGGAAGCTGAGGGACCTGGATAAAGACTGGATTCCAGAATATTTGTGATCAGTTGGCAGCAGAAGCATCGCTAATAAAACCTGAATGCTCTGGTCTCTTCCTCAAAAATATCTGACGTTGCCTTTCAGGTTTGGAACATAGAATCAAGTTTAGTTCCTCTTCTCACATTGTTGATGGAGCATCTCCCTTCTCTGAAACTCTCGTGATGAATATATTTTGGATTTCATTTTCCCCACAGCCAGCTCAGACCAGTCTTTAGAAGCTCCTGAAAGCTGAGGGGTGGAGATGTGGTTTGATTCCCAAGAATTTAGCAGCATTATTTATCTAAGCATTAGGGGGAATTATTCAGCTAAGTCCCGATGACTTGCGTGTAAGTTTACCTCTGAGAGCGTATTTCCCTCTTCTTCAGCACTTCAGC
This sequence comes from Nyctereutes procyonoides, assembly GCF_905146905.1. NCBI lineage: Eukaryota > Metazoa > Chordata > Mammalia > Carnivora > Canidae > Nyctereutes > Nyctereutes procyonoides. The sequence continues at coordinate 24,790,700 of NW_026575042.1, read as the reverse complement.
CTCATTACTTCTACCAGAGCTTGTGTTGAAGCGCACGAGATGCCCATCTGTCCAAAGGCTTATTCTGTTGGCTTACTTTGAATGGCCTGAATTTTAACTTTACCTTGAATTTAGTGGCCTAACTCTTCCTGCTTTTCTTGGGTCCCTTGGATAGTTAAATCACATGCTGATTTCTCTCATAGACACTTTGAACCAAGATGCTACCAGGTTACATTTATTTTCCTCTCTTGGTTCTTTTCGAAATGGCAGCCTGTTTCATATCTGTCAATCACTGGGTCTGGCTCTGCTAAGAGAGAAGCTCTCCCAATAAATGCTGTGTACGTACCACAGCTGAAAGTCTTTCTCTTCCAGCTCTGGTTGAAATTAATTACGCTTATTGCTTCTCTTCTCATTTGTCTTCATGTCTAGAAAAGTGATAGAAAGTTCTGATCTTCCCTTTGTGGTTCCACAGCAGTCACAGTTACCAGTAATGAAAGAACGCAGGGTCCCTTGTAGCCATGTAATCTGAATTGGATTGTGAACCCAGTGAACAAGGACCATCTGCCTCTGCATGTTGCTTTTGCAGCTCCCTCTCTGCAGTGGGGACCCAGTTGGCACCCAATAAGTAATAAATAATAATGATAAGTGGTCTCGGCTTGTGCTTTCCAGAATGGTGCCTTGCTTTTTCTAATTTTGTAAAATGGCTTCCTGATAAAGTGGAATGTCCATGTCACCATCACAGAAAATATGGATTGGTTTTCAATGAAATATTAATGATTATCAACTTACTGGGCTTTCCTTTGTGAGGACTGAAATAAAAAAGGAACTGAATTTCTTGATAATGAGTTAAAATATGATTGCTTCAGAATGAACTGTGGCTGATCCAAACTTCTTTTTTAACTCGCTTTTCTACTTCATCCACTCTCTCTTTCCTGACTGCCCTCATTTGAGGTATTTTCAGTCTTGAGTAGAGATTTCAGATAAATAAGGACATAGTTTTGATGGGTGGGTCCACGGTGGTAGAATGAACCAGAAATAACTCTTGCCTCTGACACATGCCAGTTCTCTTTTACCAACTTTGGGAGAGCTGCTTATCTGTGAAATGGGAATAATATTACTAATAATACCTACTTCACAGGTTTGTGGTGAGGCTAAATGAAAAAGTTGGTGGGGAGTGCCTTAGCAGAGTGTCTGGCACACTGTTAAGACTGTAAGAAATGTTCATTTTCATTCTATGGTTGGAGGCGGGGCAGCCAGAAGGGAGGTAAAATCCAAATGTGCCCATTTGGTCCAAGTTAGCCGCTTGGGTGAGATGTGGTGGAGAAGCTTGTCACAAGAAGCGGCTGAAATGAGATTTGGGGATTATCTGTGGGTTTCTGCTTCCTGCCCTCTTCTGCTTCCTGATACTATTTGAGAGTTTGTTCTGCTGACTCTGGGCATGCTCTGGTGCTTTCTCCTCCACCTTTGCTGACTCTGTCAGGATTAGCAACAGAGCAAGAGCCATTCAGTCCCGAATGCCTGAATCTAGGCAGGAAGGACCCACTAAAAGAGAAGGTGCCTCTGAATTCTGGAAGGAATGGGTGTTGGCTTTGGAAAGGATTCAGACTGAAAATTCACCGTGCTTTCCTCCCTCGGCAACTGCCACCTGCAGCCATCAGCCCTACTCCCTCTGGTCTCCCGACACCCCCCTTCTTAGGCTGTCTGCAGCTTTATCTGGAAACCCACGGAGGGCTGAGGTGAGATGGAGCGATAAGCAGGAAGTGCAGTGGAATTTTCATTCCTGGAAAAAAAAAAAAAAGGGACCTTGGCATGAGTAGCAGAATAGAGGGTTCGGGATGTTAATCACTGCTCCTTTTATCAGACAGCTTTATTAAGATCAATGTTTTTTGTTGCCAAATTAGAGTGGACCTAGAGCGAACTTCCCAGCAGTTATTAACACAAGTCCACATTTGCTGGAAGGATTGGGTACCTCCACGTGTTCAGCCATAGCTGGAAGTTACACAATATCTATATCATTTTTCACAGCTTTGTCATTAGCTGGTAATGATTTGATTATTTTGCAGATGAATCACAGTATAAATCTCTTTCACAAACACTACCTCCAAGTATTAATCAAAACCATTAAGGCAAAGCAGTCGGTGCAAATTAAAAAATTTGCATGTCTAAATTAAAAATTACAGTAATACATCATAAATAAATCTTTTAAATTCTCTATGGCCTCTATGCACATCCTTTCTTTGGTGTGTGTATTCTATAATGAGACCACGAATACCAAGCTTTCCTCTCACTTCTCTCTCTCTATATATACTATATGTATATACGAGCATTATCTAATTTTAAAGATAAAAATCAGGTCTTTAGATGCAACCCAGTATTAGAACAGGAAAGGGAAGGGGGAGGGCTTTTTTTCTTTTCCTCACTTATTTCTTTTTTTCCCAGCAGAAGATTCAAAGATGGCACAAAAAAGAAGATAATTTGCAGCGTCTTCTGTTGTCGCAAAGTAAATATTTGTAAAAGGTGATGCTTCTTTTTCAAATAACTTTGAACTGTGAGGAAAATTACCAAGTTGTGTTTTAGGTAATATTTCATTTTGGAACTATTAACACATTACTTGCAATATGGGAGGAAATTAGAGGGCTTTGAGTGATGAAAGCCACCTTTGGCATTAAAAAACTATTATTATTCCCTTGAAACGCTGAAGCAAATTAAAACAGGAAAATGAAACTTTCAAGTGCCCTGGATTTGAAAAGGTATTTTTTCCCCCTTCATTTGTCAAAAAAAAAAAAAAAAAGAAAGAAAAAAAATTTTTTAAATGACTTGTTTCACTGGAAACCTGGAAGAAGTCATTTATAAAGCAGAAAGTACTTTTTTTCAAAATGCTTTTGCCAAAGAATTTAGGGGAATGGTAGTGCCTCATGTGTAAGTCACTACCATGTACCATGTTTAAATAGGCCTCTGATGAGCAGAATACAGACTAGTGTATACTGAAGTTCCATTTCAGCTCCAGGTAATACAATGGCAGCGGCAATTAGAAGCACTTTCCCTCTGCCCAGGAGTTAACCTAATTAACCTATCTGTAACCTATTAACCTAATTAAATAGCACAGCTTCTCTGTGAATGGAAGTACACAGGATTCTACCCATTTGGGGGTAGAAGTTGGGAAGGAGGGCATAGTTTAGGGAATATCATAATTTGGAGTCAGATTCTCTTTCTTTTCTTTCTTTCTTTCTTTCTTTCTTTCTTTCTTTCTTTCTTTCTTTCTTTCTTTCTTTCTTTCTTTCTTTCTTTCTTTCTTTCTTTCTTTCTTTTCTTTCTTTCTTTCTTTCTTTCTTTCTTTCTTTCTTTCTTTCTTTCTTTCTTTCTTAACAGAATTGGGACGTCAAAACACAATTCCAAAGTGCTTGATGTTTCCCTAACAGGAGGCCATGGAATTAACTAGTAGGTTAGCTTTCTACTTACGTATGTCCCTACCTTGTGGAAATGTTACTTTATTATTTCTTACTGATATAGAGAGATTTGGGAGAAGGCAAGGACAACCAGTCTAAGACTGTCACTTGTTCCTTGCTTCATACAGACTCCAAAAAGAGTACCAAAAAATTTTTAAAAATAATGAAAAAAAAATCCTTCTACTGTTGTCCATAGTTTGACTCAATTCTATGTAATTGTAACATCACAGCTAGGCTTAACACTCACTAAAATCTGGGATTTACATCAGGCCCCTTACTAGCTTGTGCAACCTTAGCAAATTGCTTAATCTCTCTGGGTCACAATTTTACTCATCAGTGTAGAATGAGTAGGTTGAATGTGATGGTCTCATTAAGGTTTTTCCCAGCTGTAAATATTTTGAGATTTTATATCATTTCTTCTCCCTCCACTTCTTCTCCTTTTGATCCCAATTACCAGTACATGTTTCTCAAATGACTTTGGCTAGAACCGTGCTGTCCCATATGGTAGCCCTGTGTCTATTTGTTTAACTAAAATATATGAAACTATAATTCAGTTGCTTAATCATGCTAACCACCTAACAAGTGATTAGTAGCCATATGTGGCCAATGGCTACCTGACTGGACAACACAGAGATAAAACACATCAGTGCAGAAAGTTCTATGAACTGAATGAACCTGCAACTGAGTTATTTTCTTTGACCTTCACAGTCAGTTGACTGTGTAGAATCCAGTCTTTTATTTATGTAGGATAATACAAGAAGCCAAACTCTTGTGTAAAATTTATCTCTTCAGTTTAACTTTGGTAATATTTATAGAATCCATAATACTTTCAACTAGGTACTCAACCACTTATGAGCTGCATGACTATGTGCAAATTGTTTAGCCCTTATTAGCCCTAGTTTCCTTATCTGTGAAGTGGTGTACTCTTTTCTTCAGCAGGGTGGTTTTCTGGAAAGCAACCATCAGAGTGCTGGGCAATAGTAGATGCCTAACAACTATTATTAGTTAACTTTCATGTTGTGGAATAACTAAGCCCATCATTAGACTGCTGAGGAGCTCTTTTGTTAGGAAATATTGGGTAAAGGGTGACTGGGTGGCTCGGTTGTTTGAGCATCAGACTCTTGATTTCGGCTCAGGGTCATGGAGATGGATCCTTTGTCAGGCTCTGTGCTCCAAGCAAAGTCTGCTTAAGAGTCTCTCTCCTTCTCCCTTTCCCTCTGCCCCTCCCCTCACTCTGCTTGCATGCACCCCCTCTCTCAATCAATCAATCAATCAATCTTTAAAAAAAGAGAAATATTGGATGCAAATGAGACTTTGTAGGAACATATCATAATTACAAGTATTTTGCTTCTGAAAAAAGTTAGGGTTGGAAAATTAAACAGAAGGACAGCAAAACCCCTACTTCATAAATCACTTATTGACTAGGCTGGAGGAAAGACAACTGGACATATAAATAATGAAGAGCAGCTCCTTCAGTGTTACTCCTCAGTGCTTTTGGAGTCTCCTTCCCTCATTCCCATATTTGATACCTGACTGAGAACAGAGTATAATGATGTCTGCTGGTGGTCTCCACTGGCTTCTGTGAGAATATTGCTCTTCTGGTAGGTTTCTAGGAGATTCTCACTGTGTAAGTGGAGATGATCTCTTCTTCCCAGCTCTAACTGCAACCTAGCCCTGCCATGCACCTTTTCTGAAGGGTGTGGCAGGTCAAAGCATTGATATTTCAGTCTCATGTAAAATGGTAGCTTTCATGCTATAAGAGAATGATACTAGGGAAGGCTCCATAGAAGCACTGGCCTCTCCTATTTATTGAGGGCCAGGAATAAAGATGGGAGTGGAATGGATATTCTAAGTTCTTTTTAAAATATATTGACATCCATCATTGTGATGTTCTCTGCTCCCACAATCCCTTATATATATTTCTCTCATTCTCTTACTAGAGGGCAAGGAATGGCATCCTTTCTAACTTCAATATTGTAATGAGCATTTGGGTGAATTAATGGCTTAAATGCTAAATATCTTGAAAAGAAAAAGACTATGCTTCAAATGATTTCATAGTTAATGGAGATGATGTGATTTTGTAAGCTTGAAACATCTCATGACTTGGGCATCCTGTTTTGTTTTCCTCACACATAGCTTTCTCCACCTTTTATAATATTTATTACAATAATCCAACCACATAGATAACCTCTGTTGACATTTTAAAAATTTATAATAAGAGCACATGAACATATTTAGAAAATTCAAACAAAGCAAAAAGGTATAAAACAGAGAATAAAAACAACCTCTGCCACTACTTTTCTACCCAATCCTTCTAACAAAGACACCCAGTGGTTATGGCATCTGGTATGATCTTAAAAACCCACACATCCATAATTCCTGTAAGTAGCCTCTTAACAATGTACAGAATAAAAGCATGTTACATGTGGTGTTCTGACCTTCTGACCCTGCTTTTTTTTTAATGATATGTTTTTAAGGTTTTTTTCCATACCAGAACATACCAAATACCACGTGTTTCTTGTATTGGCCACTACTGTATGGATACCTCGTTCTGTAATATATTGAATCCCTCCCTAAATGGGAGATCTTTTGGGTATTTCCAGGTTTCTTCCTGCTATGACAGACCATGTCACTTGTATATATGTTCGCTTTTGCAAACATCAAGTCTATGTTTAACTGTCAGGTCAAAACCAATGTGTATTTTCATTTTGATAGCTTCTGCCTAATGGCTATCTAAAAAGTTTTAGCTTGTTAATACATTTATCATCGGTGTTAAGAATGGCTCCTCGGGGATCCCTGGGTGGCGCAGCGGTTTGGCGCCTGCCTTTGGCCCAGGGGGCGATCCTGGAGACCCGGGATCGAATCCCACGTCGGGCTCCTGGTGCATGGAGCCTGCTTCTCCCTCTGCCTGTGTCTCTGCCTCTCTCTCTCTCTCTCTCTCTCTCTCTCTGTGTGTGTGTAACTATCATAAATAAAAAAAAAATTAAAAAAAAAAAAAGAATGGCTCCTCGTCTGTAGTCTAACATACACTATCCTCACGCTTCAACATTTGCTTGTCTGCCAGGTGAAAAATGGCTTTTTGTTTTGATTTGCATTTCTTTAATTATGAGTGAGGTGAGCATTTTATTTATTTAATTTTTTAAATTTAAATTCAATTAGGTAACATATGGAGATAAGGATTTTTAAAAATATTTGTATTGGGCATTGCTGTTTGTGTATTTCCGCCATCAGCTGCCTATGCAGCTATCTTTTGCTCATTTCGGGGAGATTCATCTTATCCTCATTGTTTTGTTCAAGCACTTTGTAACTGACCAAATTAGCCCACTGTCTGTGTTTTGCAGATATATTTTTTTTGTCCAGTTTATTGTTTGGCTCTGGACTTCAGTTATTTTCCACCTCCACCCCCACCCTATATTGTCATTTCCATTTTATGCAGCCAATTCCCAATCATTTCCTTTACTGCTTCTAGGCAATTTGAGCTTGTGCTCTTCCCAAAGACAAAAGGAATAATTTGTAAAATATGTTGCCCCAATGAGATCATTAATAGTTCCTCCCCAGTTTGCATGAGGAGTTAATGGTCACTCTCAGCTTTTGTCCTTTCCCATCTCTACTTTAATTAGACCAGCTCCTCCGACTTATTTAAAATATTGGGGTGCAAATAAGATTTAATTTTAACAATGCTTTTTGAGGCCAAAAAAAAAAAAAGATGGATATTCACTCATAGAGGGTCTTCATTTATTTGTCCAGGAGGATTTATTGAAACATGCCAACCTAAAATTTTGGTCTAGGCAATATATGCAATTCAAAGACAAGCTTACATATAATCTATTAAGGACAACCACTAGCATGAGAAGAAAGGTGTGTTTAACCTGAAATAAGATTCTCAGCCCAATGGCACTTTTGTGAGTAAATAAATGTGAATCTTCCTTTTAAATAAGCACCAATTCATGAGAGGGCCTCTTTCAGTGCAGTCAACCTGTGAAGTAAAGCACTTGGTTAACAAAATAGTTAAGGAGATTCCCAAGAGGATCACACCAATTGACAATCATCTTTTACCAACAGAGAATAGGTAAAAGAATAACACGGGCAATACCAGTTGGTAGTTTTTCAATGTAGCTAGAAAGAAAAGATATTTGATTGCATGATGAAGAATTGGTTGGGCAATAATGAATACTGAGTCTGGGTGTAACCATTTTAAAGAGAAAGGCTGTATTCAGTGTTGTCCATTGTTGGACATCCAGCTTACATCCAGCTTCCAGTTTCTTCTGCCTATTAACTAAGAACCAAGGCAAATCATGATCTTCGTAAAAAAAAAAAAAAAAGAAAAAGAAAGAAAAAAAATACAGAAAAGTGTCAATGATAAAAAACCAATTTGTTTTGTTCTTAGGTCTTATAAACAAATGTTGATGGCTATGAAATATTCCTTTTCTGTGGATGCACCAGAATTAATTTAACCAACCATCTTTTGTTGAATAAGTTGATGTGTGTTTTTTTATGTATATTTCACTTTTCTTTCAATTGTAAATGAAACCAGGATGAACATCTTGGCATATGACGCTTTCTTTGTATGGCCACACAATCTATTAGGTGAAATTCCTAGAAGAGAAAACTGTGGAGGTGGAAGATTATGAACCTTTCTAAGGCTCTTACATCCAGAAGCCAATTCTGGGTAGAAAGCTAGTTGATTCCTGATGCTGAAACTGTGACATTACTTCTTGCTGTGGTCCCAGTGGACAAAGATCCTGGCACCAAAGAGGAGGAAACAGACTCAGACCAACCTGGTGTCTTAAACAAAACAAAACAAAAAACAAAAAAACACAGCACTTCTGTAACAACGGAAAGGAACAGTTTCCAGTTCTTTGTCCCAATTTTAAAAATACTTATCCATGTGAAGGGGATTTCATTTTTATCATTTCTATTGTAAATCTTCATTATGTGATCCAAACCAGAAATTTTTCATTTCTGTGTTTCCTGACCTATATTACTTGAGCATTCCTTGGATAATGCCTCCTTTCCTGGTGTAGGTTCTGGGTGAGCAAGGCTAAAATATCAGTCAAGTACTTCCTTCCAAATCAATCCCTATATACCATCTCTGTGGTTTGTCCTAGATTTACTCGCTACTCTCCCCAACTCTCTGGGGAATTTGGCTACATTCTTTGTAGTATTCAGAAAAATGAGAAGAATCTGTAACAATTCTCACTGCCTTATACAGTGGGGCATTTTAAGCCCACGTGGAGTTTTTAAGGGTGAGCCAGGACTTACAGAGGTAAGTAAGATTTGTATTTAAACGGGAATAAATGACTGAGTCACTTGGGATGAAAACCTGTTTGGCAATCCTCAAGAAGGGGCAGATTACTTCTGACAGGTCTAAACAGCCCAGGCAGATAGGATCATTTAACTATATTTAACTAACACTGACAAAGGAATGCTTGATTAATGTCTCCCACCCAAATATCCAGGGACTGGCAGGTCACCTTCTCAAACCAATAGGCAGTTGAAGCTACTTCAGAATTCTCGTTTATTATGCATGGTTGCCACGTGCTTTAAAAGGTCTGATGAGGACACGCTCCACCAGAATCTCAGGTTTTCCTCAGCATTCTGGGGTGGGCTAGGATGTTTTCTTAAATTTGGGCAGGGATTTGGAGAAGATATACCTATGCTAGACCAGTATTACATTTATGATGTGAAAATAACACAAGTGAAAATCAAAACAACCATTCCCCGCAAAATCCTCAGGTGCTGGAAATTACGATGATTTTTTTTTTGATACAGAATTTTTAAAAATGTTGTAGATGTTTGTGCAGTGCATTAACAATGTTTATGCCAAACTATTATGCGTGGTGCCACTCATTTTTATTATTTCTTTAGTGTCTAGGAGTTTCTCACTTTGGAGATTTAAAATAAAATCTATTCTTTAAACAATTTTTTTTTTTTTGAGACAGAGAGGGGGAGCAGAGGGAGAGGGACAAGCAGATGTAGAGCTCGATCTCAGAACCCTGAGATCATGATCTGAGCCAATATCAAGTGTCAGACACTTAACTGATTGAGCCACCCAGGCACCCCTAAATAAGGTCTATTCCTAAGCTTTACCACTAGAATTTGAGGAGGAATGTACTCTGTTTTTAAGTCCAGAGGCCAGTTGGGTATGTAGCATTGGCAATTCCTCAAACTCAAGTTGGGATTCTCTGTCTTGCTGCAGTAACCCTCACTCAAACACAATGGCAAGAAGCAGAACACAGCAGTCAACTGATTCTTCTGGCTATCTAGAATTTCATTAGGTCACTGTTGGACCCAGCTTGTGGTTTCTTGGTATTTTTTAAGTCTAGCAGTTTTTTTTTAAATTTTTATTTATTTATGATAGTCACAGAGAGAGAGGCAGACACAGGCAGAGGGAGAAGTAGGCCCCATGCACCGGGAGCCCGACGTGGGACTCGATCCCGGGTCTCCAGGATCATGCCCTGGGCCAAAGGCAGGCGCTAAACCGCTGCGCCACCCAGGGATCCCCTGGTCTGGCAGTTTTTAAGATCACATCAATTTATTTCCTATGTGGCTCTGCTTTTCAAAAAAATTATGACCAGATAGAATTAATCTTTTGCATAAAGATGTATTCCAGTTATACAAGAACATTGAATCTCTCCTTTTGTTTGCTGTGTACTCAGGACCTAAAAGGGAACTGGCACATAGTTCAGTAAATACTTGTTGATAGAATGCACTATGGGTAGATGGTGGGAAGAGATCCTAATCAAAGCTAGTTGGCTTCATGGATCCTGCTAGCAGTGTGACCTCCTGGACCAGCTGTCTCAGGAGAACACAGCTGCCACCAGAGGTGGCCATGGGCATCAGATCCAGGCTGAGGGGTGTGAAATGAGGACAGAAGAACAGGTATTAGTGGGCTAGGCACTCTATCTATATCCAAGTCAACACTCAAGTCTCAGTTAAATTCCTCAAAGAGCCTTCCATTGACTACCTACACTTCCCTGACCTCCACCACCACCATTAAGTGTAGGACTGTATTAGTTTTCTATGGTGGCTGTAACAAATTATCAGAAATTTAGTATCATAAAATAATGTAAATCTATTATCTTGCTCTTCTGTAGGTCAAAAGTATGACACAGGTCTCACTGTGATAAAGTCAAGGAGTCAATAGTCTTTCCTTTCTGTAGGCTCTAGGGAATGTTTCTTGCCTTTTTCTGCTTCTGGAAGCCACCCGAATTTCTTAGCTTGTGCTCCTACTCCTGTCTTGAAAGCAGGTAATGGCAGACTCAGTTTTCCCCACATCATATTGCTCCAGCCTCCTCTTCTATAATCAAATATTTCTCTGTCTTCCTCTTCCACTTTTCAAAACCCTTTAATTATAGTTAGGCCCACCTGGATAGTTTAGGATACTCTCCCCCTCGCAAGATTCTCAAGTTAATCACATCTGTAAAGTCCCTTTGGCCATGCAAGATAACATATTCAGACAGGTTCAGGAGATTAGGACATGGGCATCTTTTGAGGGACTGCTAAACACCTTGCCACAGGGTTTTTTTTTTTTTTTTAATATTCCCAAAGCATGCTGCATTTCATAGCATTCTTTATGACATGTGACAAATGTTAATGGCTTAGCTCATTCTGTGACTATTCGGCGAACCTCTGTTTGTCCCACTACATGTAAAGCCCCATGAAAGCATTGGCAGTGTCTGTTTTGTTTACTCTTGTCTCCTCAGTGCCTTTCATAGCATTTGGTTTATAGTAAATGTGTGATTATGTTTTTGTTAAATGAATGAACATTATACCAACTTTATTTCAAAATTATGTTATAATGCTTTTCTGAGACAGGAGTACCATTCCCATTTTCCAGAAGATATTGAGGTTCAGAGAGCAAATGATGTTCTAGTTTCTTCCTAGTCAATACTCTTAATTCATAGCTGAATTGTTTCATATTCTGCTACATTGTAGGTGGTACTAGCTGCCACACCCCTGAAGCCAGTTAGTAGACAGAAAGAAAGCTTCCAAGAAGGGCCGCGGAGATGTCATCAAGTGCTGATGTCACTGCCAAGGGCTGCTTGACTATTGACTGGAAATGGTTCAGTGTTTGCAAGTCGGTAAACATGAGCATTAAGTACCAAACAGGATTTCTCTGTTGGGCTGGTTTGCTGTCAGTGGTTCTCAATAGAGGGCAAAACTTGCGTTTAATAGGTTGTAATCATATTCCAGTGCTTTTCAGCTATTAGTATACATTAAAAAAAAATCTGTGATAAAACAGTCTCTTTCCCAAATTGTTCAAAACTCCTATTTTGTCCATCCCTATACTGGGCTTCTTGGCCATTGTGCAGCTAGTGTGTTCAGGCATTAGGTCAATATGTGGCAAGAAATTTTTTATAAAGCTCAGGACAAATGGTTGGCCCCTAGTAGATACTAGATAAATATCTACCGTATTATTTGAATGAATGTTGACTGTAGCTGATGTTCCTTGGTGACTATTAGAGTTAGGTTTGCAGGAATATAATAGAAATGTCAATGTATCTATGTTGTTGGTTTTCACTCTATTCCAGAAAGTATTAGGCACAGCTATGGAAGTGATGGTGAGCTTTTGAAATCTAAAACCGAAAACAAGTCCTATGCAAGATGCTTTTCATTATAATGCATCAGTGGCTTCACGAGCCACCAATCTTACTAGCTAACTGGTGTTGGAAAAAAGGCAACGCAGTATGACACAAGCAGAAGATCAGACCATGCCGTAAGGTGGACTTGGGCCTGTATTCCTGGATTCACCACTCACTAGCTCTGAGAATTTAGACAAGTTATTTTAACTTAGCAGAGGTTTCAACTTTCATCTCCAAAATAGGTGTGTGCTTTGAGGTTTAAAATAGATACTTTGTGTGGAAAGTACATAACACAATGACTGGCATTGAAAATGTTATTTCTCTTTCTTCCATCTTTCAAAACATTTGAAAGGTTAACCTTTTTTGCCTTACAAACATTTCTCCAAAGAGCAACTATTACCCGAAACTGCCCCATGTCAACATAATAAAAAGTAGGCAATTGCTAAATGATTAGTTCAATGTTCCATTAAATTCTTGACCACAGGGACAGGGAAATGACCGAGACTCCCAATAATCCAGGTGTACTATGCCATACAAAATAGACTAGACGTGGTCAGCAGGGCCAACAGCAGAGGCAGAGATGCTACAGTCCCAAAGGCAGAGATGCTACAGTCCCAAAGATATAAGAAAGAGAGCTGTGCATTCCAAATCGGAGTCAGTCAGGAAAGACACATTAAAGTTTATTTAGCAACTATCACTACCCAGCAGGATTTTGATGTGTTTATTGATGTGGTTACCTATATAAATCAGGATTTGATAAGGTTTTAGGGCCTCCAAATGAGCTCTTTGTCTACATTCCTGAATAGGTGAACACATGCTTGTGGCACCAAACGAGTTCCTGAGGAAGTAATTGCTCACATGGTGAGGTGCATGACAATGAGAATAGCTGAATCCACTCTCAACTTGTGTGGATGAAAAGAAAAAAAAAAAAAGTCATCAACTCCTCCAAGTTGAACTCGACAACTACAGAGATGCCCTTGAAAATTAAGGAAGAAAAACAACAGATGAGAACAAATCTTGACCTAAAGAGAAAAAACATACCGGAGACTCAGGTTTGCAAAACTTGACTGCAACCTTGATGGATAGATTCAGATTTCTAAAGAATGAATGTGTCATAAGAAGGGAGGCTGGCAACAGAGAAAAAGGCATTTTACAGGGGCAAACCCCAGCAGTGCCTAACCATGCACCAGAATTCTGTCTCCATTGACAAGGCTATCCCTGTGTGTATGAGACAGCTCTCTTAGGCTCTCTCCATCTGCTGCTATTACAGTTCATTTCAGCCCCTTCTTCTGGTTCTCTGATCATTAAACAACCTACTGATCATCAGTTTGGCTATGATTGCCTCTATAGTGGTGAAGTGGGGATGGGATAGTCATAGGACCAGTGGTCTGGTAAATATTACAGACTTCATATACACATCAGTTTCATGATCTTCAGTCAACTTTCATTCAAGCCTTGGGTGATCTGTTCCCACGAGGCAGACTGAAGAAGGAAGTTGTGCCCATGACTGTAAACTAAGTAACTAATAACTACCTGCTTAACTAACTGCCATTCCGTGAGGCCTCTTATGAGATTGTCAGCCTATTTTTCCAGGCAAGCACATACCACTTGCACACCTTTTTTTGTATTTCTACCATGCTGAAATGCCCTATTTGTCTCTGAGCCATTGGCCTCTGTTTCAACTACATATTTCTGCCATCATGGTGGGAAAGCAGTCATAGATGATGCGTCAGTGAATGAGTGTGTCCATGTGTCAATAAAACTTTATTCATCCTCGTGTAGACAGCCCAAGAATAACTCTAATGAACAAGCAAAAGAGGAGCACCTCCCCAAAACTGTTTTTGAAAGGATGTGTTAATTTGAGAAAAGCAATAAAGTAATCATTATGGCAAAAACAATCAGAACCTAGCCAGATTTCTTTAATTGCTTAAAAATTTAAGTACTCTTTTGTCTTGAATTATATACTATAGTATTGGAGGGAGGTGGACACCACCATAATCTCTTCTGGGATTAGGGCCTCTAAATATCTTAATCTGGCCCTGATTTCAGGGTATCTATGTTCTGTTTGCAGGCATCATTGCATCTTGGGATTTCAGAGCTCATTATTATTGCTTCCCTAAACACACTCTTCTCAACTGCCTCCCTGGATGAGATCTTATAGTTTCTATCTTGTATTACAGCTATTTTTATACTTACTTTACAGATATATTCTAGAACCACCACACTTCTTATCTTTCTCATATTCAGTTTTCTAATGCACAAATTGGGACTACAATACGTACTTCACAGCCCTTGAGGGAATAAGCTGTATACCATCCCTCCCACATTCCTCAACACCAAACATACACTACACTCTTGTGTAGTAAGTGCTGAATAGATTTTTAATGAATGAATACATTTGATTTAAGGTCTCTGGTCTCTTCAGTTCTGAATTTTGTTTTTTTCCTCTCTGTAGGTGAATAGCCCTCTGTCTTTTCTCATTGGTCCTAGAGTTTTCAGTTTGTGGGCTAGGCTCACTCTGCTCAAGCCTTTTTTTGGGTACCTACCTACCTGTTTCTGAAACTTGAAGAGAATTTAGGAATTTTGCCAAAGCTCTGGGGTTATTTAAATACATAGTACAAGAAAAGCCTGCCTGGGATTCCCCTTTCTTACAGTTTCGTTTCAAGTAGAAAATAGTGCTAGAAAGATAATTTACAAGAAAATGTACTTTAAAAGAGAGAGATGAGGGACGTTACTTACAAAAAAGGAGTGATTCTTATATTGGTAAAACGTGCAGCTCTTTGTAAATCATTTTAATGGCATGCGAGTGTTTAAGCGACATAGTGATAGAACAATATGTCTATATTCATCAGCTGCGCATGTATACAATCAAAATGGACTGTCTCACCAGCTGGGGGTTCACACACAGTCATGTATTTTGCATTTCTCCAAACAATCATTCAAGTACTCACCTGCCTAGGTGTATCAGTCAGGGTTTACTATATATATAGTGAGTATAGTGAGGAAATGGAGAACTCCAAAATCAAAAGAAAATAGACAACTCCAGAACTGAAAGAAAATAATATATATGTATATATTCTATATGTACACATATACATATGTGTAAATGCATATATATACATATATATTATATATAGAAAGAGAGAGAGAGAGAGAGAGAGAGAGATTTTAAGGAATTGGCTCATGCTATTACAAGGACTGGCAAGCCCCAAATCCATAGGACAGCTTGGGATGCTGAAACTCAGGCAGAATTTCTATATTATAGTCTTGAGCCAAAATTCCTTCTCTAGAAAACCTTGATTTTCACTCTTTTGGCTCTTAACTAATCAGATTAGATACGGGCCCACCCATATTATTGAGGGTAATCTTTACTTAAAGCTAACTGATTTTAAATGTTTATTGCATCTACAAAAAAACCTTCATAGAAACATCTACACGGGTACTTGACCAAACGGCTGGGCACCATAGCCTAGAAAAGTCAATGTATAAAATTAGCTACCATACCAGGTTAGGAGAAAATCCAGCAATTGTTCTTCTGTCCATCTGCATGCCAAATTGTCAAGGTTTCCTGTGATTCATATTCTTGAAAGACTTTTTTATTTCCAAACTGCACCTTAGAGAGCACTGGAGAGGACTTCTGGACGTCTGTCTGGCTCCCCTTTTAATAGATGTGTGTTACTTCTGTTGCAGCCATGTGGTCTACTAGTGGCAAACTCCTCACTCGCCTGCTTCTTACTGCATGCTTGCATGTTAGTCTCTTAGCTCACACTAACACACTGGATCACTGCCCCGGAGCATCACTTCTGTGCCTAGGAAATCTCTCGTTGTGGAAAGATGCTGCACAGGTATTATATCAGCCCTCACTCCAACTTCCTATTTCCATCACCTTTGTTTTGGCAGACCTCAGTTGCTGAACTCATCATTTGCAGGGCTTCTTACAATATCCAGCCTTTAAAGACAAGGGACTATTTTCTTCCAGAAAGCTCTTTGCCCTAATGCCAGTGTATCAACCTCCTTTCCATTCTGAACTGGATATTCTGTGCTCTAATGGAAAGACAGCTATAAAAGGATCTGTTACACCAGGGCAAGGGGTGACTCTCAGTCTTATGTCTGAATTACTAACAAAAGACTGTATTTTGTATTTAGAGAAGAGCCAAAGATCTACTTCCAGACAATTTCTGGGTATAAAGCTTGGCTGGTGGTTTCTCCTGCAAAGGTTTAAATTTCTTCTCAATAGGAACTTCACTACATGCAGAAATATAACGTGTTTGTGTGCGTGTGTGTGTGTAAAGTATTCTGAGTCTAACTTTGGATTATATACTCTCTAATAGCATGGATCCTGATCTGAATTTCCAGAATACAATAACCCTGGTAAGAAGAGTTGGTATTTTGTTGCCATCACATTATGAGACATTTTACTGCTCCAAGTTTCAATGTGGAAGTATGTTTATAAGTAAAATATACAAGGATTCCCTGCTTCTAAATTGCCCCAACATAATCTATAAATTTGAATCACCTCAGTTAATGAAGTCTCTTCCCTAGCCAGATTGTTCTTTGTGTGACATTATTTTGAAGTTTCCTGAAATCCTGGTGCCTCATGAAAGAGCCATGACATTTCTAGCTTAGGTAGTTTGTCCTATTGTCCTTGGCTAAATTTTCTTTGTAGCCTAGTTAAAACCTGGACACCTGGGAGCTTAAATTATCCCTGTAGGATATTAGTATATTAGCTACCTATAAAAATGAAGTTTATATGAGGCATCTGTTTACATTGAACATCCCATAAAACTGTGGCAGAGAATTCAAAAGAAAAGGCTTTCAAATGAAGGTTTCATAGCCAAGAGCAAAAGGCTCTTAGAGTGGCATCTAGATAAGTAATTTCCATTTTATATATTAAAAAGATTTTTTTAATAGACAAGGATCTCTTTTTCCCCCACGTGGCAGTCTAGAATATACAAAAGATTTCAAGAATCCTTCTGTATTTATGTTACACGTTTCAGGGCCATTTATTTTATAATTATTGTTGGTTCTAAGAGCAAATAAAGGAAAAGAATTTTAAACAGTCATCTGTTGACATGTCATTGAGGACTTGGTGAGCAAGAGAAGCAGCCCCTGATTCATAGGTCATTCCCATTGTTAACCAGTAGTGAGAGATTATATCAAGCCAGTGAGAAAAGTAATGGAAAAACCTAAAGTTGTATCCAAGGGCAGATCCCAACCTACTAATAGGTGTGTTTCTTAAAAAGTCATTTTGAAGGTTGACAGTAGCAATTGGATTTCCAGACTAGTCCAGTCTCTCTCTAGCATTCTTTGGTTGCAAATACATGGCAAGTAGCTGTGCTTAATCAGGAAGGAAAAAAGAAGGAAGGGAAAATGATTTTTAAGATATAAAGAAAGAGCTGAAGAACTGAGCCCTGGCATGGGCAGGGACCAGGGCAACTTAGAAGTTGATACTCAAAAAATTTAATGATAGTTATAGCATGGCGGACACCAAATGGCCAGGTAACTGTATGAACAAATGGTACAGTCATAGCAGAGCACACCCACTGAGGAAGAGGCCTGGATCTGGGAAGCAGGTCTTAATAGACCATCTCTTGAGGAAATTCCCATGGCAAGAAGATAAGAGCAATTATGTCTTCTCCTGGTGCCACTTCCACCAAGAGGAATAGTTCACCTTGGGTTTTTTGGTGACAGCTTGCCAAAAGGAGGGTGCAACAACTAGATCTATATTCTACTAAGCCTGTAGCAGTGATAGTTTCCAAGGGACTATCAAGGGGCTACTACCAGAAAATGGATATTGGACACTGGATAGATAAAACCAACAGATGCTTTTCACATCCACCTAATCCTACATCAACTTCAGCTACTGCAATGGAATTATCTTATTCCTTTCCATCAGGTGAATCACTGATTGTCACTCACATAGGACTCTTCTTCTCACTTACTTAGTCACATTCCCTTTCTGCTAGTTTTCGCATTCCCTCTAGTTTCTGCTCCTCTTCTTTCCATAGTATTTCAGTTGTAGTGTGAATGAAATATACTCGAGGAGTGTGGGATGTCTTAAGCTCAGGGTATGAGCGTCACCATGACGTTTCTCTGGGAAAACACATTGATGTCATGTGAAGAAAATAATGAGGCATTTCAGGGAAAGTATATGTCTCTTGGTATAGGCGCAGCAGCTCCAAAGTGGAGTGAGAGGCCAACATGGTAACTCTCCTGGGTATTTTTCCTTGAAATAATGTGACTGGAATGGAGATTTTGCAACACAGGGAAAGACTTTGCTTTGAGGTCGGGCTTCCTCAGCCCTTTCAGTCATAGGCCAACCTTGTTGCTTATATCCACGGGTACTTAGACATTGGGAAGTATCAATATGCAAAGATTTTTTGACAGCCAAGATTACAAAGTGTGAAAACGGGTTCTTGAGGAGTACAGATAATACCAGCTACCAAGCCTTGTTCCAAGAGCTTAATACACATAATGTCAACACTCATAGTATAATTTCTTCCACATCGAAAAGCCTTTATTTAGGACAGCCCGGGTGGCTCAGTGGTTTAGCACCTGCCTTCCGTACAGGGCGTGATCCTGGAGACCGCGGATGGAGTCCCACATTGGGCTCCCTGCATGGAACCTGCTTCTCCCTCTGCCGGTGTCTCTGACTCTCTCTCTCTCTCTCTCTGTGTGTGTGTGTGTCTCACATGAATAAATAAATAAATAAAATTAAAAAAAAAAAGCCTTTATTTAACTGCACTGCTCACAGCAGCTACCACTCCATTTCTTTTCTTCCTTTACAGCAAACTCCTTGAGAAAATATCTATTCTCTCTCAAAATTTTCTATTATCTCTTAAGCTCAGCATAGTTAGGCTTTCCTCACCACTGTCACCACTCCACCAAAACTGCTCATGTCAAGGTTGCAGCGATGTTTATGTTGCCAAATCACTCCTTATCTTAACGTGACCTATTAGTTACATTTGTAATCATAGATTGTGCCCTTCTCGTAGATGCACTTTCTTTGACTTGGCTTCCAGATGTGTTCCCCAGCCTTTCCCTTACCTCACTGGCCGCTGGTCTGTTTTCCTGCCCCTCCCTAGCTTCATTCACTTGCTTGTGGATCTCACCTAGTCTCATGGCTTTAGATATCTCTAAGTGCTGATAATTCCTGAATTGAAATTGCCAACCTGACCTCTTCTGGGAGCTCTAGTTCATAGGTCCAGCTATCCCTCGGACATCTTTACTTAGGTGTGTAGCATGCACTTGAAGTTCTTTACGCTCAGATTGAATCCCTTCTGTCTCTGCCTCGAGTCTTGCTCAACTTGTAGTCTTCTCCATCTCAACTGATGGTAATTCTATTTTTCCAGATGCCTAATGTGAAAAATCTATGGATCTTTCTCAACCCCTCTCTATCTCTCACTCTTAATATTCAATTCATCAGAAAATCTTATGGGCTTTCCCTCAACCTAGACCTAGACTTTTCAACTCACTATTCCTTTGTTGTCACTTGCTTTATTCCTCTCCTATATTCTCCTCCTGATTGTTCTGCTATTAACTCATGTCCCTACATTTGAGAAAATTTGAGAAATCTCATCACAGCAGCTCAGAGATCCTTTTAAAGCATTTATTAGATCATATTATTGCTTTGCTCAAAACCCAGAGGGTCTCCATTTCCCTGAATGTCAAAATCCTCACAATGGCCTGACAGCCCCTATATGATCTGGTCCCTATTGCCACTCTTATCTCTCCTCTACTATTCTCCCTGTTGCTTACTCCTTTCCAATCAATATTGGCCTCCCAGCACTTAGGGCTTTTGTTTAACTGTTTTTGCTGCCTAGAATGTTCTCCTTATCACATTACCACTGACTTACTGACTTTCTTTGAGTTTTTGCTCAAATTTTACCTTCTCAACAAGCCATATCCTGAGCATCATATTTAACCCAATAACATGATTTTCCCTCCCTTCACTCCACAAAACTTTCTGCCAAACCCCCAATCTCCATTGCACCTTTCTCTATAGCATTTGTAACTTTAGCATGCCATATATATTATTCTATGTGTTATTTGATGTCTATCTTATCCTACCACAACTAAAACCTGCATAGGACATAGATTTCTATCCTATTCACTGATGTAGTCCCAAGTGCCTAGGACAGTAGCTGTTTAACAAACATTTTGTTACATGAACGAAATAATACATTTTAAGTAAATGATCTTATCTAATAGTCAAGAAACATCAGTGGATCTGAAGAGAAGACTGAGGCTCAGAAAGACTTGAGAATCAAAGTTCAAAGAACTTGCAAGCATGGAGATGGGATTCGAAACAGGTTTATTTACCTCTTAATCCTTGCCTTTAGTCAAACTTATTGTGAATGTGTGTGACTTCTGTCTGTAAGGGATTTTTTAAAACACAGAATAATTTTTCTTTAATCAATGGTTTTTATTTTATTTTTAGATTTTTATTTACTCATTCATGAGAGACACAGAGATATAGGCAGAGAGAGAAGCAGGCTGTCCTTGGGGAGCCCAATGCAGGACTCAATCCAAGGACCCTGGGATCACAACCTGAGCCAAAGGCAGACACTCAACCCCTGAGCCACCCAGGTACCCCTACTCAATGGTCTCTAGATGTAGTTCTTCCCGTAAATGAGTTAAGGAGTAGTAAGTAGGTAGAAGTGAAGCTGACATTTAGTGTAATGTCTTTTCTGAAATTTAGTTACAACATCTCACTTAATTCCCAAAATAACACTTTATATTATAGGCTTATCCCTATTTTCAGGTGAGGGAATGATGTGAAGTTCAAAGAACTAGTTAAGTGACTTAGGTAGTGCTATTATTAATGACCTTGGATTTTGAGTTTGAGTTTTTGGTTCCAGCTTCATAATGGGTACTTGAAATGACCCTTTAGGTCATTCCAACCTTATGAATTTGTAAAACCTAGTTGTGCAACAGGATATCCGAATGCAAGGAGCAAAAAAGGTAAAGCCTTCCTCCTGACATTTCCTTCAATGAGCCAGAGGAAGAATGTGAACCTGGTTTGAAAGTGGACCTGTGTTTAACCAAAAGAAAAGCAAGAAAAGATATGTTGGGGCATGTGGTTTGAGCACCAAACTTCAACACTGAAGGCAAGGTAGTCTGGAGTGACTCAGTTTCATTAAAATGGTACTATGACAATGTTTGCTGCAGGGAAGAAGGAACCATGACTTTTAAAGTTTTTATTTCTTTCTGCTATTTCTAATGAGAGCATTAAAGAAGGTGGGAGAGAGAAAAGATCAGATCTCATCCAAAACTCAAGTAGTAAAGTACTCATCTATAAATGTGCTTCACATTTACATTCTCTCTCTCTCTCTTTCTCCCTCTCTGGTATCCTCAGCTGTAGGTGACACTGCGGTGGCCACACTGCAAATCTGCACCTGCTCTGTCATCTCTGAATTTAGGTTGCACTTTTTTGTATCGGCCCCAGTGATCTTCTCTCTCTCTCTTTTTCTTGCCTTGCACCTCTTTGCTCACTCACTTCCTGACGAAATAAAACTAATTTTCATTCTGAAACTGTATTTAACCCTCTTCACTGTTGCCAGTAATTCAAAACCAATAATTCCCCAGACTGTTTATATTCAAGGAACTTTATTAAATTTCCAGGTTACTGTGATTTTCTTTAAGAAAGCTAAAAGAAACTTTCTCACTGTGCTTCTGCATATGGAACTGCCACCTTATTGCATATTCCACCATCTTTGCAAACTCTTAATCTCTCCATAGATCTATGGCAATCACTACTCTCAAGTTTATTTCCTGGCAGTGAACTCAATAAGCAAAAACTCCCTTTATTGTGGAGGCCCAGGGAAACTTGAAAAATCGTCACTTTGCTGAATGGGAAAGATTTAAGTTTTGGATGGCACTGCAGTTAATAAAGGTGATGTTTGAAAATTTGCCCTCTTTTAAAATTATCACCATCACAGTTATACTGCTTTCAACATGCAAGATTTCTCACCTGCAGGGACACAGGAGAGTAGCAGAACCACCAGATTTCACATCTTTGAGAAGCTATGTCAATATTGTACACATAAGCGAGTCACGGACACTTAGGAGTATTGTACATTGTAGCTATCAGCATGCTAACTGAGCTGTGAGACTATTTCTTCACACTTTCTGTCAATAGTAGTTCTGGGTTAGGTAGATGTGTTTGAGTTTTGAACTGAACAACCCAAAATCCAAAAATATATATAAAATTTCTAAAGTTAACAGTAAATCCCATCTTGAATACGTATAGAATCTTAATACTCCTTTGAGAGCAGAATCGTCGAAGATCAAAGTCAGTAAGGAAATAATTAGTATAAATATTAGTTGTATCATGCTTAGCAATCTTAAGTGGTTTTACATAATTATTTTACTTGATTTTTTACAATAACCTTGGGAATTATATGTGACAGGTTTTCTTAGTGTTCTTGTTTTACTGGTGAGGAAATTAAAGCTCAATGTGTAAATGACAAGCCTAAGGTCACGCAGTTGTTAGTAGCAAAGATGAGTACAGATATCTATGTTCTTAGCTTAGAATTCAGTGCTCTTTTTGCTACATAGAATTGGCATTTTTTATGAACCAAAATTAAGCTGGACATAAAATAAGTAATAATAATAACAAGTTAGGGTAAATACTTAATATTATAATTATTATATTATTATTATTACTCTACCAGCAAATCCAAACGTGAACATTTATCTTTTGAAAAAACTGACTTCAAAATCGACTTGAACAATTTTATTCTCATGGATTAAGTAGGAAAATGCACAAAACAGTAAAGAATGGTCAGAGCCTTTTTTATAGATTGGAGAAAAGATGCAATCATGTTCCTTTGGCCTTTGGATAAAGGAGAGAAAGAAATTGCATTTTTCCCATGGCTAGCAAAACTGCTGAAAATGGATGAGTCGCCAATTTTGATAAGATCCATGACTGGTATCATAATTTGCAGTGATTCATCTGTGATTTTTTTTCCCTTTCCAAAATAAGGTCTGAAACAAAACCAAAGCCTTAGGAAAAAGATAACAACTGGCATTTTTATCTCTTGTGTGTGTGTATGTGTGAAATGGAACTTACGATAGATTTAGAATACATTTGATTCTGGCTCAGTAAGCAATCTTAAAGATCATCTGGTCCACCCCCTCACTGCTCCTCTTCCAAATTCTAGGGCTGAAGAAAATGAGGCCTCAGGGTGGGTCCTTCAACTAACTAGTTCATGGGAAATCTAGGACGAAAATCCAACTCCCTTTCTCCTACATTAATTGTCCTTGTGATACAATATTCCTTCTTCCCGGCTTATTTTTTAAAATTAGAGAAAATAAAAGCAGTTTTCCTCCACCATGTGATAGGTCTTTTTTATTTTTTTCCTAAACCTTTTAGTCATCCTCCTTTACTCTGATATATAATTTGACATTATAGTTCATACATAAATGTGTGGTTCCCAAACAATATAAATTGTTCCATGTCATGATGTTTTATTCTCTTTTTCTTGTGCCCATATTTCTTAGTAAAACTAAAACTAACATCCTCAAGTGAACCCAGAATACTCAAGCATTTAACTCTATGGCACACACATTTGTAAGCTATATTTTAAAGGGTTCCCTCTTCAATAAATTTACAGATAAAAATAACTGGTGGGTCCTTGTGAATTTTGAAAAATAAATTTTAAAAATTGGGATGAGAAAAACAATAGTACTATGTTGTTTTTCTTGCTACTTTTTGGATGCCAGTTAGCCAAAGATTTGAAGGAATCTGTTTGATTGCTGGTGATTATTGCTATCACACAATTTCTCAAATGAACTTTTCTGTTGGGATTTCAAGTTATCTGATTCAATTGCATTTTTGAAGAGGCTAGTATCTGTTTTCCGCATGTTTGGGGATATTGTTTTAGAATAGAGGCAAATCTCAATCAATGCTGAGGAATTGTAGACACTCTGGATTTGTGTGTGCACATGCCTCTGCCTGCCACCTTTGCTTTTCATAATAAGAAAAGACAAAAGAAAAATGAGAAAATAAACAGTGAAAAGATTTTTTTCCTTCTTTTCCCCTACTAATTTGATTTGTGGCTTTTTAGAATGAAAGGTCTTTGTAATCATCTCTTTTGTCTTTCTAGATATTTCATTCTGCAGCAAGAACCCTTTGGATGTCCAGAGACCAACGACTCTAACTTGATAATCTAAGAATCACTTCTATGTAACTTTGCAACAAAGCAAATCCCCAACTCCAAATTTCATTGGTTAGAGTTTTGGACCCATTTTTAGAACTATTAATATTTATTGGCTCAGTCAAGTTTTAAAAATCATTCTCTTCTGGATCATGTGGAAAAGATTAGAAAACTTCTCTTATCAATGCTTATTCATAACTACCATATGTGGTGCTAAATTATTATAAGAAATTGAGCTGAGTATGGGCAGTGAATATTAATTTGCTGCCTAAAATCTCTTCATTTTTGGATCTCAGTGTTACCTTGACAAGCATGTTTTTTCTTTCAGTGAGGGGCTGACAAGGTGGTGAAACATAAAAGCTGAGAAAAAGCAGGGGATTGGTGAGCGGAATGCTTCTTTGGGCCAACAACATAAGAGAAACTTGCAAGCATGAAATATAAGTTCATAAATAAAACTCAGGAGGCTTGTGGTGATCTGTTCACAATCATGATCTACAGCCAGCCATGGCTTCAGCACTTCTAGGAATATATATTCCTAAAATGATAACATGAAAAGTAAATAATTCGTACTACAAAGCCCAGGGAGCTGGTGGGAGGCAAACGCTGTGTAATGGATGACAATGAATACCTACATTGGATCTCCTGGCCTTCCTAGGATTGGACCAAAGTCTAAGTCCCCAGTCTCTGACGGAAACAGGAGTGTTTCTAGGAAAGAAAGAAATAGCACACTCAAGCAGGGTAATTGAGAAGCATTTAATAAAGGAAGTCTTTACTGCAGTATAGACAGGGTTAAAGGAAACCAATGAAGAGTAGATTACTCAAGGGCTAACACTACTGGGCAACCATTGACACACTTAAATCCTAATGGGCAAGTGGAAGAAATGATTAATGGAACCCAGAGAGAGCTACTTGCAGCTGTAGAAAAGGTCTACATGAAAAGAAATATGGCTTTTCAAAGAAGATGCAGCAGAAGTGTCATGACCCAACTTGGATGGAGCCAAGGGACTCCAATCTCCCAGTGGTGCTTCCTATTGGTTAAACTCAACTGGAAACCAGATGACAAGGGAATCAGTTGATGCAATCAGTGCACATCAGCCTCCTGTGACACAGAATAGGATCTGTGGATCTGAGAGGCAAAGATAGTATGCCCAGACCAGCTCAAGGCTGCTCTGAAGGAGGTGGTGAATTCCAATGCAGGCAGAATGCTTTGACAATTCAGATCCTTCGAAACTCCAAGCAGTGGCAAGGCAGTGTGTTTGCACTTCTTGTAATATAATTGAGAGGACTGGATCAATTAATCTCTTAATTCTTCAGTGACCCCTTTGCAGGTAAGATTTGTCCAAGCTAAGGATAATGCTGGCTATAGAGGCATGTGGTCCCCAAATTTTAGGATTACATATTCTATGTGTTTCTCTGCTACAGATCCTAGATCATATGATGACAAAGAGAAAAAGAAAGAGAAAATAAAATAAAAATCTTACTGATGCCCAGAACACTTCCATATTCACTAATATTCTGTTTTATATTGATCATTTATGGTAAATGTTAAGTAAAAATATGTACAGCATGTTGAAAGTCAATTTTACTAGTGTGCCTTAAAAACACAAACAAAAAAATTAACAGTTAAAAATTGTTATAATGCTACTTGGTAGTTTTCACTGCTCTGATACTAAAACTCAAAGACGATAAATAAAACACTCAAGTTATATTATTGGCAATGGATTTTTAGTGCTAGATTAAAATCTGACAAAAATAATAACTATATGATATATGAACTATTGTCTTTAGGGTGGGATGGAGGAAAAGTGATATAATGGCCTCTAAGAATATTCTCATCCAAATATTAAAACATTTCTGAGGGTTGCCTGGGTGCCTCAGTGGGTTGAGCATCTACCTTCTACTTAGGTCATGACCCCAGGGTCTTGGGATCCAGCCCTGTATTGGGCCTCGTGTCAGGCTTCCTGCTCAGTAGGAGAGCCTGCTTTGCCAAGAGTGGCAAAAGCCTGCTTGTGCTCTCTCTCTTATTTTTTTTTCTCTCTTATGAAATAATTTTAAAATTTAAAAATCTTTTAAAAATAAAACATTTCTGATAGAGTCAAACCAAACATTTGTAGTAACAATTACTTTCCATTCATAAAAGTTAAATGACATTTGAATGACTAGAGTTTTTTGGTTGACATTAGTATTTACCCCTAGATGCCCAGGTGAGGTCATTGCTGGAAAAAGGAGTCATATATTCTAAATTAATGAGAAATTTATGTCTGTTTTATCAACTAAAGTATGTACTAGAGACCCAATTCAGAATAATCACTGATGCAGAGATAACTAAGGTGATAATGTCGTAATACCTGCAATACTTACAGTTAGTAAGAACTAGAATGTAATACCTCTTATCTTTAAGGTTATATTGTAGAATTTTCTGAGGAGTCATTTGAGATTCTGTAACATGTTCAAGTTTGTCATCTGCAAGGAGCACGTCATGCTCCTGTCACCATTTTTAGAACCATTCATCCCTATTTAAGGGAAAGCAGGGTGAACAAAAGTTTGGGATGCTGCAAAGGGTCTCAACTTTTATCTGGAACTATCATAGGTCAAATAAGTGATCTGATGAAATAATGAGTAAGGCTGTGCTGGTGAAAGAGAATATGTCAGTGATTCTAGTAGAGGGGGAGAATGACAGAGGAACAGCAACCCAAAGGACTGTCTCAGGCAAGCAGAGAAAGAACCATATCATAGATATATATGGTTTGGCAAGAAAGGCAGTTGGGAAAGGTAGAGTGTCCATGTTTGTTTTCTGCTCGTCTGTTGAAAAGCAGATGGTTAATTCTTTGCACATAGGCTCAGCAGATTTTTAGGTTATCATGGCAACTGAGTAAGAGGATCCATCATTGTTTTTGAAAATGGACAAATAAAACAAAATAAAACTGTGTTATACTGATGCCATTTCCCTAAATTTATGTCCTGTTCCAGAGCCATAGGCTGGGGAGAGAAAGTAGAAGTTGCCTTTACCAAACTCATTTTCTCCTTTCTTTTGCTTAATGAATCCTGCTCATCCTATTCCCCACACCCCCCTCTCTCTATATATATTTTTTTTTGGTTGCCTTTCTAGATTCCCAAAGAGGTCATTACCTTGTAACACATTCTCTTGTCCTCTTAGCATCTCCCTCTGTTCTGCACCCACAACATACAGTTATTCATTTCCTCCTTTACTATCATTTCATTTGGTACCTGGAAGGAGCAGAAATATACACTGTGGTGACTAATTTTCTGTCATGGCTAGGCCATGGTACCCAGATGTTTTCTCAAACACATCTGGATGTTTCTGTGAAGGTATTTTTAGGTGGGATTGACATTTATATCAGTAGACTTTGAATAAAGATTACCTGCAATAATGCGCATGGCTTCATTCAATCAGTTGAAAATAGACTGACCTCCTCCAAAGAACAAGGAATTCAGCCAACCAATTCCCTGTGGACCTGAACAGAGACATCAGTTCTTCCCTGGAACTCCAGCCTGCCAACCTATCTTGCAGGTTCTGGACTTGACAGCCTCCAGTCATGTGAGTCAATTTCTTGACATCAATCAACCAATCCCCTTGTCTTTATTTTTATTTATATGTATTAATATATAATATATAAATTATTATAATATTTAAATTAAAAATAAAATACAAATAAATATGTAAATTGAATATATAACTTAATATATATTATATATTATGTATATCTATTTATAACTTAATATTATATTTTAAGTTATATATTCATATATAATTAAAAATAAATATATATATGTGTGTGTGTGTGTATATATATATATATATATATATATTTCTCTAGAGAACCCTAACACAAACATGTGTTCATTCCTCCAGGTTAACTGGAAGTCACACTTTATCTGCATTTAGCATGATAAAGTGTCAATTCTCCTTATATTTATATATCCACATAATTGATATATTGCTTTTTCTTACATAAAAGGTGCATATTTACTGTTTTGTATCTTTTCTTAACCTAAAAATATGTCGAAGATCTCTCCATCTCAGTGTGGAACAAATTTTCTTTTTTTATGACTGCTTACTACTCCATTGTTTGGATGTGTCCTAAAGAAGGACATCAGGATCGTTCATAAGCTTTTGCAGATAAACATTTCTGAAAGGAATGACTTTGTGCATAAATATATTTTTTTGTGAGTTTAACTTATGGATTTTTAGAAGTGGAGTATAGGGTTGGGAAGATAATGCATGTGATTTTTCTAATTAATAACAAAATTCCCTCCGTTAGCCTTTTGCATTTTATATTCCCACCAATAAAGTAAGATAAAAAGAAAAGACCCTTATTTCTACACAGCTTTTTTTTTCTACACAGTTTTGTCAACAGAATACTTGTCAAATTGTGATTTTTGCCAATCCAGTAGGTAAGAAGGAGAACTTCATGTTGTTTTATTTTTATTTTCCTAAATAAAGGTGTAAGGTTGAGTATATTTTCACGTGTTAAAGAAAATATTTTCATGTGTTAATCTGTGGGCTGTCTGCTCCTGGCTTTTCCTCATTGTCTATTGGTGTGTTCATTCTGTCCCTCAGATTTTAATATTTGTATATGAGAAATATTGATCTTTTGTGTTATAAATTTTCCAAAAGTTTTTGTTTTTTATATTTGCTGGGTTTGACTTTACATCTTTTAATGGAATAATATTTACCTATATTTAGTTGCTTTTTAGATTTTCAGTCATAGTTAAGAAGAATCTCCCATGTCCAAATTATAAAATTTTCTTCCAGTATTGACAGTTTCAATATTTACCTTTAGCATCTGTGGTCTAAATGTATCCATGATGTTTCTATGAGATATATATCCAATATCATAATTGCTTTTTTCCAAAATGACAATCTAGTTAAGCCAATACTGTTTATTAAAAATTCCATCTTTCCTGCACTGATTTATGCTGTCCTTTTTATAAAACGCTTTATTCCCATAATGATTGGTACCTTTTTCTTTGTTAGTCTCTCCATCTACTCATGCAACAATATTTACTATACTGTTTCAACTGTAGAAAGCTTCTAGAAGTTTACTTTTAGGTTTTAATATCTGAAAGGGCTGATATCTCTGTATGGCTCCTTTGTTGTGTCAAAGAAATATCCTTTGATTCTTATTTCAGTGAGTGTATTTATCCATATTGTTGAGTTTTCTCCAATGTCTTTTGATATATATGAAGATCAACATATAATTTCTCCTCTTAGTTCTATCAACATGACATGGTATCCTATAGATTTCCTAATATTCAACAATCTTTGTATTCTTGGAATGATTCTGACTTGGTCATAATGTATTTTTTTAAACTTTTATTAGGAAATAACTTTAAACTTACTTTGTATTATTGTAAGAAAAAAATGTAAAAAAAAAAAAAAAAAAACCAAACTTTTTTGAACCCGTAATTCAGCTTTTCTCATTGTTAAGATCTGGCACATTTAATGTATCATTCTCTGTTTCTCATTCTGTTTCTCTTTACACAAAACACACACACACACACACACACAATTATCTAAATGCACATAAACTCAACTACAGGTAAACCTTACATAAAACTTTTTTTCCTGAACAATTTTAGGGTGTTATATCATACTCCTTTACCCTTAAATACTTTGTTATGCATTTTTCAAAAACAAGAACATTCTCTCACATAATCTTACTGCTATTTTCAAATTTGGGAAAAATATCATTAATTCAATACTATTATCAAATTTTTCTTTAAATATCTGATACAATTCACCAATGAAGCAATCTAGGCCTGTGTTCTTCTTTATGGGAATATTTTTATTTGTAATTGTGTCTCGAATTGTTATTGATCTGTCCAGATTTTCTATTTCTTCTTGAATCAATTTCAGCGGTTTCTGTCATCTAAGGAATTTGTCCATTTCATCTAGATTGTCTAATTTGTTAACATGCTGTTGTTTATAGGATACTGTCATGATACTTTTTATTTCTGTAAGGTTGGTTAGTAATGTCCCTCTTTCATTCCTGGATTTTAGTAATTTTAATCATTCTTTTTTTAGACAGTTTAGCTAGAGGTTTATTAATTTTTTTTTCCCAAAAAACCGATTCTTGTTTCATTGATTTTTCTTCTATGGTTTTTGTATTTTTTCCATTTTATTAATTTCCACTCTAATCTTTATTATTATCTTTCTTCTGCTCACTTTAGGTTTTACTTGCATTTTTCTTTTTTCTTCTTTCTTTCTTTCTTTCTTTCTTTCTTTCTTTCTTTCTTCTTTCTTTCTTTTTTTTAGTGTCTTAAAGTAGAAGATTATGTTATCGAGTTGAATCTTTCCTCTTTTTTCATGTATCAGTTTTCCACTATGTGGTGTGATGCTGCATTCCACAAGTTTTGGGAATTGCATCTTGATTTTCATTCGTTTCAAAGTATTTTCTAATTTTCCTGTGATTTCTTTCCTGACCCATGTTTTTTTGGAGTGTGTGTTTCAATTTCCATTATCTGTGAATTTCTGATTTCCTTCTGTATTCAATTCATTGTGGTTGTGAAACATACTTGAATGATTTCAATCATTTTATATTTATTGAGGCCTATTTTATGGCCTATCCTGGAGAATGTTCTCTGTGTACTTGAGAAGAATATAAATTTTGCTATTATTAGGTTGAGAATTCTATAGATGCCTGTTAGATATTTGCTTTACAGTTGTTCAACTGTCCTATTTTTTGCCTACTTGACCTATGCATTCCTGAAAGTGGGTGTTATAGCCACTGGCTATTATTGTTGAATTGCCTATTTTTCCTTTCAATACTGTCAGTTTTTGCTTCATGTATTTGGGGCTCTATTTTTAGGTGCCTATATGTTAGAATATGTTTTATCTTTGTGATAAACTGATTCTTTTATTATTATTAAATATACTTCTTTATAACTTTTTGTATTAAAATGTTTTGTCTGATTATTAGTATAGTCATTTCAGTTTTCTTATGGTTGCTGTTTTCATGACAGTTTTTGTCAATTGACATTGGTAAGTGAAATTGATCTAAAAATTGTCTTTTATTGGGTGATCTTCATCACCTTTGCTATTCATCTATACTTGTTTTGTAAAAAAAAAAAACCAATTTTCTTTCTCTGTGTTTGAAGAATTTGAAGAACAACTAATTATAGATAAATTTTAAAAACAATCATGAAAATTAGACTGTGGACTTGAACATTAGATGATTCCAGATAAACATGGTTAATTTTGTGGTATTATGGTTATATAAGAAAGTGTCTTAGTTTTTAATGATGCATATTGCCCTATATAGGGACAAAATGATGCAATATCTGGGCCTGCCTTAATATACTTCAGCAAGGAAAAAAATATCTTAAGTCTTGATAATTATTAAATCCAGGTAATGGCCACATGAAGATTTATCATATTCTTTCTGTGGTTTTTTTTGTGTGTGTATGTTAATTTTTTTCATAACATAAGATAGACTTAAGTTCTAAGCCAGATTTACTTTATTTGAATTTTCAAGTAATAAACCAAGGAATCTGCATTTTTAAAAAAAACCTCTCAAGAAATGAAGACTATTATTTAAATCCACCAGAACAAGGAATGGAAAAGACATCATCAAATGAGAAATTTCAATAAAATTTTGGAGATGCAAAGCGTTAGAGGTATGGGAGTTGACAAAATGAATTGGGAGAAGGCACAGGTTAGAGTTTTTATAAAGAAGAATACAGAAAGGAGGAGAAATAATGTGCACTACAAGCTCAGATGCATCAATATGGTGCATTTAGGGGCTAAAACTTGGAGGAAATGGATTGGAAATCTGTATTTGGAGGAGCTGACCTCCCTACCTCTCACTAGGACAAGCAGAACCCAAGCAGTCAGATGTCTACCTCTAGAAAGGAGCTTTTCTCTTTAGAAATTCAATGGCCCCAGATAAAAGACATTGGCACTTAAGAGACTGTTCTGTATCTAGCACTGTACCATTGACTCCTTAAAATGTAAAAGTTGTTTCAAGAGGAACTTGCCTTTAGAAGAGCTCATGCTGATTTCTCTGAAACAATAACCACAAGTATGTCCAACTTTCAAAAAGCTGTTAGATTTGCTCCCACTGTGCTATCTATCCACACAAATGTCACCTTCTAAGGGAAGTTTACCTAGAACCCTCATGTACTTTTCCCCCCAGCTTTACTGACATATAATTAACATAAAATATTGTGTAAATCTAAGGGTTACAAAGTGATGATTCGATACACATATATATCACAAAATGTTTACCACAATAAGGGTAGTTAACACATCCTTCTACTATTTTGTTGTTGTTGTTATGGTGAGAACATTAAAGCTCTACTCTCATAGCAACTTTCAAATATATGATACAATGTTGTCAACTCTAGTCTCCATGGTGTACATTAGGTTCCCAGAACTTGCTCATCTTACAAGGGAAAGTTTGTACCTTTAAAAAAATTATTTTTACATTGGTTTTTTTTTTTTTTGAAAGTTTGTACCTTTTGACCAGTATCTCCCCATTCTCCTAGCCCCTGGCAACCACGATTGTACTGTTTCCAAGAATTCAATAGTTTTAGATTCCATATATAAGTGAGCCCCCATGTACTTTGACCCAACATCCTGACAATGAACAAGTCTTAATGAACAAGGGTTGCTCAAGCCTCAATCCTGTCTTTACAACTCACTAGACTCCATTTCCCAGACTCCTTGCACTTAAGTATGACTAGTGGAAGGTCAGCAGAAGTAGGGTGTACTACTTTAAGACCTCCCATGTCTGATTTATCTGGCTAGAGTGGAGTCAACCATCAATGTGAACTCAGTAGCCTCCAAATGAAAGGCCCCCCCAGTTTCTTGGTTCCGTGCTTAGAAGAATGTTGTCTGCCCGTCAGTAATACCTAGCTTAGGGTTTGGATGTGTGAAATAAACTTGTATTACATTAAGCCACTGGGATTTGGGGGTTTAGTTCCTCAGAGGAGCCAGATAAGCTGTAGCTAATGCACCATTCTTTTCTTTTTTCTTATCTATCTGAGCAAATAAAAACACAAGTCCAGTTGCACCTAAAGAAGTGTAGGGAGAAGCAATGGCTTCACTTTTACCCTTTGTTCTCTTGTAGATAAGTGACTGGCTATTCTACACACTGCAGGAAAAGCAGTGGAATGTTTGAAAAGACCACAGAATGCTCATTTCCAATAAGCAATGGATAATAACAACAATAACAGTAATAGCATTAATGGCAATAATAATAAACATTAATCTCTCTTCAGCAAACTCTGAATGGCATTCAGTGGCCCAAGGGCCATTATGACTTGGGTGTGACTAGGCCCTGCTGTGGGCCTTTTCTAAGGCAAAGAGAGGGACACAAACCTCTAAGCCTGGTACACAATGGAACATAACCTCCTTCTCTGTTGCTTTTCACAAGAAACCAGTGGAGATCTGTCAGGGCAAAAGCTTTCTACAGAGCCTCCCAGAATGAGAATGCCTGGTGCCATACGCTTTTACTGGAGAGCACCAGGCAGGCATAATAAAGTCGGTAATTTCTCCTGCCTGCAGCCTTGAATTAGGCCACATGGTAGAGCTTTTCAGGCTGATGAAAAAAAAATACCACAGAACTTCAGAAAAATGGTTACGCCTTATTAAATTATTCGAAATCTCTGGAGTTGTATCTCTTTTATGGCCCCAAATTGGCATACCTGTTAACTTACAGAGTTCAAATTTCTCTAAAATATTATTGTATTTAAGACATTGTGCCATCCCCCAAATACATATGAATTACAGAGCGTCAAGGAAAGAGAGAGAGAGAGAGAGAGAGACTCGCCATTTCCCGGCTTAAAAACCTTTACCACAATTAGTAGTTAGTAGCTTTCAGAAACATTTGCTGGATAAGTAACCACGGTCAAATCGCATAATTTTGCCCCTACCCCCTCCTTCTCTCTTTTCTTTTATTCCAGGGTTTTGAGTGCTGGTCTAAGAGCTATAATTTCATCTTGAGGCATATTTCTTCAGGCATTCTTAATGAGACATTTGATTTGTCCAGTCCTGCCTTCCTGCTTTCAGCCTTTTAGGGATTTGGGGTTGGGAGAGTGTGGGAAAAAGGGAACGTGGAATACCACCACCATGCTGCTGAGAAAATACAATGTAGGGATTCGAAGAGATTGTGAATGATCTTTTCTCCCCCTTAGGCAAGGCAATCTAAAAGTATTTTCAGCAGATAATTTTCCATTCTCAAACATTTATTTCATGTCTATTGTGTTCTATACATATTCTAGGCATGACGATTACAAAAAGTGAACTTATATTATTTTTTAAAAGCTTTAAAAATGTGGGAAGCTTGTAGTTATGAACTTCTTTTGATGAATTCAGTCTAAGAATAACTAAATATTCCACTTCTGTTATTTAGCAACTTTGGACATGAAAACAAGAAAGAAGTCATCTATTAAAAAACTGGTGTTTCACTTATATGTTTCCTCAGTTCTGAGAGCCCTAAATATGTGCTCAGTTAATATTTCCCTGTAAATAGAAGAGTTATGAGGAAGAAAGTCATTTAGATAGTTACCTGATAATTGAAATAAAACAGTTATGCTGAAATGAAATATTTCCAGAAAAGTTAAATATTTCCATTCTAGGAGTATGAATTTTTGTTTTTATCACTTGACTTTGTGTTTGTGGAGTCCCCAGTGGGTTATGTTGCTGAAGTTTATTTCAAGGGGACTGGAAACCCATTGTGTCAGAGAAATAATGCCATAAGTGGTGGGTTGGTCTCCAGTCTATTCAACATCCTGCAATGCAACTTTTCAATGGACTAAGTAGAAACTTATTTTTTTTTTTTTTACAAAATGGGTATATTTTGACAATGAAATTCAGTCAGAAACCATATTCTTCTGCTTAGCTGTTGCCTGAGAAAAGCAGGTTTAGTTAGAAAATAATGAGGATATAGGTATCAATAACTCTGGCAGAGATTTGGAGGTAGATTTTTCAATGCTGTTACTGGTTTGAATAGGTTAGAGCATTTGTTTGTTTTGTGTTTCTTTTTGTGAGGGATGGGTGGGCAAAAGGTTTAACATTTCAAAATGTATTTTATTTTCCTTTTCTTAGTACTATTATATTGATAGAAACCCCCTTCTATATTCACTGGGTAATGTTTTGGTTCACCACCAAAACACAAGAGATGGAAGAACAAAAGTGAAGTGCTTTTTGAGGAGAATAGAAAATGATTGAAATTATTAAGAGATCAAAAATGCAAGGAAGAGGGGCCCCTGCATGGCTCAGTGGTTGAGCATCTGCCTTTGGCTTGAGTTGTGATGCCAGGGTCCCGGGATTAAGTCCCGCATCAGGCTCCCCACAGGAAGCCTGCTTCTCTCTCTGCTGTGTTTCTGCCTCTCTTTGTGTTTCTCATGAATAAATAAATAAAATCTTTAATATATATATATATAAAATGCAAAGAAGAGACCGTGTGGTGGAAGCAAGAGTAGTAAGTAGTAAAAATAGCGAGATGACAGGGGCCAGCCATTTGTTTACTATTTCTGAGGAGGACAAAATATGGTGTTAGAAGAGAACCTTCTGGAAGTGACTGTCAGGAACAGCCCAAGTGAGCTCCTTAGGAGAGTGTGGTCAAAAGGCAGAAGAGGGAGACTGCATTCAGTAGAACAAGGTAATCTGTCTGAGAAATGAATGATGTCTTACTGCTTTGGCTGTGAGCTTGTTGGGGAAGAAGGAAAGACACTTGTTTTTCTTCGAGGGTTGACAGAACTTGTTACCCTGAATGCCAGCTTTCCTTAATATTGGAAGGAGGAGTTAAAAAGCCTGAGAGCAGTATTGTCCCAAAGTTGAAGGTATGGGGTATTGAAGGAACAGAAGGAAGGTTTAACTCTGGGAAGAATTAAATTTGGGGGGTGGAATGGGGTGCTAGGTCTTTTGCTTTGTGCCTAGGCAATTGTGCTAAGGTTCTGGGATCTCTGGGATGGGGGATGCACAGATACTGGGACTGAACACTAAGTGCTGGTGACACTGGGAGCTTTGAAACAGATTCTTAAGGCACATTTGGCATAAGGGAGTTGATGCTGTGAAGATTCAGCCTTCTTGCTTTCAAGAGGTCTGTGTAGATTTGGACAATGAGCATCTTAGATGTGACCCCAGTGAACTGAAAGCTCCAATGTTCCAGAGAACCACCAATGTTCCTGAGTTATCACAGCAGACTTCTTGTAAGATTTCAAGTGAGGAGGAAAGCCATTCTCCAAAACGACTGAGATGTGATTTCTTGGAACCCCTGATGTGTGGGGATTGAACTACATTTAATCTAAATTAGAAAAACAAAAAATATGTTCTGCTGTTGGCGTGTCCTCACATTCTTGTTTTTATAATTTTACTACATATGCAGTGGTCCTTAAAAATACATAGAATTGTTTTTAATGTTTTAGAATTTTATATAAATGGTATCATACGGTTAAGAGGAACAGGATGAGGGAGTAGAGCTGTGTGTGTACAGTGCTATTTATTTTTAAAAAGATCTAAAGCAAATATAGTAAAATGTTAACATTTGTTAAATCTGGATGGTGGATATACAGGTGTCTTATAAGTTTCTATTCCTCTGCTTCTCGGTATGTTTAAAACATTTCGTTATTTTTAAAAATAAAAGAAAAAAATACCAAGACAAAAGCCAACATAATGTTTCTGGACTCCAAACGTCATGGAATGTTTAATACCGATTTTACTTAAAATGTTTGCAAATTGGCTTGTTGCAACTCTTGAGGTACTTTTACAGCTTGAGTTGAAGCCTTTCCAATTTGATGACATACTGACATTGCCTACTGAACATGCCCCAATTAGAACTCTTGAACTTTTACCGCCATGCCTGGTTTCCACTTCTCCATTTTAGTAAAAGTTATAGCTATCCATTCACTGACTCTATCCAGAAACCTTGTGCTGATATAGGATTCTTCTTTTCTCCTAATTTCCCATATTCAAGTAACTGATTCTGTCTCCAATTACATACAAGAAGTCCAGACTTTTATCTCCAGCTTTGCTGTACCTACCTTATTTGAGCTATCTTCTTCCCTTCAGAGTACCTTAACAACCACCCAACTAGTATCTCTGGTCTGACTCTTCCCATACCAGCTCTGTCCCCAGACAGCAGCAAAAGTGATCTTCTTAAAAAAAAAAAAAAAAAAAGAAATAGATTAATCTATTCCCTGACCTAAAAGTCTCTTCATTTATACTCTAGGTATTAGTAGTTAGAGGAACACACCAAGGTGCTTCTCATCCTAGAGGCCTTTGCATTGGTTCTGTCTTCCACCTGTAACCAGCCTTGCCATAGCCAGATCCTTCCTTCCTGAAGTCTAGCTTAAGTCCCTCACTGACCACTGTATTGCAAGTAGATCACCCGTTTTTCATTCTTCATTAACCTCCATTTTTGCTTCATTCGCAGAACATTCTGCACTACCAGTTGGTTCACGGTATTTATTTATTGGTTGATTGATTGTCACCCATCGTTAATTTTTGGCTACCCAGAAATCGAAATTCTCTTCATATATTTGAGGAATCTCCCACCTAAGGAATCTAAGCCTATCTCCTGTATGGAAGGTGAAAATGGCTGGTAACACACTTTCTCAGAATGACTTGCACCTTGGACACATGACCTAGAGACTGTGCCGTTCAGATCACTTGCCCAGACTCTGACTTAAAAGCTAGTGAAGTGATGAAGCAGGGACTGCTCAGAATCCATGGTGACAGTGACAGTGACAGCAGTAGCAGCAGTGATTAAATCTGTTTCCAAAAACAACAGAGACTGTGGTTTCAGTAGAATTGGTCTGCTGTCCAGACCCCATGTGGTGGGCAGTGCATACTTGGGTGTGTCTCCAGCAGAGCAGTGTGGGATGTTGCCACTGCACCTGTGGCATATCTGGAGCCTTGTTCCTCACCATGTAGCCTCTGAACCTATTCCCTCAGCATTCTTTGTGATTCTATGAGTCACCCCAAAATGTCTTTTTAACAAACACCTTTTCTGCTTAAATTAACTCTGCTTGGCTTCTGTTTGCTTGTCAAGATCGGGACTAGAAGATACAAATGAGGCATGTGGGACATAAAATTTAAGAAGGCTCACAACCAGGTCTTGAAGTGCCAACCCTGCATTTGCACATCCCTGAGAGTGAAGCCTCTTTAAATTGTGTGCCCCAAGAGTCTCACATGCCTCATAAGTCCCAGCCCCATGCTTACAATGTAAGAAGATATTTAATCCAACTTTTCCTGAGACCTGGAATCTCTGCAAGCAGATGATGAATGATCTGTCTCATAAAACTAGGTGGTAGGATATTTCTGCAGCACCAACTAAGAATGAGAAGTGTGTTCTTCCAGAATTAATCCATTACTCCCTCCCTGTCTGTGTAAGGGAAGGCAAGAAATAAACTTGAATTTGAAGAGGCTGGTAAGAAGAATCTTTTAAGGGAATTGTCTGTATGCTATGTTTCTCTTCTCCCTACCAAGAGGAGAGGGGAGAGACATGCTTTCCCTTCACCTCAAAACTTCAAGGAGTGGCTTGCAGTCCCAACATCTCTTGGAAGACTGAAGGACACAGGAACCAGTATTTTGAGCTCATTATAAAGATGAGAGACTGTAGTTGGCTTGTTGCCCTTGGGTGGCACAGTAGACCAGGCAACCTTAGAAATGGCCAGAACTTCCTGGGTTGCGCAGGACAATTGATAAGTGAGTCCCTTATTGGGAAATTTAGACATTGTACACGGGAGCTGACCTGCCTAGATTTCCTAAGAGAAAATTATAGAGGAGCTGAGTAGTCCAAACCAAGAGACGTTGAACAGCCTGTGGAACAGAAACCACAAGCTGGTGGAGAGGGTCATATGTGACCAGCCAGCTGGTGGGACCTCGATTCTATCAAGGAAAATACAGATGTGAAATCACCAGCAACAGGAAATCCCTAAAAACCCACAAAAGTGCCTTGGGAGAGAAAGATTCAACACTTGGCCTCTATCATACCCAGAGAGTATTCTAGGAGATTCCAACTGTTGGGTAAAACTTTTTCTTGTCCTGAACGCCTCAATCATATCTCCTCCCTCATCATTGGTCTTGGCCCTGAGAGGCTTGAAAAATAAAAGGATTCACAACTTTCATACCACCAACACCTCTCACCTTGATGTCTGTAGTAGTCTCCTGAGAGGTCTCTCTTTTCCTGGCTTTGCTCCTTTTCCCACCCATTCTAATCACAGCAGCTAAATGATCTTAACCCACACCATATTATGCTACTTCTCTACTCAGAGCTCTCCAGTGTCTCACATTGACCTACAAGGCTCTATGAGATCTTAGTCTCTCTTTACACGTTGGCTTAACATCTTTCCACTCTCCCCATCCTGCCACCACTCTGCTCTAACAGAACTGTCCTCCTCACTGTTTTGCAAATGAACCAGGTCATGTTCCACTCTAGAGTTTTTGCATTTATTCACCTTTGTCTTAGAAACTTTTCCTCCGTTTGTCCATTCATTTACCTTTATTTCTACTTAAAGGTTACCATCTCTGGACATCCCTACCTAACCAACTAGCACTCCCTTAACACTTCTTAACCCCCTTTCTACTGTATTTTTTACTCTAGAACTTATCACTATCCTATTATACAATTAGTTTAGTATTTATCTATTAAAATATAAACTCCTTAAAGATAGGAAACTTTGTCTATTTTGTTCATTTCCATGCCTTCAGCATCTAGAACAGTATCTGGTAGAGTAGGTGCTTAATAACTCTCTGTTCAAAGAGTGGGTCAGTAATGAGTGGGAGTAGAAGTATACCCAAAAAGAGAAAAAGTGATCAAGCCTCTATCTCTCATACACAAATACCCACTGAAGTCTTCCAAACCCCAAACTGAGTATGTGGTGAGATTTTAAATCAAATAGACCTGGAGTTCTGATATTACACTGGAACGAACTATTTGCTACCACAAAACAGAAACTATTTATTACTTGATAACAGCCAGAGAAGTTATGGGAAAACCCAAGATGACATGCTGGGGAAATAGAAGTAAACAGGTTATTCATAAGTGCAGTGTACCAGATAGTTTAGCTTTCTGCTTCTGGGCACAGGAAAGAATTACACTTCCCCTTCCTCTTTAGGCATTAGGCGTGGCCATATGATTTTCTTTGCCAATGAAATGTGGGTAGAATGACAAGTGTCATTTCCAGACATTACATAGTGTGCCACATACTCTTTCTTTTGCTATGATGGTTGTGAAAAGATGTGTCCAGATATCACCTCAGGGTCACTAGTTAGGGTCACTGAGTGACTCCAAAAGGAAAACTCACTTTCAACTCCTGATGAGTATACAGTAGGGATGAAAAATAAACCTGTGTTGTGATAAGCCTCTATGATCTGGGGGTTGTCTGAATGGGCTGCATATTTAGTGGAGTATGTCACTAAGTTTTTCTAGCTTCCTGCCTTCGAGGTATGTGGTAGTTTTGAATTTCCTGCCATCTACTTGCCGTGGTTAGTTGGGCCATATGACTAGTTCTGATCAATGACCTATGAGTGAACGTGACATAGATGTCTTATAGATGCAAGCATTAAATGCAGGATGAACCTCCAGAGATCTCATTCCTCTGTCGAAGGGCCTAAAAGTTCATTTTCCTAAGTGAAGTTCTCTGAAATTTAGAGACACAACTGAGATATAGTAATGGTTTATAAAGGGTGAGTTTGCCTAATGAGAAGGCTAATTCCAGTTTGGTTTTCCTTTCTGCCTTCTTTCTTCCCTATTTCTTCCCTGCCTTCTCCTTTGCAGTAATTATTGTGACTGACCCCTTAAAATCCACTCCATCCCAAATTATTAGTTTTAACCAGTTGGGTAATCCCATTCCCCTTGACAGTAATTGGTTTAAAAGTGCATGTGACCTATTTCTGCCAATGAAACATGACTAAAATCTTCTGGGAAACTTCTGTGAAAAGTTTCCTTGCTGCAAAAAGAAAACACAAGAACAGTTTCCTCCTTTCTTTTAATGTTGTTGTGTCTAGTGTGATGCCTGGAATTACTATAGCTATTTTTCTACTGGGTCAAGGATGAAGCAAATACAGAGAAGGACTGAGCCAAGAGAATTGCTAAAAAGCAGATATGGAGCTCATCTTACTTTTGGACTTTTATTGTGAGAATAAACAACTTGCCATATTGTTTATATTGGTTAGAGTTAGAGCTCACTGCTGGTTCTGGTCCAAAGAATCTTACCGATACACCTTTATTATTTTATTATTTCCTCACTATGCTTCAAAAACTGAATTTTCATCCAAATGAAAATGAATTCAGTGAGGAAATAAAGCCATTTAGTCAATAGAGCCATTAAAGAAAATATTTAGTTAAGGACTAAAAAGGTCATGAGTTTGGGAGAATGGGGTGACAGAAGGAAGTGATAGGTTTGAAAACCATAGTTTTTGGTAAGACACAGAATAGAGAAAATGTGTTAAGCAGAGCAGAGGCAGATATAGATGGTGGTTTGGGATTCAATTGGTGAATGCTAGTCACCTACTGGAATGTTTCTTTAACATCAGCCAGTAGAGCTTTCCGACTTTAAAGAACCAAATTGTATCATGCAGAAATGACAACACCCTTCATTGTTTTCCATCTTGAACATACTTTTATAAATTAAGGAAATTAAAGATTACGTCAGTATTTTCACAACAAATCTCTGCTTTGGGGGTTTTAGTGTCATGTTAGAGAGGAAAATATATTGAACAACCTTACATTTAAAATTTTGTAGTATCTTTTAGTTCTAG
The DNA here is from genome assembly GCF_905146905.1 of Nyctereutes procyonoides. Classification (NCBI taxonomy): domain Eukaryota; kingdom Metazoa; phylum Chordata; class Mammalia; order Carnivora; family Canidae; genus Nyctereutes; species Nyctereutes procyonoides. Next base: position 24,748,795 of record NW_026575042.1, on the reverse strand, counting down.
CAGTTACTAAGAGTCTTAAAAATTAAACATGTATTGAACCTACTGTCTCCAACACATTGAGGTTGGTGTTGTAGATATAAAGGGATTATAATCTACAGCAGATCTTTAAAGAGCAAGCAGTCAGGTCAGGAAGACAAGTCCTTACATAGTTAACATTAAACACCCAAGGAATGAATAAGTGTGAAATAAGGGTTCTTTCAAATGTGCTTTAGGAGCTCTTTGTATGATCATTTCATTTCAAGTGGGTGAATTGAGAAAGGCTTAACAGAAGAAGGGAAACACCTAATGGTGTCTTGACTAACAGTAGGCCTTCAAAAGACAAAAATATTGACTGATGTGAGACCATGCATAGAATAAGGAAATTTCCAGGAAAACAAGAAATCCAGGTATGTTGGATAAAGTTATACCTAAGGAAGTCAATGGGAGGTAAGCCTGGACAGGCTCACTAGTAACTGACAGTACCTGCTAATCATGTAAGGGACATAGTTCTTATCCTACAGGCAAATAAATTGTTTTCAATCAGGGGAATGAGATCAGGTCTGTGAAAGTTAATGCAAGCAGTAATGTGAGGGATATATGTTCAGGGACAGGGAAAAAGAGAGAGAAGATATACAGATCTCTTAAGGAGTTACTTTGGTGGTACTGATGAAAGATGAAGAGTATCTGTAAAAGACCAGTGTCAAATGAGGGTGGACAAAAAGGAAATACCTTTGAGGTAAGAATCAACAGGCTTGGTGGGGTCTGTGACTGAGTTCTGGTTAATGGAATGTGGGTGGAAGTGAAATAAGCCACTGAAAGTCCTGGTCCCACAAACATCTGAGGTGACCTCACAGTCTCTCTTCCTTCAGAAACAACCTTGGAAGGTGTACTTGATGGTGTGGCCCTGCAATGGAGGGAGCTCAGATAATTTTGTCAAGGGGTACTGAGGAGAGGCACCTACCGTCTGCTGGTTGGTGACATAAGGCTTTTGTTCTATTTGTTACACCAGCATAGTCAAGCCCCCCCCCCCCCCCGTTTTACTTGTGTTTGGAGAAGTCCATGCATCTGCTTTGAGATATGATGAGTTGGTGGTAACTACCAGGGAGTTGGAAAGGCATGTTCAGCATTCGACAGGATGTTAAGAATAGAGTTGCCACTTTCCTATTTATCCACATAAAAATTTCATATGAAATGATTAGTATATACAGTTCAAATAGTCCAAGAACTTTTATTTTTTCACTTTGAACCAAAGATCTACAGCTAAAGTTAGCTCCAAAATTTGAACTCTTTCATCATTTATCAAAATAAACCTTCCCACCACGGCACTCATGACCAACACTTCAGAAGGAAAGCCTACTCCATCCTTCCAAAGTACTCGGGGGTTGTAGGACACGAGAGCAGGAGAAATCTATTTGTGCGATATGGAGGTCACCAAGGAGGGCTAAAAGCTTCTAAAACCTCTCCATCAGAAGAGATTAAATTGGCATCTGAACAGAGCTTTATATCATCAGGCAAACCTTCTCCTTTAGGGATAAAAGCCCATTCAATCAGATGTGTGCTCACTCTTTTGACTAAGAGTAAAGAGCTTCTGAAAAGGAGATTAAAAAGAGAAGCATGGATTGCTAGACTCTGCCCAGCACCTAACAGGAGCAAGCCTATCCAATCAGGTGGTAAAACCAAGGGCTTTCTTCGGACCCGTAATGACAATAGCAGACATTTATCAAGGTCCTACTAGACCCCAAGTCCCTGGTCTTGCACTTTTGTCTCTTATTTAACCTTCACAATGGCCCTCAGAGTTAGATTGTAATAATAGTCCCATTTTGCAGATGAAGATAGAGGCTTAGTGATTTGCTGACGGTCAGAGTACGTAGAATGCCTAGATTTCAAACCCAGGGAATCTGATCTCAGAATTCAAGTTCTTAATTACTATATTCTATTGATTTGAGAACTTCATTTTTTTAAAACTCTAACATGTCAGAATTGATTGCATGCTAGACTTTCGATGGGAGTGTCTTTCTTTCTTTGTGGTATATAAAATACTAGTACACCTTACGATTGATTGTGTCTTAGATTCCATAAATATAATACAATGCTAATCGGCCCCTACTGACTATTCAGGCATGTGTAATTAGGCAGGAGAGCAGGGACTGACTTAGTAAGAAGCTATATATATTAGAGAAGAAGCTTTCCAACTTTCTCACAGAGCAGAATGCATTATGCAAACGAAATCTGACACAGAACTCCAATATGTAAAGCAGAGAAAAGTGGCATTTTATTAGTATAAATGTACTTTATGTTCAAATATATAACATGTATTTATTATATGGTTAATCAGGGAGACTATTAGTTAGCACATTGGAGACATCTAGTAGGTTGAATTTCTATTTGAACATGCAGGGCTTTTTTTTCTTTTTTTATTAGTGTTTTAAAAATATTTGAAGATATAATTTAAGCCATTACATTCAAATCAAATATGAATGTGCAGGTTTTAAAAAAATTAGTATTTTAAAAATATTTGAGGATATAATTGAAGCCAAATCATATGATTTAAATCAAATATGCAAGAGATCAGGACACGTCTTTGTGAGTCCATATATTACAAACCATTCTTTAAAGATGGTTCAAGTAACCACACGACAGTTGTCTTTGTAAGGCCAAAAGATCACTCCAGTTTCTTTTTTTGCACTGCCATTATTATGTTGAAAGTTATCTGAAATGAATTAACTATCAAGGATTAGCACTGTCGAATCACAGAGTTTAAGGGAGGCAGGGGGAATACCTTTAAGTTCTCTGACATCATCCACCTCATGGGACCATCACCAGGCATTGTTAGCAGTAGAACAGCACTTCCTGAGACCCACTTCCTGGGTTCGAGTCCCAACTCCATACCTTACTAACTACATGAGCTTGGGCAGGTTTCTTTCCTACCTTTGGATTTCATCTCTAAATAAGAATCAAAATACCCATAGTTATTTTGTAATGCTTTTTTAAGAAACAAGTGAGATAATATGAATAGATCACTACCCATAATGTCTGTAGTATGCAATTAATAAATTTTAGTTTTTATAGTTGTTATGATGCCTCTACAAAGTGAAAACTACCATGCTAGGGTCCGGAGACAGAAGGACACTCAAGAGATGGTTTCTGCTGTCCAGAAGGTCCCATTTATTTGAGGGAATTAGAAATAAACATTAAAGTTCAATAGCAAAGAAAGGCAACCCAAAGTAAGAGTCAAGTGAATGAGAGAGACAAAAGTGTTAAAAAAAAAATCACAGGAGTCAGAGCACCTTGTCTTCAAATTATGTTTATCAGGCAAGTTTCTAGACCTCATGGCAGTACAAATATATATGACAGAAGTTGTAATCTGGAGGTCTGTGTCATATATCTGCCTCACTGATATGCTGGTATTAGACTCCAGTGTTTGGAAAGATTTGGAGTCAACTTTTAAATATCAGGGTATTTCACATCCAAATATGGATTTCCATAGACCTGTGGCTCCTGTCACGTCCTAAGACTTCACTTCTTTCTGGAAGAAATGTGAGAAGGAGAAGTCCAGCCTGAGCACAGGAATCAAAGGGAAAACACATTCAAACAACTGCCCCCAAATCTATCAGCCATCTGCAGGGGGCTAGTCTTCCTCTGAGATGTGCCTTTTGGGAAAAGTAAATCCAAATGGAAGAGGAAGCTTCACTGGCCGTCAAGGGATTGGGCTGAGATCTGTTGGAGGTTGGGGAGTGAATTTCCAGAGGGGCCTCTTCCATTTGCTGAGAGCCATTGTGTTAAGAGGCAGGAACCAACAATCTTTGTGGGGAGGCCCAGTTCTGCTCAACACAACCGAGCATCAGATCAGAATATCATAATAAAAAAAATGTGAATGAAGTTTAGATTTAACTTTTGAGGGAGCAGGATAAACTACCACCCCACCATATGTGTGTGACTTCTCCATTTCTTACTGCAATTTCCATTTCTTAAATAGGGATTTTCAACCTTCTGTGCTTGTCTAATGTCTGCTCGGAACAGTTTGAGACCCTGTTACTGTTTTAAAATGCATGCATGCTAAGATGAATCTCCTACCCAAGGAAAAAAATAAAACTCAAAAAGTTTTGTTTAAAAATAAAATCTGAATTTCCAAGGGTTGTTTTTTTTTTTTTTCTTTTTACCAAGAGATCTTATGTGCTGGACCTCCAATTCTGCATATTAGCAATCACTTGGGATCAAGCAGTGGTTGCCACTCTTATAACAGTGAATGGACTCTCTCCTTGGCCACAGGCCTCACCACTCCCTATTGCTCCTCTAGGCTGTGGTTAATCTTACATCTCTATTAGCACTTCCCTGGGCTTTTGTTTGTTGTTGGGTTTTGTTTTACATCTTCTTTATGGAAATAAAAATTCTAGTTGGCCTTTGAACAACATGGGTTTAAAGTGTACATGTCCTCTTATGCACAGATTTTTTTATGAGTACAACACAGCACTATAAATGTATTTTCTTAATACATTTATAGTAATGTCTTATTTTCTTAATAATGTCTTATTTTCTCTAGCTTACTTTGGGTCAGATTACAGTATATAATACACGTAACATACAAAATACATGTTAATTGACTGTTTATGTTATCAGTAAGGCTTTTAGTAGTTAAGTTTTGGGGGGCAGTCAAAAGTTATAGGTGGATATCACCCTGCATTGTTCAAGAGTCAATCATATCACTACATGTTTATCATGCAAACAAATGTCTATTGTACCTGGTTTGCTTTATTCATTTACCATATATCTCTGTCTCCTGTAGGCATTGGATTTCTATCCGGAATGATTTTCAAAGACTTAGATACAAAATAACACTTAAATATGCTTACATTGGGAAACAAAACAAAACAAAATAAAATAAAAATGTGCAAGGAGAAGAGTGATAATAGGAGCAAAAAACAAATGCTACAGGGATCAAAGAAAGGGATTGGTATGATTAAATAAAATTTCATAGGAGAGGTGAGTCTTGGAGAAAATGTGAGTTCTTGGACTAGAAGGAGGATGTTTGGGCAAGTAAATGTCTAAACTATGCAAAACAAACAGTTGCCTAGAGACTTGATGTATTTTGTCCTGTCCCCAAATATAATCACACTACTCCCTTGCTTAATGGTTTTCAATGGCTTCCCATTGTCTTCAAGATAAAATCCAAAAGCTTTGGACAGACTGGCATTGGAAACTGTGATGTGGCCCCTGGCTACCTTCCTAGGCTTGTTTCAGGCAGAACAAGCGTCTCATATTAGCCCCTGTGACTTAGCCATGCTCAATGGTTTGCTGTTCCCTCAAAGTACCAATCTGGTATTTTGAACACACTGTTTGTTCAGATTTACCCCCTGCCCCACCCCACTGTTTTCTCTTCTGAGAAACCTTCTCTGATATCGTCTTCCTCCAAGGCTGAATCTGAGGCTCCTTCAGAGGGTTCACTTAGCACACTAAGCAGAACTGCATCTTCACATCTGTGCCCCTTGGGTTATCTTGGTCTCCTAGTTCACTTGTCCCCAAGGGGACCAGAGTGCAACTCTGTGAGGAAACATAGTAGGACCTACTACCTCTGAGGGAGTTACTGTATGACTTGGCAGAGCACTGTAGAAATGTTCTTTCTCTAATGCTACTAAACTGACAGCCAGGGTTTCCTGTCCCTCAGGGATTCAAGCTGACTCCTCATGAACTTCTCTGAAAGTCCAGAGCACTCTCTACAATTTTTTTCAAATTCCTGACAGCTTACTTCCTCATGTGCCTGTCCATTGACATGCCAGCTACTACACATGAGTCCTCTCTTCCATCCTACATTGTCTTGGAGGCAACATCCAGCCTCTCCGTCAATCTCTAGGACAGATCCTCTAGAAACTAGCTTTGTATCAATTTAGTTATTTTATTGAAAATTTGAGGGGACGAAGGAGAGATCACCACACATAATCCTCTATGATGCCCGCCTTCTTCCTCAAGCCTTTGTCAGGGTATATCCCTAAGCAAATATTGTATCCTTGCTAGGGATCCCTGGGTGGCGCAGCGGTTTGGCGCCTGCCTTTGGCCCAGGGCACGATCCTGGAGACCCGGGATCGAATCCCACGTCAGGCTCCCGGTGCATGCAGCCTGCTTCTCCCTCTGCCTATGTCTCTGCCTCTCTCTCTCTCTGTGTGTGTGACTATCATAAATAAATAAAAATTAAAAAAAAAGAAATGTATCCTTGCTATACGCAAATAGGATGCCAGCTGTTATACAATGACACTTTACACCACAAACTCAGATTAACCCTAAGAGTCTCTCTTCATATATTTCTACCCATTTTATTTAGTTCTACCCTATGGAGTGATCCAAAACAAGTTTATCTTCTGCAAGACAGATTTTCAAATCTTTTACATAGTACCAACTTTCACAGGTCAAACTTCTATGTTATCTTTATCTGGGACTGGGGGTTTTGAGAACTAATATTTTTGTATGAGAAAAAACTCACAGATTTCCATGGTAATATTTTTGAGAGTTTTTATGTGCAAACTTTTTTCAAGGTTAGCCCAAATTAATCCTATGAAATCTAAGCTTTCTCTTGCCTTCAGGTGGATGAACACTTTGGGGACAAGTAAAATGGATTATTTCACCTGACTTATTTACACCAAGTAAAAAACAGGTCACAGCCTTTTTATTTAAGCTGATCAACTTAATTATAACTCTTTGGATGCAAGCATTTGCAATGTTTTCTGTGGTTTGGGTGTAATTTCCTGCCAGAGAGGGATGTGGGGGCGGAGGGGAGAGGAGGGGCTGCTGAGTTTTGGCATCAAGTTCCCCAGTCCAGCTGCTCTCTGTTAAGTGTCAATGACCTTACTCAACGGCACCCAGACAGGCAAGGTCCCTATAATGAGAAAACCAAATTACAGGTATGTAATTCTCATAGTTTTCTGCCAGGATCTCCAAGCTGGTGACAAATTGATATACTACTGTCTGTACGAAAGGCTGGCTTTCAGAAAACAGGCCGCTCTCAGTTGAAATGCTATACCTGAAGGATTGTGCAATTTCAAACCTCTGAGATATAAAAAACATCCTTCACCCAAGTCTCTGGTAGAATTGTGAACTGTAGAGCACACTTGTTTACACTTGGAAAGCCCTGACAGGAAAACAAAATGTGCAAAAATCTTCAGGCACCGGGAACCAGGAGATCATGGAAAAGCAGCTAACTATGGGAAGATAACGCAGATCTTGAGATTAAAGTCTCACACGGTGAATTTTATTATTCATTCCCCTGCCTAACTTGTACACGTTGACAGTTCTACAATAACTCCCTTATAACTACATGTTTCTGGAAGATGATTTCCTAAAACAATAATAAAAAATAGTACTCATAATCATAGTAGAAATCATTAACACTAATTAAGATTTGCCTACACATCGAGTTCAGTTCTAAAGGTTTCCCATGTATTTGCTCACCTGACCCTCAATCACTTCACGGTATAAGGACTATTATTGTTTCCATTTTGCAGGTGAGGATGGAGGGGCGCAGAGAGGGTGTAATTTGTCCAAGGTTGTACAGCCAGAGACTGGTAGTTACCAGTAGTCATTCGAGGCAACGTATCTCTGCAGCTCTCATGCTCAGTCACCAGACTGGGTCTTTGTAAAGCACGATATCTTTTCCCATATGAGAAAAAGCATCATCAGTTGGTATATCCTTTGGTCAAGAGCTTAGCCTTGAATAAAAGTAGATGATAAAATGAATGTCAAAAAAGTGAAAGTATCACTAAATGCATCTCTTTTCAGTAGAAACAGTAAACAGTCGAGGTGAGGACTTCGTTCTCAAATGCAGAAATAGACCCTAACCCTCGAGTTATTCATTGAGCTCAAGATCAAGCACAAGAATCTATATTTCTAACATTTCTCTAGGTGATTCTAAGGCACATACATGTTAGGAGATCACTCATCTAAGCTTTATTTTCAAATACTTATTGAGCATCTACTATTCACTGGTTAAATAGCAGTTAAAAAAATGCAGCCATGACTTCAAGGTGCTAAAAAATCTAGGTTTGTGTGGGGGTGGAAGGAAATAGGCAAGTAAACAACTATAACACAGTACAACAAAAATCTCTGATAGAGTAAAGGGAGTGAGAGGAAATCCAAGAAAGACCAAGGAAATACTTTGCAAAGAAGACCTTCAGGCTGAATTATCTGAAAAGGTGAGGATGAGTTACTCAGGAAAAGGAAGGTGGCGAAAAAGGGGCAGGGAGGATGTCTTCTGGATCCAAGGATGTGTATTCATTCAAAAACAACAGCAGCGACAACTGTTTATTGAGCATGTACCACGTGCGAGGTCCTGCTTACTGTGACAGAACACGCATAAAAGAACATAGAGGTGAGGGTACGTGGTGGGCTCACGGGACTAAGGGCACTTTATTTTGTTTAGATGGGCCACCAGGTTGACAGGCGGTGTGGTGAGAGACATCTCAAGTTGTGTTGCGTGAGATGCAGACACCAAGATGAAGTTTAGCAAGTAGGTTGTTCATCAGGGAACGCTCCGAAGGGCGATACTTGTGGAAAATAAGGAGAGGAAGTGGGACTGTGCCAAGGCAGAAGCTGAGCTGTGATGCCATCCCTGCTGAGACAGCCCCACAGGAAGCTCTGGATCTGGGGTGGCCAGAAACTCAAAAATCTGTTTAAAACAGAAAAAAAGAAACCTTCTAAAAATCTATAAGTGGACAAAATGATGGGTGGGATTCCTATCTGTTGCCATAATGAGAAGGATGGCATAAGACTGAGATTTCTGTTTCAGATGCTTGCTATTCTCAGAATACTTGACCACATCTCTCCAGAAGATTCCCTTTTCTTACCCTTTAACCCCTTCTAGTTAATAACCCAGGATGGTGGACTGAGAGACTGAGATGGAGCTTTTTTTTTTTTTTCTGCACCTCTACCATGCTGCCTATGAACTGAAGACAGAGCAACATGTGGTCCTCTTGCCCCAATGTCAAAGAGCATTGGCTCGTTGGTTGTGAAGTCAGCCAAGAGAGCCATTTTGTTTCTCTTATATTGACAGTTTGATGCTAAGAATTACACAGAATAATAAGTAGAATCACCCCAAACGGATTACCTACCTACTCATAACCAGAATACTGATTTTATTGCTGATATTAATAGCAATTATGTAGGATATTGCTTGCAAAACCACTTTTATTTTAATGGGCTCATTATGCCCTTAACATAGTCTTAAGAGCCAGGTGGCAAGAAATTTAGTTCCATTTTGTGGAGGGACAAATTGTGGCAAAACAATGTTAAGTGTATTACTTGGCCTGATTTCTTCAGGTTGAGGGAATGGCTCTCTCTCCTCTGAACACTTTTATTTTCTCCTTGCTATCTTGGATGGCATTCATTTGTGGGCATGTGTCTCATTCTGCGCCGTTAGGTGGTTAAGTCCTTTGAGAGCAGGAGTGTTTTGCCTCAATCACCCTTTATATTCCTGAATACATGTCCTCCAGTTCTTACACATCTTCAGCACTCGCTTGGCAAGCTGACAGGGGAAGAAAAATGAGTGAATTTTATAAAGTATCACTTGAGGGGCGCCTGGATGGCTTAGTCAGTTGAGTGTACAACTCTTGATTTCAGCTCAGGTCATGATGTCAGGTCCCAACTGGGGGCTCCATGCCTAGTGGGGCTCTAGACTACACTTCTTCACATTTAAAGGTATTGAGTTGTTGACCACAGATAAATATACATCCATTAGTCTTCATTATCTGAAGCTTACCTGTATGGTTCAACCATGATTCAAGTGCAATAGACTAGAAGCATATATAGCAACACTTAAGGAAATTGACCTGAAACTAATTAGTTGTGGAAATCAACATTTCATTAAAATAAAATTGATAATAAAAATAAACATAATACTGAGAGATAATATTTATTGAGACTATGGCAGTACTGCCTTAAGTATTTTATTACATAATTTATTATATACCTCATTTACTGTATGCCTGGTACTTCTCTAAATATATATATGTGTGTGTATGTATCAAATTTTTCATTTATCATATTTTCCCCTTGATTCTCATTTGTTATTAAATGAGACTTATGGGACACCTGGGTGGCTCAGCAGTTTAGTGCTTGCCTTCAGCCTGGAGTGTAATTATGGAGTCCCGGGATCGAGTCCCACATCAGGCTCCCTGCATGGAGCCTGCTTCTCCCCCTGCCTATGTCTCTGCCTCTCTCTCTCTATGTCTTTCATGAATAAATAAATAAAATCTTTAAAAATAAATACATAAATATATAAGACTCATATGCACATACAACTATGTGGGTTAAGTTTTACAGTTGTCTTCACTTCTCAGATGAGGAATGAGGACACTAGCATCCCAGATCACATGGCTACATGTGGAGAGGCTGGACTCACACTTAGGCAATTTGGTTCCTGAGCCCATGCTCTTAATCACCAGCTGAATTAGACTTATAATAACTTTGGTCTCTACATCTACAACAATGAAACAGCTTTGGCAAGAGAATCCCCATACCTAGAAATAAGGGAAGGGAGCACAAGTTGGGAGATGCAATGGGTCCACTCTGCCTGGATTTTTGGCACCAAACTTTGCTTGGATCTGGGCCTGAATGTCCAGACTCCTGCACCAACCTCCCACATCTTATTCCTTTAAACTCTTGTTACAGCTTAAAAATTCCATTCCATTGTCTTGTGTTTCTCCCTTTCCCCTTGACCCCTCATGCTTATGTATCTATATAAAACTAATAAAACCTTGAACAGGAAATATAAAATCACTGTGAAACCAAACCAAACCTGCAGCAAGACCTCAGAGGGCCCTGTGCAATCAGAACTGTGTGAAGCTATTTTCTGGGAGCTGTAAACCTAATAGCTCGCTCTGTGCGAGGCACAGCTGCAAGGCTCTGGGGACAGATATGCCCCTTGTTGGAAAACAGAAGGGCTTGTAAAGTTATTTTCACAAAAATTTTTTTCCTTAATATTTTCCCGGCTACCTCAGGCCCTCCTTAGCTCCTCTGCCCTACTTAGCTAAATAACTGGAGTCTGGGAGAAGCAATGATGAAGGAATAATGATTTTTTCCCCGTTTATCATTATTGAGGAATAGAAGTTATTTTGACAATGTTTTCTATTCAATGTTTGAATAAATAATTTGTTTGGCTTTTATTTTAATTTGGGGATTTTCTTTCTTTTTATTTGTGATGTGTTTCTGTGGGTATGTGTTTGTGTTTGTGAGGAGGTCCTGCTAAGTTTGCGGCCTTAATTTTGCCACAGGAACATTCTCTTGCCTCCAATGACCTTTCTTACATCCAAGGCAGTCGTCTATCACTGTACCACAACACTCTCTCCTCATCTCACACAGACATGGCTCTACCTCAACTTTTCCTTCTCTCCCACCCTCCCAGAAGCCCATTCCTCTCTACATGGTTCTACCCCAACTCTTCCTTCTCTCCCACCCTCCCAGAAGCGTATTCCTCTCCAAAGCTGTATACCTGCACAGTTCTCTGTGTTTCTGGATACTGGGATTATTTTTTGGTGTGTGTTCCTAAACCTGTTGTCCTGTTAAAAGGGATTGGATGCTCCTTTTATTTGGCTTGTGTTTCCATTCCCTCAGGCGCCAAAGCTTTGGAATCAGCCACAGCCAGGTTCAAAGCTTGTTTTGGTGATTAGTACACATGTAAAATCATCCTGAATGCATCAGCCCATCTCTCTCACACTCAGCCTCCTTAATTGTAAAATGTATTCAACAGTATGGGCATTTTAATAACTATTTACCATGTGATCAGTCTCTGTCCACATAGTAACTCGTTTAGTCCTCACCTAATCTTTAAAGGAGATACAATCAAGGGGTGCCTGGGTGGCTCAGTCGGTTAAGCATCTGGCTTTGGCTCAGATCCCAGAGTGCTGGATCAAGTCTCAAGTCAGGTTTCCTGTTCATCAGGGATTCTGCTTCTCCCTCTCCCTCTCTATGCTCTCTGTCTCTCTCTCAAATAAAGAAATACATAAGTCTTAAAAAAGAAAAAAAAGGAGATTCAACTAACATCCTCTTTTATGAAGGAAGAGAAGAGGGGGTAAAATCATGCCCAAGATCACAGATGCAGTAAATAAAGACCTGGAATTCACTCATGGGTGTTATGACTCAAGAGTCTTTGTTTTTAATTACCCTGTGATGAGATCTTCTAAACTATAGCATCATTGTGAAACATGAAGAAATGACGAATGCTAATTCCGTGGAAGGCCAGTACCTGGCTCCGAGATTGTGTGCCATGAGTGTTCTTTTTCTTCCACATTTACGCCCAGTAAAACACTTGGAAAAATCACCATTTCTCCCATCTCTTGGTTCACTCTGGCATAACTTACTGCATTTTATCACCTCTGTAGAAAGCTCAGTTGGTTATTCTGTAAGGTTATGTTATCCTAAGTCCATAACCTTCAAAGTTCACATCAAATATCATACGCAAATATGTGCCTATGTGTGCATATGTCTGAGTCTTGTCTAAGATAGGATTAAAATTTGTCACAAACGTTTCATCTTCAAAAGATGGAGAAGGGACAGGCACAAAGGAATGGAGTAGGAAGTAGAGACAGGCACCATTGATCTATGTTCAACATTCACTATAACTCTCCTTATCACTCCTCCCTCCAGATTCTGATGCACACCACCTCCTCATGGACCCACAATAAAAGAGAAGGAGGAAACAAAGACAAGAATTTGATTAAAATGATCATCTCAGGGTGCTTGCATTCACCAAAAATGTAGCAAGATAGATTTAGGTTTTCAGAATAGTGTTCTATCTTAAAGTCAGCAACTGAAGTCCTGTATACTTATAACAGTGGTTCTCAAAGTGTGTGCCCTGTGCTAGCAACATTGGAATTTGACAGAAATGCAAATTATTGGATATATCCTTGATCTACTGAACCAGAAACTCTTAGGGCCCAAAAATCTGTTTTAAAAAGCCTTCCAAGTGATTCTGATTTGAGCTCAGATTTGATCATTATTGGTTTGGGAATCTGTGGGGACAACGGCCGAAGTTTTAAAACTGTAGGTGCAAGCTAAATACAACCTAAAACTTGTCTTTATAAATAAAATTTTATTGGAACACAGGCATACCCTATTCATTTATTTATTGCCTTTGACTGCTTTTGTGCTGTAAATGCAGCCTTGGGTTGTATGAACTGCACAACTAAAAATATTTACTAATCTCTAGTCCTTTATAGAAAAAGTTTTCTGACCCCCGGCTTTGAGAATTGTAGGAACAGAGACTTCCAAACCAACCACTTGGAAGTGGCTCTGTCACATATATGCTTTCTGACTTTAGAAAATTTCCTTCTGATCTTTGTGTTTCTCCTCCAAATGTAGGAAGAATACTCCATCCACTTTGCAGGTTGCGATGATCAGTTAATCTATGCAAAGGTATAAGCAGAATTCCAAACACTTAATAATCACAGAATAAGTGTTAGTTATTATTGAAACAATACTAGATAAAATTTAATAATCGATTAGTTTTTAATTAAGTTCGAACAAAAGCAGAAAAAAGTACCCGATTAATCAGCTAAACTAATCAGTTTGGTGGAGACCAAAAAAAAATAGTTTAGGTGTATGGTCCTTCAATGGGAAAAGCAAGTTTTCAAAGTAATATGATATACTTCGGTTTGCAGTTCAGTTTTAACATTTAAGTACTTAAGTATTTGTATACTTAATGTCTTTTGCCTTCAGCATGGACGATTAATAAACATTTATCTCTTAATATTTCAGAATTTTGTAAGTATTAATCAATGCTTTTATTTAATTTGAGTATAAATACAGAGAAAAATACTTTTGGAAAAAAGATGTTAATTCAAGCACAATCTACACTTGACAATTTGTCTTTCCTGTCTACTCTGGGCATTAAAGTTTGATGTCTATACAAATAATAAAAACAACAACAAGAAGAGTCATTCATATCATAATTGTATCTTGTAATATAGATATTATATCTTTAAAAAATATATACATATATGCATGATTTCTTGCCTTAACTGAATTTTTGCATTTATTGCATTAACTGAAATGTGTGGTTAAAACTATATAACCTTATAATTCTTTACATCTTTACCCTGAAGTTTAAAACACAATGATTTATTATTATTTGTTATTATTCATGATTCTGTGGGTTGACCGGGCTCAGCTGGGCAGTTTCCTAATCTGTGTAGTAGAACTGAGGTCACTCATTTGGCTGCATTCAGCTCAGGTAGCTCTGCTGGAGTTTGGGACTTCCAAGACAATCTCTCCTTTTCCAGGGTCTCTCTCTACATGGCCACTCATCAATCAGAAGTCAGATCAAGCTACTTTCAGAACAGCAATGGGTTTCCAAGATGGGATATTCCAAAAGGATAAGATTCAGTTTGTAAGCACTTTTCAAACCCCCTGCTTGCATCAAGCTTGCTAAGGTCCCATTGGCCAAAACAGGTCACATGTAGAAGCATAGAATTAATGTGGGAGGAACAAGAATATACAAGGGCATGAATACCAGGGGTCACTCATGAGGGGCACAATTCAAGCCAACCACTACCAATATCTTCTGAATAATGAGAATTTAGTGAAACTGGAAGATGGATTGGCTGACTAGACTGTTTCCAGCTTTGTGGGTCCTGGAGAGGGCACACTTATTTATTTCAACATGTATTTGGAATCCATTTAATAGAAGACAAATTTGTTTCTGAATGTTTATTTAAGGGCCTAGTTTTGAATAGCTAAAGCACAAAAGGAAGATCTATTTTCCATTATTCTATATCCGCTTTTAGGGATTTTGAGCACAAAGTGCAGGACAGATGTTTTGGATTAGCTTACCACACTACACCAGGCAGAGAGAATTTGGAGTGCAGCCATATAATACACAAATTATGCCAGATTATTCTGAGATGAGTCAAAAGCCAAGCTTTGGTAATGAGAAATCAAGGTAGTATTTAGCTGGTATTATTGGTACTGCTAAAAAAATAAAAAATAAAAAGTAAAATTTTCCACCCAAACCACCTGTCTATAAACAGGATCATAAGTACAATCAGATGCTACAGTGACAGTCAATTTTTAATCCATGGGCAAAACCTCTGATTCCTTATTACTTGTGCTGAATATTTTAGGAGGTTTACACTTTTTTCCTCAACTGATACTGGATTCCATTAAGATTATTCAAAATAATAAAAGTAATAAAAATAATAAGGTAATAAAAACAATAGGAAAATAAATAAGAAGATGTCATAGTCTCCTGGAAAGGACCAATTAATTTGAATGAGTTAGATATCATTATAAAACTTCCAGAAATCTGTACCAAACTTGAGTGGAGATTTCATTTGGGGTTCTTGAGGGAATCTGCTCAGATATGCTTGAATTTAAAAATGCTTTCCTCTCTTTGGGGAGACCATCCTCTCTGAATAAATATGGAACTTGAGGAGTGAATACATGCCAGTTCAAGCAGCTGAAGCGACTCCTGGTAATTAGTGGAGTGACTGATGGGTTTCTGGATCATTCTCACTTCTCTACAATTGTAATCTAGCTTCTATGGAGTATGAACCAGTCCTTAAAATTTAATAATGCTATTTGGTTTGCAGATAATAATAAATGCAAGTGGATATTTAATAAATTATTTTGAGGGATATATTGCATTTATGAAAATAGAGAACATGTAGATCATGGGATAGACTTAATTCATTCACTCCCTCAAGGAACATTTCTAAGTACCTATTGTATGCCCATTGTGAGCACCTTAAAAATTTAAAAATTTCCCCTTCTTACAGGGCAACAGGGGAGAGATTTCTGGAGTAGGGAAATGGATTGAGGTTAGGTGAGTCAAAAACATCTGAGAGTCTCCTGGATTATTTCCAAAATTTCTGAAATATTACCTTTTTTCCCACAATTTTTGTTAGATTCTCAAAGGAACCCATGACCCCAAAATGTTAAAGCCAGTAGAGCAGTATGGATGGTTGGAAGCATCTCTTTGCCTTACAGCTCATTTTCTAGGCTAACCCCTTCATTTCAAGTGAGAAAAATGTAGGCCCAGAAAGCTAACGTGATTGCTTTGTTTAAAAGTCACTCATTTGGTTACTGATAGAGCTCAATAGGCTTCACTCCCTCTGGAAATATTAACTGTAGTTTATCCAAATGTCTTATTGATATACACATCCCACAACCAGAATGGAATTTCTGTACCAGCTATGAAGAGGTGTTTGTTATCCTAGCAGGAAATAAAACTTTTACCCTGGTTTCCCCATTCTTTACCCCATCGTTCCCAGGGAAAGAACAGGGGTAGGCAAAAGGACTACTTGCTTGGCTGAGGGCCATAGAATCTGTGGGGAATGGCTTCAGTGACCTAAAGTCCCAGGTAGAGCAATTGTACCCACTGACTTCTAGAAAATGACAGCTGGGAGCAAGATTGTGCCTTTTCCTTTCTAAGTTCCTCTTTCCTAGTATAGTGTATTGGATCTATTGATTAGAAAATGATCCATCATGGTAGCATATTTAGTAGACAACATGTTAAGTCAGAGAATTCAGGAGGATTCCGGAGGACCTTGGGAAAGATAAGACACAGTTGTGCGAAGGAAGCTACACATTGCTTACATTCCTTGGACCACAAGACTAAGGTAAGACAAGTTAGGGTCCAATCAAATGGAGTAGAGGGTCCAGTTGTGATTGAACTGCCAGGACCCACTTCCAGCTGCATAATTGCAGGGCCCCTCTTCGTGTGACTTTTGCAGGAAAAAGAAAGCCACAAATAAATTAATTGAGCCATAGTTCTGGGTAGAGCAGCATATTAGCTCCATCAGGAGCTATGGTGTGGAAAAGAATTTGGTAGGGTTCTAGCAGTTGACAGTGAGAAAATCTACTTGCATTATCAACAAAAGAGGTTGTCATTAAGTCTGCATACGTTAGAAATTCTCAGGCATTGTATGTCTTTTTCGTTGACTTCTGACATAATCATGGCTAGTTTAAGAAGTAAATGTATTTCCATATGACTTTTCCCTCCTGCCTGATGGTCTTTGCAAGGTGGGAAGGAAACCCAGATGGGGAGCTGGTGAAACCACTTCTCCTCATGTAATGGCTGGCATTTTCACACTGGCCTTGTTTATTTGTGTGGATCATGTGGATTCCTTTCCTACTCCTTTGTAGCCCCTGAGGTGGGAATACGATCCCAACACAGCTACTTACCTACCTGTGTTGGCATAAAGATCTAAGCATTTAGAACATCTCTTTCAGAATATTCAACTTCTCTAGTCAGGGAATCAACTCCACCCAGTGTGGATTTGTCTCTGGTCTAGGGAGCAGCACAAGATGGAGAGAGGGGTCCAATTCCAGGTTCTGTGTTGAGACTGAGGCCACAGCAAGTTCAATCATTACCTCTAATTTCCCATGTCTCCACCACATAGAGAGGGAGAGAGAGAGACTTTAAAAATGCATGTTTTTTTTTAAAGCTTGGAGAACCTGGGCTACAAAACTGCCTTATAGGCATAAAATATTAATGCCGTTGGCGCTGCCTGCATTTACTTCCACCCACACCATGAGTTTTTAGACCAGTTAAACTCAGGAGACTTCTTTTGTAGGAAAAGAAGGTTAAGCTGTAACTGCATTCCCTAGACCCTATTGCTCAAAGAAATGTGTCCCAGGGGGACTCCCGTAGGATAGTTTAATTAGCCCCCAGGTAGAGCAGAGGCAGAAAAATCCGGGCCAAATTGGGACTTGGCTTTGTATGAGTTCATCATGTTTGTCTGTAGACTCCAAGAAGAAAAATGTGGCTGTCCAATGGTAAAATGCTTGGATACCTGGATGCCTGGATACATGTCAACTCCATTTTTTTTTTTTTATTCATGAGACAGAGAGAGAGAGAGAGAAAGGCAGAGACAGAGGCAGAGGCAGAGGGAGAAGCAGGCTCCAAGCAGGGAGCCCAATGTAGGACTCAATCCCGGGTCTCCAGGGTCATGCCCTGGGCCAAAGGCAGGCGCTAAACCATGGAGCCACCTGGGCTGCCCTCCATTCATTTTCTACACAGGTGAACAGCAGTACTTTCAAGACATAAGTTTTAGATTCTGCCACTGCTTTGCTTAAGACTCTTTGATGAGTCCATGTCACCTACCGAAAATAAATAAATAAATGAACAAACCAACCAACCAACCAACCCAGTCATCCAGGGATGAATTCAAGGCTCGTTCTTACCCTAATCTATTTTTTTGGAGGGGGGAGGCAGGGGCCTTCTCTTATTTTCTGCAGTCCTCTTCCTTCAGCCATAATTGGTAAGATCCCTTTCTCTGAAACTGCTACCTCTCTTCACACCACAATACTTGTCTCTCCAACTGGGACGTCTCATGACCCTTGACAATCACTCAAGAAAGATTGAAAGATTCTTTTGAAAGATTGTCCTGGCCAGGCTTTTTCCAAGTTAGAAAAATTTGCTCTTGTATCTTGATTCTTCTGTCCCTCTATACATGTCATTAGTGGGGACTTCCCTTACTACCAGTATTTGAACTTTTCGGGAATCCTATGTTTTGTAACCCCAGCATGTGAGTGCAGGCCATGGGAGTGCTTACCAAGGTATGACGAGAGCATAGCTGGGTGGCTCTTGGTCAGATTTTGGATAGCATTGCCACTGAAGGTGTTCCAAACGTCTCATCCTTTGATTGAGTGGGAGGAGCGTAGGTCAAATCTCTTCGTTTATGTAACGATGCATTAAAAAACTTTCTTATTAAAACAATTATAATTTCAGTGTTATTCTTATTCCATAGCACCAACTCCTTTACAGAAAAGAGATTGATGACATTTCCCACCATTTCCAAAGTCTCACTGAAAATTGAACAACACCAAAGGAATACTCACTGGCATTGACTCATAGGCTATAGAGATCTAGTACTGCAGCTTTTTACGTTGAAAGGCAACAGGGTGTAGTGTCTGGGATTGCCAACTGAGTTGATATCTTAGCTTTATCACCTACTAGCTGTGTGACCTGGGACAAGTTACATAACCTCTTTCTGCCCTTTTCCTTTTTCCCACAGGAAAAAAAATAAATGAGGATAATGATTATACCTCTTTATAGATACCATGAGAAAAGGTGTCAATCTGTTGATATTAAAAGCTTAAAAAATGCCTGGCAAAATACCACAGTAAGGAATATAAAATAATGGCAAAAATCAGCAATTTTAGGGCAGATAGATCTGAGTTCTCCCATTTACTAGCAGTGAGATCCTGGGCAAGTTGTTCAATGTCCCTACACCTTAGTTTGCCTTCTCTCTAAGTTGGAGCTAATAATTATACTTCCTTCAACCTTTACCCATAAGTGAGGGTCTCACTGAAAGTGCTCAGCACAGTAGGTGGTCAACAAACGCTGCCCCCTATTGTTACACCACAAGATAAGCTCTTGACAAATATTTGGGGCTAAATCTCAATTTGGGTCAATGACATAAACATATTTAGCCATTAGAGTTGAAAAAAAAGATCTTTTGCATCAACAAGTCAGCTATGGATCTAGAGTCATGGAATGCTATACTCGTGGAACCTTAGAACAGAAAGTTATCATAAATTTTGACTGCTTTGATTTAGGCCATTGGTTCTCCATAGAGGACAACTTTGCCTTCTCCTCCATCTTTAAAGGATATCGGCAGTATCTGGAGACTGTCACAATGGGGGGGAGGAGGGGAAACTACTGGCATCTAGTGGGTAGAGGCCAGGGATGCCACCAAACATCCTACAGAGAGTACAAGAATTATCTGTCCCAAAAAGTCAATAGTGACAAGGTTGAGAAACTATGTTTAGGCTTAAGAGAAATGAAGCCAGGAGAGGCTAAATGACTTGGCCATGGTTGTTGGTCTGATGACCTCCTATAGGCTCCCTAAACCAACTCAGAAGCCAGAAGACAGCCCAACATTCAGACTCCCTTCTTGGCATTCCAAACCCCTCTACTATGAGAGTACAGAACCCTTATTTCTCCCACATGTCACTTTCCCCCCCCCAGAGACTCCCATCCACTGAAACACACACATGCGCAGAGAATTTCATCACTGGAAAAGTAAAGCAGAGAGTGACTGACTCAAGCAAAGGCAGATTCCCCCCTGAGCACACTCTGTTTCAAACCAACCAGTTTCACTACCACTGAGAGCCCAACGGAGCATAGGTGAAAAGGCAGTCCAGGTTACAGGTCTTTGTTGCTCTAGGACTAGAACTGGGCCAAGGTTCTCACATATGACAATCATGGTTTGTGGTAAGCAGGGTCCACAGACAACTGCAGAAACACTGTGACTACAGAATAAAGAATAAGAATTAAAAAAGGGATATGACTTGATGAGCAAGCCACACGAATTCACAGGAAGTAGACTTCATCAGTTCTAGTATCTGTGGTTTTCTTGAATTCTCTTCAGATCTTATTCTGGGAAAAGAAAGTTATCAGGTCAATAGTGTTAATGTGCTTTGTTTTGTTTTGTTTCTGCTCTGCTCTACACGAGCTGAATGAGGAGATTCGCACACTCACAACGGAGTGGGGGAGAAAAGAAGGAAAAGAGATCCTGAGAAGAGATTCCTGATACAAATTCAGGGAGGGATGGGAGAATGGGAGCAAAGGCAAGGTGCATAGCCTTGCGACAAGAAGAGAATAACTGAAATTAGTTTGTTCTCCTCTAATATCATTAATGAAACCACACAGTGATGTCACTTCTGATCACATTGTAATTTGAGTTGCTGATCTTGCGATAACAAGCTTCCTTTTTGCGCATTCACAGCGTGTCTACAGTGGAAAAGACCTTCGGGTTAACAGTGAGTAGGTGGAACTCGTCAAGAAAAATAACTTCACCACAACAACAACAAATGACAGGAGAGAAAGAAACTTCTTTGGGAGAGCGGAGGGAAAAAAAGTAAAGTCTAAGTATTATTACACATGTGAAAGAAGAGTCATTTATTTAATAGGAAGTAACTCATTCACACGAATGTAACTTTGTGGTCCCTCACAAGTACGTAAATACTGCCAATCAGTCCTCCCCAGATTATCATCAAAATTTCCTGGGAAATGCCTCATTAAAGAGTCTTTAAAGAATAATATGAGTGTGCATTACTCAAATAATTTCAGAAAGACATTCTATGCTATCGACTATAATATAAATTTCTTTCCCTTCCATGGGTATCGCATTTTGCCAAATTCAGTATGAGTTTTGAAATGAGGCAAAACATGAATCCTTTGAACAACATTCATCTTTGCAAGAGAAAGCCCTTTCCTGTTTCTAAGAGAAAGGCCTTATAGGGACTGAGGAAAAACTGTTCTTTGGCATTAAATACCTCTTTCCAGGCATGTTTACTGGAAATAATTCCACCTCATAAATCTTGATGGAAAGTAATTGGTAAAAACTAGTTAAGGATTCATAAATCCCAGACTTGGAAAGATAATTTTTTAAAAAAATTTATATTCTCAAACCTAGCTACCCTATGTACATGATCTTTTTTTGTCTATGACTTTATCCCTGGGGTTGTAGACTCTGTATCCCCTTTTATTAAAAGAGTGTCAGTAGTCACAGTGGTTTTGCTCTGATTTGCTGAAGTTGGCTCCAGCACCTGGAGCCCAATGCAGTTCTCGAACTCATTACTCTGAGATCGAGACTAAGCCAAGATAGAGTCCGTCACTTAACCAACTGAACCACCCAGTTGCCCTATATCATGGTTTCTAATTACACATATCATTAGAAGATGAACATGTGACATATTTGGAGTTGTTAATTAGTTCATTCTCTAGTGTCCACTGAAGTTTGTCTCCATCAGTTCCCGGCCTGCTGAAGACTTGAGGTGTCTTTGTTTTGGTCCTAGGCCAACGTGTTTCTCGAAGTAGAAGTTTCTGGTCCCCCTGCCCCCAGATGTGCTTGTGAAAAACAATGTGCCCAATCCCAAGTGTACTAAATCAGAATGTCTTGGCAAATGGAATTCTGAAATCTGCACTCTGTTTCTTAAATGACTCTCGTCTGTTTAGGAATGACTGTTAAAGATTTAAAGGCAAGAAAGACAAGTATGCATCCTTACGAGCTGAAAACGGAGAACAAACAGCATAGGGAGACATTTTAGAAAATCAGATTTTCTCGAGGAAGCAAAAAGCATACTGTAAAACCGTGTGTGTGTTCACAACTAGTTTCTATATTTCGTCCTTTATCCAGGCTCTTGGGTTAGCTAATTCCTCCATACTTATTTTTTTTATTTTTTTTAACCATTTAGTCTGTCTTAATACCTCTGCCACAAGAGGAGAAAGAAAACAAGGAGTAAGAATGACAAAAGTGGGAATTTAATATGCCCTTAAAAGTCATTTAGCATTTTTAGAGTGTATCTGTTTTGACCTTTTTAAGGCTGTTAACTGGCATTATCCAGTTTGTGTTTTGTATAGTATCATATGTTGGGAAGTAAAAAAAAAGTAGCTAGAATTATTTTTCAAACCTCAATTAACATTATTTACTGTATTAAGTTGATGTAGTTACTTATGTGATTATTTTATTTTATTTTTTTTATTTTATTTTATTTATGATAGTCACGGAGAGAGAGAGGCAGAGACACAGGCAGAGGGAGAAGCAGGCTCCATGCACCAGGAGCCCGATGTGGGATTCAATCCCGGGTCTCCAGGATCGCGCCCTGAGCCAAAGGCAGGCGCCAAACCGCTGCGCCACTCAGGGATCCCGTGATTATTTTAAAGGAAGAGCACATGCAAACGGTGCAGGTCACTTCCTAAGCATGGAAGAAGAAATGTGACATTTTCAAGTACACCTTCTGTTTAATTTCACCTGCCCTCCTGTGACTTTAACACCTCTTCCGTTTTCCCTACCCTAACAGCAAACTGTAGGGATTTTTTAAAAACATTTCAATATAGTGAATCTTCTGAAAACTGCTTCTGATAAAGTAAAAATGTTCTGTTGTCACCAAAGTTCTGTCACAACAGTAGTCTTACTTCTGCTCTCGACCTGATTTGCAATATGAGGAAGAAATAATGGTTTGGTAACCACGATGCAGACTGTGCCTCAGTTCTCCCAACTTCTAGGCCCACATTTCATTTCCAGCCTGTTAGGATTAAAATCTGAAATTATGTTATTATTTTAGTTTAGAATTCTTAGGATTCTCATAATCATCATTGGAGAGATTCTTGCTTTGTTCAGAGCGTTACTGTTATTATCAGTAGTCATGACAGGTATTATTATGAACCGCACAGGGCAGACAGAGCATGTTGGACCGAGTGGAAGACTCAGCCTGTGCATCACTGTGGTCACCATGCACAATGGCACCCAAAAACAGCTGGACAGTTGGTCTGGTGTGGTTACTCACGTGGTGTCTCGGAAAGGCCGTGGCAAAGTGAACTCAAGACATCGTCAGGGTAGGAAATTTGGGGGGCTGGTCCTCCAGTGACTTGAGAAGAGAAGACCTTCTGGAATGTGAATATGCTTACTCACTGGAAGATAAAAAATCAGGCTAGATTTAGAACATTCGTGAAAATGTCAGTGATGGCCAGGTCAAAATTCAGGCAGGGTAAGACAAGGTTATGTGTAACAAGTCTGTTGAAAAAAGGGTGAGTCCCAGTCAAGGTGCCTGGAGCCAAAGAATGAGGAAAAGCGCATGCAGTTTGCTTTCAGGGCAAGCTGCACATCCAGGAGTGCAGGCCTCGCTCACCATCTCTGCAGCTGCACACTCTCCTTTACGCCAGGGCGCTCTCTGCCAGCCTGACACCCAGCACTCATCCACGAGCAGCTCTACCGTCATTTCCAAGCCATCACAAACACGCTCATTCCCCAAAGGCCTGCGCAGTGGGGAGAGGATGTGGCAGGCTGCAGGGGACATTGCGGGAAGGCAGGCCCAAGCAGACTGCTTTGACTTTTACCAACCTTCGAGTGTCATCCTGGGAGGGGTTTAGCTGGGGCAAAATGAAACTCCAGCCTCTCATCTGGAGCTCTGGTAGCCTTTCTTCAAGCACTAAAACTTTCAAAGTTTGTAGGGGATTTCTCCTTTGCCTTTAACAAAAATTAGCACAGCATTCTGGTCTTCGTGTTATTTTGGTACAATGATAACAGTAATCCTAAAAGTGTCCTGTCTTATTTGAAAATTTTAGAAATGTGAGCTATCCTTTTAGATATTGAATGAACGTACGCACAGTCCCTCTCTGTCTTACACAATCTCTCACATACACACTCTCTCATTATCCACTCACACACACTCCCATACACACTCACACACTTTCTACTATCTCTCACACGTATGCTCTCACACTCTCTGACACTCTGTCTCAGTGTCTCATGCACACTCACACGTACACACACACTGTCTCACACACTCATTCTCATGCACACACATACACATTCACAGCCTCTCTGTTGCATACACGCATACACAATCAGCCATAATATTGATTTCACCTTATCTCCAGTGAGCCCACATTTATTCCCCTCTCTTCCGAGAGGTGAGGGCAGCAGGAGGTGGGGGTAAGGAGCCGAGTTTGCAAAAGCAATAGAGAATTGAGACTGCGGGAGGGGCAAGGGGGAAGAACACACCTTGTCCCAGGGCTCTATGCTGGGTTAATGGACCATAGGCTTTTTTCCTCTTTCTAAAACAAAAGTGAGGCCAAGTAACCGATGACAAGTGATGTGTGCCACCAGTATCAGGACACTGAGTTCTGGCCCCCTCCTCCACTGTGACCTTTGTTAGAGCTCTCAGCAGATCACTTCGCCAATCTATGCTTTCAGTTTTCTCATCTGTAAAATGTGTTTAATCATATTGACTTGTTTCCCAGGGAAGTAATGTGATATATTAATATTTGCGAAGCACTTTGAGATCTGACGATAAAAGGTGCATTATACTAAGTAGTGTTCACTTCTCTCCTCGTCCTCCACCCCTCCCAGATAATCTATTCCCCCATCATATGCATATTTTGGCAAAGTTCATGTAAATGATTCCAGGCTGCATTAAGAGAAATTAATGCTTGTGATATTTTTCAAGAAGAACCTGACAAAATCACCACAAAATAAAAAAACCACAAGAGTAACTGTGACATACAATGAAAGGTAAGGTTTTAAAAAATCCATAAGGAAAAAGATTTCAGTTCTAGGCTCATATAGAGTTATTATCAGCCACAGTGAGTAATAATGATTACGAAAATGAGGGAAAATACATTGACAGTGTCATTTGAAAACAATTGTGTTAAGAGGCTTTTTACACACATTTTACACAGTGTGGATATCCGAAATGGGTTTTAAATATTAAAAGGATTGTTTTTCAAGGTATTAAATACACAAAGAACAAGAATGAAAAATGGAGAGTTGGTGGATAGAACTCCACCCAGAGAAGTGATCCGGCGACATACAGACCACAGTGGGACCCAGAACAGTTTCTGCATCTCTGGGCTTCTGGGAATTCAAATATCCTTAAATAATATCATTTCCTTTAACATATATTCAACCTAAAATGTTTCCTCACTTTTCCTCCTCTTGCAGTTTATCTCTGTATCTGTGGACTTCTGATATTAGGAGTGAACTGCATTTGACTGTTATCCATTTGATTGGCAAAAATTTGGGTGACACAGTTCCTCTTTCCGGAAGCCCAGTGGCATCATTCTGCCTCTTCCTCACTCCCACTTCAAACCAGTTCCTCATCTCATCTTCCAGATTTCAGTTAACGTGACCATCATTTTCCTAGTCACCCAGACTTGAAATCACAGCCTTCTCAGACCTCACCATTACACTGCCTGGAGCACCTACCACGTCACTGGCCTCCTTAAATTAGCACGTGTGTTAGCCCAGTGATTCTCAGATCTCAACACACACACAGATCACCTGGGGATCTTGTTCAAATGCAGGTTCTGATTCCATTAGTCTTGGGTGGGGCCTAAGATTCTGCATTTCTCACGAGCACCTGAGGGATGCCCATGGAACTGGTGCATGGATCACATTATGGGTGATGGCAAAGTGGTAACCTTGGCTTTCAGGCAAGAGAATGGTTTCTGCTGATACAGCTATGGCTTTCCGCCTTTCCTGCCCTTTTTATGGAAATTCCTAGCCCAGGCAGGAATGTACTGAAGATCCTGAGCACATCATGCTCTGAGTTCAATTTTTTATAGGAAATAAAACAAGAAACGATATAAGATACAGACTCCAAACAATGTGGAACTAAACGAAGCTCCTGTATCTACCATCTTCTCCTCTCAGACACCAGTTTACATTCCATTCCTTTACATACTATTGTATGCTTGTTTTGTCATAATTTCTTCCTTCACCCAGTATTTTTTGAGGGTTCATTATGTGTGAGACACTGAAGTACACTTGGAGGATAAAAAAATGACTGATTTCCCACCATCGACAGCTTGAAATCTTACATAGGAAAGAGCCAAGTAAGCAAAAAAACAAAAAAACAAAAAAACAAAAAACAGCAAAGTTCAACATTTTCCTGTGCCTAGAATGTCCTCACTGTTTGAACTCCATTTCCCATCTCAAAACCTTCATTCACACACACACACACACACTTTTTTTTTTTTTTGAGAGAGAGAGAAAGAGTGAGAGAGCACACCAACAAGGAGACAGGGAGAGGGAGAGAGAGAAACTTAAGAAGGCTCCATATGGGGCTCAATTTCACCACCCTAAGATCATGACCTGAGCCTAAATCATGAGTGGGATGCTTAACCAACCACAGCACCCAGGTGCCTCACAACACACACACACACACACACACACACACACACACACACTTGAAATGATAGCAATACTAGACTACATTCTGTAATGTAAGTCATAACTGGATTCCTTAGAATTATGGCACTACTAATGATTCAATTTCTATACATTTTCAAAAATTGTGTCGTAATAATTACTTTAGTGAAAAGGGCTATGATTTTGAGCCTGGATTGTTTTCAGGTTTACAAAGCCTGATAATAAAAAATAAATAGGACTCTAAATAGATGGTGCAAAACAAGAAATCCCTGAGAAAATGTGGTGAGTAAAACCCAGCAGTACTAATCCCAGTAATAATGTAAATTTGAATGTAATGTGATTGGTGATTGGCTCACCCAGTCATCATCATCATCCCAGTCCCTGTTCTCACATGGAGAGTTCTGGAGGAGCTGAGGGGAATGTAGAGGACTCTAAGACAGAAGGGAAACAGCTATCAGGCAGCCCCATCTTGGGAAAGAGAGGAGCAGAGTGCAGATCCCAGGGAGCCCCAAATCATCTCAGCCCAATATCTTCAGAGTAGGATGCCAACATAGGTGTTTAGTACTCAGAAGATTTCTGGAACTTCTGTTGCTGTTCTGGACATTTTATGTATCCCCAAGATCTCCAAAACCATCCCCGAGAAACGTCCCCATTGATATTTAATCTACCACGAGTTGGTGCTAACTGTAACCCGAACTAGGACAATTTGAGATCATGTGGCTAGACTAGAAACTACAGATCACACCAGGAATGTGTAGATTGCCCAGCTGGTTTCTTTCCCATTAAAGTGGTGGCCCCCCATGTTTTATACACTTGGGAGTTTCCTCTATTTGATTCCAGGAAGCTTGTTACCTCTACTGACGGCATTTCTCTTTCTCCCTTATCAGCCCAGGGCTCATTCATTTTATCTCCTTTTCATATTTTTTTGTGATAAAGCCCAGAGGCACTCAAACAAAAGTAGCTTGATCACTGCTAATTCCTGATCAAGACAACCCAATATCCAACAGCAATCTGCTAATACACCTCACTAGTCCATCATAAATCATCATAAAATATAAAACAGAGTGTTTATAATGTGCCAGACATTATCCTAAATGTTCTTCTGAATTGATTTACTTAATCTTTACAGCAACCTGATGAGTCCTTTCCTACTATCATTCACATGTTACAAATGAAGAATGTAAAGTGCAGAGAGGTTAAGAAGCCTGGCCAAGGTCACACAGCAAGAAAGTGTTGGAGCTAGGATTCAAACCTAAACAGGTTAGCTTTGGAATTCATATACCCTACTGCCCTTCAATCACGAAGACTCTCACATGCCTTACAGGGTTGTGTTTAGATATCATTCTGGAAGCAACAGTGAGCCACTGGAGGATTTTCAGAGAGGGGTATGATCAGATTAAATACCGGAAAAAGATGGGAAGGAGCTGGAAGAGGCAAGACAGGAATTGGAGGCAGAATCAGTAGGACTTGCTGGATGGAATGAAAATCTCAGGAAGCTGAAATTAGCTTTCTTTTGTTCATAAAAACTGCAGTTCCCTTTTTTCTTAAATGTATACCTGAGTCTCCTTCCAGACGCATTTTTTATCTTGCTTGTGGAGATGTTCCATGACTCAAAATACACAAGAAAAACTTCTCAAATGTTTGGGATCAAACTTGTGATATATGTTTATTTTGAGTCTCCCTCTCCAGTGGGTTCCCAAATAAATTTTGGGATACTTGTGTGGGGGAGGCTTGGGGCTTTACTTATAATAAAAGAGAATCTTTAAAGATTAACATGTTAAGAATTGAGGTGTGATAGTCCTTTGTTTTTGATTGGGGGTCAATCTTCATTTCTTCATGGATTAAGGTCCATGTAAACAAAAAATCCAGTTTCTGAGTCTGTGATCTTATTTCCACGATAATGGTAAATATATTTACATGTAGTAATATCAGAAAACCATTTTAACATTATATGTTTTTCATATTAATTTGCTAATATTAGTATCAATAATAGTCATAGTAGTAGTATTCATGCTATTGGTAGTACTAGCCTAGTTATTAATCAGATTGTAGTGTTAACAACCAAACTTTAAAAAAGAGAAAGTACTGAGATTCCAAGCAGTTGAGTGAGCTATTCACAATCATGAAAGAAGACACTTTCATAACTAGGTTAAAAATTAATGAACAGAAGCCTGATTCCTGTTCTCCATGTATGAAACAATGAATTCTAATAAAAGAACTCTTAATCACTGCCTGAATAATGACATCTTCAACAATACTGTTAATTGCAAAACAACTTTCATGTGTTTGCACATAGCTGTTCATCCAAACGGCGAGGTTTGCATCATTTTTCTTTTAGCTTCACACTCGCATCATCCGTTACTTCATTCATTCACAGAGCAGGTGTTTCTGAAGCCCGTGTGCTGTTACAGGCACCGTGCTACGTACTAGAAACAAGAAATGAGTAAGTTACCATCCCTCACACAAGGAAGCCAAAATCTTCAGGGTTTGCTTCACATGATATGTTTCTCAGTTCCCATTTCCTCTTCTTTCCATTTCCTTAAAGGCAGCCCCAAGTGCTTATGACAACTGACCCACCTCATTCATTTATTCAGTCATTCATTCAGCATGGAGAGCTCATTATATGCCATGAGGATGAAGTGATGGATGAGATGAACATAGCACCTCTTTAATATTCTTTAAATTTTGTAGTAGAATATACAGATTACAAACAAACAAATAAATAATTACAATGATAAACACTATAAAAAAACAAATATGAGAGAAGTAATAACAGAGTAGGGGACCAATTTCAGAAAGGGTGGCTGACATTTATTCTGAAATCTAGAAGATGAGAAAGAACTATCCACATGAAGAGTTTAAAAATCATTTCAGTAAAATAGAGCATAAAGACCTAGAGGCAGGAAAGAGCCAGGAGTTTTTCAAGAGAAAAGAGACATAATCCGATTTTGTTTTGGAGACTATAATTTTGGCTGCTGCAATATCATAGATTGGAGTGAGGCAAGAATGACAACTGGGGAACTCTTGCACAGTTAGGAGATAGTTCTGGTTGTCTAGATGAGAGGTGGCAGTCAGGGTGCTGGGATGAAGATGGAGAGGAACTGGGAGACATAAGATCGACGATGGCTGTAGACCCAAGAGAACTTGTGGATGGATTGAAAATGGCAGGGAGATGAAATTAGCAATCCAGAATAATTTCCAAGTTTCCAGCTTGCAAAACTGGATGATCATGGTCGTCATTGACTGAGATTGGGAATCCTGGGTGTTGGGAGGCAGGTTTGGGAGGAGGGGACACAAAAATTAAATGCAAAGGAAGAAAACATCTTTAAAAGCATTCCTCATATTCATAATTTAGAAATTCAATATAATATAGAGAGAGACTGAAATGAGTAGAGCAGTCTCTCCAGAAGGATATTTTTGATCTCATTCTAAAAGTAAGATGCTTGTGTGTAACAGCAAAACATCTCTGGTACGCCAGGACAACATCGCCACAGAATATTTGGTCAGAATGTATTGATTCCAAATACTCTTTTGATGCCTAAATCTTCTGTTATATCCCTGCCAACGGATCAGACAGCCACTGTTTGAACAGGCACAGTTGACAGAGGGTGCAAGGTAACAATAATGGCCAATTCTAACATGGCACGTAATATGTGTCAGGCACACTTGTAAGGAGTAAACACAAACAAGATCTGCTTGCCAATCGTTTCTTCTGGGCTCAGCAGGAATCCGCTTCCCATTTTCCCTATTTATTCATCTTTGGCCCCCTCCAGATCATGGTGCCAAGAGAGAATATTAGCAGGGGAACTTGTAGGATTTGGAAGGTTTCCTTGTTCCTCGATATTTCAAGGGTTCTTCTCATTGTTCAGTGATAAAGTTGAATGAAATGACCTTTGACCTCCTTCTCATTCTAAACTTCCACAGTTCCAAAAACATGTACCTTTATTTGTAAATGGACAAAGGAATGTGCACAAGCTATGAGAGGATGAAACTGGGAGAGGACTAAAGTGACCCAACCTTACACTTCCTATGAATGAAATGTTATATTTAAGCTTATAACAATTAACAAAATCCTTAGTCTTTTTAAAGAACAGAAGTGTCATTCATATCTATATTCATTTTGTACGTTTCTGAATTTTTTGCCAAAATCCAACTTGAATGCATTGTCTACTATTACACAAGATATTTTTCAGGGATCCATGTGATGAATACCTTCCTGAGTCCCAAAAAAAGTTTATCTCTGCAAACAAAAATATATGCTTTCCATGCCAGTTTCAAGTGCCACACCCTAGTTGAGTGATATCCCAGGAGAACCACTGATGGAGAGGGAGAAGATAGGAACTAGCCAGGCCATCACAAAGTGAAGGTAAGGAAAACAAGTGCTCTTCCACTTTCCCACTCATCCAATCCCTTCCTTCCTTCTTCCAGAACAAAGAAGACATGTGATAATGATAGCCATAAAATTACCCTCGTGTCTGGAGATCTAACATGGGAACTGCAAATTAATTCCATGATCTATGTCACTAGTGAGAAATCTGAAAGATGATGTAAAATAACTCCACAAGGCCCCCTCTACCCCATTTGCTGATGATGAGGACATAGATAATGTATCTTCAAACCCAGTCCTCACTGAGTTTGAGATGGCTCAGAGCCAGGATGGAACTGAGCTTGCATGTGACACTTTCTATCATGGGTCAATTGAGTGGAATTTTAATAGTAATGCAACATGTTTCCCTTTTTTACTTTACTGCCAGGGCACTCAAGGTCCAAATCAATAAGCAGGTCATATTAGATGCCTGATAACATCTATGCCATTAGTCTAAATACTTCTATTTTACTTATGCTTATTCTCTAATTTATACTAACTATTCTTTAATCATTTTGCTGCATTAATTGGTTTTCTCCAGTTTGGAAAAAAATTTTGAATGATGTCCTTTCTTATTAGCCTATGAGTTTATATTTCCACCAATTGAACAGAATGTTTATCAGGAGGCAATTGTGTTTGATCCTGTGCTAGTCAATCCCAGTTGTGTTATAACAATTATTATAATATAAATTTTAATTAAATATTTCATAAAGTTTGAAATATTAGTGCAAAAAGAAATAGAATCATTTTTATGAAAACAAAGTTGTATGCTTTGGAAAGATGCAATAATGTTAAGTTGCTAAAAATAATGATATGGAATTAGGTACCAGTGAAGCAAGCGGAAATGCTTGGGGAGAAAATCAGTTCTCTAAAGAATTCCACATTCTGGTTGTTTTGAAAGTATCTTTAGGTTCTTCCTTCATTTTAAGGAAACCAAAACTTGAAACTGCAGTCACGGATTATGCGTGCAGCCATATATTCAAAGAAAAGATTTTTATCTTAACTCCAAATATTAGTAAATGAATGCATATTTATATATTTCAGGTAAAAGGAAATGATCAAGGTATATAGCTTTCATTTATAATTTCCTAAATTTGGGCACCTGGGTGGCTCAGTCAGTTAAGTGTCTGCCTTCAGCTGGTCATGATCCCAGGGTCCTGGGATAGAGCCCTATGTCAGGCTCCTGGTTCAGCAGGGAGCCGGCTTCCAACCCCCCCACCCCCCACCCCCGCTCATGCTTTCTCTCTCTCTCAAATAAATTAATTAATTAATTAAAAAATTAATTGATCCTTTGTAAAAGTCCATTTTAATCAATTTGTGAGTAGAAGGGGTTTAAATCTAAAAATACATGAAAGAAATAAAAATTAATACTTAAGTGCTTAATGAATCCAATATCATTACTTCAATTTGGCTCAGTTATCCTGGTAACAAAGTGATGAGATGAGTAGGGAAGATACATATTCACTTACCCTGGGATTACTTTAGAGAAGAGCTGTCCTGCTATAACCAACACAAGGTCATGCAGAGTATGGATGATCGTAAGACAGGCTGATAGCTACAACCTGGGACATCCTTGGAGACTGTTTTCAGCAGGTTGCTATGGTAACGAAAAGATCTTGAGCTCTGGAGTCGGCCAGACATAGGTCTCATGGCCCAACTCCATGGCTGGCCAGTGTGTGAGCTTCAACAAGTCACTTAGCCCTTTGGAGCTTTGGCTTCCTCATCTGTAAAATGGGATCAATATTCCTCTCTCAGAGACAGAAGTAACCACAATAATTCATATACAAGTATCTGGGCTGGTAATAATCTTTAGACACTCAAGAAAAGAGTCTTCCCTCTCCTGTTTCTTCTAAATGCAAAACTTAGCATTTGGGGTTACTGAATAGATGTACAAAACATACAGGCTATCTATCTCCCTGTTGCTCCGTCTGTTGTTTTAACATCAAAGCTCAGATTTGTTTACCCCTTACAAATAAACATTATATTAAAGAAATGCATCAGCTATTGGCCCTTTAGTATGTCTCAGTATTTAAAATATTGTGGAATGGGACACCTGGGTGGCTCAGTGATTGAGTATCTGCCTTTGGCTCAGGTCATGACCCCAGGGTCCTGGGATCGAGTCCTCCATCAGGTACCTCCGCAGGGAGCCTGCTTCTCCCTCTCACTATGTCTCTGCCTCTCTCTGTGTGTCTCTCATGAATAAATAAATAAAATCTTAAAAATAAAATAAAATAAAACATTGTGGAATGACATAAAGATATCCCTAGACAACTGTTGCTTTTGATTCATTCACATAGTGTTGCAAAGACAACATTTAGCTTATCCACCGGGTCGGACAAGAGATGGCAGAGGGCTTCTGCTCTTATTTTGTAAGTCTACATGAATAAATGTGGTAAACTGAGACACATGTTCTCCTTAGGGTCTGAGGCTCAGCCTGAGTATCTATAATTATCAGGCAATATTTCAATGTCTTGGTCTTTAAATTTCTAAGAATTCCATATTCACTCCCCACCCTTCTTTGAAGTGAGTTGGGAATTGTAGGTGAAGAAATGCTTTTAAAAGATCCATCGATAGGACTTTGCAGGGCATGCTGTTCTCTGGGCTGCTGTGGTAAATCTAGGCCAGTAAACTGCTTCGAGTACTTGACAAATTCCACCGTTGCTTACTTTTTTTTTTCTTCCATGAAGTTTAAAATAAACAATTAACCTATTTCCAACACAGTGTTTGGTATTGATTTAATTTAGCATGTGTTATTCATCTGCATGCCTCACAACGGTTGCTTAATTGTCTAAATCTTCCCGTGTAGAGTGCTGCCTATGGAATCTCTTTCCACAGAACACTCTGAGCAGAGTGTGGCTTACTATTTCCATAACATCTGTCTTTTCTACTAAAGAGCAGATTAACAATTATGCTTCTTTAAAGGTGTGTGGATGTGTGTGTGCGTGTGTGCACACAAGGGCATGTGATTGTGTGTGTGTGTGTGTGTGTGTGTGTGTGTGTTTAGGGGAGTTTGGGCCAGATAGTCTCTTATCCTACCATTGGCTTTCTGGTACAATAGTTTGTGGTCCTATCATGAGGTCAGGGATTTTGCTTGTACCCAGAATGCCACTGGCAGGATTGCCTTTTTTTTTTTTTTTTTTTTTTTTGCCTTAGTACGCCACAGAATGCCACATTATTTCCATTAAACGTGATTGTCTGCAGAGGAGACAACATATGCGACCCCCTCCTTCTGCTACCACTCCCCATGTCTCTCTCTCTCTCTCCCCCCCCTCACACACACACACACACACACACACGACACACATACACACACGCATGCACACAAAGCTCCTTTCAATTGTGTTAAGCAGTAAAGCAGAAGGATTTTTTAAATTAGTGTTTTGTTTTGGCAATGGTTGCTGATGTGTTCATGTAATACAGTTTTAATCAAATCCCCAAAGCTGAAGACCTTTCAGCGTATCTTAGGCTGCACTGTGCAGGGCTTATTCCACTTGAAGTGGCCACCAGGGAGGTACAATTAGCTGTTCCCATGGAGAAGTTTGTTATAGTAATAAATAATAAGTAGCATAGGTAGCGATGGAATCAATTAAAGATATTTTTGACCATCTAATGGTTTATGGGAATGCTAAATAATTGACGATAAGTTTTTGACTATGTTTTCCATCTGCATGTCTCCTCGTAACTAAACCTTGACCATGCACATAGGACGGTGTCTGAGGTCACTACTTTTTCTCTCTTAAAGCCACCTTGGCAAGGGTAGTGTATGAAAGACAGTTGCAGCCCTTGTATTACCAAGCTGATTTTGAGAGGGTTAAAACTCTGCTGTAAATATTTGCTGCAGGCGGAAATCTAACATATGAAGCCGGAGAACAAATTGTGTTATCAGTTTCAAAAACAATCTGTTTCGCCATTCATTTATTTATTTTTTTAACCCGTGTAAAACAGAACAATAGGAGTTGACTGGCTGAGAGGGCTTTGTGCTTTGTCTCAGGGTTCCAACAGCTTTGATGTTAAAATGGAAATTTGGCAAGTGGGATGTTGGTAAAGCGCTCTAAATGCTTTTGGCATCTTGACAGGGGAAAAAAATGTCAGGCTACCTTGGTTTGAAATTGGTGAGTGCATGCTCACGAGTCACTTTATGAATAAAATCTCAGAAGGAAAGAGGGTGGATGAGTGCGTTGTGTGTATTCAGGGAGGAATTGATACGCCACACATCACCTAAAGCAGGTCAGTGATCCATGAGCTCAGAAAGATTTACGTGAAAAGACACAATGGTTCCTTCAAAGTTATTGGATACGTGGCATAGGGTCTCAGGGCCAATGTGGGTATCAGTGGGGAATTTATCAGACTGAAATTTGGGCAAAATAAAGTTTAAATTACAATTTCCATCATGTGATTATTAAAAGTAGTTCTATCTAATGCTCTATTTTACAAATGTTAATTATATTTGTAAAGAAACCCACTCTGTGGATTGGTTTCCCTTAATGCAGAATGCTTCCACTCTCTCTTGAGGGTCTCTGCGAAGTCACAGTGAGCAACAAGTTACACAAAAACAATAGAAACTGCCCCTATGGGCTGCTGGGGTGTGAGATTTTTTTTTTTTAATAACTCAAGTAAAATGTAGTTAATATAATAATCTCTTTCCTCTAGCCGAGATTGGCAAACTACAGACCATGGGCCAAATCTGATCTGCTGTTTTTATAAATAAAGTTTTATTGAGACACAGTGACATTCATTCATTTACCTATACTAGATGGCTGCTTTCTTTTTTTTTAATTTCTTTTTTAAAAATATATATATTTTTTAATTTTTATTTATTTATGATAGTCACACACAGAGAGAGAGAGAGGCAGAGACAGGCAGAGGGAGAAGCAGGGGCCCGACGTGGGATTCGATCCCGGGTGTCCAGGATCGTGCCCTGGGCCAAAGGCAGGCCCTAAACCGCTGCACCACCCAGGGATCCCTCGGTGGCTGCTTTCATTGTATAATGACAGAACTCAGTAGTTCCAGTTGCAGCAGAGACTACATGTATGTCCCGCAAAGTTGAAAAATTTACTTTACGGAAATGTCTGCCAACCCCTGACTTAAAGGAGTCCATGTGCTGATAGTGTAAAATTTACCTACGACCTTCACCATGTTCCTTTGAAAGGGGATTTTTCACCAACTCTCTCCCATGCTACCTCCCTGTGGAAAGTGGACAATTTCTACATTTTTACAGAGTGTAAAAATGTAGGTGGATCCCTTTCTCCTTTGCCACATACAGGATGAGTTGCAGCAAGCTAGTTAAAAATGATGAGAATATAAAGCATAGAAAGGTGGTCTTTGTTTGCCCCTAAGTCAGGAAATAACTCAACTCTCACCCACACAGTTTAAACATATTGACACTACCGTTGTTTCCTTTGTTTGGGGACAGAATGTAGAACAGCATATATTCTAGAGTTGGCTCATTTGAAAATTTCTACATCTTTTCTAACAAGGTAGGAATTAATATATGTGACCTGGGGTAAGATTCCTCCACTCAGAAGAGAAGGACTGTTTTATTGGTATTGTTTTTTATTTTTTTAAACTACTTGGTAAATAGAGGAAAAAAACAATCAAGTGAACAGAAAAGATTGAGTGGTTTGACCCCCTTACTTTCTCTATATGTAAAAGGCTGAAGTCCCCTGATTTCCATGCTCCAGCTGCTCTGTAGTCCTATTAGCCCTGCAAGCTCACCGTCTCCTTTTCCCTCTCTCCCCCAGTTTTCTCTCCGTTTTGTCCAAATCCTTTCTTCTTCTTTATTTCTTAACCTCGGGTTAGTTCTTCTTGGACATCTACTTGACTCCCCAGACAGACAAGTTTGGGTCTTCCTGTTCCTTGATTCCATCATATCCTGTGCTACACTGTATAGCATTCCTCGTGTCCTTGAAATTATTAATTAACTTCTGTTCTCACCTGTAAACTCTATGGGGGATTATTCACTGCTGGTTTCATCATGATGATGTGCCAGAGACTGGATTCGGAAACTGGATCTTTGAAGACCAAGGAATCTGAGGAGAAATGTCATGAATTTCAGTTCCTTTAGATTGGTTAATCTTTATAGTTCTCTAATAGAGTTGGTAAAAGCTACAGCTAAAGGACTAACATTTATTGATCACCATCTTTGTGCAGCCATTGTACATTAACTTCAAGCATGGTATCTCATTTAACCATCTCAACAAGCCTATGTGACTGGGGCTCCCATGATTGCACCAAGACAGAACAGATCCAGAGAAGTTCAGTGACTATCCAAGGGGCATGTTGCCAGGAGGGGAGGGGCCAAAATTAGAATCTAAGCATAATAATTCATACAGCCCAG
The DNA here is from genome assembly GCF_905146905.1 of Nyctereutes procyonoides. NCBI lineage: Eukaryota > Metazoa > Chordata > Mammalia > Carnivora > Canidae > Nyctereutes > Nyctereutes procyonoides. The sequence goes on along the minus strand of NW_026575042.1, from coordinate 24,711,474 downwards.
CCTTTCTCATCTCCATGCTACTTCTAGTAAAGTGCTTTTTCTGGATGAGTATCAGAGAAAGTCACAATTATTCTTGCTCCTCTTTTCTCCTCTTTCCTTCACTCATTTTTGTATTTCTTTGTTCCTTGTCTACTGACAGAACCTGAGACCTGTAAAAAATATCTGTAAGCACTCTCTACCCTGACTATGACCCAGAAGTTGCTGACCTTTGTTTTATTTGTTGGAAACAGCATATTGCCTTCTCATTCTACTCTTTCCCAGTCCAGACCCTGCATTTTCAACCACCTAAAGTGCTTGCAAACTCATAATTAGGTTTTGTGTAAATATTTAAGGGTTTTATTTTCCTTTCAGAAAGGGGTGTTAAGTGAGATTTGGGCGGGGATTTTGGCACATCCAGTCTTTATTTTTTCAAATGACTTATTAAAAAGCAACAACCCACATACTTTTTATGTAACACAAGTAGGAATTCAGCTCTTCAAACTTATCATCCCTACCCCATGTTCTATAAAATTAGCAAAAGATTAGATAAAAATTATTAATCAAGGAAATCAAAACGGGACAAATGAAATAGGTATTCACTCAAAGTTGTTTTGCCTTTGTTGTTATCTAAAGAACTCAGAGATATGCCTGTCAAGGTGCTCTTTTGAGGCCTTTCCATGAACCAATATTTAATCTTCAAAATTAAAGCCTGAAGAAGGAAAAATTGTTGTTGAGTATCAAGATAAATTTGAAGTTGAAATTATCTTTGAATATGACATTTAATTTTTGAGAACCTGTGTTGCCTAGTAATTCATATCTACTACTCTTCTGCTTGTATAATGAAGGCAATCTTCCTGAAAGAATAAGACATGGATTTTTGTTTTTCAGGGTGCTGGGTTTTCACTTATATTTTCATATTCTATCAGTCTCTTTGATGACTGACACTCTTGTCATCAGATTGGTAGAGCCTGAATAACTATCTAATTTTGAGAGCCCTGTACTCCTAATTCCCTCTGTAGCCTTTTTTCAGCTTTGGTCTAGAATTCTCCACCCTCTATCTCGTGCCTTCCTCTTCACCTTTACTTGTATGCAAAGCCCCCAACCATGTCCCATCATCTTCCAGTAACACCAACAGAGGAGAGTTGCTCAGATTGTTTTATTTTGTAACTGTTCAAATTCTATTCCTTTTTTTATCCAAATCCATTCTCTTTCCTCTTAGTTATGCTCAGGTATTATTTCTCTTCTTGAAGCCAACTTCAGTGCCTTACTTCAGATGAATTACTGCTTCCTCTGAATTACTTCAGCACCTCATTCACATCTCTCGTGTTTCATGGATCACACAGTCCAGTAATTTATTTGTTAAATGTGTATTTATCCAAAGGGCAAGTGCCATGACCTGCCTTTGTCCCTAGTACTTAACTTAGGAGTTGGCATATATCTCCTTTGGTAGGTCTTCCTACCCCAGGTATGTGTTGAACTGAACTGATGGGCAGATAAAACCAAAATTATCTGGTTCCTGGAAGATCAGACACAAAGCCTGGGCCTTTTAACCTGCTGGGACATTTAAAAATTTTAATATAGATTGTTGTTAGGCTTATTAGTGCTGCTTTTGCTAGCTCCTACAAAGTTGACTGTTGGGCTAAGATTTTTAGAAGTAGTGATTAGGAGACAGAGTGAAGTTTAATTTTTTTTTTTTTAATTGCTAAATTTCAGTTAGATTCATCAGTGTTTGGAAGACATAGGCCAAATTTACTTATATAAAAAACTGATATCATCTAGTATCTGCAAAACCAACAAATACAAACAAATCCCTCCTCCTAGTGAGTCACTTGAATGCAAAATCAACTGTAATTCAAGCAAATGAAAACATTAAGGGGTGAGCTTTGTCAGACTGGACTAACTTGTTCTACCTGTTATGGACTCCAAAGGACAGATGAGGGCTCAAGGTACCTGGAGTTAGATCTTGGATTACAAGGAGCATTCTGTGTCTCCCCCTGCTGGCTGGTGGAATAATAAATGAAACAACCCCCCAGAAGTCTTAATGGCCATGACCTCACAGCTCTATATCAACCAGGTCAAGTTGATCCTGTGAACTTTGAATAAGGAAGGTTGATCAAGAGTTCATGTCAGGATATTTTATCTCATCCCCAGCTTTTAACTCTAGTTAATTAGCATTCTGCATTTCTTAACAATTCTAACTTCACATCCCATTGAAATAACCCATTAAGAAACCCACTTCTTGCATATTTAATTCCAGGCTATAACTACATTTTGATTAGATTAAAATTGTTTTAAAAAGGTTGTGTTTGAAAATAATCTTGTTACCACAAGGGATAACATTTCCTCTAGTCTTCAAAGGATTGTTTTAGTCCACCAGTACCTTTGCAAATATGAAAAAAAGAAAAGTAATTCTTATAAACAAGAACACTAGATAAAGTAAATTCACAGAAAATGTGGAGAAAAAAAAGATTTACCCAAAATTTGTTTGTATTATTCCATTACCTTTATTTGGTGATTATATATCTGACAGACTCAAATTTCAAAAGAATTTGAAAAGGCTTTTTATTGTGAGTATGTGAGTATTCATGACAAGAGCTGAGACAAGCCAAGAGTCCACAAAGAATATATTGTATGATAGATGGTTTACAAACCAGAAAGTGCTCTTATTCAGGGGCAACAGCTAAAACATTCAAGCCTTGCCATTATCAGCTGAAAAGCAAAGACTATACAACAAAAAGTGAGGGGAAAATGAGAAGGAAAAACAAAAATGAGAAGAAGTAGGGATTCTTGCATCTAAGAGTAGATATGAGAACCAACAATGAAGCCCCCAAGAAGTCAATGCAATAGTGAGCAAAACAAAGTAACATCAGAAATAACCATGATAAGTAGAATGGTTTTTGAAAAATATAAAGGGCACACCACAGTGTACATTGCAGAAGTCTTTGTAGGTCTGGTTGTGTAGCATAGAACAATATTTGACACTACTGGCTAACTTGCGCTTATTATATTTTATTGACTATGTTAGAGAGCATAGTATTATGTCTTTTAAGGAATGATTAAAAATAATATATTTTTTTACTTATTCAGAATATTCACAAATATTTATTAAGTGCTATATGTTTCAGAGTATGCTAATTCTTTAAATGATTCTAAAATATCAGTAGTTTAAGGCAAGGATTTACTTCTTTCTGTGTCACAGTCTAAGACACATGCTCCGTCTCCCTGAAGGTGCCACCATCTATAACAAATGGCCTCCAAGTTTGCTGAACAAGAAGTGAGAAGAGCATCACTCATAAAGGGTTTTATAGACTAGGGCTAGAAGTGCCTACAGCTCTTCTGTCCACATTCCACTGAACATGAATCATAAGATTCCAATCTAACTGCCAGGGGGCTCTGGAAACTCTTGTCTTCCTACTGTCCAAAGCATACAATAACATAGATATTGATTGGCAACAATATTATCTGGGGATTCTGCAGTGGATGGCAGGTTGGAGGAACAGAAAAAAATTCTGCTTTCTAGACAGGGAATAAAAATCGCAAACAAAATAGATGAGCTAAATGCATGGCATATTAAATGGTAATAAGAAATAAGAGTTAGGTAGAAAACTAAAACACCTAGGTAAAGGAGGGACTCACTTTTCATTGAAATGAGGTAGTCAAGGAAGGCTTCACTGTGGAAACATTTGAGAAAAGATCTAAAGAGGTAAAGGAGTAAGTGGATATCCAAGGGAAGATAATTTCAAGCAGAAGATACTACAGATCCAGGAACCTGAGGCAGGACTATAGCTGGTATGTTAGGAAAACTGCAAGGAGGCCTATGTGGCTGGAGTGGAGTGAGCTGGTGGTAGTGGAATAGTGAAGATGAATTAATAGGAGTTGAGGTCAGTGAGGTAATGGGGAAGGCAGATTTTATATAGTGTTTTTAGGCCATTGTGAGGACTTCAGCTTTTTCTTTGAGTGAGACTGGAAGTATTGGAGGGTTTTGAAATGACTATTGATATGCACAGGGATACCTTTTAATGGTATCATTTCACTTGCTTGATCAAGAACAGAATGTAAGGAAAAAAGAATGGCTGTGGGAAGACTCATTGGAAAACCATTGCAATAAGTGAGGTGAGATTGGTAGCAGTAAAAGTGATAGGAAATGACTAGATTATAGGTATATTCTGAAAATAGAGTCAATAAGATTTGCTGGTTGAAAAGAAATATGGTGAGGAAAAGGAGAAGAATCAAGTATGACTCCAAGATTTTGTGTCTTAGCAAACAAAAGAGTGTGAGAGGTACAGACTTTTGGAGAGACAGTGGCAGTCTGATCAGGAGTACAGTTTTGACATGTTAAATTTGTGATAGTTATTAGGTAGCCATGTGAAAATCTGAGAAAGTTCTCAGAATGAGTCTATACTTCAGTGGAGAAATCTGGCTGGAGACAGAAATTTGTCATCAGATCCTGGTCAGATGAGATTCCTCAAGCAATTAGAAAAGAGCTCCAAAGGCTCAACTTTGAGGCACTCCAGCATTCTAAGGTTAGATAGATGAGGGAGACGTACCAAAGGAGGTGGAGAATAAGTAGCTAGTAAGATACAAAGAAAACCAGGTGGCCAAAGAGGGAAGGAAATGTTTTTAAGAAGTAGGGAAAGATCAAATGTAACAACGTTTGCTGATAGATCAAGTAAAATAAGGATTGAGATTTGACTATTGGATTGAGAGGTCCTTCTTGACCTTGACAAGAGCTTTGTTTCCATCAAGTGACAAGGATGAAACCTTAGTAGAGGGGTTCAAATAGAATATGAGGAGAACAATTTAGGAATTGTGAATGTAGATACTCAACATACTGGAAAGAGAAGGGGGAGAAAGAAGGTGCTGGCTAGAGTGGGAAGTGGCTTAAAAGATGGGGTTTTTTCTTTAGATATTTATGAGCTGATGATAAACATTTGGGACAGGAGTTGTTGCTATAGGAGAAAGAGAGGAAATTTCTAGATAATTTTCTCAAGTAGGTGAAAGCTGATAGGATCAAGTACACAAGGGAATGGATTGGTCTTTCCTGGCAGAGGGGAACACTCATTCAGTAACAGGCAAGAAGGCAGAGTCAGATGACACAGATGGAAGTAGGTGGTGGGTGTGGGTGTGAGAACTTGTAGAGCTTCTCATCTGATCACCTCTACTTCCTCAGTAAAATGAGAGTGAGAACAAAGGAGGACCTGTTAGGTATTTGAGGAGAGAGCGGAAAGTACAAAACAGTCACCTGGGAAAATAAGAAGGTGAATAGACTGGGGACAGGTAGTATGATTGTCCAGCCACTGTAGAGATTCTATTGTGGAGAGTGAACAGGAATTCAAAGTGAAGGAAGTGAGCAGTCCTGTGTTTGTTTCCAGTTTCATCTAGTTTCATGGGCAGAGATAGGCATATGGGGAGAGTGGGATTTGAGTAGAGCTGCATTTTTCAAGTGAGTGGCCCAAAGAGAGAGCACAAGGGAGACAAGGGCATATGCAAAGAAGTGACTCTAACAATTGGCTTTATAATTTTACCTGGATAAGAAGTGAAGTAGGGGTGTAAAGAGTTAAGAGGAAATTTAAAAGTTCAGATCAATGGATTGTAGATACTCATGGTGAGCTGGAGTAGTAGAGGATATCAGCTAGAAAGACTGTAGGTGGTGAGCAGAGAGGGGTGAATAAAGATGAGGTTACACACTTGGAAGCTAAGAGGTCTAAGGCATCAGGACTTTGAGAGGGGATGGCTGAAATAGTGTGAAGAGTTTAAAGAAATGAGTAAACAGGGTTTTGAAATTCTCAACTGTGTGGATATTGAAATCACCAAGAATTATGATGGAGGTGGCTTTGCAGTAAATGACACTGCGCCAGAAACCAAATTCTTCAAAGAATCAGAGGATAACCCATTAGCCTGTACATACTTAGAGTAATAAAGGGTGGTCTGTAGTGTCATCTAATGACAAAGGATTCAAGCTGAAGCGTGTTGGGAAGTGGGAGGGAAGGGTTTGATGTGGTCAGGGGATTAAGTGAGGGCACCCATCTCACAACCATCCTGGTGGTATAGAAGGGGTGAAGAAAAAAAAGGGTGCAGTGGAAATGGTGTTCCCAGGAGAGAATCTGGTGTCAGGTTGAAACACATGATAAAGAAAAGAGATTGAGGATGCTGGAGATTTTGATGATGTCCAACAGTGAGTTCCAAAAGGCACTGTGAAAAGGAAAGGATTCCACTGACTGAGAGAAGTGAGAGCTGTGTTCAGAAAAGCAATTAACACAGATCTGTAGGAGGATTAGAATATGGGAACAAGATTTCCCACTAAAATAAAAGGCAATCAATTAAATTTGAAGTTTAGATAGACAGTGGATACTTTTTTGTATTTGTACCCACTCCCATCTCACTATTACCCTCTGCCCCATCCTTGTCCCCTTACATGCACTAATCTATTCATGTCTATAGTTTTGTCATTGTAAGGATATTATATCAGTGGATTAATACAATATGCAACCTTTTATTATTAACATTTCTTCCTAAGCATCATGGCCTTTAGGTTCACCGAGGTTGTTGCATGTATCAGTCTTCATTGCTTTTTATTACTAGGTAGAATCCTACTGTATGGATATGACAGGGCTGGTCCAGTCATATGCTTATCTAGGGACATTTAAGTTGTGCTTTCAACTGAATGTTGATGTCCTCCCAAAATTCATATGCTGAAGTCCTAACCCCCAATATGATGGCATTTGGATGTGACATCTTTGCTTAAGATTAAGTCATGTGGTTGATTAGCCCGAATTGACTAAAACAAGTTATTTTTAGTGTTTTGAGATTACTCGTAAAGTTGATATGAACATTTCATGTACAGGATTGCAACTGTCTTCTTGAAGTTCATTTTGTTCTAAGCTTCCTCAAAATCATAGGTTTGGTATTCTTGTTGTGTTCTTTTGCTTCACTCAAAATAAATAAATCCATAATCATTAAAATTATTTTTAAAAAGCTCATCCATGGAAACTACATTGAGACACACTCTATAGAATATAATACAACACACACATACAATATGGATGGCTATTGCCCACATAAGGTGGGGCAATAAAGCCCGTCACAAAAGTTTTATTTCATTTATATAAAGTATGAACAAGCAAAGTTAATGGTCAGAAATCTAGATAGTGGTTATCCTTGAGGAGAGGTCATCCTTGGCTTTTGGGGTGCTGCTACTTGATCTGATTGATGGCTTCATTTGTCTGTTGGTGAAAACTCATAGGTCTGTACACGTGTAAGAGGTAAACTTCTCTGAACATATGTACACTCCAATAAAGTCCCCCAAAAATGAACTTTAGCATATGACTCAAGGACTTCCTTCATGCATTCCTTTGTTTCATTGCTCATAGTCAGCTGGAATCCATGATTCTACTTAAAGTTGCAATCATCAATAACATTTTATTTTCTAATGCTCTCTGAGAGAAAAGGGGAGAGAAATGTTTCAAGCTTGGTGGCTTGAACAAACTCTCACTAATTTACTTATAGTAGTAGCATTGATTTCATCTGTAATTCTTTTTTTTCCTGTAATCTATCTCACTGTCAAAACCCAACCTGAGAACAATGGAATGGGTAAGTGGAGTTTTTATTTATTAAAAGGGCAACATCTCAGAAATGAAATTACAATTTAGTTGGGATAAATTGTCTTATAACTTCATTTTTTTACATTAAAGCTATAATTGAGGGGCATTATATGCTGTTTATCACTGCAATGAAAATGTAGTCAGAATGAACTTCTTGAGGCTGTTAAACTGCCTCTTATTAGCACTGAAACTATACTCACAGCCCATTATCTTGGGCTATATTTTTTGGTATAAGGGAATTGCTATCAAACTGTACTTAATCTGAAAGGAATTGGGTTATAATTGGAGTCTTTGTGAAAAGGGAGTTAAAATTATTTGGTATTGTCATAAGGTAACAATGTTCTGTTCAAATATTAAAAGAATGCAGCAGTGGCACGGGAAGGGCATATTGGTTATCATTACTGATGACAAACTATACTCTTCATTTTTGCTCCTAATCAATCTGGGTAGCAAAGGAAAGAAAACATTTATTCATCAACTCATCTGATAGTTCTGGTTTTTCAAAGAGCATGGAAGACTTTTCATCATGTCTTGTTACCCAACCATAGATATCACTTTTGTCCTTCTTCATAAGCAGTGTTAACATCTGCAAGTAAGAATCTCTATTTTTGGAACACAGTAGGTGTTCAAATGTCAGTGAAATTAAATCAAGTCACCAGCAAGTCTAGGTAAAAGGAAACAGAATATTCTTGCTAATATATTATTTCAAAGGTAGCAAAATAATGGATATAGATGATTTTTTTAATCATTTTTGTATTATGATATGCCAGCCTAATTATTGCCAGGCAGGCCCAAGAAGATAAAAAAAGAAAATTAAACACTGTCACATAATCTAGGTCAGATGCTGGCAACTTTTCTTGTAAAGGACCTGATAACAAATATTTTTAGCTTTGTAGACCATACAAGTCATTGTCATAACTACCCAATTCTGCCACAGTAGCCTGAAAGCATCCATACACAGTATGCTGACAAATGAACATGGTTGTGTTCTAATAAAATGATAAAAACTGACAGCCAGCTGGATTTGGCTTGTGGGCCATAGTTTGCAGACCCCAATCTAGATGATTGCCTGGTAACTTTGTGATTGTAAATAGGAAAACAAACTCAGGCACTGAAGTCTCATGTCTGTATAGGGTCATAAGTTGGCCATCCAGATCCAAAGTATGGCTTTTTCTGTTATAATGATATTTATCAGATTACATTATTATTAAATTAGAAGGTAATTGTAATGTAACAATGTATTTTAATTATAATATACTTATAACATCTACTGTATCATTAAAAACAAACAGCATTTTATTCTTTTCTCTTCCCAAACACTGAACTACAAGCATCTCCTAATCTTAAGTAGAAACATAGAAAGCAAATTAGTATGATTTCTAAACAAAGAAGGAATTTAAAAGTTCATTTTCAAACTTGCTTCCTCTCCTTCCTTGATAGAATATTCAACCTTTGAGTGTGTGTGTGTGTGTGTGTGTGTGTGTAGCGTTAATTGAAGTGTTTCTAGCTGTGGGTGTTCCCCAACTCACCATTGCTTTCCCTGTCTTTAAATAAGGCAGACTGAGAGGGGGTTTGCCTTTTTCCTGACTCATGGGCAATTGGTTGCATTAATGAAACAGTAGTTACAAGAAGATCTTATGGAAGCTATGAAGCATTGGAAAAAATGCAGAGATGGCTAAGGGGACTTCTTCCACTTAGTGACAGACACAGGAGGTCTCATTGCTGATCCATGGGTTACAACTGAAAATTCACTCAGCAAAAAGCCATTAAAAGTTGACCTGTGCCATCATTTGAGAATGGCACAAGTTACTTTGTAACCAGTAACTTCACTTGTCCCATTGCCAGAAGTGAGATAGTATCCCCACTTTCCAGGGTTGCCATGAGCAGTAAATAAGTGCTTGGTACACTGCATCAATTGTACTATACACAATTTTGTTACTTTGTTCAGGTCCTCACTCAGTTGTTACTGCCCCTTTTGTTTAGGACCAGTACCAGGTGAATTGCTGGCACTGATAAACAATCACTAACTTACTGTCCTACCTTCCAATTTATATTCCTCTTCAAAATATGCCAGACTGACACCAGAATGCCGACCCTGAGCTGCAGTGCCTGGCATCTTCATACCCTTGAGCTGTACAAGACATCTAGGGCAGCAGTTGCAGCCCATTTCCCAATACTTGTATTTCCAGTATTTTTTGACATTTAACACCATTAGAACATATAGCAGAATCCAAGTACAGTTTCTTCGAGGTAAAAAATGTGACTGTTTTTTCAGATCTCAGTGTGTTGAATAACCTTTAGATGTAAAGTTAGCACAGCAAACATTGACATGATGCAAGCAGCTCAGTGCAGAGTGCCTAAAAATAAATATAAGAAGTTCATATGCTACCAAAAAAAAAAAAAAAAAAAGAGAGAGAGAGAGAGAGAGAGTCACAAATTTAAATGGGAAAAACAGCTTTGAGGCTTACGGATTCATGAGATCCCACTATTGTCTTTGATCCCATGGATGCAATCGGTTGGAAGACACTAAATGTAATTGTACCTATTATATGTGCATTGCTTAGATGAACCTATCAATTCACTTTGGGGCTTATTGTTTTAAACCTTCTCTAAAGGCTGTGAAGTTTGGTTATTTCAAGTGGGGCCTCAATTTATGCAAGTTTACAGGGCCATGTTATTTTTAAGTCAGAATTTTTGGATTTGAGCTCTAAACTATCTTTGTAGGGCAATTTGGATGACTTTTAGATTCTTGATTTTTCTGCTTGCTATGGTTATTGTGATATCCTTTAAGGGAGAGCCTCTACCACGCCTGCAAAATAAAACCCTTCTGGCTCTCTACCTTTGTCTTCTACTGGGTGTGGTCCTGAGATGAAGCTCTAAAGCCTGGTTTCTCTCATCGTTGAAGACAAGGTCTTTTCCAAGGTGCTTCCTGGTCCTGCAACCACCATTATTTGCTGGTAGGCTTCCATTCCCTCTCTTAAATGGTAATAGTATTTCTAAGGTCTTTGGAAAAAACTTCTTTCCCATATTTTCTGCATTGTAGATTAAGGAGATTGACCCTAATTCCAGTTTCACTAGTGGGTTCGGATTAGTTTAAGCAAATAGTATATCCCATCTCCCTAATCACAACGAGTTGATTAAAGGACACACAAATGTCCCAGTTTTCAACTTTCACTGGAACAGTTGGAGTCATGTGCCCTTTTCTGGAACCATGAGAGTGAATGTGAAGACTTTGGCTTGAATGCTCAGATAAAGACTCCCTCTTCCCTGCTGAATGTGAAGGCACATGCAAGTGCCATGGAGAGCCTCTGGCAGTCACTTTTGGAATTAGATATGAAAATAACTGGGCCCTTCATGACATTTTAGAGTTATAGGTTCAAGCTTTGTATGAAGCCAGTGTTATTTCTCTACTATAGTTACATGAAACAATAAATTCATTTTAGTGCTTAAGCTGTGTGAGTCGCACTTTTGTCACCAGTTAAAAGAGTCCAAACTGAAGTATGTAAGCTCCAGATATACACATGCATATTTGAATCTGAGGGGAACACACAATAAACTCAAATGGAACCTTAGTTGAATATCTTAGTCCAAGATTAAGAGCTACACCAACATTTTTTCTCCAGTATTCATCTATTCGATCCAGCTTCCCAAGTTTCCTTCCTTCTCTCTCTAAAGTCCCAACACTTTTCAGACTATCCATATTCAATTCCACTGGCTATCCTATTTCTGAGAATAAAACTATTATTTATTTCACATCCATTAAGCTAGACATTGTACCGGGTGGTTATTAAGAAATGCCCAATTAGGGATGCCTGGGTGGCTCAGTGGTTGAGCCTCTGCCTTTGGCTCCTGGGTCCGGGGATCAAGTCCCACATCTGGGTCCCTGTGGGGAGCCTGCTTCTCCCTCTGACTATGTCTCTGCCTCTCTCTTTGTGTCTCTCATGAATAAATAAACAAAATCTTTTTTTAAAAAAATAAATGCCCAATTATAGATTAGGCAACCCTAATAGATATACATAACAATTGTAGGTTGTTATTATCTTAGGTAAGTATTATTATTCCCACTTTAGGATGAGGAACTTGAAGTTTAGAATAACTTACCCAAGGTCACACACTAGTAAGTGCCATAAATGGGATTGTAGTCCAGGCATCCTGGTACCAGAGTTTGTGCTCTATCACTTTGTTGAACTAACCATCAGTTTATAGACATCTTCTTAAGACATGAGGTAAGTTGATATGGGTCTCCAGCATTCCATATTTCTTCTATTCAAATCAAAAGCACTTATTGAATGTCTAATATGTGCCAAACAATTCGCTAGATGGCTAAATATAATCGTAAACAAGCCAGGCACAGACGCTGCCATCCTGGAGCTTATAGTATAGTAAGGTCTACATATCAGATAGACTGCAATTATCAATCTAGTGTAGCCAGAGCTCTACAGGAGAAGCTGCAAGAAAGGCATGTAACAAAGTACCCAACCCATCTTAGGGCATCAGGGATAAAGGGAAGCCTGTGCCATGACTTGATAGGAATTAGCCAAGTGATGGGTGAGTGAGAAGTATTTCAGGGTGAGGGAATAATCTAAACAAAATCCTGGAAAGAGCACAGTGTGTTCAGAGAACCAACAAAATTTTGAATCATGTAGAGAAAGTGGCCAGAAAAGAGGCATGCTAGGTAATCTTAGGGGCCAAGCTATAGAACTTTAACTTTTTTAAGAATGGTGGCAAGGATGAAACATTCAGGTAAATGTCTTGATCAGAATTGTTCTTTAGAAAATTACTTTGGCTGAGGGTGCCTGGGTGGCTCAGTCAGTTAAGCATCCAACTCTTGATTTTGGCTCAAGTCATGATATCAGGGTTGTAAGATCAAGTCCCACATCAGGCTCTGTACTGGATGTGGAGCCTGCTTAGGATTCTTTCTTCCTCTCCCTCCTCCCCTCCTCCTCTTCATCTCTCTATCTCCCTCCCAAAACAAAACAAAACAAAACAAAATCACTTTGGTTGTTTGGAAAATGGATTAGAGTTGGGTGAGCATGACTGTGAACTGGGAGACCAGGTTAGGCAATAATGTGGATGAAAGATGGGATGGTCTCAACTCGGAAAGTGGGAATGAACACAGAGAGACACATGACAAATCTGAGACCGCTATAGGAAATGGAATTGGCTTGACTTGGTGACTGATTAGACCTGAGGTTTAAGGAAGAAGGAACATTAAGAAGTACTCTTGGGCTGTGTCTAGGGAAACTGGGCAGACAGTGACCATATTCACTGAAATGAGAAATACAAGTTTGCAGAGAAAGGAGATGAAGTCATCCCTTTACCATGTCAGTGGTTTCTGGTCTCTATGCTACAGGGCCCTTGATTTAATTTTCTCCTTCTGCTCTTTTCCTCTGTAATGGCAACTATAATCACTACACAGGTCTTCTTCGACTTATGATGGGGTTATCTCCTGATAAACCCTTCGTGGGTGAGTATGTTGAAAATATCATAAGTTGAAACACATTTAGTACACATTACCACCGAATATCAAAACTTAGCTTAGCCTACCTTAAACATGCTCAGATCACTTACATTAGCCTACAGTTGGGGGAAATCATGTAACACAAAGCCTACTTGATAATAAAGTGTTGAATACCTCATATAATTTATTGAATACTGTACTGAGAGTGAAAAACAGAATGGTAGAATGGGAGGAGAATGACTGTAAGTGTATCGGTTGTTTATCTTCATGATGGTGTGGCTGACTGGGAACTGCAGCTGGGGCTACTGCCCGGTGTCAGCAAAGAGGATTGTACTGCATATCACTAGCCAGGGAGAAGAACACAATTCACAATTCAAAATTCAACGTACAGTTTCTACTGAATTCATATCACTTTTACACCATGTGAACTCAAAAAGTCAAGTTGAAACATCTTAAGTGGGGACCATCTGCACTGGGTCAAATACATTGGTCTTTCTCAGAAAACAAAAATATGGAGGAGCTGCTATCCTCAGCATATACAAAAGCCACTACAGTGAGTAGGGAATCAGTAGCTCCTCCAGACTAGAAGCTCGGCATTCCCAATTATGCAGATTTTTTTTATTAGAGACAGACATTAAATAAAAACAAACAACTTGATGGTACTTGAAGGTTTAGACAATTTGGGGAGTAGACAATAGATTTCATGTGGGTGTTCAAATAGTGATGTGATAGAAATAAAGCTATAAGCCAACACTTCTATGCCAGTCATTTTCTTAGGCTTTTAAGCAAATTATCAACAAACCTTAATAAGAAGCCCACACAGAAGAAATCTTTTGATGAACTCAAATTATAGGAGAAAAACAATGGACTTTTTGAAACCAATTCCAGAGTTAGCCTTGCAAAAAATTAAGCTCCTTTTAGCCCAACATTTGCATTGAGTCCCCCCACACTGAGCTGCCACCTTTCTTTAAAAATATATATATATATTTTATTTATTTATTCCTGAGAGACACAGAGAGAAGCAGAGACAGACAGAGGGGGAAGCAGTTTCCTCACAGGGAGCCTGATGTGGGACTCAATCCTCGGACCAAGATCATGACCTGAGCCAAAGGCAGACGCTCAACTGCTGAGGCACCCAGTTGTCCCGAGCTGCCACTTTTTTAATCCTCCTTACTATTCCCAGTTCCTAAAAGAGGGAAACATACACATCTGGCTATAGCAAATACAGCCAATGGTCTCCAAAATGCAAACTTTAAAACAGTAAAAGGAAAACAAGTAAGTGTTATATAGGGCACTAAATCTGTGACAGAGCTACTGACCAGTGACATTTCCTAAGCTCTAGGATCATTGACAAATATTTGCTTTCTTGATTCCCCTAATCTGATTCTAACTCTCTCTAAAGATTTTTGCTACGTAATCAGATATATCGTAGACGGTGAGAGGCATGGTAAATTAATCATGGCCCACCTTTCAATGAGTCCAGGGGAAACTGAAAGGAGCTCCGTTGAAACTTTGAAGTCCTTCTCAACACGGTGTTCCAGGAGATCACTGGCAATTGGTGGAAATTGCCCAATGCAGTATCCTGAGTTATCGACATCTGTTTTTTACCCATCCTTGTGTCTACACCCTTTACCAAGTATTTTTGTGTTTTCTTCCACCTCCCTTCCTCCTGACTTTTTGATTGGTCATGTAGCTCGATTTGGCCAATGGGATGCTATTAAACTAATGCAAAGAAAGACTTGAAATGTGCATTTGTGAGTATACTCCTGCCTCATTCTGTTGGTTAAAGGGAATAGCAAGGGCCAAGTAGGAAGAGACTGGAAAGGTATAAAGAAAAAAGCCTGGATACAGGGAAGGATAAAAAACTGGTCAGTAAGAAAATCTGCTGCAAACTTATCACTGCTTTGTTTAGCTGCTATGAATTACATAGTGGATGACAGAGAGTTTCATGGAAATTGTGTATGCTTGGAGTGAGGAAAGAGTTTAAATAATAATGGTTGTGAAAGCTTCTCTGAGAGGTGAGATCTAAATGGTAGAAAGGAATCACACTTGCTAAAGGCTAGAGTAAGGATTTTTCAGGTCCATGGGTCTCTGACAGCACAAACAGAATTTCTGTATCAACTGCAAAAAGACCCCCTTCTCTGAAGAGTTGAATTTTAAGGGATGTCCTTCCACTGGGATACTTGGCTTGGCCAACAACGCTAGGGCTGAATTTCAGCTCCCTTTGGTCGACCTTTCCCAGAGAAGGGCACAGACAGGGAAGTCTCATGCTGCATTATGAAAGCTATTGCAAAGCCACCATTGCTTGTGAACATAATTAGCTAGGACTGATTATTTATAACACAGAATCATAACTATTCTATGTCAATAAAGATCAATGCTGAGGGCACTATAAACATCTGGGTTTGCCAGACCAGTGTATGTCAATGCCCACATAGAATGCCTTTAAAGTTAAAATGTTAAGAATCACCCTGTCCAATAATCAATCACTGATAAAGTCAAAGATCCTCAGAAATAAAAATTTACATTCATGAGGAAATACAATTATTTTTTAAGGCTTATTGTTATTTTTAAAATACATCTCTAAGGTAGGACAAGTCATGACTCAAGGCAAGACAAAGTAAAAAATTATTTCTGTGACTTAAGCACTGAGAAAGCCAAATGGCAAAAAAAAAAGGAACTTGCTAATGTAGTTTTTGAGATCATTAAAGCCATTCTTTCATCTCATAATTGCAAAATAGGATAAAGGTAGATTAGTGAGGCTGGACCACAGCTCATCCCATTCCATGAACTGTCCAATCAAAGAATCACTGTTGTCCCTAAGCACTGGATAGAACCTATAGGTTCTCCCTTGTATTTTATAAATGGCCAGTTTAGTATCATACTAGAAGTAGAAGGTGAAAAGGAAGGTGAAAAGGAAGACTAAAATCCTATGGCCCTTGCTCAAAGAACCCCAAGTCTTGGTTCAGGGGCTCATGGGGGATTCTGAGACTATATTAACAACTCTTTTTTTCATGGAAGAGGCAGAGGGCAGGGAAACTAAGAGCACAAACATTAGGAGAGAGAAGAGAGTGGAAGTTGAGCATTCTGCGGTGACTAAGCAAGCAGCTGGTGTGTGGCTGGACAGCTTGAATTCTCTGCGGGTAGATTGGATATTTGGATGGAAGGGCATGAGTTGCTTGGCTTGGGCTTTCATTGTGAGCAGCAGGTGTTATAATGGGCAGCCTGGATAATTTTTTTTGAGAGGCTGGAGAGGGAACCAGACTTTTGCCATTGCTACTTTTGTAGCACAACATTTTTTGCTATTGTTTCTAGTACATCCATTCTGAATCTCATCTGATGGGGTTGGACAGAATTAAGCCATTTTGACAAAACTGGGCAGAACTGCGTACTTTAGGAGGGTCACGTTTGCATATTTGAACACTTGGATTCTATTTTATCTTGTGGCCAGAGGCTTTAAAACAAGCAGCATTCTTTTCAAAGAACTATCATGTAAAAACGTCTTCGTGTTATTTTCTTTAAGGGAGAGAGAACTTCTGTTCACCTGTATTGCCATCGCTGCCTTCGGCAGATTTTTGGAGTAGAATCCATTGCCACTGTGGAAGGTGTTTTTGCTACTGAGGGCAGCTATTCATTATATTCACCTGTTTCCTTTAGAAGGTTTGTTTCCTGCAACCCCTGCACACTGACACTAACTCCAAATTGTCCAAAACCTAAATTGAGTTTAAAAGGAAAATGCAAAGATGGAATGATGATAGCCTCTCCCACCACTCTCCTTCTCCCGAGGAGGACAGGTGTCCCCATGGCGACCTCCCCTGGAAATACATGAAGTACTTCCAAGTCCAGCTGGCTTTTCATGGGATGTGTAAGAAGGTTCTCGCTCATCTCACTCCTGCTCTCTGTAAATGACTGCTTTACTGCACTGACATTTCCTTCTGAAATCAGGTGGGAAGGATTTTCCCTGTCTGCCTGCTCCCTTTTGAACAGAATGTCCTTTGCAATTGGTGATGCAGTTGCCCATCCACAGCTCGAGCCAGGCAAACTAGCAGAGCATTGCTTGAGCACCAGGACGGAATGTCTCACTGGTTGGGTAATGGTGACAATCTGGGAACAGGCAGTGACTTATGTTGATCAGCATCTCTCCTGCCCAAACTGATGGCTGGGAAGCGAGCCCCTTGGCCCACAGAGAGGACAGCGTGTTCCCTCTCTAGCTGGCTGCAGGGTGGGAAGCACTGCTAATCTGAGCAACGTGAGCCCGTTAATCTTGGAATTATCTAAGAAAAGGCAATTGCCTGGCACTTCCTCAGCCTACAAAACAGAAGCCGCTATCAGTACTGCCATCAATAGGGTCTAATCGGACAGAGGCTTCAGAACAGCTGAATAATGCACACTCAGATATCTGCTGATCCTAAAGATGCCCGCTATCTGAGTTCCAGATGAAAGTAGAAATGCACAGAAATGCATGGAGGCTGATTAAAAATGCTACACAAGTTATTCTCAAACTTTGGTTGGAGAAATTGTTAAAACCTATAGCGCTGGGCCCTTCTCTAAGAAGTCTGAAATAGGAGGTCTGGAGGAGAGCCTGAGCCTTTGAATTTCCAACTCCCAGAAGATGCTAATGCTGCAGGTCCAGGGACCACATGTTGAGTGAAGCGCATTGCTCTACATGCTACAGGCTTCAGTTCGTTTCCTGCGAAGCTCCTGCTTTGCCCGTCAATGTCCTGGAATCTCTGGAATTTCTGATTACTGGTCTTTGAGCTCTGGTTGGCCCACTGCTTCATAAATGGCTCAATGATTATTAGGTTTAAAGATGAAGAAATCTGATAAAAATGTATCCGTTAGGCACTGATGTTGTCTCCCTGCGTCAGAATTTGTCTGTATAGGGAGAGGTACCTTATCAGGGGATGGAGGACAGGAGAGAGAAAGGGAGGCAAAGTGTGTAACTATATTTGTATTCTATTTTATACGAATGAAATGGAGTTTTGGAAAGATCCCCTTCTGCTTTTCAGAGAAAGATGTCAGTTTAAACAAAAGTGCAGAGGGAATCCTACCAAGGCCCCTGAGGGGTTAAACGCAAGCCATTTTGCATTTACACACTTCACAAATGTTGAGGATTTTGAGATGATCCCTTGATATTGAAAACAGAGGTATGCATTGATTCCTGCTGTGACCAGGCTGCTGGAACATTTGACTGACTCAATAATAATTATCCCCATAGTGTTCTCAGGTAACTATTGTGGAATTGCTGGCTCCACACTCAGTTCCCCCCTCCCCCAATTAGTTTTACTTTCAACACTACTTAAACTGATTTTTAAAGACATATCAGACTTAAAAGCAAAATCATATGTTAATAACCCTGGTTATATATGTAATTATAGTCCAGATAAATAATTATCTGTAGTCAAACCGGTTTCCAAAAGTCTGCAATAATATTAGACAAATAAATAAGTTTTATTACACTTTCAAAATATATGCACAAAGAAAGAAGTAATGATTCTTATCTTGCCTGAGTGCATATCATTCAACACATTTCTTTGTCTAGCTAAATTGCAAATGTGGTGTGCATGTTTCAAATCCCATAACAAATCAAGAAAAGCTTGATTTGGTCAAATACTATTGTATTAGTCAGGATAGGACTGGTAATTTTGCAGTAACAAATGGCCCCCAATGTATCAGTGGCTCACACTACATACCCAAACCTGGTCAATTCTGCTCATTAGAGTTACTCAGGGACCATGCTGATGGACAGTCTTTTTTGATGTAGAGGTTCTGGATTAGAGAGACAGGGAAAGGGCAAGGTTCAGAGTCTCACACCAGCAATAAAATGATTTGGCCTAAATGTGACACATGTCATTTCCGACCATAATAGACAAGTCCCCTAACTGACCAGGAAGTAGTTATGACCTTGTCTATTTTCAAAGAGATGATGAAGCCCAATTTCCCATGAGGGAAAATGGATATTAGTGAACAGTAGAAAGTTTGGCCTCAGGTAGAATCTATACAACAGTTTGAATAAGGAAAAAAAGAAGATGGGAATTCTTTGTTAGTCTACAAACTACAAATATGTGTCAGTTTCATGGCAAGAATCCAGGCCTTACCAGAGCTTTCTCTTAGAGAAGGTCATAGCTCTTTTTGGAAAGTGGTGTAGTTAACAGTTAGATCAATTACTTTAAGATAAAAGATTCAGACCACCAAGTTAAACCTCTTGTGCTAATAGTCTATAAGATGTGGTGGGAAATACACTGTATGGGAATGAAACTACGATTCTACCCTCGTATCTACCACTCTGTTACTAGACACAAATTGCCTCATCACCTCTGTATATGAAGTGGTTAGATGAAATGAATGACCCCTTAGCTTTCCAAGATCCTGTGATTCTATGAATCATAACCTTCATTTGGATTTATATAATATTGACCAGGATATGGTGTGGTGGAAAAAAAAGATACTGGGAAATATTAATGATAATAGGGTTGGCCTTAAAATGGAGCATGTATGTATAAGCTATGTAATGAGTTCCCTTTAATGCCATATATATTTCTCTTTGGTGCCAGAGTTGAGTTATCACCCCCAAATCAGCTGAAATGCCACATTACTGTCTAGATGGAAATCCCTTATGTGGTGCTCAGAGGGAGCAGGGCAGTAATGATTAATTGCAAAGGACGGGAACTCTGGCTTTTCACCTGCCTGGGCTCTGTAGCTTTCAGGGTCCTGTCTCTTTGGATCGATGGTTTGCTAATTACAAACTGTCTTTGGAAGGCTCCAGCGTACTCTCTGGTGATTCATGTTTTTGCATTGATTTTCACATAAGCTAAGATGCAGTTGCACCATTTAAGCACGTGGAAATTGGTCATCAATGAACTATTTTGGACTTAATAGATTTGATAACACTTGAAGACACTTTATGTTTTGATTTTTGGATTATACCACCTAATATAATGGAAGCTGATGTCTATGTCCTATTTATCTACCTTTGTAAAGAACTCCAGTAAGGATAGGCTCTGATTTATCGCTAGACTTCTATAGGCAGCCTGAGATGAAACAAAGTCTAAAAATTAGTTCACTTTGCCCCAGGCCACTTATTCAGAGAACATTTATCTTACTTAGACCTGAAGTTGGCCCCACTAGTAACACAATCTTCATTTTAAATGGGAAGTCCTCCACACTATGAGCAGATCTCAATCACCAAACCATAAACCGTATTGAGTCCTTTCTATCATAAGTGCTGATTTAAGAAAAGTGGTCACTAGTTGTCTAATAGATGCCTGGAGTGAATGATCTAAAATAGAACAATGTTATTATATATATTTTTGAGAACTGGAGAACAACATATTCTTGATCAACATGGTGCTTGATCTAGCTGATGCGAAGTCCCTGGCCTAGTATCCCAGTTCCTGCTCCAGCTCCAGCTTCTTCTGATCTTCCCAGGTTGTCCCAAAGGCCAGTCTGTGGCATGCCAAGGTGCCAAGGAACACATATAGTGACTCTTTCAGAAATAACTATCTCTGGAATTACACTTGCATATTGGTTGAGAATCTGGACTCTGGAGGCCCAACACTGAGACCTAAATCCATTTTGAACACTTCCATTTATCATTGGTATTATCTCCAACCTCCTTAATCCTGCTTCTTTATATGCAAAATCAAGATAATTATACCTAACTTAAAGAGCCCTCCTGAGGAGAAAATGAGAGTAAGGAAATTAGTGAGGTGGCTTGGCATGTAGTAAGCATACAACAAATGTTAGTTCTTTCTCCTCCTCCTAATAAGCCACATGTCTTACTCAAGTATGCAAAGTTTAATAAATTAATAGGAAAATTGATGCTAATTTTGATCAGTCATTGATGTAGTGATATCTGGTTTTACATCCTAAATTTAGGAAATAATTCATATGCCAAAGAAAAAAATCAGCACAAAAGAAACAAGGATCATAGATGGAAGGAGCGTTGTTCATTTATCAAGTTTATTATTCCTTTCTGTGTAACTTAAGTGTCACTCATCTGGATGACAAATCTATCCCTAAATCTTTCAGTATGGTGAGGTTGCTCCTTCTTCAATACTTAAATATAAGTGATTCAAAACCATCCCATGAATACTCATGGGAATCTTCCATGAGCATTCCTACATTCTGATCATTTCTCTTATTTTTTTTTATTTTTTTTCATTTATTTACGATAGTCACACAGAGAGAGGGGGGGGGGGTGCAGAGACATAGGCAGAGGGAGAAGCAGGCTCCATGCACCCGGAGCCCGACGTAGGATTCGATCCCGGGTCTCCAGGATCGCGCCCGGAGCCAAAGGCAGGCGCTAAACCGCTGCGCCACCCAGGGATCCCCATGATCATTTCTCTTAGATAAGTCTATTTTATTTCTTGAATTTGTTGCATTCTCCAAATCCTTCATATTTCTCTTCCACTGGTTAACTTTCTTCTCTTTTCTCAGTTCTAACTCAAGCCTCTTGTCCTAGCTATCCCTAAAGCATTACTTCTACAAAGCAGATACGTAAAGGTATGGAGATACTGCAATACAACCATCAATTTAAAACAGTGTTCAACACATCCTTATTCTTAAAAGTCATAACTTAAGCCCTGTGATGGTTAGTTTTATATGGTAACTTGGCTAGGTTACCATACCCAGTTATTCAATCAAATACTAGCTATTGCTGTGAAAGTATATTGTAGATGTGCTTAATAGCTACAATCGGTTGACTTTAAGTAAAGGAGATTTTCCTCAATAAGATGAGTGGTCCTCATCCACTCAGTTGAAAGGTCTTCAGAGCAAGAGTGAGGTTTCCCTGAAGAAGAAGAAATTTTGCCTGAGACTGCAACTTCAGCTCCTGCCAGAGAGTTCCGGCCTGATTACCAGCCCAACACACAACTGCGCAAAGCCAGTTCCTTGAAATAAATAATCTACCTATCTACATACCTATCTATCTATCCTACTGCTTTTGTTTCTCTGAAGAACCTGACTACTGATAACAGGCCTTGCTCCCACGTGAAATTTCCCACCCATCTTATTTTCTTTCTTGAAGCAAGTATTAGAGAAAAAACTGATAGGAATAATCTGTAACACTTATTATTAATATTTAGTCACCATATAGTCAGCACATATATGTGCACCTAAATCATCATTCCTCTACTCTAATGCCTACTCCTATTCAATCACCTTTCTGTAGGCTGGTGGTCTATCAAGGTCGTTCAGTTTCAACCAAATGACATAATTTCAAAGGGATCCTTGTCAGGGCTACCCAGAAAGAATCCAAAAGTGGACAACTTCAGTACTGCAAACTCTACTCCTTCTTTTGGACAAAGATTTTGTCATAGAGAGTCCTTTGGAGCAATGAACCTGGCATGGGAGTGATAATAATTCAGCTGCTAGGATACACAAAATTTTATCAAAATTTTCTTGATAGGTAGGCAGAAAACAGTGACCTAAATTTTTAATAAGTAAAATCTTGAGAAATGTCCCCAGGGAGCAGACCTGGATGTAGTTTCCTAGTGGGGGGCCACTGGGCACCTGCAGGATGTGGTAGAAAAAAAGAGTGAGAAGAAAGGCAGGAGCTTGCCAAAGGAAGCGTCAACTCCTTCACACTTGAACTGGTTCCAATCACACCTGCTCCCTTTAGGGGAAGCCTTTCCATTAAACAATGATTGTGACGACTTGGCAGGCAGACTAAGTTTGGATGCAGGTAGATTATCAAAAGATTTTTTCCCCCTAATAACTATACCCTCTCCTGCACTGCAAAATATTTTCTCTTCTCCTGGCTTCTTTCTCCAGGGTCTCATAGAAAGAAAAAGGTGATTATCTTCCAGCCTAATATTAGTCCCTGCAATTTTTCCTTTGGCCTCATCATTTTCTTTTGCTTTCTCAAGAATCTTTTTCCAGGGCACCTGGGTGGTTAAGTGCCTAACTCTTGATTTCATCTCAGGTCATGAGATTAAGGCCCTTGACAGGCCCTGCACTCAGCAGGGAATCTGCTTGGGGTTCCCTATCTCCCTCTGCCCCTTCCCTTCCACTACTCTCGCACTCTCTCTCAAATAAATAGATAAATTTTTTTTAAAAAAAGAATCTTTTCCCATCTGTGTTTCCATTCTCCATCTTTTCCCCTACCCTGGATCTTCCTTTTGTAATATGTCTAAGTCTCCTCCATCTTAACAAAAAACCCTTACCCTCATCTTGCTTCCTCTTCTCCCACTTCACTATCAAATATGTCTGTAGTTTTTCTCTCCATTTCTTTGCCATCACAACTCAAAGCAATGCAATTTCTGTACATCCCATTGCATTAGAACTCTCCAAGAATCATTTAAACCAGTTGTGAAAGGCAATAGTCTTTCTTCAGTTCCTGCCTCATATGGCCTCTTTACAGTACTCAACACATCTGGCCACAGAGTATTTCACACCTTTTCTCACTTTGGTGTCCTTGACACTTGCTAATTTTTCTTTATCTCCCTTTACTGCTTGCACTTCCTCTTCCCATACCCTAAATGTCAATTTACTCAACGATTTAGATCTTACTTTTCTGTAATTGTATTTAGTCCAGATTTATCCCTCCATCAAGAATTTATTATTATCTCTAGATAGATAGGTTTCTGACTACTGGTCTAGAACACTCTTCTGAGTTTCATTTTTACAAAAATTTCTAGCTGCCTCCTGAATGTTTCTACTTGGAGGTGTGTATCACACACACTTAGAGTATGTGCAAAACAAAGCATTTATCCATATTCACAAACTAGTATCTCTCCCCTAAATATCCAATTTTTCACCTAGTTACTGAGCTTACACACTTTAGAATGCCTCCAATGGTACCCACAAAATTTTTTTGAGCCTTCTTCATAATGACTTTTATAGTGGATGCTTTCATTTTCCCATCAATATCCCACCTCTAATCTCCAGGATCCAGATCTAAATTACAGTTCTCTTCCCTCCCCTGACCTGTCCAACAAACTGGTGCCAGAGGAATTATGTTGTAATATCATTTTTTTGGCCAATTATTCTATCCTTCATAAGCAGTAGTTAAGTAGTTAAGAATGCAAGTAGTCCTTGCATTCAGGACCCTCTCCCACCTGATTCTAATCTTACTCTCTAAATTTCTATATTAACAGTGGCCTGTAATCAGTGGGTGACACATTTTCTTGCATTTCTGCCTCTAAGCCTGATATTTTTACTTCTTGGGAACCCTGTCCTCCTGTTTTTTTTCTCCTATTCATCGTTTGATGTCCACCTCAAATTTTGAAGTTTGTCAGCTTCAGTTGCCAATAAGTCCCATCTTTTCTGAATGCTGAGATATTTCTAAGCACAAAAGTATCTTTATCTAAATATGTTTATGTCAACACAAGTCAGGGGCTAGTTCTCTGACTCTTAAAATCCCCGATATTGAATTGAGTATTTATTGCTGTTGATGCAAAGAATCTTCAACAGCTTTATTTCTACAACAAAAAGAAAACAGCATTTCATAGTGGTTAACAGTGCAGATTACAGATTTGGGTTTGTACTTCAACTCTGCTGCACATTAGCTGTGTGACCTTGGTCACAGTATTTCAACTTGCTAAGTCTTATCTGAAAAATGAAGATAATAATAGTACCTGCCTCAAATGATTGTAAAAATGAAAGAGATAATATATGTAAAGTGTTCAGAATACTGCCTGGCACATATTAAGGAGACAATAAATGTTAGCTATTTCATAGTGGGTACTCAATACATACATGATAAAGGACCAAATTAATACTGTATCACCGAATTAGAAAATTATACACTTTATAATTTTAACATGTTCTTCAGGTCCTATTTCTACATTAGTTTATCAAGACTTGAAAGACTCAAATTAAATGTGTATTGCTGAATTACTTTTTAGCAAGCTGGAGCTGAGAATAGTCAGTAATATTTATTAAGTGAGTGTACAATGCCACAGGAAGCTCATCGTGCTTTGGGGTTTAGATGAGATGGACTACATATTTTGTCAAAAAAGCAGATTAAATAAATTTGAGTCTTGACTGTTAATCATTACCTTGTTGATTCTAATGGAGGTGGGGGAGGAGAGGTTGCTTCATTTCTGTGAGTTTTCATTTTTTAGCCTTCCTGAAATGTAGAAAGAATTAAGTAATCAAATATAATATTTAAATATTATATTCTATAAACAAAAATGCTATAGGCTTGATGCCTTTCCTTGAATATTTTACCTTTAAAAGGGTTGTAATGTAATTTTTAATAGGTTTTAAACTATTTTTACTCATTTCATTACTTGGGATATATTTTCTTCTGTTTTCTAAAACTCTAGGTCTTTGTTTACTTGGAGCCCTTTTTTTTTTCTGGCTAATGCAATATAAATGTATTGATTGCTTACAATGCACCACGAACTATGCTAGGCATACATAAATACATACACACATAGGCAACGTGATAGTGTTTAATTAAAGTATTACTGAAGTGCTAAGTGAACACAGAAAAAGGGGTAATTAAGCCAGACACAGAAAAGCAAATATTGCATGATCTAACATATACACAAAATCTAAAATAGTCAAACTAATAGAAACGGAGAGTAGAATGGTGATAGCCAGGGTCAGAAGGTATAAGAGGCAAATGAAAAGATATTGGTGTGATACAAAGTTTCAGTAATGCAATATGAATGAGTTCTGAGATCTAATGTATAACCTGGTCATGATAATTAATAGTGTATTATACACTTGAAATTTGCCAAGAAGATAGATCTCATATTAAATATTTTCATTGCATACAAATATTCACACATATACACACACAATAGTAACTACATAGAGTTAGATAGATAAGTTGATCTTTTCACAGTGTGTGCATATATTGAAACACCAAGGTGTATACCTTAAATATGTACAACTTTTATATGTCAAAGATATTTCAATAAAATTTTTTAAGGAAGGAGCAATTAGGAACATGTGGACAGCTCAAGTCAGTTAAGTGTCTGCTTTCCACTCAGGTCAAGGTCCCCGGGTCCTGGGATTGAGCCCCAGGATGAGCTCCCTGCTCAGCAGGAAGCCTGCTGTTCCCTCTCCCCCTGTTTCTGTTCTATCTCTATCATCCTCTCTCTCTCTCTCTCTCTCTCTCTCTCTCTCTCTCTCTCTCTCGCTATCTCTTTCTTTCAAATAAATAATATTTTTTTAAAAAAAGGAAGAAAGGAGTAATTAATTCTTCCCTTAGGAGAAAATAGCAAAACTCTGAAGAGTTAACATTTTTCTTGAATCTTTGAGGTTAAGTAGGAGTTTGCTGGGTACACATGAGGGTGGGTATTTTTGGCAGTAGTAACAGCATAAGCAAAAGCAGGGAGGCTAACAAGTGCTATTGTATTTAGGAAATCATAGATACTCTTCCATGATTAAAGCACCAAAGTATATATCTGTGTTAAAAGAAGTGGTGTGCTGGTATCAGCTCACACAGGCTTACTCGGGAGAGCCAACCGTCCCCATCTCTTCCTGTTTTTGCATTCACTGATATCACATTGGTAACTTGAAATTCGCCATTGTAGAAGTATTTACACCAGGAAAATTGGCAAACTACAAATCAGGGTCTGTCCTTGTTACTGTTGTTTTAATTTTCCTTCAGAGAGGTAATTGTTAAACATTCATCAGCACATGATTTGTTACAAGTGGCAGTTTTGGCAAGATTAAATAGTTAAATAAGATGATATTGTGAACAGATTTGGCAGGCTGAGCTGAAATCGAATCTTAAATAAGCCCCATTTACAATTTATACCGATACGAGGGCATTTGGTGGGCAGGACCTCTAAGGAAAAATGAAATTTTGCAAAGGGGTAACACAAACACATCTAAACAGAAACCTAATTTTGAGGGCAAGTGGTTATAAACTGTGTGAGTAGATCAGCATTAGCAATAGTCAGGGCAAGATGTAAAAACATTTGGAAAATACATGATTGCCTTGTCATCCAAAATAAAATATTCTCTGCAGTTGTAAGAATTCTAAGAGTCATTTCTACTATGTAAACATTTCTTGGTACTGCTGACATTTCCTCTTGACAACACTTCATCTTTCAGGCAATAACAGGTAAACAGTGAGCCTATAAAATTATTTTTAAAAAACCTTTTGTCCTTGTGTTCTTTTAGAAAAAAAAGTGACTGGTGAAGTCTTTAATATGTAATAAGAACGTATACTAAAGTGCAGAAGTGGCAAATTAGGTAACTTCTTTTAAATAGATGATCAATCACAGTTCTGTGGGGCTGAGTTGTTCTGGAAATAAAATAGTCAATGAGAGCAAACTAATTACTGTACTAATCTTGAATATGTTTTAACTAGGTGATATAAATCTGAAAGAAAGATCAAGAAATAAGGAGAGATCAAATAAGAAAGCAGAAAGACATTTTTAAAATCCTATAGAGGAAAATAGCATAAGTTTATACATGTCCACATTTTATTAATAGATGATCTCTTCTAAAGGGTAGGTTTGAATAAATAGTTTGTCAATAAGGATTTGTTCTACAAGCCTTACATGTGTATTCTTGTCTGATATTCTCAATAACTCTATAATGTAGATTATTCTTATGGTCCCTATCTTACTATGAAGTAGTAGAGGCACAATATCAAAAGAAGAGACAGCAGCAGATCCAGCATTCAAACTCATGTATGAATCAGCAGCAGTACCATTCTAACTACCACCCTATGATATAATGCTTTTCAAAGTGTGAGTTCTTGAACAATAGCAACAGCCCTACTGGGAACTTGTTAGAAACCAAGATTGCATACCACAGGATGGAAGCTGGAAAACTCATACTCATAAAGACATGGTAATTAAACACCACACACTTGAACAACCAATGGGTCAAGAAGAAGTCAAAAGGGAAATTTAAAAATGTGTTGAGACAAGTGATCATGAAAACACAAAATACCAAAACTTTTGGTATTGTGATGCAGCAAAAGCAGTTCTGAGAGCTAAAATTTTAGAATGAATGCATGCATCAAGAAAAAAAAAGTAAACAATTTAACTACACACCAGGGGAACTAGAAAAAGAAGAGTGACCAAAACTCAAAGGCAGGAGAAGGAAGGAAATAATAAAACTTAGAGAAGAAATAAATGAAATAGAGAAGAAAAATGATAGAAAATATTAATTAAACTAAGAGTTGGTTCTTTCAAGAGACAAAAAAATTTGACAAACCTTTAGCTAAACTAACCCAGAAAATAGGGGATGAATGAAATAAAATTATAAATGAAAGACAAGGCATTATAACTGATTCCAGAGAAATATAGAGTCATAAAAGACTATTATGAACAACTATATGCCAATAAATGGGACAACTTTGAAGAAATGGATAAATTCCTAGAAACATAAAACCTACCAAGACTGAATCTTGAAGTAATAGAAAATTTCAACCTAACAATAATGAGTAGGGAAATTGAATTAATAATCAAAAACTGGATCCCTATATTAAAGCATTCACAAAAATTGAAAATGTATCAATGACTTAAATGCAAGATTTAAAAACATAGATCCTAGAAGAAAACACAGAAGAAAGCTTTTTGGCAAGGGTCTAAGCAGATTTTTTTTGGGTATGACACCAAACCAAAACAACAAAAACAAATAAACAAGTGAGATGACATCAAACTAAAAAACTACTGCACAACAAAATAATCTACAAAACTGAAAGGTCACCTGTGAAATGGGAGAAAATATTTGCAAACCACATATCAATAAGGGGCTAAAATACAACATATAGAAAGAACTCATGCAACTTAATATCATAAAAACAAACAATCCAATTTAAAAATGGGCAAAGGACTCGAATAAACACTTTTCTGAAAAAGACATTCAAATAGTCAACAGGCACATAAAAAAGTGTTCAACATCACTAATCATCATTTAAACAAAAATCAAAACCACAATGAGGTATCATCTCACAACTGTTAGAATGGCCATCATCAAAAAGACAAGAAATAACCAGGATGTGGAGAAAAGGAACTTGGGTACCCTGTTGAAGGTAATGTAAATTGGTATAATTGTAGAAGAGAGTTTAGAGATTCCTCAAAAATTAAAAAATCAAAAATAGGAATATCATGAGTCAGCAATTCCACTTCCAAGTTTATATATACTTTATTATTTATATATATGTATACTGTATATGTATATAATGTGGTATATATACATAATATACATATATATATGTATAATGGACTGCTGTTATTCAACCATAAAAAATGAAGGAAGGCCTGCCATTTTTAATAACATGGATGAAGCTCGAGGTCAATTATACTAAGTGAAATAAGTCAGACAGAGAAAGACAAATACCATATGATCTCACTTATATGCAGGATCTAAGAAAACTGAACTCAGAAACAGAGATTAGATTAGTGGTTGCTAGATGTGAAGGGGGATGGGTAAAGGTGGTCTAAATTATAAGAGGAATAACTTCTAGAGATGTAATGTACAGCATGGTGACTATAGTTAATAATGCTGTGCTATATATTTGAAAATTTCTAAGACAGTGAAGGTTAAAAGTTCTCAGTGCATGCACAAAATTGTACTATATGAGATGAGATATGCATTAGCTAACCTTATTGCTATATATACATATATCAACTCATCAGTTTATACAATTTAAACTCACACAAGGTTATTTGCCAATATAATTGGGCTAGAAAAGTCAAAGAATAGAGAACAAACCAAAAAAACCTCAATTAGAACCACATGACTGTGAAAAAGAGAGAGAGATGCAGATTTTAGATTTTAGGCGCCATCCCAGATGTCCTGAACCAGAAAATCTGCAGTAGGGTCCATAATCTGGATTTTTAGCAAGCCCATCATCAGATGATTCTGTTTCCTGCTAAAGTTTGAAAACTATTGCCCTATAATACACTAAGGATAACTAACATTCTAATGAAAATGATCTTCAGTTAAGCAACATATGGATGCATGTCACGACAAATAAAGTGATTAGAAAAGCCTCACTTTCATTCAAAAAGAAAAACTGACACTTTGTTCTACTTCCACTATGACTGTGCACTTTACATTCCACAGAAAGAAAAAAAATGCACCATGAGACAAATTAAAACTAATAAGGGTAGTTAGGGCATAGCAGGTCCTCAAAAGAATAGAGACTTTACTATTTCCAATTATCCTGAACACTCTAAAAAAAGGGGGGATCATTTGATCCGTGCTTTTGACTATGCTAATGTCTGAAGATGTGGTGTAACCTTCCTGAGTAGATAACCGTCTCAGAAATTTTTCCACCATGATAAGAATAATATGCTTACATTGATAGGTGTGTGTGTGTTAAAATATTTGTCTTTTTTTAATTTGGTGGTACAGGTCTTCTGAAGTCCAATTCTGCTCCATTTATGTATTGCTTCATAATAAACCACCCCACAACTAAACAGCTTAAATAATCTATGATACTGTAGATTGAGCAGGTGTATCTAGGTGGTTCTCACTTGAGGCTTCTCACACAGTTGCATTCAAGTGATGGCTGAAACTGATGTCATCTGCGAGCTTTCCTAGGCTGGATGCTCAAGATGGCTTACTTATATGTGAGCTAAGAGCTCTTGGTAGGGACTATTGACCAATGCTCCTTTACAGAGGCCCTCCATGTGACTTAGATTTTTCCTAGATTATGGTAGATGAGAGACAAAAGGGTTGTCCTAAAAGCGAATATTCTGAGATCCAAGTGGAAGCTGAAAATCTTCCAGTAATTTACTTTTTAGAAGTCCCAGAACATAATTGCTGCCACATTTAGGCCAGCCTGGATTCGAAGGGATAGGAATTAAACACAATCTCTTGATGTAAGGAGTATAATGTCAGAAAAGTTAGGGAAAGACTAGATAAAGGGAGGACTAGATCTTTGAAAACTATCATAGACTCTTTTGTATTCTTTGAAAGCATTTTCTTTCCTTTTCTAAATGCATCTTTCTCTCAGTTTTCCTTCAACAATTTAGTCCTTCAGCTAAGTCTTAAAGGTAAGCAGAGGTTAGCTATTTTCAAGGACTGTATAGTCAAAGATTTTACCCTTTTGGCAAGCGAATTGTTATTCTACCACAGTTGCATGGATGATGATAGACAACGTGACACACCTGGATTGGAGACAAATAACAGTTTATTATTACTCTCAGCCTAGACGTAGCCAGCACATCCGCATGTTTTCCTTTTGGTTCCTTGTGCCCCAATTTCCACAGGGAGACGTGAAGAGAACCTGAAGACATCTGCACACACAGTAGGTTCATTATAGAGTGATATCCTGACCTTAGGGATCTCAAGTCTTTTTTAATGAGCAGTAAGCAAACCTGCCCTTTGCTCCAGAAGGAAACACTATCTCTCTATTCTGAGGTGGTTAGCTATATAAGCATCCTTGAAAGGGTATTCCAAAACAAAGGCAATCATACCTCACTTGTAAGGCATGCAGAAAGAGATTTGTGACTTGTCATCCAACAGGCCTGTGATGGTGGTCACGGTAGGTGTAGAAATAGTGGGGGAAGGGTGGACCACCCACCTAGAGAAAAGAAGCAAAAAAAAAAAAAAAAGCTTCCTATGCTTTAGGAATTGTAAAAATTCCTAAAGCTCAGATATAAAAATATGACTGGTGAAATAAAGGGAGTAAAACAATCTTGAAGAAGTATCCATAGTATGTTTAAGGTTTGGGATTTATTCTGCAGGCAATGCTCAACAGCTCAGAGACTTTTTTGAGGGAAAAGACATGGTCACAGCCACATTTTTATAAGCTTTACTCTGATAGGATCTGTGAAGGATTTAAATTCCTGGAGGAAGCATTGATTTAAAGGAACATAACTGAGGAGAGGCTGAGCTGAGACAGGATGATTGGAGTGAAGAAACACTCATACATATGCTAGATGTTAAGGAAATAGACTCATTATAGATAAACTAGGCCACAGGTAACATCTCTTAACACAATGCACTGTCATTATTCGATCTATGTCTCCCCTATTAGCTTCTTAACTTCTCCAGGGCAAGAGTCACATTATATTTTTATTTACATCCACTGTGTCTGATTTAATTTTGTTTGATGGATCAGTTCATGCTTATACTGCATCGAACATAGGACAGGGTTTAGACTGCATCAAAAATGTAGAGTTTAGAGGTAAATAAATAAAGAACTGGTCCTTATGGAACTTATATTCTAGTGGAATGGACAGATAATAAATTAATGAACAAATAGATACCTAGCATTATGCCAGGTGGCGATAAATGCCATGAAGAAAAATAATATTGGACCAGGGATGGCGAAGGAGGATGCCGTTTTAGGTAGGGTGATCAAGAAAATCTTCTTTGAGAAAATAATCTTAGGCTTCTCTCCTTTCTTTGCTAAAGGTACATAGTAGGGTAGGTGGATATTTTAGATATTCAGAGGTATTCCAGAAGCCAGGCTGAAATCATAAGGAACCTACCTGAAACTGTCCACTAGTGTCTTTGAGTTCATCCAGCAGCTGACTCTGAGACAGAGATTTATTCTGGAAATGATCTCAGAAAATCCCAGGAAGCAAAGCAAGCAATTGAGACAGAAACATAAAAGTATTCAATGTATGTTCATACCTCGAGCTGAATCTCACTCAGGAACTCTGGGAGCCAGTGTGGACCATACTCCTCAGAGATATCCAGAGGTATACTAATAAATGTTTAACAATTGGCTCACTGGGGATAAAAAGAGCCCTTATTTGTAGTATTTGTCCATTTCTCTGTTATAAATACTCCACCATGGCCTATTTCAAGCTGCCAGTGTGACACCACTATGCCTGGTGTTGTGAAATGTGCACAGTAGTACACCATCGCATATGAGTTCCACCATCCAGATACAATAGATGTAAATAACCACAGGAGGTATTTTTTCACGCTGGTTGATGGCTGCTCCTGAGAGACTTGATTCTCCTGCACTTTGGGATCATACCCACTGAGGGCTGAGCCAGCAATGGCACCCAGAGAAAACCTTCAGCAGGTTCCACTGGTGTGACCTGAGGGTTGAGGTGGAGTACCAGCAACGTCTTCTACCAGTAGAAGAAATCCTGGGTCCCAATAAGGTGAAAGCAAGTGAGCTTTAAAAATCACCACCCTTCTATTTAGGTCAGGGGAGTTTTCAACTTTAGGGTTCACCTTCAGGTTGGATCTTGTTCAGTGCTACCTTGCCTTATCTTTGCAGTAGAAGTTCCTTATGGTATTCCCCCCATTATGTATGGCTTTGCTTTCCACAGGTTTTAGTAACCTATGGCCCACTACATTCTGGAAGCAGATGGTCCTCCTTCCGACATATCATCTGAAGGCCAATAGTAGCCTAAGGCTATGTCATTAGCCTCACATCATCTCATCACGTAGGCATTTTATCATCTCACATCATCACAAGAAGAAAAATGAGTGCAGTACAATGAGGTATTCTGAAAGACCACATTCACATAATTTTTATTACAATATATTGTTATGATTGCATTATTTTATTATTTGTTGTCCCTCTCTTTTGCCTAATTTATGAATTAAACTTGATCATAGGTATGTATATATAGAAAAAAACATACTATATACCTATATAGTATCCATGGTTTAAGGTATCCAGTGGGGGTCCTGGAATGTATTTCCCACATATAAGGGGGGACTGCTGTATACATAGCAGGTGAGGTGTGTTTGGGGAAATAAAAGAGACAGTTGCCATTTCTTGGCAGACAGCAAGAGAGTGAAAGAATTGTAACTGTAGAGATGAAGACCAAGATATTTGTTAATACTTGGAAGTCGGGAGTAGCAGAAAAGGAGACAAAGGAATGGGACTCTACCACTTGGTATGAAGCACTCATACTAAAATACACCTTTTCCACAAACACTCCAAAAGGTGATCCCTACAAAGGGTGTTAGTGAAATCCTGCTGTTCTGTACATGCAAACAGAGTGGGAAAATTCTGGGTAACACTGGCGTTTTTAAAAGATGGGGGGTTGGTGAGTTACAGGCATATTGAGGAACTCCCCTGATCAGCTTTTTCATTTTTACATATTTAAACATTCTAATTATCATTGGTATTTTAAATCATATATATATGATTTAAAATATCAATGATAATATATATATCAATTATATATATATATATATATATATATATATATATATATATCCCATATATGTTGTTTTTTTGAGCGTTTCCTTCCAAAATACCAGACACTAGCCTGGAATTATTGCAACATGAAGGCAATCAGTACGATCAGTACCAATTAAGGATATTGCACTTTAGCTGCACTTAAATAACAGAAAGGCCTTCGTTGATTCAAAGCACATTTCTATCCTGCTTTCTTGCCTTTCCCAGGAAATGCAGTATAACTAGCCCTGCGGAACTGATAGTGTGCCTAAAAGTGTAGGGGTCTGTTCAAAGACCAATTTCAGCTTTGAAAATGTGCTCAGCCCTAAGCTGAACCACTGAATAGAAGTCATTGTCCTATTTAATGCAAGGTTCCCCTATCTTCTCAGGAGCAAGCTTCCTTATGACCTCAGAGGAAATTAGGGCCACACAGAATCTCAGAGCTGAGTAGAACCTCAGAAGCCACTGATTCTTTTATTTGCACTTCATAAGCCAGCCAGGGCCAGGTCTCTGGCTTCTCTTTTTCAGAGGAGTTGAGCCACCACCAATGATGGAAAAGGTATGAGATTTGAATATGAAGACCAAGGTTAATTCCAGCTCTACTTTTGTTTAAACATATTTTAAACAAGAATTTATTCATCATTGACTCCCCTAAGCCTTATTCTAAGAAATAAAGCTATACTCTTATCCATAATAGAAAAAGTTTTTGGCATCATGAAGCTCCCTTAATTTTTGATGGGGGAATAAAATAATAATATTGTAACTAGTAAGTGGACTGATAAATAACCATGATAATTTTAAATAACATTTTGCTGCTCTAGCAGAGATGAATATCCACTTTCTATTTGCAGGCTGTGCTCATAGCTGGGAAGTGTCTGGACAGCCCTTGTAGCTGCTTGTGTGGTCAGGGGACTCACTGTCCTCCCATGGAAGGTAGAGAGAAAACAAAAACAATGTGTGCCACTTTCAGGCCCAGTCTCCCTTCCTCTCCCATGGAAGCCTTAGAAAGGGCAGAGCCACCATAAGGAAGTACCCTGGGTCTCTGTGTTACTGCAAGTAGAAGATTCACCATTCATTTAGGAATATCTACCTTGGACTGTTATATATGAGAAATATATTCTTATTGTCTTTGAGTCATTCTGCATTGGGGAGTGTCAGCCAGCCTTCCCTGCCTAATAGAGCAATGTAGCCTTGCAGAAAACTTAACAGAATGACATGCTAGGGAATAGCAGGTGGTTGAACCAAGGGCAATCTGACAGTAGAATGATAGAGGAAGGCTTTTCTATGATGACATTTTTGCTGAAAATGTCTGTGCTAAGTCCAGCCATGTTAAGATCTAGGGAAGAATATTTTAGGCAGTGGGAATGGCCAAGTGTGAAGCCCCTGAGGCATGAAGAGGTTTAACATGCTAGTAGAATAAACACAAAGCTCACATGACTGGGGCAACTTGAGCAAGGGGAGACAGTTTTGAGATGAGGTCAGAGAAGTAAACAGGGGTGAGAGCATGTAGAGCCTTCTAGGCCATGGTAAGGAGTTTGGATTTTATCCCAAATGTGATTAGAGTGTTTTAAGATGAATAGGAAATGGGATAGGGATGGATATGGTAAAAAGAACACTCTGTTTGATGTGTGTAGAATGGATTATCCTAGGGCAAGACAAAAATGAGATTTGTTTTTTGTGATGGTTAATTTGATGAGAGGACTTGGCTGGGCTGAGGGATGCCTGGATAGCTGGTGAAACATTATTTTGGGTATGTCTATGAGGGTGCTTCTGAAAGAGATTAGCATTGAATCAGTCAGCAGACTGAGTAAAGAAGATCCACTTTCACCAATATGAGTGGGCTTCATCCAATCTGTTGATGGTCTGAACAGACCAAAAGCCAGAGGAAACGTCAATTCTCTCTCTTTCCCTGAGCTGTTCACTTTCTCTTAGCCTTGGACATTAGGGCCTGGGGTCTCATTCTGGTCCTATCCCCAGTGTCACCATAAGCCTTCAAACTTCACCAGTCATAGCCAATTTTTACAGTCTCTGCCTCCTTTTTCCAAAGAGACTGAATATGTTGAACTTTTTGCCTGGAATACCTTTCCCCCCAACAGCTGTCTTCTTTCTACGTCTATGTGGGGTTCAACTCTCCAGTCCCATTTTGATCTCTAGTCATTTCGATCTACTTTAGGATCTGAAATTATGCCATACAGTCTCTCATCCTGGGCCTTTGAACATGATATTTTACTCCATCTTGTTTGTTAACTTCTATTCATTACTTGAGCTGGTACTTCATTTAAAAAGCCTTCCCCTCTCTCTTAAATATGGGGAAGGCACTCTCCTCAATGTTCTCAGAAGCCTGTGGAGCTTTGGTGTTCACGCTGCATTATAATCACTTGTCTGTTGGAGTATAAACTCTGTGAATTAGGAACCTTTGTTTCCACAAAGTTTTTTGCACCTCATACATTCAACAAATAGTGGTTCAATGAACAAACAAAACCAATACAACACTAAGTCCAGAGGACTTTCTCAAAGCTTCAAATGAGAGATGCAGCCATGACTCAGAGGCTGGGAACAAATTCATTTGAAATGGGATAAGGTCAGGGATGAGTCAAGAAGGATCATGGAAAATAATCTCTTAAGGTGAGGTACCTCCTTATCAGTTATCCGTGCAAGGGCATATTTGGCATACTTCAAGGTATAGAGTTGAGCTCACCACTGCCTCAAAGAGAGGAAATGAACTGTGACAGCACTTTGTAAACTGGAAAGCGTTACACATATACTAAATGATATTTTAATAATCTACAAATATATCAGTATTATAATCTTAGCATTTGTGACGGACTCATTTTTTCCATCCAAAAGAGAAAAACAGCTTGGGAGTCTTCTTAAACATGCAAACGTTCTTTTCTGGAAGACTATTTGGTGATAAAGGTCACTGTGAACTTATCGAGGAGCTCACTGGGATGGAAGCAGTATTTATTTATGTGTATTTATGTGCTTATTCACTGATGGCTTTGCTGAGGAAAGCTATATTGTCAAGTGCCCTAATTAAGAAATAATAATGTAATTGATTTTTTATGGATTATCTTCAATTGAGTCCCTTTACAACAGCAAACTCTCATTGACTACTCAGGATAATTGATGGCTTCTCAGCACAATGCCCTTGGCTGATTGCAGAGCAGTTGATGCTGTATCTGACAATGACTGCCAGCGATCCCTGTTCTTGCAATGGCGACCCCTAGGAAGGCAGCAAGCTGAAGCGAGTAACATAGGTCAAATCACTCTCATTTTCGTAAAATGAGGGGGTTGAACTAAACCAATGGCTTGAAAAATAAAAATACAAATTCAGCAGGACCCCTTCATCAAGCAAATATTATGTAGGAGCTGTGTTTGTAAAACAGGCCCAAGTGGTGTAACTCTGGTTGAGGCAAGGTTGGGAAATGCAGAGCTTGCTCCAGCTCCTGTCTCCCACCACCAAAAACAGACTCTGAAGGACTCTGAGATGCACAATTTGAGCTGCTGGACTAGATGATCTCCAAGTACAATTCCAGTTCCACAACTCCAGGGTTCTATGATATGACTTTCAACAGCTCCAGGATAAACCAAAATAGCTGTTTGTCTCGCCTTTGGAGTAGATGTGTCTCAAAGCATTTGTTATCATGTTCGGGTCAGATTATCAATTTGGCTCGGACACCCAGGCTGTATTTTCAGCAAAGTGAAGTAGTCTTTGCCTCTGATTTTAGTGGTTTCATGTAATTGTGTGGTGTGTATGTGTGTGTGTGTGTGTGTGTGTGTACGTACACATGTGTGTAAAACGGTCCACAATCTTACAGGAGCTCTGAGTTTTCTTTTTTGAACAGATTTTGATGGGATTGTGAGGGAGCTGTAGCTGTCTAGGAGAGAGAGGAACAATAGCTGTTGGGTACTAGTAAGTACTGTGCCGGATACTTTATGATAGAAGATACATTACTCACATTCATTGATGAACGAATTAAAGTTCAGAAATGTCACCCAAGGTCATGATACATCTCTATGACTTCAGAGTTCATACTTCTTACTAAATGGTGATTTCTCTTTATGTATAAAGAGATCTAATTATATTGTTTGGGCATAGGGTGATTTAAACATACATCATTCTGAAAAACATAAGATTGTACACTTTGAAGGCCTGCAGGAGTGGGGGAGTTGAATCAGATACCATTTCAATTGAAGTGTGTTTATATAGTCTTTATCTAGATTATCTGTGTATGTGTGGGGTGTGTAGTAGGCAGAATAATGCCCCCATGCTCCCAAAGGTGTCCATGTTCTTTCTAATCCTGGGAACCCGTAGCAAAGGGACTTTGCTGATGTGATTAAGTTAAAGACCTTGAGAGGGAGAAATTATCCTGGATTATGTGGGTAATCCCAATGTAATCACAAGAGCCCTTAAAAACAAAAGAGGCAGCAGAAAAGGTCAGAGTGACTCGATGTGAGAGGGACTTGAACAGTTAATGCTGGCTTTGAAGATGGAATAAAGGATGATGAGCCAAGGAATCCAGAGAAACTTGGGGAACTTGGGGGTATCTGAAATTTACTTGAGGAGCCCAAAGAAAAAGTGTCACAAGCAGGAAGCACCTCTGCCCATTTTTGTGTGGATCAGTAGCCCATCAGTTTTTGCAGCAGAATCTAGAGGGGATTGTAGAACAAAGGATGGTTCTGTGAAGGTCACACTAACAATCACATGGTTTAGAGACCTCCCTCAGATCAATGAAGGCAGCATACTTCACTGAGAGACTCTGAAAATAGGGGTACTCAGAGCAGAGACACTGTTTCCAGAGCTTTGTTTATATCCATCCACATCTTATCTTCTGCTTAGGCATGTATTAATTGGAGAAAAATCTCTGAATGAACTTCTAGGACATTTTTCTCATGGAAGGTGATCTTGAATTGATCATCAAGCAAATGGATTTGATTTACTTCAGCAGACTAGGAAGGTTTAATTATTTTCTTACCATTAAAATTAACAAATAGGCAAAGGAATATTTTTGGAATCTTGTTTTATTTAATCTTGTATCATAATTCCTGGCACACAGTAGTGATATTTGTTTTTAGAATAAAATATTTGGCTTTTATTCAGAGAATAACCTAGTGTTAAAACTGGCTGAGCAACTTATTGTATGTTTGGCTAATGGAATGTCAGCATAGAATTTTTTTTTAATTAGAAAGGCAATGGTTCTATTACTTCCATGGAAAAATACACCAAAACAAAAAAAAATACAATATAACTTTGTACATTTTTCTATTAATAGCCGCAGTGAGTGCTGACAAATGTTTGGATTTACCACAATGCCCAAATCAAAACCCTCAAATGGTATGACCACAAAGGCTGTGAACTCTCAAGCCAGTAAGCTAATGGACAAGATGCTAAATATCAACCCAGGACTAAGATATATTTTTAATTACTGTTGGCATTTTGCTTCTGCTTAATCCATTACATAGGAGCCAACACCATGCCTTTTTCTCCAATTTCTGACTTCATCTATTGCTAGGACTCAGCTTTAG
This sequence comes from Nyctereutes procyonoides, assembly GCF_905146905.1. Taxonomy (NCBI): domain Eukaryota; kingdom Metazoa; phylum Chordata; class Mammalia; order Carnivora; family Canidae; genus Nyctereutes; species Nyctereutes procyonoides. Next base: position 24,671,876 of record NW_026575042.1, on the reverse strand, counting down.
TCAGTAACATTAGGTAGGAGGCCAACCACTAAGGAGGGTGAGTGATTGACCTGGATGACACATGTGTACCACAGATGAAACCAAATGAACCTAGAGCAGCATACAGACAAGGTCTTTCGATAAGCACTGCTAATGTTTTACAGCATTTTATAGTTCTTAGGCAAGATGCTGTATTGAATTCCAGGTTGGAGTAAGATCATTTTTGCTTTTCTCTTTTCCTATCAAAAGTGAGATGAATAGCATTGTTGTGGAAAGGGCCAGGCCTAGGAGACAAAAAACTTAGGGTCAGATGTTTATATGGGTGATAACAATGAGCCATTTAACCTTTCTGAGCTTTGTCTGTCTAATTTGGGAAATGAAGATAAAAAATGTCTTCCCTGTTTTCTTCATTTGCAAGTTGTGGGGGGTCACATGACAAAAACTAATACATATGAGAAAGATTTTTTTTTTCAGAAAGTGTAATGTAAATGTGACTATAGTTTTAGGATCAACATCTTAACCCTAACTTCAATAAGGTATAATGGGACTATATCTATTTGTCCACTTATTTTGCTTGTTTTTCTGAACTTAATTGTCCCTCTTCTGACACTGATCCCACTGAGAAATTTTTTTGGTCAATTTTGCTTATGTCAATTCCCCTTTATGCTTTCTCTCTGTCTAGTGTTTGCTTAAGTAGAGCCAGAAATCAAAAACATAAATACAGAGTATTTAGCAAATACTCTTCAAAAATCCACTTAACCCATTCTCCCCAAATCCTCTAAGAAATGTCATCAAATATTGCTATGTAATAGACACTCACATAATTATAGCAGAATATACCAGAACCGCTTATTTCTCACCTGCCTGTGGGTCATCTGGGATTGGGATATATAGGCTGAGCTCTGGGTGAGTCTAACTATAGGTCCTGCTGGTTTGGTGTCTTGCTCTGAGCTGATCTTAGATCTGTTCTACATGGTTCAGCTTGGGGCCCAGGCTTAACGGGTAGCACCTACACTGGTAAATTTCTTCCCATGAAGATGGAAGAGGTTAAAACAACAAGCACAACCAAAAAAGATAGCAGAGTACATTTGGTCTCAAAGGAAGTTGGGCAAAATACCTACTGTGAGACTAAATCTACTCTGATAATTCTTTCCTCAAATAAAATGTTCATTTCATCAAACATTTAATTGTATGTTTTAGGTGGAAGTTTTTATGCTTTCAAATTTGTAGTGACCACCATGACAACTTTTTCACATGGTTGAAGACCATGCTATTGAAATTTTGGTACATATTTTTGTTTGTACACATGCGTGCATTTTCTCTTTTGACTGTTTATTATTATCATTGAATTTCTTCAAACATTTTCTTCTTAATTTTCAAGCCCTAAAGTTAGAATATTGACATAGTACTTAAATAATGATTAAGATAAAATATGGATGCAGGAATATCTGGGTAGGAATATAGGCATCATTCTTCACTAGGCGTGAATCAGTGAATCCATGCTAAGAATGAAGTTTTGTGCGGGGAGGCATGTGCCCTCCTAAGTCGTATTCACATTTCACTTTGCAGTGCAGTACTCATTGAATATTCTGACCAGGTTGTTTGTTTTTTTTTTTAATTATTAGCATAGGAATCATTAAAATAAACGGGGCTTTATTTTACTGAGGAGCTATTTTGCCCATTTCATTAAAAAATGTTTATGAGTTGAACTGCATGCTTGATCATTATGATACTGTGTTTTATGTGAGGCATAGGAAAGATCCTAGGATAGACAGCATGTTCAGTGTTCATGACAGACAAGTTCAGAATGATTTCTGACAAAATTCCAGTTAAAAGCCATCTTTTTTTTTTTTGAAGAGATGCTTGAGTTAATATTACAAATACTTACTAAAAAGTCAGACTCAATGAAGATAACTACTATTGTCTACACAACACACATAGAGTCCTTATTAAAGTATATTTTGTAAAATTAAAAAAGTTTCTGATTAGGGTCATTTCAATATTAAATGAACAATTTGTAGATTTTAGATGAGTTCTATGAATCTTTACTAAATCTTTACTAAAAAATGGAGAAGTTTACTTACAAAGTAAAATTGAGGCTTCTTTTAAGCAAAGATGTTCAGTTCAAACATTATATCTAAACTAATAGGTTTACCTTTCCTGGCCCTAGAAGGCTAAATTCTTATGTCGCAACAACCAAAACATACATCAATGGGCCACATTTGAGATTTAATACTCTTTCATGGTAGCATTTTCATTGATGAGCCAATGTGAAGACTACCTTGGAGCTACCATCCAGGCTGCTCAAAATATAATCCCTGGAAGAAGTATTTCCAAAGCACTGCCATTCCTGGTTGAGCACAACTTGGCATGTCAATTTATTAAAAATATTAGCATTCAAATAACAGCTGTCTTCCTCTCCACCTCATTTTCCTTTCCTATCTCTCTGTCTCTGTTTGTCTGTCTCTCTCTGCCTAAGCATTTTTTTTAAAAGATTTTATTTATTTGAGAAAGAGAGCAGACAGAGAGAAAGATCAGGGGGAGAGTTAAGAGGAGAGTGGAGGGGGAGGGGAGGAGGGAGGGGCAGAAGCAGGCTCCCTACTGAGTGGGGAGCCTGACGCTGGATTCAACCTAAGACCCTGGGATCATGACCTGAGCCAAAGGTAGATGCTTCACCAACTACCTAGGTAGACGCTTCAACTACCCAGGTGCCCCTGAGTAAGTATTTTTAAATTTTAGTTATAAAATTTTAAGTAATTAAAATATAGTAACATCGTCTAAAAATATTTTTAAAAAGTAAATATTTTTAAAAGTGACAAGTGTTTCATTTGTGCTTCATGTCTACTTGTGCCCACCTCCCAGTATATCCAAGTTTATTCGTTATTTATGAATATACAAAGGTAATCTCTTATTCCAGGTTTTATTTTGCATCACTTCTCTTTAAACTGCAAATATACATGGGCATGTGTTATATATACTTAGACATACACACATACTATACACGTAATCTGTGTAGGTTATCTATTGCCGCACTACAAACCACTTCAAGACTCAGTAGATTAAAACAAAAACAATATATTATGTCTCAGCATCCTGTGGGTTAGGAATTTGGACCGAGCTCTTCTGAGCACTACGTCTATTACATGATGTCAACTAGAGTCATTCAGCTGCATTCAGCTACTGATGGCACCGCAGCACTCCTCCATGTAGCTTCTCTCTTTCTAAGTGACACGGGCTTCCTTGTAACATGGTGGGCTAAGAGTAGTTGGACTTCTTACATGGTAGCTGGCTTCCTAGCATGAATTTGCTAGGAGGTAAAGGTGAAAGTCCTAGGGTTCTGAATTCTTATGTGATAGAATCAAAGGGTCTAGCAATCACCAGTGGCTCATATTTGAGATTTAATATTTTTTCATGATTGCATTTCCATTGATGAGACTAGTTTAAGATTAATCTTAGGGCTCATATCTTAAGACTTAACCATGAAATTTAGAGTCACTCCTACCACATTCCATTGGACAAAACAAGTCCCCAAATCACCCCAGATTCAATGGGAGAGAAATAGATTCTTTCAGTGGGATGAATGGCAAAGATTTTGCAGCCATCTTTAACTGACCACAGTATCTGTTTCATTGAATACATGTTTTAAAGTCCTGGGCAGCCCAAGTGGCTCAGTGGTTTAGCTCCGCCTTCAGTCCAGAGTGTAATCCTGGAGACCCGGGATCGAGTCCCACATCGGGCTCCCAGCATGGAGCCTGTTTCTCCTTCTGCCTGTGTCTCTGTCTCTGTCTCTCTCTCTCGGTCTCTCATGAATAAATAAATAGAATCTTAAAAAAAAAAAAGTCCATAGACACCAGCCAGTGATTGAAAGATATCTGCTAATACACTGTGAAATATTTGATTCCAGTTTTCAAAAAATTATCAAGTTACTGAGAAATATTAAGATGCAGTACTCTTAGAAATAAAAATAGTTTTCTTTTTTTTTTTAATAAACCTTCACCACAACATCATAGGTTTGCTGAAAGTACATTTTTGTAACACAATGTGTTGTTAATTAAAAAAAAAAAAAACCTCACCAAAGTATTTTTAATCACTTGGACATATCTTGACTGCCAATTTGTGGAGAGGATAGTTTCTCCATGCATGCTTTGACATATACATTAAACCTTCTCTTACTATTCTCTTGAGAATCTAATTCCCATCAAACCTGTGACATAACCTATAACTATCACCAGCTTCTTTGTGGGAGTTTACGATCTTTATGATATATGCCTTCTGAAATATACGTCTGTAGGCTTATGGTAAAATTAATAAAACTGAAATTAAAACTGACAGCTCTGAAATGATATGCTACCCTTAGCATATGGAATAACCACCGTGAACACTTATGGGGTTTGTTGCAAGATTATAGACAGTTACCCAATAGGGGATAACTTCTGAACTGTGTTGCTAAATCTCATTTGACAGGTTTTGGATTTGGTATAATTTTTCTATAGCATCTTAGTGTTGGGTGAGCAATATGTTAGCTATGATTCAGATGACATTTTATGCCTAAGCTCCTCAGTCTTTCTCCTCCACATCTACCCTCTCTTCCCTGTCACACCCTCCTCTTTCTTCCCCTTCTTCTTTATACACTCAATCTTATCTAAATATTTTAGCAGTTAGTTCATAGCTAGGGGATTCTTTATGAAATATGATAATAAAAAACCCTTTTGTCTGGCTGCAAGTCTGAGTGCTCACATCTGCAAATCTGAGGATACGTATCAGAGTTTTATCTGCCTATCTGCTTATTGATTTACTATGTTTATACTCTTATTTTTTTCTGTTATGGCAGGAATGCAAGTTGCAAGGATTTAGTACTATACACTGTCTTTGGTGATCCTGTCTTTTATAAAATCTTGATTGGCCCCACTTTGTGTGTGCACGTGTATACACATGCACACATACACACACACAAACACACTGTATTTTTTATTTTTTCTTTAATGGGTATATTTATCTCTTTTTCTGGTGAATGAAGAGCTGCTGTCCAGATTTTGACTTTGTAAAAAATAGTAGTGTTTCTGTAAAAGAAAGAGTTACGCAGTTTGGGAGAAAATAATTAAAAATTGGTTGCTATCATAGCAAAGAAATACTCAAGTATTTGAGTATTGAGAAATACTCAAGTATACTGTAATTCTGCTAACACTTCAGGATTTTATATACTGGAAACCAGGCAGGATTATTAAAAGATGAAACTAGGAAATGGGGTCAGAGAGAATTTGAGGTGCTTTTAAATGTATTCCTCCTCCTTTATCCTAGTTTTACCTTGAAGACACAGAAATTATATAAACATGCTTCAAACAAAGTAAACAAAAAATAAACACATATTAACACATTTACTGTGGTTTTGAGAGGGATGTGACTTCCTACTTGAACTCATGGGCCTTTCTAAAGTCTAATAAGATAGGCTCCTGCTTCTGACATAGGTTAGACCAGGTTGCCTTTAACAATTTTCTAACTATTCCTAAATGATTTATATCTCTGCAGTCAGGATCATTCTTTGATGTGAGACTGTTAAACAATAAAGTGCAACCCCTGTCCTGTAGACACTTTTGGTTATCTATTCAACATCCAATTCACTCTTCTTTTGTGGCAACAGAGATTCAATGAGCCCTATTAAATGTTCATGTCTCAAGTCTTTCAACTAAGAGTGAGCTTGGTTTTGAACAATGAGTCTTGTAAGCAGATATCCACTGGCAGAGTCTTGGGAAGATTTTCCTTTTTTTTTTTTTTTAATTTTTATTTATTTATTTATTTATGATAGTCACAGAGAGAGAGAGAGAGAGAGAGGCAGAGACACAGGCAGAGGGAGAAGCAGGCTCCATGCACCGGGAGCCCGATGTGGGATTCGATCCCGGGTCTCCAGGATCGCGCCCTGGGCCAAAGGCAGGCGCCAAACCGCTGCGCCACCCAGGGATTCCCGATTTTCCTTTTTTAATAGAAGAGATAGTGCCACTCTCCCACCACTTCTCTCTTCTTCTTGATGCCTTGAATTAAGTTGTGATGGTTAACTTGGGGCAGCCATATTGTGACCACATGGAAAATGTTAATATATAAGAGTCCTTGATCCTGACAATGTACAACTGCTGCATCCCCGCTAGCAACTGTCTTCTTCCATGATTTATTACAAACCAAAAAAAAAGTAACTTTCTACTTGTTTCAATGATCATGTCAAATGTTTTGTTGCTACCAGCCAATTCTAACTACTTTAAATGGTAAATAGATGTAAAAGACTTATTCATGGATATTAAATTTGGAATTTTAATGTTGATTTTTCTGTTGTTATTGTTGTTTTGCCTGTATTTTTCTCTTTTCTTACCCTCAATTCAAATAGGTCCCAGGTTCTATGCTTTGATGCCTAGGGATGTTTGCAGTATACTTCCAGAGTGTTTTCTTCAAAAGTTAATATCAAAAAAAAAATTAAAAAAAAATAAAAAAATTAAAAAAAATTAAAAAAAAAAAACAAAACAAAAGTTAATATCCATTGAGGAATTTAGAGTTGGAGGCAGGGGGTACTCCTCAGTCTAAAAAAAAGGACCCTGGCTTGGGGGATTGTAGAGGGGGTGTACAAGTCTAGCAAATCCTAACGTCTAAGAGTTGTATAGATCATTTGATGCCTTCCCTTATGACCAGAGTGGCACAAGAGGCCTCTACAGTGCTGCTCAGACCAGCCCATGAAGGCAAACAGTGCATGTACAACTTTTCTATGCCCTTGATCTACAGTAACAAGAAGGTGTTCTGATGAGACTTAAAATTGCCCTGACAACTAGAATAGTAGTAGAACCTAAGACTCCTCTACTCTTAGAGCCACAAAATTTTGTGGGAGTTCTTTGTCCCTCCTATTCTTTGGAGATAACTCTGAATTGGGGGGGGGGTTCAGAGCCAAGACTCCTATTCTTTGGAGATAACTCTGAATTGGGGGGGGGTTCAGAGCCAAGACTCTCTTTTAGAAATATTGACTAATTTTATATTTTGAATCATAATTCCCATATGAAAAGTATAAAGAACATAAATATATGGTTTTGTGAATTCTCACAAAGTGAATACCCCTATCACTCCTTCTAGGTCAAGAAATAAAACATGGCAAGTCCCTAAAACCCTCTTCATGGGCCCTCTCAATAACCATTTTATCATTCTTCCCCAAAGAGAATCCTGATTGTTTCAGTAAAGTTTTTCTTGCTTTTATTTATAGCTTTATATAGTTTTTTTAGCTACTTAAGTATGAATTACTAAATACTATCTTTGTCTATTTTTTTAATTTTACATAAATGGAATCATACTTTTTTTTTGGTTTGTGGCTTTATTTCACTCAAAATTATTTCGTTTGTAATGTATATATACATGTTACTTGTGTAGCTGCATTCTGTTACTTTTTTATTGCTGTATTTTATTATGTAAAAAACACCACAATTTATTTAGTTGTTTTATTGTTGAAGGGAATTTGAATTATTTTCAATTTTTAAAATAAGAATTCAGATGATGTTAACAAAAGCATCCAGGCTCAAAATTAATATACATGGCTCCTCCAACCCCCACCACAGATTTCTCCCCACTCTTACTGCACTTCCACCCCCATCAACTCTCATATTAATTACTTGATCTATAGTTGAACATCTGACATAGAAAGAGTTAATCACAGTGTGTTCAAGAGATCTCTCCTATTTGGCCATCATGGATTGATTCAAGAAGATACTTGGACTCATGTTTCTCCAATGAGTGCCTTCCTAGGAACTTTGGAGGGGAACAGAAGGAGAGTGTATGTTGCCGAGTTGCTAGAATATAACTATAAATCTAGGAACTATCAGCAGCCATGTTTTCCAAGTGGACAGGAAAACAAATTAGAAATATCTGCATAGGAAGAAAAGAATGAATCAGATGCCACAACTATAAGACTCTAAAGAATCCTGATGATCAAATTCTTGATTTGAGTTTGTTTTGAAACTTTTACTTCCTTATAATAAATATCCCATCGGCTTATGAGAGTTTGAGCGAGCTTCTGTTACATGGAAATATAGTAGTCCTAATATTATAGACATTTTTACCCATCTAATTTAGACACCATTCATAACTATTTCTTAAATAATTATATTTTTCAATAATTTTATATTTGAGAATTCAAGTATCTGCTACTTGACACTAATGTAATGAATGAATTTGGACAAGTAAAAAAAAAGTCTCTGTGACTTAGTTTATCATCAGTAACATATGGAGGTTTGGACTATAAAATCTCTAAGATTTACTTTGTATCTAACACAAAATTATTCTATCGGGGTGCCAGTAGGCAAACTTATTATTTGCACTTGCCTTTTCCAAAGAAACAGGGGCTGGTGAAAATTCACTCACGTTTCGAAATCAAAATATTTCAGAATTCCTCTACTTCTTAGTAAATAGGCCTTTCTCCATTGAATATTTCCTGATACATAGCTGGCACTTAGAAAATATTTGCCAAATGCAAGAATGAATGAATGACTATCTATGTGAGATATTTCTATCCCAAGATCTAGAACATTAAGTACATGTTTTAATGATGTCAGTTCTCAATCAACCCTTACCATAAACCCCTAGTCTTTACAAAGACCAAATGCAACCTTTCAAGTATGAGAGTTTCTGTGTCTGAGTGATTCAGAACTGAAGGGGTTAATGAAGAGTCAGATGCCTCCATAGGATTTCTGTGAAGCACAAAAAGTACAGTGCCAACAAAATCCCCTGAAGAGTAAACAAAACTTGGAACTGTTGCAAACAATAAATTGTCAATACCTTATAGAAGCAATGGATAATGAAAACTTATCATGCCTATAGTTAGTATCCTCTTTAAAAGAATTTACAGAGTCTATGAAATTAAATTCTGTGCACAGTTCTCTTAATTTGTCCTTAATTAAACAATACTCCATAAATGGTGCATTCAGTGACCAAATGTTCAGAGACAGCAAAATGGTGGGTCCCAAGCCATTAGGAATGAAATAAAGGCAGTCCCTGGAGAGTCTGCAAGAATCTGGTCTCTCTAAGTGACAACTGATGGTTTAGGAAAGATAATTAACTTTGCAATTACAAACTGCAGCTTTCACCAATGCTGTTTTTCCCCCACTATAATCTTTTAAATGTTGGATTATTTCCTATATTGTGAAATAGTTTGCTTGGAAAAGAAAAAAGCAAACGAATACCCCATTTTAGGCTGCTGAGTTCATCAGGAATTAAATCCTTATTGATTAATTTAATGGGTATTGTTTTTTATTTCTAATGTTAGATCAATATCCATTTAATGTGTGATGCTATGCTGATTCACAACACTAAAATTTCAGCAGTAAATTTGTACAAATAGCAAAACAATATTTAGATTTTACACAAAACCCAGAAAGATAGATCTCTTATTTTTTATCAGAAAATAAACATGAAATTACTATTCAAAACATTAAGAGCTAAAACTTTTAAAGAACCCTTATTCTGCTTTATTCTGCTTTAGATTTAATAACTTTATGCCATTTTTTTCTGCTTAAGTGATTTTCTGAAAATCTCATTACTTTATTTATTATGGATATGTAAAGGACTTTTATACCAGAATAATCCATTTTTTCTCCTCCTCCCCCAAAGAATTCAGTTTACCCTAATTCTTCCTGGCCAACTTTTCTTCATGTCAGCTGACACTATCCATTAGGCAAATGTTAATAGCAAATAAGAGTTGCTTTTCTTTTTCCTTTTAAAATCTGATTGCTGGGGGAACACTTTTATTGTGTTTATGTAGACGAAAGTTTTGAACTGAAAAATTTCATGGACTAATTTTAGGCCCCAAATACCCATCTTCTTCTCAACACTCTTCAATTCATCAAATGATAACACCTTCTCTACTTGGCTCCATTTTCTAATTATTTATGTTTCTAAATCAATGTGACTTAGTGTGCATGTTCAAATGGCTCCTATCATTCACAGCAAATACACAGGACAATAGTCTTTAAAAGTTGACTCACTCATGCAAATACCAAATTGCATTTTGTTAGCACTGTATAAATAAAGAATTAGAAGGCATCTGAGAGATACACTGGTTTTGATTTGGTGCCTCCAAAATGAGAAAAAATTGGTCGGATCATGTCCATGTCATTAGGCTTTTTCCATAATGTACTTAGATTTTATCAGAAACTCTCATGTTGTTAAATAATCTTTACATGTTTTCTGAACTTAGGCAGGGTCACCTTTCCTTCTTCCCTCCCTTCTTTCTTTCCTTCCTCTTTTATTGACTCATCAAATATTTATTGAATTCATACTACATACTGGTACTGAGCCAGAATCTATGGGTTCAGAGATATACACACTCAAGGAAGTCACTGTTAATGAAAGCTGAAGTTCTTGTGGATAACATGTATGTACAGCCACTGCGGTCTTAACTAAATACAGAGAAATGGGCTACTTTTCTTCCCAGGGGCCCAGTTTCTACATTGCCAGAAAATCCAAACAACTTTCCATATTCAACTCCATTTCCATATCCATTTAGCAAAATTTCTATCTTTCCCTAAGGAAAAGAGCAATGAATACAAATTATCCATCAATCCACCTGACAAAAGCCCGTATTCTTGGTAAGATTGTGCCTGTTTTCATCCTAATCAGCCTCTGAATTACAAGGATGCTCCCTCTCCTATGCCTTTAACCTTTGTTTCCAACCACTTGCACCTTTAAATTAACCTGCCTTTGGCCACAAAACTGAACTGCAGTCCTCATGGCATCTGTACATCTCCTGGACTCCCTGAGACCATCTCCCACTTGCCCTCTTGATGACTTCTCATTCCTCCTAGCCCTATTTCCTTGACCCACTTCTTATTTTGCATCATCTCATCTTCCACTCAGGTCTTCTCCTCTAGCCCTCTTACTTGATCACACAGTTTGCATTCATTCTTCCAGCTCTGACTTTCTGACAGATGCCCTCAGAACTTGAGAATTTCCCAGTGTAGCTCCACCCTGCCTCTAGATCTGATGGGATTTCTTAGCTGAGTCTGGCCCACATCTCCATGCGTGAGGAAAAGAGATGAAGGAGCACATTCAACAGTTAACCTCTAGTTCAAAGTTGTGTTGTCTCCTTTTTGGACAATTACAGAAGTTTATTAACTGGTTTCTCTGTATTTATTTCTCCAACATTCAAGTTTATTATCTACCATCTCAAGATGAATATATCTATGGCCCTATTTTGATTATATTGTTCTCCAACTCTAAATCATGCCATAAACCTTGTGCTTTTTTCACTGCACAGCTCTATGTTCCTAGTGGTAGGGAATGTACAATACTCATCCTTGTATTTCCCTGACAACTACCACAGGACCTTGGTAGAATATTCGACATTTATCCACTGGATGCTAATTCCACTAAATATCAATGTACATTTTGCATGGATAATTTTCCACCAATAAATATGGGAACCACCAGTTTAACAAAACTGAAATAGGCCTCTTTACTGCAGGACTTCCCTGAGCTTTAAGTATGCTAATATACTGGTAGTACTCCAACAGGAAGGTAAAGGATATGGTACTTGACCAGGAACAGCTTTTTATTTTCCTAGAGCATCTTGAATAGCTAGTGCCAGTGCTCTGTAGGACACATATTTAGCAAAATACAGTTCAACAAAATAAAGTTTTAAGTAATTAGAGAGTAATTAAGAGGCTTCCATGATTTAGTCCTCATTTCCCTTCCCATTTATCCTACTTACCTTCTATAAATTTCTTGTTACTAACTTTATATTCTGGTCGAAAAGGCCATTTACTATTCCAGCATATCCCTATGCTTTGCTAAACACTTGGGTTTTTTCTTCCCCTTTCTCATCTAAAGTTCTCCAGTTAAAATTTTACCCATAATTTAAGACACCCCCAAAATATCTTTTTATCCATAAAGTTTTGGCTTATTACTTAAATATGATTTCCCTGTATTCTCAAATTATATGTGACCATTTTTATAGCATATATCTCAATCTATTGGGTATTGTGGCTAATGGTGGACACATTTCCATTACCAGTTCATTAACATTTAAAAGAAAACTGTTGTACATTGAATTCCCACCATGAATCCCGCCACTCTTCTAGGGATTTTACTCATTAATTCATTCATTCATCCGTGTATACCCACCCCCTTTCTCTGCTCCAGCCATCCATCATATTAGTGAGTACCAAAGCATTTTCTAGGGCCAAACGTTGAGACTACGACAGTAAACAAGGTTGACAAAGCACATTTCCCATATATAGTGTATGTCCTACTGGAGGAACATAGGTCATAAACATGTGAAAAAGAAATAAATAAGACTATTTGAAGGGAGGTAAGTGATATGTAGAAATTGAAACACAATAATGGTATAGTGAATAACAGGAATGGGATTATTATATTAAGTTAGAATGGTCAGGACATTTTGCATATGCTAGCTCACTTAATCCTCAGGATAATACTTTAAATTACTGATTGCTATTCCCAGTTTATATATGAGCAAATTGAAACTAAGTGAAGTTCCATAGATTGACCAACGTCATTTAGATCATAAGTACTAGAACAGGGCTAACAAATATAATTGTACATGTTGTACATTGCAAAACTCCAAAGAGTCCCATGTAAACGGTGCCTCTGCCAGTCAGGATTTGATACAAAAGCAGAATCACTAAAGGTGATGTAGAATAAGGGATTTATGGTAGAGATTAGGCCTTATGTAATTGTGAGAGCTGATGAAGAGTCTATCTGAAGTTGGTATAGCTCTTTGCCTGGTGTGGAGTGAAAGTAATTGTGGTGATCAGGGCTAAAAGTGCTAAGACAATTTATATAAAGTGAGGGAAAGCAAGAACAAGCTGAAAGACCAAGGAAAAAGATGGATACCGCAGGGACAAATTGGAACCCATATATGTGTCTTACTGCCCCCAACCCCTGTGAATCCGGCAACATACAGGGGGAGCCAGCACATTTCACCTTGTGGGAATACTTACACCTGGCCTAGGTTTCAGAGAAGCTGAACGGGATGAAGCTACAGCCTGGCTGATGCCCATGCCTGAGAGGGGAGCCATGAGATCAGTGATAATAGGCACAAGCTACTATAGTGCATTTTGCCCTACAGGGAACTTAGAGTCTAATAACTGCTGCTTCTACATCTTTCACAAATTTCTCTTGTCACCAACCCTGACCAGAATCATATGAGGAACAGAATTCTTGAAGATGTACCACCAGCTGAGAAAAGATGACACAGTGGTCCTGAGTTGTACAATGCAAAGCCTGAGAAGCCATACATAGCATCCCTTGAAGCAGAGATAGGCTTTCATCTAGACTTTGGGACTCCAAAAGTTGCATGCTTTTGATCACACAGTATTATCTCCTTCATATAAGACACAATATGTCTCATATTCATATACTCACAATACCTACCACAGAAAGTAGGCACTTACTAAATATTTAGTAAATAAATAATTCACATCATACTGTATAGGCCTCACCTGAAAGTGAGTCTAGAGAAAAAAATTCTTATATTCTCCCAATTGACTTTGTATCAAAGCACACAGGCTGGGAAAAAAATAATCACCTTGGCCAGAAAGAAAAATAGAATGATCCCTTTGTCATTGAAACACTTTGATTTTACGGGAGCAAGACTAAGGGTCCTATTTCAAACTGTAAGCATTTGTACTCTGGCATTGCTAGACCAGAGATGTTAATAGCATCTCTGGGAATGCGTTAGAAATTCGCGTTCTCAAGTTTCTTCCCAGACCCACCCAAGCAGAAATTCCAGGGGTGGAGCCTACCAATCTCTGTGGACAAGCCCTCCAGGTAATTCTGATGCACACCCAAGTTTGAGAATCACTGATCTAGAATGCTGAATTCCTGGGCTAGTGAATAAAAGGAGAAGCTGAAGTAGGTCCCATTTGGTGAATCTGCACGTTTGGTGAGTAAAAGAAATGATACACAGAACCACTGAGCTGCAACTTTAGGCAATTCAGGACAGCTAGGCAGAAGCGGAAAAAGTAGAAAGCAATATGAGAAACAAGTACGTCAGACAGATGCAGATAAGAAAGAGTCACCCAGATGCAATGTAGGGGATTTCTCCATTTGTATCTGGCCGAATCTCTTCCACACATACTTTTTGGCAGATGGGTAGCAGATTTCCTGTTGGGACAGCTCTGGGTAAACTGATGAATTATATGATGAGTTCCCACCCTATTAATCAGGCAATTTGATATAAATGATCATGAAAGGGTGACACAACCATTGCATTCTCTAGCTTATGTGTGGTCATGTCTCTCCTTGGGAAAGTCCTCGTTCATCTAAAAGAAAGTCAGTCCCTGTTGAATCAACCATTTAAAAAGCCTGGAGATAACATGATTCTCTGCCTACAGCTACTTCTTAATCCAGTCCTAATCTCATTGTCCCCAGACCCCTGCTTCATTTCCTCATCACGGACACACGCTTATCTCCCCAACTCAATATATGATATTATGGCCGGATAATATTTTGAAATGCTAATCACTGTGGGGGGATTTTTTTCACCCTTTATTTCTTCCTTGTTCCTTTGCTCCTATGATCAAAGCTGAAGACCTAATTCTCTGTGGCTTTTCTGTTCCACCCTGCTAAGACTTCAGGGGACTTTAGCAGATTTGTCAACAGCTGAAGAAACAGGACTCAGCCACAGACAAGATGTCTTAGTAAAAAACACAGAGGGGAAGGAGATTTCCCCTTGGCTAAAGGTTAGAGAGTCAAAAGGGAAGAGACGAAAAAGATAGGATAGAGCTTCCACATGGCCTGATAGTGAGAAGGATTTCAGAAAGAAAATGATTTATCAGGTATGTCTAGGCCTGTGGGAGCAGAGGAAGCTTCAAAGAAGGATTTCAGGGCCTGAAACCTAAAGTAGATAAAACAAAACTTCCAGGACAGTGGAGGCCATGGCAATATCTCTGTGGACAAATGACTCGTGACGAGTTCCACAGCATTCCCTCCAAATACCTTGTCGCTGTAAAATTCCAAGAGTGGAACATGGGAAATGGCTAAAGTTCAATTTCCCTCTAAACCTCTGAAATGGTCTCATTTATGGAAGAGAGAGTAATATTTCTTGCACAACTGAGCATACAGAATGAAATTAATGCTTCCTAAGGCTGTGCCTTTTTTCTAAGATTATGTTTTGCATTTACTTTATTTTGACAAAGTATTATATAGGGAAGACCTATTGTCCTGAAATGAACTTAAACTTTACCACTGGCTTGGCTGCTTTTCGAGCTCAATTGCCTCTAAAGGGGAGAGGGGCAAGGGAGGGGCAGATTTAAACAAATTCTAGATGTAGTCATTATAATTGGGCTTAAGAATTCTGCTTGAAGAGTTGGATATCATTGTTACTAATGTTCCCCTACAGTATCTAACTTGATAGTTTATTCCTCTTAGCCTAGTAGGAGAGCTAGGCTGCTATATATCATTTTTTAAATGTAAAATACAATAAAGTATGATTTCTTACATAAATAGTATTAAGTCCAACACACTTGAAAGTAGAAGAGGGTGGGGATTGGAGATGTATCAGTCAAGGTCCTAATACAAATTAGATATATTCTACATATCTATAACATATATTATTATGTTATATAATATAATTGTATATAATTATCTCTCTATATTATCTATAATACATATATCTATAATATCTAGAAAAGAATAATTCTATAAGGATTCTTTTTTTTAAAAGACGAGTCGATTTAAAGGAGCACAGGGCAAAGAGCCGTCACCCATTAGTTAGTACAAGCTGAGCTATTATCATCCATGGTCCAAAGGGGAGGAAAAGGTCCTGGGATCTGATTGGAAAGCCATGCAGTCAGAGGCCTTGAGTAAAACAGTAGACTTCATTTGAGAGACGAAGCCAGAGGTGAGTTCACAGCAAAGATCCCACATACTCAGATCTTACTCTTTTGCCTCTCTCCTATCTCCACCTGAAAGGCCCCACAGGCTGAACCCAGCCTGAAGTCACAGGACTTGAGGCTACTAGTTGATGTAGTCTATTAATTCAGCCTTTCTGGGCAGAGGGCAGAAGGGAAACGTGAGTATGGATCCGGAGGGCAAACAGACAATAAGATGAGCTACAAATGGTGTCTCTAAGATAAGGTCTCAACAATATTTTGAAGGATCCATAGTTTTCCAGGCACATAATGGAAGGAATTTCTTAGATTTCCTTTACAAGTTGGTTTTGTGTTGATAAAATGATAAATTCTGGCATTTTCTGAGCATGTTTTCACCTATTAGAATAGGAAGGTTGTAAGGGGCATGTCAGAACATTTTCTCCCAAGGACACTGATTTCATATGATGATCCATATATTAATAGCATGTCCCCTGTCACCATGAGGTTGATAATCCCTGGCTATCTGTGAATGCGACCTTACTTGGAAATTTGGTCTTTACAGGGGATCAAGTTAAGATGATGTTATTAGAGACCTAATCCAATATAACTGTGTCTAAAAAGGGGAAGGGGAGTTAGGACAGTTAGGAGTTAGACAAGCACACAGGGAGAACATTAAGGGAAGATGAAGACCGAGATCAAGGTGATGAACCCACAAGCCAAGGAATGATAATGTTGCCAGGAAACCCAGAAGCCAGTCAAGAGGCAAGGAAGAGATTCTCTCTCCCGGCCCTCAGAAGAAATCAGTTTTGTCAATGCCCTGATCTTGGACCCCTGGCCTCTAGTACTGTGAACAATAAATTTCTATTGTTTAAGCTACCCAGTTTGTGGTATTCTGTTACAGCCACCCCTGCAAACTAATATGCCTATAACCCCAGTATATCCTCCACAATTCTTTTGTCTGAGGCAAAACACATGCCATTGGGAAAAAATGTCCTGTTCATGTTTACCCAAAACTTAATATAAATAATCATAGAATCTGTGGTTTTTAATAAGATTTTGCTTCCCAAAAGGTAAATTTACCATGAAACCAATGAAACTTAAGATTTAAGGTTCCCCAATTACACGGACCCCTTCTAAGGCCCCGTACCAAATTTTAGACTCTAAATTTGAATTCTTTTTCTGAAAGAGGGTACTCCAGATTATAAAAGTATTGGACTCCACAAAATCTGAATCCACTCTTTATCTCAACTTTTGTTGTTATAACCTCCAACTTCAGGTAGTTATTCACATAGTTGGATATGATATCTTTCTATGGTAAATCATTGCTAACATTCTTTCAAATTCATTGTTCTTAAAAGCAACACCAACAAAAAAAAAACTCAAAGGAAAGAATAATAAACAAAAAGAACAAACAACTTTGAGAGTCCTTGAGCACAGTGTTCTAGGCCCAGTGGGATTCAAAAATGAGGACAAGAAGCCTTCTCTATTCTGCACCAAATGGTGATATTTATTTATTTATTTATTTATTTATTTATTTATTTATTTATTTATTTTGCATGAGGGTTCCTGTTGCAGGTGAATTACCTCAGGGAGAAAGCCTATTTCTGACACTGCTCATCTATCACTATTTTTTCCAGGTTTTGAAACCTCAATTGCTTTGGAGAGAAGATGGAATAAAATTATAATTACATTCATTAGCATATCTAAATGGAAGCATCCTGCCCTACTGTATGTACTCATTAAGAATGATCATCAACAGATTCCAGAATCTGCCTCATTAATTAGGTGGTGGAATCATACAGCATGATGGGAGGAGCCTATGTGTTATGACCTGGCCTGGTCATGGCTCTAGGGCTTTCTGTATCTCTAATTGATATATGCCCTCTACAACATGGGCCCTATCCCATCTGTCATTTAAATAATCTTCTTTAGGCTTCACAAGAAGTACAAGAATGTACTCAAACTTAAAAGTATTTAAATGTTTTAGAAGAAGAAAAGCAGCAGACATCTCTCAAATATCTCCACCAGGAGTTAGGCAAGGCAGCTGAGGGGCTGCTGAAATCATCTCAGAAAAAGAAAATCCATTTTTTTCCAGGGTCCTGGACAGCAACATCCTGGCACTTTTCCAGCCATATTGACTAATGCAAAGTTGTAGAGTTCATGTACTACCTGATATTGTGTTTTGTGAGACTTTACCTGGTGTTACGGATGACCACTTATTCCTTCATGCTTCCATATGGAAGGGGCTCTACTTGAAAAACCCTCTTTGCTCTTCTTCATTCTCTTACTCATTCTTACCCCAGGGAAGAACTCATATGATTGATGAGTTTGGGAGAAGCAATTGGGAATTTTTGGAGCAGCACCTTTTTTCTTCTTCTCTTTTGAATCCATTCATCTATCGGATCTACTTGTCTTTCTGCTCTCTCATGCAATCAATATTCCTGGGTCAGAGAGGCCTGATGTTATTCAACTATACCTATGACTAGATGTATAAGTTGGTTTTGGATTTCTCTTAAATAAAAAAAAGATTGCCAACATTTCTTCCTCTACATGCTTGCTTTTTCTCTCATCAAGAAGTGAAATCTATTTATCCACCTCTTAAATCCAGGCTGGCCTTATGATTTCTTTATGCCAGTAGAATGCAGTGGAAATCATGCTTTATGTGTCTTAGGCTTAGTTCTTGAAAGGCCTGGTAGTTTCCATTTACCCTCTATTGGAATCTGGTTACCATGTTGTGTGGAAGTCCAGCCTGCCTTGGCAGAGAGAGAGGAGATGTGGAAAGGAAGTGCCACATGAAGTAACAGAAGCCATGTAGAGGGGAATCAAAGTACCATAGCCAACTCCTAACACCTAAAAATTCAAACATGTGAGAACTCTCTTGAACCATCCAGCCCAACCTCCCTGCCACCTGAATATAGCCATGTGAGTCACCCCAAAAAATACCATATGGAACAGAAAAACTATTTAGTTAACCCATAGAATCACCAGAAATAATCAGCCATTGTTTTAACACACTAAGTTTGGGGTTTGTTACATAGAAATAGATAACTCATCTTTTTTGGGTGATTTTATGTAGTTTTAGGGTTGAAGACTTAGCAAAACCACATGGACACAGACTTAAGTCATGTTCCCCAAATAGCTTTGGCAGTAATTAAGATATTTTAATTTCCATCTTTCTACTCTTGGATATGCTTATCAATTGAGTCAAACTCTGGAAAGGAAGAAAACAGTACTATATATTGACTAAGACTCCAAAACTGAAAATAAATTACCTTTTTTAATCTAGCTAAAAACCTACATATGCCTGAGAGTCAGCCCAAATGTCACCTCCAAAACCTCTTACTTGATTCCGGTCCCTCTTCTCTGTATTTTCCAAGAGTATAATTTTATCACGGCATTTATTTGCATTGTGTCTTCCACATTACTCTATGCTCAAAGAAATCAGTTTATGTCTTATTTGAATTTACATTACCACACTCAGAAACAGGCCCAACACAAAGTTATGCTTAGTAAATGCTCTTTAAATGTAATATTTGAGAAATTTTATCTGTGTTTGCCTCAATAAATAGTATGAAACTGTTTCAGTCTCCCAATTTTTTTCTGAACTTTTTTATTTCAATTCTTTTGTCCACAGTTTGGTGATGTGGAAACAGCAATACTTTTTGACCAAGATGGAGCTAGATTTCAAACTTAATCTCTTCTGCTTTTTGCCTATGGACTTTGAGCAACCATTTTCAATTTCTGAGATTTCATCTCCTCATAAGATAGGAATGATTATTGACAGAATTTTAGTAATAAATATTTTCACAGTTTGATTTAGATATAATTCACAGATCATGAAATTTATGTATTTAAAGTATACAATCACCCCGTTCAATTCACATATCATGAAATTTATGCATTTAAAATATACAATCACCCCATTCTAATTTTTTTTAAGATTTATTTATTTATTTGAGAGAGAGAATGGGGGGGGGGACAAAGGGAGAAGGAGAAAGGAACTAAGCAGACTCCATGCTGAACCCCAATCAGGGCTTGATTTCATGACTCCGAGATCAAGTCCTAGCTGAAACCAAGAGTTGGATGCTTAATTGACTGCACCTTCCAGGTGCCCCACCACAATCCAATTTCTTAAAACGATTTTATTTATTTATTCATTAGAGACACACACACAGAGAGAGACAGAGATAGAGGCAGAGGGAGAAGCAGGCTCCATGCAGGGAGCCAGATGCCCGATCCTGGGATCACGGGATCACGACACCAACTAAAGGCAGATACTCAACTGCTGAGCCACCCAGGCTTCCCCACAATCCAATTTTGAAATATTCTTATTATCCCTCAAAATATACCCAACACCTACCAACAGCCACTACCTATTTCCCTCTTCACCTAATCCTGACCAGGCACTAATCAGCTTTCCATCTCTGTAGACTCATTTATTCTGAATATTTCATACAAATGGGATAATACAATATGTAATCATTTATGACCATATTCTTCTACCATGATATTTTCAAGATTCATCCAAGTTGTAGTATGATTAGTACTCCCCTTCTTTTTATATTCAAATACTATTTTATAGTATGGCTTTACCACATTTGTGTTGTCTGTTTATTATTTGATGGACGTTTGGGTTTTTCTATTTTTTGGTTATAATGCTGCTGTGAATATTTGTGTAAAAGCTTTTGTGTGAACATACATTTTCATTTCTCATAGTTTTATACCAAGGAGTGGAGTTGCAATGTATGAGGTTCTAATCTCTCCACATTCTTGACAACACTTGCAATTGTCTACCTTTTTTAAATTTTAGTCAGACGAGTGTATGTGATGTGGTATCTCATTGTGACCTTGATCTGTATTACTCTAAAGAATAATGATATTTAGGATCTTTTACCATGCTTGTTTATCACTTACCTTCCTTGAAGAAATTTCTATTCCTATTCACTATTTTTAAATTGCTTGTTTATTGTTGAGTTTTAAGAATTTTTGTTTGTATATTCAAGAGACAATGATCTTATCAGGTAGATGACTTGCAAATATTTCTTCCCATTCTGTGTGATGTTCTTGCACTTTCATGATGCCCTTTGAGACAAAAAGTTTTTTTTTATTTTTATTTTGATGTAGTCTAATTTATCAATATTTCCTCTAAATTTGCATTTATGGTATTATAACTAATATTTGCTAACCCAAGATTATAAAAATTCCTGTTTTCTCCTAAGAGTTGTACGGTTTTAACTTTTAGGTTTAGAACTATAATTCATTTTGAGTTAATTCTGTGTATGATGTGAGGAAAGGGTCCAACTTCATTCTTTTGCATATGGATATCCGGTTGTTCCAGTACCATTTGTTGCAAAGATTCCTCTTTTCCTATTGAATTATCTTAGCACCCTCATAGAAAATCAATTCATCATATATGTAAAAGTTTATTTCTAGACTCTCAATTCTGTTTCATTACCAGAATTGATTTCAAGTTTCCACTGCTGTAGTTTCAGTGAAATAGAGAAATTTTGTTCCTATAGAGCGCTCATTCCCCCTTTTTATTTTATTTTGTTTTATTATCTTCTCTGTATTTATTAACCACTTATTTACCTTTTCTGGTTCTCTTTATTTATTCCTATGGATTTTAATTATTATCTGATATTGTTTTCTTACTCCAATACAGCTATGTTCCTGCATACCTCCTTTGAACTGTTATCAACAAATATGTTACATATTTATATGTTATAGGCCCCAAAATACAATTATATATGTATCATTATATGCTACATAATTATCTTTACTATCTTTTTTTTGGTTTTTTATGTATATTCAAATTATTATTTCAACTCACTTGCTTTCAGCTTGAAGAATTTTCTTTAGTATTTCTTGTAAGGTAGATATTCTTGCAATAAATTTTCTCAGTTTTGTTTACCTTGGAATGTCTTTATTTCATCTTTACTTTTGAAAGATAGTTTTGCTGGATATAAGATTCTCAGTTGACATGTTTTTAACTTTTAGCACTCTAAATTGCATTTTGGTATTCATTGTTTTTGATGAGAAGTCATCTATTATTCTTTCAGCTTCACTTCACATGATGAATCCTTTTTGCTCCTACTGTTTTCAAGATTTTGTCCTTGTCTTTATCTTTCACCATTTTAACTATGATGTGTCTAGGTGTGAATTTCTTTCAGTTTACCCTACTTAAAATTTTTTGAGCTCCCTTTATGTGAAGATTAATGTTTTTTGTCAAATATAGAAAGACTTCAGCCTTTATTTCCTCAAATATGCTTGTTGCTCTTTTCTCTTCTTTTTTTACTGGTATTCCTATTAGGCTTATGTTAGTGTTCTTAAAATTACCTTATATATCTCTAGGACTTTATTGATTTTTCTTTATTCTTTTGTCCCTTTGTGTTCTTCAGGTTGCATATTCTCTGTTGGTCTGTTTTCAGGTTCTTTAATTTTCTCCTGTGCTAGCTCCAATCTATTGGTAAACTCCTCTAAAGAATTCTTCATTTTAATTATTCTACTTTTTGACTTCACAATTTCTATTTGGCTCTTTTTAACAAAATTATCTATTGATATTTTCTATTTGATGAGACAATATCATCTCATCAAGATGTGATGAGATATACCTTTCTTTAATTATTGAAATATAGTATTCTTAAAAAAAAGAAATATAGTATTCTTTAGTTCTTTAAATATATTTATAATGGTTAAGTATGATGTCTTTGTTAAATCTGACATCTGGTTCCTATTACAGACTATTGCTGTTGCCTGCTTTTCTTTCCTGTGTATTGGTCATATTTTTCTGTTTATTCGTATGTCCAGTAATTCTTTGTTATGAGAAAATGATTGCTTTTTTATTATTTACTCATTTTAAATAATATATTGTATATACTTTGGTTCATACTTATATTGATTCATAATTTTATTGGTTCATAATATATTGTATGTATTTTATTTTTTTAAGATTTTATTTATTTATTCAGAGAGAGAGAGAGAGAGAGAGAGGCAGAGACACAGGCAGAAGAAGAAGCAGGCTCCATGCAGGGAACCTGATGCGGGACTCGATCCTAGGTCTCCAGGATCCCACCCTGGGCTGAAGGCGGTGCTAAACCGCTGAGCCACCCGGGTTGCCCCTGTATGTACTTTAGCTATTAATTTCCCACCCCAGGAGTTGTTATTGTTACTTGCTTGATCCCTTGTTGATTTGTTTAATAACTTGACTGAATTGAGTCTGTGAAGTTTGTTTCCCCCACAGTTTGCAACCTTATGTGTTGCTCCTCACCAGGTACAACCTTGAACATGCACACAGCCACCCTGACTTTCTCTTTCCCTCAACCCACTCTCTAGAAGACAATGGTTTTATCCAGGTTCACTTTATTTGTTTCTTGGCCTGATTTCCCTGTTAAGCTTCTGACTGGTCTGCCTATATTGATACTACACCCAGTTGTGAGTCTTCACTAATTGCTAGCTGATTGGTCTATTGTTTTAACAATGCCCCAGGGTATAAGTTATTACATTGTCTGATCCAATTAAGCCTGGGCTTCTTTTCAGGGAAAGTCTTTGAGGTCTGTCTCTGAAGTTTGCTAGGACCCCTGAAGATAGCTGAAGCTATCTTTCCCTGGTATTCTGTTAAACTTCTGCTATTTTTCTTATTGCTATTATGGATTTACTAGATTCCTTTTAATTGCTCATCACCAAAATCTCCATTGGTTTTGATAGTGCCCCTAAGTTTGATCTTCTCCGTGTTGTGTTCCAAGTCAGTCAGTCTTCTCATAGAGAGTTATGGAGTTTTCTTTTTCTACAACCTGCCTTTCTCCCTGGAAAGAACCTCAGTATTATTATTCTGGAGAGGGAGAGCTGGGGCATTGAAAATAGTTAACTTCTCTCAGAATGATATCTCTAGTCTATAAATGAGGCACTAAACCCAGGAGGTAACCCTATGAATGAGCTGGGATATAGGCCAATCAGGGCTGAGTATTCTTGACCTGCCACATCTTGGATAGAGTTCCCATCCTATAAGTGTGGATTGGGTGGAAGAAGGAAACCCCGAACCACTGTACCACATCTGACTTGAATAGAGCTTCTTCTGCAGCTGGAGCTTGGGGAGAGGAAAAATGTTGGTGTTCTGCTTCTCTAGGGAGAGAAGCCTTGTTTTTAGATTGAGCACTAAGACGAAATAGAACCCTGTGATTTTGCTAAATCCATCAGGAGTAGAGCTTCCATCACATTAAACTGGAATGAGAAGGGGTGAGGATGTGATTGTAGTTCAAATGTCAGATTCTCACTATTCTTACTAAGATTCAGTAAATTTTCTTAAATAAACATTTCATCATTTGCTGCATGCCCTTAGGACAATTTTCAGAAACTTAAAATATTTTTCTTGAAGCAATTTTAATTAGTTATTGTTGTTTCATTTTGAAGAGATTGTCTGCAGAGCTCCTCACACTGCATTCCAACACAGTAATGGATTTATGTTTAGTTTATTATAAGTTCAATAATTTTCCAAAGTATTGTTCAGAATGGGAATTTTGCATATTTTTAAAATCTTAATGCAAAAGTAATGATTTCTTTTCCTTCATATTTTACAATGAGTCAGGGTCGAGATATGAAATCTTCAAAGATCAGAAACAAAGACTGAACAATGAAATTTGGGAAATATCCAGAGACATATAGAAGAAGAATATCATTATTCCCACAGAAATGAGGATATGATTTGTACTGCCAAAGTAACCACAAAACGCTGAGTAACTTTGTGGTCCAGTTTAGACATGACATTTTAAAAGTAGTCCAACATTTAACTTGAAATGCAATTTAAATCTTTTGTAACTCTTATAAATGCGGAAAGAGGATATTATTTGATATTATCATATTTTTAAGTTCTTACCTTGACAGCTGCTTCCTTCATGTAAGTTAGGTCCTAAGTCCTTCTGTCTTCCTTCTAAAAGCTCATTGAATTCCCCTTCCCCCAATAACCCAATCTATGCTGGCTGTCTTCTCTAGTTCTTTTCTTTTCTTTTCTTTTCTTTTTTCTTTCTTTTCTTTTCTCTTCTTTTCTCTCTTGTCTTTTTTCTTTTCTTTCTTTCTCTCTCTTTTTTAAACTATTTGGATATGTTCATTTCTCTTCCGCCACTAACTCACTTTTTCCAATGTCAATCACTCAAGTAATTATCAGTGACTTGCTATTCTCTCCCTCAATTCTTTTCATGATTCTTTATAAGAAAGACTCAGGATCCAAGCTGGCACACAGATTTCTTTTTAATTGTGTGGGGAGAGGTTTTGAATTTTTTGTTTCTTGTTCACAAAAAAAAAAAAAAAAAAGCCAATATGGAAATCCTTCTAAAGTGCTAAAAATGTCAGTCATGGAATGGTGGCTGGTGTACTAACAGAATGTTGACACAAGACATTATCCTTGTTTTAACTCTTCTCATTTATTCTGTTCTCAACCACTTTGAAAAAGTTAGGTATCTTAGCTGACATTTCAGTAATGCCTATTTTGTAAAAATTATATAACCAGCACAAAATCTACTCCTTTATTGAGTGCTTAATTAAAGTGAATTTTTTTTCTATTTTCTGCCTACTCTTGGGCAACAGTGTTTATACATAGTAAGAATGGGAGGGTGGCACACCCCTTCTGTAGGCTTCTATTGGCTCCTTTTGGATCTTCCTGAGCATATGAAGATATGCCTAGAATGCTGGCAATAATCTTCTAGAATTTAGCAGTTGAGAAAAGAATCTTCTGATAGTGGCTTAGGGTTATTCACTAACATATTTACAGTACAGATGTACATTGATAGAATTCAAGCAAGAATTGATGCAGTGTTCTACATTTGCATTAATTAACACAACACTGGCAAGTGACACTGTGCATAATTTTAAAAATATTTTTTAACTCACTATTGTTTATGTCGACCTCTTGAAAATATAATATGGAAATATTTTCCTTACCAAAATAGTTTTTCTTCTGCTTTATTGAGCCTTCTGTTTTCTTATTGGAGGTTTTCTCCTGTTTTCTATCTCATAACATTACAGATTAAATATAGAGAATGATGAGTGATAGACAAATAAATAAGTAGACAGACATATATATTTTGAGGTTCTAAAACACTAAGTTCATATAAAATACTAGAGTCTGGAGATGAGCACACCTGTGCTTGGGAATTGCTATTCTCCAAATCTAGAGAATGTCATTTACCAAGAAAGTGAGTGCAGACTCTACAGGACTATGAAAACATTCCAATCTGTTAGGATATGTTATGCACCACTATCTTCACTACTGTAACTGTTGCCACCATTGCTGTCCTCAATCTGTCTCCCACTAGGAAAATGTCACTGGTTGACCAGAACTGAAGGGAAGGCCTCTTGTCAAATACTTAGTTGGTATCTACCTCGCTCAGCTAAAGTGGAGCTGTGGCAATAATCTGGTTAAACTCAATCAGTGAAGACAATCAAATATATATCTGAAGGATATATGTCTGAAGGATCCTGCTTGACTTAGATGATTGACACATCTCTACTTCAATATAAGATGATGAGCGATAGAATTTCTCCACAAATTTCAACCCAAACTTCTTTTCATAAACTTCCCCAGTATTCTTTTTGCATATTTGGGAAGAAATTTGGAAGGTGAAAGACATAGCAGGGAATAAGAATCTGGAATAGGAGGAATAAAAAAGAAGGTTTTGTGAAAAACATACAGACTGGGAAAAGAAAATACCACAAAAAAAAAAGAGTAGAAATTAACAGAAAAGAGGAGCAAGAAATTTATAGGTACAATCTCATCCATTGAGTTTAGCATTACCTTCAAATTTGCACATCAACCTAAAGCAGCAAAGAGAACTTGAAGGTATGCAAGAACAAAACTCCTTGCTTTGAGACAATTGTGGGGATCAAAACTATCTTGCTTTGTATCAATGTACTTGTTTACTCTATGTTGTAAGGGAGCTTTTGAAGAAAAACGTTTGCCATCCATAGATGCAATGCAATCCCTATCAAAATTACAGTAGCATATTTCACAAAGTAGAAAAAAATGTAAAATTCATATGAAACCACAAAAGACTCCAAATAGCCAAAGCAATTTTGAGGAAAAAAAAAAAAAAGAACCAAAGCTGAGGTATCACACGCTTCCTGATTTCAACTACACTACAAAGCTATAGTAATTTAAACAGTGTGGTACTGGCATAAATAATAGACACATAGACCAATGGAACAGAATAGAAAGTCCAGAAATAAACCCCTGCATATTTGGTCAACTAATGTTTGACAAGAGGACAAGAACACTCAATGGGAAAGAAGAGCCTCTTTAACAAATGGTACTGGGAAAACTGAATAACCACATGCAAAAAAAAAAAAAGAAAATTAAATTGAACCCCTATCTTATGCCACTCACAAAAATTATCTTAACATGGATTGAACATTTAAGTGTAAGACTGGATTACTAAAACCTCCTAGAAGAAAACCTTGACATTGGTTTTCTTCATAAGACATTGTGTCATTATTCAAGATGCTTTCAGTGACTTTATTTCTAAATAAAATCACTTTCTGAGATACTGGGAATTAAGACTTCAACCTATGACTTCTGGAGGGACATAAGTCAACCCATGACAGTCCACCCTCTCACCCCCCAAAATTCATGTCTTTCTTTCATGCAAAATACATTCACCCATCTCAAAATTCCTGAAAGTCTTAATCCATTCCAGCATTAATTCTAAGCTTAAAATGTAATCTGATTTCATTTAAATCAAGTTTGGGTGAGATTGAGGGTCAGATTCATTCTGGAACAAAATTCCACTCCATCTATGAACCTGTAAAACCAGACAACAAGTTGTCCACTTGAAAATTCAATATTGGGATAGGCATAGGATAGACATTTCCATTCCAAAAGAAGAAAGAAGAGGGAGAAAAGGGTCACAGAAAAATCCACAACCTAGGAGGGTTAATTCCATTCGATTTTAAGACTTGAGGATAATCTTCTTTGGTACAATGTTCAGTTTTTCAGGGTCATAGGAGTGGTGGCCCTGTTCCCTCATCACTGGGTAGCAGCCCACCTTCTGCAACTAAAGAGGTGACCCAGCCTTCTGGAACCAAGAAGGAGCCACCCTTGGGGTCATTTTCCTTTTTTCTTATCCATCTCTGTCCCTTTCAATCCTGGCTGGCAGTGTTTATGCTGATAAAAATTTTTCAAAAACTTTGTTAGTCTCCTGTGCCATTCATAGGAGTCCAGACCATCAGACAAAAGAATCTCCCATAGATCTTTCCTATATACACCTTCATCTCTACTTATGGCTTCTGCTGAGATGTTTGATTGGATTCATGAGTCACACATCTAATTTCTTGAGTAAATAGCGATCTAGCCACATCCTTGACATTCTCCCCAAAGTAAGCTTTCTCATTTTTTTCCAATATGGATAGACTGAGAATTTTCCAAATCTTCAAGTTCCAGTTTGTTTTTGCTTAACAATTTCTTTTTCAATTTATCTGTTTTACATTTACTATAAACAGCAAGGAGAAACCAGGCCACACCTTGAACACTTTGCTGAGAAACCCTTTTAGTTAAATATCAATATTTGTTATATATAAATTCTACTTCCACAAAATACCAGAACATAAGTCAGATAAGTTCTATGCCACTTTATAACAAGGACTGTCTTTCCTCAGTTTTCAATAACATGTTCGTCATTTCCTTTGAGACCTCACCAAAAACTCCTTTAAGGTCCATATTTGGGCACTTGGTGGGATGAGCAACATATATGCTATATGTTGGCAAACTCCAATAAAAATTTTTTTTTTAAAAAAAGGTCCATATTTGGGGGCACCTGCATGGCTCAGTGGTCGAGTGTCTGCCTCTGGCTCAGGTCATGATCCCAGGATCCTGGGATCGAGTCCTGCGTTGGGCTCCCCAAGGGAGCCTGCTTCTCCCTCTGCCTATGTCTCTGCCTCTCTCTGTGTGTCTTTCATGAATAAATAAACAAAATATTTTCTTTAAAAAAGTTTTATATTTGTACTAACTCTCTTATCCAGGCAATTTAGGCTTTTTCTATCATGCACCTCATAAAACTCTCTCAGCTTACCTATTACCCACTCTCAAGGTCACATTCTCTTTTTAGATATTTGTTACAGCAGCATCCAACTCCTGGTACAGAAATCTGTATATGTTCGCTAAGGCTGAATGGCTTACACTACATAAACTTATTTGTCTTCCAATTTGGAGGTTAGCAGTCCAAAATCAAGGTGTTGGCAGGGTTGGTTCCTTCAAGGTTGGCTGTGAGCGAAGGATCTGTTCCAGGCCCCTCTCCTTGGTTTGTAGATGACTGTCATCTTGTTCACTTGGTATTCTCCTAGTATGCATGCCTGTGTCCACATTTACCCTTTTATGAGGATGCTGGTTATATTGGATTGGAAGCCCACACTACTCTAGTATGACCTCATTTTTTTTTTTTTTTTTGGATTTCATGTATTTATTTGAGAGACAGAGAGAAAGAGCAAAAGCAGGGTGAGGGGCAGAGGGAGAGGTGGACTCCCCACTGAGCTGGAGCCCAGTGCTGGACTCGATCCTGGAACTCCAGGATCATGACATGAGCCAAAGCAGACACTTAACTGACTGAGCCACCTGGGAACCCCTCATATGACTTCATCTTAACTAATTACATCTACAATGAACCTATTTCCAAATAAGGTCACATTTTGAGGCATTAGGGGTTAGGATTTCAACTGATGGACCTTGAGGGAGACACAATTTAACCTACAGCAATGTTGATGACCAAAACTCTGTGGTAGTCATTTGTAATGATCACCACATAATTCTGTTTGTCCTCCTTCTGGACACATGGCAGGTATACTTTTAGTCCCCTTTTGGATGAATGGGAATACATGACTAATTCTAGCCTGTGAATTTTGAGCAAAAGTTATTTGTGTGGAATGAGTATATAATTGCCAGTGCAAAATTCTCAAGAGTTCTCTTTTCCTTTGTATTAAGCAACCAACATATTCCAGACAATGATTACTTGGCTGCCTGGGTTCCTGAGTAAATATTATGAGCAGAGGCTTTCTGCCCACATATGATTGCTATGTAGCATTAGTGGAAGATAAACATTGGTAGTTTTAAACCACTGAAATTTCCCAGTTATTTGGTCCTGCAGCATGACTTGGCCCATCCTGACTAGTCTTTATAGTCTATCATGACCAGTACAGACAGGTGCCAAGTAAGTGCTTAATGATATCTACAGTTTTTGAGTATCTACTATAGGAGAGAAGTTATTGAGCATTGGTTACAACAAAGATTTTTTTTTTTTAATTCTCTCTGCCCTCAAAGAACTCACAGAATAATGAGAGAGAAAAAAAGCACCTAAAAGAATCCAGTGTGGTTGATGCAGTGATAGAGGGAAGCACAGCAGAATGTCTCAGGGAAACATCATGTCTTGTGGGGGAGTAAGAGGGAAACGGGCAGTCAATAAACACTTCTAATGACATCTAATGATGGGCTGGCTAGAAGGGAGGAGAAACAAATAGCAGGAGCATATGTACCAGGTCAGGGCAGCAGCAAGCATCAAAGTGTAGATAGGAGCTGGGGTATGAGGAGACGGTTGAGAGAGGCCAATGGCAGAGCATGAAGGGCCATGTGGGTGTTTTGATTTTATCCTACAGGCAATGAGAAATCAAAAGCTCTAAAGTGATGAAGAATATAACAATTTTCAGTTTAGATAGATTGTACCAGTCATATGGCAGTTGCTTTTGTGCCCTGCACCACATCCCCTCAGCCACCTGACTTTGGTGCGGCTGGGATGATCAGCTCTGCATTTCTGCCAGCTAAATGCCCCAAGTGCACACAGCAGCATTTCTTCAATTTTCTGCCTTACAACTTTTCTAAAGCCATGGAAAGTATAGATAAGAAGGGATTCATGCCAATAGGGCAACCTCAACATATAGAAGACAGTGTTTGGAAGAGAAATGTCCCAACCTCTTTTACTTTGGAACGATCATTCAAAGGTACACATTCTACATGGTTGCTCAGATATTCCCCAGCAGAACTGAGTCCTGAAGCCCACAGTGGTAACCAACTCAGTAACCACCTCTGACTGATTTTCCTTTCCTGCCTGTCTTGCTCTCCCACATCATCATTGTAGTTTTCTGTGATCACCTCCTGATAAATACGTGCAACCAAATCCATGCCTCAGGCTCAGCTTTCTGGGAAATCCTAATTAAGGTAAATAGCAAAGTTAAGAAGAAGCCTTAAGTGGTAAAGGTTTTTAAATTTTCTTAAGGTAAAACCATGATTCTCTGACAAACATAAAATGAACACATCAACGATTTTATTTAACTTACTAATTAATGAGGGAACCAATAAGATGTTACAACTGGTTCAAAGGAGAATTCAAATTACTACACAAAAATAGCTCAATAAGGATTACTGAGAAGTCAACATTTCCTTCACCAGAGCAGAATCATTTGCATGTGTGTAGACTGGATCCATTTATATTGCTATCAGCTACAATTAAAGAGTTTTAAAAAGGTCAAAGACAATAAAAGGCAGGAAAAAAAAACTGGCAGGGTGCCAATAAGGGTACTCAGCAACTTACCTGTTTGTTTGTTTGTTTGATGCATTCCAGTCCTTCACAACTTTTCCTTACAAATGAAATAAGAAAGACCAACAGAGTAATTCTGTAGGAATTGTATATGGTCCCTGACTTACAATGGCTCAACTTAATGACTTTTTGACTTTTCATTCAGTAGAAGCTGCACATCAGATTTTGAACTTCTGTATTCTCCAGAGCTAGCAACATGCGGCATGATCCAATCTTATGATGCCAGACAGTGCAATGAGCTACAGCTCTATAGGCTGCATGATCATGGAGTAAAAACCAATACATGAACAACCACTCTGTTTTTCACTTTCAGTACAGAATACAATAAATTCAATATTCAACACTTCATCAAATAGGCTTCGTGTTAGATGATATTGCCCAACTATATATAGGCTACTGTAAGTGTCTGAGCACATTAAAAATAGGTATCTTGAGCTCTGATGTCCAGTAGGTTAGGTGTATTAACTGCATTCTTGACTTATGATATTTTCAATTTGTGATGGGTTTATCAGGAGGTAATCCCACCATAAGACCAGAAAGATTTGCAGTTCAACATGCACATGACAAGTAACAAGAATGAGTGCCTAAACACATTCTTGGGATTCTAAGGATAACCTAAAGGGATTTTGGAAGTTAGAAAAGTCTTTATCAACTAATGGGATGTGGGGAATGGAAGACGGAAGATTGAAAGATAACGCCATGTTTATGTGAGGCCATTAAATGCTCCCATTTATTGAACTGAATTGAATAAATGGAAAATTATAAGAGTAGAAAAGGTTGAAAATTGGTGGGGAAGAGAGGTAGCTGTCACTAACCAAATTTGGTATCCCCAACATTTTACTTCTCTCATCAAGGTGAGGAAGTGAGGAAGTGGGAGGAGGCAGTCTCGCTCAGTAGTTGTGAGCACAGGTCTGAAAGTCAATCAAACAATGATTGAATCACGATTTACCACTTCCTGGTTATATGTTGTGGAGAAGTAGTGTAGCCATTCTGAGATGCAGTGGCATTTTTTTTCCAAAGTTGGTGTAAGGATTAACTGAACTATTGTTTGCAAAGATCTTATCTTGCCGTTAAGCACATAGTTACCTCTTAATACATAGTAACTATTATTATTTAATCAGAATTAGAGGGTTCTGCATGTAAGCACCTAAGGTCTGGCATTGATACTATTCCAGGATTAATAAATAACATTAAACTCTCTCTGTGGATTTCCTTATCAAACAGGGGCACAGTCATAACCTCCACTTACCTTTGTCTTTGAAAGTGTTTTACTTTTCTTTAGTTAAATGAGATTTATATGAGGTTAGCATTTATTTAAAAATAGGGGAAGGACCCGTCACCAAGATGCCTAATGTGATTAATGTGAATCATTCACTGCTACTAGCTCATAAGGAGAAGCTACTAACGTCTTAAAATTTAAGCTGAAACTTTAATGTCAAGCTGATTTATTCAGTCATTCCTGATAATATTCCCCCTTCCCTCATATGTCATGGTAGTTTACAGTTTTGTATGGAAGAAGATTTGACTTGGTGAAAAGACTAAAGCACTGTGCAAAGGAAGAAATTCTTGGTGCTACATATGTCCTGGTCAAAAATGAATGCCTTTCAGGCCTAGAATTTTGCATTGTCTGTCTCATATGTGTCTTTCTGTCTTCACAGAAGTAACAAAATCTTCCAAGCTGTTGCAAGTTTGACTCATCTTTGTCCTCTTTTAAGAAGTATCAAGGATCATGACTGTAGAAAGAGTTCCTGATATTGGTAGCATGGGTGGGGATGATGATGGTGGTGGTGGCAATGCTGCTGCTAATAGTGATGCTAATTATGACAGAGGATTATGATAACATGTTTGCATATAGACACTTTCTCTTGCTCAGTGCTAGGTATTATTCTCCTTTTTCTCAGGTGTATGTGTCACCTTCTAGTATTTCATCAAGTCCTGGGTATCCTCACATGGGATGGTAAGAGGAATATGAATCTGAGGGCAAAAGAAAGGAATAAGGAAAAAGAAAAATTTCCCTCAGACTGAAAGAGGTTAGAGACTGACCTGTCTCAAGAGAAGGTGTAATTGCTCGTTACTCTGAGTGGACATGCTTGCCTCAGAGTATGTGATGGTGGGAGGCATGAGAGTAGACTTCAGGCATAGGAGCACCCATTCTCAACAAGCATCTTATGACCTGAGTATGACTCAGCAGAGCCCCGGGATGGACCAAAACTTTCCTGAAGGAGCTAGGACAATAGGCGGCCACCAACTAGCATGATAGAAGGGCTTTCCCACTGCTTTATTGCTGGGAAGATAGTAGGGCCTTTGGGTACACCTTTGGATGTGTGTGTGTGTATGTGTGAGAGAGAGAGAGAGAGAGAGACAGAGACAGAGACAGAGAAAGGTAGAACTCTATAACAAAATGAAATAGAGCTTACTTAAATAAAATAGAGGAGTGTGATATTTCTTGGATCTTGAGGTTTTGAGTAAGAGTTGAATGTCTATATAATGCTGATAATGACAATAACAAATATGAGGTGTGTTTGGTTTCAGGTGTGATTTTATCCCAGGAAAACTTTACATTCTTACAACAAACCTGAGATAGCTGCTCCATCTACAAACAGAAAACTGGGGAAGTTAAGTAGCACAAGATAGACAACCAAAGGAGTTACACAGACAGGACTAACACGCATGGATCTCTTTGACCTCAAAGCTCATTTTTAAATTATTATAGCAGAAACTTTGGCCTCTGACCTCAAAGCTGGCTTTATGGGCAGACAAACCAGACAGCTGGCATTGTGGTGGGACTTGAAAGTGAGTAAAGATGCCCTAAAGAAAAGTATTTCCCTCTGAGACTTAGTGTTTTAGGTAATAAAGCTATTCTTGGGAGAGGGGAGTGTGAAGTACTTTCTTCTCATTAGCCACAGCTCAAATAGAGATGGGCACCAGTACAAGGATAAGGATTGGGTGTTTATAACAAAATGGAGCCAGGAGCCTTGGGCTGTGAGGCTCTGGAGGATGGGGTGGGTGAGGACAGAGCCCAAGGAAGGGACCTGTTCCAGGAAACTGCAGGGGCAGACAGGCTGTGGGAGTGAGGAGTCTGAAGATGAACAGGGCATTTCTACATATAAATGGAGACGGAGAACTATGTGCCTACTTCATAGTTTTCAAAAAGCTGACTCTGCCCCATAACCACCTTGAAATTTCCTGGTGCCTCAGGCAACCTGACAGTCTGCCAAATGAAAGTTTGGAAAAGGTGACAAAATCTTGACAGAATGTGAGAGCTGGAAGGGATCTCAGGATCGTCCTGTCCAATCGTTTGCCAAGTTCTAGATAAGGAGGCTTTTTTAGCTAACCAAATCTTACCCAGAAGTCAGGTGAGCAAAAGAGACAAAAACAGCTCTTTTGGTTGACACTGAGTTGGGAGGCTAGTGGCCTGTCCATTCTTTTTTCTCCCTTTCCCTTTTCCTTCCAAAGTGTGGGACTGTTCACCCTTAAAGTCTGGAGGATGCTAGAGGGCATCATTTGAAAAACGACGGAGAGTCCTAACCTCTCATTCTTGGCCAAGCAAGAGTCTTTCAGATAAAAAGACAAGGTAGCTGGCTAGAAGACTTGACCTAACAATTCTTGATCTCCAAGTCAGTATTTTTATTTGTCTTTTTACTATGTAGATTTTCTATAAACTTACCTTTTATGTATCTCAGTAGTCCTGCAGAAACAAGTAAGCTGAGGTTACTAGTACCACGGCAAGAGCAGTAACTAACCCAGGGCCTGTTACATGCCAGGATATAAAGAATAATTTATCTACATTAGCATGACCTCACAACCAAATTAAGAGCTATGTTTTATCCCCATTTTATCGATGGGAATCTGGAGTTCAGATAATTAGACTACTTCAAGCTTGCAAAGAACATGTTTCGGGAGGCAGAAATTGAATGCAACCAGTCTAACCCCTAGAGCTCTCATTCATCCCCCAATTCTTCACTTGGATCCTCATGGAGTGTGTTTCCTTTTATGATCCTGGTTTCCCTTTCCAAAAGTTACCTGAATAGAGGACCCTGTACTCTAAAATGCAATCCCTCTTTTAAAAAAAAAAAAAATATATATATATATATATATATATACACACACCCAGGTGCCCAGGTGGGCACACACACACACACACACACACACACACACACACACACACACTTGCACATACATATCCACACATGGTGATCCTCATAACAGGTCTGTAAAAAACTCAATTGAATGGTTTCAATTTCCTTAATTGAATTCTCTGGACAAGCCCTATCAAAACAGTTCTAGAATCCCATGAAACTACAGCTTGTGGACCTGGATGGACAGTGAACAAAATCCTAGTGGGAAGCAAAGGTGAGAGAGAAGTAAAGGGAGGAAAGTCACCGCCATTGAAAACATTGCAGTTCTGAGCTTACTCCACAGGGGTGCCAAGCAAGATGAGAAACTGACCCTATATGTTCAGTGGGAAAATCAAAAAGTAGGCCAAGTGCACATTAGTTAATATTAAAGTGAGAGTCTCTGGAATTGTTTCTGCAAATCCCTCACTCACTGGTCTAATTAGGGAAAATGGAGGATCCCAATGTATCAGTAATTTCACACCAGTGGAAAGCACTGGAGTTACATAAATGTTTGCCTCAATAATCCAGGCTCAGGGTTATGCCTGCCTCTGAATACTTTGCGAAGAAGGAGGGGACATGATCGAATGCCTGAGGCTAGTGAAGTTGCTCCCAAAATAAGAAAATAAAAGCCAGGCACTGGGCATGGGTCACTCTCAGCATGATATAAAAAAAAATATGAGTCCCACAAATTCTTTTTTGCAGCTACCACCTAACAAGCTGCTTCTCTGCCACTCAGAACCCACCCTTGTGTCGAGCAAGGACAGGGGTGTGGAGCACTGATCATCTATCATTTCTGGCTAGGCAGCTCTGAGATGGAGGAAATAAATTGCCCCTTCTGTCTCTTTTTCCTCTTGTTTATATTTAACTGTCTTAAAATACCACCGGAAGATGCAATAAAAGATTACAGAAAACACATCACTCACCATCCGATATTTTTTTGCCCCAGCTTTGTACAACACTAATGGACATTTGCACAGCTCTGTGCAGTTGGCACAACTCTCTCAGCAGCATCAATTAATTACTTTATCATATGAACACTGCTGGGAACCAGGCAGGGCTTTTAAGCTAAAAATGTAGAAACTAACTCTCAGACAAGCTGAGCAACTTTCCCAAGATCACACAGCTGATGAGCTGTGAAGCCCACAGCTCTTCTACTTGCAAATGTGGCTGTATTTCCCTTCCCACTCTGATTTGTCTCCTTTGTTACCAAAATAGGAGTTTTGTCTGTCTTCCTGTTAATTGTGTCTCTCCTCAGGAATATTTATTTTCCAGCCAATGATAATGTGGCACACTTTTTTTTCAATCCTTACTGAGTGATTTTCCAATAATTTTTAAATACTCATCAGTAAAACATTTCTACAAGGTTATTAAGTCCTTCACAAGCTTGTTAGAGGGCCACTTTACCGGCAGCCAAAAAAATGCATTAATACATTCTTGTGTGTGAAGTAGGTTAAAAATAATATGTATACCCGAGATAATGGAAACATGTTGACATTATTAAGGTTATAACACATTTGAAGTTACCTTAATTGTAATATTGAGCAAATTAAAGATTATCAAGTACAGTGTCCCTGAACATCCTGGAGCTGCATCTTTCCCCATTTGACTAATTGCCGTGACACTTGAGATCTCAGTGTGATGTTTCCCTCCACACAAGTGCACAAGTGGAGGCCACCGCACCTCTTTAAATAAACAGGCAGATGTGCTTAAATAATAAATTAATTTATCGAGAGAAGTCAGAGTTTCAGTCTCGATCCTTTGGCTCTGCCACAAACATCCTCCACTGGCTGAACAAAAGGGAGGTAAGTTGCAATTTTTACTCTAGTAAACTTAGGTGGAAAGGAGAGATTCTTCTTACTATTTTACCTGTAAGTGAGCTCAGGAGAGGGCGATACCCTTTATATCACTACAATGGGCTGGGATCCGCAAACCTTCCATCTCTGATAGCAAATACTTTAGGCTTTCTGGGCTGGATGATCTCTGTTGCAGCTACTCAACTTTACTAGGGGGTTGAGAAAGCCAAAGACAATAATAGATAAACAAGCTGACGTGGCCATGTGTAGATTAAGCTTTATTTTCAAAAACAGGCAGTTGCTGGATTTAGCTGACGTGAGTGCTGTCTCTTGGCTCCCAGTGAGGTAGTGGGTGGAGCACTTGCCTGGGCGTCAGGAGAGAGAGACTCCTGTCTCTGAAGCAACCATGCGGGGGTGACCTCAGACAATTTCCTCATGGTCCTAAGCTTCCACCTTCTCCAAGGTCATTTCTATCTCTGCCAATCTGAGACTGAAACAACTTCTTGCTGCTCCCCCTCCTCTCCTCCTCCTTCTCCCCTCCTCCTCCCCCTCCCCCTCCCCTCCTCCTCTCCTCCTCCTCCTCCTCCTCCTCCTCCTCCTCCTCCTCCTTCTTCTTCTTCTTCTTCTTCTTCTTCTTCTTCTTCTTTTACTGAAACTTATTATTGAAGAGTAGTTAGGACCCAGGAGATGGTCTAAACCCAAGATGACAGGTTGAATTGGTTGCAGGTCCTGTCTTGGTTTGAGCTGTCTCTACCAACAGATGCCAAGACAGGGATTTGGGTGCAAGTGACTTATTTTGGAGATGATCCCATGAAGCATGGGAAAGTGTGGGAAAGTGAGTCAGGAAAGCAGAGACAGTTCATAAAGTTTGGTAATGAGTTGGGTCACCACGGTGGGCAATGAGTACTCAGTCCTACTGGGAATTCTATGACAGACTACCTGGCAGCACCTCGTAAGTGTCTCATGAGATGGCAAGGAAGCTGAGC
Source organism: Nyctereutes procyonoides (assembly GCF_905146905.1). Classification (NCBI taxonomy): domain Eukaryota; kingdom Metazoa; phylum Chordata; class Mammalia; order Carnivora; family Canidae; genus Nyctereutes; species Nyctereutes procyonoides. Next base: position 24,633,586 of record NW_026575042.1, on the reverse strand, counting down.
CTTTATTCAACAACTCCCATCCCTCATTCATAGTGGTTGGGGTGTGAGTAACTCTGGCACCTCTGGCCTGGTCCACAGGTGCACCAAGCGCGCTCCAGTGGGAAGAGAACAGCTTCAGACAGAAAGATAGAGGGCGCCATCTGAACGACCTGAGGACAACCTTTGGGGCAGGCCAAGAGATTCAGGGTGGAATTTTGATGGCATCTGCTCCATATAGGTCCCACACAGGAAACATGAATGAGTGGAACAGGCTTGTGAAGGAAATAATGGGGTGCAGTAGGGATTATGCCGAATTGGAGAGCCTATGTCCAGCCGAAAGGGATTATTGATTTAAGCAGATTGTATTTGTCTTCAGGAAAAAACAGACCCAATGGGATATATGGCTATATACAAGTGATTTATTATAGGAATTGGCTTATACAATTATGGAGTTCAGAAAGTCCTACAATCTGCTATGTGCTGGAGAACCAGGAAACCTGGTGGTATCATTCAGTCCCAATCCCAAAACCTGAGAACCAGCTAGCTGATAATGTAAGTCCCAGGCTGAAGCCAAAGGCTTGAGTACCAATGGGCAGGGGAGCTTGGACGTCTCAAATAGAGAGAGCAAATTCACCCTTCCTGTGCCTTTTTGTTCTATTCAGGCCCTCAACACAGGGGAAGATACCCACCCACATTAGTGAGGGTAATCTTCTTTATCTAGTCAACCGATTCAAATGCTAATCTTTTCTGGAAACACCCTCCCAGACACATCCAGAAATAATATATTACCAGCTATCTGGGCATCCCTTAGCCCAGTCACGTTGACACATAAAATTAACCATCACACAGATGTTTCAATTTTTCACCAGTAGTCAGAAATCCAGATTTTTATGTAAAATGTTTCTTATTTTTAAATCTTAGCAACTAATTCAAAATTTTAAGCACACAGTGCTGGCTAAAGAAAATAAAAAGTCAAGCCTAGCAGGACTACAACGATAAGAAGAGGAAGAAGAAAAGAAGACCCTTCTTGGAGCCCCTGGATGGCAGAGTTGGTTAAGCGTCCAACTCTTGGTTTCAGCTCAGGTCTTGATGTCAGGGTCTTAAGATGGAACCGCTCATTGAGCTCCATACTCAGCAAGGAGTCTGACTGAGATTCTCTCTCCCTCTTTCTCTGCCCCTTCCCCCCACACTCTCTTTCTCTCTCTCTCTCTCTAAAATAAATCTTAAAAAAAAAAAAGGAAAGAAAAAGAAGACATTTCTTACATCAATATAAAGCAAAGGATCACACCTGCAAAGTGAATTAATGAAATATATATTCAGCTATGTCAGAGCCACTTCTTTCTCTGCACTTTATCTGCAAACATTTTTCTTACTTATTTGGATTACTGGTCTCAACCTTCATCGACTCACTTACTAAAGCCAGAAGAGAAATATTTTAGATTTTTTTCCTAATCCTCTTGTAATTGCCAAGTGTTTTTTAATTTTTTTTCTGGATGCCCTTGAATTCTTTTCTATCATTTCTATTCCCTATGCCTCTGTTGCCCTCATTCAGGACCTCATTCTCTGTCTTTTCTATTTTATGACCTTTCCACTTTTACAACTAATAAAGACTATGAGCGGATAACCCTGCAACTAATAGTGTTGTCTTCAACCGGTGTTTCAGACTGCATGTACGTTACTCTCTCTGAAACACTGAGCTGATCATATGGCTTCCCAATTTAAAACCCAAAGGAGAATCTCCAGAATCTAGTTATTAGCAAACGTATCAATTCTTGGCATGATTGTAATGTGCATCATTATATATGATTTGACTTGCTGTCCCTGTACCACTGTGCAGGGCCAGATCAAGCTACTTGCTGTGCTTCATGACTTTTTGCCCACTGGTCTACAATCTCTTTCTGACTGTAGGCAGAACCCCTTTATCCTCACTCCATCCACAAATACATGAACACATTGCCTCCATCTCCAAGGAGCAAAGAGCTACCTGGGGTTTTTTTTTTTTTTGATACTAGAGAAGGGAAGGACCAATCATCCATGTAGCATATGAAGAAATATGATGGCTGCCTTCCAGCCCCCACCCCCCATAGGTTTGGGAATAGAATGACAAGCTAGATTCAAAGGAATAAAGTTTTCTGGATGCTTATAAATGTCAGGCAACTTTTCCACATTCTTCTATCAGTCTCCAAACCCCTCCTAATTTAGCCCACTCTTATCACCATGGCAATCTGTTTTTTATAATTAACAAATAGAACAGAGACACCCTTGAATGGGGTGTCTTTGGGGAACCCAGAGTGGTTGGTTATTTCTTGAAGCTTGGGAGATCTTTCTATTTGCAATGTACACACCTGCCAATTAGTTCTGTAACAGTCCCCAGATGCATCCAGGTGCTCAGACATTGAGGCACCATGTGTATCACTTAAATCTATGCATGTCCTCCCCCATGTCCAGGATCCACACATCAAATTAAGAGGAGCATTACGGTTACATAAATCTGACATAATAAATGTGGACAGTGGGAAAGATTTCTCTATCTGACTATATTCTAATCACAAAGGAGACTACTCAAGCAAACCAAGGCAAAGGAAATGTGGAAAGCTACTAGATATTTAAATACTAACTGTAAAGTTGTAAGAGAACTGTGATCCATTATAAAGGAACCCAAAAATTCAGAATCTAATCTGAACAGATGAGGCAGTTTGAGAACATCTATGACTATAACCAAAAAGAAAAGAGGGGAGGGGCAAGGGCAGAATGTAAAAGAGATTGTAAAAGTGTCAAATCTGCAAACAAAGGGACAAGGAGGAGGCATGTCAAAGAGGGCCTAAAATCCTTTGTCCCTGAAGTTGGGATCAACTAAGTTCCCCTACTTCCATTTCTTTGTCCCCTTCATAAAAGGACCAGCACTATCCCATGTCCTAGAATGCTCCCTGTCACTCTCCATGTGTGTTGGTATTCCAAACCTACCTCTGGTGTCAGCTCTGCAAAGGCTTCTCCAGTATCTCCAGAGTTTGCTTTATTCTTCATTACTCCCTCTTGGCTTTGCTGAGAACTTTATGATACTCACTATACTACTGTTGTTTGTACATTTATCTTTCCACCAGGTTTTGAGTCTTTCTGGAGGAAGGACTGAACTTTTTTTCATCTATGAGTTTCCAGTCTTTCAAATAACTTACCTTCAATACAAGTCTGTGGAATAAGGGATTAAACAAGTCTGTAAGTGAAAGGTTAGCAGTCCTCAGGGCTGAATTACCCAGTAAGAAATCAAGCAAATGTTTAGGATACCAGCAAAACAGAGGCATCAAAAAATTAGAGAAATACTTGAAAGATTTTATTTTATGATCTTATTAAAAAGTACCATGGGAGAAATCTCAACGTTATTGGATTTCCTTACTCTTGTTTTACAGTTCAGAATTGCTTTTATATTATTTTGAATTACATAGGGAAGGCTATCATCTTTTTAAAGCTCAGGGTCTTAAAAAAGTCTGAATTCTTCCCTGAGTCTCCTTTTTTTCTGTGTCTTTCAACATTTTAACTTATACATGAGCCACGAAGCAACTTACTATATAATAAGCTTATATAGTTAAGTGCTAGAAGTTAAAGAAAAAAATTGTTCACTACTTTCATTTAAATTTGCTTCGATATTGTACTTCAGCTTATATTTTACTCCTGTCCAATATTTCTAAGACCCTCAAACTTTTTCTTCAAGAATACCAAAGCTCCAAGATCCTAACTCTAACATCTTGCCTTGTAAAGCATCCAGCCTTAACCAGAAAGAGATTACACGTTTGTGAACGTATTTGATGGTGATCACAACTTTCCCCCAAATGTAGGAATACATTTGTCATAATATAAGCACTTGAGAACTCATTTTGGCTCTCCGAAATATTTATTGCAACAAACTCAAACTTGTCCAAATTTTTTTGCTTTTAATTTTGCTCCCCAAGAAGCATAACTATCTGTTATTACTGCTGAGGAGAAAGAATATGATGCAGAGATATCAATGGGAAGGACTATTTTCTTTAGGTGCCTCAAGCAATGAAAGGCAGATACAAGATAATAATCTAGGACCACAATGCTTTTCGGCATGCACGTGAAGAATGCTAACTTTTTTTGTCAACTTCAGTTGATTAATGGACCAACCCTTTTTGGTTGACAGAGGTTCTTAAAAATGTGCAGGTGTTTCCAGGGGAAATTGTTTTGTTGTGGTGACGGAAAGAGGTAGTTCAGAGAAAGTTTTCTGATCACTAACAATGTGCCCAAAGGCACATGCAAGGAGACAGTACCCAAACCTATTCGTTCTTCACGTTAAAGAGAATTACCCAGGAAAGGAATTCCCTTCCTAATGGATTGCTTGCATTCTGGGAGTCATGTGGGTTTCCTGAGCTGCTATATCCATTTGCTCAGACCCAGCTGGTTCATCTCTCAGACCTAAAGATCAGGGAGCAGAGAGTATGCATGCTCAAGCTATCCAAGATTGGGGACAATGAGGACAATCATAGTTTAATGCTTTTTAAAACTTCCAATACTGGTTTAATGGAATATGTGCACAGTAATGTGGAAAGAACAGTAGAAGAGTAGAATGCGATTCACTTTGCATATGGTAAAAGCTGGTAGTTTCTTTAGGATAGCTGTCTTTCAATTCCTATAGTCATCAGATTTGTTGATCTGAAGACACAGATAAAGAAAATGTAAATCCAACTTTGGCAGATTTTTTTTTTAATTGGATGGGTAGGTTAGATGATAGACTGATTATTTTACTTAATCTGGTCCCCTAATACGCAGGAGAAGCTGAAAGTGGGACAATACGCTGGCAGTGGTCATGGAAGAAAGGGGAAGGATGAAACATCTTTATATGTCTGATATGTTTTAAATATTCCTTCTTCTACTCTCCTAACCCTGCAGTAAAATTCACCCCTATTTTACTAATGGAGAATTGATATGGAAAGAGGTTAAATAATTTGACCAAAAATCCATAGTTACCTGCCAAGAGAGAATTCAGATCTAAAGATAAATGACTCTTTTCTCTGTTTCACTACTCCTCCCTTAAACCCAAGGGTGCTAGCCTGTGCTTATGACATTTAACTGAAACAGAACAAACAAAAACAAGCATTCAGCTTGTTATCTGGGCTAGTGTGACTAATGCTGCAATGAACATGGGAGTGTAGATATCTTGAGACCCTGCCTTCATTTTCCTTGGATAGATACCCAAAAGGGGGACTGCTGCATCATATAATATTCTTATTTTTAATTTTGTTGAGGAACCTCCATACTGTTTCCACATAATGGATGTTTTTATAATCCCACTCATAGTACACAAGGTTTCCCTTTTTCTTTACCAACACTTGTTATCTTTTCCCTTTTTAATAAATGAGGTGTGAGGAGATATCTCATTGTGTTTTTGATTTGCATTTCCCTGATGATTAGCAGTGATTAGCATCTTTTCAAACCCTATATCAATGGCCATATCTCAGCTGTCTGTAGGTATTCTTTGCAAAATGTCTAGTTCCTTTGCCCATTTTTAATTGAGTTGTTTTTTGTTAGAGAGTTGCAGGAGTTCCTTATATATTTTGGATATTAACCTTATCAGATATGTGGCTTGAAAATATTTTCTCACATTGTATCAGTTAATTTCTCATTTTGTTGGTTCTTTTGCTGTGCAGAAGCTTTTATTTTGATGCAGTCTCATCATTGCTTGTATTTTGATGTCGCATACAAAAAAATGTTGCCAAGACCAATACCATGGAGCTTTTTCCCTATATTTTCTTCTGGTCTGTGATTTCAGGTCTCACATTTAATCTTTAATCCATTTCAAGTGAATTTTATGAGTGGTGTAAATAAGAGTCTAGTTTCATTCTTTTGCATGTGAATATACAGTTTTCTCAACACCATTATCAAGATTATTTTTCCCAATGAGTATTCTTGGCTCCTTTGTCAAATATTAGTTGACTGGGTATGCATGGGTTTATTTCGGAGCTCCCAATCCTCTGCCATTCATCTATTTTATGCCAGTACCATATGGTTTGATCACTTCAGCTTTGTAATGTAGTTTGAAATCAGGAAGTGTGATGCCACCAGCTTTGTTTTTCTCAGGATTGCTTTGGCTATTTGGGGTCTTTTATGGTTTCATACAAATTTTAGGATTGTTTTTTCTATTTCTATAAAATATACCATTGGAGTCTTCATAAGAATTATAATGAATCTATATAGATAGTTTTGGATCTCTATGTTGGATAGGACCAACATTTTAATAATATTAATTATTCTAACCCATGAGCAAAGGGATATCTTTCTATTTATTTGTATCTTCTTCAACTTCTTTCATCAATGTCTCATGATTTTTTTTTGGTTTACAGATCTTTCACTTCCTTGGTTAAATTTGTTCCTGAGTATTTTATTGTTTTTGATGCTATTGTCAATGTCATTGTTTTATTAATTTTGTTTTCTGATTGTTCATTATTACTGTTTACAAATGCAATTGATTTACGTTGATTTCATATCCTCCAACTTTATTGAATTCATTTATGAATTCTAACAGTTTTTTGGTGATCTTTAAGATTTTTTATCTCTAAGAATATGTCATCTGCAAAGACAATTGACATGTTCTCTTCCAATTTGGATGTTTTCCGTGCTTTTTCTTTCCTAACTGTAACAAGGGCTTCCCTTACTGGATTAAATAGGAGCAAAGAGTGGGCACTCTTATTTTGTTCCTGATCTTAGAGGAAAAGCTTTCAACCTTTACCACTGAGTGCACTGTTAGCTATGGGTTTGTCTTATACGGCTTTTTTTTTTTTTTTTGGCTTTTTATTATGTTGAGGTACCCACCTTCTATACCGAATATGTTGAGAGTTTTTATCATGAATGGATGTTGAATTTTCTCTTTTTTCTGAATGTTCTGAGATGATCATATAATTTTAATCTTTCATTTTATTAATATGATATAATGAAAAAGATGGTATATTGAACCATCTTTGCATCCCAGAGATGAATCCCACATGGTGTTGAAGCATGATTATTTTATTTTATTTAAAGATTTATTTATTTATTTTAGAGAGAAAGAGAATGAACACAAGTAGGGAGAAGGCACAGAGGGAGAGGAAGAGAGAATCCTCAAGCAGACTCCTGATGAGCACAAAGCCTGCTGCAGGGCTCAGTCCCAGGACCCCTGAGATGATGACTTGAGCTGAAATCAAGTCAACTGCTTAATCACCTGAGCCACACAAGTGCTCTGAGCATGATCTTTTTAATGTGCTGTTAAATCAGGTTTGCTAGTATTTTGTTGAGAAGTTTTACATCTATATTCATCAGAAATATTGGCCTATACTTTTCTTGTAGCATCCTTATCTGACTTTGGTATTAGGGGAATGCTAGCCTCATATAATGAGTTTGGGAGTATCTCTCCTTTACAATTATTTAGAAGAGTTTAAGGAGGATTGATAGTAATTCTTTTTAAATATTTGGTAGAATTCATCAGTGAAACCATTTGGTCTCAGATTTTTCTTTGTTGGGTGGTTTTAGAGAGGAGTTGGGTGGGGCTGCAAATTTGGTTTCCTGCCCAGGTGGAGCCAAGTCAATCGTGCTCTACAATCATATGGTCCCTTGACTGAGGACCCAAATTAGGCAGAACTGCTAGTTGAGTTCCTTGGCCAGATGAGGCCACCTGCTCAGCTCTTCAGATGCCCAGAGCTGTTGGCTGGCATCTGTTTGGGTTCTGCTCCTGGCAAGAATGTCATCCACCAAGATCTGAGTGCTAACTGCTATAATCCCTGCACCTCTTCTCCATCCCTATCTGATCTCCAGTGGTAGAGTCTTTCAGTGTCCCTCAGTGATCTCTGTCATGTGAGACACAAATGGACCTCTAGGAAAGTGTTTCCAAATGCTGGGTGAACTGGATGTCCATCTTGGATTCTCTTTTTGCCCACTGAAGAAATCAAAAGCCCAGAGGGCCCTCTAGATAAAATGCCATGTTGGCTTGGGGGAAGGGTCATGCTGTCAGAGTGTAGCCACTCCTATAAATCTTCTAATGCAGTCCTTCTCTGTTCATGTGGTCTGGGGTAGGTGCTTCAGCCTCACCACTGGATTTTGGGATTTTCACAATGGTGTCTTGTCTATGGAGAGTTCCTAGTCTGTCTTCTCATGAGGGGGACTGAGGTCAGGAATGACCTATGTCACCATCTTAGTGATGTCACTCTGTCAATATTCTCTGCAGTTAGGATGGCCCAGGGGCCTCACCAACAACTCATTTTTTAGAATAAGGTTGACAATCCATCATATCTTCTCCAAAAAAAATTCAAGTTTCCATCCTGACATGTTTGGCAGGCAGGACAATTTCGCATGCCCGTAATAACAATGAGTTATTCAAGGTCACATAGCTAGTAAGTGGCAAAGCCAAAGGCTCAAACTGAGAGGTCTGGCTTATTCTAAAGACCATGCTCCTAACATATTTTGCCATATTGATAATGAACCTGATACTGACCACTTATAAGACACCACATACATATGTATACCATATTCACATATATGTGCATGCACACACACACACTTTTCCCTCTGAAAAACATCCAAAAACAGTATACTTTTCTTTTTTTTCCAACTTTCCTGAGAATATCTCTAGATCTGTGCTATCCAATATAGTAACTATAAGCCACATGTGGTTATTAGATTTAAAATAATTAAAATTAAATAAAATTTCAAATATACTTCCTCAGTCACACTAACCATATTTCAAGTGCTCACTAGCCACAAGTGGCTAGTGGCTACTGTGTTGGACTGCACAGATATAGAACATTCCCAATACTGCAGAAAGTTATATTGGACAGTGCTGCTTTAATCTTTTCATCTGATATTTTATAAAGAGAACTGGTAGTAAGAGGTCATGTAATATATTCCCATTAGATGCCATCTTTTAAATACAGCACCTTTTCCCGTAAGTATGTACCTGATTTAGCTGCGAAAAATTTTTTATTCATTTACACACATATCCATTTCATATTTTTCTTGAGTGTTTACTATTTGTTTGGCCCTGTGGAGGATAAATAGAATATCAATACAGTCCCTTTCCTATGAGGAGCTCATAGGAAATGCTGAAAACAAACATTTAAAAAGATGTAATTTCTGGGGGCTTCTGGGTGACAAAGTTGGTTGAGTGTCTGACTTGTGGTTTCAGCTCAGGTCATGATCTCACAGTCCTGAGATCAGGCCCCATGTCATGCTCCACACTTAGCAGAGTTTACTTGAGATTCTCTCTCCCTCTCCCTCTACCCCTCCCTCTCATGCTCTCTCTAAAAATAAATAAATCTTTTTAAAAATGTAATTTCTGTATAATCTGGAACATGTTGTAATGGAAGTGAGTACTATAGGAGCAGGGCAAGAGAGAAACTGGTCAGTGATCCCATCACCCATGATGGAGTCCCTAGCCCTAGCCCTCTGTTCTTTGAACAGTCCAATAGAACTTCCCCTCAACAAATAACTTGATGGGAATTGCACAAATTTCTCTTGCCAGCCCATCATGTAGCTGTTGTCCTCAGAGCTGATTCTCTTTCTTTTCATTGCTGCAGAAATGCACCCCACCGCTGCATAAAACACCAGCGAGCTCTAGCCCAACAGCAGGTGGGCATTGCCTCTTTTTCCTATCCCTCCTTTACAACATAAGATATTGTCTTAAAATCACCCTTGAGATGCAGGAAACCAAATACAAACAGACTTAGATCAGGCAGGCTTCCCACTTGTCCCCAATAAATCATTTGAAATTAAGAGCACTTCCATTTGGAGCCAAGCAACATGGGAATGCTAGAGGGCAAATGCCAGGCTACATGGGGGGATGTAAGAGCTGGCCCACGGGCAAGGCTGAAGCTCCACACCGCTCTGCATTAAGATGCCACTTTTATTATAAAGGAGAGTGAGCAATCTTTATCTAGAGTCTGTGTGTGTTGGATTGAGGCTTTAAATAAATAATTCCTAGCTCAGTGTTTTAGTTTCCCTTGTCTAGTTAGAGTTGCAAAGGGAAAAATAAAATGGCAAAGTTGTACCATGGATTACCCCAAGGAATGATCTTAATATTTGACTTGCAAACGCTGATTAATACTGCATAGGTAATGCTATTTATGGAAGGCAGGGATAGCGATCCACATGTTGTTTGGGGAAAGTCAAAGTCAGTTACACATAAAAGGAATCTGAGGAGTGCCTCCTTGGGATCAAAGAGTCACAGTGGATATTTGGAAGATTCTGGAATTCCTTTGAGAAAGGAGTCATGAGCAGCAAGGAGAAGGGAATCATCTCATTGTTTTGGGAGGGTTTTCAGGTGGGAGTATTTCCTCCAACGGATCACAGAGTCTGCTTCACATTTTAGTTGCCACCAATTCTAAAGCTCATTTGCATATAAAGCATCTGGAATAAGCAAAACTAATTTGAATCTTCTTTTATAAAATGTTAGCAGGATTAAAGGATCAGGTAGCTGGTTCCCTTACAAGATTCACTGGAGGGAAGTCAGACAGAGAAAGAGATAAAATCATTAGGCCAGTCCCACACTGGCAACTGTTCCTGTGTAAACTCAGTCTCTAAAAATGGTGTATTGGTTTGGCAGCTGCCTTTCTTCCCCTCCAGACTTTACAGTGATCTACAGCACAGAACTCTTTAGCTGTAGATACACCTGTGATGCTCTTATCTTCTCCAAATTTCTTAGGTCCTCTGATCTTCAGCCTCACCACAGGCCCGTGGGGGCCCCCAGAGGGTGTCCTACTTTAAACACCTGGGCAGGTCACTGCTGCTGTTTCCATCAGGGATCTATTTCCTGGTTGCTTCTTCCCCAACCTGTCTTTACAGTGAAGACACATCCAGCAAAAACAGTGGCACCATTCAGATATCTAAAAGAAAAGTCACTTTTAAGTTCATCTTTTAAAATTCATAACAAAACAGATTTACAGCTGGCAGTAATCTTAAGACCTTGCAATTAATTCTTACTCCTTTATTTAACAGAAAAGGAAACTGAAACTCAGAGAGGCAGAAGCTTCTACGAGGTCCTGTAACTAGTTAATGATGAGTCAGGTTTAGAATTCAAGACCTCTTATTTCTAGTTCAGAGCTCTGTCCCTCATACTGCCATTTGATACCATGTTACTTACCAAGTAGTTACTGAGCAACACCTATAAGAAGGGCTTTCATCCCTGCTCTGGGAAAATACAAAGATCAATCCAGAACCCTGTCTTCAAGGGTTTAGAGTTGAAGAGAATGATAAAATTATTGATACAGATAAAAGTCAAAGATGTGGCCTAAGAAAGGGAGATACAAATACCACTGTGGTTCAGAAGAAGGACAAAAATGGATAGAGTTCTGAGGGTCTAAAGAATTTGAAAAAATCAGAGTAAGCCTTTCATTATCCTAGTAAGTGAGTTTTGATATTATTTCAACCCATAAGAAAGGTCTTCCACCTTTTGAATTAATCCTCTGGCCCACATTAGCGAGGAAAAAAGGTTCCTTTTAACAAGGCTGTGGTTTGCAAATGTACCTAGGAATGAGGAGTAATCCAGGTACAATGAGTGATGCCTGCCTTTCCTTCTTATCTCCTTCCTTTTATGGTCATGTGCTTCATGGATCTTCATGGTCATTTCTCTAGAACTGTTAAAGAAGTGAAGCATCTTAGGGAAGAGCTCTTCTATTTTTTTTTTTGCTGGGCCTTTTAATATGAATGAGTACTAGGCTTTGTTAAATGATTTTTTTCTGCCTCTATTGAAATCATCGATCAAATGGTTTTTCTTTCCTTTTTTTTTTTATTTGTTAATATGGTGAATTACATGGATTGATTTTTGAATGTTAAACCAACTGTGAATAGGTTCTTCACAGTCTTTTTGCATTCTATTTACTACCTCGCCCCCTCCCTCTCTATCTTCCCTCCTCCTTCCCCCTTTCTCCCTCCATTTTTCCCTCCTTTCTGTCTCTCCTTCCTTCCTCTTTCCCTCCTCCTCCTGTGTTTTTTTTCACACTGTTTCTCATGCCATTTGTTTTCATCTTTTTCTTGTTCAACATGGGAAGTTTTCCCAAGATCGCATTGGCTTATACATTATGGCTACATTTCCCTTAGCACACTATATTATCTGAAGTCTGTTTTTTTTTGCCTTCAAATTATAGTTCAAGGACTGTGCATTATGTCTTTTCCTCTTCTGTGTACCTCTAGAGAAAGAGAGAGAGGGGGAGAGGGAGAGAGTGTGGGAGAGAGAGAGAAAGAAAGAAAGAGAACATATTGGTAAGGAAACTATGTCTCACCTGGGCTGTTTCTTCCTTTTATAGAATGACCTGGACTCTGCTTTCTCTCCTAAAACATTGTTAAATATTTGGTACTAACTTTCACCTCCCTACCCAGAAATGTATCCTTTTTTAAGGAGAGAGAGCAGTAAGCTTTGACTCTCTCATCTCAGCCTGAAGGCTTTAAACTGATGAATCAGACAGCTTTTGACAGAATTGACAGAAGGATGGAAGAAAAAGCTTTTTTTTTTTTTTTTTTTTTTTAAGAAAAAGCTTCTATGCACAGGTCTTTCTCTTCATAGTCTTGATTCACCTACTTAATGCGCTTTTCTTCGAATCAAGGTGATTGTGAGTTTAAAGGGCAAATATTTGGGAGAATTTTCATTTTCTTTAATTCATCATTTTCCATGAATAGTGTTTATGAAATTGTGAGATTGAGGGTTGGAAAGCAGAAGATTCAAGGTATGTCAGACAAGATCATACTACAAACTTCTCTTTCTTGGCTGCCATGTTTTGGTGTTTAGGGCCATGAGGTTACCCTCCTTTCTTTTTGGAGATTTGGTAGTCTTTTGCTTGTTTGTTTTATCTTTTTTAAGATTTTATTTATTTGTTCATGAAAGACACAGAGAGAAGCAGCGATATAGGCAGAAGGAAAGATAGGCTTCCTGTAGGGAGCCTGATGCAACACTCGATTCCAGGACCCCAGGATCACACCCTGAGCCAAAGGCAGATGCTCAACCACTGAGCCACAAAGGTGCCCCACTTGTTTGTTTTAACAAAATTTTAAAAGATTCCATTATATATTTGGAGAGGTTTATTTATTTGAGAGAGAGAGAGAGAGAGAGAGAGAAAGAAAGAAAGAGAGAGACTGAGAGCACAGGGTGGAGGGTCCAAAGGGGAGGGAGATAGAGAAACTCAAGCAGACTCCACACTGAGAACAGAGCCCCATGCAGGGCTCTATCTCACAATCCCAAGATCACAACCTAAGCTGAAACCAAAAGTCTGATGCTTAACCAACTGTGCCACCCAGACACCCCAACATATGCATTTTTTACAGGTTCCTACATTAAACAATTCAAAGTATCACATGCGTAATGAATGTACAGGAGAGTCTATAACAAAAAACTAGGTTCTTCTATTCCACAGTCCAACAAAGATTTTAGCAATTTCTAAGTTTGTTTATTTCCTTCATAATGTCAAAGAATTGGATTTTACTGAACTTTTTGATTTGTTAAATTTAGATATTTATTCATTCTCCACTTCAAATTAGCCACCGAAAAGGAAATGCCCCTAATGTCAAAGTCTATTGGTATCTAGTCTTAGACTGGGTTCCTTCAAAAAAAATTTGAGAAAGAGATTTATACTCAGGAAATTTGGGGGGACATGTTCTTCAAAATAATACCAGTGAGAGTGTGAGTCGAACTGGATGGGGCAGAGGGAGAAACTGAACTGCGAATCAGAACCCCAATTCTGAATCTGGAATGGTCCTGTGGAGCTTTCCTGGAATAAAGAAAGCACGAGGGTCAGACATAGACTTGACTGCCTTTGAAGAGAGGGCTTACCTTTGCTTAAACTCTCCGCATCGCTGGGGAAATGAGTGCCTTGTTCTGGAAGAGGGGTCCAGGTGGTACACTCAGCATCCACTATATTGTTTTTGTTTTAATTCCATGTAGTCATATTTGGACCAAGCATTTTTTACACGTATTTTATTTTCTTGTCGTTTCTAATTGACTTAACTTTTCTTTATGATAAAAGAAACGTAAGCATTTACTTTACCACAGTAGCATACAATGCAGTCTTAAATGAGCAAGTACATTTCTGCTTAAAAGCTACTCCTTATAAATAGAAACGGTGACATTACTGAAATCTAGCTTTAAGTATCACTTCTTTCCTGAGCCCATTTTCATGAGAGCCACTGATGGCTCAGTGTGAGGAATAATGAGGTTGTCTATCCCAAACTGACTCTTATCAATACATTTCTTATCCAGAGAAGGAACACTAAGTTCATACCATCATATATAATTCACTTTTTAAATTCTTAAGCATGGATTTTTTTTTAATTATGTATTTATTCATGAGACACACAGAGAGAGGCCGAGACATAAGCAGAGGGAGAAGCATGCTCCTAGCGGAGAGCCTGATCCAGGACTTGATTCTGGGATCATGACCTGAGCTGAAGACAGACACTCAACCACTGAGCCACCCAGGCACCCCTAAACAGGTTTGTTTTAAAATGATTCAGGCATCACAAAATCCTTGCAAGGCACATCAGGAAGGTGATTAGTCTTACGTTACAGATGAAGAAAATGAAAATGTGAAGAATAAGAGGTTCGAATTTAAATAAACAATTTCAGCACAAGCCAAAATGACTAAAAGCAAAACTGGCCTCTTGAAACCTTGTCAATCTCCAACCCCATCTAGGACCCCAGTACATCTTAATACCTTAACCAACATCCATTGAGCACCTAGGATCTGGCAGTTCCCACTATGTGCTTTTGCTTCCCTTCTTTTGGGATTTTGAGTGCAGTTAAATAAAAAGGCCCAAATGCCCTACTACTGAAAAGGGTCAATAGTTGTAAGATTCAATTTGTATGTGTTTAGCAGAAATAATTGGGAAAGACCAAGGCATTCCAAATGAATGTGCCACTGTATAATTATTTCTATTTCTAGATTAGCCAAACAGCTAATTCCTAAAAAAATTTTTTGTAGTATTGTTCAATTTGCCTGGACTTCTTTATCTCCTGACCTTACCTGCTTGTTTTCAGCTTTTTAAGAACATTGTCTTCTCCCCTGCAAAGTACTCTCACAGTGAATCTTGAAGAGTAAAGGACAAATTGGAAGAAAATATACATGAGCTACTTACCTATATATCTCGATCTTTATCTTGGAAAAACATCTGGCTGAATATACATCGCACCAATTGCATTTGTTCTCTTGTGAGCCTGGAATTATGGGGCATTTCCATTTTCTATCTTGTATTTGCTGTATGCTCATTTTGTGTGCATATTTTCTTGCTGTATGATTACTGAGATGTTTTCATTAGTTTCCAACTGTGAAGGCAAATTATTGGGTAGGCATGTTTACGGTTGTACTTTGTTAGATGAGTGTAAGAAATAAACAGTGACTGCCTTTCATTATTAAAGGAAACACAAAAGCATTTTTACCAACTTCCAGTAGGCATTCAAAAAAATATTTCTTGGTCATGTGACTAGTCAAATTTAAATTTTCTATAATTTGTTTTCATTTGTATTATTCCTTTCTCTGTGCTTTTCTCTTTCATATAATAATGAAAACATTTCAAAAGGCTTATAAAAAGGGCTTTGTGGATATAGATTTTTATCCCACTTGGCTTTGGCGATTTTTCCTCATTCCAGATTTTGAATCATAGCTTTTCCCCTTGTATCTATGAATGTAGGTACCAACAGATTTTGGAGAGAGAAAAAGGATGATATTTAAAAAGAAAATGTGGTGGATTCTACAACCAGACCTGGGCATTACCTTCCACCTGTCCAGGTGTCTGCTTGCCTTTCACACTAATTTATGATATTTGACTTACCCCTAACTACCACAAGGTGGCAAAACATATGACTTGGATCATTAAGGTCTCCTGAGATTTGGCTATTGATAGGCAAAGGCCTATATTTTAAAGTGAATGAAATTTGATGACCTTTTCCTTTAAAGCATATCTTCTATTCTTGGATCTTGTCTTTCTTAGACAAAAATAATAAAAATCCATAATTAAAATTTATCATTCTTAACTAAGCATCATGGCTATGAAAAATAACGAATTATTCACTGCGGGCAATATTGTAGAAATCAGATTTGCTGATTAACAGATAAACTTACAAATTATTTCCAAAAGGTTTCTCATAAACCTGCTAAGAATTCATTTAGCCTTGGAAACCCCTCTAGATCTGCAAGTTACTCTGAAATCTCTAATATAATCCCCCCGAACACATTCTTAAAATCCTTCAGCTTGCCTTGGTAGTTATCAAATATATTTAAATATTTGGCAAGTAAATTAAAATATGAAAACTAATATAGCAATTGCCCCCAAACACACAATTTTCCAAGGAGATTTTGATGATTCAGAAAGAAATCTGTGGAGGATATTTGGTATTTAAATGATAGGGCTGCATTCTGACAGTGATTTTTATAAAAATAAACTGGTCCAAGAATATAATAAAAGTAACCTGTATAAATTAGCTATATTTTAGCTGAAAGGCAGGGAACAAGGAGAGCAAAGTTACCTGCAGGGCTATTTTCCATTAAGTAAAGTTGATGTATAAATTTCACATTTATAAGGCAAGCATTTTGTGGAGTATTTGTTGACTCTACAAAATAACACTATAGCATGGTTTTTTAGATAATTGTATTCTGTTACTGCATTGAAAATATAATCCAATTTAGGAAAGAGCTATTTAAGTTCAACTTTTTAGAAATGTAAATATTACATAAAATCAAACATCCATGATTATTTTAAACATTAATTTTTAATCAACTTAGCTGCACATACACGTGTGCAGGCATTTATAGATGGATGAATGGAGAGATGCAGTTGTGTAAATGACAATACTTGTGTGATAATTCACCAGAGAAAGTGATCTTTGGGACCTTTAACTGATTTACGTACATATAATACACATGGTTAGTTAGAGCTGTAGAACAAATAGCTTTCTTCCATTTTTCTTCTTAGAAATTGAAAAAAAAAATCAATTACAACAGTTCCATTTGAATAGATGTAAAAAAATGTAAACAATAAGATGGAGTTATGTCATCTTTCAACATCATTTCTGTTTCTATATATTCCCTAAAGAAATCAAAGACTCTTTCTATTCATCAGTTTTGGTATAGACATTTCTTCTACACGTGTACACACAATGATGGTTAGTTGTATATAGTTTTATTTTGCATGACTATTTTTTACATAAATGGTATTATGCCATATTTATTCTTCTGTAACTTGCTTTTGGTCACTCATTACATCCTGATAAGCTTTTTACATTGTTTACATAAATTTATCACATATGGCCCAAATTACACATGAAATTCCACTGTCTGCTATTTTTTTTCCTTCTAATTCTGATGAAACTTGCCTCCCTAAATTTACTTGCTATCACAACAATGCTGTGGTAGACATCCCTACATGAGCTTCTTTATACATGCATACACATATTTCCTAAGATTAAATAATGAGAAATGGAAATCCTGGGTCAAAGAGAGTTCATTTATTAGTGTCGAAAGATTCAGAGATACCATGTCAAAGCGGCTATATGAATTGATTTGTCATGGATAGTATTAAAAATACCCATTTCATACACATTTCACCACCTCTTAATATTGCCAAGTTTTGTAGTTATTATCAATCTCATTGTATTCTTTGGCATTTCCCTGGTCATTAATGGTGCCAAACATCTACGTTAAGTTTTTGTCACCCATGTGTGTTTCCTATTCTGTAAATGATCTGTACACATCTTTTGCCCTATTTTCAGTTGGGTTGATTAGCTCCAAGTAATGTTAGGAGCTTAAAAATATATTCTGGTTTTTAATCACTTTCAGTTATAAACAATGAAAATATACCCCCAATCCATACTTGTCTTGTATTTTTTTTAGTTTTTGGTTTTTGAATCATTTGTCTTACTGATATTTTCTTCAAATATAAAATATATTAGCCTTTTTCATAAGACATTTTCAATTTATGCCTTGTTTAAGACTTATCCTATTCAAAGTTTCTAACACATTCTGCCACAGTTCTTTTGAATAGATTTATAATTTATTTTTTGTAAATTTAGAACTTTAATCTATTTGGGCTTTTGTTGTTTCATCTTTTTTTCATGGCATGCAAAATAAACACCATTTCCATGTATGTATAGATCTGTGTCTTTGATTTCTATTATTTTTCACTGATGGATTTTTTGTGAATCAGGACTACTCTATTGTCATTACATTCTAATGTGGTATGATATTTGGAAAGATGGTATTTTTCTTGAAAAATATTTCCTTTTGTTCAAGATTATCTTGGTTATATTTGTATACATTCTCTCTCACATGAATTTAGAATGATATTTTCAAGTTATAGGACAGATTATAATAGATTTTTGATTGAAATAAGATTAAATTTATGATGACATGAAGGATAATTGACACTTCAGTATTGAGTCTCCCACCAACATGAATATCTCCTTTTCACTGAGGGACATCTTTTACAACTTCTAGATTTGTTTTTGTTGTGCTATGTGGACATATTTTTCAACCTTTCTTTGTCTTCTTGAGACAATTTTAGAAATTTTTGTTTTCCTACTCTATCAACCATTTCATCTAGGCTTTCAAGTTTATTGGTATAACATTACATCTCTGTAGCTACAGTTATGCCCCCTAACACTTTTGCCCTGTATAAACACTATTGACACAAAAATGTGTCATTTTATTGGTCTTTTCAGATAATCAACTTTTTATTTCATTAGTTGATACTCATGATTGATTCTTCTGTTCTTGTTCTCTTCTCTAATTCCTGCATTTTTCATCTTTAGTTCTAATTTTTAGAATTTTTCTTGGTATGTTTCTGGCTTATCGCATGGCTATTTAGCTCATTCAAATTCAAACTTTCTCTATTTCTAATATACGCTCCTGAAGTTATAAATTTCTTAACATATTTCTCCAGGAGTATACCACCGGTTGGTATGTAGAACATACATTGTTATCTCTTATTTCTTTTTTTCTGCAACTTCGTTCTTTGTAAAATTTAAAATTTGCAGAAAAACTACAAAATTTTATGAACTGCATTATACCTCTTATCTGGACTTGCAGTTGTTAATGTTTTGCCCCATTTCCTTTTTTGTTCACTATATGCTTCTATATGTAAACATACGTATATGTCTTTGGGTAAAAATACATATATTTTTCTGATCAACTTGACAGTAAATCGCAGACATCCCATTTCTGCATCCCTAAGTCCTTCACACATAAACACAATTGAGTTCTCAAATTTTTAAATATTACATTAATTCAGTCATATTATCTAATCTTAGAACCATATTAAATTTCACTAATTGTCCAAATATTATTTTTCTTCTGGTCCAAGATATAAACCAAGATTACTCATTTCATTCAGTTGTTATGTTGGGTTTTTTTAAATTCTTTAATCTGCAGATTTTTCTCAGCCTTTCTTTGTCTTTCTTGACCTTGATATTTTTGAAGAATAAAGACCCACAAGTAAGTATGGAATTCTAGTTAGTAGGTTTGCTTCTCACGAAGATATCAATTAGCAATCTGAAACTACTTACACTTGAGAAAAAGAATAAATATATCATGGATAAATGGAGACAGGTTCCTCACTGACAGAAAAAAAATATTCATAAATATGAGAAAACAGAAGACTATGCATCTTGTCCTCTGGAAGGGTCTAGAAGTGATGGCATTCCTAGAGTAGTGGGCATGACTAGTGCTTGGTTTCTAAATAGCATTCCTCGTTAAAGGAACCAGGAGTCCCAGGAAGATGGCTGATTTCAGAGCCAGAGAAGGATAAGTAAAAAATTAGTGTGGAATATCTTGAACCAGAAAGTAAAGGAGTGTTCAAAAAATAATAGGTCAGAAATACACAAGAGCCATCTTGAAGAAGTTCCTACTGGCCAAATTTAGAACAATTTTGGGGTCAAAATAAGTGATCATAATGGATTATGTACTATTGAATAAAATAAGAATTCATGGACCCATATGGGTACAAATATCTAGATAAACATATATAGATAGAGGAAGAGAGGAAGGAAGAAGGAAGTTCTTCCTTACAGTAGAATGCCATTTATAATTAAATTGTTTATACTTTCCATTTTATTTTTTCTTTAATTCAGGAGTTCTTAGAAGTTATAATTTTCAATTTCCAATTGAATAAGTTTGGATGATGAGGTGTGGATGTAGTGATGATGGTGAGATTGGTGATGCTTGCTTATTATAATTAATGACTTCACTAAAGTGAATGTGTCAATTCACTAGTCATGACTCACTAATTCACTAGTCAATGAATGCGGCCCAAAGAATTTTTCCTATTTTGAAAATGTTGAGATAATCATTGTGGCAAAAAGCATAATCAATTTTCATGAACATTTCCTCCACGTTAAATACGATTCTCTCATTTAAGTATGTATTCTCTCATTTAAGGTATAAAATGATACGCACCCATACATATAATTCTCTCTTACACATAACTATGCATAAAACCAGAGAGGAACAATTTTCCCCACAAATGTAAGAAGTCCACAGCATGCAGCCCACAGCTTATGCAGTAATTTCATGATTTCATTAAAGTCCCAAGCTCTATTTATCATTGTTATTTCATTTTCGGCAGGTAGCTTTCTTCCTTATGGCTACCTCTTGTTCACAAGGGTTTTTTTTTCTTTCATTTTTAGCCTCATATCAATCTCTATACAAGAAGAGTTTTGAAAAAGATGCACTTCAGCACTTCTGTCAGAAGGCTGAACACACTAAGAAATCCCCAGTAACCACACGACACATATCTTATTGGCCAACACAATGGTAGGTAGCCACCCTATGGATTCGTGTGGAGCTTAGGAGAGAGATCTTGGGTACAGAGACTGCTTGGGCAGCTGCCAATGTATAGCTGTTACTTGCAGCTTTGTGGTGGATGAGATGAAATCTCCCAAGGACAGTGTGCAGAGAATAACTTAGGTCTAGGGTCAACCCCAATTAAGAAGATGAGCAGAGAAAAGGGAGCCTACAAAGGAAATGGAGAAGAGCCAATCAAGGAGATTAGCAAAGGACCAGGAAACTTGGGAGTCATAGAAGCTAAGGAAAGCTAGCATTTCAAGGATGGGAATTTTAAAAAACGTTAAGAATTGCTGAAGGAAAAAGATGGAATCAGGTTTTTGTCACAGCATCCACACGTATATGATTTTTCACTGTCCCTTATTTTTTTTTTCATGCCATGACAAGGCATAGACAGGAAAGTGCCCCATTGACCCCTGCTGAGATGCTCCATGACATATGGTCTGTCCTCATTGAAATTAGCTGTCCTTAGCCTTCATTCTCTTTTCTTTCAAAATTTCCTCAGGAAACAGAGAGAAAAATTCATAATAGAATTTTTGAAGAGAAAGCCCAAGTTTATTTTCCAAAATGAACATTTTGTGAGCCATTTTTACACAATGACCACTTCCAGGGAATGTATCTAAACAGCAGCCCCTTAGGGCCGGGCGGAGATGCACAGGGCACCATTTCTTTGCTGTATTCTGTTCTATTCCTATTACATGCAGTTCAACAAAAACAACAGCAAAAAAAAAAAAAAAAAAAAAAAAAGGAGGGGGGTGAAAAAAGCCCTTATCTGCACAGTTGTGATGAATAGACTTGATTGGGCTCTCACACAGCAGGCAGGTGATGGCCATTGCCTGTCTATTTCAGGACTAAACTTTACACTGGCCACAGGTGTTTTTCCTTTTTTGGCTCTGCGGCCCTGCCATCATTAAGTTTGCCTGAAGCAGCAGACAGCTTCTGGGAGACCAAAAGATGGGGGGAGGCAGGGTACAGAGACAATCTAGCTAACATTTTAAGCAGGAAATGCAACCATCTGAATGTAAAGAAGATAAACCCTGTCTCTACACAAACTGTTCGCTCAGGGGAAATTGAGGTAAAATGTAATAGGATTCAGAGAACAGGAATATGAGATGAGAGCATGTGCTTTTGAGGTCACCCTTGCTCTTGCCATTTTGTTACTAGTGGTCCCTTTTCATTACCTAGAAATACTGAAAAAGAGAAAAATGAAGCGCTCATGTACCACTGGAAATTTATAATTTGGTAAAAATGTTTTTTCTTTATCAAATTTAGTGATCATTTTTCAATAGGTACTCAACCCAACAATATCAAACAAATATAAATATAAGGTGAATATTGTGAGGTTTCTTGTTAGTATGGGTACACTCTATGGCTGAATAGAGTCAATATCCTAGAAATACGACTTCTGGGATATTGGAGAAGCCATCTTGCATCCTCTTCCAACCATCACCCCCAGGAATCTCTCACCTACCAACTGCTGTTCTAATTCCTTAACAGGAGGCAAATATTCCAAATTTGAGTTCAGGTTTGATGTACAAGGTAACATAAAAGTGATTAAATTATCTCAGATTTACATTAGAATATAAGTGAGTGACATCCTAGCCTGAGGTCAGGTTTTGATAACAGGGCTATCACTAGAAGTAGAAGGACAAGTTAAAATGGTGGAAGTGACAATTGTGAAGGCAAATATCACTCAAAATTTTACATGAGCCTGGACTTTTTTACTCTGATGAGTTTATAAACTTCACCCTCGCGTATATATGAGTAAATATATGCAAAATGCATGTTGCATTTCTGCAAATGAAGAATTTTAAACCAGAAGAGGGAAAATTATGTGAAATAAAATGAACATCACTGCTTGTGTAATTCCTAAATATAGCCTAAAAGTACAGATTCACAGACTTTTAAAATATAGGGATCATGGTGAAAGTTAACAGTTTTGTTTGCTTATTTTTGTTTTTGCTTTTTAAACAGAGTGGATGGATTCTTCCCAAGTTGTTAAAAGCTGATTTCTGGGGCCATGGAATTACAATTCTAAAAGATGATAGAATTCTTTATTGAAAATGACCTTAAAATTTCATGGAAACCAAATCATTTACTATGTGACTGAAATGTGTTTTTACAAAAATCAGAAAACACTATTGACTGTGATATTCCTGTACTTTTAGGGAGGAAAATGATACCTTAAAACATTAGAACAAATACTTTTCAAAGATCAACCCAGAAAACTGTCAGCATTGCCAAAGTTATTGCTGAGAGATTTGTCTTCCAGGTCCCTGTTCTAATCTGCTGGATGGTCTTCTCTCTTAGTTATCACATGAAACCATTCATGTAGCTCCAGAGAAAGGATAATTTTTTTCACCCAGTGAGCCAGGGACATTCTGGCAGCCATTTTCTAAATTACTACTACCAAGACTCTGTTACTAGGTCATCTACC
This sequence comes from Nyctereutes procyonoides, assembly GCF_905146905.1. NCBI lineage: Eukaryota > Metazoa > Chordata > Mammalia > Carnivora > Canidae > Nyctereutes > Nyctereutes procyonoides. The sequence goes on along the minus strand of NW_026575042.1, from coordinate 24,610,378 downwards.
TCCACCACATCCCCAGAGGCAAACTGATTTCAAATCACATACTTAGCGCTCTTACGGAAGGAGTAGGATGTTTACTTGACCGTGTATATTTGCATGTGTCATTTCCTTTATGGAGGTAATGTTCCCATGGGGAACATCATAAATGTAGATTGTTTAGTCTACTCAGATACTGCTCAAGGACCTCCACATTTGGAATCTGGGATGGGGTTTCTCAAGTTGGAATCACTTAAGGATGCTCTAGGGGAAACCTGGATGCTGATGGGCTAGAGAAGCAGTGGTGAACAGTATCAGGACTTGCATGTAAATCATTGCTTGGAGGAGCTAATGATGATAAACAGTCATTGACTTTGAGTTTCATCCCAGAATACGTGTGCTGGGCTAATGGATAATGAAGAAGGATTAGACAGTTCAAGAATACATTCCAATGGGCACATACACAAGCTTAGCCTCGTAGGTGACCATGCCCCAGTACTTGCAGTGTGTCACTATGATATCTTCAAGGATGGAAAGACAGGCGCATTTTTTAGAATTGTAATTGCCTCTGTGTATTTGTGAATCACAAAGGTATACAATCCACTCCTTTTTGATGGATTGAGAATAAAACTAAAATGAAAGCAGTCATGGTTTGAATCAGCCTTTTTTAACATAGAAATAGGTATACCAAAGAAATATCTCTACTTCCAGTTCCTCATTAATAGTTTTGCAAGAGTATAATCTTAATGATGGCAAATTTCTATGGCACTAATAGAATGAAGCCTCGAAATTATGGGCAAATTTATCATGTTTATTAAACAAAACCTAGTTGAAACTTAAGTTGCTCCAGGAACAGTGCCCAACTCTAGCACACAGAGGGAAAGAGGTGATGGTCCTACTTGCCCTCAAGAAGTATAGAGTCCACCAGGGAAGATGGTAAACACAAATGTAAACAGGAAGCGTACAGGATGAAAATCAGTAAGTTCTACAGAAGTTCAGGAACAAGCTGTGAGAAATGAAACAGAGAAGCTACTTGAAGCCATTGGTAATCAGGGAATGCTTCATATAGAAGTGAGATGAGACTATTGCCCTAAAGAACAGGTGAAATTTGAGTATGTAGATATGGGAAAGGAAGGAACTCTAGAGAAACCAATGCAATCTAAAGCTTGGAGACCTAGGTAAAAAACAAAACAAAACAAAAACAAAAACAAAAAGACAGCCAAGATCTGGAAACAGAGAAATTCAGTTTGACTGGATTTTTTATTGATCACCTTGTAATTGGATTTGTTTAGGATGTCTAGCAAAATGTATCTGTTTGCAAGGTTATTTTTCACCTACTTGACCTACAAAATGAATTTATGTCTGGGTAAGAGAAAGCAAGTGGTTATGGAGAAGACCATACAGAAAACCTAAGTTCATTTGAAGATGGCAAATTAGTGTTTGCTGGAATGGAAGGTGATTGAAGTAATGGTTCATTCATCCCAAAGTAACCTTATTTGTAAACAAGTTTGTTGAGTGGAAAGCTCCATTTCCTGGCATCTGTTGGATAAAGTTCTTAGGACTTCTAGATTTTATTATCAGTATTAATTTCTAGAAAGACAAGTCTATTTTTTGTTGGTTTTCTATGGGATCATGGGCTATTTTTTTTCCCATGGGCCATTTTCAGACTAATCTGTGTCTTTCAAGATTCAGCAACCAATGCTACCTAATCCATAAAGCCTTCTTTCCTCAATGCTTCCCTGCAAGTGTTTATTATATCATTTATGACACTAATTTAATCTTTTTTCAGCCCGTCTGCTCCAAGCCCCTCCCCGACCCTAAAAGTGGTGCTCATTCATCCTTAATATCACACAGTGAGTTCCCAAATAGCATGATTGACTGGCATAGGGAAAGCGAGAAATAAAGAATAAATAATTAAAGGAGTATGTTTTTAAATTGCTGTAGTGTTTTGCCATTTTATAATGAGCCATATGTAAGATGTTGGTTCTATTTTTATTTCTATAAAGACCTGTTGATTCGATTGACTAACTCTTCTTAAGGAAATAGATATCTACAGAGTCTCTGTCATCTGCTAGCACATCAAGCCCACCACATGCCAGGTTTTCAGATCAGTGTAGTGAGCGTGTGACCCAAGCATAATGTTTGACCCAGCCAGAATCAAATTAAAATATCTACTTAGAGACTTGGAATTTTGGGGGCTGGGGGTAAGGAGATATCATCTGAAGCATCTCTGAGATAATCATAGTTAATATTGACTTACTCAATCTCTAGAATTCACTTTCTCTTCTCACTCCCTCCCCTTTGGTTTTTGCAACCACTATGATTCTTGGTATCTTCTTGTCTCTTCAGTAATGCTGACAGTCTACAATTTCCTCCTTCACTTTTTAAGGATCAATTTTTTATAGTAGCCTATAAACTACCTCGTTAATCAGATAGTGTAAAATCCAATTAGAGACATTAGAATCCAGAAATACAAGTGTTAAGGAATGTATTTCTTGATTGACAAGGAAGCCAAATAGACCCATCTATTTAGAATCTTAGCAACAATTAGCTGCCTTAGTTTCATTTATTGTGACATAAAAAATCTGGTTTATTGAGAGCTCTATTGAAGAAGATTTCTATGATATGCACCATGAGAAAATATCTTCAAACTAAAATGATTGTTTTGCTGTAATAAATTGAACCATATGTACACTATGTTATTCAATCTTTTTTCTTCAAGGCATAAATTGATATTAAAGAACATTTAAGTCATAACACATGGTTATCCAGGCATGAACGAGGCAATAACCCATATAAGTTGTCAAGGTGAAGCCAAAGCATTTATTAGAGGTTTGTGTTGTTTTTGAAAAGTGCATGGTTGGATAAACATGGATTAGTGCTATTATGCTGCTACGATGACTCAAGTGTGTTTTTACAGTGTCAGTAATTTTTATGTTTAAAAATCACTGGTGCAGTATATTAGCTATAATTTATGTTTATCATCTTGTGTACTCTAATAGGTTTCAACAAACCATTTAACACTTCAGCTTGTGCATATACATTACTTAATAGGTATTTATCTTAAAAAAGAGATACTTAACGGGACTTTCAAAGCTTGCAACTGCATGCTAAGAGATAATACTGCAGCGTGTCACATTAACTTTCTTTTCCCCGTTTGCAGTTAACTTTGAACATTCTGGCCACTTGCTTCTTTGTTCAATGCGCCTCCGAATGGCACAAGAAGAATATAGCCTGTTAGTGTCCTTGTCAGCAGGAATGACATCAACTTCTCACAGCACTGAGTGTCCGTCACACTTGCTAAGAAGGGTGGCTGCATGATATAGCCAACACAGCTGAAATATGACGAAGGTCTAGTGATCAGTCACCACGTTGGGGTGCCCTTTCAGAAAGGGTTAGTTTATTTCTGGCTGTAGCTGGATCTACAAGGCTTTTCATAGTTTATGTGACCTAGACTCTTGTTTTAGAAGAGTCACTGAGAGAATCCTGGGGACTAAGTATATGGAGTGGAGGGGGGGTCATTGGAGGTAGAGAATCAGTTGGGACTTCCCAGTCACAAGAGGTTTGTTGCTGCAATACAAGAGGGGACTTCATTTATCATGACACTATTGATTCTTCCAAATAGTGCTATGCTTATTGTTTTTGTTTCAATGATGACCTATTTCTCTTTTGGATATTCTAAGTAGATGAATTACTGGTGTTTAGTCTTTTCAGAATGGAGATTGCTTCACTTTTTAAATGTACCCAGAGTTGGTGATGCGATGATATGGCTTTTGTCTTTTTTTTTTTTTCAAGTTAACTACTTTTTGACTTACTGCCAGTCATGACAGAGATGGATTTGGAGGTGAAATACTCATGAAACTCTAGTTACCACTTAAATAAATGATGCCACTTTATTCATTGGTGACATGGCTGGATAAGAGTTTGTTTGTAATCCTGAAATTATGAATATAGTGATCCACTCAGCAATAAATTTTTAGAAAGAGACTATAAATTCTCTAGAGTCAACCAAGCACATCAGTTGGCTGAGTTAGCAAACAGGGAGGATTTATTACTCACTGGAGACAAATCGACCAAGATGGTCTGTTTAGTATTTCAAACTACCTTTTCCCTTGTAAAACTAGTGGTGACACTTTGACATCTTAAAAGAGAGCTGTTATATCTTGATGATCTTTTCAGTATTGCCAACCTCTGCTAACTGGATCCAAAAATGTTTCCTAAATATTTAAGACTTCATGATTTTCATGATAATATCAAATTTATATGCAAAACGCAATGGGTAGTTTATATGAAAATGCATGTGGAGTGTGTTTTCAATGAAAAGAATTAGAAGGAAAATCTCATTAGCATCCTGAATGAATAGTTATATAGTTGCAAAAGGATCACAAGGATAATGGTCTATCCCAAAACTTCCAATAACTTTCTGAAATAATGCAGAACTTCCTGGAATGATACATTATTTATGTTTGAGTTGTCCAATATGGTAGCCACAGTCATATATGGAACCTGAGCATTTGAAATGCTAGTTCAACAGAACAACTGAGTTTTTAATGTATTTAATTTTAATTCTGTTATAAATGATCACATGTAGCAGGAACCACCATGTTGGACAGTGTAGGAAACCTAGCCCCCTTAATAAAAAGCTTGAAGAACTATTTACCTATAGAAGTAGTAGTAGGTTAGAGAACCAGAAGTGATGGTACCAGATGAGTCCCCCCTCCCTTTTAAAATACAGTCAAGTACAAATCAGAAAACATAAGAAAAAGGGGAGCCACATAGATTTTGAAATCTGAACAGCAATGGAACTTCCTGTAAGAATTAAACCATCCACTCATGATACAGCTGCATAAGTTAGTAAAGTAGGACTGAATTTTATGAAACATGAAACAAGTGAGATATTTTTATAAACCATATTAGTAATGAAATATTTTTAAATACTTAGGCATCATTATTAATATTAATATTATTATTTAATTATTTAATTTTGGCTCTAATTGAAGGATTAAGTAGAAAGTGAGTAAATATATATATGTACATATATATATATATGTTTACTCACTAAGAAAGTACTGAGGAGAATATAAACTGAAATACCTATACTAATTTAATATTCTCATCTTAGCAAATGATAATTCTGTTCCTAGGTGCCCAAGCTTATCCCCAATTCCTCCCTTTCTGCCCATCCCCAATGTATAATCAATCACAAAGTCCCATTCTTCTTATGTTTTACAGATAATTTATTTTGATTCTCTCCTCTTCATCCTCTGGATCACCACTCTTGTTTATGCCCCTCCCCACCCAGACTGTTAGATGTACATCATGCTTATCTTCTGGCTGAGAGTTGCCCTCTCCCCCTCTCTTGCTCATCTGCTTAAAATTCTTGAAGAGTGCAATAGATGGAACATCCTTGTCTCCATCAAACTCGTGTGTTGAAATCCTATCCCCCAATGTTATGGCATCAGGAGATGAGGCCTTTAGTATTCCTGAAGGTCATGAGAGTGGAGCTTTCACAAATGGAATCAGTGCCGTCATAAGAAGAGACACAAAGAGCTTCCTCTATATCTTTGCTATTTGCCATGTGATAATACAAGGAGACAGCTGTCAGCAAACCAGGAAGAAGGCCCTTACCACACACCAGATCAGCTTAGAACCTGGATCTTAGACATCCCAGCCTTCATAACCATGAGAAATAAATGTTTGTTGTTAAGCCATGCAGTCCATGGTGTTCTATTACAGTAGCCTGACTGAGAGAAAGGTCTTCTCTTCACCTATTAGGTGTTGCCCAAGATCTTTAGCACACCATATATGCCACTTCGTCTCTCCTTTGCCCTTTCAAGCCCTGACCCCTGACACTGCCTTCCTTAGATATTTTGTTCCAGCCTTACTGAGTCAGAGAATACCCCTTCCTAGTTCTTCATCTTTGAACATGTTGTCCCTGTAATTTTCTCCCCCATTTTACTTCTTCTTTAAGATTCACCTCAGAGTCACTTCCTCTGTGAATGCGTCTCTACAATATTGCTCCAAAAAAGAATCAGCAATCTCTCTTTTGATCTTTTTATCCCACATCCCTGTTTCAATAGGTATGGCACTGAATTTTGACTCTTTGTTTGCCATTCTCTCCCAGTATACTGGGGCACAAAGATTAGTTAAGAGAAGATATTTTATTCATCTTTGCATCACTATCATCCAGCACAGTGACTGGCACCTAGTAGGAGCTGATATCACAGATGTTTGATAAATGAATGAATGAATGAATGAATGAATACTTACACAGTCAACTTCTCTTACCTAGCCATGTCTGGTGTAAGCCTAGATGCTTGGGCTCTGCTGTAACTTAGGTATACCTGTCAGAAACTACCAGAGGTAATGTATTTACAACTTAGAGGAATTAAATACTCTTCTATATAAACTTATATACAACTCTAAACTTTATTTTTAAAGGAATCCTACCGTGTAATAGTATAAAAGAGAATTCTTTACAACCACTAATTCAATAATCCCAGATAAATGGGCTAATGAAGAGCCTCATTAGGCAATTAATTTATAAAAACATAGTTACCTCTCAGCATTTTATGATAATTGTGGGGTTTTTTAGTAATTTAAAATATTATATCATGACTATCTTCTCATTCTAAATAAATATTAGTGTTTATACTAAAGTTTGTCTTTATAATCTTATGTTCTTTTTCTTAACAAACATTAACAAAATTATGTGAGCCTTAGGTCTTAAAAAGGAAAGCCAAGGTGTTGACCTTCTCTAAGCACAAAATAGAGAATCAGAATTGACATTCTCTGGGGAAAGACCAAAGTTAAGCCCTGGTATAAATTTAGGCAAGTCAGTTAATCTCCCTGTATCTCCATATCTTTTCTATTGAAAGAGTGGCAAAGATTAAAGTATTCTAAGGCCCCTCTATCTCTGAATTTTATGATTTCCTTAAGTCTAATAAAAATGAAAAAAAAAACATGTGATTACCTAGTTCATACCTATGGCATGCACAGTGCTTTTTGAGAAGCCATATGGTAACATTAGGAATACATCCAACAGTGTCCCTTCAAATGACCTTATAGGTACATGGAGAGAAATGAGAAAATAGGACTAGAAGACTGGTGGCTCAGCCTAAGGACACATACGCTCTCTGAGGGAGGAAGTCAGCTCTCAGCTCTAGCGGGTTCATGTTTTGGAGAAGACAAATCTGCTGTTACTACAAGGCTTTTTACCACAACTACAGTAAAAGGTGGTCATTTGGGCATGTGGGAAGGACTACAATAGGTGATAAATATAAAATGTAAGTAAATGCTGACCAGTTTCAAATCACTGCTCTAAGAAGCAAGATAGTTTCAAGCTTATATGTTTTAAAAGGTCTATGAAATTTATATTTTATCTTAATTACTATCAATGTTATTACTGCATTAAAATTAAGAAATTCTCCTTTCTTACTGTCTCCTTAAAATATCTCTATAAGAATTGACAGTATTTTTAAAAAAATTAACAATGAAAAATCATAAGCATACACAAAAACAGAGAATTTCACAATGAATCCCAGGTATCTATTTATTACCTAGCTTCAACAATTACCAAGATTTCACCTTTCTTGATTAATCCATCTGCTCACTCTTCAAATCTTAGACACTGTATCCCTTCACCCATAAAACTTCAATATTTCTCCAAGAGATGAGAATATTTTAGGTATTATCAGACCAAAAAATATTGCAGTAATTATTTATTTTCATCTAATAGTCAGTGTTTAACTTTTTTCTGATCATTTAATAAAATGTCTCTTTTTTTTTTCAGTTGTCCAAATAAGGATCCTGACAAGGTTTAGACATTTTAAGTTGATTTAAAAACTCTACTCAAAAAACAAAGTCACTTACTTTAAAGAAACTAGACTGCCTGCAACAATAAACACGTATGCTCTTGCTAATTGCTTTCACTCTAGAGTCAGTCTGCCTGAGTTCAAATCTAGACTCTTCTAATTACTGCTGTGTGATCTTGAGTTTAGCCTCTTGCTTGAATTCCTTCATCTGTAAAATGGGAATTAAAAAGTATTTATCTCATAGACTCCTTACTAGGATTAAATTAAACTAGCTAATCTTTGAGCATTTAGAATAGAGCCTAGTACAAAGCAAGTTTATGGAAGGGTTAAATAAATGAAAATAAGTCAATAAATTCAGTTTTTAGGTATGACATACTAAAGTGAATGAATTGCCTAGGGATGGTAGGAATGATTCACTCTTAGCCCAGAAATTTTCTACAATGTCTTATTTAAAATTTTGTCTATAACATGTTTTTCCACAGAAGCATGCAGACCACACATAGATACATATCTTTGTAACACAGGTAATGGAAGAATCGGTAAACCATATCTTAGAATGTTGTGGACAGCATGGTGCAGGTTCCTTGAGTATGACTTTCCTCTGGGTGTGGCCTCGAGGAGGTGGCAGCAGGAGACAAGTGTCTAGATATTCATTAGACCAGGTCATTCCCTGCCTGGCCATACATTACACTGCTTATTTCTCCCTTGAAGTCCACAGCACGTATCAGGCAGCCTTCTGGAAAAGAAAGTTCTAGAAACTGCTCCCTGTACTGTCACCCTCAGGTCTAGGGGTGGTAAGTTCTTTCAGTAATAACTATTTAGCCTTAGGGTCCTTCCTTTCCCCACTGTTGGCTTTTTGTAGTGGCCTCTTCATTAAACTTACTTCAATTATCCCTGTGAACATGCTATTTATTTCCTTCCGAGATACCGATACTGTCTAATAACAATCATATGAAATATATCCTGATTGATAATAGATATATTTGGGGACATCTTTCCCTACACCAGGCACTCCACTAAGGGCTTTACAGTGAACATTCATTTAATTCTCACAATAACCCTGGATGGTAGGTACTGTCATTTTTTTTTAAAGATTTTATTTACTTATTCATGAGAGACACAGAGAGAGAGGCAGAGACACAGACAGAAGGAGAAGCAGGCTCCTCGCAGGGAGCACAATGTGGGACTTGATTCGTTACCTAGATCATACCCTGAACCAAAGGCAGACGCTCAACCCCTGGGCCACCCAGGCATCCCAGTACTATCGTTTTTATAGATTAGTAAACTGAGGCTTTAGAGAGGGCACACATTGTGAGCAGAGCTAGCTTAAGAGCTGGGTCACCAAGTCTGGAGGTTAAAGGGATGGTCTCTAGAATCTGACTGCTTGGGTCTAAATTCTGGTCCCGTCACATGTGCTCTGTTGGTCACAGGCACATTTCTGTTGGCTACTGTCCTCAACTATAAAAAGGAGACAAATAGTACCTACTTCAGAAAGCAGTTGTGAAGATGAACTATGTTAACTTCTGTAACACACTTAGAGAACTTGGCTTATATAAGTACCAGTGTGTACCTGCTATTATTATTTATGAATCCAAAGCCCATTTACTACATTATACTACTTGCTATCAGAGATAAAATATATTTTCTTAGGAGTAGAAGATCTCTGTCCCCATTTTTAGATAACTTATGTGATGTTCTTTATTTTGTGCAGCAGATAGACTGTCATTTAAACATGAAGCTCTTATGTTTAAGAAGCAATATAGGATACATAGTTCTTTTTTTACTGTCGAAAAGGCAAGTGTCAACAGAATCACACAAAAAAGTATGGAATCTCCCCTGTTTGTGTACTGAATGAATTATAAGAACATAGATAACATCTTTAAGACTGGAAGGCTTATGATTCTTTTATTTATATGTGGAGAAACTTGGGAAATTTGGCTATGGTCTCATGATTGTTGTTCTACCATAAGAAAAAGGGGTTCTTTGTGGACATTAGTGTGTTTAATATGCAGATAAACTTCTGCTGTGGATGACAAGGAAAGTGAAGCTCAACTTCTAAGACCCTTTCCTATCATCCCAGAATTGATTTGTACAAACTTGATGCACAGCCAGAGATTCCGTATTATTTAAAGGCAAAGGAAACCAGTAAGCCAAAGAAAATGTGGGAAGATTTGGGTAGAGCAACTCAGACACAAAGAAGCATGCCCAACAATTGCCAAAGAGAGATGTTCTGACCACCATCTTAGGCTTTCCTCACCTCTCATGGCATATCAAAACAATACTGTGACTATGTACCCCCCCAAAATTACAAGTACATAAACCTAAAATGATAACTATTTTAAAAATTAGGAAGGGTCCTAAACTTCTTAGTTATGGGCTTAAAACCATTTTTAGTAGGTGACTCCCACAAGCTCTTTATTGTGTTGTATGTAAAGCTCCTCAGAACCACCGCTGAACAAACGATTAAATAGAGACAATTGCTGCTGCTGTCTTACTACTTTATTTTGGCTTTATACAACTTTTAAAATATAAGTATCCTTAGCAAATAGATCACACTCATCAATCATCAATCATTTTTACCTTTATTCACACTTTATTTATTTATACATTCATTCAGACTATTATTCACTTGACAGTCACTTGCATTTACTAAGCATTGGGAAGGTAGAGGCAGATAAGATATGGTAGCTGTCCTCAAAATGTTCACCGCCTAGAAGGGAGATAGACAGCAAGACAATGAGCATACTAATAACTTAGAGTCACCATGATTGAAATGTCATGGTTAGTACAGGCAGAGCCATAGATGTATAAATATAAAATTTCTCCTCCTGGGAAAGCCAAGACCTATGGAGAGTGGCTAAGTCACAGAGCAGACTTCAGATGGAACAGCTGAGTGGAGGAGCAGGTTTAGAGAGAGTGAATTTGAGGCACTTGCAAAACATGTAGATGGCAATGCCAAGTAGTCTATTGGAAATAAGGGTTTGGAGTTCAGAAGAAAATACCTTCCTGGAGTCTGAGGAGTCAACAACATCCAAGCAGGAGTTAAAACCTAGAGTGTGAAGGAGTTCCTCAGGGATAGGAACCTGAAAGACAATTTCCTCAACAGAACCTTAGGGGAGCTTTACCCCATGAAAGGCATGATAGAAAAGGACTCCATGTGGCCTGAATAGCTTTCAAGTCCTTTCCTGACAGCAAGTTTTGAAAGGGTATCATGGATATAAGGAAGCAGGAGAAAGTGTAGTTGAGGGTGGGGGTGGGAGTGGGGGTGGGGGGTCAGTGAGGAGGATAAACTTGGTCTGAATTTTTCATACTTTCACACTAAGTAAGTAGAAAAACAGAGATTCTAACCTAAAATTCACAGCCCATTCACATCCCAATGAAAGCCACAGGCCAAGAACTCAGAAGAACTTCAGGATACAGCATATTCTTAGATGTTAAGGGCAGAATAAGAGGTTTTGTGAACTTAAAGATGGGTTTGAGGCTCAGTGTCAGAGAGTGATTTGTAAATATATAGATTAAGTTTCCCCATAAAGTTAGGTTGGAAACCAAGGATGAAAGTACTTGCTGAGAACGCTGATGCAAAACTGTCTTGGAAAGGAGAGGAGTGTTATTTACTCACATAAATATGCCTCCAGGTTTGAGTCTTCTTATTATTATAGGCAGTTGGTAAAGAGGGTGTGTAACAGGTAATAAAGTATGTGGAAGACAATGCCTTTGATGAGCTGTCTCCCTGTTAGCATCCCCTGATCTCACCTCCTGTTCCAGCCACTGGAACTCCCTGGCACCAAAGCCCCCCACACAGGGGTCTGGACTGGGATGTGAATCTCACAAGGAGGTCTGCTGTGAGTTTTCAGACTCTTTCCATGCTGACTTACCATCACTGTGACCTTGGACAACTTGTGTAATGTCTCTGAGCTTCAATTTTCTCATCTGTAAAGTGAAGATGAAGCCTTTACCTCTTGAGGATTCAACATGATAATCTGAGCACCATCAGAATGGGGAATTTGTCTTGCTTGGGACTGATTCACAGCTCCTAGAAAAATAGGCACTCCATAAATATTTGTTGAATGAATAAATGCATGTATGTACATAAAGTATGTAAGAGTAAGAGTGTCTAGAATGTAATAGGGGCTTAATCATTCCCTTCTTTTCCCCTTCCAGAAATTCACATGGGCAGTGCCTCTTCCCATCCCCCTCAAACTCAAGATGGAGTGTCCTTCCATCTTGTCATCTGTCTTCACATTTTACAGAAGTCCATAAATGAAGGAAACATCATTGAACTACTTCCTTGGATATAGAAGACTGCCTGAAAATGACAAAGTATCATTGTTTTAAATATTGTTATAAACCAATATTTCAGTGTTTCAAGTAGTTTCTCAGAACTGTTAATAGGAACTATGTGGGATTAAAAATGTGTCAAGTCCAAAAATGTTGGGGAACACTGCCTTGAACAGGTTTCTTTACTCTGGGACTACTCAAAGCCTTTTTTATTCATATTTACAGGTGTGCATTCTCCAGGAGGAGAATAGAAAACACAGTATCCCAATCATATTTGATCAGAGGGCCCTTTGGTCATAGACTATTGAATGGATCTTGTATTGGGAAATGTGGATCTAATCATTAGCTGGAACAGTAGACACACACACACACACACACACACAAAATGATTTATTTTTATAGGCTAGTAAAATTCTTTTTTTAGGTCAGGGAAGGCTTATTTAGGAATAAGATGTGAAGTTCTCACAACCCAAGACAGTCATCGAGGAAATTTCATTCCAATGAAGCACTTACATGAGTGAAAACAAATGAACATAAAATAAGTATATAATAACACCTTGGGAAAATTAAACATCTCTCCATTTAACATCTGTCACATAGATAATCGTAGCAACTAGATTGATTATGGAAGAGGAAACTGGAAGTTTAAAAGGGAAGCAGCTGAGTTTGCTTATATCACCTGCAAAGGGACTACTTTCTTTGGCAGATTGATATTGCACAAAGGTTTGAAGTTTCATTAAAGAAGCATGGTTGGGTGGTGTATCAGTATGTTACAGAATATGTGTGTGTAATCAGACAATACATTGCACTAGACTATCAGAAAGCATAATGGTATTATACATGCATTCTACATTGTACTATGCCTTAAATGACATCTTGTCACAGGGAAACTATATGCCATTGTGGCACATCTGTAATAATGAAAATATGATCAGCATATTAATTGTAGAATGGCACGTAGATTCCTCTAAATCATAAGTTGGTGTCATTTTTTCCCCATTGTGAAATTTTATAATACTTCATTGTCTACTGTAATTTTAAAGATCTGGTTATACATAATGGAAGTTTTTTTTTTAAATGAACAAGGCCAAATAGCACAATAAGTATCCTAAATTTTTTTAACTCAATTCTATGTCAAGGGGTGTCCACACCTGCAGATTATATTCTCTTCTTTATATGTAAACTTCCTGCTGAAAGCAGGTCAGAGTTAACAGCTGGATCAACTTGGAAAGTTTTTTTTTAACAATTAGTTTTATGTTCCTTTAAATAATTGCTTCATTATATTTTGTACATCTGTGCAGGGGTCTGATGATGACATTGGTAAATTTCCAAATAGCTGTAAAACTGAGGAATACCAGTTAAGCAATAATAGAACCCACCTGCGGGTGAGAAAAGAGGCTTTATACAATAGTTCCCCCCACCATCACCCCCCAAAATGTCTTAAACAAAAGAACTCTGATTCTCTCTGTGAGAATATGGCTCTGCTTCAGGTGAGGGTATCAGACACTGTTTTTAAAGAAGATAGGCCGTAGGTAGTTCAGAAGAGACCAACAAAAATGATAAAAGGTCTGGAAAACAAGACCTGTGAGAGAAGGCTAAGAACATGAGAATATTCATTCTAGTCAAAGGAGGCTGAGGGGAGATATAACTGTCTACCTAAAAGTTAAATGATGTTACAAGCAGAAGAGCCATTAATTATTAGTAGTAGCAGAATGGGGCAATTAGAAGAAAAGAGCTACCCCAATTTTACTTAACATTAGGAACAATTTTTTTTTTTAAGATTTTATTTATTCATTCATGAAAGACAGAGAGAGAGGTAGAGACATAGGCAGAGGGAGAAGCAGGTTTCCTGTGAGGAGTCAGATATGGGACTTGATCCTCAGACCCTGGAATCATGACCTGAACCAAAGGCAGACGCACAACCACTGAGCCACCCAGGTGCCCCAGGAACAACTTCTGTAACACAAAGTACATTCATATGATGGCGTTAAATGCCAGGAAAATATAAGGCTTTACCAGCTGTGGAATCAAGGGTGAATTTGCAGCAAATCCTTCTGAATATATGAAGCACACTGAAATCTGTTTGTGGCCTGGAGAATGGGTTAGAATTTAGCTCTTCTGTTGTAAATGATCATGTGAATTCTTCATTGCTGTAATAATTTGTTCAGTCAGGAAGGAAATGTGTATAAGGGCATTCATAGATCTATAACATTCCTAAGGGACAAGCACCAAAATTCAGAATAAAAATCTTCTGAAATATTTAATTTACAAGTGGCTGATATTTTTGGGAGAAAAGCATAATCAACAGATACAGGAGCTTTGTATAGCCTTGATTTTCTTTTAGGAAACTACCGATATGTGGTTCAGGTGGAGTTCATCCCACTACAACCCCAGGCATGAGTGTGGGACTTAGTTCTGGCCAGTGAGTATGCATCCCACTCCTAGTCATGGTGGTTGGTTCTGGAATGGGAATTGAAAGCCAGTCTCCAGTCTTATGTTGCAACCGTTAGAAGGATGACCTCCTCTTTGCTTTGATACTTCTTGGCTAAATACAAAGTAACCTGGAGTTGCTGAAGGTCAACTTGCAACTACATAGAAAAATCTGCCTTAGAATGAGGGGGAAAGTAAAGCAGAAGACAAAGAAAGAAATAACACAGTCTTAGAATAGCGTGTGAATCCCTTGATACAGCCATGCCTGCAGTTGACTATTCCTGGACTTCTTTGTGAACCAATAAATTCCTTTTAGCAGTTGTTCTTTACACTGTTTTTTTTAAATATGAAGATCTCTGTTCCATAGAACTTACTTTCTAGAGTAGAGAGATAGACAATAAGCAATAAACACAAACAGTAAATCATGTAGACTGGTAGGCAGTAGATGCTATGAAAAAGAGGTAGAGCAGGGCACAGAGATGAGGGGGGCAGGGAAAAATTTTTTAAATGAGTGGGCAAAGTAGGACCCTCTGGGAAGGTGACAGCTGAGCAAAGACATGAAGGATGTGAGGGACATCTGGAGAAAAAGTATTACAGAAAGTATATCAGAAAGTCTAGACATTAAGATAGGAGATTAATAAAGGAATCTAAGCAAAAAGAGCACCTCTGCACTAGCTTCCTTCCTCAGACAGAAGCATACTAATTTCTTTTTAACCATATTTCAGTTGGCCTTGGACAGACACTCATCAGTCAGGGGTACAATTTAATGCTCAAAAGAGAGTTCTGGATTTTAAAAGGTGAATTTTAGACAAAGTATGTAGACATACTTTGTCTACATGTATGCATTTCATTCTTCGTGTGCATGTGTATAAAAACTTTAATTTTTCTCAGCTCCACTAATGGATAAGGTTTCCAAAAATGAGCTATTTGCCCTTTGCTTTACTTTTTAAGGATAAGCCAAACCAAAATTTAAGTCTGTGTACAATGATTCCACAATCAGAGTTTAGAATATTTTCTAAACAACCACTTAGAACAAACTATACTAAGTAAGGAACTATCAGCCTTAACAGAAGCAATCCTGGCAAACAATTATTTTCATTGCAGCACTGACAATTATGTAAATGTGTCTGGAACAGCATTGGGCACCTAATTATGACACCTAATTATGCCAATTTATTTATACACCTCCTTGAACAACATTTTATTTATAACTCCCCCATTCGTTCAAAGACAAGATAAAGTAAGAAGACATCATCCATAGATGATTGCCTAATCTTTGCAATATGAACACAGCTAATCTATATGAACCTGAACAGTCTGGGGTATGCTCTGCTCATAGGAGAGTTTGCTTTTTTGCCCAATTGCTCTTGGATTTCAGAAGATGAGCAGAACTGACTGTGGCTCTGGCTGAAGAACTGATAGCATCAGCTATCCTAGCAGATATCGCTGGCAGAGAGAGCTATCCCATCTCATCTTACTTAAGCAAAAAAATCAGCATTGATAATTCTTTTACTAAGGATGAACTAATTATTCTATTCTAAATCACAAATAGAGGAAGAATAACTCAAGAAATAAATATTACCACTATATCATAGGGTCATTTTCAGCCATTTAGAAGGTTCATTTCTTTTTTTTTTTACTCTTTCTCTTTTCTTTCTAGAATCCAATGACATTTCCTGGAATGAAAAGGCGTTTCTTAACTTTGGTAGAAGAGTGTTATGACATAATCCATCTCATATTAGTTCCCTAGATGCAGACCTTGGGATAAGGATTCTTTTGCTAAGTGTTTCTTGGGGGAGTGCTCTCAAATTAGGGGAGTGAAGGAAGCGGGGTGTAACAGGGGAAGGAATCAAGCAACGAGGAGATGATATAATTGCAGTTCATTTCCAGCCTGATCAAATGTGTGGCTCTGGAGCATGAATTGCACGATAAAGTTGGGCCCACCTTGAGGCAAGGGAGCTGGTGTTTGGTATGCCAGAAGGATCTAATCATCTGGTTAGCTCTGGGGGCAATGGGGAGTGGGAGGATGGGTAGGGGACTGGGATTGATAGCTGCCCCAGCCAGAAGGTCCCCAGGGGACCCAGGGAAATCCGCCCTAGCCTACACTCACAGCAACAGGGGAACAGGCACACCAAGAGATCCAGAGGAGGCACAAATAGCAACCTTTACAGGACTCCAGGAAATGGATGGTTGGCACAGCACTTGGATTGTTTTAAGGAGTTTAAGATTGCCCCTTATATCACTAGAATGGATTTCAGTTTCAGAAATGTGAAAGTAAATCTCTAATAAACTTTTTTCTTGTTCTTGACATGCTGGGTGATGCTAAAAAGGCCAAAAACAAAGGTAATTCTAGACCTATTTGTTTACCTATAAAGAGATTAGAAGAAATGTCATTTCTCAGTTTTAGGCCTCCACAGTTCTAAGCGACTTTTGAAGGACTTTTTGCTTTTTGGAATGTCTGTTTTATTCTGCTATTCTAAAATATCTACTTTTTGCCTGCATATGGCATCGTAGAGAAACCCAGGGTGGCAGGAAGGGATCTTCTGTTGTCTGAGGTTGCATTTAGACATCTGAGACTCAGTATGGTTTGCAGACCAGCAGCACCACCTGGGAGCTTGTTAGAAATGCAGGCTCCAGCTCTAGACCTACTGAACCTTTTAACAAAGATGCATAGGAGAGTCACATGCATATTTTAGTTTGAGAAGGCCTAAGATAGAGGATCTTGTAATAAACTGATAATAACTGGACAATCCCTTCAAATTTGGGGAACTCTGGCTAGATAGGGAGTGGGGAAGGGACTGATAATTAAGAATTGAATTAATTAAAATCTCCCCAAAAAGCTGAAACTCAACCATTTCCTGACCAGTTAAGTCTGTGTTGAGTGGGCTCAGCCTAAATCACCCATTGTCATCTTAGCATTCAGCTTGAAAAAAAATTGTGTAAAATGTTAGTCTTTACAACCTCTCCTGTGCCTCTCCCGGTTCCTGTATTGGCAAGTCAGCTGAGGTTTCCAATGGAGCTGTTCAACTGCATCTACTGCAACTTAGAAAACTTTCACGGGTTACAGAAAGCAGGAAACCAAATTGAGTGTTGACTGCCAACGAGGGAAGGAGTGATTCATTCTCATTTGATGGTTGCCAAATCATCAATCATTTTAAATTAATTCTCATTCCCCCTGACACTTGGGAAGTACCAAAACACACTTGAGAAAATGTCCTGGAGAAAACCTAGGGTGTAAGAGCCGTTACTTGTAAGGGATACCACCTCAAGAAGTTAATATTCCACACCCCTTGATCAAGCTGAGGATTGCCAATCAGGCTGGAGTTCTTTACGGTATATAATATTTGGCAGGATTCATTGGAACTCCGTAGGCCTGAGGGCACCCATATATTCCACACAATTCTTTTCAAAATATTATCGACTTTGTAAAAGATGCAAATATGTGTGAGAGCTATAAATTCTCCTGTTTTAAATATCATGCTGTCCCTTTGGGAGAATCTTATGGGCATAGATAATTACTTCTATATGGGGAATAATGAATCACATTTTTTGATTCATATCTACACTCTTCTGGCAGGTCTCTGGCATAAATCACATGTAAATGAATGAAATGTTTTCTGAATTTTACTAGCACAGATATACTATACCTCGAACTCAGAAAATATATGTAAGATAAGGTAAGAAGAATATTTCTGCCCCACCCATTCCATTTCTGTCTGAAGTGTGATATAGACAACAATAGATTGGACCAATCTTCATCTCACTTGAGAATCATGCCCCCAAGCAGGAATTTCCACTATTCAACAGCCTAGGACAAGATCTATTAGGAGTAGAAATGGATTGTTAGGATTGTTAAAAATTTCTGAAGTCCCCTTAAGTTTTTAGATAGATCACATGACCAGTCTTCACTATCCAGTGTCACGTAACATATGTCTTTTAATCGATCAACAATCATTTATCATGCCCCTACAAAATGGCTGGCACTTTGCTAGCTTTCCGAGGCATCCAAAAAGGATTAAGATCTTGTATTTGCTCTTAATGATATTAAAGTTTAATGGAGGAAACAAACAATCAAACCAATACATGATTTTAAGTCAGACAGGTCTCTATTACATAAGTGAACAAAGAACCGTGGATGTATAGAGGAGCAACTCTCCTGCCAAATCGGAGATGACTTCCCAAAGAGGATGGTCATTAGGAGTCAGAATTGTCCAGGAGGATGAGGAGAATAAAAGCTTCCTAGACTAAAAGCAATATTTGAATCATACAACAATAAGAGCTAATATTTATTGCAAATGTATCATGTGCTGGAGCCTGTTCAAGTACTTTACATGTATTAGCTTATTTTAATCCTCACAACATCCATATAAAGTATTCAATATTATTAGCTACATTTAATACATGAGTAATTTGAGGCCCATAGAGATGGATTTGTTAAAAAAAATTAGCACTCATAGTCATGGAAATATGTGAGATTCTTGTTTCCAAATACAACAACATGATAGGTGTGGTGGGAGCAGGTTCGGTGTAGAGGTGTGCTGGGAGACAACAGTGGAGATCTACAGTGAGAAACATCATGAGGGACCCTGTCATCATGCTAAGTAGACTGGACCTTATTCCTGTCAGAGATGGAGGCATCATAGGGTTTTGAAGTAAAAGAATGACATATAAGATTAGTTTTTCAGTAAAAAAAAAAAAGTTAGTGACTGCATGGAAAATGACCTGGGAAAGAGTCAAACTTGCTGCCCTGTGTCAGGGGACTCCTTGCATAGCTAGGACTGAGAAATCATAAATGTCAGAACTAACCATAGTGAAATCGAGGGGGAAGAGGTATTTCTGAGGCAGGAAGAGTAGGTATTAAGGACCCACTGATCGGTGGGTTCTCTGATTCACACAAAGGGATTCAAGATGACTCTTGAAACTTCTAGACTGGGTCTCTAAATTAGATTTCTAGATTGGGTAGCTGTCCTTCCTCAAGTAGATAAATGATACTAAAGGAGGAGTCAGTTTTAGGAGGACTCTGTGGAGTTTATGTACCTCTGGAGTTGTTGAAACTGTGATGATTTGGAGATATCCAGTGGAAGGCACACACACACACACACACACACACACAGATAGCTTTGGGGGTTGGACATTCAATCACTCATCTAGCCAGTCATTCAGTTAAGAACACTGGTGCAGGATCTAAATGCTTCACATAGCAAAGATCCTAAATAAATCAATAAGTATGCTGAATGAATGTCTAAATTTTGTGAGCGAGAAAAAAGATGAAAGTTCTATAGTCGAGATAGGCTGTAATCCACATCACCACAGCTCTCCCTGGTATTCTAGGAAAAATATTGTTGTCCAAATCCGAAATGTTGATTGATGAGGTGGTAAAATTCATTGTTCCTCTTTTCGTCATTTTTCACATTTTTCAGGTTGGGGCAAGGTAAATTGGAAAGCATTCACTTACATTCAGTGTCTAAAAAAAGGATATTCAGGAGGGTGTAGAAATTAATTTACAGTTGCTCTAAGTTTGATATAAACCTTTAAACTAATGACTAGTTGGAAAACCTGCTTCATCATCTGTGATTGTTTTGAAGAGTCTTGAGATCTACCTTTGTTTCATTATAAAAATCACAGCCAGCCATATCCTAGTGCTTCCCATTTCTTCTAAAGCAAGGAATGGAAAGTGGTTATGGACCAAATTTTGCCATTCAACAAATATTTATTTCATAAAAGATCTTGGAAGGAATGACCTCCACAGATTTTTAAGAGTTTACTGGCTCTCTGAATATCCTAAAAAAGTGGGTAAATATCATGATAAGTTTTTTTTAAAATGCATTCACTTATACTAAATACAGTTGTAGCCTGGAGGCAAGGCTTACTTGTATGAAGTTTTTCACTATTGTCCAATATTCATTGAACATCACACACCCACAAAGCCCGACAGAAATGAAAACTCAATATTTTAATGCCAGGTTCTCTTCTCCCTTTTGTCATTCCTCCACCTTAGGGCTCACAAAGCAAATCTCTGGGAGATGTAGCTCTCCAAACAGTGGGGCTGACTACTAGAAAGCAGTGAGAGTAAGGCTCAGAAGAAATTCAAAGGTTAAAGAGGAGGAAGAAAATGGAACGATGGAGAAACTGATTCAAAGCAAGGCCAGCATTTTTAAAAAAACAACAGCAACAACAGCAGAAAGGAAATCTTAAGGGGGAAAAACTCTCCCAGAAGGAAGAAATGTCCAAATGCTTACTACAAGGCAGAAAAACCTCTATTAAAACAAACAGCATATTATGATATGTACTCAAGCGAATATGAAAAAGACAAAGAGGAGATAACACGCTTCAGCTGGGTATTTAAAGAAATCTACTCCCTGCCGAACTGCTGAAAGAAAAAAGAATGTGCTCCTTTTAAGGAGAAAAATATTCTTGTAAGGAATATGCTTACTAGTTTCCCTGTGGACTCCGTTTTAGCCTTATTTCTTCAGACTTGGTTTCTGGTCAGCATCTAGGGGAAGAGGGTCTTGCTGTTTGGATTTTTGTCTTAGAGCAAAGAACAAAGGTTTTGAATCAGCCCTTGTGATGGACGTTCATACTCTGTCTCTTTCTATATGTGTCGTCCTGGATAAAGCTCTCTGACTCTTTAAGCCTCCGCTTGCTCATCGAATGAGTAAAGTAAGCCTCACAGACTTTTATGAAGCTTAAATGCAAACGGCCAGGAGAAGGTACACTTGGTCTCATCAGATTCAGTTTTGAAAATGCTGGTTAGCTCAAGGGCAGCTGCATCCTCGACCGTCCAGAATCCAGAAAGCTGGCATCCAGGCTTTTCCCAACAAGCAGTTTGCAGCAGCCTCGGCTGGCAACACTGGAGGGCTAACTGGAGAAGAAAGAAACCTCCTTCTGGTCCAAATAAACCGTGCTAAATTAAGCCAGACTAGAAACTGACGAACCAGAGCTCTTCTGTGGGTCATCCATGCCACAGTTTTCACTGGGAAAGGTAACAAGATAGAGCGTGCATGACAGCACTCAGAAAGTGATAGCTCCGTCTACACACGTGACATTGTTATTATTTCTAAAGCCACCAGAGCAAGGTATGCACGCACCGTGTTATCTGGCTTTGGGCAGTGTGTGTCTCTTAAATGCAGGTCAAATGCCCGTACCCCTACTTGACTCGAACTACCCAAGCTTCCATTATCCTCTTCATTGATCCGGGGAGGCAGGCACAAATAAAACCCAAATGACTGTCTCCAACAACAAGGAATCTTTAAATGTGCATCATTTGGCAGTGGCATTATCTTAAGACGATTATCCAGAGTATAAATGTTTATTGCCTTGCTTTAAGATGCACAATGTAAGATTAACAATCATGGTGGGTTTTTTTGTATAAATGCAATATTTCTGCTATTGTGTTTGTGGAATTCAGCTAGATAATAATTGATTCCGTGACAGGGATTGGCTAATTTGCCAACAGTATAGTATAAAACACATTTATACAGTCAATTACACCCAAGTGCATGGCCTATTTGCTTTATAATTTCATAAACTTGCCAGCAATTTAAATAAAAAAGTTCCATTAAATTATCATATCATGTGATGGAATGATATTGCCAAGTATATTAAACCATGTGTGTTCAGCCAGAATTAATTAAATATTATTACTTTTTTCTTATTAACACATTGAACTTACCCTTCCTACTCTCTACTCGAAATAGAAGCCTATTAGTGAACAAAGTAAACTTAAGGGCAAAGTTTAAACATTTTCCTGAGGGTGTTTCATTAAGAACCCTGGTTCTTTTGTTTAAACATTTGCTCTTGGTAAATGTACTTGTATTGTGAAAATATTTTATGTTCTTAGATATGAATACTGGAAAAGTTTAAAGAATACCTTTACTTGAATTATTCAGGTATTCAAAAAGGGAACATTTATGTCTTCAGCTTAGAGAAGTCATGATATAAACCATTTCAGTCTCATTTGTTTATGATGCTATTATTATTTGTGACTCCATGAATCTCTCTCGTCTTAGTAAGGGAAAAGATACAAGTCTGGATAGTTTAGCAATTCAAAACCGAATAAAATACAATACTTCCAATACAGAAGATACCTGTTTCATATGAAATAAATTAACCAGGCCTCCTCAAGGGACTCAGTTCAATAAATCCACAGTGAACAATAAGAACTAAACCCTTAATATTAAAGCCTTTGTTTTATATTGTGAAAAGCAAAACAGAGGCGAGTTTCTCCCTGACATATACTCGTTACACTAATCAGATGGCTCGTGGTTACACCCACACTGACTTTTATTCTCACTTTTGGGGGTTTTGTCCTTATCATCATGCGCCTGGTTGCCCCACACTTACATCCAACTGAAATCACAAGGGTTTTTCTGTTCTGTTTTGTTCTTTCCTTCTTCCCCCTCCCCCCTTGCTTTTTCATTCAGTGTTCTGGCTTTTATTTCTAAATAGTGCATAACTATCTGTTTCAGTTGCTAGATGGAAACATAGTTTTGTTTTCTCTTATAAAACAAAATAAGCATATCAGTCAGAAGCAGAACTATGGCCATCAAAAGGCAGAGGAGATGGACTAGAAGCTAGATGAACTAGAAGGACCCTATGAGCCCTTGCTAGAGGAGGTTTAACAAATGGACAAGAACCAGGAATGTTCTGAGAGCTGGGCCACAGGACCCACCGCAAGGGTCACACCGTGGAACTTTTGGGTTTCACGCCACCTCCACCCCTACAATAAGCCTTACAGCTAACTCCTCCTGTGCCCTTGAGTCACTCTCTTTAGCATTAAGTCCTGGAGAAAGAATGTTACATGTGTGCTTCATAGCCCCAGATGGAGAGAGAGCCGATTGAGACACTAACACCCTTGATGGGGTGAGCACTATGCTTGGCCAAGGGGCACATGACAAGGACTTCCTTCCAGAGGAAGATTCATGTGAAAAGAGAAAGGGGAGTGTCTGAGTGCTGGAACACAATCCTAAAAAAATTAATAATACAGACAATTCTTGAACAAAACCAGCTAATTGGGAAAACGTTACACAATAGAAAAGTAAATAAAATTAAAAAGTGAAATGCCTTCATAATGGGACTATCTGAAATTAGCAATTTGGGTGGTTTTAGTTTGTGTCTCTCCGGTCTTTTGCATTTCCATATATAAATCTATCTTACTGTATCATATTAGATATGTTATTCTACAACTGTACTTAAAATTTAAATAGTAAATACTCGTCTTTTTTCACTTTAATTTATATAGAGATTTATCCTGTCCGTGTTTATGGCTTTCTAGTATTCCATTGCTTGGATTTTCCTTATTCATTCAACTATTTTTGATTGCTGGGTATTGAGACTGGTTTTCACTTCCCCACTATCACTAACATCTCTGTACGTTCATCTTTGCCTTCTTCTCCAATTATTTCCTTGGGAATAATTCTCACAAGTGGAATTTTCAGGGCAAAGGACATTCTCATTTGAGAGATCTTGCCAAATTGCCCTGCAGAAAGACAGTGACAATTTACACCTCCACAAACAGTATGTGAGATACAGTCATCAATATCACCAGCTTCTTCATCATTCTTCTTTCTTAATCACCAGAAAGGTGTGAAAAAAACCCTACACTTACACATAAAGATTTATAATTACTGGCACTTACCTTAATAAGACAGTGCTTAGAATTGGGTAAGCATAATGTTAACAGTCTCCACAGACTCAGCAGAAAAAAAATTATTGCAGATATTTAATCATTGTAGTCAAAAGAACCTACCTCGAATAACAG
This sequence comes from Nyctereutes procyonoides, assembly GCF_905146905.1. NCBI lineage: Eukaryota > Metazoa > Chordata > Mammalia > Carnivora > Canidae > Nyctereutes > Nyctereutes procyonoides. The sequence continues at coordinate 24,586,123 of NW_026575042.1, read as the reverse complement.
TGTAGACAGGAGTCTTTAGCAGACTATATATTTTAGCGTGCTTCCTGTGTACTTTGTTAAACATAGCGTTACTTATTTGATGTAGGTGACTTCAAATTTATATAATTGTACACATCAAAGCTATGAGTCAGCCAGAATTCTGCTTATTTGTGGTGGGATAATACAGATAAAGAGACTTGGACAAGAGAATTGGAGTTTGGACCATAATCTTTTTCCTTTTACATGGTTACTGAAAGCCCAACGTACTTCAATAATCACTTAGAAAAAAATCTTACATTTATGGAATCGTTGTCCTTGAAGTTTTTCTGATGCTTATCTTGAAAATGTATAGTATTTCCAAAGCATTCCAGAACTCGGAGAATCTCTTGACAAGTGGAGACTGTGTTAATGCCAAACCCGAAAATGTGAAGATTTTGCTTATTCGAATGAGCAGTGGTTTTGAATAAGGCAAAATCTATAATCTTAGTAAATATTACACACTATTATTAAAGAAGCAAAAAGGAATTGTGCTGGAGTTAATTAAGGCTTTAAGAAATGCCTGCTTTTATTGGCAAAAAAAAATTTTTTGTTGCAACAAGAAAACTAAAAATTAAGAGGATGGTTGGCAGCAATATTGATATGCTAATGGATAAACATGCTAATTTAGAAAAAACTAATCAGCAAAGACATTACTAATGGAAATGTACAGGAAAATGGCTAATGCTGTATGCAAACCTGGTATCTACAAAATTAAGAAGAAACCAGTTTTGTTTTCATAATTGTAACTTGAAAGTCGGGTCTTCTTTAAGCTTTGCAATAGTACGATGCTGACAAACTTGCTGGGTGCTAGGGGAGCTAACTCATGTACACGCACATACGTATACATAATGTGTGTATATGTATATGTATATTATTATTTCCACTTATATCCAATAGGGACTAAGGTTTCTATTCTCCCAGTCTCATAGGGTCTAGGTGGCAACCTTCTTATGAGAAAAGCAGGCAATGACTGCATAGGTAAAAAAAAAGCCTCTGATTTTGACAGACATGAAGTGGTAACTCCATTGACAGAATTAACCTTATAAATACAATCCTTTTCTGTAGATAAACAAGTACCTTCTGCCAAATTCCTTTCCCTTGTTTTGTTCTCTAAACTTATAGATAAGCACTTAAATATCCACAGGCCCCGTGCTAATAATGTGAGTGAAGTGATCCAGGTGTAAGACATTAAGGAGCGGTAGGGATTGGGGCAAACTATAGTGCCAAGGTTGGGGGGAGCAGCTAATACTGAGTGGGAAAATTGAAAGCTGGGAGGATCCCCTGATGTTGCTAGATCTTCTGATTTTATGAGACAAACTGGCAATACAAACTTTTAAATGAAATCTCCTCAAATTGAAAAATGCAACATCAGTCAATTAAGATTTAAAGCCACTCAATTATACATTTTTCTCCTCCTGTCCTTATCCACCTTGGTTGATTTCCAAGTTAGGGATATGGCAAGTGTCACGGCATTGAGGGAGGATTCTCATCCTGATGTCAGATCCTGTCCTCTCTGGCATCTGTTGATAGGTAAAGTTGCCTCTAGTTCTCAGGGATGGCCAATATTCCATGTTATCATCCATGAATGACAACAGTGAGCCTTTCAGTGAGCCTCCCAGCATTTAATCCATTTTGCTTCATCTTTGACTATTCTCTCTCCAGGGTTATCTAGTCTGGGCAGGTGGCAATAACTTATTCTGACTAATCATATAACCTTTTGTGACTCTACTTTGGGTGCTTAAAAGATACAGGCTCTTGCTACTCAAAAGTGCTGATTTTCTCAAAGCTATTACCTGTTTGCCTTGGAATTATAGCACCCTTTAAGAAGTTCGTGAGCTTAATATTGTCAATTTTTTTTTTCAATTTTTGCAGTAGCAACCATGCCCCAAAGACAATGTGGGTCAATGCTTCAGAAGCTATTTTGGGAGATTATATTGATTGCTACATAAAAATACTAACCCAACTCATTAGCTATCATTATAATAATTTTATTCTACCTTAGACATTCAGCCGTCTTAGTGATAACTGATAGTTACTTTTAAGGTTAGTGAAAGAAGGGCAACTTGGTTCAAATAAATACATTATTAGAGATGGGAATAGTAATGAAAATAAGAACTCAATTAGTAAACATACAAAATGCTCCTCTGTGATATTTGTTACACTGGGTTTTACTCTATTTTATAGATACACCATACCCACCGCAGACCTCAGTTGGAATGGAATGTAGAATTACTTGGGGGGTACATCCAAAACTGTGTCTTCCAGTATAAAGAAACATAGCATCACTCTGATGACATTCCAAGAGTTACATTTTACCTGTTACCTCCAACTTTAAACATTAAAACCTCTAAATAAAGCAACTGTTAACTTTTGTCATTGATGAGAGTCAATAAAGGTCTTAAAGGCAACAGCCAATAATTGAAAATATTTCAACTCCTCCTTTCATTGGGTGGAGGGAGACTGTTATTATTTAGGGTTAAATTTACCTTTCTTTAGGTTGGAATTCTTGCCTGCAGCTTCTCTAACAACTGACAGTTGGGGTTTTTCAGAACTAAAACAGGATTTGCCAGTGAGAAATTAGAGCCAAAGTAAGTTGGAGCAGTTAAAAAGTAGTAGGAAAGAGAGAATCCAAAAAACCACTTTGAGCTCTTAGCTTGGGTTCCTTTGAAAGCAGAGGCAAAAGACAGAATTGGATATAGGTCATTTATTTGGGAAGTGATCCCAGGAAGCAGGAATGAGGGAACAGGGAGAGTAAGATGGGCAACTAGCACAAGTAATAAACTGTACATTACCAAGCTGGTTATTGCTGTGAGCAATTGGGGCTCAATCCAGCTGGGGAATTCTGAGGAAATGTATAGAAAGTTCATCAGAATTGTCCCTCCAAGGACCAGAGGCCTGGGCAAATATCCACCAACACCCATTCCTCATTAATTGAAGGATGTTCATAAGGGTGTTAACCCTCTCACTTCCAGGGGCCATCTGCAGATAAAGCTCTAGGACAGAAAAATAGAGAGGTGCTGAGCCGGCTGATTGAGGTGGACTGTCATGGGCATGCACAGAACCCCCATCACAGTGGTATGGATTAATAATTGAGCTGAGGGGATATAACAGACTCTACAGAAACATCTGATGCAAGCATCAGATCATAGTTCTTGGACCTTTCCCTTATGGAATGGCAGATTTGTGGTACGCGGGTAAAGTGACAGAGCAGGGGCATGAAGACTCCCTATCCTCTTAGCACCGTGAGTCTATATCACTTCCAGTGTTGTGGCCTCAAGCCGCCTCATATTCAAATGACACAATGGCCACCTCTTTGTCATTACTTTTCCTATTACTGGCTCACATCAAAATCTTCCCTGATCCCCCAACACAAACAAGAAAGTTAGAATACCTTCTCAGAATCCAATCACTTTCCAAATCTTGATCTAGTAGCCCTTCATAGCTCAAAAAACCTTTGTTTCTCCCCCAGAGCCCTCAGCACCACACACAGATGTCTCCTCTCATCCACCCCCCCTTTATCATGTGCCCCTTCCAGTGACTGTACTGCAATGCCCCAGGACGAACCCTAGAGATTGACCCATCATGGCACTGACTGTGGCACATGCCAGTGTTCTGTCTCTGCTCCTTGTACTATCTCCTTTGCCTCTCTTCATGGGAAAGATCACATCTCCGTCCTTTTCAAAGCCCCAATCTCTCTGGAATTTGTTCAACACTGTCTAATCTCCTCCCAATCCATCTTGACAAGGTTTGTTCAATCTCTCTCTGACAAATGTCCTCAATATTTCACTGATTTAATCCTAGCATTCTTGCTTTCCCAAGACCTGGTTATTAATTCTTGCCTATGGCCAGGCCATCTTCTGGACATCATTACTATAGTTGTTGAGTTTCAAAACTAAAATTGAGTCACTGAACCACCCAACTAAACCAGTTCACCACAACTCGGACACAGAGCTCCTGCCGTTCTCTACCAGTTGTCTTATCAAGTTTGTCATGGTTGACATATTTTCGCAAATATTTGTATTTTCCCATTTGTTGTTATCCAAAAGGAAGAGGGGTTAATATTCTTCTTAAAACCTATATGGGAAGTTTTTTTTTTTCTTCTTTACTTCAGACAGTTTCATTGCTCCCACCTCCAAAATGCATAACTAATTCTCATATTGTATAACTAAGTACTTTATAGAATGCCACTTTTCAAACATATATATGCAGAAGGAGTAAGAAAAACAAAGAAAGAGGAAACCAGGCCTGAGAAGACATGAAGGATATGGTTAAACTGGGCAGAAAGATTGATACAGTTCTAATGAAGGAGCAAATCTGGATGAGCTCTCCATGTTATATGCATAAAGAAAGCCTGATGATTGGCTTATCTTCTGCATTATTAGAAACAAGAGGGCAATTCACTCTTTGCAGGGGAACAGTTTTTCTTGGCACTAAGTTCTAATAAACATCTAGGACCTAACACATTTTAGAGAATGTCATCTTAAGTAATGTCCAGAAAAACACTCTGCTGGAAAAGCAGAGGGTCTTCCGATATGGCTCTTTCTTATGATGACTTTGATGGAAGCTGAGGACTTAGCATCAAATGCATGTGAAGGAACAAGGAGCAAATACTTTGATGTTCAAAGATAGCTATCCCTTGGTTTAAATTAATCCACACTTAGAGTTTAGAAAAATGTCAGAAGTGTCAGATAACACACAGTTTCAATGTTCTTTTCAAAGCAAAACAGGGCACACTTATTTTAAAAATAAGAAAAAAGAAAAATTTAAATTTCATTCCTACTGATATCTTATTTCCACCACCATCAAGTTTGATATGTATCCATTCTTTCAGGTCATCTCCCATCTTTTTTCTCTCTCTTTCTCTGGCCCCATCCCATATAGACGCATAGTGTTTTTGCTTTTAAACTATCATATACATTGTCTTTAATTGCTTTATTCACACAATATACTATTTCTCTATTATGCTCTTTTTTCCAAAAGCATTTTTTTTTCTGGCAAAGCCTTTGCTATGATCTAGAGGGGGAAAAGTGCAAATGAAGTAAGTATTGTGGTAAATGGATAAAAGCATAGCCTTTAGAGTCTGGCATGTGGCGAATTATGATCTCCCTTGTCACTAATTGGGTGATCTTTGACAAATAAGGTTTTAGGCCAAAGTTTCCTCATCTGTACAGTGGAGTTAATAATACTGTACAATCTTTCATGCAGGAATTTCAGAAGCAAGATTATATGAAATATGCATATGGAGTGCTAATAACAGCACCTGCAGAAAGAAAGATCTCATTTTAAAGCCCTACAATGCTAACTAAGAAAAACACTGAGTTTTAGAAACCTAACTAGTTGGTGGTAGATAAGATGTTCCATTGGGAAAACTGACAAGGCACTCCACCTCCACACAGGTGCCCCCAGAGAGTCTACAGGCAAACCTCCATTTTATTCTGGAAGGAGATTTTGACTTTTTTTTTTTTTATCAAGCATAACAGCTTGATTGAGAGACCCAACACTCTAGACCACCAAGCATGACACAAAGAGTTTTAAAACAGACAGTTTTTAGAGATGTATAAAATTATCAGCCTTACACATAAAGAAATCACTAAAAGGCCCCATGGAAGTGCTGGTCACAATCCAAAAAGATCTTTCGCAAGGATGCTCTCATTTGACCTTCATGAAATTTCTGTGAGGTACTGTTTCTATGATTATTCTTATTTTATGGAGGGAAACAGTGGAGGTGCAGAGTAATTTAATTCTTGAACAAAGACAGAGATAGTCCAAACTAGATCTGGCATTCAAACCTGGGTCTCTGGATCTGGAAGTCTTTGCTGCTGTCATTTCACTATAGAAAACCTGAATAATACTGTGAATTTGTAAAGTCATCATTCTATTTCAGAGTAAAATTGATCAACAGGTGGTTTAATTGGTGTATATGAAGAGCTCCAAGGGAAATCCAATATAACAATTCTAGTCCTAAAATATGCATTAGTCAGTCTGAAACTTTTTGATGATTTACATTTTTATGCCTGGGTGTAGCACATCTTTGGACTTGAAGGACACAGAGGCCAATAAGACACTCAAAGACCCATCAGGTCTGTAAGCTCATTGAATCCCAGTATCTCCATCCACTCTGGGAAGTTCCTGCTGGTACAGCCTGCAGCAGTTTACACAGCAGTCCTAAGGGTATCAGCTACTAACTGGCTGTTTGCAAATGCATTTCCTCCTGCTGATTCTTCATTCAGTCATCCCTTGCTGGTTCGGTGTTGTATTGCCCTAGATGTGCTTTTCTCTATATGTTGTGCCCTCACAGTCGATGCCAACCAGAATGTTCCTTATCATCATCTAGAAATGGAAGATAGAACCGACAAGCAGTTGGACATTTTCTTAGACAAACTTGCCTTTGATATTTCCTTCTCTAGAAGCTCCCTCGGGCATCACTTTAACTCAGGGCAAAATATATCTCTCACTGATTAAAACACTGGAAAGTTCAGGGACTCAGAGGAGAAAGAGCATCTGGCAATCTCTTTGTCCCTTGCTCCTTTCTTCTCTCCTTCCCTCTTTCTACCTCTCTTTCCTTCCATTCTGCTCCATTTCCGTCCAGTCTAGTCTATCTCATCTTCCCTCTCTTTTCTTCCCCTCTTCCTCTCTCTCCTTCCAATCTCTCCCTCGCTCTGCCTCTCTCCCTCTAACACAAGCAGGAACATGGTACACACACACACACACACACCCTTAACTTCTCCTTAGACATCTCAGAGCAAACTTGCTGGAAGTGCTTAAGGCTAAATCAAAAGTGAATAAATGTTTCTTTTACTGGGAACTTTAACTTTTTCTTTGAAGTTTAATTTAGTTCTTGAATGTTAAAGACGATATATTTGATATCTGTAAATCTGTCTGTACTCGTCTGTGCATGTGAATATATATACATGAGCAAAATGAAAAAAAGAAAAAATCTCCCAAACTTCTGCTTTGACTGCAAGATTAGAGGTTCTAACTTCTTGATTATTCCTTAACAAGAACATTTTAGAGAAATCAGTATCTTTTGTCCTCATTCCATATAGATTACTGCAGTTTGCAGACAGCCCTTTTTGCATATTATGTAAATAGAAAGTTACATTAACAACACTGTAGGTAATGTAGGAACATTTTTTTTAATTTCTCTTTTTTTCTTGTAGAAAGAGCTTCTGATTAAGAGCTGTGAATGCTGTTCATCTTTAATTCCATGCTGACTCCCCAAGTACTGTCTAGGATGCCTCAAATACTTTTTGTAAAACCATCAGTGCTGCCATTTGCATTCAGCACCACCTACCCTAAAAGATCACAACTTGGCCCAATGGAAGACCATAGACTTTGTGAACCTATCCTGCTGAGTTACCTAGGCGAGGGTTACAATTGTGTTCTGTTGGCGGTGGGCTGTAAAAATAAAATATAGTATCCAAAGGTAGCATTTTTATAAGGGTGTTGGGAAGCTGAGAGGCGGTGGGAGGAAGCAGACTTTGAGAGCGCTTCAGAGCTGGATAAATAAGCTCTAGCTTCAACAGAGAACAGGAGGGAGTGGGAGAGGGAAAGAGCGCCTTGATGCTCTTTACTGGGTGTGTCAAGTTATATGTACATAAATAGAGTCATTGCTTTTGTCCATGCATGCTGTGAATTTTGCAAAATATTAGAATAATGAAATGCTATTTGATAGCTTTGATAGATGATTACATTTAATAGGCACACAGAGAGACACCTAAAGGTATTACACATTTCACCCCCAAGGACAATGCAACAATAGTTACAAAAAGCTTCACTTTCGATAGTAAACCTTCATTTTTGTGGAAACAAAATATTCAGCTTGCAGATTAAATTGGTGGCCCTGACCCCTGACTCACCGAAAGCTGGAGAGATATGGCCCCACCCCAATTGTGACTTTCTCAAGGTCCTCAAAATACTATGGATGTCAATGATCCTCCAGCTTTTCTTAATGCAGAGAAGAAAGTTGCTCTGCTGAGCACAGTCTAAGTGTCTGATTATAATTCATATATAGCTACAAAAATTATATGGCTCTATCAATTTACAAGACTGCCTCACCTTAAGAAGTTACTAAAATTTCTCTCCTTGAGCAAGTAGAGTCTATAACATTTCTATACTACTAGCATTGAATGGATTCCTCCATGCTCTTTTTGGAAATGTTTGTTGTGATAGCATGTGACACAATTTACTTATTATTGTGGCAGTAGAAATTTAATGTGATTGAAAGCCATCAAAAGGCGTAGCATCTGAATGTCAAACATGACTTGTATCTATAATTCCAGGCAATGATTTGGATGCCTGTTGACTTTCTTCCTCATCCACATGATTTTTTTTTCCCCCTTTCCACTAAGTGGCACTGTGTTATTTGCATTTTTCTGTTCGGGTCAAAATATCCGAACATTTGGAATGCTGGTATGAAAACCAGTTTAAAGCTTTGCTGTAAATTTCTGCTAAATAGGTTGGATGGAAAAAAAATACGCAGCAATTAAATTTTTATAAGAAAAAAAACTCCCATGAAGCTTACTCTTTTCTGTACTTAACTCTTTCCCACTTTTCCTTTCCAGCTCCATTAGCCTCCAAATAAGCACACCATATTATATATGTCGAAGGAAGTTTTATTTAGACTTATAAGGGCTGATCTATTCCCATACTGTTTAAATTAATGTTCAAAAAAGAATTCAAACCACATTCTAACATTTGGACTATGTAAGAAGGAAACAGATTTTTCGGGAAAAAAAAAGATGTTGTTTTAGCTAGGCAGAATGGGCTGTAGGAACATAGACACGTGCAGACGGATTTCTAAATGTGTGTATTATCTGATAAGATCTGGGCTGCTCGTGTGTCAATTCAGAAAGTAAATGAGCGCAGGAGCAGAATTACTTTCCTTCCATCCCTCTTGCCTTCCATCCTTCCTTCCTTCTTCCTTTTCATTTCCTTTTTTTCATTATTTTATTTTTTTTTCCCTCCTCCTCCGCTTCCTTTTCTTCTTCTAACAGCTTGGGATTTACTTTTATCTCAGCCACCTGCAGCCTAAGGCTTGGAAACACTTTGGTTCTTCACCTAACCGGTTACTTTTCAGACCAAATTAGCTCCAGAAATGCAGGGTGACTTTGAATAAAGAAACTAGAGTCTCTTGAAATAGAATGGCCTCGATTTGCATCAGAGTAACATTTTGAGAATTAAGTTCTGATCACTCTCTCCAAATTCAGTACACCACTGACAGACAGAATGCTTTGTTAGGCTGGCGTCTATACAATCATCCCCTGGAGGAAAATAGTCATGGAAAAAAAAAAAAAAAACATAGCTACTGACTTTGTATGTGAGTGGCCACCTTTAGTTTTCAATACAATAGATTTTTCCAGTTTCTCAAGTGCAGCAAAAACATTGCCAGATAAAGAAACATAAATGCAACCTTGGAAAGGGTTGTGAGGCCAAAAATTCTATGTGTATGTGTGAGTGTGTGTGTATGTGTGCTTGTGCGTACGCATGCGCGCACGCGCACCCAGAGCCAGTTCTGTTTGAAACTAATGAATTACATTTCAATTAGCCAGCTTTTAGCAGCAGTTACTTTCTTTGGTGTGTTGGCTTCTATTTGTAGCACGTATGGTAATATATTTTTTTTCCTCATAAACGAGGTGTATTTTTTTAATCAGAAAAAGAAAAGAAATTAGTGAGCCAGAAAAATGTCAAAGTCTACATTTTTAAAAATATATATATATATATCTCCTAGAGAATAGCACCGCTCTCTCCTTCACGTGCAAAATATTATACGCTTGCCTTTGAAATTACCTAACATTCAGGAGGAGAATGAATTTATAGATTTCTTCAAGCCAATGGATTACAAGGAACGTGGAATGGCAGTGAAACCCGCACTATGCCATAAACTAGCATTACCAAGGATTGAGGAAGACTATCCCGATGCTGTCACAGGAGGACAAAGGCCAGTGAGGTGGTGGAGAGTTGGCATGCATTCCCTGGCATTTGAGCCATTTTGGGATGATCATCAAATAGAAAGTACTGTATTAGGATGCTTTGTCTTTACAATAGACTTATGAAGATTCACAGGCCACTAATGAATCTGAAACAGCCTACATAACCTATTTCATCTTGTTCAAACTAGCTCTTCCCAAACTTGTCCCATCTGGTACCCCCTTTTTTTTCACACCACATGTATTGCAGTTCCAGTGAACTAGTTTAACAGTCAGGAAAGTTTAGGTTATGCTGAGGTAACAAAGAGCCTCCCAAATCTCAGTGTTTTATTTCAACACACATTTACTTCCTACTCATGGTCAATGTCCAGCATGTCCTTAGGGATCATCAGGAATGTTGCATTCATTATACTCATGGGCTAACCCCAAAGAAAGAGCTAGCACATAAAGTGGGCCAGTTGCCATGATAGAGGAAAAAGAGAAAGATCTGGAAAGTCTCCTATATATATCAACCATTAAATGCCCTGGATCAGAGGTGACTCACAGCCCTTCTGATCACAATTAATTGTGTAGAACTAGTCAGATGGTTCCGTGAAAACACAAGAGGGTAGAAAATATAATCTTAGCATGTGCCCAAAAGGCAGAGATCCTAAAAAAAAAAAAAAAAAAAAAAAAAAAAAAAAAAAAAAATCCAAGAAAGCACTAATCAGTACCATATCCAGTATTCTTCAGAATTTATTTTAAGACTTTCTGGACAACTTATGTCTTTTAAATGCTCCAAATCTCATTGTGCATTTTTCCAAGATTAAGAAGAGTTGCACCTGGAAGAAAGGGAGGAGAGATTACAACACAGTAGTACATTGGAAATACTTCAATTATATGAGAAACACCTTTTACATTTGAGCTTCATAACAACTGAGTTACAGGAGTAGGACATAGATTATGATAAGCAACGTTTCCTTATGAGAAAAATTGAGACGAGGTAATGGCCTTCATGACTTGCTACAGTATTCAAATGGTCTTTGTAAATCAGAAGGAAATGTTGGCGTACGGGAAATGTGAACAGGTTCAAAATCTGAGACAGCTGGACTAGCAAGAATTATCACCCACCACAATGTAGTTTTATTCTGAACTCTACCAGATTTGTCCAGGACTTGTCCAAGTGTTGGGGAGATTATTCAACTGAAATACAGTGAGAAATAAAGCTCACTAACACAAATGTGACAAAACAAAGTTTTGGTGAGGTACCATGAGGTGACAACTTGTTTCATAAATATCTTGAGAGTTTCTGGCCACTGGAAGCAATGAACACGAATCATTATTAAAGAAAAAAAATTCATGCAGTGTCATTGGAGAGAAAAATTTAACCTATCACTTCGGCCTCCAAAAAAACAGTTAAAAGTAAGAGAAAAAAATAAATTCTGCCCCCTTTATGTGCTATTGGACTCCTAGTGAGAAAATAAATTCTGATTTATTGCTGTCTGCCTCAAAAGAAGGATGGAGGCACAGAATGACATTTCATAGCTTTGTTTAGATTGTCAGTGTAGGTGGGGTACCAGGCTGTGGGGGCAAGTATGCCATGACAGCCACTAGCAAGCCACAAGCCTTGCTGCATTACCCATTCCACGTCCTGCCTCACCTCTATCTGCCCCAACCCCCAAATCTGCCATAATTAGCCTTGCGAGGCTTACATTGCCACAGCCGCATGCCTTAGGCATTATCTCCTATCTGCGGTATTATGTGCTGTAATCCCACAGCTAAATGTGGTAACCCAAATTTCACAGAGACTCTGTAGCAGGCTTGCTGAGATAACCCATCTCGATATGTGAAGTGCCAGGTCGCTCAGAGCCTGTAGGCTTGGAGCGCTAGGGATGCTTTGTGTAGATTCATCCTACGCACCCTATAGCTTACCCATCCTTCCAGAGATCACAAGAACCCTAAATAGCAAATATGGCATCCTAACTAGAACACCACCTGTTTTGTGCAAGTGTACATGGGCTTCTGCCACCCGGCTGCTTCTCTCTCTCTCTCTCTCTCTCTCTCTCTCTCTCCCTCTCTCTCTCTCTCTCTCTCTCTCTCTCTCCCCTCTCCCTCTCCCTCTCTCTGGAGAAGAGACAAAAAGTAGAGTCTGTCTCTGTTGCCTGGCTTACAAAATATACAGAAAACTGGTAGATATAAGCTCATTGCCTGAACCCAGGCCAATGGTACCTATGACACCTACACAACCGTGACCTACATACATGTGTCACACATCATGCTCTTAAATATGCTCGCAGGTGCTGGGATCCTAGGCAATAAAGATCGTTGCTTGACAAGCCTTTTTGTTCTACATTTCAGAATTTTTTTGTGGTTGTTTGTTGTCAAAAGAAATATACATATTCTCTCTCTCTCTCTCTCTCTCTCTCTCTCTCTCTCTCTCTCTCTCTTTCTCTGCTGTGGGATTGCTTAGAAACATGCAGGTTTTGACATATGCTTTTACCTGAAAATGTATCTACTCCTGCTGCTTTATTGGACCTCCTAATTACTTGTAAAAAAATAATAATAAATTGGGCAGGTGTTTGCTCTTCCAGTTGATTAATTGACAATGATTTCACCACAATTGACGGCAGAAAGCTAGGAAGCTGCCGGTTGGAGTTCAATGAGGAATACACATTTTTCTACTCAGCCATGTGAATCAGCTTGAGAGGAAAATTTACAAAAGGCTCAAATTGCCAGAAAACTCTATGTTTTTCATTCCAGGCTTGGAGATCTCTTAGTCCCTGTATTGGGCCCTGTCACATATATAATTCTCTGTTTTATACATATGAAACTCTGGAGCTGATAAAATGAGTTTAGAAATGTTTTTTCCCTTAAGTGAAAAGGATCACCCAGATCAGTCACTATTATGTGTGGAAAGCAGCGCATGATGGCAGGAACAATGAAGTCTGATGTAAAGTTGACCATGCTTTTTCACTGTGTCGGCGGTATTTTGCTTTTCAATTTACCAGCATCACAAGCAGCAGCAGCCAGCCTAAGATGGTCTCTGAGGACCATGCCTCCCAGAATATTAGCATAGTAAAGTTGGGGCCATTCTGTATTAATTTTTTTCATAGCTTCAAAGAAAGCCACACAATGTTTTCCGGCTGGTGAGTAAATAAAAATAAAGAGGTCTGAATTTCAGAAATCAAGAAACAAAACGAAGCAGTTTTCTTCATTTTTTTGATTGACATGAAAACTTTCCAGGTCTTACAGGGAATCGAGGGATGTACAGAACACATGGAATATTATAGGTTTGATCATTTTAATTAAGAAAAGTCCTGGGCTTCAAACTTATATTCAGATGAACAGGTTTTCAAAAGAGAAGTAGTTTGACTAATAGCATTTTCGTATGAAGTAGGGAAGTGGTGAACTAGTGAACTGATCTAAATAAGTTAGATTCAAGGTTTGGCTGGAGTTCAGGCCGTATTTTTATGTTGATCCTTAGAACTCATTCATTCACTCTATTTTTATTTTACAGCTGGGCTTGTAAGCATGAATAATGTAGATACACAAATAGCATAGAAAGTGAGTGTAGCCAGGAGGTAACGAGAGAGACAAGAGTCCATATTTCCTGAAAACAACTCCAAATAGAAAAGACATTTTCATGCTTTCTAAAAGACAATAACAAATAAAGAAGACTTCACAGTGATGTGGATCAACATAAAGTACCCCTTGAAACATTGTTTTCTAAACTTAGGTGTTAGGAGACTACCTTACAGGGAATCACTATGACCATTTTATGGGATTTTTTTCTGATCAAATTTATAAGAGGAAAATAATGGCATTCCAGAGTCAAATCACTAAAACCATGAAATTGATGACCTCTCATCTTTCAAAAAACCTTCAACATATGATTGGGATTCAAAATATTTTAAAGGAACACTTCCACAAAACAAGTAGGTGATTTGAGAAAGAAAGAATATAGGAATTCACTCATATGTTTGCATAGAGGAATTATATTCTCTTTGATGAAAATGATAAGGTAGAGAGTAGAGACTTCTAAATATCATGCATTTTCATCTCCATTCTCTGTGACGCCTATCTTTGGCTATAAACCTTCCTCATGTTATTTTGATATTCTGATTTGCCAAGCAGATAAAGGGTTCAAATCTTTTAACTTGTCCCTTCATGAGAAAGAATTAAAAAGTGCAAAAACACGAGATTGAAAACTGTCTTGGAGGGAGTATGAGTTCCTTCCCCTTGCTCCTAGGGAGGAAAACATATCTCACACACTGAGCTTACTGAAGGATTTGCATGGTCAATTTCTTTTCTTTCTTTTTTATTTATTCATGAGAGACACAGAGAAAGAGAGGCAGAGACATAGGCAGAGGGAGAAGCAGGGTCCATGCAGGGAGCCCAATGTGGGACCCAATCCCAGGGCTCCGGGATCACGCCCTGAGCCGAAGGCAGGCACTAAACCGCTGAGCCACCCAGGCATCCCTGCATGGTCAATTTCTTTACAGGTCTAAAAATTCCAATTGACTGCATCTCTCCGATGACTTTAGAAGCTGTTCTCTCTGCCACTGTAACACTGGGAAGGTAAAGCAGGAATTTGCTGTAAGCCTCAAGGATCCAAGGGCACCAGACTTCTGCACCTGACTCCAGTGATGGGTTCTTAGCATTAAGACTTTGCTAAGAAGATGAAATGGTGGTAACTTCCAAACTTGAACAGTAAAACAACAACAACAAGGTGTTTTATACAGTTGAATCAATCCACTTGCCTCAAGAACACACACTCAATGACCACTACAACAGTTTCCCAGAAGTAGCACAAATCAAATTAACATTACCAAGGGGATGGAGAGGATGGCGCTTGAGAACTTTCTGTAGCAAATATAGGCTTCCCTTTCATAAAATTCTCCATTTCCCAGGTTCTACGTGAGCACCTTGATTGCCTTGTGGATTAAACTGTGTATACACAGGATGGGCTGTGAGTCAAGGAAGACACAAAGCAGACGGGCATATCCCAGCTGTAAAATTGCACATTCTACCGTAAGTGAGCAATCCCGACTACCTACTTCATCTCCTTCTACCAAAATATTGCGTTTTCCCTCCCAATAAAGATGTTTTATAATGGCAATGAGGTGCCGTAATTCACGGAGTTTCTGCTGCTTACTCGCTCTCTGTGTCCTGTAACTCCCACTCTATCAGGAGAGCATATGTTGTATCTCTGTCATGAATTATTATTTGATGATTCCACATTGGAATTTGCACTTGGAAGGCAGTTTCTCCACCCCCACGGCAAGGATTCCCGCTCATTCATAGAAGGTCCATATTGTCTAACGGCTTCCATGTTGTAAAACAATTCCTTAGGTGCTGCATCCAGGGGCTGGGTCTCCTAAATTCTCAATTAGCAAAACCAATCCTGAACTTTAATATAGGTGCCTAAGGTGCTGTGCCTCTTCATTTTGAAATACCATTTGTGTACACTACATTCAAGACAATGGTTCGCTCAACAATGAGCAGATTCAATGGCAAAACATTTCAGGTGGCAGTGATAAAACTCTTGACTAGCACAAATCAGGGGAAAAGACATCCTTTTTCTTTTCTTTTCTTTTTTTTTTTTCACGAACTGCCTCCTACCTTTCTCCCCAACTAGTAAATTTAGAGGATGGAAAGTAATAAAATGCAATTGGTTTTAGCCTTTTTGATTCTGACTTTCATCAAAGGGATTCCAAACTGTTTTCCTATGGGTAGGCTTCATTCAAATGAATATTTATTGGACATCTCCTAGCAGTGGTATATTGGAGCCCATTCATTCTGGCTCATAGGAACTGATTGGGCACATCTCTTCTCGATTGCGCATTTAGCAGATGACTCATTGTTGACTTGAAATGGGCCATTGTGGGAGTATTTACACTATGGAAATCAACAAATGCCACAAATCAGGACTTTCTGGGGGGAAGATGGGGGTTAGTTGCTCAACGGTTACCAGTATATCACTGCCTCCTACCTAGTAGGCAAAATATCATACAGATACTGACATTATTGTGTATAGTATCCTGAAACCAAAGTGGCTAAGTGTGACTTGCAAAAGTAATTCATAAAACAAGATGAAAATAGTTCAAATTATTAGTGGAAAAGATGTCAGGTGGGGACTGTGACTCACTGGTTAAGGAACTGGGCTTGGTTCAGTTTGAGTTGGTCCACTTACTAGATTAATATCCTTCAGCAAGTCACTCACTTCTTTGAACTTCAGTTTAATGGAAAATGGATATAATAGAAGTTAATTCCCTCACGTGGTTATTTTTTTAATTGATTGAGGTAACGAATGAATGTTCTTGGTCTTCGGCTAATACTGAGAGCCCAACACATTGTAGCCATTATTGCTGAAGTCAGATACTTGGAACACTGCCAATGTCATGTTAGTTGCAGTTACTGGTTTACTGAGTTCCAATCACATGTCTTTTTCCGTGTCCTCAAACATACCAGTTTCCTGACTCTGAGCCTTTGCATCTGCTGTTCCTGCTGTCTGAAAAATCTCTCTCGTGGATCTGTGCCTGGCCAGTTTCTTCTCATTATTCCCTGACAGCAGTTCAAATGTGAGCTCTTCCAAGAGGACTTCCTGGGTCTCTCTCTCTTCCTTGGCACACATTCTCCTCTCCTACATTTAGTTACCACGTTCCAGATTTCCCTGTTCTGTATTCCCATATAACTCTTCATCGTGAGAAGTTTTCTGCTTTATTTGGTGACATGTTTATTAACTAACCATCTCTCTTACTGAACCTAACATCTGTGGGAGCAACGGCGGCCCTGCTTGCCTTTTTTGCCACTTAATCCTGAGCCCCAGGAATGATGCTTGGCATGTGGTAGGCATGCAATAAATAGCGGTGAGTGCTGAATGAATAAATGGTGACTTTGGAGCCGCAAAAGTTAATTCACTACTTAGGTGGAGCAGATAGATCTACAGTCCTATTTTTAGTCCAATTAAGGGTTGTTTTTGATAATAAAATAGAAATATTTATGGATCCACAGGAGGTAGAGAAGTTCATTAATGCTCTAGATAAATAACGGAACGAGCAGCAGAAAATCTATTGACAGATTTAATCAGGAAATTGTGAAAACAACCAGATATAGCTGATTTTGCAAGGCATAGAAAGATTGGATTTAGAATAACTTGATTGGGTGAATTTGAAAAGATTTTCTTTCCTTACACACTGCTACAAGTTTATTTATCTCTGTGATTTTAGCATAATGATTGGAAATAAGAAAGCAGAATTTAAATTCCCAATCATTAGCCATCCTGATTATTATAATTTGGGATGGGAGGAAAGCTATAATGTGGACTCACCTTCTTGGTATGCAAGAGTTTCCAAAGACCCTTGTGCAGGTGTGTGAGTGACACTTTTCTTCCTCTCATCATATCTGTTTGAGCCTAGGAGAAGGGGAATAAGGGGTACTGAAGAAGGAAGGACAAAATAAACCAGTTTGAATGACTACTTTTTAATTTTTGTAGTATCAAGTAATGAATTAAGCATTTCCATGTGAGAAGATATTTTCTTTAAGAGCATGAGAGGTTTGGAGAGCTTTCAAAAAAAATTCATCCTAAAAGTGAAGGACTTTAATTAATAGAAAAAATATTTGCTACCTATTACACTCAGAGTAGAATTAGGAAGAGTATTACGAAGGTAGAAATAGAATTTTAACATAGACATGCATCTCTTGCCTTACTGAGGAAAAGACATTTTATAAGTGGAAAGCAGAATATAAATGCAAGGTATATGGAGATAGAGCTCTTTATCTGTATCTGGATTAAATGCTCAAAGTCCAATATTTTTCTTTATTTTTCAGATTAGCTAGGATAGAGCAGGGGGTAACCTACATAATGTTGGCAGGATTTTCAATTAAATTGTGGATAGATAGTTAGCCTGAACATTGAGCGAATTACATAAAGTTTTAGGTATTGATGGCAGGAGATTTAAAAGTCAGTTATTTTATGCACATATATATGTATATGTATACATGCACATACACACACATGCAATCATTACCACCACTTTAGGGCAAATAATTCAGATAGATATATGGCTGCCCAATTCCCATGCAGCCTTTTGAGTCTATTTCATTATGTGCAAGTAGAATTTTTAAAAATTAGTTTCAGATTCTTAAAAATAGAAAAGCCCTGATTTCCTCTGCCAAGAATTCTACAATTGGGGCCCTGACCTAAAATGCAGGAAATTAAGTAGATGATTTTTTATACAAAAGAAACAGGCATCTAATTACTGCACATGTAATTTATTATTTACCAAAATGTGTAAGCACATACCATATACAAATTCTTATGCCCACGCTTGTACAGAAGCTAATTCTTATCATGGTTAATATATGACATTATATTAACAGAGATTGATCCTAAATCAAAATACAGTGTGAAGAAACAGCATTTAGTAACAATAAGCCACGTGCTGGAAAATCTAGGTACTATATACACACACACACACACACAAACACATGCACACATATACAGTTGACTCTTGGACCCTTGGGTTTGGACTGCATGAGTCAATTTATACCTAGATTTTTTTTTACATATACAGTGCAGTACTATATTTTATCTTCTTATAATTTCCTTGATAACTTTTTTGTCTAGGTTACTTTATTATAGAAATACAGTATATAACACATAGAACATACAAACTATGTGTGAAACAACTCTTTATGTTATTTGTAAGGCTTCCAGCTTAGTAGTTAAGTTTGGGGGAGTCCAAAGTTATGCATGGATTTTTAGCTGTGTGGGGGAGCTGACACCCCTAATTCCCACATCATATATATATACACACATATATATATATACACACACATATGTGTGTATATATATATAATCTTTGTTTTCTTCCCTCTCTTATGCTCTTATTATCTAACATAAGACATACTAACCTTATATCATAGTATTTAAGTGTTGTTAATTAACTTTACACTGTAGTTTTTAAATTAGTGATATCAAAGAGAGTGGTAAACATTATCCAACAACTTTGCATCTTCTTCTGAAAAAAGGATTAATGTGTTTTCACCTGCACACAGGATAATTGTATCATGTCAAGTGGAAGTATGACCTCTATTTGGAGATGAAGTATGGTTCAAGGAAATGTGTATGGTGCCGAGTTGGGGTGAACGTGTGATGCTTAATTTTAATGTGTCAACTTGGCTGGGCCATGGTACTCAGATATATGTCAAATATTATTCTAGATATTTCTGTGAGAGTTTTTTGGGATGAGATTTACATTTAAATCAGTGGACTTTAAATAAAGCATATGCCCCTCTATTAGGTGGGTGAGTTTTGGTCAATGAATTGAAGGCCTGAGTAGAACAAAAGATAAATCCTCCCTGAGCAAAACAGATTTGTGCAGCAGATATCCTTTGGACTCAAACTGCAGTACTGGGTCTTCCTTGGGTCTCTAGCCCGCTGCTCCACTCTGTAGATCTTAGACTTGTCAGCCTTCATAAACATAGAAGTTAATTCCTTAAAATAAATCTCTTTCTATATATATACATACATATCCTATTGGTTCTGTTTCTCTGGCAAAGACTGACTATACACAGTTCAGTGAAGAAAAGACTCAAATCTTAATTATTTACATGAGCAAAATGAAGTTCACAGAGGTTTCATTGTCCAAGATCATAAGGCCAGCAAATAGTGGAGTTAAAATCTGATCTCACCTCTTCTAATGTGAAAGTTGACATTCTTTTAGATTTTTTACACGACTTTCAAAACAGACTTCTAATAATCAATAACTTCAATTTATTGATTATTGGAGTTTATGACTAACTATGATTATCTGTTAATATATAAACTCTGAAAGGACAAGAAATATGCCTTAGCTGTCTTGTTGGCTATGTCTAGCACAATGCCTAATACAGGAAACACTAGAAATCACACATACACAAGCCACACATTCCCCCTAAGACACTTACCCACATCACAAGCACATACACTTTCTCTACCAATGTAACTTATTTAACTCAAAAGAGTCTACATCTTACATAAACTTGGACAACAGCTCATTCCTTTTCTTCAGTGTATGATTCCACATGCAACAGTGAGCAGGATAAGTCCTCTTAACCTCTCTGAGTTTCCATTTCTTTGGCAAACCAAAGTTTGGTCTGGAAAAGGGTTTCCCAATTATCAGGTATCCGACATTTACAAATCATTTTCCTGATGTTTGATGATCTTACTCACATGTCATCACAAGAACACAAACGGATGCTAAAAAGAAGGCAGAGTTGGTACAGAGGCACCATGACCTAAGCAGTAACATTGTCAGGTTTTAGATATTCATGAAGATAGATGCATAAATGTTAAAAAAAAAATTCAATTGTCTACATGCAAACTAAAGTCATATAGTACTAGCAATGAGATGAATGCTACACTTTGGAGGGAAAAGTCTAAATTTGGGCAGCCCGGGTGGCTCAGTGGTTTAGCGCCGCCTTCAGCCCAGGGCCTGATCCTGGAGACCCAGTATCAAGTCCCATGTCAGCCTCCATGCTTGGAACCTGTTTCTCCCTCTACCTGTGTCTCTACCTCTCTCTCTCTCTCTCTCTCTCTCTCTCTCTCTCTCTCTCTCTCTCTCATGAATAAATAAATAAAATCTCTTTAAAAAAAAAAAGAAAAGTCTAAATTAGCACAACTTAAAGTCTTGCCTAGTTCTGTCTCTATATGTTTATAAATTGAGTACCGAACATTACATAATTCTGTAATTTACTCCAGATATAACCTTCTTAATACTCCCCCAAAATAAAAAAATCTCCTAAATGTGAGAAAATACTCTTAGTCTTTCATATTCATATTTTCTCCCTGGCTGCTCCTATACCCCTGTCTCAGCGGGATTCACAGGTCTTGTAAAGGGTTCATAGATTAAGTGAGAATATACAGGTTTAAAACTTCAAAGGGTCTTTTCCAGAAGATTCTTGTCAATTTTTTTTACTACAACCCACATTATGAAATACATATATCTTATGACCCAATGTAGATATACATATGTATACTATGTAAAGTAAAATTTTAATGAACCATGCTTATACTTCATTCTGTTCTGTTTGTCTATTTCATTTTTTAAATTATAGATTGACACTTATCAAATTTACTTTATAACACATATATTAATTGCCTGTTGCTGTGTAACAATATTGCCACAAACTTGGCAACTTATGAAAACACACTCTTGTCACATTTTCTGTGTGTCAAGGATCTACATATAGCTGGGCTATATCATCTGCAAGGCTGCAATTAATATGTTAGCTGGGGGAAGGATCTCATATGAGATTCAACTGGGAAAGAACTCATGTCCTTGGTCACTTGGTTTTTGTTAACATTTGGTTCCTTGTAGGTTTGTTGGACTAAGGGCTGGATTTCTTGCTGGCTATTAGATGGAAGCCACCCTTGGTTTCCTGCCACATGGCCCTTTACATGGGGAAGCTCTTTACCATATTCTGTTAGTTAGAAGCACATCATAGGTCCGGAACACACACAAATGGAAGCAATTATGCAAAGACATTAACCAAGAGGAGGGACTTAGGGGGCTATCTTAAATCCTGTCTACTAGAAAAATTAATGTATCGATCTCTGAAATTTGAAAAGCACTGGTCTGACAAATAAACTCTCCTCAGATGATAATAATTTTGAGCCTCTGTAGACCAGCAAGGCAATAATCATTATTTATAATCTCTGATATTCTATATGATCTTAGTTCTTAAATACATATATATGTCTGATACATGTATATTAATATTTAACAAGAGTTAATGATGCCAATCTTGAATACCTCTACTTCTCTACATCTTTAAAGGCAGATGTTTTCTCACAATCTAGAAAGATGGACTTGGCATAAATTCTAGGCAGTGAAAAAGAAAACTTGAAAGTAAATTAAGTACATATTATATTATTTCACATGTTTATTTATAGACTAATAATGCCCCTAACAATTCTGATCACATCATAGTTGTGAAAATTTTAAGGAATTGAAAAAAATGTCAATTTGACTATAATTATTTTGTCATCTTATGTTTTAAAACAATTTTATTATTTAAAACAATGTTTGTTATCCATCACCACTGCCCCAAATAGGGCCAGCTCTGAAATGAGGGTTTGAGGAGCTTTTAATTTGTAAATTAAGCATCATAATAAGAAACAGCTCTTCACTCTGTCTCGTTTTTCCAGATAATGGTCATTTGAACTGTCTCTGAGTCTGGAGGTTGCTGTTAACAATCCGAATTGTATTACTGCTGGGCTAGTTAACATTTAAATTAGACTTTTCAAAACAATGTGGAGAAAACAGTCAGCTCTTTGATGGGATTTATGATGGACACATGGCTCAGCTAATGAAGACAACATGTCAAGCCTTGAACAAAAATGATTTTAGGGATTTTTTGAGACAGCTATTTGGGTTGATGGAGCTGATTTCATCTTTGGAGATCACATTCTGAATTAGCAATCACCACCTTTACAGAAACAAGATCAAAGATGAAGGGTGTGGCAGTGTTGGGGTAGATAGATAATTCTAGGAGCAGTCAGATAAATAAATCCTGTCAAAAGGATATGGATATTCGGAAATTAGATAAAGATTTGCTTGTGGGATTTTTGGTGGGAGTGAAAAGGGTTAGGGAGGGCAGTGAAGAGTCGGTATCACAAACAGCTAATAAGAGGTCATGTAGTACAATATACACCTGTAATGAAGATCCTTAGCACTTCGTTGCACAACATGAATGAATTTCCACTGGGAGAGATGAGCTAAGTAAAAGCCATTTCTCCAGCCAGTATCCAGCTATTTCTTGTTATTTCTTGTCAGAGGTCTTCGAAGCTAGCCATGTCTCCCTACAGCCAGGATAAGCCCAGCTCTCTAGATTTTATTTCCTTTTATCTGATAGACTCTCAAATTATGCTTACCCATTTTTATGTCTGAAAAATATCTGTATTCTGTAAGAACCATATTTTTACAGAGAAAGGAGAATGTTCAGTGTTAGTATTTTTCAAAGACTTCAAGGATTGAAGTTTGGAAGAAAGACTCAGGAAATTGAAGTGTTAATCTATTAAAATACCTTTACATTGAAAATTGTTACATAAAAGAAAAATTTTTCCCTTTTTAACTGGCAAAGTTTGTATTTCTGAAGATTGTCATTAATCAGAATTACCATTATAATGAAAATTATAATTATTGAACCACAGAATTTTTCAGCTATATGAAATTTCAATCTCCATATGAACCACTAAGAACATGGCAGTGGAATAAAACTCCAGTTTAGCCAATACTTCTGCATATTATCTCTTTTAACTAAAGTCTGATGATATTTTTGAAAAAATAAAAATGAAATCTTAAACTCTCCTTGACTGTTTTTTGTTTTGTTTTATTTTTTTCATTAAAAGTAATTAATGTTCTTCTGTTTCTGGCCAAAATGGAGTAAGAAGAACCTGCCCACCTTGTTCATCATCTTAAAAAACATTTTTTAAAGTACTTTGTCCAGCTTTTTGTTTGTTTGTTTTTTAGAAGGTATTTGTTTTTTAGAACGTAGTTTGGTGATTTCTTTAAAAGTAAATAGATACCAACCACACCATTCAGCCATTCCACTACTATTTATTCACCCAAAATGAATGAAAGCACATGTCCAGACAAAGACTATTCAACAATAAAAATGAATGGACCACAGTTGATACAAGCAACAACCTCGATGACTCTAAAAATTATTATGCAGAATGCAAGAAGCCAGACAATGAAGACAATATACTTTATAATTTCATCTAGATGAAACACTAAAATATATAAACAGTAGGGACAGAAAGCAGATACACAGTTATCTCCAACCAGGGTGAAGGACTGCAGAAACTATTGCGGATGATGACCATGTTCACTCTCTTGATTTTGATGATGGTTTCACAGACTTATACATAGATCAAAATTATCAAATAGTACACTAGATATATGCAGTTTGCTCATCAATTATCCTTTAATAAAGCTGTTAAAGATTTTTGTAAGTAATTATTGTTACTAAAACTTAATATAAGACGTAACAGAGCACTGTGTCCTAAGTACTCTTTTAACCCCCAAATTATGATATACTGCTCTACTGGAGTACTCCTCCTCCTATTCCACCCAAATCCCTACCTAAAATATCAAATTGCAAGAGGGAAAGGAGTAACATCAGCAAGGAAGTTTGGCTCCCAAAAGACAGAATTTTAACTCCCTGTGTCATTTGACTCTTTTTAAGAATGATGGAAAGTTGCCACCTTAAAAAATCAGTACTTTTCTTCTCCACAGGTAAGTATTTTTAAAGGAAATTGTACTATCATTATCTGATTGAGCAGATTTCTATTCCCCCTAGATTTAATGTTTTCCATCTGCAATATAAAAGGAAGATAATGCACAATTATGCTAGTAAGACTCTCTCTTTCAATAATGTTTGCACTTCTCAATACCACATTTAAAAAGGAAATAGTAGCACTTGAAAAGTTGAGTAAGAAGATGAACAAAATTGAACAGAAGAAAAGTAACTGTCTTCAGACATGCTGAAAATACATTTAAAGTCTGTCTGAGACAGCAACTGATCCAGCCAGCCCATCTTTTAAAGAGCCGAGCATCATTCAGGTGTAAATATTGAGCCGGAAATGGAAAGGAGAAGAGGGGATCCTACAAAAATATCCAAGAATAAAGAATTGATTTGTCCCAGGAATCAGACCAACTGAGGTTCAAACTTCTATCTCTCTGCCTTGGTATACTGTCACTTCTTGTGGCCGTGAATTTTTAAATGCACATGTATGCCTGGCTTAATGACTTTTCACATATCCCTGAAAATTTTACATCCAAGGGAGAAGCTATTAAATGAAAAAAAAATTGTCTTAATTTTAAATGTGTTCCATCTCAACCCATTACTTTCAAAATATATCAACTGAGTTCTATAAATCAATGATCAATTTGTAGCAAAATACAACAATTGAAAAAGAGAATTCATTTGAATACATCAGTTGGATAACTTGAAGGCTAGTAACTACAGCCTGTACTGAGAATGTTATGAGTTGAAAATTTGTGACACTCAATCTAGAAAGAAGATAACAGAAAGTAGCAGGTACTGCAGAAGGGCTCCAAAGGAGTTATTTTTTGGAAAATGCATTTTTCTTTCTGCATCACTTTCTTCATAAATTGTTTTTAACCTTTTGCAAGCTTATGGTTTCCCTGAGGTCAAACTAGATAGAAATAAAGTTTTAGCACAGAGAAGAAAAAAAAATCTCAAGGCAAAATAAAGGCTAAGAAAGAGAGCTTTTCAAAAAAAAAAAAATGGAAACAGAACTCACACCAGAATAAAGAGATGCACAGATGACATCTCCCCAGCCTTCGCACTTGGTGTACAGCAAATTATTTAGGGCTCAGCCAAGCGTTGGAGCAATTCAAAAGAATCCACGTGGGTTTCTCGGAGTAGAAACTCTTACAGAATACGTTGGTGAGTGTATCTTTGCCTAAAACAGTAATGTCAAAATATCACTTCATATAGTGTCATTTTGGTGAAACGTGATTATATAAAATAAATATATTTTTGGTGAAAAAGCAATTATATAAAATAAAAAGGAATTGTCTGAAAATAAGTGATAGACCTTTCCCAGAGCAAGCACCTGAAAAGTTGTTATGTGAGATATGTCTATACCAACTCTGTGAGGGAATATTCAATTGATTCAGCAAATGTGCTCCCCATGTTCTTTTCTTCAATAATTGGTAAAAGTTAAGGGTTTTTCCCCCAGTTGTAGAAAAAGAATTATATTAAATCATTGTCACACTCTATCTCTCTTTTTTTAAAGGCTTACTTATTTATTTGAGAGAGAGAGCATGGGGGGAGCATAGGGGGCAAATGGAGGATGAGAGAGAGAGAGAGAGAGAGAGAGAGAGAGAGAGAGAGAGAGAGAGAGAGAGAGGTGTCCCAAGCAGATACCACATAGAGCTTAGAGCCTGATGAGGGACTTGATCTCACAACTCTGAGATCATGACCTGAGCTGAAATCAAGAGTCAGATGCTCAACCAACTGAGTCACCCAAGGCACCCTCATTGTCACTCTTTCTTAATAAAGAGTATACCTTTTAAAACCTGGGTGGGGGGATCCCTGGGTGTCGCAGCGGTTTGGCGCCTGCCTTTGGCCCAGGGCGTGATCCTGGAGACCCAGGATCGAATCCCACACCGGGCTCCCGGTGCATGGAGCCTGCTTCTCCCTCTGCCTGTGTCTCTGCCTCTCTCTCTCACTGTGTGTGACTATGATAAATTAATTAATTAATTAATTAATTAATTAATTAAAAAGAAAAAAAAACCTGGGTGGGAATACAGGCATGGTCTGTGGCCTCCAAGGGAGGGATCTTCAAGTCACATTACCACAACTGTTTAATCAGAGGAGAGGAGCTAAGAGGCACAGACTGCATGTGTTCATGGACCATAGACTTGGCATTCTCTGGAGACAGTGCACCATCACTAACTTGTCTAACTAGAAGTTCAGTTGAGTTAGGTGACATGAGGTTAGACAATGTGCTCAGAGGGTGGAGGGCTCATGCCTAAAAACACTTATAGGCAAAATGAATTCTTACATTACTTTTCTTCTCACAAAATGGAATTCCTGATGAAAAAAATGGAAGCAGCAGCCATGTGAATAAACATTAGAGATGATAACAAAATTTGCAAAGCCTTCATAGATATACAAGTGTTATTATGTTTTCTCTTCTGTATGGAGAATAAAAGGCAGCCATTACTATTTTATTGCCATTTAAAAATGAGGAAACTGAAAAGTTGTCTAAAGACAGGCAAACTCCATCCCAGTGTCCATGAAATCCAGATCCCTGAATTGTGAAATCAGGCTTTTGGCTTACAAATTTAGGCCTTCTCATACTATCATAAACTCCAGAATGTGAAAATAAAGGTAATACCAAAAAAGCATCTTTTTCCCCAATCACCACAGTGTGCAGTGATGGAAATAGAAATAATTGACTTAACAAATTCATTCTAGTTCAAATAATCCATATATAAGCTATAAAAACATAATAATGAGAGATTCTTTTTAGTCATCTTGCTTTATATTGATAATCACACTTTTATTTAACTTGAAAGAAAAATGCACTTCTTTCCCTCAAGTAGAAAAGTCATATATGCCCACTAAGGAAAGCTTGAACAAATATAAAAAGTATAAAAAAAGACAACAGGCAAATTTCTAAAGCATTCCAAAAAGAATAAATGGAATGGCATCAGATTAGGAAACATGCCTCAAGAGGCATAATAGAGAGGACTGACAGAGCTGCAGACCTTAACATGGTGAGCTGGTGAGCAGACCAGGGTGTCTCTCATGAATAAATGAATGAATAAATAAATAAATAAATAAATAAATAAATAAATAAAATCTTAAAAAAAAGAAAAAGAAAAACATCAGTTTAGAGAAAACTTAAGGGGATTATGTTCATATTTTTAAATAATTAAAACTATTTTTTTAAGATTTTATTTATTGGGATCCCTGGGTGGTGCAGCGGTTTGGCGCCTGCCTTTGGCCCAGGGCGCGATCCTGGAGACCCGGGATCAATTCCCACATCGGGCTCGCGGTGCATGGAGCCTGCTTCTCCCTCTGCCTATGTCTCTGCCTCTCTCTCTCTCTCTGTGACTATCATAAATAAATTTAAAAAAATTTATAGAAAAAAAAGATTTTATTTATTTATTCCTGACAGACAGAGAGAGAGAGGCAGAGACACAGGCAGATGGAGAAGCAGGCTCCATGCAGGGAGCCCGATGTGGGACTCAATTCCAGGACCCCGGGATCACGCCCTGAACCGAAGGCAGACGCTCAACCACTGAGCCACCCAGGTGTCCCTCTAAAGTATTTTTTAAAGTGAGACCTACTGATTTATTTGTGCTTCAATGTACAAAACAAGTCCAGCGAATGGACATTTAAGGGGGTAGGTTTTGATCTGACACAGATGAGAACGTCCCATTGAATAGAGCTGTTGAACCATGAGGCTGACCAACTTGGGAGTGACTAAGTATCTCTAGGCTGAAATGGGAGACAGGTGCCTACATTGGATTTGGGGGGATGAACTAATTATATGGCTTTCTGGGGCTCTCAGAAAATGTCTATGGCTCTTTATAGCTCTGCATTACTAATATTCTTTTTTAAACTCTGCCTCCCTATCCAATGTCTGTGTTAATGAGGTGAGACCTAGGTAATATTAACAATTATTCATTGCTGACAACAAATGATAAAGAGGAGCCCAGAATCCTACTCTTCATAGTCTTACCCCAATGCCCAATGCCTCATTACTTGCCCTATTTTTTTTTAAACTTTAAAACATGGCCCTGACTTTACTTAATAAGAAGCCCTCTGACTTAAAGCCCAATGCAGAGTGACCAAAATTCTGCTGGAAACATCCATAGCTCCAGTTTCAATTCCAGTTCTCTTAGCCAGTACGTCTCTGCCTCAGTTTCTCCTCTATAAAATTAAGCGGTTAGAACACATGATTCCTTAAATACTATTCAGCTTGAAATCCTATGTACCACATACTGAGCTTCTACATAGCTAATACCTTCAGCAATTGCCCCCAGAGTTTCTGAGGCTCGGGGTAGGATTTTATCTATCCATTCATTAATAAGAATGATCTGCCATCTAAACAAGAAACTCATGATCTTTACAGTTTGAGACTCTTCCTGGGTTCTAGGTATTGGCCTAGAACTACAGAACGATCATCTAACAAAAAGTGATGATTTGGGAACAATTCTTTGTATCTCCCTAAGCTCAATATGGAGTTGGGCAGTGGATGGCCAGCAAAAAAGTTTCCTTAACTGGAAAAAAAAGTCGTCAAATGAGGCTTGGTGGACTAAATATCTTTTGCATCCTTACAAAGAGAAAAATAGAGAAATCTCGTAACTAAAGAAAGTGAAATGCACTTTACTTAATGCGGACCTCTGTCTCTGGTGTGCAGGTCCTCTGTGTCCAAAGATAATTAGCACTTTATAATGCTAATTATTATAATTATGTCTGAGAAAAAAATCATTAGGGGGTAGGTCCGTTCACTAATTTTCAATTGCCCCCTCTATTTAAAAATAAGGTCACTTTTCTATGAAATAGCTTTAGGAGCTCAAAGAAGAAAGAGGGTTATGGAAAATTCTGTGTAGGGAGAATCCTGAGCTTTTAATATTCTTATAATTCTGTGATGTGTCTGGGGCTGAGCAGGGAGGAAAACAGTGAAGATGTTTAGTCTAGGGGACTAAAAATCAGGACCCGGAAGAGCAAATGTTTCTGTAAGACTCATCTTCAAATAGGCATTTCTTATGACTCACTGTGTGCCTGGTACTGTGTGCCTGTGCTCAGCTCTTCCAGGTGATACCTCATATAATAACCTTCACCACAGTTCCGTGAAGTGAGTAGTAGCATTGTTCCATGTGCCCAATGTGAAGGGTATAGGAAACAAAAAACTGGTTTCTGACTCAGGTTTTGCTCACTCCAAAGTGCGTGCTATAAACCCTTTCCTACCTGTGCTTCCATGTAAATGTTCCATTCTTCTTAGGGCTCTCGATGCACTGAGCCATTGTCAGGGCGGGGAAGAGTCCAGCTTGGAGATGCCATCCATGTAGGCTGCCTGAGAAGCCAACCATCAGGAGGTAGATCAAGCCAACTAGGAGAGCTAATGACACTTTCTGAGATTCCCAGAGGTACAGTGGGGGCTCAAGAAGGAAGATTTGGGGGCATGGAGTGAAAATAGCCAGGGTCTAAAGAACAGCTCCATTTTTGGCTTTCTAGGTGACCATGAAAGAGCCCAGTCATTTTGCCAGGCCGCATTACTGATGCCTAAAATAACAGCCCCCACAGATGTTACTCTTACTACTGATTCTACTACTACCACTATTATCATCACCATGATCATTCTGAAAACTTCCTAGGTGCCAGACACAGTGCTGAACACATCATATTCATTGTCTTAAATACTCCCAAAGCATCCTTATTAATCCAATTTCACATATAAGAAAACAAGGTTCAAAGAGGCTAAGTAATTCGTATATGGACATGCTTTATAATGTGAAACACCATCCATAGTAGGTATCATTACTAAGAAACTATCAGCTGAGGAGGAAGAAGTGGCCTTTCATCTTTCAAAGATGAGCAGTTGTCTTTCTGTTTAATGGTTTTTTAAAAATCCCCTTGTGACAAGCTCCAGAGGACAAATAATTTATTTCTTGTGGTGTATGGCTTTCTAAATGAATTAATTGATAGGCATCCCATTGTCAGTCTGAGGGCTATGGAAATAAAACAGACATAAGATGTTCTCTACCAAACTAATTTGTACTTTAAACACATAAATAATAATTTTTTAAAAGTAATTGTGTGTTTACCTTCTCTTCTGCTTCAGAACCTGTGTCTTTGTCTTGCCTTTGCACCATCAGTGAAGTTTGGTTTTGTTTTTTGAGTATTAGTAAGTGGAATTAATCAGTAAATATTGCTGGTGGGGGGGGTGGAGAAGGTAGGATCCAAAAATAATTCATCCCTGCCCTCATTGATTGAAGAGGGGATAGGAAGAATAGGTATAATAACCATAATAATAATAATACAATAGTAAGAACCACACTTTCCTTTTCAGGGGGGCCATGAAGGCAAAATTATTTTCACAGTAATACTAAGATGCTATTTGCCTTTTCACTGTGCTGATCCTTGCATTGATTGTGCCAAAGCAATGGTGCCGAAGCACAATTTAAGACCATGAAAATAAACTATGCTGATAATAATCATATTCTTCACCAATATTCATGTACAGGGGGGAAAAAGTCAGTTTCATTTAAGAAAGTCCTTGGTGAAGTAGTAAAAATATTAATTTCATTAAATCTCAACCCTTGAGTACAAGTCTTTTTAATATTCTGTGTGATGAAATGGGAAGAACATTTAAAGCCCTTCTGCTGCATACAAAAGTATGACAATTGTCTCACGGAAAAGCACTTGTGTGTGTTCAAGGACCACCATTTTTACCTGAAAGAATGAGGGACGAAGTATGGGTTTTCAAAGTTGTATATCTGGCAGATATTGCCTGGAATATAAATGAAGGGAGCTTGTGGCTTCAAGGAAAACAACCGACAATATTTATGACCAATAATAAAATTAAAGCTTTCAAGCAACAGTACTTTGACAGCTCCCCAATACTTAAAGAATTTTCTGATGAGACTGATGATGATGCTAATAAACGGGGGATTTTGGTATTTTATTGTGAAATGTGTCAAAGATCGAAAGGTATGCATAACCCTGAAAAACAATATTTTTCAACCCGTGACCAACACATGATTTTATGTAATCATGGATGAGTAAAAGATCCATTTAGGTGCAAGACACACCACTGGGTTTTAATTCAACAGAGTTCAAAGCATTGACTTCTGATTCCATATTGCAACTAACCTTTAAGAAACTATCACTTGTTGGTCTTCAGGTAGTGTCAAAGAAAAATACCTACCGTTATATGAAAAGGCTGTTCAAATACTTTTCCCTATTTCACTTACATTTCTGTGTGAGTCAGAACCTTTTTTCATACATATTCCAACCAAATGTGGATTGATTGTAGAAGCAAATATGAGAATCCAACAGCCTTCTGTTAAGCCAGATATTAAAGAGATCCTTTAGTTTGGAAAATACAATTATTTTTCATGAAAATTTAACCTTTATTAATTTATAACAAGTTTATTACTTTTAAAATCAATTAATACATAAACATTTACAATATTCTCAGGTTTAATTTCTTATGTAATACATACATAATACCCACATAAGTCTTTAGGGATCTCAGTAATTTTTGAGAGAATAAAAATATCTGAGAACAAAAAATTTGAGAAATTCTGGTCTAAGGAAGTAGATAATTAAATGAATTGCCCTTGAATGTATAAACTGGTACAACCTTTCTGCAGGGCAATTTATTGACACTATTAAAATCTGAGTAATTGTAACTTCTACCTCTAGTAGTTAATCCTTAAGAAAGAGTTTTAGATCGGAACAGGCATTTATGTATTAGCATTTTCATCATGGTACATCCTTTAAGACCAAAAAACACCTATAAATATCCAGGGAATTGTTTAAATAAATGTTAGTATCCCCTTAAGATGGAATATCATGCAGCCATTAACAATATGTTAAATTACATAAAAGAATATTTGATGGCACATTAAATTTAGAAATGATACAAAATAATACCCATCAAATAAATGTATTTTGAAAAACTAAAATGAAAACTCTCTTCCCCCCATATATTTACATGCTTTATTTATATATTTTTCCATATATCTGGAAATGTTATAAATGAATTTGGAAGGCTGGTGGAAAATAGTTTATTAGTAGTATTTTTAAGAATCTTTTTGTATTGTTAGGGGTGCCTGGGTGGCTCAGTTAGGCATCTTGCTTTGGCTCAGGTCATGATCTTGAGGTCCTGAGATTGAGCCCTAAATCAAGCTCCCTGCTTGGCAAGAAGCCTGCTTCTCTCTCTCCCTCTGCTGCTCCCCCTGCTTGTGCTCTCTTTCCATCAAATGGATAAATAAAATTTTTTGTATTTTCCTAATTTTCTACAGAAAATGCAATAATTTTATCAGAAAAAAATGTTTATGACGTGGTAGATGAATTGTGACGTTTGGGTTTTTTTTTCAAGTCTCTAATTCATGAGTTTTGATAGAAGAAACTAGAAAGAACATGTGAGCCTAAGGAGAGAGGAAGAAGAGCAGGGCATTACTGCGGCACTGGGGAAATTATGTGATAATGGAGAGGCTAAGAGAATCAGCTTTTATTAATGACTGATGCTGGCTCATTTTATTAGGTGCCAGATTACTAATATGAAATTGTCATTTTTGTAGGTCAAAAGGGGTTGAGGATTAGCAATTCATGTCGAATAACTCACTTAATATAACAGACATTATTATGCCCATTATACAGTTAAGGAGATGAAGATCAAAGGTTAAATAACTTCTTTGCAGTAACACAAGCCCATGCTTTTTCTAAAACATTTTCCCTTCTTCAAAGTTTTCTCTTAGATCAGTTTGAGGGGGAGATCTACATAGGTGTGTGGCATATTTTCACAAACCAAAAGGTTACACATAATGTCTTCCTAGAAAATCTTTGTCTATATATTTAAGATGGTGGAAAACCCCTAGATGTACAAGGTGATTAAACACTGTTTTACAGGGGTGCCTGGGTGACTCAGTTGGTTGAGCACCCAGCTCTTGGTTTCCACTGGAGTTATGATCTTAGGTTCATGGTCTTGGGGTCATGGTCTCTGAGTCATGGGATCTGAACCCAACATTGGACTTGACGCTCAGCAAGGAGTCTGCTTGTCCATCTCCCTACCCCTCTGTCCCTCTGAGTGCTCTCTCTCTCTCTAAATGAATAAAAATATTTTTAAAAAGTTTGATATACTCTTAGTTAATATTTTAGCTATTAGTAAAGTTGATAAACAAAAGCAAAGCATTTAGTTATAATAAATGTATTATAAATATAGACCAGATAAGTTTTCAAGAATTTGTCACTTGCTCTTTTCCAAAAATGACTTTGAGACAATGCTTGCATGGGAAAATTAGTATGATAATCTATGAAGTTCAAAGTCTATATGCCATCCTGCCCACCCCCCCCAAAAGAAAGCAGGTAAAATAAAGCAACAAGATATACAAATGTCAACCACAGTTGGGTAATAGAAACAAACAGGAGCCCCATTTAAGCTAAAGAGAAAAAAATATTGAAAGAAAAAAGAACTAGAAGGAAATACAAGAAAAAAAATACCGTTTAAACAATAAGCTTAAAAATAATACCTTTATTATGTTTTTTTGTTTTTTTATTCCTTGAATGCTCTCCATGTTTATTCAATTTTCTCTATATGCTCCAATATAGAACAGACATTTCACAGATACTGAGATCCTAGGATTTGAAAGTCACAGCCTATGTCACTGAGGGCTTTGTGAGAACCAGAACTAATATTCTATCTCCAAGAGGGAGTTTCTGGGCACAGCTTACCCCAGAAGACTATTTTTAATGTTCTTCCATCAGAGTGGGTGGGGTGGGAGGAGTCTTCAGCTTTTCCACCAGTACCAATTTATCTTCATCAAAAGAATACCAATCATCACCAATGACAATCTGTGGCTTGACTAGCTGGACTTCCTTCAGCAGCTTCCTTATTTGAGTGGGATACTCCCATTTCCACAGCCCGATTATTTGCAGGTTGGATGCGGGTTGTGCAAAGGCTGGGCACAGCTTCGTCATTCCCAAAAATAAACGGTAAAAAATACCGTTTAAACAATAAGGGAATATGTTCAATCCCTTCAGAAAATACTGAAACAAAATTAAAAATAGGCAAATCCTATTTTAATATGAGAAGGTATAATTCAGGAAATAAAGTTGAAAATTCAGAAGCACACTGTAAATGCTAAGTTAAAGAAGACCTAGAGTAGAGGTGTCCTTGGGAAGGGAGAAGCCTAATAAAGTTGGATGAAGCTGCCCCAGGGCCACCTGGGTAATTATATTTGGACGTAATTTATCCTAGACATAACCAGAAGAAGTAAGAGCTGAAAATGAACCAGTACAGATATAGATGGATGAAAGTGAATGAAGGGAAAGTATATTTGATCCATGCAGGCATCCAAATTATGGAGCCACTTTTGTTCTATCAATGTGAAATGTAAATAGAGACATTCTCTGTTTGAGATATGGTACATCGGACATAATTAAGAAGTAATTCTTAGGGGAGGAACTCCCTCTAGGAATTCCAATGTGTGATGTGGGTTTACCATACACTCCAAAGCAAATGCTTTTCTGCTTGAAGAACAACATCTCATGGAATAAGCATTTTGTCAAACTGATCTGGTCTCCAAACATCATTTTATGGACAAGTAAATTCAAATTCAAAGAGGTGAAGTGACTTTCTCCAAAATTGTGGATGATTACAAATTAAAACTCAACTTAGGTCTCCTGTGTGTGTCAGTTCATTTCATTGTTTGTTTCCATGTTTTCACTGAGTGGCAAGTGGGCAAGCCTGCCTTAAACCAGTGCTTTCTCATTTTCATGCCATTTGTCTAAATCAGCTATAATATGAAGGAGGAGTGGTGAAGTTTTTAGTAGTAAGGACTGGTGTGGGGGGGTTGTATAATTCTATCTGGGGAAGGAAGAAGTGGGGAAGGCTTTAGGGCATGCCTTTAAAATGATCATGAGTATAAAGAGAAAAGTTGTATAGGAGTTACTGATTTTTTAGAGTGCATGAGAGAGGATGTACATGGAATAAGTACATGGAAATGCAGACTCCAAGTGGAATTCCAGATCAATAAAGTGTTCTTCAGGACTCTGCTCAAATAGTACCTCCTACAAAGTGTAGGATAGGGATGCCTGAGTGGCTTAGTGGTTGAGTGTCTGCCTTTTGCTCAGAGTGTGATCCTGGGGTTTTGGGATTGAGTCTCGCATCAGGCCGCCCACAGGGAATCTACTTCTCCCTCTGTCTATGTCTCTGCCTGCCTCCTTCTCTCTCTACCTCTCATGAATAAATAAAATCTGTTTTTTTTTTTTTAGTGTAGGACATAACACTGATGATATGTGGAATGTCCTTATCCTTTGAACACCTATTTAACTTGATTTCAGCCTTCAATTTTACAGCTATGGAATCTAGTACCCCAAGATTTCTGCTGATTCTAAAATCACTTCCTCATAGAAATGATTCCATTCCATCTAGTATACTGACTTTATCCCATTCACTTAAGAAACTGTTATGCTCATGATTTCATGAAGTTAGTAACTTTAATGAACATTTGCACGATTCTGGGGGAAAAAAATCACACCAACACCACACATGCTTCTACCATTTCCCAGCTCCCCTCTTCACATTCTCTCTTACCTTCTTAAACCCCAACCTCCAATCACTAGACTAGAGTGATCAAATAATTTATTATTGCCCAGTTTAGAACATTTTGAAATTAAAAGAGGATGTTACTAATAATACACTGGAATGATAAGTGTAAACCTGGACTATGTGGGAGAAAACAAGATGTAGGTTTTCCCACAAATATATGACCCTTAACCGCTGTGAGCAGGCCTATAGGAAATGTAGTTCTGTCTCCTCATCTTTGAGAACTTCCCTGATTGGACTAGTAAACTTTCCCAGGACCCTAAGGCATTCCAAAGAATACAGTTTTCTCTAACTCATTATACTTGTTTGATTCCTTACATAATTATTAATGGATTATCTCTCCCCTAACTTTGTTTATGCTTCCCACAACACTTTTATTCTTTTAAAGCAAGACACAATTAACCTCAATATAATCCTTTATGTACATATCTATCTTTTCTACTAAACAGTAAGCTCCTTCGGGGCAAAGACCATATCAACTTCATTATAGCAAAATATTCTAATTGCCTCCAAATATCTGTTTTCTCCTTTTCCTATCATAATAGAACCTTAAGTTTTAGCTAAGCACATGGCCACCCAGAATTAAAACCGTATTTCTCAACCAGCCACTTTCATAGCTAGGAATAACCATGTGTTAAAAAAATGTGTACCGCAGAATAAGAGTTGTTGGTTATGCATGCATTTTTTTGGCATTCCCTCCCCTTTACCAATTCATATTCCTACTAGGTGGCATATGAATTTGATTGCATAGCAAAAAGTATTATAAATAGCCAATTGTATATGTGATCCTTTACATTTACCATCCTCTTACATCAGTAAGTTGGGATCATGGAACTATCTCTTACCATGTGATTGAAGCATGAGTTGTGTCACCTCCAGAAAGCGTCAATTAAGACCCAATGTGTATTTTCCATTTCTTTTTTTCCACAATGGACTTGCAGGCCACTAGTGCCAGTTATATAGCAATGAGAAAAGCCACCGGACCCATATGAGGCAACTCAGATTTAGAGCAAGTTTGTTACTATAACATAGTCTGGTGGTATTTGACTAGAGTAGATAATGAATCACCTTGAGGCTATGCAGTCAAGTGCAACATCTGATGGGTAACAGAGCCATGATACAGAAGGATTTGGGTCCCTGACTTATGAAGAAAACATATCACATTGGAATTTAATTTATCTGGAAAATAAATACCCATTTCTTTAAGCCACCACTAATTTGGGACAATTTTTCAGCAGTCTAGTTCATTCTCATTAACATTCTTGTAGTTCTTATAGTGTCTTGTATGGTATCTCACTTACCAGAGATACTCATTTGAACATCTGGAAAATTGACATGGGGTGGATGAGGATACATTGTGAGAAGATAAAGAGCATTTAGGCAAAAGTATATTAAGGGGCAATCCATGAATTAGGAAAAGCTATTTACAAAGTCTAAACATCTGGGGGCACCAGGGTGGCTCAGTGGTTGAGTGTCTGCCTTTGGCTCAGGGTGTGATGCTGGGTCCTGGGATCAAGTCCTACATCAGGCTCCTGCAGGGAGTCTGCTTCTCCCTCTGCCTATGTCTCTGTGTCTCTATATATGTCTCTCGTGAATAAATAAATGGAACTTTTTTAAAAAAAGAAGAAGTCTAAACTTCTGGACAAGATTTCCTGGCATTGTTTTCCAATCAGCATACCGATTGGAAAACAGTCTTAAACCAGAGGACTGTAATCCCATAGGTCTAATCACACCTACAGATGGGTTGGGTGGGCAGTGGGGGGTGGGGGTGGGGGGTGGGGGGTGGTACTTGCATTATGCTTTCTTTAAAATGTGAATTAGTTGTAAATATTCATAAATAGAGTTTACATGGAAATCTGTTTCCAGCTTATTTTGAAAAATTAAAAAACCTGGAAAATTAGGGCATATAGGGAACCATGGCTGCCCCCTTTAGTCAGGACATGAGTAACCAGTTCATGATGACTATGACATTGCCTTTCCAACACTGAAGCTATTTGTCAATTGCCATCTTTACCACAGTGCTTGCTTGCTTGCTTTTTAAAAGCTTGGTCTGCTTCCATAGGCAATCTTACAAATAACTGAGTTTGAGAGCTGTACCCAAGATATTGGAACACCTGCCTTAGACATTTGCTTTAGGGGCAAGATCCTAGGGCACAAGGGTTGAACAACAAGAACAAAAGGAAGTAGGAGATAACAAGAGACAGCAGGATAGCCAACAGCGGGATCTCAGGCAACAAATTGTGATGGCAGAAGGCATTTATATGAGCAGGTATGAGGAGAGGACAGTGATCCCAGTAGGCATATGACCATCATATTCTCTGCCTGTTCTCTTAGCCCCACCAAAAGATGAAGTGGACCCCAGGCCCCAGGCCTAATGTAAGAACCATATGCTGTTGTGCTCTTTTGAGCCCTACTCCTAGATCTTGATAGAATTCTTGACAACCTGAATGGTGATTGGTGCTTCTCCAAAGACTTGAAAGATTGAGAGGAAAATAGATAGCCTATTCGTCTCCCCCTACTCATCTTGGTTTCAATAAGAAATGTGAAGATAGAAGGTGAAATACAAGCAGAGACAAAATGAGG
The DNA here is from genome assembly GCF_905146905.1 of Nyctereutes procyonoides. Lineage (NCBI taxonomy): Eukaryota > Metazoa > Chordata > Mammalia > Carnivora > Canidae > Nyctereutes > Nyctereutes procyonoides. The sequence goes on along the minus strand of NW_026575042.1, from coordinate 24,547,741 downwards.
TTGTAAATCAAACACTTTCTTACTTTCTTTGCTCAAGAAAGCTTGTTGAGTGCTTAAGAGAGGAAGCGAAAGAGCAAGATGTGGAAAGGGAGGGAGGAAGGGAGGAGACTTGCACTGAGACAAAGGGAAAAGTTGTATTGTTGTTTTTCAGTTAATCTCTTGGTGTTGGTGGGTGTAGAGACCCAGATGTTAGCGCTAATGCAATATGCATTAGTCCATCACATTGGGAAATCTCTAGTCCCAGCAACAAGGAATTAATAAATCTAGTAATTGTGTCATATTGGTAATACAGGCTAGAAAAAAGAATTGTGTAGATTGTTTGATAAATGGACATGCCCAGATAGCATATGTTTCTGAAGCCTTCCACAGAGACTGACCCAAAGGTTGCCCAGGTATTTCTTCTCTTCCATTCTGCCCTCTGGGAGGAGGTGGTATGAAACAGAATGGTCATTTATTGAGTGTGGCATGGGCATCGAATTAATAGCATACAAAATCAATTCTCTATGCTTTGTTTCTTATCAAACCCATCCCCAGAACATGAGTTCTCTAAGGCAATTAGAAATAATCACAGGCTTGCCAAAATGTTCTTTTCTATTTTTTAAACATTAAAAATCAAAATGTGGTTCAGTTTTAGCTCTTAAGAGGCTCAGGTACCTCCCCCCCCCTTTTTTTAATAAAATGAATGACTAAGCAGTTGTCTGCAGCATCAGGACACTATATATGCATCCAGAATGATATATGCAATATGCTTTGGAAAAATTTCTTCACTTCTCTTTTGATTTTCTGCAGCATGTAGAAAGGTATAAAATTAAAAATCATTGTGTGACAGCATCATCACAAATTCTTGTACCTCTTCCATGTGCTAAACTCTACACAGAGGTAAGGATATGGGGGAAGCAAAAGAAATCCAAGAAGTGAAGGGCATCTGAAAAGGAAGTATCTTGAGGACAGAATCATATTTACCACAATTATATCAATTTATTTCCTGCTAGAAGATTCTTGTACCACTTACGATGTAGGCTTGAGAAAACCAATGAAAACCAATGAAAGCTATGTCCCCATGTCTAGCCAAGGTGATTAAACTCTTAGAGGCTGAGGACACAGTAATTTGAAGGTACCACACATCACAATCAACACAAGTGATTATTGACTATATCTGTGTGGATGGACTCTCTGGCAGGACTCTCATGCCAGTCAGAAAACCACCATGTTCACATTGCTATAAATATGCCTTCTGCCGTCAATAAGCTTTGGAAACAAAATCCACATCTACTGTCTTCTTAACATTAGCTTGACTTCAGTTCTTTTTCTCTAGAGTGTGGACCCAAGAGGGCAAAAGATCTTTATCTTTTGTGTCAATCCAGATAGTTTTATTTGTAGTAGCTCCTCGGGCACTGTGCTGAGGCCACTTCCAGCTGCCGTGCTATGACTGATTAGCCATGTCTAACAGGGGTAAGGAAAATGAGCATTGTGATGTATTCTCTGGGTGTTTGCCAGCCCTGCCCTAAACTCTCCACTTTTTACTTTCTAAAATATCTATAGTTGAGTCCTAGCTATCTCCTTCACAAGATTTCCTTTGGCATGCAACATCTAATTGTGAATCAACAACGCTTTCTCGTGCAAGTAAGATGGAGCTGAGAATCTCATCAGCAGGACTGCTTCCTGTAGGTCAGACCCTCCGTATTCCATAATTACTGTGCCTTATTCAAAATACAAAAATCGGTTTCTAGAGTAATGTGAAATGTGATAATGTATCTTTAAAATTAGTCTGAAAATAAATGAATGAAATCATCTAGGAGTCTGGAAAATAATTTTAACTCTAGTGTTTAAGCCTGACTAGAGCTCAAAAAAAAAAAAAAAATGGCAGAAAAGTGGAAAAGGCAAGAAAGTGAGAGAGGAGTTGGCTGAACTTTACATGTTAAGTGGCAAGGAAGCCAATAAGGAATTTGACTCTAAGAGTGAAGAGAAAATTTCCAATCTGAAAGATATATTATATTAGTCAGGGTTCTCCAGAGAAACCGTGTGTGTGTGTGTGTGTGTGTGTGTGTGTGTGTGTGTGTACACATACAGAAAGAAAGAGAGAATGAATATGAGGAATTGGCTCATGCAGTTATAGAGGCTGAGAAGTCCCACAATCTGCCATCTGCAAGCTGAAGACCCATAAAAACTATTGGTGTCATTCCAGTCTGAGACTGAAGGCCTAAGAACCAGAAGAACTGATGATGTAAGTCCTAGTCCAGAGATAGTAAAAGACCAATGTTTCAGCTCAGGCATTCGAGCAAAGAAAGCAGATTCTCCCCCCTTCTGCCTTTTTGTTCTATTCGGTCCCTTAAAAGGTCAGATGATACTTGACACATTGGGAAGGATATCTTCTTTACTCAGTCTGATTCAAAGGTTAATCTCATTTGGAGACGTCCTCACAAATACACCCAGAAATAACGTTCAACCAAGTATCTGGCCGTCTCACCACCTAGTCATGTTGATACATAAAATTAACCATTGCTCACATTAAAGGAATAAATTATATGCTGCGGAGGGGAGGCTAGACATGAGACATAAAGGAAATGGAGTTGACCAACATAGAGGAAGAAGATATACTTGTTGTGGTTTTAAAACATGTCTGCAAATTATCTGACACTTCTATCAAAAGTTGGAGTCTAATTATCCACCAATGAACAATGGCTGGCCTTAGTCATGTCACTAAGACTTACTGTCAGAGGCTAGATCATGAAAGGGGACCCAGCTTACTCTTATCCCTTCTCTCAACATGTATGTTTGGAACTCTGAGCCACAAGGTAAGATATTATGCTGGAGAGACCATGTCAAAAGACTACATGAGAATAAAGGAAGAAGCTGAAGGAGCCCCATCTGTTCAGCCTCCACTTGACTGTGCCACCAGGCAACATCAACCTTCAGACAGTTGAGTGAACGAAGCATCAGGCATCCTAGTCACCACTGTCTGACTCAATATTGCACAGGCTCCAACTGAGAATTACCAGCTGAGTTCAGCCAACTCCAGGACCACCAGAGATAATAACGATCATCATAATAAGTATTGTCATTGTTTTAAGCCACTAAGTTTGGGGATGCTTTGTTACACAGTTAATAGATAACCAGAATTGAGCCTTTAAATTCATTTTTTCCTGAGCCTCTTTCTCTTTATCAAGGATAAGAATAGGCCATCTCTAAATGTCTTTATAATTCTAAAAACATATTGGAGAATCTAAGCTAAAGTCAAAACTGATGTGAATAGATAGTATTTGAGGTAAATTTTGGGATTAGGTGAATCCCATATTGTGCCTCTTTTCTTTTCTCTCCTTCAAAGTACAGACTTCTCATGGTGCCTGGGTGGCTCAGTCAGTTAAGTGTCTGGCTCTTGGTTTCAACCCAGATCATGATCTCAGGATGATGGTATTGAGCCCTGAGTCAAGCTCCTCATTCAGTGGGGAGTCAGCTTGGGATTCTCTCTCTCTCCCTCTACCCTTCCCCCTGCTCTCACTCTCCCTTTCTCTTCTCTCTCAAATGAATAAATAATTTTTTTAAAAGCAAATTACAGGCGTCTCTGTCCAGCACTGCCTAGGGAGAAATGCCATAGGACTGAAACCAGGGTCTTGGCTCTTTGTCTCCCAAACCCAAGCCTTTAGGAAACCACATGCATTTTTGAGAGATGAAAGAAAAAGTAAAGTAGCAAGCAGGAAGAAGCAGAGTAGCTTGGAAAAAAAATATAGGAACAGGAGAGAGACAAACCACCCCCTCACAACTAGAAGGAGATTCCTCTGGACTGAGGTTGGACTAGAGAGAAAGGAAAGAAAGATCTGAGCTTCATGCAAGCAGGGAGGGCTGTGAGTATCTCCTTGGCAGCAGCCTGAAGGAGCAGTAAATCTCCAGAGAAGAAAGATATGTCTGGACAGTAGGATTCTGGGAGGACTTGAAATAGAGCCCCATGTCCCAAACATGGCATAAAGCCCCAGAGAATTACCAAGCAGGAAGAACCTGAAAATCAAAATAAGTTGACATATAAAAAATGAAGAGATGTGATTTTTCTTGTCTTCCTGAGTCTGTGAAGGGTGATTCATATCCTACACTGGGAGTTAGGAGTGATCAGAGATATTTCAAGAACTGATGAGTTGAGCTTCCAGGATCTGGAGAAGTTTTTTGCCTGGTTTGGGAGAGGAGAGAGTATTTTTCCTATAAGAGAGGGCAATGAGGAAAGTTCATGGGGAATGGGGAAAAAGAAAACAGAACGTGTTTTTGCAGATGGTCCCTTTGCCAAACCATGTAGGTTTAGGTGACAGCAAAAAAAAAGAAAGAAAGGGGTGTGTGTATGAGTGTGTGTGTGTGCATGCACGTGCACGTGTATGTGTATGTGATTGTGGGACATGAAAACACAAGCCACACTAATCTCAAAGCAAAGGACCACACACTGTGGGAGACTGAGACCTTTTCCCTCTTATATGGATAAAACAACTTTGCTGCAGAAATGAAGAGGGAGACAGCACTGCTGAGGGTCAGGAGCAGTGACAGGTGAGGCACTCTCCCAAGCAGCTCCTAGAGCTGTGGACCATAAGAAGAGGGCAGAGTAGGGCAGAAGATTCAGGAAAGACTATTCAATTGTTCACATGAAATTTGCCTGAAGATATCCAGGAACATTTAGGGGCTGGAGTTTTTAAGGTATGTTCACTGAGACAACATACCATGGATATTTTATATTTGTCATAAAAAAGACATGATATTACCTTTAGAGTGATAAAGTCTTGGAAAACTCAGGTTCCAAAATCATTTCTTTTGAATCTAGAATGCATTCTAAAATGATTCTATGATCTAATTGGCAATAACTAAGCCTCTGATAGACCACTGTGCAAATCTAATTCTATGATTCTGGGTAATTGTGAAATTAAGTTTAGTCAGAAAGCTTCATTTCCCTCTATTTCTTAAGCCATGATCTAAATAAACACTGCTTTTTAGAATTAATCTCTCTTTCCCACATACACTTATAGAAGTGTGATTGTTTCTCTATAGCAGCAATTATCACAATCTGATTTGGGTTAGTCTGTTATGTTTGTAGCTGACTCCTCACAAGATTGTGAGCTCTGGAAAGGCAGTGACCTTACACTTTTTATTATGTGCCTCTCACAATTCCCCTTATTGAGCACTATGTTCAATGTTCATTCATTCGTTCATTGAAAACAAGTTTATAGAATATCTGTTTTGTGCCTAGCACTGTGCTTAATCAATGCTTCAGGGAACTGAAAACGAAAAGCTTCTCATTTGTGGTAACTAAGCTATTAGGAAAGCTAAGATGTTTCTAAAGGAAAATATTTTTTAAAAGAAGAGTAGTCACAAAAAAAGTCTCTCTGGGGGCATCTAGGTGGCTCAACTGGTTAAGTGTCTGACTCTTGATTTTGGCTTAGGTTATGACCTCAGAGTTGTAAGATCAGGCCCCATGCTGGGCTCCACACCAGGCATGGAGCCTGCTTAAGATTCAGTGTCTCCGTCTCTCTCTGCCCCTCTCCATCTTCAACCCCAACTTGTCCTGGCTTTCTTTCTCTCCCTAAAAATCAAGTAAGTAAGTAAATAAATAACAAATCTCTGTGATCACTTTTAAATATTTTATTTAGGGCATTTTCCTCTATGTTCCTAAGAAAGATGAACTTACCAAATACCAATTATATAACTTTGGTATTTGTATAAGAGTTATAATAAATTTGTATATTACTTAGAAATCATTGAATTTTTATGATTATCAGTAATTTTTATATCATCAAAATCTATTCTCTCAAGCTTAGTAGAATTCATCAATAAAATCTGAGTCTAATGTAAAGAGTTTTAAACCCATCATTCTGGTCCTCACAACAAAAAAAAATGTGAAAAACTGAAAATCAACAACTGTTCTTGGATCCAACAGAGTATTGAGACCACAAGGCAAACTGCTGCCCCCCAAAACTTAAGAGACAGACAGATGGATAGAGAGAATCACAACTTATTGGGAACAGAAGCCACTGGAGCCAGCAACTGGTAAGAACATAAAAATGGCCATTTACCAGTTGTCGGAGACTGAGCATGGACTTGCTTAAGGGATAAAACTGGAAGCCCAGCATTAAGGGTCTTTCCACACGTTTGTGAGTTTTACACTCATCAGCTCCACCAGCTTCTTACAGTGAAGATCAGAGACAAATCCTCTAGTGCTCTAACAGAGGAAGGTGGAAAGTAACTATTCTGATATGGCCAGATCATTCTGTTCTCTTTAACAAAAACCTTTCAAGAGAAACAGTTTTACCAGATCCTAACTGATATGGGGCAAAGGAAATGCTCAGAACCAAGTCCCTCTAGCTACTCAGGTGGCAGGAGGAAATGCACAATTCCAGTGCCATCAAGCCTTCCTGTTTCACCTAAGGGGAAGAAAAAGCTGACAAGTAATTGTAAAGATCACACTCCAGGCACAGGTCCACTAAAAGACTGAGGTCTAATCATGGTAGATCATAGAACACTTCCTCTTCACACCTTACTGCCACATCAGCAAGACTCCTTTATAACAGGAAAGTACAGAAGAAAGAACTGCAATATTTGGATTCCGTTTAAAAAAGAGTCTTTAGGGGCATCTGGATGGCTCAGTTGGTTAACTGTCTGCCTTTGGCTCAGGTCATGATCCCGGAGTCCGGAGATCAAGCTCTGAGGACTCCCCATCAGCGGGGTGTCTGCTTCTCCCCTGCCTCTCCCCCTGCTCATGCTTTCTCTCTTGCTCTCTCAAATAAAGTCTTTTAAAAATAAATAAGCAAAATAAATAAAAAGGAGTATTTAGAAAAACCCAAAGGCAATAAAACATAAAAACAAGGACACTAGAGGAAATTTTAATCTGACACCTGCAGTAACAGCAAACTGTAAACACAACCTGACTCCTAGCCAGATAAGTGTAATACCTGACACTAAAGGTCAATTTGCCTCAGTTTTAACCAATACATCATGACCAGCTATCAATAAAGAGTTACAGGATAAAGGTAAAACCACACCAAACAAAAACACAATCTCAAGACACAAAAGAAGCATCAGAACAAGACTCAGAAATGACAGATTTTGATATCATCAGACTGAGAATCTAAAATAACTATAATTAATATACTAAGGACACTAATGTGAGATTTAACAATATAGAAGAATAGATGGGTAATATAAACAGAGAAATGGAAACTCTAAGAAAGAATCAAAACTAAATGCTAGAAATTTAAAAAGGTAACAGAAATGAAGAATGCCTTTGATGGCTCATCATTACACTGAAAATAGTTGACAAAAGAAACAGTAATCAGTGATATAAGATTTAAAGATGCATCAATAAAGGGGTACCTGGGTGGCTCAGTGATTGAGGGATCCTGGGATCAAGTCCCACATCGGACTACCCATAGGGAGCCTGCTTCTCCCTCTGCCTAGGTCTCTGCTGCTCTCTGTATCTCTCATGAATAAATAAATAAAATCTTTTAAAATAAATAAATAAAGCTGTGTCAATAGAAACTTCCCAAACTGAAAAGCAAAGAGAAAATAGTGTTTTTAAAAAGGAACAGATATCCGAGTATTGTGGGACACAATTCAAAGGCTATAACACATCTATAATAGGAATATGAGAAAGAAAAGAGGGAAAGGAACAAAATATATCTGAAGCAAGAATGACTAAGGATTTTCCAAAATTAGAAACAAACACCAACCCTCTAATCAAGGATCAGAAGACACCAAGCAGGATAAATAGTAACAAAACAAATAAACAAACAAATGACACCTAGGCATATTATATTCAAACCACAAAAAACAAAAGCAAAAAAGTTTTGAAAGCAGAAAAAAATCTTTACCTCTAGAATAAAAAGTGTGAGAATTCTATCAGTCTTCTCTTCAGAAACCATGCAATCAGGAAGAGAGTAAATGAAATATTTAAAGTATTGGGGGAAAAAACCTATCAGCCTAAATTTCTATATCCAGTGAAATTATTCTTCAAAAATGAAGGAAAAATAAAGGCATTCTCAAACAAACAAAAATTGAAGGAATTTGTTGCCAGTAGATTTGCCTTGCAGAAAATGTTTTAAAAAAATTCTTTAGAGATGTAAAATGATAGATAAGAAAATCAGTCTACATGAAGAAAGGAAGAGCAATAATATAGGAATAAATGAAAATAAAAGAAAATATTGTTCTTATTCATAATCCATCTAAAACGTAACTGTTCAAATGATAGTAGCAATAATGCATTGGATGATTATAGCTTCTAGATAAGTGAAATGAATAACAGCAATGTTCTAAGGGATGAGAGAGAAGATTGGAAATGCTGTGTTAGGAAATATCTGTAGTACTTGTACAGTGGTCTAGTGTTATTCAAAAGTGAGCTTAGATTAGTAAATATATATATTGCAGATTCTAGGGCAACCACTAAAAAAAATGTAAAAACTTGTGATTGACATGCTAAAGAAGGAGAGAAAATGGAATCATTATAAAAAGCTGAATTAGGGGCATCTGGCTAGCTCAGTTGGAGGAGCAGATGACTTTTCATTTCGGAGTGATGAGTTCAAGGCCATGTTGGGTGTAGGGATTGTTTAAAAAAAAAAGCTGAATTAAAATCAGAGAAAATAGAAAACAATATGAAGATAACAAAGTAACAAAGAAAGAGTGAGGAGTAGAAAATGGTAAAAAAAAAAAAAAAACAGGGCAGTTAATTCATCCAACTTTCTGGATAATCACTGTAAATGTGAATGGTCTAAATTCACCAATTAAAAGGCAGAAAACTGTCAGCGTGGATTAAAAACAAACAAAAACAGACTCAGCTCAACAATAAACTCATTTTAAGTATAAATTAGTAGATTAAAAGTAAAGGGATGAAGAGGACCTCAGGCAGCTGAGTCAGTCCAGGTCAGCAAGATGCCCCAGGTTAGGTGACATAAGTGGCCTCCCTTTTAGTGCTCAGTGCTATAGGGTCTGCTGTGTGGCCTACTGCTCCTGGGAGAGACTGTTTGTGCACCCCAGCTCAAGAGGGCCCTCTTGGACCTGGAGCATACTCTGGTAAGCAGATAGGTTGCAGCAGTGGCTCACTGGGGTAAGGATGTAATCGGTGACTTGAGAGAAAGTGCTACAAGTTAGTGGGGTGAAAATGTTGCAGACACCAGAAAGTATCCTTGCTGAGTTCTATCATGACTTGCAGAGGAATACCTTCTACCCAGCCCTCATCAGCTACTGGCCTCTTGGTGACCATGGTCTGGGAAGACCTCAGTGAAGTCTGCACCAACTTGGCTAAGGCTGTCCTGGACATCCTCACAGGAGACTTCAACATTCACATCAGTGCACAACCTGAGGGTGTGGCACAGGATGACTGGTGGGAAAATGAAGCTCACAGGAACAGCCTAGACTGGTCCATGAAGCTGTAGGAATGTCATTCACGTCAGTGCCTCCTGGAAGGAACCCACTGGGAAATCCAGCTGTGATTCCAGAGCAATGAGCTGGTGGACTGGGCAAAAGGAGGCCACCATTGCAACATCTACCCCGCTTGAGCCTTCAGCCTGCCCTCTGCCACTCCAGCATCTGCCTAAGACCAACTAATTCTGTTGACAAGAACTTAAGCCCACACTTACGCTCTGTCCTCCTGTCTCAGATCCCAGACCACCTCCCTGTCTACCTTCTGCCCTACCCCAGCCCGGGGGGGGGGGGGGGTTGATCTACCAACATTATGTGCCTTTCAGTATCTTAAGCTAGCAAGAAATTGGACCATATCCTTTCTATACCAAAGTGGCAGGCAACCTTTGAGGTGTCTGCAAAAGTGATTATATAACCTTCCTTCCCCCAAAGGGTTGGACATGGTGCTATATAAAAAAAGTAAAGGATGAAAAAAAGATAAGTCATGTTAATATTAATTAAATAATATCATTCAAAGAAAGCTGAAGTGCTTATATTAATGGCAGATGAAGCAGACTTCAGAAGCAAGGATATTTTTCAAGGATAAAGAGAATCATACATGTGATAAAGGGGTCAATTCTCTACGACTTAACAATCTTTAATGTGTATACACCTAACAATAGAGCATCAAAATATATGAGGCAAAAACTGATAGAATTTTAAGGAGAAATGGACAAATCCACTATTATGGTTGGAGATTTCAAAGCTCCTGTATCAGCAATTGACAGATCAAGCAAACAAAGAAAAATTCAATATTGTTAATGTATTGGTTCTTCCCAATACGATCTAAAGATTCAGGGCAATGTCAAACAAAATCCCAGCAAATTATTTTGTGAATATTGATAAAATGATTCTACAGTTTTTATTAAAAGGTAAAAGACACAGAATAACCAACACAATATTGAAGAACAAAGTTAGCAGACTTACACTATCTGACTTCAAGACTTACTCTAAAGCCACAGTAATTAAGACAGTGTGGTATTGGCAAAATAATAGACAAACAGATCAATGGAACAGAATAGAAAGCCCAGAAATAGACCCACACAAATATGGCCAATGATCTTTGACAAGGAATAAAAGCAATTCAAATGGAAAAGGATAATCTTTTTAACAAATAGCACTGGAACAACTGGATATCCACATGGAAAAAAATGACACAGACATTATGCCTTTACAAAAATGAACTCAAAATTAATCATAGACCTAAACATAAAATAAAAAATTGTGAAACTTCTACAAGGTAATACAGGAGAAAACCTACATTGGGTTTGAAGGTGAATTCTTAGATATAACCCAAAAAAATCCATGAAAAAAAAAAGTTGATGTCAAATTTCATTAAGTGAAAATGTTCTGCTCTGTGAAAGACACTAAGAGAACAGAAAGACAAGCCACAGACTGGGAAAAAAAACTTGTAAAACCTACATCCTATGAAGAACTTGAATCTAAAATCTACAAAGAACTCTTAAATCTCAACAATAACAAAACAACCCAATTAATACATGGGCAGAAGATCTGAATAGACGCTTCATCAAAAAAAGATATACAGATTCAAAGAAGCCAATTGAGAACGATGCTCATGTCATAAGGAATTGCAAATTAAAACAACAATGCGATACTATTACACAGCTTGTAGAATGGCTAAAATCCAAACACTAACCACGACAACAAATGGCAGCAAGGATATGGGAGCAACATGAACTCTCACGGGAATGCAAAATGACACAGCCACTTTGCAAGAAAGTTCAGCATTTTCTTACAAAGGTAAACAGAGGCTTACCATACAATCCAGCAATTGCACTCTCAGGCATTTATCCAAATGGGTTGAAAGCATGTTTGCACAAAATCCATATACAAATGTCTATAGCATGGGATCCCTGGGTGGCGCAGCGGTTTGGCGCCTGCCTTTGGCCCAGGGCGCGATCCTGGAGACCCGGGATCGAATCCCATGTCGGGCTCCCGGTGCATGGAGCCTGCTTCTCCCTCTGCCTGTGTCTCTGCCTCTCTCTCTCTCTCTCTGTATGACTATCATAAATAAATAAATAAATAAATAAAAATTAAAAAAAAAAAAAAAAAAAACAAATGTCTATAGCAGTTTTATGCATAATTGCCAAAACCAAAACAACCAAGTCCTTTAATAAACGACTGGATAAACAAACTGTGGTATACCCATGCAATGGAACAGTATTCAGCATATAAAGAAATAAGCTCTCAAGCCACCAAAAGATATGGAGGGAACTTAAATGCATATTGCCAAGTGAAAAAAGCATGCAAAGACTACACACTGTATCATTCCAATTATGTGACATTCTGGAAAAGGCAAAACTATGGATACAATAAAAAGATTACTGTTTGTGAGAAATTGAGGTGGGGAGAGATGAAAAGGTAGAGCACAGAAGATTTGTAGGATACTGAGAATTGTCTAACTGATATTATAATGTTGGATCATTGGTTGCCAGGGTTTCTGGAGAATGAAGGCATAAATAAGTAGAAGACGAAATTTTTAGGATGAGGATTCTATTCTGTACGATATGGTAACAGTAGATGAATGAAACTACCTGCATTTAAAAAAAAAGAAACTACATGCATTTGTCAAAATCTGAAATTTATTCTTATTTCTTTGATCAACTTAGCAAAGACTTTGTATTTATTGTTCCTCTCCAAGAATTAGATTTTGGCTTAATGATCTGGGTTAGACTTTTGGCTTTTATATGGTTAATTTTCCCTTTTCTCTCTTAATTTCTTCCCTTTACATTTCTGTGTATTTTAATGCTATCTTTTCTATTTTCTTTAAATGTATGCACAATTCATTTCTTTATGGATTCCTAACAAATATATTTAATATTAGAAATTTTCATCTGGGTACCACTTTACAGGGTATAGCTACACACAAATGTGAACACACACATGTGAACACACACACACACATTGCTCACATTATTTATTTCTAAATATTTGTAATTTCCTGTTGGATTTCCTCTATAATCATAGTTATTTAGAATAAGCATAATTGTATTTTTGTTTCCAGAAAACATGGCTTACATGATTTTTAAATTGAGAAACTTGTTGAAGTATATTTTAAGGCCCAGTTGAGGGTTAATGTTGGTGAAGATTTCATTGAATTTTGAATGGAATATAAATTATTTTGCATGTATAAAATCCTATACATCTATTTCAATTACTTCTTGAATTTCTATTAGTTTCAGTTTAATATGTATCAAAGTTATACTGCAGGGTGCCTTGAGGTTTGTAACTCATATTTTCCTGATGAATTCTACTTTTACCAATATGATGTTATCTCACTTAATACTTCCACCTTAAATTCTATTTTCTCTAGTATTAAAATCAGCATAAACCTACTTTTAGTAGTTGTGAAATAGATCTTTTTCCTGTCCCTTTTTAAAATTGTAATAGCAATACCAAAAACAAACACAGCTTCGGAGATGTAATTACAAAACAACTTCTTTTTCTTTCTCTGCCTCCAAATCTGTTTTAGGGTGTCCCCTGCTTTCAGACAAAGATTAGACACATCATACAGTTTTTTATTTTTCTGCAGTAGTAAAATCTTTGGCACTTCTAGTCTCAAATACAGGCTGAGTTTAATAACTTAAATGTTCATCCTTGTGTAGGAGACGACTTTTAAACTCCTTAAGTTACTTCTCATCCAGCTCAATCCTTGGGTTAGTAGGAAGCCAATCATCAGAGGGGTGGGCTTTCTTTACTTTTTCTCTTGCTAGACCTTCTACTTATGCTCCTCTGCCTTGCTATTGATGATCTTTGACTTGAAGAAGAGAGAACAGAGGCAAGGGAGCAGGAAATTTTTGGCTTAACTAATACTGTTACAGTGATCTACCAGTAGAACTCTGCTTCTTTCTCTTCTAAAGCAGGGTTGAATCTGCTTCTTTCTCTTCTAAAACAGGGTTGAGAATCTCAAGTACACTTTCTTTTATGTGGGCAGATCCATCTCTATTCTAGCTGCTTACTTCCCCTTCCTCAGATCTATGGGCATTCAGTGATGTCTGTGGTTTCTCTGTATATGGTCTGTCATGCCTCCAGGGACCTAAGGTAGATAGGACCTAAGATGACTCCACGCCAGCTCTCTTTTTAATGTGGCTCACAGTTGGGCCCACAGAACACACGTCTGCATCCTTTTCTCTGATACAGGCCATACAAAGCCTGCTCTTTTACTCCATCTTCAAACCTCATGTCGTCTTTTAGATTTCTTAGAATAGAATCAGACACACTCTGTCCCCTAAATTCTCAGAGGCTCACCTAGTAAGTTCTTCAAGTTCTTTGTGGAAGACTTTCTTTTACTTTTATAGGGTGGGATTCTCCAAAAATCTTCTACTTACTTCATCTCTAAATCCAACCCTTTTATATGTTTCTTATGGGCAGTGAGTATAAGGGACATGTAGCTGGATTTTGGTCACCTCTTTGAAAATTACATTCTGTGCCAGCCCCGGTGGCTCAGTGGTTTGGCGCTGCCTTCAGCCTAGGGCCTGATCCTGGAGACCTGGGATCGAGTCCCACGTCGGGCTCCCTGCATGGAGCCTGCTTCTCCCTCTGCCTGTGTCTCTGCCTCTCTGTGTGTGTGTGTCTCTCATGAGTAAATAAATAAAATTAAAAAAAAAAAAAGAAAAGAAAATTACATTCTGACCTAGAACCTCACCTTGGAATGTAATATCTGAAGTCTTAGTGATTTATCTAAAACCATTTTAGCGTATTGTTACATGATCTTTCCATATCACTCACTTTTAAGTATGTGCATCTCAGGGTTTTTAGATGAAAATAGCATTAGTCAACATTTTGCTCCAGAGTTTTCTAATATAGATTGTTTTTGATGAGAGGTATAATGCCGATTAGATTTTCATTTCTTTGAAGAAAACCTGTTTTCATCTTTCTGGAAAGTTTAAATTTTCTCATTATCCTCAATGTTTCTAAAATTTTATCCATAAAGTAAAATTACTGCGTGTATTTTGCTCAATATGAAGAGTATCTCAAAAGCTAAAAAATCATTTCTTTCTTTCTTCATAATTACTTTCTATCTTTGTTTTTCTTAATAATTTCCTCTTCTACATTCCTTCTTTTCTCTTCTATTAGAATTTCAAAATTTAGGTAAGATTGCTCTCAAATTTTTGGATTTCTATTCCATGAAAAATGTGACTTTTCTTTTTTTTTTTTTTAAATTTTTTTTTAATTTTTATTTATTTATGATAGAGAGAGAGAGAGAGAGAGAGAGAGAGAGAGAGAGGCGCAGAGACATAAGCAGAGGGAGAAGCAGGCTCCATGCACCGGGAGCCCGATGTGGGATTCGATCCTGGGTCTCCAGGATCACGCCCTGGGCCAAAGGCAGGTGCCAAACCACTGCGCCACCCAGGGATCCCAAAAATGTGACTTTTCTAAAATATATATGTATATATGTATGTATGCCTATAGATGTCATATTAAAAGTCTTTTGGGGAAAATTATCTTGTTCAATTACTCTGATTCATAAATATCAATCCAGCAGTGATATTAAGATGGGGATTGGCATATACTCCTAGCTAGAGTGCCTGGAATTGCTGTTCTAATTGTGGAAGATTCTAAGGCCCTCCTAAAAGTTGCCATATACCTGGATATTCATCAGCTTCTCCCAGTCATTTGCCATTTTATCTTGTCCTACTAAGTCAGGTCAGAAGGGAAGATGTAAGCTACACACATGTTCAGAATATATTTTCCCAATTTATCATCTTCACCATTTCCTTGTGCCCCCTCTACCTACTGAATCTTTGATTCTTAGCTTTGAACTTCTATAAAGCAACTGCCCAAGTTTCTGAATATCTCAAGTTCAATTACTGCCATGTATTCAACTCTATCTTCTTTCCATTTATTCAGGAATTTCTTAATATTTCTGCTTCACTGATGACTTCTTTAAAATTTTTAACACAATAATTATTTAATCCTTTAAAAAATATCTTTATTATTTTTAGAAATGATGAACTGGAGGAAAGTTAGCTACCTACTCTTAGTTTGTTATCGTAACCCAGTTTCCCCAGAACACATTCAAGGAGACTCTCTTTTAAGAATGATATTCTAGGCATCAAGTTCAAGACCAACACATTTCATTATTTTTAGTCCTGGAGTCTGACTGTAACACTATAATCATGATAGCCAAGAATAGAGAAGGCCAGTATTTGAAATTGGCTTTGGCTGAGTCTGGGATGTTATGCTTGATATTATTTCTTTTTGTCCAGAATAACTAAATAATAGCTTTCATAAAGTGGATAGTTAGTCCCTTTAAAAAATACATCAACTGAGTATTGAAAAGCCACTATCTTTAAAGGAAAAATTATTTAACTGCACATGAGTAGTTGCACCACCAAGTTGCATCCACAAAAAGAATTCTGTTCTTCAAAAGTGATCATAAAAATCAAAATCACTTTGGGAACTCTGAGATGTTAAGTTCTCTCTACTAAGCAATTATACTTTTTAAAAACATGAATTAAGCATTTAATGGTCAAAATAAAAAAACAATATTCTAAGGCTAACTTTTTTTTGATAGTTTCATCATGTGTTATTCAATAAAAAAAAATTTAGGGGGATCCCTGGGTGGCGCAGTGGTTTGGCGCCTGCCTTTGGCCCAGGGCGTGATCCTGGAGACCCGGGATCGAATCCCATATCGGGCTCCCGGTGCATGGAGCCTGCTTCTCCCTCTGCCTGTGTCTCTGCCTCTCTCTCTGTGACTATCATAAATAAATAAATTTAAAAAAAAATTTAGGTACAGTAGAAAAAACACCAAACCATTATGTGTCACTGTATGAGAGGGGAGAGAAGGGGATAACTTAGTGGTTAAAAGCAAATATCCAAAAATTAACATGCCAGGTCTTACATGAGTTGATTATTTTTTTATTTGGTAAAGATGATAGAATCTCACCTTCCTTTCCTCCTCCATCATCATTAGCCCAGAAGGAAGAAGAGATAAAAAGAATAAAGTCTAACTCTATTCTCTTTTGTCCCAAGGCATGGGATTGAAAATACAAATTTACAACTAGGAGCTAAAATGTAGGATTATATGTAAAAGACTCTTAATGATGGAATCAACCTTAGATTTTGAGTATCAGAATACTTGCAGGTGGGCAATGATTCATACATTTCTAAAAAAGAGAAAGGGAATGTATGAGAGCAAATAATAAATGGATTAAAATGTTTGGGGTATTTATTTCAGGGGCCCTTAACCAGTGATCCACGGATCCTTAGTGAGACTTCTCAGAAGGTTTGTGACCCACTTGAATGTATATACAAAATTTTCTAGATGTATATACATAGGTGGCTTCCACCAGACCCTCAAAAGCTATGTCAGAGCTCACAAATCTACAGCTTTGTTGACATCAATGATCAATGACCAAGAACCTGTAAGTTTGTAGAAATTTGACCAATAACTGAGCTACACTGTTCCCCCAAGGAGCCCTAGTCTTCTTGACATCAAGACCATACATTGCCTTGTATTCCACTTTAAGCTATTGTCTGAGCATAACGATTTTCTTTTTCAGATCTATAAACATAAAACGATATAAATTATACCATTCTACCCATCTTTAAATATGGTATTTGATGCCAAAACTTTAGATTTAGTAAGAGAATAAATCCCAGAAAGGAGAGGAAGTGATCTCTGCAATAGCATTGTCTGTTTTCTATTTTACCTTGGAGGTTTTTATATTAACATTACTTTTATAATTTTTCTAATGCTAAAAGAAATGCTCTTGAAAAGTGCACCATCTGTGCTTTGTCTGATTAGCTGGTCCAAATGGAATGGATGTCAAATTCTGAGTTCCTTTTATTTTTATGAAAATAAAAAGAAGCTTCACTTCTAACTCAGCTTTATGAGTGAATCAATGAGAAGTCATCTACTGCATAATCTTCCCCTAGAAAGTGATAAATATTTACAGTATATAATGAGATTTCATGTCAAAAATTGATGGTATTTATTGTGTTTTAATAAAAGCAGATTTGGAAACATTAGTTTTATTAAACAAAAAACAGAATATTGTTTTAAAAATTGCCATTTTCATATTTGCTTTTTCTGTGGAGACCTTATATACAAAGGCAGATTTTTAGCTAACTATATTACTATGGAAATCAGCTCCAACTGAATAGAAATAGTACAAAATAATGAAAACACTAATACATCTTTACACATTGTATTATTCATCTATCAATTACTTTCCCTTTTGTGGGGCTCACTCTTCCAGGTTTGGCTGTTTAACAGTCATATTTTTTCCCAATATTTATTCGCAATTTCTTTCCTCAATCTTGATCCTAAGAATTAACTAAAAAAGAATATTTAAAAGGTCATGTTGTCCTTTCCTGTGCAAATCTGGGAGATAAGGCTGTTACTAACGCATTTTCTAATTTTTTAAGTAAATGTTAAGGGGAACATTTGGTTCTCTTCTGAAAAGCTTTTCACAAACAGGTCAAATATGTTACAGGTGGCACAACCACACATGCTCCTTCACACCCTGTCTAGGTCCCCTACTCCTGAGAAAGTGGCTTCAAAAGGATTATCTCTCACCATGGTTAGAGGATCATCTAAAACTTTGAGTTTTGAAGCTAATAGCTCTCCTCTGGTGAAAAGGCTCTTAAAGATGGATCTGGAGAAGGTAATGGTTTCTACAGCCAATGATGAAAACACATGGCCACGGGCAACTCTCCATCAGAGATTATAACTCAGATGCTTCTCAGCATCTGGTATAAAATAATAGATGGTAGATGACCACAGCAAATGGGAAAGTACAGGATCACACAGACACTAAGATTTTCATCTTAAAACAATATTGTGCTGGCCAGAAAAAAAACATATCTGTGTGCTAAATTCGGCCAGTGGGGCACCAGATTTGACCCCTAAACCACACAATATGACAAAGCTTAGGGGATTGATTCTATCCCTTCCTCTCTCACAATCACAGCAATTTATTTCTATAGTAAGTAACATGTGGTTTAGGGGCTGAGAAAGATACAGGAAAAACAGGCAGATATAAAGATGTGAGATTATCAGGTTAAGGTAACTTATATCTAGCTGTTCTTTGTTTTTCAATCCAAAATCATTGTTGACCTTTATCAAATGCCTTTTCAGAGCCTTGTTATGATTATTTTTTCCTCCTTAAATGTATCAATATGATGAAGGATATTAATAGAGGCCCTAATATGAAACCATCCTTGCATTTCCTCAATTGAACCTAGTTGTTTCTGGTGCATTTTATTTGTTGCTGGATTCCATTAGCTAATGTTTTATTGAGAATGTTTCCACTGATGTGCATAAGAGATATTGTGCTTTAGTATTCTTTTTTGTGCAACATTTGTTAGATTTTGATATCTGTATTCATTACAAAAATAATTCAGTTCTTTTTCTAATGCTCTGAAAAAGTTTAAATATTATTAACTTATCATACTCATTACGGTTTAGTAGACTTCTTTTATGAGTCTATCTGGGCCTGGTGTTTTTTGGAAATGGCTCTTTTCTATGGAAACAGTTTAAAGTTTCTATCTCATCTAAGTTTTAGAATATTTTGTATTCCTGAAAATAAAATATTTCATATAGATTTTCAAATATATTCAGATCGGGGGATCTCTGGGTGGCTCCGCGGTTTGCCGCCTGCCTTTGGCCCAGGGCGCCATCCTGGAGTCCCGGGATTGAGTCCCACGTCCTACTCCCGGCATGGAGCCTGCTTCTCCCTCCTCCTGTGTCTCTGTGTCTCTCTCTATCATAAATGAATAAATAAATAAATAAATAAATAAATAAATAACAAATATATTCAGATATCACAGCAAAATTATTTTATTGAGCTTTAAATTTCCTCTGTTTCTCAAAATTTCTCTCCTCTCTTTTAATAGTTCTTTTGCTATTGAGGTTCTCTCTCTCTCTCCTCTCTTTCTCTGCATGAAATTAACAATTTATTAGCTTTTTAAAAATAGAAGCTTATAAACAAAAGCTAAAGACATTTTTAAAATAAAAGCTTAAAAATAAAATTCACCATTATTCTACTTTCTAATTAATTCACCATTATTCTATTTTCTAATTAATTCATTCGTGTTGTCCTAGTAATGCCACATAGCAAACAACCACAAAATCTTCATGGCACTGTCATTTTTGAACTTCAGTGTTGCCTGGGACAGTTTCTCTCTAGGTCGTGGTGGTTAAAGCAGCTCTGTGTCATGCACTTGATAGCTTGTGCAGCTCTCCTCTATGTGTCTCTCATCCTCCTCCAGGCCAGCTGATGCTTCTGCAGCATTCCTTTATGTGTCTCTCTTCCAGAACCAGCAGGCTAGCTGATGGATGTTATTCTCAGGGCAAATGCAGATACACACGAGTTTACACTGCTGCACATGTGCACTACAAGCCTCTGTTGCATCCCATCTACTGGCATCCCATCTGCCAAAGAAATCCACATGATGGAGCCCAAGGGCAAGAGGCAGGGGACATATACAGAGAGAACTGAAAAAGTGAGACGTATTCAATCTATCAAACTTCCTCTACTTAACTCAGGTTAATTTCATTTTCTCTCCTCTAAATTTTGAATTGGATATCTATTCATGACTCCATTTTTAAAATTTATGGTAAACTTTATTTTCATTGATACTTCATTTGACATAATTTCAAAGTAGGCCTGTGCTCTAGGATGAGCCAAAGAACAGAAATCCTAAATCTCATAAAAGATTTTTTTCACACCATTCTGAGCAGGGCATGGGGCTTTATGTTAATACCTAACATTGTTATTGAAAATACCTAACATTTTACCCCTTGAGACTTTACCTATAGATACAGAAAGAAGAGATAACATCAACATACAAGAATCAAACTATATGAGAATATAACAATAAGCTCTTGGATTATATACCAGCAACCTCTTTAAGGTTGTAATGATAATGACTGATTTTTTTTCTCCTAGAAAGTTCAATGTCAATTTATTCTGTTTTGTTTTGTAAGTAAAATGTCAAAATACTTGAAAATGCTGCACTTAATTTCTCTCATTACACTAAAAATACTGGAAGTTTTAAATTCTTCATGAGTCCGGGCTGGACATGACTACTACTGACGGGGCATGTTCAACACAGTAATTCCAAGTTTGGCAACCATCGACAAACTGGCACCCGCAAATTTTCCAGAGTCATAGAATCTCATTCCTATAATGCCAGCTAAGGCTCCAGATGTGGCTAGGAAAACCCAAATGTTCCTCGGATCCTGAGACAGCTGAAAAGCACCCAGGCTTGCTAAAGCACAGGGAAGAAGCCCAGCAGCCAGTGACAGGACACTACCTGCCTTTGCATAACCAATGAACCTACCAGAAGCAATCAGTGCTGCATTGCCAAAGCCGACCCAATGTGAAGGCACTAGTGGGCCAGAGTCCTTCTGCATGGTTCCCTCTCACTCTGGTTGGACAGGAGGATACACCAGGCCTGCACTGAACCACTTTCCCCTAGGCCTGCCTGAGTCAACAAGGGTGCACAAGCCCCATGACTCCATTTTTTTTACTGAGGTTAAGTGTTTTAAGATGATGAATTTTCCATAAACCCCGTTTTAACTACATCCCATAGATTCTAAAGTGTTTTTATTACATTTTTTTTCTACATACAATGCAATTTCATTTTTTATTTCTTCTTCAATTTAGATTTTAGGAAAATATTATTACAAAGTCCAAGTTAAAGGGCCTTTGGGTTGTCTAGTTTCATTGTATGGTGATTAGAGAGGGTTATACCTAAGGTTCCTATTTATTTTTAGTTCAGAATAGATTAAGGATTTTCTGGTGGCTCCCATACATGGCCCATTTTTCTAAATATTCCAAGGTTTATTTAAAATTAATAAGGTACAGAATTACCTTATCAATCAGCTTATGTTATTAATTATGTTATTTCAGTATCCAATATACTTAATTATTTTCATCCACTTGATCAGGCATGGACCAAGAGAGGTGATTTCATGTCTCCCACTAGTGTTTTTATGTCTGTCTCTGCTTTTATCACCTTCAATTTATGCTTTTTGAATGTTTGGTGCACAGATATTCGTAACTATAGTATGTCTGTTTTAAGTCACATACTTCTGCAGTATTAGTATCTTTCTTAATATTATTTGACTGGAGTCCCTGGTCTATTTTTATGTGTATTTTCCGCTCTGCCCTTTTTAATTCTTCTATTTTCAGCCTTACTGAAGTGCCTTGCTTTAGATGAGTCTGTGCCATAGAATCAGGTTGTATAATTCATTCTGGAGATTCATTTCCTTTAAAAACTAAATTCAGGGGCACTTGGGTGGTTCAGTCTGTTAAGTGTCAGACACTTGATTTCACCTCAGGTCCTGATCTCAGGATCCTGAGATCAAGCTCCATGTTAGGCTATGCACTCAGCTCAGAGTCTGCTTGAGATCCTCTCCTTCTTACCCTCCTCCTACTTATGCATACTTGCTCTCTCTCTATGTCTCAACTAAGATAAGCTAATAAAATAATTCTTTAAAAAATTAAGTTAAGCCTTAAAAAAAGTAAAAAGTTAGACAAAGATAAGCCTTTTAAAAGGTGACTTATTGATATAAAAGTTATGTTTCATCTTTTTTCCATCATATTATTGTATTGCATTTTCAGTGTCATTTTAAAGAATTTCTTTCATTATAAATTCCATTTTATTTGGGTTTTTTTTTGTGTGTGTTGTTTATCTGCTATTCAAGTTATGTTTTTTTCCCTTTAGTTGTTATCTTTATAATAATAATTTTATATTACATCCTTAATCATGTACTTTTTAAAAATACATCTCTAAGTTCCCTACTATAACTAATGGTTAAAAATTAAGATATTTCTTCTTCCTTTCCCGTCTCTCCCCTCATCTCTCTCATCTGACTTTAGTTACTAACAGTATTTATTTTTAATAAATTAAGTGAGAATAAATTTATCTAATTTCTGACTTTCTTTCTCTCTTGCCTATCCAAGTTTAGTTATATCATTTCTACATAGTAAAGACATGTAATATCTATATTTCACTCTGACATCTCAATCTCCATATTTTGTTTCTATAGGCAAATACATTTAATATTTATTCCCAGTCCTTTTGCCACTGTTTACCTAATTACTTACTTGGTCAAAATTCATTGTCTAATAATTCCTTCTAGAAGGATTCAATGGCACAATATTCTCTGAGCTCTTGCATGGTCAAAACTGTTCGTAGAGTAGATATTAAATAAAATGTGGTTGGTTAAACTATCTTTGGCCTACTACTTAGTATCTTGTTACTTTCCAGGCTTCTTGTATAGAAACACTGATTAGGAGATAAATGAGGCTCATATTTTGTTCTTGTAGGAATTTTTGTTTTGTTCCTGGTTGTTGCTGCTGTTTGGTGGCTCTTTTTTCATTTTTAGAGTCCATGTACATGTCTTAGGTTGATCACACTGGACCATTTTCCTGGTTTACTGGCATCCATTTAAAACATTAAACTTTACTTAGGCCCTGTGATCCTAGAAAACAGCAAAGTTAAAAAATAAAAAAGAAAGAAATCCCCCCACTCTTATGTTCTAGAAAACTACTTATTGCAAAGAACCCCGTACCATGCATGACTTAAATAAGACATACAGATTCCTCCTTATCTACCTGTGACAGGGCAACGCAGACCTCCAAAATTCCCATTCTCTGCCTCAGAAATGATTAGCTGAACTGTTTCATCCTCATTGATCGGTGATGAAAAAAATACATACTAACTAAACTGGCTAATTTTCTCACCTTCTCCCACATATCTGAACTTTGACCTATCCTCTGCCAAAGTCAGCACACGACCCCTCTTTATGGTATGCACGACAAAAGACTGACCTCAGGGTAAAATATCGTCTGATCATAGATATTTCTGCTCCTTCACAGGGAAACTTAAGCCTTGTTTTCATCCTAAGTACAACTTGTGAAAATTTGCATGGTTCCTGCTTATATTCAAATCTTCACTTTCCCTAGTATTCAACTTTGTCCTCAGGAATTAAACACAAAGGGGGTGAAGCATGGAGAAAGCATAGTGAAGGATCCAGGGTCCCTTTGCTGGGGTCCATCTTTATCCAATGTCCTTGTGTATTCTCCACTTGTTCTTTGCCATTGTCCCATTTCATGAAATTTTTATCTCCCCTTTAATAGTAAGAACAACTGAATCTGACTGACCTCTTAATCTTTTATCTCAAATTAAAACAAGACTTTTGAAAATCAAAACTTCTTTCTTTCTCTAGCTTTACTGCATCCTCCTCCTCTTAACTAATCAGTACCAGATGAGGAGTCACCAATGCCTGCATGTGAAGTAAGGAAGTAGGAAGCAGGAATGACAGAGGAAAAACAGAATTGTATCCTATGCTGCTGTGAGTTGCGAACTATTTTCATTGACATAATAGAAGTGCCTTGAGTCATCTGCAGTCTCACCGATCCCTATTTCTCCAGGTACTACAAATCTTGAGAATTCTGGGTAAGTCTAGGGAGGGGTGTCTCCCAGTGACATCCTTGAACATCCAAGTCCAAGTTTTATAGGCAATAAGGTATGAGGTGAACCTATCCCAGATCCCTTTGATACTATCTTCTACTGAGAATATCTGGCCAGATAATAACCATTTATTTTCTTCTCACCATTCTTTTTTATTTTATTCAGATACCTAAGATACAGCTTACTGGATACTTGTTTTCTGTTAATAACTCATCTTCAATCCAGAATTACAGAATTCTCTTCCTTTTAAAATAGAAAATGTTTTTACCTCTCCAAGTCTCTGTCTTCATTTACAAAGTAAGGATTGCCATATTTGCTTTATAAGTGTCACATATATGACCCTATCATGAGAATCTGTTGAGACTAAAGATATGATCCTATTGTGAAAATCAGAAATGATCATATCAATATCAGTTATAATTGTTTATAATATACAGGAATTCCCATGATTATAGAAATATTTGCAAACAGGTCTGAGGAAACCTATAAAAATACAAAGAAAAACACTGGGAATGGTAGTCTTCCCAAAGCCCCTTAGAAGCTGCCCTTCCTTCCCTGGAGCTGTGCACATCATATTCCAGAATTCTGTCTCAAATAGGTACTCATCTGGCCTCACTTTGCAACTCAATTATCATTATAATATGATCGGGCTCAGCCGGCTGAAGTAGTTAGGGCTGTGACGTCTGCATCCAGCAAAACAAAACTATCAAGTGACTTGTAGCTCAATGGGCAGCAGAGGTAAGGTTAGCACCTGTACTATTTTATATCTGCTGCTTGAACTGGCCTGCCCCTAAAGTCTAACCCACACTGGGAAATTCCCACCCTCCTCAGAAAAGGCCTGCTTTTTCTTGAACTGGCTTTCATTTTTGCCTCTAATCTTCAGAAAGAATGATTGGGGCGGGGGGGGGGGGGTGTTTTGTTATAGCTTCTGTAAGTTTCTTTTCAGCAGGACCTGAACAGGGAAGGGAAGCCTGGAAACCAGAATGAGGTTTCTGATCCTGGGCGAGTGGGCATCCTGATACCTCCATGGCTGTTTGATGTCCATCATTGTGGCAAATACACTGACTCATTTGGCCCAATTGGCTGACAGAGCCATCTGTTGTCAGGGAACCCAATTCAGGACTGTCTAGTCAGGGAGCAAAACAAAACACAACTCTAAATCAAAGGACAGAAGGAGAGCTGCAGTTATCTGCTGATTTTTTTTTTTTTAAATAAGGTTTTTCCTGCAAGCAGGTGGAAGAATGTACCTTACAGGGCTTCTGTGATTGGCTCTCAGCCAGTCTTATGCATTTTTCACAGCTGGCATCAAGATAAACTAATTTTTTTACTAAATTGACCCCTATTACTTTCATTTTCATAGCTTGCAACCAATTGATGGGATACAATTTAATACAATGCCATTAATGTTACAGCATCCTCTGTAATAAAGCATCAAAAAAAATGAGATAAAATCTTCCAGTGCCCACCAGTGGGGGTGGGGGAATGGAAATAAAAAATATAGAAGATAACATGACCCTAAGAAAAAAGAGAGTGCTAGGAAATATAAAAACAATTTCTACTGAGAAAGGGATTATGAAAAATAAGACAACAAATGATCAATAATTACTTCACTAAGATGCTTCTAAAAATTCAAGAAACTTTCCCAAAGGAGGTAACATAAAGCTGGGCCATGAGAAGTGAGGGAAGGAAGACACCAAGCTGGTGGGGAACAGGAAGTCTATTCCAAGCCCAAGGGGAAGTCTGAGCAGGTGCAGATAGCTATAAAGAAACACACCTGGCCCCAAGATCTGATGCCTGCCTTCACCACTCTGGCTGGCATTTGCCCACCACCACCCTACTATATGATCTATTCATTCATTCATTCATTCATTTAGTTTTATATCAACTTGGACATGCATATATCTATTTTATTCAATGGATTGTAATCTTTTTCTAGCATTATTTATATTGATGCTCAAACTGTTCTAGATTTTGGACATCAGTAGCCCCTTTAGTCCAGTTTTGGTTGTCCTTTCATCAGGTTTCCAACATTCTTGAGTAGTTTCTGACTTTCTTGAATAACTCATTTTGTTTTTTGTTTTTTTTTTTTTTTAGCTTAAGCACTGGAATTAATCGTTCTTCCAGGGAGCCTTGGTCCCTTTTAGTGGAGAATGATACTTAGGAGCCAATATCTGAGTACTAGCTGTGGTCATTGCTACTAGCTTTTCATTGCTTTCAACCTCTCTCAGTGTTCAGAGCTAGGAAAAACAACAAAAAAAATACATTCACACGTTTATTTCTGAATCTATCGATTTATATATTAAAAATAATGAATTAGCCTGGTGATTCTAATTCCACTTCAACACTCCTGTGTTCATTCTAGCTGTCTCCCTCCCACAGTTATAACTGCAATAGAGGAAAATCTGGTACCCATTATCATCAACATATTTACTGATTCGCTCAAAGAACACAAAATTATTTCAGAATTGTTTGCCCATACCAGTGTGAAAAGGATTCCTACCAAATATAGTGCAGTATTCCCTTTTTTAAGAATAAAACTTATAATCAGTAAAATATGCACATGTTAAGTGGACAATTCAATAAGTTTTGGTAAACGCCTACATCCATATAACTCACACTGCCATTAGGACATAGGAAGTTCACCATTGTAGAAAGTTCTCTGGCTTCTTCTGGGGATATCCTTTGCTCCAGTAGGTTAGGGTTTTCTATTCTAGAAATTCATACATATGAAATCATATAATGTTCATTATCTTGTATCTGACTTCATTTGCTTGGTATGAAGATTTATCCATGTTATTGTAGAAGTGAATAGTTTTCATTTTTATTGTTTAATATTATTTCATTGTTTGAATATATTCTTTATCTACTCTTTGATAGGCATTTGGGTTGTTTCTAATTTTGAATATGAATAAAGCTGCCATGAACATTTATCATAGTCTTATGTGGACACATATTCTCATTTCTTTTGGATAAATTCCTGGGAGTGTCATTATTAGATCATAGGGAGGATACATGTTCAACTTTAAAAAAAAAATCAACTAACAGATTTTTACATTGATTGTACTATATTATGCTCCATTGTCAATGTGTGAGAATTCCAGTTGCTCCATATCCTTGACAACATTTAATGTTGCTGTTCTTTTTTAAATTTAACCATCCTGCTAAATATGGAGCGTACAGTACCTCTTCGTGATTTCATTGCATTTTCCTGCAATGATGTTGAATCATCTTTCATTTATTTATTTATTGGCCACATATATTTCATCCTCTGTGATGTCTCTGCTCAGGTCTTTTATGATTGAATTGTTTATCTTTTAATTATTTAATTATAGAATACAAGTTCTTTGTCCTTTCCCAGATATATGTTTTACAAATGATTTCTCCCAGCTTACTCTCATCTGATGAAGATATTTTCATAAGTTTTCTTTCATAAGCTTTATAAGAGTAAATTTTAAAATTAGGCCTGTGATCCATCTCAAATCACCACACAGCATGATGTAGAGGTTAAAGTTCAATATTTCCATGTGGATATCAAGTTGCTCAAGCACCATTTACTGAAATTCTTCAGTGCTATTATGAAAACTCAATTGACCGTGTAAATGTGATTGTATTTCTGATTCTCTGTTCTATTTAACTATTTTTTTTATAAATACCACACTGTCTTTAAATGTAGCTTCATAATAATAATGTACCTTAAATGTAGCTTCATAATAGTCTTGAAGCCAGGGAAGACCTCCTATATTATATTATTTTCCCTTTTTGAGACTGTTTTGACTATTCCAGGTTTTATACTTCCATATAAATTTTATAATAGCTTATCAATTTATGAAATAAAAAAACTTTCTGGGATTGTGATTTGGCTTCTGTTAAATCTATATAACAATTTGGGGGAGAACTGACATCTTGACAACTTTGTCTTTTATCAATTTAACATGGTAATATAATGATTTCTTTAATTTCTCTCATTAATATTTTGTGGATTCAGGGTACAGGATTTTTTTATGTATTGCTAAATTTATCCTTAAGTATTTTATGGATTTGATGCCATATTAAATGCATCTTTTAAATTTTTATTTTCCAAATCTTTGCTCTTAGTATATTAACTTTGTATACCATGACCTTGCTAAGTTCACTATTAGGTCTAGTAAATGTTTTGCATATTATTTAGGATTCACTATACAGACAATCATGTCATCTGCAAATATTGGCAGTTTTGCTTCTTCCTTTCTAATCTCTATGTCTGTTCCTTGCCTATTGCACTTTCTTAAACTTCTACTATGATGTAGAATACAAGTTGTGAGAGAATACCCTAGCCTTGACCATTTTCTTAAACTATAACCTCTTAAAGAGAAAAATGTAAAACTCCTCCTAAATTTTCCTCCAACCTTTGTACAAAATTCATGCTAGTTGTCTCCATACTGTTACAATATCAGTATATATGTTGCCTTTAATGCAATTCCTATCAAAATAACATCAGCATCTTTCACAGAGCTAGAACAAACAATCCTAAAATTTGTATGAAATCACGAAAGAGACCTCAAATGCCGAAAGCAATTCCAAAAAAGAAAAACAAAACTAGAGGCATCACAATTCTGGATTTCAAACTATATCATAAATCTTTATTCATCAAGATAGTATGGTAATGGCACAAAAACAAATATAAAAATTAATGGAACAGATTAAACAACCCAGAAGTGGACCCAAAACTATATGGCCAACTAATATTTGACAAAGCAGGAAAAAAATACCCAATGGAAAAAAGATAGTCTATTCAACAAATGATGTTGAGAATACTGGACAGCAACATGCAGAAGAATGAAAGTGGACCACTTTCTTACACCACACACAAAAACACATTCAAAATGGATGAAAGACCTAAATGTGAGACAGGAAACTATTAAAATCCTGGAGGATAATACAGGCAGAAACCTCCTTGAGGTCGGCCATAGTACCTCTTATTAGACATGTTGCCAGAGGCAAGGGAAACAAGAGCAAATATGAACTGTTGGGGCTTCATCAAGATAAAAATTTCTGCATAGCAAAGGAAACAATCAACAAAACTAAAATACAGCCCCCCAAATGGGAAGGATATTTGCAAAAAACATATCTGATAAAGGGTTAGTATCCAAAATGTGTAAAGAATTTATCAAACTCATCACTGACAAAACAAATAATCCAGTTAAAAAATAAGAAGACATGAGTAGACACTTTTCCAAAGAAGACATCCAGATGATTAACATGAAAAGATGCTCAACATTTCTCATTATCAGGAAAATACAAATCAAAACCACAATGAAATATCACCTCACATCCATCAGAATGCCTAAATTAACAACAAAGAAATGTGTTGGTGAGGTGCAGAGAAAGGGGAACACTCTTACACTATTGGTGGGAAGGCAACTGGTGCAGCCACTCTGGAGAACAGTTTGGAGGTTTCTCAAACAGTTAAAAACAGAACTACCCTATGACACAGCAGTTGTACTACTACATATTTACCCAAAGTATACAAAAATACAGATTTAAAGGGGTACATGCACCCCAATGTTTATATCAGAATTATCAACAATAGCCAAACTACGGAGAGAGCCCAAATGTCCATTAACTGATGAATGAATAAAGATGTGAGGTGTGTGTGTATGTATATGTGTGTGTGTGTGTGTGGAATATTATCCAGCCATCAAAAAGAATGAAATCTTCCATTTGCAACAATGTGAATGGAGCTGGAGTGTATTATGCTAAGCAAAATGGGCCAGTCAGAGAAAGATAAATACTATATGATCTCACTCATATGTGGAATTTAAGAAAACAGACGAATATATGGAAGATGGGAAAGAAAAAAGGAGAGAAGGAAACAAGCCATAAGTAACAATAACAGAGAACAAACTGAGGGTTGATAGAGGGAGATGGGTGGAAGATAGGTTAGGTGGGTGAGAGGTATTAAAAAGGGCACTTGTTGTGATAAGCACTGGATATTGTATTTGATGAATTACTGACTGCTACTCCAGAAACCAATATTGCACTGTATGCTAACTAGCAAAATTTAAATAAAAATAATTATTATATATGTTGCCAAAACTAGTACATATTTCCTCTGTAAGTCTGTGGCTTCTTTGAGGCCAGAACTTATGATAGAGACATCTTTTCAATTCAGGCACCTAACATAATGCTTCAAGCATGTAAGAATTCCAAAAAAGCATTAAAAAGTCAACATTAATTAAAAAGAGAAAAGATTACTCTTAAGAGATAACTCTCATAAAAACATAGTACCTAATTTCCCAGAGCATGTTCCATCCAATACTAGTTCTGAGAGAAGATGTCACTTGTTAATTTATTTTTTTAAATTTTTTTGACAAATACATTTGGGGGATTCTAGATTAGATGAAGAATCAGATTGGTCTATGTAATAGAGTAGACAATTCATACCTACATCTAATTTGTGTAAAATTCTACAATACTTCTGTGTAACTAAACTCCCTTATAATCTGCATTTCCAACAATGGATAGAAAGTAATAAAGAAAACTTTCCAGTTTTCCAACTCAATCTTTTCCAGTTTAGTATCTTCTCACCTAGGTCATTGTTCACTCAATTGAACGTTTAAACTCTCCTTCAAGCAATTTTTCACCTGCAGATGATCTTTCACCATTTTCTTTCCAAAAGAATGTCCAGAATTGGGGTTAATGACTTCTGGATTTTCTCTTGTTGAATTCTGGTTGAGGTGTAGCTTGTGTCACCTAACTCTAGGCAATGGTCTTTTTTCTGACTACATCCCCTTCTTAGGTGTAACGTATTGCCTATTCTCCTAGCAAAATCAAAAGTTTTGAGAGCCTCATCCTCATTTTCACATCTGGATATTATGCTTCTCCTTGGTTTCCTATGCACTCTAAATCCTTTGCTTTTCAGCTGCAGCTTCTTTCTGCTTTACTGTTTTGTTTTTTTTTTTTTTAATGTGGGATCGCCTTGCCATTTACTATGGTGACCCATAACAGATCCAGTCTTATTTCTCAACTATTTTCATTTGCCTCAGTGGGAGCATGGAAGAAATGTTTAATTCCTTTCACACCAAAGATCTGTCAAGGGAAATTTAATTGGCAAAATTCCCTGCCTAAATATGTGTACAATCTTTTCTATTCCACTGTGACCATCCCATTTTGGCACAAGAGGACCTTGTAAGTCATTGTCCTTTCAGAGTTACAATTGGCAAAGGAATGCACATACCCTAGAGTTTCAACTTCCCTTTTATTTTGCCTGAAGTTTTTAACCTCACTTGTCTGGCAACCCTTGGGTGAAGACCCGTGGAAGTGGAGGTGCTGCATCTCTGAAGGATCCAGGCTGCTTCTTTTTCCTCTACCTCTTCCCAAATATCTCCTGTCTGCCTCATGAAAAGTATCATGTTCCTTCCTCAGCCTGGTAGGCATTCTTCATACACTACTGTTTTCTGATTAACCTCTCAACATTTTTTTTGGTAAAATTTAGCGACCTATGATTCCATTAAGTCTGGATTTGGGTATGTTAAAGATCTTTTGGAATTTATAAATCCATTCTCTCTCAATAAAGCTGAGATTTCAAGAATTTTTCTAGTCTTGATGTTCACAGTCTCCTTTTGGAAGCTAAATGTTAAATATTAACGCTTTCTCTTCAAATTCCTACTCTACTGTAATTTTTCTGATTTTGCCTAAGGCACTATGTACTTCAAATTAAATAGTATGGTGATCATGGGTAATGCAGAAGAGAAAAGCATGTTACTATCTTCATGTAACTCGGGACTTCTCAAAGCTTTCACTGTGCTAAGAGTTTTTGACTCTATATGCATGAAGGGTATGGCCTATCGCACTTCAAACTTATTTGAACACAGATCATTTTTCTTCAGAGAACATCTGGTCAGACTAATATTCCATCAGAAATACTCTGAGGTCCAAAAGGATACATTGCAAAACAGGAATAGCTGGAACCAGGGACACTACCTAAGAAGGTACTTCATTTGTCCAGAAGAGAAGTAATGAAGATCTGAACTGGAGAAATGGTAGTAGCCATGAGCCTAGACAGGTTCAATAGGTATTTAGAAAATGAAATTACATGATCTGGTGAGAATATTTATCTAATAGATAGAATTCTAGATAGAATTTTTATCTAACAATATAGTTTGTAAATTTTTAAATTTCATGAAATCACCTGGATAAAAACTAAAAACATAAGCTATATGAAATAGATGTTAATGAAGTAGATGGAGAAAGAAAACATTTCCTTTAGGTTGCCTTGAAGGGAAATTTTCCTAAAATGTCCAATTATGTTTTATTCTGCCCCTCTTAGTGTATGAAATATACTAGAAAGGTCCCCTTTATTTATTAAGACCTTTAAGAACAGACCTACCAATGGAATAAGAAAGATTGGTGAAAAAAATCACCAAACAAGCAGTTCAGTGAAATTCTGGATCCAAAGCAATTTCAATATTTTAAGCACCACATATTTTTTTAATAACATGTTGGAATATCCTTCATGGGCCTCCACTGATGAATACTTTCCACTAACTAAGCCTAGTACGATGTGTTTATTGTAATGTGATTTGAACATAGAAGGAAGAAAAAGACAAATTTAGTCATAAACCATATTTATTGATATTATTAAGTATGGTATAAAACACTGCAAATATTCCAGGCTTAGTCAAATAGAACTAATAATAAGAATAGAATTGATGATTTCCTAACTAAAGACAAAACCATAATGCTATGCTTCTTTTTATTAAAGATGGTGATCCTTAGAGAGAAATTATTAATAAGGTATGTTCCCGAAAAATGGCCTTTTCTTCCATATCTTTCATATAGTGAGGAAAAAAGTATATGAAAAAAATAGTGATAAAGGAAATAAATTGGGGAATATGGCAGATTGCTGGGGATGGGGGGAATGACTATAGTCATTTCCTTCCCTTTCTTTTTATCCACAGTGCTTTGCAATGTGACTTTGCAGCTACCTATGACTTGCTCTGAATAACAGAACACAACAGAAGTAACATCAAGCCAGTTGCAAGCTTAGGCTTCAAGGGCCATGGGCACTTCCACTTTCTAGACAGGAAGTCTTTTCTGCCTCCATGTAAGCAAATCTGAGCCAGTCCGCTGAAGGATACTATTCCACTGATGCCATCCTAGGCTGGCCAGCTCTGGTAATCAGCGGCAAGTATAGGACTGAGACCAGCTAAGGCCAGAAGAACTGCCCAGATAGGCCCAGACCCAATGACTGCTCTGTAGAATTACAGAATAAATACATGGTTGTTGTTTTAAGCCACTGAGTTTTGGGGTGGTTTGTTGCCCAGTAATGAATTAAATGGTTCAGATTGTTTCTCTCCTTAACTATTTAATCACCTCTCTGTATTATTCCTTTCTACTTTCTACTCTCAGTCTATGCACATATTACTGTCAACTTAATTTCCTAAATGCTATTCTTATTCTATTACTTCTCACTCAAAAAATGGTCAGTGGCTCCTGATGGCATGTGTAATAAAGTCTCAACAACTTTAATCTGGTATTCAGGCCTTTCATGATTTCTCCACAACTTAAAATTTGAATCTAAGTTTCTATGACTTTTCTCCATTCACCCTCAATTTCATCAAGATGAGTGATAATGTCCTAACTCACTGATGAGACACTACTGATGGAAAGTCCATCATTCATTTAATATGCATCTTATGCCATAGCCTACTGGAGGGGAAGGTTTTTTTTGAAAGTGACTCCAAGATAATTCATGATATTCAAGACATTAAAGCATAAAAAGATAATGTAGCTGAGATTTAAGGCAAGAGTCCTCATTGTTCTCCATGTGTATCATGTTTCCTGCCTTTGTCCCTATCTAGAACAATTCCCTCTGTTTCATATACTCCAGGTCTGCATATTAAAATTCTACCTATCTAAAAAACCTATTCAAATGTCCCCTCGCCTAGAAATCCTTGAGAACCTTTCTCTTCACTGAATCAAATGAAATCACTCCTACATGAACTCCCCTAGAAATGATTAGAACCACTCATAGACACTTGTCACTTCCTACTCCATATTGGCAACTTGTTTTCATTGCTTTAGATCATCTTCAGTTGAGGGCAATTCAGTATTTGTTGAATATTTCACACCCTCTTTTTTACAATGCCAAACCAAAGTTCTAAGTACAATGTCTACTGGGTGTTATACTATATATTTCTTAAGAAAGTAACTCAATGAAAAGCACACATATAACAAACTTCGGGCTTCTGACACTTCATTTTTATTCTGTCACTAAGTAACCATGTGACTTTAAGCATATTACTTAACCTCCTAGGGCTGAGGCCTCAAATGACATAACAGATGAGATCATGCATGTGTGAAACTCTGTATAAACTATAAACCATAAGATCAGTTTGAGGTATTGTTATTGTTTCCTATTCTGAGAAATTAGGCAGTTGAACCTGATTGTGTGTGTGTATGTGTGTGTATGTGTGTGTTTTAATGATCCGTCCACATAGCATTCCACAATGACATGCTTGCCAGTTGCTGCTTTTTCCTGAAGGGTGCTGGCTCAAAGTCTAAAGCGATTTAAAACCTGGTTATAGAATCTGCCTCTTAGAAAGCTTGTCATGGTAGCTTATATAATAGTGAATATCCCCTCGTGTAATTATCATTCTGGACAGTTTTGCACCATGTGGACATGTTAAATGAGACCAGAAGTATTATGAACCAGTGCCAATCAGGCCTATCCCCTTGCACTCTGAGATCAAAAGAGCCAGTCTCACCTGGAAGGAGATAAGGGTTATTACGGCAATATAAGTCACCTGAGAGTTTTGATCAAAACTTTTTTATTAGCTAAAACTTTAATTAAAAAAGTAGATTTAAAACATATTAAGAGTTCAATATTTTAAAGAATCACCTCTCAGAAATAGGCATGTAGTGATGGGTGTTGGCATAATGATACACCATAAATAATATGAGTACTACAGAGGCTTGAGCCCCACATCTCTACATTGTGATGGATTTTCCAGTTCAGTTCAATACAGTTCAATTCAATTCACTTTGATTCAATTTACATTTCTTTCAATTCAAGATAGCATTATGATATTGTGGAAGGATGGTTGGCTTTATCTCAGATCTTAGAATTCACAGACTTCAACATAGACTACCATTAGTATGACGTTTGGCTATTTACCCAATCTCTCTAAACCTTAATTTCTTCATCTGCAAAAAGGGGATAATATTAGTCACCTCATAATAGATATAAAGTCCCCAGCACAATGATTATATCATCTTCCTCCTTCTTCAATTCATGTCAGTTCAATTTGACTTAATTCAACAAACATCAACTATTTATCAACTACAATGCTGAGACATAATAATGAATTATGGTAGCATCATTGCAAATGCGGGCTTCTGAGAAGGCCCTGCAATTCAAAAGTTTATCCCTAGGAAACTATGTGTAATTTGATTAAGGAATGAGGTTATAATGGACAATGACACAGATGCACTTAGTATGGAACAAAAAGTGAAGGGATATTTGGAGATTCCATGCCTATGAACATATTCAGGTCTTCAGAAAATCACTAGGAGACAGTTCAGTGTGGCAGGTATTAGGATCTTAACCAAGACTTCTCAATTCCAATGAGTTCTGACTTGGCAGGAGATGTTAGAAAAGTTTCTAGCTCTGAATGTTAGTACATTCCCTCACTTAAGAATTTAATTTCCCCTAAGCAGTGATTCAACTTATATCATATCATAAATATTTATAACATTAATATATAACCCATTCTCCTGACTTTTGATTATAATGTACAAGAAATTTGCAAATGTTAAGGGGTGTTTTACACAGACTATGTTACAATATTATAATACAAAGTCCCAAAATCTTAGCAGCTAAACATATAAGGTTTATTACATGTTCCTGCAAAGTCTGTTATATGCTGGGTGATCCTTCCAGGCAGCTGTCCTCCATGTAATGATTCAATGATTAGGCTGTTGTCATTCTGTCATCTCAACAAACAGACTCCATTCTTTTTGCTCAAAGAGAGATGGAAGAGACTGGAAAGTTATGTAGGGGCTTGTTCCCTGCCTCCATTTCAGAGGGACACATATCAGTTCTGCTTATGTTTCATTGGCCATTAGTCGTATCTTACTGCAAAAGGACTTGGAAACTTTGACTTTCATATGCCCAGAAAGAAAAGAATTATCAAGAAAATTATCAAGAAAAGAAGCATCAATAAATTGATGCTTTATTACTATATAGCTCAGTGGGAATATCACAAAGGAAAGCCTGATATTTTCTCTCTGAAAATGTGATGTCTTGGCATACTCTACTCAATAAAATGAGTAAGTCTCCTTGAATTTTAGGAAGACCATTGTCTCCCATAACCAGGTCAGGGGACATGACCTGAATGGAAGGCATGAGTGAATCTAAGTATTACAAGGATGGACTTTAGTGGATCCCTCTTGTAGCCCACTTAATTCTGTTCAGCCAGATTTCTTTCTCCAGCTACTGCTGCAACAACCAGTCCCACATGGGCTTTGATGAGCTTCACCCAGATGCAACCTCACTTTGAAGCTTTGTTCACAGACTGTTCACCATTCCCTGGATTCTCTGATGCTGCAGCATAGGACACCTACAGAATCCCACTCAGAACCCAGAAGTATGAATGAGTTAAGGGATTAATAGACAAATTATTCCCTCTTTAATTCCCCAGGCAGATAGGTCTGAGATGCATTTCATTAGGCTCCTCAGAGAGTCCCACAGGATGAGCAAGAGTCAGAGTAGATGCCAACATGTTCATGCATCCTTGTTTTAGCTTTTCTACCTTTCCTGTTTCACTCTGCCTATCCCCCACTCCTGTTTCCTCATATTACATTAGGGGGAACCTGGGCTAAGACTGAGTATAATAGCACAATTTGTAGAGCTTGAAACTTCTCTGTACTCATTAATACCTAATATGATAGACTGGTAAGAGGTGGACCTGATATTGTGATTTATAATAAGAAATACATATTTGGTCTTCATCCCCATTTCGAACACAGAATTCCTAAAATCCTTGGAATTTCTTAAGTGAAGAGAGCAGAAAAGTTGTCTTTGTTATGAGTCACCTAAGAATAGGGGCTGGCTGCCAGAACCAACCACCTGATTAGAGGGTCAGACCTTTCAGTCCCATGGGGAGGGAATAGGGCTGGAGGCTCAATCAACTGCCAATGCCCAATGATGTAATTAATCCTATCTATAAACTGAAGCTTTCATAAACATCCAAAAGGACAGCGTTCAGGAGATTCCTGGTTGGTGAATACCAGGCGATTGAGGGAGAGTTGCATGCTCAGAAGACATGACAGCTCCATGTCCTTTCCCCATACCTTGCCCTATGCATCTCTTCCATCTGGCTATTCCTGAGTTATATCCTTTCATAATAAACTGGTAATCTAGTAAGTAAAATGTCTTTCTGAGCTCAGTGACCTGCTCTAGCAAATTAATCAAACCTGAGCAGGAGGGGGTGGGTGGCCTTTGGAATCTCCAATTTGTAGCCAGTTGGTCAGAACATAGGTTACAACCTGGGCTTGCAGCTGGCATCTGAAGGGGATGGGAGTAATCATGTAAGACACCTTAACCTGGAGGATTTTATGCTATCTCTAGGTAGATAGTGTCAAAATTGAGTGGAATTCAGTTAACTGTAGGACACCAAGCTGGTGTCAGTTGTTTGGGTGGCATGGGGTAAACCATCACCAACATGGGGGCATATTGGAACTCTACCAGAACCATTTTAGTGAATCTTTGTATAAGGAGTCAATGAGACTCTGAAAAGAAAAGATTGAAATGTCCTTCCCTTTGGGGTTCAAGTTTATTAGAATGGCTGATGCATCAAGATGGCCCTAGCGAGGTTGGTCAGCAGTAGAAGACACTCAGGGCCCCTAAAGGAATTTTATCATAAGGGTAAAGGTGGGTCCTGGCTGTTGACTTAGGCCAGGATTGAGCACAGTGTGAAGGTGAGGTTGGAAATGTCATCTAATGTGGAATTCGTGAACTTGCTTAAGATAGGCTAGCTGTGTATATGAGTGCAAATAGGCAGCTATAAAAATGAGATCCCAATCATAAGGCAGTATGAGCCATGATAGATAAGGGTTACCCCAAGGAAAGGCACTTCTGTTTCCTGCCTGCCCTGTCAGCCACTGCTGAGCAGCAATATCAGAGTCAACAAATGTTGATCATCAGACAATGAGTGGGATTTCATATAAGGCCTGTATTATGTGTAACTCCAGATTCTGCAATTCTTTCTGTGGAGATTCTTGAAACTAGTCCTGGGCCTGAGAACAAAACAAACTGTGCCACAGCAATATCAGAGTTGCTGTTGTGTGGATGGAAGCATCCTTACCCCAAAGGGGGAAATTCACATGAGCCAGGACAGCCGAGCATTGGAACTAGATTAAGGGAGAACTGATCCAGGAAAAAGAGAAGCTTGTTTGTGACAGCCAAGATAGAAGTTCAATTTGCATAATGTGTCTTTTAGGCCCTAAGTAAGAAGAGCAAAAAATTAGACAGCACCATGGTTAAAGAGATCTCATGATCCAAGTGCAATGGATTCCTGGCAGATTTCTCATCCTTCTGGTCCCTCAAAGATGGGAGACTGAATTTTTTTTAGGCAACAGCTTTGTGAGGGTTTCAATTTCTTGACTTTGGGCTATTGTAGTTTTGTGCTGTGTTAATTTAGCTAAGCTGGAACTACATTCCCCAGAATTCCCCTTTCCCTTTATGGCTCCAGACTACCCTTGGCCACCAGAAATTTCTCTGAAGCTGGGAAAGTGAAGATTCAGTTTTGATTATGCTGGAAGGTGGGTATATGGTCAGAAGTAGTTGCAGCTCACATACCTTGTCACAGGTGCTGGCTCACCTGGTTGGTTTGCAGCAGCAACCAGCCCATTCTCTATCACCTTCCTCTTTTGGCTTCTCTGACTACCTAGCCAAGAACCTGTCTACTTCTGCAGTAATGGGCTGGCAGCTTCTTCTGCAGATGATTCACATTAACAAAGTCAGAGGCTTAGAGGTGGTGTGACACCTCCCTGGGTTCTGCCTTGATCACGTGAATTACAGCTTGCATTTGCTCTCCCCATTTCACAACCATCCTTCCTTTTCCCTGTCAGCCCTGCTCATGCTAGACCCAGACTAGATGCAAAAGCAATAGCCCTACATAAATTGTCTTACCAGTCACCAGAACTTTACATGGTAAAATCCCTATAATAAGCTCCTTATTGGATATCACTCCTAGCCAATTTGCTTCTGATCAAACACTGTCCGATACCATGGCCAAACACACAAAGATTTCTGTTTTACAACTTTGGGCCAGAGGTGTTTCCACCTGTTTTGGCCTGATTTCATTTGTGCGATGTACAGTATGGGTGGGAAAGGGGGAGATTGGGGTGGGAATAGTGGTTTGCAAGAGAGCTCTCCTAAGGATGTTCCCAGTTTTAACACAACAGCATAACTGAAGCCACAACATTAAATCCTCACAGGGAAGAAGAAAGTGAAGAAAACAAAGAGAGCAGGCAAGGTGGAGACAAGAGAGCATGTGCTTCAGCAGGGGAAGCAACTAATCCTTCAAGCTGGTTGTTATCAGGTGAGAATAGACACCTGCTATTGCAAGACTTGATTTTCCTAAAAAGCTGGAAATTCAAATTCTTATACAAAATTTCCCAATTTTAAATGTTTGCAGCCATAAAACCAAAAGCTAAGGACTTTTTAAAAAAAATTAATGTTTAAACCTAACAAATCCTACCCGTAAGTCAGATTTCACCCCGGTTAAATGTGAAGTCCATGGCCAAACTTCCTGGTTGCAAATCCATGCTTAACTACTTATTACATATGTACCCTTGGC
Organism: Nyctereutes procyonoides; assembly: GCF_905146905.1. Taxonomy (NCBI): domain Eukaryota; kingdom Metazoa; phylum Chordata; class Mammalia; order Carnivora; family Canidae; genus Nyctereutes; species Nyctereutes procyonoides. The sequence goes on along the minus strand of NW_026575042.1, from coordinate 24,508,025 downwards.
CAAGTTACTTCTGTACCTTGGTCTTTAAACTATAAAATAAGACCAATAGCACTAAGCACATAGGATGTCTACAAGGATCAAATGAGTTACTAATACATTTCTTTGTTTCTAAGACACTACTGAATGTAGGATGAACCATTATTTAATGTGTCCCCAAGAAAGAAAAGATGGCTGCTAATTAACCTATGACACAATGGCTTCTTATCACTTGGAATTATTGTTTTATACTTATTGAAGAAGCTCTTTCAGAGTTATTTTAACATCTATTTTTATCACTTATCACATATATAAAAGGCACATAGATAAAGGAAATATAAGGGAAATAATCAGGTTTGGTCTTCTTAAACCCTCCACATTATGACGCTGACAACTAAGAATTAGCTTTCAACTTCGTGCTTTTCCACAAAGTGTCATCCTTGCTGCTATTAAGAATGTCAGTGATGTAGCATTTCTTAAAAGAGTACTCACCATTGTCTCTAGAAATTTCTTCCACGTTGCTGACACCCATAGAGAGAGGATTTGATCTTACCAGAAGATGTCAAACAGAGAATTTTCAGACAAGAGAAAGATGTGCGTTATTTTTTTTAATGGTCCTTAAGTTAAAGATTGTTGGCTAAACATTCAAAGAATTTCAACTTTTAGTCATTCGCCAGGAATAACAAAAAAAGTTTGTGCATCTACAAACATTGGCAGCTTCACAATAACTGTTGTTTGGCTGAAAGTGACTGTCAAAGTGGCATTGATTATAAGATATTTTCCTACATATTAAAACATTTTAAAAAGTGTATTAACTTTCATCCAATAGAGTTTTTGCAAAGATTATAGGAGAGTGTTTGATAAATAAAGGTAAATAAAATCTAAATACAGGGGGGAAAGCTAGCATTACTACTTAAGTCTCAGTCCTATCTTGAATTACGTGTATGGCATTTCTTAAGACATTAATCTTTTCATCTATAAAGTACGTATAATCTGAGTTGTATTGATTGCATGTGACAGTACCTGGGTGAATGGATGGTCATGTGTAGAATGTCAGGTTTATGTCAATTCAGTGGATCAGAGTCTCTTAAGGTTGGAAGAGACAAACGTGTAGAAAGAAAGGAACACAAAAGAGTTCACTGATTAGGTCTCTTTGGGAAGGGCAGACTGAATCAATACAGTTTCTTAGAAAAGTAAAAATAAAAGACCCATAATATTGTTTTTTTAAAGTGACCTCTGTGTCAATGTGGGGTTCAAACTCATGACCTCAAGATCAAGAATCACATGCTCTACCAACTTAGCCTTCCAGGTGCCCCTACCCACAGTATTGGTTTTGACTACAAATGTAACCTGTTGAAGGCAAGAACAAATAGAAAAACTTTATCTGGAAAGAGAGGAAATAGCAGAGACAACATTTGCCTACATCAGACAACCTGATTGGAAAGGCTTAGATAGCGTGAGTCCAAGTTTCATCTGATCTAGGACGTCTGGCCACAGCAAGTCCCAGAAGAGACATTGTAATGGCTGAGGTCCTGGGACCCCATTTGTCCACTGCACCTGAATCTCAAAGTCCCTTCTCTGAGAGAAAACAACATTGCCTTGGCTTTTTGGTTCTTAAATGATATCATTTCAGTTTCTCCACCCCCCCCCGCCCCCCACCAACCCCCAGGACATACCAGGACTTGAAGAATGAGGCCATGTTGGAAAGAAATCAGGCAGAGGAAAGGCCACCCCTCTCCTATCCCACCTTCCCCGGTTACAAATGTTTCTGTGAGCTGAACGGGGGCATTGTATATTTCATTTACAATGATTGTACAACAGCTGTATAATCGATGTTGTTGAAGATAGGAGTGTTGCTCAGAGTGCAGCATAAATGTCCACAGTGAGCTGCAAATGTGAATAAGAATGGCCCTGCCTGCATAGTAATTGGTATTATTATCGGAATGAATGGGAAAGCCACATATGGATGGATGGGTGGGCCTTTGAAAGGGTGCAGCACGAGAGACTAGCGATAGTGCTTGTTTTCTCTTATCCACGTCTGTTTTCTCAAAAAACCAGCCAAAGGAGGTAGAGGAAAGGGGATAAGAAGTGGGAATGTAGTGGGGAGAGAGAGAAGCTCTTTATCTGCTATTCCATAGCAAGCCTGTTTTTCTCTGTCAGTGCCCACTCTTATTAATTACAACCAAGTATATCACACATCCCTTCCCTCAAAAAAAAAAAAAATCTGTTACAAAAGGATAGAGTCATAGGCTCAGATGAAGGGGGTAAGGGTGAGGGGGAGACATAGGGAAGAGAAACACTTCAGGTTAATTGGAGCTGAGAATATAAAATACTCGTCTTAAAGTGTGTGCTTCAGTTATGAGAAGGAAAGTGTCGAGATCATAATGTTTTCTGTGCAGGATTCAACACAGCATGGGTGTTTTAAAACAAGCGGTAATCATTTCTCATGGAGAAATTATAAGCTGCAGCTCCAGGCTCAGGACAAGCACATGGGAGACTCTCGTTCTTTTCATCAGACTCTCGTTCTTTTCATCTCTTCAGGGAGACACAGGGAGACACTCGGTAGTTAGCGGCTGAGTCCCTTGAACCAAATGGCAGAGTTAGAGACGGAGAGAATTATAGTTTAATTTGCTCAGTGCTTTATTCATTCAGAAAGGACATGGAATTCTCCTAGAATTCTGAAAAGTAGGAGGGAAGAAATTTTGGTTTGGAAAATCAAACTGCCTGGCTTCTAAAGAGACAGGGAAGCAAACTGATCAACTTTGTAATCAGGAAATAACACAACATTGTTACAGTGATTTCTTTGGCAGAGCTAGCTATGTTAGTTCTTTTAAAGACAAGACCTTTTGAGCCTGATGCAAAAAACAGCCTCTGCGGAGTTAGTGCTTTGGTGTGCTTGCTCTCCTCCTGGATTATTCACCCATGTGGCATCCGAATCGCGATTAGGTCTCTGTTTAGAGATTCATTTTTACTAGAAATAATTTCTTTAAAGTAATAAACAATACACCGCATAATACTAAGTTAAAAATTCTTAGAAATAAATGCAGGGAAATTAGTTACAATTATTCACATAGTTCTTCAAAATGGTAGCACATGAGAAGAAAGAGGGGTCCCTCTCACCCTTTTTTTTTGAAGATCCATCTTTGTTTACTTCATTCCCAAGTATTAAGAGATTGCATGAACCATTTGCATAGGATAACTAACATATACCACATCATTTGCACGTCTGCAAGTACACGTGAGTAACCGTAATTACACGTGACACCAATTACTCTATTACTTTGTATTAAATTATAATGGAAAATTCCACTAGAGAATTGAAGCCTAATTGCATCTTAATTTGCATAATTTTGCATATTAATTACATCTCAGATGAATAATAAATTTCAGCAGATTTTTAATTTATGCATAGACACAAAAACAAGTGGAGAAATAATTTAGAAAAAAAAATACCAGCAACTATTACTTAGGGCATTCAACTAATTTTGCTTAGTTTAGCAAAACAAAACTTGGTTTGTTTAATATAGCATCTTTAGGCTGATTGCTGTTTATTGCACAATATGTCAGTCTTGAAACATAGGTGCAGACATGGCTTTTCTTAATAAAAAAAAGTGTTCAATTATAACATTTCAAGTTTGGGATTTTATATTTTGATAAAACTGTCGTGGGGATAACATCGTTTAGTTGGAAATACCTGTAATTGTGATGTATTTTATTGAGGCTTAATTTCTGCTGCAGTTATTTTAAATGCAAGGTATTATGAAAAAGAGAACGTAAGGATATCTTGGTGAAGGAGATCACTAATAAAATATGCCAGTGCTTTCTAATTTTGAGTCTATTATGAAGTCACCCAAGATTGTTTTAGTGATTTTGCATGAATGATTCAGAGTAAGAAATTCTATACAGAGAATCACAATTTAGAAGAATGGCTTTTAAAGATTACTACTATCTTCTAATTGTTTTCTTTGTTTTTCCTTGCCTGCATGGTAAACAATCATAATTCCTGACTGCTAGAGAGACCTTGGTTTTAAATTTAGTCCCCTTGCTTCTGATTTACTAAATAAACAGAAGGTTTATTTCTCTGAGATAATTCATGCATTTTAGTTACATAGCTATATCTAGGTTGACAGTCATTAGGAAACACCGATTTAGTGTTCCTCAAATGACAGTATGTAACGGAAAATTCATTTCATCCACGTCTTGCCTAAACCCAAGCCCTACTGCTTTATACCTGCTGCCACTGTTAGAGGGGGAAACCCTTAGCTCTGCCTCCACTAAGTCTAATACTGTGATCATTTGCCAAATTATACAAAAGAAGAGGATGACAACGTCCTAATAAATCAGGAAACTGTCAAGATTAATAATCTCAGCCGTCATCTGTTTTCCTATAAAAGCCCTACTGGCATCAAATATTTTCCAGTTTGTTTTGCAGTTCTGTTGGTGCAGAAACTGGACTTGTGCCAGCCTGGTGCCATGTGAACTCCAAGAGGCCATTCTATATGTCTTTTATCACATTAATCTGGATTTCACAACTGTGCTGGTTCAAAAGGCTGTAAGCAAGAATTCTTTACAACATATGTTCCCCTTCTCCAGTTACCAGCCACTGTTGTTATTTGCTATTTAATACACAACACATTTGAGCTAGAGGTTTGGATTTGTCATTGTGTCCTTCTATTTCAGTATTTTCTGTTTGCATCCAAAAAAGTTTGCCTTGTTTGTAGTAAAAATAAAGACTCGTCGGTGCTTTCTCAATTACATGAATTTCTATCCTGTGCTTGACCCGGGTCTTGGGTTTCTGTTAACCAAGTCACCGTCCTGGGAGTACCTTTGATTATTTTAATGTTTAAAAGCTGAGATACTTTAGCTATCAAAAACAGAGCTGCATCGATGATTGTATCTGTCCCTTTACTTTTTTGTTCCACCCCTTTGACCAGGTTCTTCTATTAAAGAGAGATTTGAGCTGGAGGAGTCCCTCAGAAGAACCAATCCTTCCAACATTTAAACAATGGTTCCCTCTTGTGGCAATGATTGAGAACTGCGACTTGAGAAGGGGGGTAAAAATCTCTTAAAACCGATCACTATGACACATACAGTATTAATCTGCTTTGCAGATAATATTTAGGGTCCTTCTCAGGTCCCTCAGGCCTTTGTTACCTATTTTCAGACAGTTGCAAGTTTTGGAATTTTTTGAGAAAGAATGGCCAAGCAGTCTGATGCTTATTATAGGTAGCATGGGGGAGGGGGGAGATATCTCTCTTTTGGGGTATAATGTCTGCATTTGAGGGTAGTTTTGAAGCTGTTAATGTGGCTGTTGGAAAAAAAGACAGTTTAGCCTTTCACTGAAAGCTCTGGAAATGGATTTAGAACTTCACTATTCACTATTCATTATCTCCTGAGGGAACGTTGCTAGTGTAGAATTAAATCTAGACTATGCTTGTTCTTTCAGGCATTTTATCCTCAAAGTTCATCTGAGGGAGGAAAAATCTGACACTTAACCAGTTGTTCAAAGACAGTCTTTCCAAGCACCTTTGATATATGCTCTCAAAGATTTATTTTGAGTCAAATTTCCCCAGGGGCCACCATCTTACACTCTCCAAATTACCGTGATAAAGAGCATTCTTCTGACACAGCAACTATAAACAGCCCACAAATGCTTTCTTTCTGTGTTAAGCTATGTTCAGAACAGCAACAGCCAAGAGATGTCCCTTAAGTAGATTTTTTTCCTTAAGATCATGTTTAATGTAAAAGTAAAGTGTTGTTAGCAACAGAGACAAGAAGCTGCTCTTATGGTCATATGACCATAAGTATCTACAAAGGATTGCAGCCATCCACACAAGATGGATGCAGTGTTTTTTTAGTATACTCCAAAATCTTGAGTAATAAAAATGCCATCTTTCAATCCTACTCTAAGGATCCTTTTTAAAGAATGAAAGCATTCGTATTTGTCAAGCCATTTTCAAGCCATGATCCCTCTCATTCACTACAGAATTTATTTGTATAGAAGTTTAACATGGGAACTGAGTTTCAGGATGGAAATGTTCACTAGCTCTGGGTGTCCAGCAGAGGTTGATCAAAGGAGAGCTAAATGTCAAGAAGGGAAAGCACAGAGATCATTTAATGAGTAGTACCATGTCACTTGCCCTTTGATTCCAAGTGAATGCCTCCTTCCCTCCCTTCTCTCACCCACTTCAGCCTCCGCCACCAAGTTCAAAATCTCTTCCTTTTCCTGTTGAGGCAGCAAAGACAGCACAGGCCACCTCCACATAATTTACTGACCATCCTCCATTTTGTGCAGAAGCACACAAGCAGCTCATTTTTAACTATCCACCCGCAATATGAGTCATATAAGCCGCTCACATAACACAGGAAGATTATATATTCAGGAAATAGGATTAGCATCAATTTAATTTTTAGCTGGAATTCCAAAATGGAAAAGAATGACTTTCTTCAAATAGTGATTTTTTTTTTTTTTTTTTTTTTTTTTTTTGTAAATTGTGTTTCCCATGGTGACTCTTGCTACCCTTTCCTGTCCTCACTGGGGAGGGAAGAGTCCCATTTACACCTCCTTTGTCATGCTCTCTTGGGTCTGATACGAGTATCCCCTGGGAGTTGTGCCTACAATTCCTTTCAAGAAACTTTTCATGCTGTCTTTTTGCTTACTATAATAATATAAAATTAAACGAAATAATGACCACGAAAAGCTTGCCCTACAAATGCACAATTATTAGCTTTTGTGGACAGTGATTTTTAAATCACTATCAACTGTTTTTTTTATAAGATATGTACCTTCAAACTCTCAATCTCCCCCTGTTCTTGCTCTGTCTCTGTCTCTATCTCTCTCTGAGATTAGCAGTGTAATTCATCAGCACAGCAGAAATACAAAATAAAAATCCATTTGGCTTTTCATCTTCCTTGTCTTAGAAGAACACAGAGGCCCTTGGAAGTTGCAAAACAAAAAAAGAACAGAGAGGGGAACTGCAACGCAGAGGCTCCCAGATTTTAAATTTAAAGATCCAGTAAAAATTTCAAACACAGTCAAGATTTGGGGATGACATAGATTTTCCAGCTTTTGATTTTGCCAAAGAAGCTCTTTTTAAAAATCTAAAAATAACCATATATGCTAACTGTCATTTATAAAAGATAGCTTAACAACAAAGGAATATGTAGAACATAATCTCAAAATATAAAAAAGACATCCTTTTCATTAACTATATTTAGCTTTAGAAAACAATCACTCTGCTTTCCTTATTTTTCTCCTTTATGCTTTCATCAATTAGATGAGTTAAACTTCAATCTAGAGTAGCACCAGTCCACGGGCCAGCATCTGGGACTCACTAGCTTGCTTACTTTATTCTGGGCTAGATCACCTCTTCTAGGAGATTTCCCCTTAATTTGTTATCACAATGAACAACTCTGCCATTCATGCTTTCAGGATGCAGTTTTATTTCCACCATTTTATTTTAAATTTGTTTTGTTACTTAACTCGTTTCCATCTTCTGATTGTAAACACCTTGAGGTCAGAAATTCCTGTGACTGAAGCATTTTCTAAGAAGCACTCCATAAATTTCAGTTGGCCAAATGGACCCAAAATCTCAAAGAAAATGATATGATTTTGCAAGAGTTGATTTTCCCTCCTAAAGACCAATAACTCCTGTAGGCATATAGAAAAAAGATGAGAAATGTTAGAAGATGGGGGGAAAAAAACAAAACCAAAACAAAAAGAAATATTGGAAGGTGGAATTGATCACATCCACACAGATAACAATGAGAGGAAGTGTCCAAGAAGATGTAGATTTCCCAAATTGTTCTACTGTGTTCAATCCCAAATCACATAGGTACATACATCAAAAAATTCCTGTAACCTTGCTCTAATTGAGACCACAAACTAAGGTTTAGATATAGGGAGGAAATATGTACTTCTTACTGACTGGTCTTGCTCTTGGCCAAACACTTCATTTTCAGATTCTCTTTGCTGAGCTTGATTCCTGACAGCTAGGATTCAGAGGCCATTGACTATCATGGGGTTGTGGTTCTTCAGAGTTAGAAAGCCATTAGGAAGTTACCTGTATCTACCTTCCTGAGGTATGGAAGAGGAAACTGAGACTCAGAAGGACAAAATAAACTGGTCTTCTGACTTCCCAGCCAGTGTTTTTTTCCACTCAAACTACTAGATTGACAGAAGGGAAAATCATGTGGCAACTTGTGCTTTTTAGAAGAGAATTTTAGAGGTAATCTAATTATTTTTATATTGCATTAAGAAAGGGAGAACGGAAGGAAGAGCAAGCCGCCAAAATCAGCAAGGTAAACTCTACAGAAAACCTGGTTTTCATCAGCTGGTCATAGCCTTGGGAGTCAGACCAGGGCCCCCGAGGAAAATCCAGGGCTGATCCATTCTTGGCAGAAAATGTTTTTTTGGGTAAGCCGCCCAATAGCCTTTTTTTCCTCCCATCTTCTAGATAAAAATGAGTGTTTAAAAACTGTGCTAAAATTTTCAAAAACACCTTAAAAAGATTCCATTACTTAAAGTGATTTGGATAATTGTGTTCAATGGTAGCCATTATTTAAAAATATAATTAGTTGCTGAACTCAGAGAAGGAGGGAAATTTCTGCAGGTGTTTCTCATTATTTGCTATGCATACAAAATATCTGCATAAATTACCATTATTATTCCAATGTATACTAAGAGACAATAAAGCATTAGCAAGCAAAGAAGAACGCTGTTGACCCACAGACTATGAGAGAGGCTGGATCCACAGTAATGGTGTGCTGGCCTTCAGAGCTATTGTTGCACATGTGCAACTGCATTCAGGATTGAAAGAAACAATTTTGCACCTGTAACAATATTACATATGGAACGTAACTCCATCAGAAAGATATTGAAAATGGAGGAGGGGGCAGGGAGAAATCACCACAAAACAATGTGCAAAGGAACAGTGTGTGCTCTAATTGTTTCAAAAGGTTTACACATGCTGTAGGTGGGTTTTTGGGATATTTCTTTGCATTTATAGCCCCCACAGGATACACAGATGAGGTTTGGTTTGAAGTATGTGGTGCATTTTGCATATTTCTTTTATGATATTTCTAGTGTTTGAGAGCAATGTCATTATCAGCACAGTCCCATAGAACTTTCTGTGAAAGGTAGAAATGTTCCACATCTGCACCATCCAACACCAGTAGTCATCTTTGGCTATTAAATGCTTAAAACATGGCCAGTGTAACTAAAAAACTGATTTTTAAAAATTCAGTACCTTTAAATTTAAATAACCACATGTCGTTAGTGACTGCTAAATTGGACAGCACAGGACAACTTAACTTCCCTGGGTTGTCTTTGTCAATGAAAATAATAACTAATATCTTTTGTGTACTTACTATGTACTAGGAACAAGGCTAAATATTATCTCGTTTCATTACAAGTCTCTGAAGTCAGTACTATCACAGTTGAAGAAACTACGCCCATAGAAATTGAATTACTTATCTTGAAGTCACCGGACTAGCAGGTATAGAATTTAGACAGTCTGACTCCAGATTTTTCCCTGTTGAACTCTTAGGGTGGTATCAAGAGACATGCTGTTGAATTCAGTCTACTATTCACAATGAATCAACATCTGTAGGTATATATAACATGAGTTCAAATGATGAATGGATAATATAGTAATGTGCCACATTGGAAATAAAGATTAACCAGTGATCAATCCAGTTCATAATACTGACAGGATGGAAGCCCAGAGGAGCTGAGTTCAAACACATGAGTTAGTGTTAGCAAGCTTAGAACCAAAGCCATCAAGATACATACATACATATATATATACTGAGTGCCCCCAAACAGCGTATCACATAGTAAATACTCATAAAATGGTAAATCTGATATAGCAACTGAGAAGGAAGACACAGAAGAGAAGCTGGGGCCTACTTACTTGCTAACAAAGAACAAATGAAAAACACTAACTGGGCGTAACTTACTGACAGTAATCATAATTCTGGTTTTCAGGTATCATCCCTGCTTTGCATGAGTAATACTATACCAATCTGCCCCAGCCTCTTGTAGTTCAAGAATTCACAAACCTTCTCATGCTTAAGACTTGTCCAAGAAAGGAATAATGCTAAGAGGTTGTTCAAGGAAATAAGGAAAACAGGAAGTTGATTCAGCTTATTTTATCACTCTCATATTGCAATGACTGTTAACAAAACCTATGTGGAGTCTTACTACCATAGCCTTTGTGCTATTTATGTAACTTTTTTGGGGTTATTCACATCTGCATATCTTTTGACTAAATACGTAGACCCCTTTGGACCAGAGGGACCAGAACATAGAATAAAACTTTCATTTCTTAACTGTGTACACCAGGCATTTTTGCACATCTTAGGTAGGTAAAATTACTCCCGTTGAACTTCAGAGAGGTTAAGTAACTTGCCCCAAATGACAGAACTAGTGAGTTAGAAATTCCAAATTTGAACTCAGATCTATTAAATTCTAAAAACTGGCACTCTCTTTACTACTCTGACCTGCTCCTCACCGCCATACAGTACGGTCTGTGATCCTGGCTTGAAATTCTAAAGATAATCTGTCTCATTTTTGATGTTCAATACAACCAGAGTTTAAAAGACACAAGGCAAACCCATCAGACTTGCATGATGACATGTCTCAAAATCCTGACTAATTCTGTTCCCTCCAACTAAATGAGACCACACATTCTATCCCTACCCCTGACTCATGACCTCTTGAACAAAACTTTCTAAATTTCTAATTTTTCACAGTAATTTTACTGCTTGCCTGCCCCCAAATTTCTCCTGGGAGCAGAGTTGATTATCCCACCCATTCTTCTGACTGTTGCACTTACTGCACAAGCAGTATTATGATTATTTGTTTAGGTGCCCACATCTCCACTCAGCTACTCAAAGTTGTGTTCTATCACAGCCCTTTTATGTATCTTGTAACTGAGAAAGTGCCCACACACAGTAGGTGCTTAAATATGTGTTGCATGGAACCAAACAGCAAGTTTACACAAACACTATCCAAGATACATGTTTTTTTTCTCATTGATGATGCTTTGAGTGAGCTAGCCATAACAATGATATCTCCATAATTGCATTTACATATTAATTATTTGCTTCAGATTCTGTTTCCCCACAGGACTGAGAGCTCTTTAAAGGGAGTGTCTCATTTCTGTCAGTATAGCTTATATGTTAAGAGCACAGACTCTGCAGCCCCTCAGCCTACTGAGTCCCAAGTGCCCCATTCCCGTCCTCCTTACCAGTTTATGATGAATTGTACCTGGGTCCTAATTTACAAGGACAACTGAGTGACGACATGGGGAGGTCAATGCCATTGAAAGAAAACAAGAGTCATGGCACACCACAAAGGGCCATAAAAGAAGCACCACATCCAGTCAGGAGGCAGAAGCAGGAAGGATGGGGGGAACCTAGATCAAAACTTTGATTTGGCCTTCTGTGGGAAAGGCAAGGCAGAGCAGAATAAATAGTTTAGGACTGGCTAATCTGAATAATTCCAGTAGATTTGGGGCTCTAAGGGTGGTCTCCAGTTGCTTGAGCCCTGCCCTGGGATGATTCAGGGCAGTAGAAATACTGGTTATGTGTGTGAGATTTAGAGAAGTAAGTGGTTGGGAGGATAGACTTGGGACTGATTGGTTTGCATATGAAAGGTGTGCTCCAGGGATTATGTTTTGCTATCTATAAGAAGAGTTCGCTTCCCCAAGGAGGGCCAGTCTCTCCCTAGCCAGCAAGATAGAGAGATAGAGAGATAATTTTTTTTTTTAATAGGCTCCATGCCCAGCATGGAACCCATCTAGCCAGCAGGATTTTTTAGATGTTAAAACATCTAAGATGTAGGGAAAAAAAATGCCAATGCAATGTGACTTTGACAACATGCTCACTCTGTCTCCCTTTCTCGTCTGTAAAATGGGGATGATAATACAACAGAGTTGTAGCAAAAATTAAATGAAGTGTGTGACATATAGGATATGATATAAAAATCAACCATAATATTTGTCACATGCCGCCCACAAAGCAGGAGGTGCCCTGAAAGTCCTGAATGAATGAATGCGTGAATGAGCTCCCATGATTATGCACCTTCGTGTTAAGCAACCAACATTTTCAATTTCTTAGAAACATAAAATGAATCTGTGGGCAAAATTGGCACGGAAGTGGAAAGATGAATCAAATCTAGAAGAAGAATAAGATTCCCAGCCACTAAAGGGTTGCTGCGGTTTTCCTATAGTGCTTCTGTTAGTCCATCTATCTCTGTCTCAATATTTAAGGCAGGCATTTGTCTTTCAGGTTTCTTTTGGCATCACTGCAGTCATCAAATGAAACATAATTTCCCCCATCCATAACCCAGTGAAGTTTAGTTGGACTTGGTACCACTACTCTCACTCCCAATTTTACAAAGAAAATTTGCATCTTCAGACATCAGCAGCATGAGACAACCTAAGAAATAAGGTGCATTAAGCTTCTAAATAGACTTTTCCTTTATTATCTGTATATAGCATCTATCTAATAGAAAACGAAGCAACAGCATCCATCTCTTTCTACTGTCATTAAAATTCCGTGGAATCCAATGAACTCTCCCTGTTACAAGCAAAAGACCTGGTATCATTTTCTACCTCTAATGAACCTGGCATCTCAGATGCATAGACATTTAGAGTCAGAGAACTGGATAGTATTTAATCTACACCCTTGATTTCCAAAAAAGGAAATAGCTTCCAATGCCCCATCTGCCATTTCTTGTCAACAGTTCTAGAAAAAGGAATCATTTCTGTGTGTTTAGGACACCCAGAATAACATCTTGTTTTTTTTAAATCATCATCATGGTCGATGAGTGCATACATTTTACTAGTATTAACACAAGAAACTCACTTCATTGAACAGTGAGGCTTGGAAATGTCCATCTAATGTACCCTTGATGCCAAAAGCAGAGCAGAAATAACCCATATTATAACATGAATGAGTAACTAATGCTCTTATGCATAGATGTCAATAGTTGTACTGGAAAGGACATTGGGTGGGGGCCTTAGGGGGGCCCCCAATTAGCTAATCTCTAGCTAAGAGACTTTGTGTAAATTATTTAAACACTTGAGTCTCTGTTTTCTTATCTGTAAAATGAGGATATTAAACCAGATGTTCAAGATCTAACGCCCTGGTTTGATGAGAGAGATTACACTGAAACTTTATGGCACTAATTACACAAGGGTCACTTCAGCAAGTCCAAATGTCAAGGCCAGTTCACACAGATCCAATAGAGTTCCGCAGACCACCTGATAACCATGTGTATGTATTGGCATATATATATACATATATATCCTTTATACATTTATCATCATTTATAATCTTTTAAGGCTATTTCCTATAACAAGAAGTTCAATTTAAAAATAAGTTGAGTTATGGGTCTTTATACAGCATTCATTTCTACACACTTGAAATGAGAAATGTTCGCTATTTAATTAGTCAGGTTCATGATTTAGTCTGTAAACTCAAAGACCATATCTAGGTTTTACATAATATTGATTACATGATCTGGGCTCATTAAAGGATAATAATTTTAAAATCACTTTTAAGTGTTAGCTTTCTCTAGCTAATTTCCTTTCCATATGAATGCTTCATATTTTAATATACAACCTTTTCTTTTATTTATTTATTTATTTATTTATTTATTTATTTATTTATTTATTTATTTTTGCTCTAGAAAACCAGTGAGAATTCATCTAGAATGATGACAAAATTAATGGAAATTTAAATGAAAGTGTACTCTTATTGGAATTTCATTTTTGATGACATAATAATAGGCTTATATAGCACCTTTCATCTATGGACCTCTAAGTACTTTACAAACATTAGTTAATTCGCACAACAATCCTGTGAGGTTGGCAATTATAATCAGCCCCATTATGTAAATCAGGGAAGTGCAATACAGAAAGGTTAAGCTCCTCAGGCAATGTGAAAACCAGTGGCACAGCCAACTCCATACCACAAGCTTTCATGAGCTTAGCACTGCACACCCAGAAAGGCCTGTGGAAAGTCTCCCATTTCTGTAGGTTGTAAAAAAAAAGAACTCTTGTGAAAAGAAAACCGAAAGAGATGTCTAATTTTGTCACCTTTTCAGTGTTCTACACTGGATGTGAAACAACTAGAAAGGGACAGCAGGACAGAGTGGAACTTGACTTGAAATGTGAAGAGAACTGGTACTATTAAGGGAACTTCCCCACCAGTATGACTCTAGCCAGAAGTCTATGTGATACCCACTCATTCATATGGAGAAAAAAAAAAAAAAGTAGCAACCCAAATACTAATGTGAATGTTGTTTATAGCAGCAGAAGTTCTTTATTGTTTATGGGCCTATGAGCACCCTATGACTCAGTGACTTCAAAATACATTTTTTCTTGCTCACAGATCTATAGGTCAGCTGGGGGTTAGTGATACAGGTTGGGGTTGGCTTCAAGCTGCAGGTGGGGTCCAGGTCTGCTCCATGAGTGTCACCTCTCCTTCAGAGATGGATAGCTAGAGCATGTTTTTCTTATGACAGGTCTACTTTAAACTGTTATTGCATCATACCGACTGGTAACCCATCGGTGTATGCAAGCTACATGGTCACGCTCAAAGCCAAATTATGGTGAAATTCCTTCTGCCCTACATGAGGCCAGTCAAGTTGCATGGCTAAACCCAGTATCGGCCAGGTAGAAAAGCTTATTATTCCCATTAAGGTGGTAAAGAAGTATGAATGTTTTTGAATAGTCATAACCTACCATTGTAGTTATTCTTGTGCCCATTTTATAGACAAAAAAGGCTACCGCCAGAGAAAGCTTAGGAGTACCCATTTCTGTATTTCTCCTACCCTCTGCTCCCACTGCTGTCTCCCTTCAAGCACCAAGTATATTAAAGGCTGTTTCTCCTTCCTCAGATCATCCATTCAGAAGTGATATAGATCTACCTTCTCTTCTTCACTGGAGACTGATGATGATTTAAATTACAGGCCATGGACCTCTCTACCCTGGTTATGGCTTAAGCAGAGACTAAATAGCCCTCTTTGATTCCATGCCTATAGTTTCTCATGGGACCAAGAAGCACTGAGCCCTCCTCTTTCCTTCATCACCAGTGCATTTAAGCCATTAAACCATCCTGCTGCATTTCGACAAATGATGCAGACAATTCACAGAAAGCACCCTTTAGCTTTTGGATATATGAATTAATCATTCCAGCTAACCAGATACAGAGTCCACCTAAGGCTTCTGACCTCAAGATAAATATTAAATGTCTCAGACTTACTCTTTAGAAGCAATGCAAATAACCAACAGTCCCTGGGTCAAAGATCTGAGAAGTGATAAGTTCAA
This sequence comes from Nyctereutes procyonoides, assembly GCF_905146905.1. Classification (NCBI taxonomy): domain Eukaryota; kingdom Metazoa; phylum Chordata; class Mammalia; order Carnivora; family Canidae; genus Nyctereutes; species Nyctereutes procyonoides. The sequence continues at coordinate 24,492,708 of NW_026575042.1, read as the reverse complement.
ATAAATCCAATCATGAGGTCAGGCAAGAATCTTATAACTGGTGTGAATATTCCACATTGCCCACATACAGTTTTCTCCTGCCAATACCAGCAGGGACACCAGGAAGTGTGAATGGGCTGGTTCAAATCCCGTACTTTTGTGGGCTGCTACATCTTTCAACCCCGTTTACAGGCTGAAAAAAAAATCATGAACACAAGAAAAGAGATTTGCGACTTTATTAGTGTATGTCTACTGGTTTAAGAGGAGCCTGTAACATTTAATATCTGTAAAACTATGAAAGGGGCAGAAGCTGCAACATTCCAGTGTTTCCTTTTCGAATTCTGCTTTGCAGAGCACAAGTATTCCCTGGCAGTACTACAGGAGCAGCTGCTGGAAAAAACAGAGAGGCAGAGGTACAGTGCCCTTGGCCTCCCCTTACTCTACTGGAGCAGCTGCATTTTTATCTGCTTTATCAATTGAACTCCATGTATGATTACATTTGAATAAAAGCATTCTGCTGCTTTAAAAAAACGGTTGGGAAACATGGGTTTTGATCATGTCTTCCTCTGCTGTAAGACCCATTTTTCTACACCCAAGAACAGTGTTTCCCTTGAACATGGCCTTAACATTTATTTATTGAATTTTTGGCTCTTTATGTATTAGCAAAGAATGGGATTATCTTTGCCATGCTTTGGCCTTTTTTTTCCACAACGTGCCCCATTTTATTTTGATTGCTTTCATCTTTTTGTTCTCTTCTCCTTATGTTCAGCCTCAAAATTGCTATTTTACTCCTAGCCTAGGGACAGGCATGTTTGATACCATTTCAAATAAATAATCTAACTGGAGATTGGAGAGGAAAACAATGTGATCTCTCAGGTCTAGGAATGGTTGTGTTTCATTTAATTTATGCAAAGCCTTCTGTACCACACTCCCTATAGAGTTTCCTTTGGAAGCCTGACCACTACCTTTCAGGAGAGTGGAGTTTCCTGGAGCACACGGTAAGGATCAGCATAGCCCAAAGGGCTCTCTCCAATCACTTCCACTTCCCATCTCTTTTTTCTAAGTGTCATGTATGGATGAGCAGAGAGACTACAGATACACACAGGCTACTCCCTAAAAACCAGAGCTGCTTTGTATCTATTTATATGTGGACATGGTGGGATCCCCTGGACAGGCAGAGTGGCGCTTCACTGAGATTGCCATAGCCTTCGCTTTTAACACAATATTCCAAGCATCCCTTTTTCTTACCGTGGTGAGTACTACCTCACATTGTACCATCCCTCAATTTCTTGGCTCTCTGAACGGTGCCTTCACAGTTTCAGAGAAGGAAGAATCAAATTTAATCTTCGCTGATGTCAAGTAATTCTTTGTGTCTTCTTTCATACTATCCTTGGTGGCAAATTTCTTACCCATTTAGACTACCGTGGCTTTAGAATTCATGAAAATACCCTTGCTGACCTGTCTTAAATGGTCTTTAAATCTGCAATCATGTTGAAATAAAATTCATGAGATGAGTTCTAGGTGCCATTTGAGGGTTGTTGAAGAAAACAAATTGGAATACTCATTATGAACCTTTCCTAGTGTTCAAAGGAAGGGACCATATTGACCCTTTCTATTTTTTTATTTTATTTTATTTTTTATTTATTTATTTATTATAGTCAGAGAGAGAGAGAGAGAGAGAGAGAGAGAGAGAGAGAGAGGCAGAGACATAGGCAGAGGGAGAAGCAGGCTCCATGCACCGGGAGCCCGATGTGGGATTCGATCCCGGGTCTCCAGGATCGCGCCCTGGGTCAAAGGCAGGCGCCATACCGCTGCACCACCCAGGGATCCCGACCCTTTTTAAATAAAATATATTTACCTTCTATGTGACACAGACATAAGACTAGTTGAAATTCCACTGATATCTTAACTTCTTCCTCTGGCACCACAGTAAGAGTTTATGTGCAAATTCTGATTCTATAAAATACAACTCCTTGTAGTAGATGCTATCATGCCCCATCCATATCCGTACCCATATGTGATCTGTGTACCTAGGGTAAAGTTTCAACTGCTAGCACCCAAAAATTTTTGTCTAAAGGTTTTCTTTAATGGCCAGATATATGTACAAAAGCATGACAGTCTAAAAGCACAGAGAAAAAAAAAGAGAAAAAAAATAAAAAATAAAAGCACAGAGAATGAATGCATTTTGGGAATAGCTCTAAACTCTGATGGATGGGACTTTGAGATAAAACACTCCACTTTCATCACCCTTTTGGTGGGATAACTCTGAGGGGGGATATCTTCAACATGGTCCTTCAGAGTCCCCCTGTGGAATGAAGCTCCAGTAGCCCACAGTGGTAGGTAACTTCATAACACATCATTTTTCTGTTTTCTTCCCTTGCCTGACTAAATCCCCAAATTTCCTACTGGTATCTTCTGGAATCAGTTCCCAAATAAACTATTTGCCTTCAGATCCTTGTTTCAGGATTTGCTTCTGGAGCAACCCAAACTAAAATACTACTATAAGCCTCAAGTCTGTCATTAGTAAAAGGGAAGAAATATTAACTCCCTCATTGCCTTATAAAGATTAAGTGAAGCAATATCTGTATAATTCTTAGACTGTTGTTACTCAGAACAAGCATTCAATAAATTATAGTTATCCGTAACAACCCCTCACGTTGCCTCCATATCTCTTTCACCAGTTTTCCTACCACTTTATCCTCTATTCATTCCAATCAGGGCACAGTGATCTTGTTGCTCTCCCTTAAACATGCCAAGCACTTTCCTGCTCCAGAGTCTCTGCACCCTCAGTGTCCTTTTCCAGATATCTGCATGTTTTTCTCTATTACCTCTTTCAAACCTTACTCAAATGTGAGCTAACCAAGAAAAGAGTTACCTGACCTTCATATATAAAGTAATATGTCCCATAAGATCTCAGTAACCCCTTGCCCCATCTTGATTTTCCCCATTATAGTCATCACTCTACTAGAACAGAAACTCCATAATGGAAGGAGCTATGTCTGTTCTGTTCCTGGTATATCCCCAGCATTTATAACAGGGTCAACCACACAAAAAAAATGCAAATATAATATTTGTTGAATGAATCAATGAATCTTCACAAAATCCTAAATTTAAAAAGTCTTTTTAAAATATTCTTATGAAAAAATAAAATAAAATATTCTTATGTTGAGATATACTGATGAGGGGGATTTTATCAGATTATGACAGTGGTATGGTATGCTGGCTAACACAAGCCAATTATTAAATATTCAACCGTTTTGTCAACCTGTATTAAGGTGCTATAGCTCAAAATTGCCACGATGGAAGCATTTACACCACATAAATTGGCAAATGCTATAAATCAAAACTTTTGTTTTTGTGGAGAATTGGTTGACCAGCATACCACTGATGACAGGCAAAATTCTGGTAAACCAAAAGTGCCTTCAGATTGGCTAGAACATAGCTTAAGAAAGGACAAAGGATAACACTTTTGAACATTAACAGCATCCTGGTCACTGGGTTGTGCTTTAAGCCGGATAATTTGTGCTCCCACCTCCAAATCATGTTTTGAGCACAAACTAATGCCCAATGTGATGGTATTAGGAGGTGGGGCCTTTGGGAGGTTATTAGGTCATGAGAGTAGAGCCCTCAGGAATGGGATTAGTACTCTTATGAAAGACACCTCAGAAAGCTAGCTCCCTTGGTCTTTCTACCATATGAATATACAACAAAAAGATGGCTATTTATGAACCAGAAAATAGGCCCTCATAAGGACACTAAATCTGCTGGCACCTTGATCTTGGATTTTGCAGTCTCTGGGAACATGAGAAATAAATTTCTGTTGTTTATAAATTCCCCAATCTATGATAATTTGTTATAGCAGTCCAAGTAGACAAAGATCATCTGATAAATATTGTAAAATCATCCCCAGGCAGATTTAGTAATATTCTTTTCTGTGCTCCACAGCATACACACACTCCACTATTGTTTTTAAGACATTAAATTCTCATTGTCAATATACAAACTGTGAGCTCTATGAGGACAAGACACTGTTCATCTTTATAATCCCAGGGATTAACAAAATCTGCCCACACAGTTTTCTTGTCTGTTGGAATGACATAATGATAAAAGCAGGCAGTATAAAGAACACAAAAAGTAAGAACATATATAACTGACTCCATAATGCTTCCTTTTGTAGTATCTTACAGAATGAGGTTGGATTCAACTTCATCTTAAACTTGCAGTCATTTCTGCAGAAATAATGAAAATTCAATGGGTTCAGTCCATTTTTCTTTGCACAAATCAATTCTACTAAGGGTAGGGGGTTCTCAAAATAATGAATGCCAGTCTACTTTTAAATGTAAGTTGACTACTGGAGCCATAGGGGTATCTCATAAAGAATGAGTGAAGTTTTCAGTTTTAGCCTTACATGCCATTATTAAAAGAAGAGCTACTAGAAGCCTGAGTAAGGTTTTTCTACTTAGAATAGTATATGAAGTGGGCAGCCCGGGTGGCTCAGTGGTTTAGTGCTGCCTTTAGCCCAGGGCCTGATCCTGGAGACCCGGGATCGAGTCCCATGTCAGGCTCCCTGCATGAAGCCTGCTTCTCCCTCTGCCTGTGTTTCTGACTCTCTCTCTCTCTCTCTCTCTCTCTCTCTCTCTGTGCGTGTGTCTCTAATGAATAAATAAAAAACCTTAAAAAAAAAGAATAGTATATGAAGCAAGGAAAGAGATTATAATTAATAGCCCCTAAAACAAACAAGCCTAGAGATTGCAGTGATATAAATCAATAAGGTTAATTTTTTTGTTTGAATCTCAGAAATATCAGTCTAATGTGGGAGATGTGGCTCTCCTGGGTAAGACTCCTCTAAGGCACTCATACATACTTTCCACTGGCCAGAAGTCAGGCACATAGCAAGAGAAGCTGAGAAAGGTGGTTTTTATATGAGGTTGGAAAAAGAAATTATTCAGGTGAGCTTCTAGTCAGTGTCTACCAATGTGACTAAAAAGTTATCAGAGATTCTACACATAAATTCTTTTTATGGGAAGTCTCATTATCCCCAAATTACTGACAACAGCCTACTTTTGCTATGAGTGGAAGTTTCGGTTTGCTGCCCAACCAATAGTCCCATGTCTTCTGGTTGGGAAAGACTATATCCCTCTCCTAGAAGTTAATTTTCCTAACCTCCCTTGATAACCTTGTGAGTCTTAAAAAGAAATCTGATGGGAAACTTTCCTCCCTAATTAAAAGAGAACCAGGAGTAAACTTCTCCTTTTTTCTCTATTGATGTGACCATGCAATCTGACCTTTGGAATTAGTACTGGCATCTTGTGGCAATGAGGGAATATACAGCAAAGGTACTGAAGATAGTTGAGCTTAAAGATGGAAGTGACATAGTTCTTGGTAATAATGAGGATCCATTGAATTAACTCTGGAATGCACTACACTGGGTCTCTTATTACTTGAGATAATAAAGGGTTTTCATAGTAAAATCTTTTTAGGGTACTTATGGTTTGATTCAACAGGCATTTATTGAGTGCCTAATTGGCACAAGGTGTAGTATCTGCCACAGAAAGACAATTTCCATGCACTTCAAGATCTGCTCCATTATTTTACAGAATGCTGCCAGGGGCCTCTTTCTAAAAGCCAAACACATGCTCTCTTAACGTTGAAACCTGCCCAAATATTTTACCTTCAACCTTTCTGTCAGTCAGTTCAGGCTGTTTTAACACAATACCATAGCCTGCATGGTTTATAAAACACAGAAATATATTTCTCACAGATCTGAAGAATGGAAATCCAAGATCAGGGTGCCAACACCGTCCAGTTTTGAAGACCCTCTTCTGGGTTGCAGAAGCTGTTTTCTCATTGTATTCTCACATGGTAAAAAGAGGAGGAGGGTGCTCTGGGATCCCTTTTATAAGGGTACTCATCTCATTCACTCTTATGATCTAATCACCTCCCAAAGGCTTCACCTATTACCATGACACTGGGGATTAGGATTTCAACAGATGCATTTTGAAGGATGCAAACATTCAATCCATTGTACTTTCAGTCCCTGGAAGATAGATGGTAGTTTGTTTTTTGTTTTAAAGATTTTACTTATTTATTCATGAGATGCACAGAGAGAGGAGCAGAGACATAGGCAGAGGGAGAAGCAGGCTCCCTGCGGTGAGCCTGATGCCAGACTCTGTCCCAGGGCCCAGGGATCACGACCTGAGCCAAAGGCAGACGCTTAACCACTTAGCCACGTAGGTGCCCAGATGGTAGTTTCAGAATTGCTAGAGTTTGTTGTAGTACTGCTAGCCATGGATAAGGGAACGGAGGACCAGGCCTTAGCTACATTGATGTCATATCTCTAAGTTTGTGTTGTTTTCTTTTTTGTGCTTTTATTTCATTGTTGTTATCCCCAATCCCTCAGAAAGTTTGTTATACATAGCAGAGCTGTCTACTGGTGTCCTAGAGAATAAGGTGAACAACTCATTCAAATTTGTTCAGGACTTCTCTAGTTTTAACCCATAAACTCCCACATCCCAGGCAAATCAGGATAGTTGGTTCTCCTACCTAGAGAATAGATGCAAGAGGGTTAGATCTGTGGGTGACAGTGAGAACTCAATAGTGAAAGCTGATTGAAATTGAGCTGAGGGGTAGTTTTCCAACCAGGAAGTGAGAGTTACTGAGAGAAGGAAAGTACTTTCCCAGGATACTGAGAAATGCAGGACAGATCATTAGATATCCCCCCTGGGACAAGGAAGTCAAATGGACTATTTAAATGGTAGGAAAAAAAGAGTAACTTCAGAAGACTGAGAAACAGAGATCCTGGTGTTGCCAGTTTAAACCATTTCTACAACTGTGATAAGTGCTACTTCAAGCAATCTTTTACAGCCTTTTCCTCTTACAGCAAATGCTGTATTTCCAAATATGCCTGACTTAAATCTCTCTGCTTCATTTGGGTCCTAAGAATAAAATTTTCCCATAAATCAATTCTGCATAATACGTTATCTATTAGAGAGTTGATTCTCCCAGATAAAGAAATTCAATATAAAGGAACGGTGATAATACTGGATAAATTCCGCCCTCCAGGGAAGGTGTTAGCACATACAACTCTGACTACACAAATCTCAAGGTTTCTCCTGAATAAAGCCAGTTGCCAAAATAAACAAGAAAAAAAAGATAACTGCATGTGGCACATTCCTCAAAGCCCCGCTGAATTCCATTACCCGGACTTCTGGTTGTTCATGCAGGAAAATAGCCCATGCAGCTTTCTCAATGACGGAGAATAGAACTTCCTCCAGCTTGTCAATAAAGTTCAGTGTTACCGGCTTCATATTCTGGTTAATGGACTGTGATCAGCTACTTGCTATTTTTTCTTAGAAATGATATCATTGCTGCTTATTAGGTCAAAAGACCACTAATAAAAGTTCTCTACCTGAATAAAGTGCCCCAAATGCATTTTCAAAATTCAGTTTAAGAATCTGGCAGTTGAAAAAAAAAAATAGGTTGCAATGAAGAGGCTCTAAAGTAGACACTTGTTCTTTGGTAAAAACAATTCTCATGCATTCTGAACTGAATAAATCTAACCTAGATTATAATCATTATATTGTTTTAAAAATAATAAGCTGTCAAGTCTGAAACGAGGAAGAAATTGAATAAACAGACTGAAGAGCTGGGTATGTTTCAGGCATCTAATGGTTTACACAATGGCAGTGAAAGAACAAGAGCGGACACACGGTCAGTAGCCAGAAAACTTTACCTCTTCTCAATTTCCTGGCTCTGAGATTTTGATAATTCATGGACACCATCTCTGGCTTCTTGGACTTTGACTTCAGTGTTACTTCCCATCAAGCAGTGACATTCTAAACATTGTTTTCAAACAAAAAAAAAACCCTAAAAATAAAATTTCTTCTACCACCACCAATGCAGCTACACAGAACTCATGCCACAGGAACATAGCAATTGTTTTTGCACAGTTCTAGGAGGTCCCTAAATAGCAGCAGAGAAGACATGGCAGTGGTGGTTGGAAGCATGCACTATGAGGTCAAATGGTCAGAGTTTGGACCCTAACTGCACTGCCTCCCACTGTGTGATCTTAGGCAAGAGGCTGGAACCCTAAGAGTAGCATCTAAACAGCATCTATGGCCACAATCCAAAGGGCAGTCTTCTCCCTTTTGCTATGGTTTACATGTGCACATCTTTTTTTCCCAACACAACTGTGACAGCCTTGAAATAGAACCTCTCTTCCCCTCTAAGAGCCTTTTATAACAGAACGCACATAGTAGGAGCATGACAAATATCTGTAAAATAAAAGACTAAATAATTGGGAGTAGTTTAATTATCATGTGTTTCGACCTTCATCATGCTTTATGACATGAAAAACAAAGACGAAAATTTCTCAGCCAAGATCTATTTCTTGAGGCTCAGGAATTTTTTTGAAGCGGAATAGGGGGGGGTAGTAAGAATTACTGTGTTTGAATGTAGCCCCTATCTGTCATTTGCTGTGTGATATTAAGCAATTTCCTTATTTCTCTGTGCTATTTCCTCATCTATAAAATAAGAAGAATGACAGTATCTACATACAGTTATGAAGAGGATTAAATGAATAAATGACAAGTGCTTAGACTTGTGTTTGGTGCATGATAAGCACTTTATAAAGGTTTTTTTGATTACAAATAAACATGTAAAATCAGTATGCATCCTAGAATTGATGTATCAAATAATTGTATCTTCTTCTCCTCCCCCAGCTTACATTAAATCTATGTACATCTTATAATTAATGATATCTATAAATCAAAGAAACAGTCATTAAAGGAAAGCAAGAGAGGCAACAAAATGGAAAAAAAATGGCTAAAGAAAATTGAAAGAATGGGAAGAAAATGGAATGGAAAGATACATGGAAGGCAAGCTCAAATCCTGCCCAGTTGGTTGTTTCATCTTGAGAATGTTAGTGATCTTGCCTTATGTACCTGAGAATGAAGGATGAAGTAGCTGAGAATGACGTCAAACACAGTTATACTATAAACTGAATATTTGTGTGTCCCTAAGATTCATGTTGTAACCCTTACCCCCAATGTGATGGTGTTATGAGGTGGGGGCCTCCAAGAAGTGATTAAATCATGAGGGTGGAGCTTCATGAGTGGGATTAGTGTCCTTATAAAAAAAAACCTAGAGTGCTACGTCTATGAGGACACAGTGGCCTTCTATGAACAAGGAAGGGTGTTCTTACCAGAAGAGGACCTGCCAGCACCTTAATCTTGGACTCCCAACTCCAGAAGTCTGGGCAACAGAGGTTTGTTATCTATAAGCCACCAAGTCTATGGTATTCTGTTATAACAGTCCAAACTGACTAAGAAAAATTACTTGGCCTCTAACGACACAAGATTGGCTAAAAGGATTCATTAGCTATTCCCCTCAGCTCCTTCTTTCTGGTGTTAGTACTTTTTGTCAGAGGTGGCCTAGAAAGAAGTCCATAACACCAACAAGGAATGTGAGAGGAAATTATCTCAGTGTGTTTCCTCCAGAAACCTCAGTGTAGGTATTATTGTCACCACATTAAAAGAGTTGATGGGAATCCTACAAATACTAGGTGAAATATACCAGGTATATTTCTGTATCATATTAAAATAATCTCAATGTTATCCTAAAAACACATGAACAAAAATAAGCAGCTTCTCTTTTGAAAGCTATGACGTCCTTACATTTTGTTTCAGGGTCACATTTAAAATAATCCAGACCTGGCTTCTTAAATTATGTTCTATAGAAAACTAGTTCCTTGGAATGTTTGTTGTTATGTTGGATGTATCTTTATATCCTTTTCCTTCCATAGAGTTTTAATAATAATACCTTTAAAAAAAAACTTTTTCTTAATCCTTAAAAAAAAAATTCAATGATCAAAGAAAGTATTAGTGAACCAAAACTTAAACAAATGTCTTTTTGATGGACTTTTTAGAGCCCTTAATATGGCAAAAGGATTGTTCATCTCCTAAAAGGAGATACCATAGGCAGTTTTTGCCAAACATATTTGACCACATAACATTTACAGCATTTTACCTCATGGGACATTTTGACATGTATGTTTTAGAAAAAACATTTAAAGAGCTAACTTAAACAGTTTTCTTCCTATAAATATAAACAATAATGCAATGCATTTGACATTCTGTACTTTCACAAAATATTTTCATATATATAGTAATAATTGTCCATCTCAACAGTCCCTGGGAAATAACAGGAAAGTAATTAGTACCACAATTTTATAGATTATGAAACAGAAGGCTCGATTATTTTCTCATTGTCACACCATGTGGCATCTAGGGCATTTGACATTTAGGCCCCCTGTTTCCAAGTCTAGTCTTGAATAAGAGGGTATTTAAGAAATACATGGACTAGTTAGCCATGCAATCTCTCTGTAGCTTTGCACCAGCTCCCATCCCTTTGCTATAACTTCAGAAAAGGGCGACAGCATCTAGGACACATAGTACCCTGGTCTAGCGCCCCTGGGTAAACCAGAAAGAGCCATTTCTGAAGTACAGGAAGCCAAGAAAAACAGCATCCATAGAGCAACTATAGGAGCAGTTGGAGCTGATTTTTCAGACTGATAGACAAGGAATAATACATTGGAAACTGCAGCTGGGAAGGCCGGGTGTGGCTTAGGAGGTGATGAACAAAAATTGGTTGACCAAAGGTCTCTCACATTAGTTGGTGGCTACATGGCACATGGGTAGATCATTGAATGGTTGTCACAATCAGCTAAATGCAGATGAGGGTTATAATTTCTGTTATTGGCTTCCAGTTCTGGAGGGTCAAGAAGAGCCTGAATGGAACCAAGGGAAAGAAATCATGGAAATCCTTTGATTTCATTGCATCTGGAGTTTTCAAGGTAAAAAACATTCTCAGTGATGATACTTGGTTCAGCGCAGCATACCAGGATAAGAAAAAAGACTTGGAATTCAGTACTGAACTCTTTTATTATGTATGGGAGATACACCTTCTCATCATCCAAGTCTCCAAAGCTGAAAGGAATGTGCAAAGTCAAGTACAAACCGTGGCTTCCCAGGGAAGAGAATTCTATTCAGCCAAAAGTCAGTTAATCTCATAATGTGTTTTCATGTGCTAAGTGATATTTCACTGCATAAGTTGTCTGAGCAGCACACACTGGATTGCCACCAGCCTCCAGAGCTGTAGGAAAAGAAAATGATCACTTATGTATCTTGGTGGCTTATCAGGGAACATAGAAGAATTAATGTATTTATTCTTTCTTCTGAGATTAAATGTAATTGCTTTAAAAAGATAATCATGCTATTGTTTGAATTGTATGCATTTCTTATGAAGCACTAATACATTTTCCTGTAGTCTGACAAAGTGTATGGTCTCTTATCCTCATTTCCCTGTGGATAAATACTTTGTTAATTAATAAAGTATTATATGAGCACTTAGTGTCTGCATTTAACAGTGCAAGGATTTCATTCAGATTATGTTAATAGATTGTTCGCATTATTTCTTGCATTAATTACAACTTCTTTCTGTGGTTTCATCATAAGAGCATTGTCTCTGTGAATACATGGGGCTTTTTGGATTATAGTCTTGTTTGACTGCTGAAGTAATACTAGGAAAATATTATTATACTGAGAACTACTTGCTAGGACTTGGATCAAAAGACAGAAACAGAGATTCAATTATTTCCAAATCTTAGAGGCGACACAATTAGAGTCTGTCTTAGTTGAATCAAAATCAAGCAATTTGGGAATTTCTCTGGAACCCACAATACCTTGGGAACAAATTGATGAAATTGGTATTCCACATCATGATACCTTAGGCATAATTATGAGAAAAAACTAAAAGGATTCTTCCTAGTTATTGATAAGCATGGAATTCAGATGAAGCAAATGTGTGGGGTAGGAATGAATCTGAGGCCACGGACACGCAGTAAATTTCACTTTATTTTCCCTGAATCAGTTTAATTCTGTATCCTCCTGCTCTGCTGCTGGGAAATTTAATCACAGTTGATGTGATGACCTCTCCCACTCCTGCCCAGTGTTATGCAAAAGTTCTGAGTCTCTAGTAATTTCTAGAAATGAGGCAGTCTCTTGGTCATCAGTTGATTATGATTGCCACTGAGGCATTATGGGCCTAGCTCTCCGGGCTCCTTCAGGGCTGACTGTACTCTTTACATGCTCCAGCAATCTGATGTAGTTTAGAAGGCTGGGGATCTCTGTGTCCACTCCAGAGATGCACCTCCACAGCCATACCTCCAAGAATGCATCCCCTCATCAGTCCACAGGTACAGACCCTCACCAGGAATTGCTATCCCCACCTTCCCATTCTGTTTCAACCTCTTTTTTTTTTTTTCCCCATTCTAGGAGCTTTGTCCTTCCTTCACACTGCTTTAATAGTCATATTTACTCACTTCACTCTCCAGTTCCCTCAGAAGCAATTTTAGCATTATTTTTTTAGGTTTTTCCTAGTCAGGGAGACTAGTTTTATGGAACTGAAGGTTTCCACTGGGTCAAAATAGCTCAGAGGTCCATCTGCAGAAGAATCAGTTACATGCTCAGAACACAGATGAGAAGAAAACAGTGGGCAAACGTTACCATCTTGATAACATATCCTGGAACCCAACTTATTTTCCAAGGGAATGCACTTTTATTTTTTAAAAAACTAAACTGGGGGCATCCCAGGTGGCTCAGTGGTTTAGCGCCGCCTTCAGCCTAGGGCCTGATCCTGGACACGTGGGATTGAGTCCCACGTCAGGCTCCCTGCATGGACCCTGCTTCTCCCTCTGCCTCAATTTCTCTCTCTCTCTCTCTCTCTCTCCCTCTGTCTGTCTCTCATGAATAAATAAATAAAATCTTTAAAAGAATAAAAAATAAAAATAAAAATAAAAAAATAAACTGTAGAAAACACAATTCTGCTGTCATTATTTCATGTAAAAAAAGGAATAACTTATGAAAATTAACAAGCTTGAATTCAGAATTTGCAAAGGCTCAGATTTGATGTTCTAGATGACAAAGTGAGAAAACATTAACATCTGAAGTTTTATCTAATTGTATTTGTTTACAAAAATGATTAGGTTATTTTCATTTTATTTCTTAAATATTCCCAGGAAGGGTAACTCCTGAAATTAAGAAGCGTATTTTCTTTTTCCCTTTTTATGCCTGCATGTTGTCATCCTCCCGCCTCAGTTCCTCTGTTCCCATGCTGTCAAGGTAGATTCAGCTCTATGTTGCAGTCTCTCACCTCTTGCCCTCTGTATTTACACTTCTCCAATTTCTAGGGCTGTTGATTTAGCAAATAATACTACAGACAGCCACATTAACTTTAAATATCTGATAATAATGCAGAATTATTCAGTATAAGTATGTCCTGTGCAGTATTTGGGACATATTTCTACTATTTCATTGATCTGAATTTCAAAGTCAACAGTCTTCTGCATTTTATCTGACAACCCTACTCATATCCCCAGGTCACTATGGCCTTTTTTCCCCTAACCTCTCCTACCTCCTCTATCAGAAGATTGCTCCATTTAAAGAGCCATTGTAGTAAATGTGAAAGAATCCTCAAAGAAAGGCACTTTGGTTGAATACCCCGAGATCTATGACAAACCTGTGCTCCCAGGCTCTAAGCTATGGGAGAAACAGGAAAGTGCCTTCAAGAGACACAATCTAACAGCTTCAGGATTCCACATTTATAGTAAAAATAGAGTCAAGAAAAGGAATTGAAGTTTAGGTCAGAAGATAGTGTCACATAAGAAAAAAATATTCAACCGTTTATTATAATCAAACACTCTGAATTCATGAAATAAACTGAAAACAATTTCACAGTGCAGTTGAAAGGAGAATTTGGATTTTTTTGTTTTCAACTGGATAGTACTAGAATTAAGAAAGTAAGCTTATTCCTTGAACAGGTCTCTTTAGAAATAATCCATTTGGAATACAAAGACCTTTGTTACAAAGAAAGGTATGGCTGGGAGGAAGAGGCCATTGAATTTGTCAGTTGTGCTCGTCAAGCATTTAATGTAGAAGAAGTAAAGGTAAAATAGCAAGAATTGTTCCTACAGGAAAACATTTAAACTTCTAAACTGGGCTTCACAAATAAGAGTACAAGGACAAGACCAGTAGAGGCTTTTTATTTCAAAGCAAAATAAGAGCTGTGCAGGATACCACCCTTCTGGTTCAATAAAGTCTCCGAGATGCTTTCAAGTTGAACATGTTTTTAAGCATTGCAAGGGTATTCCATAAATGATTTTTCTTAAGCTGTTGCTTATTAAATCAAATCTGAATCTGGCAAAGTAACAGCATGAGCCAGGGGAAAGCCAGTAGATGATGCATTAATGCTGCCTTGAAAATAATTTTCAAGTCTTACTCAGCAACAAATTTGGTTATGTCCTGCTTCATATGGAATGATTTCATTCCTTTGTTTTCCTAATCAGTTCACCTTCTACAATAGCCATTTAAATCAAACATCAAGTTTATCAAAAGAGTATTCCTTATTATGATTAATTCTAAGGGATAGAAGAGTACCACCTTCTTTAGCAAACAAAGAGTGAGAAACTCTGACATTTAATCATATTTACACAGGAAACAAAAAAGCTATAGATTGACCAGTTATCAGTTTAAAACACAGCTCCATTATTTACTAGCTTTGCAGCTTTGGGAAGATCCATTAACCTCTCTGAATCTCCTTCTTTAATTGTAGTATGAATAATAATGCTTACATACATGATAGTTTGAGAATTAAAAATAGTATGTGGAAAGTGCTTCAGAACGAATAATATCTACCTTCTAATAAAGTCTATTAAAGATATTCTGAGGCTCATGAAAGAGAATGGCAGAGACCTTTTGGATAACATTTCTCATGCATGTTGGGAGAACATTAATTCCTACAAGATGGGTCTTATAAAGGGATTCTATTATCAAATAAGTTTGGGGAGCAGATTCTATAGGCACTACTAGAAATATTTGTTTAGACTCTGAGAAATTTTGCAAAAGAAATGGTTGTTCAACACTGAGTTTTCCAAGCTAAGGAATCTAGTAACCTTTTATTAGGCATCAAGAGGAATCTTAATCATGGGCAAATCTTGCTTCTTGCATGGAAAAAAAAAAAAGCAAATTTACTGATATTTGTTCAGCAGAGGATATATTTCACACTTAGATTGATTTCAACATTACCTTTCTTTTCACTAATTTTAAAACATACAGTATTATATCTGTTCAAAGTGTACAACATAGTGATTCAACAATTCCATACAACACCCAGTGCTCATCACAAGTGCACTCATCCCTATCACCCATTTCACCCATCCTCCTATACCTCCCATCTGGTAACCATCAGTTTGTTCTTTACAGTTGTCTATTTCTTGGTTTCTCTCTTTTTCTTTCCTTTGCTTATTTGTTTTGTTTCTTAAATTCCACATGAGGGAAATCATCTGGTATATTTCAATTCTCTGAATGACTTTCTTTGCTTAGTGTTATAGTCTCTAGCTTTGTCCATGCCATTGTAAATGACAAGATTTCATTCCTTTTTATGACTGAATAATATCCCATTGTATATATGTACCACATCTTCTTTATTTATCTGTTGGTGGACACCTGGGCTGCTTCCAAGATAGAGTTATTGTAAATAATGTTGCTATAAACATAGGGGTACATGTATCCTTTTGAATTATTGTTTTTTTATTTTTTGGGTAAATACCTAGTAGTGCAATTACTGTGCTATAGAAGAGTTCTATTCTTAATTTTTTGAAGAAACTCCATACTGTTTTCCACAGTGGCTCCACCAGTTTGCATTCCCACCAACAGTGCAAGAGGGCTCCTTTTTCTCCACATCCTTGTCAACACTTGTGATTTCTTGTGTTTTTGATTTTAGCCATTCTGACAGGTGTGAGGTGATATCTCATTGTAGTTTTGATTTGCATTTCCCTCATGATGAGTAATATTGAGCATCTTTTAGTGTGTCTGTCGGCCATCTGGATGTCTTCTTTGGAGGAATGTCTATTAATGTCTTCTGCCCAGTTTTTCATTGAATTATTTGTTTGTGGGTGTTGACTTAAGTTATTTATCTATTTTGGATACTAACCCTTTATCAGATATGTCATTTGCAAATATCGTCTTCCATTCAGTAGGTTGCCTTTTAGTTTTATTGATTGTTTCCTTCACTGTGCAGAAGCTTTTTATTCTGATGTAGTCCTAATAGTTTATTTTTGTTTTTATTTCCCTTGCCTCAGGAGACATATCTAGAAAAATATTGCTACAGTCAATGTCAGAGAAATTACTGCCTGTGCCTCTTCTAGTATTTTTATGGTCTCAGATCTCATATTTAGGTCTCCAACCCATTTTGAATTTGTTTTTGTATATAGTATAAGAAAGTGCTCCAGTTTCATTCTTTTGCATGTAGTTTTCTCAACATCACTTGTTTTTGTTTTTTGCTTTTTAAAGATTTTATTATTTATTTGAGAGAGAAAGAGCAAAGGAGAGAGCATGGGCATGGAGAGGGACAGAGGAGAGAGAGAAGCAGACTCACCACTAAGCAGGGATCCCAATGTTGGGCTCGATCCCAGATCCCAGGATAATGACTTGAATAGAAGACAGATGCTTAACTGACTGAGCTACCTAGACATCCCCCAACACCATTTATTGAACAGAATTTCTTTTTGCCATTGTATGTATATTCTTTCCTTTTTTACTAATTTTTTTATCTCCAATTTTAATTAATTAAAAGAAATTTGGATGAAATGTTATTTATTAAAAATATACCAATTAAGGGATGCCTGGGTGGCTCAGTGGTTGAGCATCTGCCTTCAGCTCAGGGCGTGATCCTGGAGTCCCAGGATCGAGTCCCACATTGGGCTCCCTGCATGGAGCCTGCTTCTCTCTCTGCCTATGTCTGTTTCTCTCTCTCTCTCTCTCTCTCTCTCTCATGAATAAATAAATAAATCTTTTTTAAAAATGAACCAATTAATATTCTTTCTGAAAGATTTTCTTATGCAACTTTTAAGTTTAAAATTTTGTCTGACCTGATCAGGAACTATTACATTTACAACCAAGAATATACACTGATCCATTGCCTTATGAACAGAACATGCTACTTTCCCAGCTACTGTGGATATATACACAGTATATAGGATTGTGTGTGCTTACACTCTTTGAGCCTGTCTCCTTATCATCATCCTCTCAAATTCCATCAGCCTCTGTCCTTTCTCTCTCCACATAGGCCATCCCAGCATAAATATAATCCACTTTCATTTGTTTTATCTCCAAATTTCCTCTCTTTTCCAGTGAGGATCCCTATTCCCATGAAGACCTGTCTATAAACAGCATATCTATAAACAGCTGTATAGGTCATGGATGAACCAGGCTATTTCCTGCCTGGGTTCCACATTCCACAATCCATTCAGCATCTGCTTGATGACCTTGTTTCCTAAGGCCCCAGTAAGTGAGGACCTGATCTATCTCAGCTCCAAAAGTTAGATCCAGACATTTTTAATAACTCAGAAGCAAACTATAATGAGTTTTTGGTAATGCATATACAGAGCAGCAGTAGTGACTGCTATATGCATTATTTGCTATAAGAAAGGATGACTTAATCTATTAGTCATTAGGGCTGATAATACAGTCTTACTCATGTATTGGTTTTGGTCTTTGGAAGAGGGAGTGTATTGGTAATAATCCAGAAGCAGCCAATTTGCTCCCATGGAGCATTCTGAGCATTTTATACCTGGACATTGTGCAATGAGCCTTGAGATCAACAGCTCCAATCCCACAGGCCTTGTGGAAAGTGCCAGCTGTGAGTTGCAGCCAGAGCATTCATCTCACAATCTCAGTTCCTAGAACACCGAGCCATCAAACAGCCTGCTGGGTTGGCAGGGGCTGCCTCAGTGATGTCCAAGACCAGGGCCATGGCAGGGAAAGGGCTGAGGTGTTTTGGCATGAGGGATGGAGAATGGTTTCTCAGCACCTGCCCACAGTATGCTTGCTTCCAGGTGCTATGACAAACACCTTGGCTTTTTATGACTCTCTAAAATTATTCCTCAGCCCAACATAAGACTATAAACAGAGAGGAATATGGATGAGCTCCCTGAATAGTGAAACATAAGACCTCTATTAGAATAGAATGCAATACATCTACTTATAATCAATCTTTGGTTGTGCTTTCACATTGTTGACTTCATGAATATGAAAGCTCACTGTAATAAAATTCAAGTGTAAGTTTTCCATCAAGTTTCAGCTTCCTAGAACAAGAAGCTTTTGAATAAAAAGTCTAACGATAAGAGTTAACACACATAGCACTTTTCCAATACAAGAACTATTCAAAATACTTCACATATTAAGATTAACTAGCTTAATTCTCAAAACAATTCTATGAAGAAGATATTATTATTATTATCCCCATTTTAAAGATTAGAAATGAAGTTAAATAATTGTCAATATGGAGACTGAAGCATTGTTGATAGTGAGCAATTATAGGATCAAAAGCCCTACTGCTGTGAGGAGGTAAGAGGTCCACCAGAGGTGGACAGGAGACTGTGACATCATCACT
Source organism: Nyctereutes procyonoides (assembly GCF_905146905.1). NCBI lineage: Eukaryota > Metazoa > Chordata > Mammalia > Carnivora > Canidae > Nyctereutes > Nyctereutes procyonoides. Next base: position 24,474,222 of record NW_026575042.1, on the reverse strand, counting down.
ACCTACATAATAACAATAGCAAAGTCACATTTGGCCCCACCATCTTCATCTATGAGATGAACATATGCTCATCTTTTCCTAGAGTGCTTGAAAATATATTTTAAAACATTATGGAAATCTATGACAACCACTACGAATAACAAGGGAGCCATGATGAATAAGTACCTTAAAGCTATGGAAATAGAAAATCCACAGTTTGAGCCATGATTGCCCAACTCTCTGTGCAGTACTGTGTCTCCTGCAACTATAGTCAGGAAATGAGTTATAGTGCTCTCTTGGGGACCATTCAAAAGACAGGATTCTGGAGTAAACTGAAGAAAAGAAAGTAGCCATGTTTTATTCAGAGTTATTTTTCTAGTTGGGGCCAAGGACAAGACTGAGCCAAATGAAATTGTTCATATTCAACCATTTTTGACATCAAAAAATGACAGTTTCATACGGTTTATCTAATAAAAAGCCCTACTTTATGGGCCTCCTAGGAAAAAACATGTTTGATTAGAAGGTAAGTCTGTAAGAAGTCAAGGTTGAAATACCTAGCCCAAATCAATGAACCTACACCACACCTACAGCAATCTTGAAAACATGATAGGGAGGTGGCTATGCAAACTATATTCATAACTATAGAAATCTGAATCAGTCTATGAGATCACCATTAGCACAGGGAATACACCTGGAAACCTGGGTTTTTTTTGTCTCAATGCCCAGTGTTCCAGAAAACTTGGTGCAACCATGTTCATCCTTTCCAGCAGGAAGTTTTAAATACAAATCTGCTAGACTCTTGTAAAACAAACATAGTGAAACAAGAATAACAAAGCCTCTTCCCGGGATTTTTTTTTTTTTTTTTTGGAAAGACAGTGAGGTAATGTAATGGAACTCTGTAATATACTTCTATGACTCCCATTGTAATTTGTGAGATATCCCTACAAAAACAGATTTGGAATCACTCCAGCTCATGCTGTCAGTTTGGACTAAGACTGGCAGTACAAATGGGCAGACCATTTTTTTGATAATGAAATCTAGAAATTCGTTTGGAAGACCCTGAGCAATGTCATTGGTGCTTGTTTGATGCTGCAGTGCCATCAGCATGAAGTGAAACAGCTCTGCTTTAAAGTGCCTGGCAAAAAAAGGCGCATGTCTCTGCATCTCAGGAGCAAAAGCAATAAACATCATGTTACTGTAAATTCCATTTTTATAGCATAGATTAATAATGCATGAGCATGCATTTCTTATTGCCATTCCAGTGAATTTCCAGAAGACTTTTAATTCTAAATGAAAAAAAGGTGTGTTTATAGTTTCCACGCTGTCATGTGTGCGCTGTACATGTAGTAAGAGATACAGACACATAAAGAGAAAATACAAATTTTGAATCTTGGAGGAATCATCTTTGTGTCCATAAGCATTTTTTGGTGTCTCTGGAGAGATCAAAAGTGTCACTGCACGTATTTCAGAAAGTAAGAAAAGAACAGAAGCATAATGATGTTATATCTTCCTGGGGATTTCATTACTTAAAACAAGTGAATTGTACAGGTGAACACAAGGGAGTGGTCTGTCAGTGCTCCTCCAAGAAATCCCTTAGAAATAAAAAATTCACGTGAGGTCAACTCTAGAATAACTGGCCTGGAAGATGCTATTTATTCATATTTCCCTACATAAAAAAAATGGCATTTTCCAGGGTGCATGTTCACCCTGACATGCACACACAGACACAAAATGTGCACAAATCGAATGCAGTAACTACTGCAGTCTTCTGCAGCCAAGATAGAAGTCCTTACATCAAGAATTTCATTTTTCAGTCTATGAAGTCATTCAGCCTCCTACTTAGACTACAGATGGGAAATAATTTTCAGAAGGCCCACCTGAAAACTCTTCCGGTTGCTGTGATTAAGGCTAGCCAGCTATCCCTTCTCAACCTTTTGGCTAAAATCAAGCGCAGTTTAGCCAGCTTTGCAATTGGGTGAAAAGTACTTACTGTTCCATTACCTGGGTTGTTGAGTGAGCTCTATAAATTTTGCTGGTCTCTCTGTTTCTGGCTCCCTCTCTTCTTTATCATATTATCCTAGCTTTCTAATCCATCTTATTTTTAGATTTAGATGGCATTTCTCCTCCACCCCCCACTACACACACACACACAATGTAGGTGGGCTTTTAATTGCATGAAGCCACTAGAATAGTCACATACCTATCTCCAGGGTCCATTCTTCAGAAATTGATTTTACAAAATGACCTTAGAGGAATGTACTAACCCTGCTGTGAGATAATTTGAGTTTTACTTGTGCTCACCTTATGTGGAACCTGGTGATAAATGTGACCTAATATTAATTCCTCAATCCTGTCTTCCTTGTTCAGGGTGGCAATCTACCCAGCTAAAAATAGTCTGTTGCAGTTAGAGATGGCCATGGGACATAATTCTGGCCAATAGAAATGGTTGATGTTTTCTGGGAAAGCTTAGATTTCTCAGTAGAAGTACATTCCTTCATGTTTGGCCTTCTTTCTTCCTGCAACAAAAGTAAGATGAAGGTGTGGCAGCTATACTGCAACCAGGAGGTGGCAAACATGAGTACAAGTAGATGTTGGAATACAAAAATAGAAAATATCTGAGTTCTTGCCATTATTGCTAAGCAGCTGGAAGACACTTGGACTCATTACCTCTGTACTTTTCATTATTTGATCAAAGTAAACTTTATATGTTTAAGTGACTGTGATCATGTTTTTTGTTATTTGCAGCTGACCCTCTCTCTCAAATGACATGCAATATTAGACAGGGTTCTCCATAGAAGCAGAACCAGTAAAGATTTATTGTAAGAAATTGGTTCACTTGATAATGGAGACTGAGAAGTCCTACAGTCTGCCATCTATAACCTGGAGACCCAGGAGAGCTGATAGTGTAAATCCTAGTTCATATGCAGGAAAAGATCAATGTTCCAGCTCCAACAGTAAGACAGAGAGTGTGAATTCTCCCCTCCTCTGCCTTTTTGTTCTCATCAGTTCCTCAGTGGATTAGATGATACTCACATTTGGGAGTGCCATCTGATTTACTCACTCTACTGATTCAAATACTAATCTCATCCAGAAGCACCCAGAATAATGGCTAACCCGTGACCCAGTCCAGTCAACACATAAAATTAGCCATCACACATATCTTGCACTCTGCTAACAATTTCAGGTAACCATATCTTCTTTGTGGATTGCTTTAGGGGTTGGGTAAATGCATGATGGAGCATAATAGTCAAGAGCCAGTTCTTCTTTCAGATTCCTCCCTTCTGAGCAGGTGAACCCACAATGCCACTGGAGAACACTCTTTATTTCCCCTGCTTGTCCTTCCATTTTCAGTTATTCTTTCTTGACTTTTTTCAGCTCGCTTTCTCTCAATACTTCTATTTTGCCTCAAAAAGAGCAAGGAGAGAAGTCAGAGACGCCGAATTGGAGGTAGAAGTATATTAGTTTGAGTTTCTGTAAAGCAGACCTTGGGACAAGGATGTGCGATGAGTAGTTTATTTGGGAAATGACTCTAGAAAACACATGTAGAGAAGTGGGGAAGTGAGACAAGGAAAAGAAGACAGCAAACAAAAGGTGTGTCATTGTACAGGCAACTGACAGTGGGCCACTGAGGCTTAGAGACATGGTGTAATGTGTCTTAGTTATCCCAACATGCCCAGATACTAACCCCAGCAAGGTAACTGGAGTATTTATGGGGGAGTATTTACTGGGGAGAGGTTATTCCCCAACACCTCTAGCCTGTGGACCAAGTGGCTCCAGATGAAGAGTTGCAAGGGCTTGTAACTCTAACAGTTGAAGTTCACTTTGTTAAGTTAGTGCTTCCTCAAGGTGATATCCAGTTGCAATTTTACAAAGAGCAATAAAATCTTACACAGTAGATTCAGTGGAACCACATACTGTCCTTGTTGATGCAGTTCAAACGACATACTGTCCTTGTTGTTGCAGTTCATCCAAGATCATAATTAATATACCAGGACTCTATCTGCATGCTCCCACTCTATCAAAGGTGGTATGATGCCATTTTTGAGCAATTTGATTTCACTATCATTTGAGACTAACAGTCATTGAAAGACCTGTGTTCTCCTTTCCAGTTACTCTGGCAAATACCATAAGGTCCTTTAGGGAAGGACTGGAGAAATCGCTACTCTATATCCTCAAAGGAACTTGGAATGTCCTTCCATTAAAGGGAAGTAATGTCTCATGGCTTTGAGAACTGGCTCACATCTGGAAGGTAGGTGAAAAATTGTGATTGCCCATTTTAATGGTTCTCACCAGTCTTCTTATTCACCCACTTTTGATCTTTTGTGGTTGCATTAGACAGACAATACTCTTCCTGGCTACCCATCTATCTCACCTTCAGGTACACCATGCTGTATATGCCACAGCCACAAATTGTAGCAGTTCAAGACCCTCTGGGCCATGTTGGCTTTGCTGCCCTCCATGAAATCACATCCAGCTTGTTTCTGGTGTTTAGTTCCCTCTGCCCTGGTTCCTTATGATTCCCATTGAAAGCAGCAAGCCCACTTTCACAGTGACAGAAAACAGCCTCTACTGAACTTCTCAGTGATACCAGTCCCTCTCCCCAGTGCATTCCTTATCATCTTTATGATGGGAGTGTACTCCAGTCCTTCCCTGGAAACAGAGTTAGCCAGTTAGTTCTCTAATCTTAAATAGTTTACCTAATCCATCCATTTGATGCAACATTATAGACTTTTAAATTATTACTCAAATCTGAGACAAAGTTGATCACCCTTGTTTTCAGACCTAAGGAGCCATCTTTTTACAGAAATAAAAAGAATGATGAAGAAATAGTTTGAACAAGTATATGCCAACAAATTAGGTAGCTTAACTGAAATGGAAAAATTCCTGGAGAGACACAAACAATGAAAATCAAATTAAAAACCAGAAAATCTGATTTGAACTATAACAAGCAAAAAGATTAGTAATCAAAAAACTTACCACAAAAATACCCCCAAAGCCAAATGCCTTCACTGATGAATTCTACCAAACACTTAAAGAAGAATTAATACCAACTATTCACAAGCTCTTCCAAAAACTAAAAAGAGAGAACTCATCCTATGAGACCAGTATTACCCTGATTCTAAAAACAAAGATTGCACAAGAAAAGAAAACTAAAGAAGAGTATCTCTTGTAAATATAGGCACAAAAATTCTCAACAAAATACTAAGAGATCAAATCCAAAATTTATATAAAACAGATGATACAGTTGAATGAATTTGTCCCAGGAATGCAAGGTTGTTTTAACATTAAAAATAAATTAATATAATATACTAAATCAACTAAACAAAGAACAAAATCACATAATCATATCAATAGATGCAGGAAAACCATTTGATAAAATTCATCACTTCTTTGTGATAAAAACACTTAACAAACTAGAAGTATAAGAGAATTTTCTCAACTTGATAAAGGGTGCCTATGAAACACTCACATTTAACATCATACTTCATAATGAATGCTTAAACCTGAAATACTGAATACTTTCCTAAGATCAGGAACCAGAAATGGCTGTCTTATCTAGCACTTGTATTCAACACAGTACTAGGAGTTCTAACCAAGGTAATTAGGCAAGAAAATGAGATAAAATATATCCCATGATTAGAAAGGAAGAAGTAATACTATTTTGGTTTGCAGATGACATGCTGTTATTCAAAGAAAATCTGAAGCAATTCACTAAAAAAAAATTTAAGATTAATAAATGAGTCCCACAGATTGCAGCATACAAGATAAATATACAAAAATTAATTATTGTTCTATATAGTAGCAATGAGAGAGCAAAATTTAAATAAATGAAAAAATTTATAATAGCACCAAAAAGAATAAAGTAATTAGGAATAAATTTAGCAGGAGAAGTGTAAGTATACTCTGAAAACTATAAAACGTTATTGAAGGAAATCAAAGATTTAAATAAATGGAAATAAACTCCACAAACAAGGATCAGAAGACTTATGTTGCTATGATGACAATGCTCCCCAAATCGATCTACAGATTTGATATAATTAAATCAAAATGCCAGCTGACTTCTTCACAGAAACTGACAAGGTGTTCCTAAAATTCATGTGGAAATTAAAGACTTAAAGTAGCCAAAGCAACTTGCAAAAGAACAAATTTGGAGAACTCACACTTCCAAACTTTAACTTTACTACACAGCTACAGTAATCAAAACTGTGTGGTATTATTATTAAAATAGGCATCTTACCATTTATCTTCAACTAAGATGGCCAGGAAATTCAATGAAGAAAAAAATAGTCTTTCAACAAATAATGTTGGTAAAACTGGATATACACATGCAAAAACTATACTTAGACCCCACTTCACACCACTCAAACCCTAACTCAAAATGGATCAAAGATCTAAACTCAAGAGCTAAAACTATAAAACTCTAAAATGTTTTATGCATAAAAATATAGGCATGATCTTGAATTAGGCAATGGTTTCTTAGATATAACACAAAAGAACAAGCAAAAAAGACAAAATTAATAAAATACACAACATCAAAATGAAAAACGTCTGTGCTTCAAAGTACATCATCAAGAAAGTAAAAAAAGAAACAACAAAATGGGAGAAAACTTTTGCAAATCTTATATCTGAAAATAACGAGATACCACTTCACAACCACTATGATGGTTATAATAAAAAAGATGGGCACCTGGGTGACTCAGTTAAGTGTCTGCCTTCAGCTTAGTTCATGATCCCAGGTTCTCAGATTGAGCCCCATGTCAGGCTCCACACTTACTTTTTTTTAATGTTCTTATCTCAATAATAATAATAATAATAATCATCCATAATTAGCTCACTGCTGCCATCTCCCATCTTACCAAAAAGTCCAGGATCATTGATGCATATTTTCAATAGCACTTCAGTTTGAAAGTTTATCCGGAATAAAAGTAGTTTGTAAAACTGAAGGCTGAAAAAGATGAGAGTCTCAGCATATTAAGATCTATCTTACTGGTATGTAAATATTGGGTATTAATTTAGAAACAAAGGTGGTTTTGACAGTGAAGTGCTAATACTTCAGCCTCATCTGAGGGGAAACATGCAACTGATTGAATCAAAGGCATTCAAAAAGGAAGGTTATTTCAGTTGCTGTGTCACTCAAGAGTAAAAAGAAAAGGGTGAAAGAAAATATTCTATTGATATGTGTTGTCATCTGGGTTTGCTTTTCCATAGTCATCTGTGTGTGCGTTTGATTGTATTTTATGTCACCCTGGTGAACAATACCACAATATGTCAAGACCATTAGAATTCAACTACAAAGGAGGCAAGAAAAGAGTTCTGGTTTTCATGTCGATCAGCATCATCTGCTTAGATTTGGAGGCCTTAAAATTAACTCAAGCAATATAAAAAAAAATATATCAGACACAATGCAGAACAGGCAATCTCACAAAAGACTTCCTTTATGGCTCATCAGAGTAAATTTCTTGTCAAAATACTCCCAGCGCTAAGTAAAGGTTATCTATTCATATGAACACCTGACTTATGAAATCAATCAGGGCACAATAAGAAAGATGCCTGCTTTTTGCATGCATTCAAGTTGTTGCTTCCATTAACTTAACTTCCTAAAAATATATTTCATTTTTTCAGTCTGCTCTGCATAACTCATTAACATCATAATCGCCAGCAATAATTGCCTGAAGTGAGTAAAGAAAATCACGAAAGATGAAGAGTTGAATTACCACTTAATGAAAGAAGAAAAAAAATAAGACAATTTAAATCAACAGTCTACGATACTACCACCACTCCCTTCCTTGAGAAAATGTATAGTAATTGTGTTTCTTGGAGCTTGTTGTGTTTATAAATGAGGGCTCTCAGACAGTAAATTCTCGAAATGATTCTAAGGGCTTAATTGATGATGTGAATCAGAAGAATATTTGCTCAGCAATCTAAAGATGCATTTTTATAACAAGTCACAAAATAATACTATTTAAAATATTTCAAAATTATCTCTATGGTAATTATAAGTCCTGGCCAAAACAAAGTGTTCCTCTTGGTCTTCAAAATGTGTGGAGCCTACTAGAAATGTTAAATATACTTGGGGACTTAATGGGTATCCATTTAAACCAGAGCTTCCCTACTAGAGTTGATTTGCACTCCCAGGAAACATGTATCAATGTCTGGAGAACTTTATAGAGTTGTCACAATTTAGAGTATGCTCCTGGCATCTAGGACAGCTCCACACAATAAAGAATCATCTGGCCAAAAATATCAGTAGTACTGAAGTTGAGGAATCCTGATTTATATAGCAACAAAGGACCTAAGAGGTTACTATAAAAGGCAAGTGAAATAAAGGGACAGTGTCTTTTACTACAAAAAGAACACAAAGAAGTCTGAGCAAAGCTAAAAAATTAATGCAGTAGTTTACAAAACAATAATTTATTTTATAGTTTAGTGAACAAGCTGGAGTTAGGGAAATGGGAGAGGGAATATAATAACACATTACTCCAGCTGCCCTTACTGGCCAACCTTCAACTCATAGTAATTTAGGACTGATGAGTGTCAGATAATCAGCAGGCTTTGGTTTTAGTAAAATGTAATTATGATTTATCATTTTATAGTTATTTCTTAAATCTGTAAACATGTGCATTATTATAAGAAACAGATTAAGTGGGTCAACAAGTTCAGCTAAGTATACACGTGAGAGGATATTAAAGTGGAATTTTAGGAGATGCCTTAGAATAGTGGTTCTCAAACATCAGCAAACATCAGAATCACCTGCAAGTTTTGCTAAAACACAGACCTTTATGCTTCACACCTAGAATTTCTGATCCAGTAGGTCTGGGGTGAGTTCTGAGAATGGGCCTTTTAATAAGTTCCCCACCCCCAAGGATAATGCTGGTCTGGGACCATTGTAAGAGCCACTGCCTTCGTTCAATGGATACTGCAACCTAAAAGGAAGTTCAAGGCAACTATGATGCAAACTGTTTGGAGGAGGTGATTAAAACATCCTCCTCCACAACAAGGACCTAGAGATTTAGAGATGAGGGAAGTAGGGCTTTACAGAGAACTCTAAGTTGTGTATTGTGAGGCACGTCCCCTAATAGGGGGTAGAAGTGGGCTGGAGAGTGTAGGTACCTCCCATCATTACTGGGGGAGAAAGCTTCAATCCAACCACTCACAAAAATATCTTCCTTACAGTTTGCAAACACAGAGTACACTCATCTCTCTCTCTCTCTCTCTCTCTCTCTCTCTCTCCCCCCCCCCCCGAGAAATCTAAATAACAACAGAGCAATAGAGTCTGACTGGCTGGCTAGCTGATCTGATGGCAGGGCAGATGGGAAGTGGCTATTGTGTTGGAATTAGTCTGCTCTGCTGGAGTCTGACAGGGAAAATGTCAGATGACTGTCCCCTCACATATGGGCCATGTGCAAGAGACCTTACAGAGTCTTCGTAAATTCTGACCAAGAGGGCAGCCTGCCATGGTAAGGAGTAAAGGCTGGAGGTACTGCTGGATTTATAGAGGCCAAGAAGAAGTAAGATGTCAGCCATAATACAGATGTATTTTACCCAAGGCAGAAAATTTTCCCAAGAAGGGGGGGGGTGGGTATCGCCAACCACTCAGTTAAGTGCATCCAGAAAGTCATTGTAAATGCCTGACAAATCTCACAAACATTGAAATTAGGTAGGTAGGATTCTATTAGGTGGGAACTTTTCCCCTTAGGGCATCTCTCCCTCTCCCTCCAACTCTGGAAGGATTAGAAGCATGGTTTTTCAGAAGATAGAGAATGTACAGAATATGGAAAAGATGCCATCTATATTCTTATCCCTGATTCCAGCCTCCCTACCTGGAGGAGGCCTGAGCAACTGAGAATTGTTAGCTTTACTAAAGAAGGACCAGAAAAGTCAAGGTCCTGCCTTAGTTTTGATCCCAACATAGAGTAGAAATTTGCCTCCCAGTGGGGATTTAAAAGGAAAATGGAAAGCTAAAATTAAAGTTGTTATTGTTTTGTCATGCCCCCATGAGTGATGTATCTTCAGTAATGTCTATACACACAGTATTTATCTTACCTTCCTAATGTCTCTGAGTAAGTTTCCTGCTACACAAATCCATGTCTGACCCACTTCTCCACATTTGTCCTCAGTTTCATCCTTTGATAGAAGAGGTCAGGGTTGGGCAGCCCCAGTGGCGCAGCGGTTTAGCGCTGCCTGCAGCCTGGGGCGTGATCCTGGAGACCCGGGATCGAGTCCCACATCAGGCTTCCTGCGTGGAGCCTGCTTCTCCCTCTGCCTGTATCTCTGCCTCTCTCTTCGCTCTCTCTGAATGAATAAATAAATCTTAAAAAAAAAAAAAAGATTAAAAAAAAAAAAAAGAAGAGGTCAGGGTTATTTTATTTTATTTTATTTTATTTTTTATCAGGGTTATTTTATAAAGCGTGGATAGTTGTAAACCAAGAAAAGTCTGATAAATGGCTGAATACAGAAACATCATATTACATTCCACATTAGATGAAAGCCCAAAGAATATGTATTATTTGATGTATTTGACCAGAGTTTAAAGTCTTTTAAATAACCCTAATACTTGAGTGAGCAATCAAGTAAGCCATTTGGGGACTCAGTTTTAATTGATATAGACAATTGCAGAGCAAAAAGTAAAGAATATATGAGAATCCTAATGGATATATGTTATCAATTGGATATGCCTTTAGTATTTAGGATTTCATTGTTACAGCTGTGACAGGTTCCCTAACTTCTTCATTTTCACTTTTAGTAAACCCTGCCCCCATCACCATATTGATGTCATGGATTGAAACACCATTTTGATCAGATCCCCAGTCAAATCTAGACAATGGGTCCTCGTGTCTACAGAATTATAATAATCCATGTTGGTTAACATGTGCTGATTAGGACATTCTATCAATTATGAGTATGATCATTCTGAAAAGGAATTTGGCAACTTAATAATCAGGGTTCTACCAGAGAAACAGAACCATTATTATCTCTGTCTAGCTGGCAAATTATGTAAGTGTGTATATAACGTATACGTATTGATGTATGGGTGCATGTGAAAACATATACACATGTATATAAGACATATATGTACGCACATATGACATATATACACATAGTATAAATACCTACAAATACATAAAGAATTGACATGAGTGACTGTCGGGACTGGGTAGACAAATCTGAAGCCCATTCAGGAAGGCCAAGCTAGAAACTTCAGGCAGGAACCAAAGCTGCAGTCTACAGCAGGAATTTCTTCTTCAGGGAAGTCTCAATTCTGCTGTAAGGCCTTTCAACTAATTAAATCAGGCCCACCCTGATGATTGAGGATAATCTCCTTTACTTAATACCAACTAATTGTAGTTGTTAATCATATCTACAAAATACTTTCACAGCAACACCTATATTAGTGTTTGATTGAATAACTGGACACTACAGCCAAGCTAAGTTGACACATGAAATTGGCCATCACAGCAACATTATCAAAAGGTGCAAATAGCTTCCTATCATTTGACTCAGGATTCCAACTCCTGAAATCTGTCCTAAAGGAAATAAGCAGAGATGTGCACAACTTTTCATATGTATTAGTGGCTCACTTCAATTACTATCTTGAAACAAAGCTCTGTCCCATCAGCCAAAGACACATATGCTTGATCCCAGAAAGTATGCTTATTTGGCTAGTTCAAGCCAAGGTTATTATTTAATCATTGATTAATAAGTTGCATCTTTAATGAAAAGTGAAAAAGGGTTAAAAAGTGTTAAGACTGCATACTATGGTTATTTACCTCTTCACACCATAACGTTTCTAAAAGATCCTAGAGTATGCATGTAACATTTTACACTCTGAAAAATAAACATTTTATATATTTTTAAAATAACTCCAAGAGGCATTTTAAAACACCAATAAAAGCAAAAACAACACTGTAATTAAACTAAGTACAGCACTCTGAATATGACAACATAATTTGTATGCATCACAATGTTATGATTTTAATGCCTAACACACCACACAGTGTCTAATATTAGGGAATCAAAACTGAATATTAGAGAATTGAGCTTAGACCCCTGAGTTCTACGGTAGGATAAACCAGCGACTACTACCAGAGCAGATAGTACAATGAAAACAACTTTCTGGGAATTAGTGGAGCTTGCATAGAGTCTATTACTCCTTCACCTGGTACCCATCAGGTCAAAAATAAAACAAAACAAAACAAAAATCTAAGTACCAGCATAAATAGCTTATTGCCCAATGCCACTCCTCTTCAAAGTACCCTGATCCATTCTTTGCCACCCAAAGGCATGTCTATGGTTCTCCTTATGCCAACTTCTAGAAAAACAATAGGCTAATTGTAGTGTCTTCAGACCCTTCTCACTAATCCAGAGGGATTAAAACTTTTCTACAAATCAATTTCCTAAATTCTGCTAACAGTAGGAGAGACTGATTCATCATAACCCAGGATATTCACTGGATCAGGTCATTTATAATAATGGACAAGCCCAAGGCAGCCCAGGTGGCTCAGCAGTTTAGCGCTGCCTTCGGCCCAGGGTGTGATCCTGGAGACCCGGGAAAGAGTCCCACATTAGGCTCCCTGCATGGAGCCTGCTTCTCCCTCTGCCTGTGTCTCTGCCTCTCTCTCACTGTGTCTCTCATGAATAAATAAATAAAATCTTCAAATAAATAAATAAATAAATAAATAAATAAATAAATAAATAACAAGCCTGCTATCACTTTAATTGTATGAGCCCAGCTTCCACCCTTTATCTTGATCTTCTAACCTCACCCTTAAAGTAAAACTGGTCTATGGGACAAGTTAGTTGTCTCTTTAAGCTTCCCTTTATTTTCTCTTTAATATTTTATTTATTTATCTGAGAGAGAGAGAACAAGCCATGGGGAGGGGCAGAAGGAGAGAGAAAGCAGAAAGAGAGAGAGAGAGAGAGAGAAATTTTTCAAAAGACTTACACTGAGCAAGAAGCCTGATGCGGGGCTCGATCTCAGGACCCAGGGAAACATGACCTGAGCTGAAGACAGACACTTAACTGACTGAGCCACCAAGGTGCCCCATAAACTTCCCTTTGTATTCCAGGTGGCTGGCTGAGTAAACTCAGAGTCCTTCTTGGGCTGACTACTTACCTGCTCACTTTCTCTCTCTCTCTCTCTCTCTTCTCTCTCTTTCTCTCTCTTTTCAGATTTATCTGATTACATCTGTCCCAAAATTATAGATTTGAAGTTGAGAGTAGGGAAGAGATAGTCAGAGGTTAGAGGTTCCACTGAGGCTCTAAGCTTTAGCCCCATTCTCTGGTTTAGCTTTTATGAGACAGCCTATAATACAGTATTGAATGTTCACCCCTAATCCCTAACAAGGCTTAAAACTGGATCCTTTCCCTAACTTGTTTTAGTCTTATATGTCCATGATGTTCTGGTGTTATTCTCACATCACCACCACTTCAAGACTGGATAGAACAGCCTTCCTCTATGAAGTATAGCCATTCCTAATGACTTTAATGCCTTTGTTTGATTCTAAATTTCCAAGAGAAGCTTCTCTGTTCATAGTCTTGGCTTTTCTGAGTTACTGTTTCAGGCTGCTATTCAAATCAAGCCCTAGTATCCAAGAGTCTCTTTCTGCTGTATTTTAGTGTTTACCTCCTTCATTTCTCCTCAGTTTTGGTGATTTAACCTGCCTGCTTATCTTGGGTCCTATGGGGGGTGGGGGCAGAATTATAAGATAGCTCCAAGACTTCTGGGCCTTAGTATATATGCCCTGTATAATCCCTTGCCCTCAGGCATGGGTGGGGCCAGAAAATATGATGGATCTCATTGCATGATTAGTTTGTACCATATGCCAAAAAGTCTGAGATTTTTAGGTATAAATCAGATCTCAGGATGATTAATTTTGAGAATATCAAAAGTGAGATTATCTTCAGTGAGCCTGACCTAACCTACACCCTTCAGAAGAGGAGGTATAGAAGTAAGAGAAAGGTAGCAGCTGCAGCAGAAGTTAACCTTGAAGAAGCAGCAGCAGCAGAAATTGGCCTTGAAGAAGCAAACTAACACTGCAGAGAGGATATGTGGCAGAGAATGGAGGGTGGCCTCTAGGAAGTAGGGACCTTAGATCTTCAAACATAAGGTACTAAATTCTGCTGACAATCACATGACCTTTGAAGAGAGACCAAAGTTCTAGAAAGGCAGGCACTCCTTCAACATCTTCATTGCAGTCTCATGACACCCTGAGCAAAGGGCCATTTTACCCATGCCTGGACTCCTGACCCAAAGAAACTTTGAGATACAGAATGCATGTCGTCTTAAGCCACTAAATTTGTGATGTTTTGTGACACAGTAGTAGTAGAAAACTAATATACATTCCTAGGGTGTTTTTACTACAAGCATGACTGGAGCCTGCAGGACTGAGGATTGCACATGCAATTGCAGGTCAGCCAGACATTGTCTTAGCACTCTCTTCCAGCAACACACACACACAAACACATTCCTCCATTCCTAAACTGCCAGTATCCCTTCTGCTTTGGGAGGAGCTGGATCTAATTTCAAGCTAAAGCTCCTCCTGCTCCTGCACTGGACCGATACCTGCAGACCACCTATAGAAACTTTTCTCTGAGCCTGGAGATAAAACAACGTTGTCCTTGGGGACTCGTAGCCTCAGCTGGTGAAGTTGCTTCCATTAATTACAGCACAAAGAAACCTCTTGAATGTAGTATTGTGAAGTTTGTTTTGAAAATCATACTCCTTTTGAAAATTACCATTCATTATGCTTCGTAGCCAAATCATTTTACTTAGGAGCAAAAATGTGATTTTTCTACCAGCTGAAGAGCTCCTCTACAATGAAGCTAGAGAATTATTTCTTGAGCAAGACTGCCTCTCCTGAAGCTAAACTCTTCTTGCATATTTTAGGGAAGAAATGGACAAATCACATGTAAATGGAGAAATAAATTTTTGAAAGCAAGAGCAACCTCCCTTTCAGTTCATTTCTATGAGTATCTTTTTTCTTGTTTTGCTTGCAAAATGGGAAAGAATATAACTATCTGTATTTTTTGTGAATAACTATATAATTCTTCAATTCAAATCTAAATCTTTCTCTCTGATCTGTAATATCTCATAGCTCCTATAATAAAACAATCAAATCAACTCAGTGTGTCTCAAATATGCCATACTCTGTGACACTCTTGTTCAAAGTCATTTTTTGGCTCCTTGACACTGTAGTTTCTTGATATATGCAATGCCATATTTATAGCTATGAATTGTATTTGCTGGATAGACTGCAATGATTTGTATAGTGATTTGTGATCTGTGTCCCTGAAAGCAACCATACAGAAATAAATTGCATTATAAAAACTACATTTGATGCCTCAATCAAGCCCATTCATTATAATTTTGAAAATTCCAGCATGCATAGGTCAGAGCTACTACTTTGCATTTATCAGTAGTTTTCCATTCTCATGGATTACAGATTTATAAGTTTCTAATGATTTTCTAGGCCAAACTGAATACCAATAATCAAAGAAGAACTATTTAGTTTCTAATTATTACAGTAAAATAACCTTGTCTGATTACAAGGAAATGAAATCAGTCTTTTGATCAGAATCGTTGCCTGGGTACATAAGCACTGAAGTGGGTTATTTATTGAAGAAGGCAAGGCTTGTTGTGGATATAAATTAAACAGATGATTCCTTTCCCTTCTTTACTTTCTTTCTCTGTCATGCACGACAGGAAATGAGGAAGTGCCAGGATTCCCTTTTGCAATTCTGAACATTGCCTTAGGTGTTTCAGAACCTCACTAGATATCTTGAGCTGTATTTAAGGAAAAATAAACTTGAAATGGCCGACACAGTCAAAAACAGAAAAAGTTTTTTAAAAATAGAAAAAATAAACTTACCTTTTTCCTTCTTCATATTTTCCCCACTCCCTGAATATGGACTGTGGTGATTTTTTTCTCCTTCTTTTGCCATGCCAATGAGATTGTAGGATCCATGGAAGTTGAAATGGTGACTTACCTATTCACCATTATATTCCCACAGTTTAGCAGAGTGTTGGATATAGAGCAGGGCCCTTACAAACGTGTGCAATACATGAATATCCCTAAGCATTTAGAAACTTGTGTTTCTCTCTAAAATCAGAAAAAGGATTGGATAAATCATGTTAAGATGAAATTTCCCACCAAATCTTTAACCAATCTTTGAGGACTAAACTATGTTGACCAGGGATGACCCATAGGAAACCATGCTTAACAATAAAAACAAGAAAAAATTTTTAAAAACTTAGGAGAGATAGCCATCAACACACTGTAAGGAGTATAGACTCTACATAAATAGCTCAGGAAAAATCACTAAACATGTAAACAAGTGAGCAACATTCACAACCCCTATGAGAGGTGGAAATAAGAATCTAGAGTATACAATATATTACCTAAAATACTCAGTTTTTAACAACAAAAAAATACAAGGCATGCAAAGAAATAAGAATATGTAGCCAATATATAGAAGGATACTATCTCTGTTTCAATATAAGCACTCTGAAGGGGCCCAGATGTTGGACTTAGTAGACAAAAAAAAAGTAGGTATTATATATGTTCAAAAACAAAGGTAAACCATGTTCTGATAATTAGAGGACAGTATAATAACAGTGGATAATCAAATATAGAACCTCAATAAAAAGAGGGGAGTTATAAAAACTAACCAAGTAGAATTTCAGGTACTGAAAAGTACAATAATTGAAAAAATCAGTAAAATAGCTCAACAGAAGATTTGAGCTAGCAATAGAAAAACTCAGCAAACCTGAAGTGGGTCAATAAAAATAATCCTGAGGAACAGAAATAAAAAAGAATGGAGAACATAATGAATAGAACCTCACACACATGGGACAACATAAAATATATTAACATATATGTAAAGACGTCTCAAAGAGAGGAAAAGGGACAGAAAAATAAATGAAGAAATAATGGCTAAACATTTTCAAAACTTTATCACCAAAAAAGAGAAAAGCATTAATCTATATATACAGAAAGCTTAATGAACTTCAAGTAGGATAAACACAATGAGATCCACACCTGGACATGTCATAGATAAAGTCCAAGGGGAAATCTTAAAAGCAGTTAACACATATATATACACACAAACACCCCCCCACAACTCATCATCAACAAGGAAACTGTGTTAAAACTACCAGATGACAGGCAGAAAGAAATGAGGCCAGAAGGCAGTGGGATGACATATCCAAAGTGCTTGAAAAAATACAACTGTCAACTAATAACTATAGCAAGCAAAACTATAATTAAAAAAAATGAAGGGAAAATTAAGGTATCTCCAGATACAAACGAAGACTGAAAGAATTCATTAACAGATTTTCATGACAAAAATCAAAAGAAGTCCTTCAGACTGAAAAGAAATGATACCGTATGGTAACCTGAATCCACACAAAGAAAGCACCAGTAAATATAATTATGTAAGAAAATATAGGGCAATTAGGTGGCTTAGTCGGTTAAGTGTCAGCCCTCCACTGAGGTCACAATCCTGGAGCCCTGATGAGCAGGGAGCCTGCTTCTTCTTCTGCCTCTGCTCTCCCTCCCCTATTCATGCTCTCTCTCTCTCTCTCTCTCTCTCTCTCTCTCTCATAAATAAATAAATAAATAAATAAATAAATAAATAAATAAATAAATAAATATCTTTTTTTAAGTAGAAATATTATTTACAGATACGTAAACATGTAAATATAAATATATATATTTCTCTTTTCTCTACTGATTTAAAAGGCAATTGCAGAAAACAATTATTACAAAACTATTGATGGGCTTATATAAAGTTATAGATATATGACAATAATAGCATAAAGGAATAAATCTGTACTGGATAAAGTTTCTATATCTCACTGGAATCAAGGCAGAGGATGAGGGCTGGAAACAAGAGATGCTTTAGGAAGTTACTCCAGTAGCTGGAAATGGTCACTTAGGGACCATAGTAAAGCAGTGGCAGTCTACTGGAAACTATTTGAGTGGGATAAATAGATGGAATTACCAAATTTGGCAAAGGTTTAGAACAAAACAACAGGCTAAAGAAAATCAAAATAAGGTTGAAATGGAAGGAGTATCCATTTACATAACTGAAATAGTGATACTTTGTTGTAGATTATTTAGATTGTTTTCCAGCCTGAGGATTCACTAAGAGCCAGGTCTAGGGGATCCCTGCGTGGCTTAGCGGTTTGGCACCTGCCTTCGGTCCAGGGTCCGATCCTGGAATCCCAGGCTCGAGTCCTGCATCAGGCTCCTGGCGTGGAGCCTGCTTCTCCCTCCTCCTATGTCTCTGCCTCTCTCTCTCTCTCTGTCTATCATGATGAATAAATAAAATCATTAAAAAAAAAAATCCAGGTCTATAAGGAACTGAAAACAAGGCAGGTCAGTTTGGCAAGCCCAAACTCTCCACCCCATCCTATCTGAGTTACTACAATGGGAAACCCCATTTGAGTAAGTCATGAGGGTGATGATTCTCAGCAAGGAGAGGAATAAAGACAAAAGGTGCCAAGCTGGAGTGGCATTAAATGAAAATTCCTCATATTTCAAATTATTGTCTGGCACTGGTGCTATTAATGAGAAGGAGTCTATTTCAACTCAGTTTCAGTTAATTTTAAAAAAAAACCAATAGTGTGATAGTTTGATGATGAATATAGAGAAAACTGCCAAGATTTCAGATTGGGAAATGAAACAGGGCAGAAATGAGGAAAAGATGAAGAAATGTAATTCAGTTGCCATTTAAGAAGAATCTAGGCTTCCATCTGGAACCGTCTAACCTTCACCGTTGACTTTGCTGTATTCTGTCATTCTCTACAGGTTGAGTGATAATCCCATTTTCCCTTTTTTCTTCTCAGTATTAATGATTATTTGAATAGATTTCTGAATATATGAGACCAGTTTAAAAATTTAGAGCATATTTTTATTATACCAAAAAGATAAATGATCAATTTTCTCCTATGTTCCATACTCCATTAAAATGGCCCTGGAAATTTTGGTTGGATGTCTGGACCTGTGGTACCCAGAGATCTATGCTAGCTAAGCCTCTGGAACCTACAAGTCCTGACTCTTCTTTTGGTTTCGCAGTTCTTCACGGCACTCACAGTTGGATTTCTGTGAATTATGCTAAGCAATTTTTTTTTTCTTTTGGTTAGAGAGATTCAGGAAAATAAGCAACTCTTATGGAGCCTGTAGATTAGATAATACTAGGATTAATAAAAATGGCAGGGCAGCCCGGGTGGCTCAGCGGTTTAGCGCCACCTTCAGCCCAGGGTGTGATCCTGGAGACCCGGGATCAAGTCCCACATCTGCCTCCCTGCATGGAACCTGCTTCTCCCTCTGCCTGTGTGTCTGCCTCTCTCTCTTTCTGTGTCTCTCATGAATAAATAAATAAAATCTTTAAAAAATTTAAAAAAATAAAAATGGCAAACAGTATCTCCATGGAATTAATAATTCAATAAAACTTTTTCTATTTCTGTGTCCTCTCTTATTTCCTATCATCACTCTTACTATTCTTTTCCTCTCCTTTGTTTATATGGGGAAATACTGCCTTCTAGAAAGTTGCCTTGAATAACATCAAGAGCAGAAGTCACTATGAAGACCTGCCTAGTTATGATGTAAATGGCGTCTCTTGCTAAAATATATAACCCCCCCCCCCCGAAAAGGAAATCTTGGCTGAGGGAGAAGAGCTCAGCATGGACTCAATGCCATTGACATGATAAAATCAGCAAACACTGGAGATTTTGTGACTCATTCCTTGGGGGACATCCCATTTCCCAACAGATAGATGACCTTGTCTACTTAAGGTCTACAAGGTAACTAGATCTTGCCAACAGTAACCACAGTTTTTATATTATAATTTGTAACACCTTACCTTACTTAAAAAGTATGAATGGGAAAAAAAAAAAGTATGAATGGCCCAGTTTACTGAAGCTAGGAGAAGTAAGTACCTTGTGTTGAGTAGCTATTCTATGCATTATATTAATTAATTGAATCCTTTCCAGGATGCCTGGGTGGCTCAGTCAGTTAAGTATCTGCCTTTGGCTCAGGTCGTGATCCCAGGGTCCTGAGATCAAGCTTCTTGTTGACTCTCTGCTCAGCAGGGAGCCTGCTTCTCCCTCTCCCTCTGTCTCTGTCTGCCACTCCCCCTGCTTGTGCTCTCTCTCTCTGTCAAATAAACAAATAAATAAAATCTTTTTAAAAAGTCAATTGAATTCTTTCCATAATTCTGTGAGGAAGACATTCTGTGACTGTGACCAAGGCTCATAACATTTAAATGACTTTCTCAGATCACATATATATAAGCTCAGAATAGATTAAGAGGTAGAATCCATGGACAATTTCCTAAGGAATCAATCTGTATCCAGTACTAAAGCATTATCTAAGTACTTGGAAAATTTCTTGACAGTTAACCCAAGGATTCACATCAGATTTCTCACCATCACTTGGGAAATGTAATTAGTCCTCTAGGACTGAAAGAGAGAAAAGAAAAAACAAGAATATAAAACACTCCTCTTTGGAACTGATCTCACTGAGGAGTAAATGCTGACTAAACATTAAAAGAATATTTTTTGAAGTAGGGCTGCATTATCAAGTTTTCCAAGGACCTTATCTGTCTCAATCAAGGGCTGCATTATTCATTTTCCAAAAACCTCATCTGTCTCAATCAAGCCCTGTCATGTAGTGTCACAAAGCAGGTGTCCTGGGACACCTGCACACTCTGAGAAGGAGTTAGCATACAGACAACTTATTAGGGCATATTTTTAAGACCAATACCAGGGATCCCTGGGTGGCGCAGCGGTTTAGCACCTGCCTTTGGCCCAGGGCGCGATCCTGGAGACCCGGGATCGAATCCCACGTCGGGCTCCCGGTGCATGGAGCCTGCTTCTCCCTCTGCCTGTGTCTCTGCCTCTCTCTCTCTCTCTCTCTCTCTCTCTCTCTCTCTGTGTGTGTGTGTGTGACTGTCATAAATAAATAAAAATTAAAAAAAATATATTAAGACCAATACCTACAAAAGAAAAGAAGAATAGAGGATTGGGCTAAAGGAGGAGGTAAGCTGTGACAAAGATTCAGCTATGGCCTTGGCTAATCCCTACAATTGAGCCTTTCATAGCTGTTCTGACTTGGGCTGAGATGGTCAGGTATTTACATATTTCTGTCAGTGGGCCATTGGATGATATGGATCAGCTGCCCCAGAAAGGAGTGTGACCGTGGGCAAAAAATTATCAAAGGATTACCAGGAGTAATTTCTGGAGATGGCTGACAGCTGAAAACTCTCAGCTGCAGACTCCCAGTCACTGAGAGGAAATGTCCCTCATTCCAGAAGACAGTTCCGGGTGAATCATCACAGTACTGACTACATGTAACTCATTAATAGTTAAGCCAGCCTTCATAATCAGACCCATGTGGCTCTGAGCACGTTTTGTCCCTTATATTAGTATGCCTATCTGAATGCACAAGGAACACTGTTCTCAATTGCCAAAGTTCCAACCTTTTCTAACCAGGCTTCAGAGTATCTTAAAGAACAAAATATATGTTCCTGGTTGCTCAAATCAACGTTTGATTCAATTATAATAATTCTGAACTAGATGTGGGAAGGAGCATCCTATCACCTGATATTTTCACCCACTCTCCAAATATAGTGAAGTAATTCAGAGAAACCACTCTTACATGCAGACACATAGATACACAGCAAGACTATTATAGGTAGGCAGTCCTTGAGCCTTTCCTGATCTCTAGAAAGTGCTCTGCAGGGCTGAAAGTTGGGTCCCTAGTAAACTCCCCCAAGCCTTTGCTTCCCGTGCTGAAAGAGGTGTTTGCAGCTTTGCAAAGGAAATGGTCAATACTGCCAGACATAAGCTTTTGCTTTTCCCCAAGCGGTGCTAAGGTGTCTGAAGATCCGCTGGGGAAACCAGGGTAAGTTAACAGTGATTCTTGAATGCTTCTCCTGGCCACTGAGGAGTGAGTTGAAAAGAAGGAATCAGACACTATCCAAACCATAAGTGTAGTCTTAGTTTGGGTTCCTCTACAAGCAGAACCTGAGACATGAGCAGGGAGGGGAGAAACAGAGAGACAAGGACGAGCAAATTCCACACTGAGTGAAAGGCCCAACTCAGAGATCCCCCTGACATCATGACCAAAACCGAAAGTCAGATGCTTAGCTGACTGAGCCACCCAGGCACCCCTAAATGGTTTCTGTTAGAGCTGTTAGCCCTGGGTAACTAGAATTCAATCCTGTGGAAGACCTTTTGAGGAAACCTTACAAAATTCACCTCAGAATGACTTCAACAAAGAATGGGTGCCTGGGGAGGCATTTCTCTAGTGCCTCCAATCTCTTATTGTATAATGGTCTCCCCTGAGGAAATGAATCTCTCCACACTTCCAGAGGCAGCTCCCATGGTTTTAGAGAAAGCACTGAGTAAGAAGCATGGAGGACCCAGGAGGGACAGGGTCAGCCTGCCAGAAACTGTCCACCACAGCTGGTGCTGAAATTGGACATGGGCCGAGGGAATATTCTGTAGGACTTGAAAGATG
Organism: Nyctereutes procyonoides; assembly: GCF_905146905.1. Taxonomy (NCBI): domain Eukaryota; kingdom Metazoa; phylum Chordata; class Mammalia; order Carnivora; family Canidae; genus Nyctereutes; species Nyctereutes procyonoides. Next base: position 24,451,717 of record NW_026575042.1, on the reverse strand, counting down.
TCTGCTATAGCGGGGAATTGTCCTGGTAGATTTGTGCATGGCTGTTTTGTGAGAACAGCTCTCACAAAAGCAAGAGTGAAAAGGTGGTCACTTGACTGTCGACCTTAATCTTGAATGTTTCTGCCCTCCATGCTCAGGGGCCCTTCCTCTTGCCCACATTAAAGAACACCTGCATGCTTAGGAATTGTTTCTCCAGGGCATTTGTGAGCTTTTTGCTTTCATTTCTGGCTCAATCCCCCCAAACCAAGAGTAATTTACCCCTATCAGGCCTCTCTCCTCATCCCCAGTAAATATCAGTTCCCACACCTGCTGCAAGGAGCAAAGTTCAGAGGATTGTAAGTAAACAGTGTTTGTGAGGCTGGGGTGGTTTCTTCAAGCTACACGTTTTAAATTTTTGGCTTGATCAGTGCTTACTAAAAAGAGCTAGTTACCAGTAAAGATGTAATTTTAGTGACCTTTTATTTTGTCTGAATTCCATCTTGGGTATCGGGAAGGGCCTCGGGAATCAACTGTCACCACTAACTAACCTTGTGATTTCTTGGGTCACCTGGGTGGCTCAGGGGTTGAGTGTTTGCCTTCAGCTCAGGGCATGATCTGGGGGTCCTGGGATGGAGTTCCATATCGGGCTTCCTGCATGGAGCCTGCTTCTGTCTCTGCCTATGTCTCTGCCTCTCTCTCTGTGTCTCTCACAAATAAAAAAATAAAATCTCTAAAAAACAAAAACAAAAAATTTTGTTGCTTCTTTGGGCTTCTGTATGCCTTATCCGCAAATTCTATGATTTCATTATATATCATGAAATGGTCTACTATTTCTTTTTTTTCCAATCACTCAGGCAGGTGAGATATAACATTTCATTTCTATTCATTGAATATGATTTGTAAAATGGTACAGAAAGCTAAACTCTTAGGGGCAGCCTTTTCACTACAAATCAATTGGCATTCTTCCTACTGTTTGAAAAATTATAATACTCATGTCTTCAGATTTCTCACCCTTATCTTCTTTTGCTACTTCACTGCACTGAACCTTGAAATACAATTTTTTCAGCACAAAAAATAAGGCTGCCTTTTTGGCTAATGTCTAGAGAAGAAAAATAAGCATGAAGGTAGGTTTTAGGTTTGCTTCCCTTATTACCTGTCAAATGTATGATTCTAAATAAGATGGTGCAGACCCTCATTCTCAAATGCTGGCTATTTCTTGTTATTCATTAAAGGATACAATGTAGTGGCTCCTGGGTGGCTCAGTCAGTTAAGTGTCTGCCTTAGGCTCAGGTCATGATCCCAGGGTCCTAGGAGCAATCCCATGTTGGGTTCCCTGCCTATCGGAGAGCCTGCTTGTCCCTCTCTCTCTGCTCCTTCCCCCTGCTTGTGCTCTCTCTCTTAAATAAAAAATAAATAAATAAGACTTTTTAAAAAGGGGCACCTGGGTGGCTCAGTGGTTGAGTGGTTTGCCTTCAGCTCAGGGTGTGATCCAGGGGTCCTGGGATGGAGTCCAGCAACAGGCTCCACACAAGGAGCCTACTTCTCCCTCTGCCTATGTCTCTGCCCCTCTCTCTGTGTCTCTCATGAATAAATAAATAAAATTTAAAAAATAATAAAAATAATTCAATGTATTTTTTAAAAAACAATCATCTAGATCTCTTTGTATGCCACAACTCTTAATTCCCACAGTATCCTCTGTGAGTAACTGTGACTGTTAGTTCCAGAGACAGGTGGAGAAACTGAGGCATTTAACATTAGGTAACGCTCCCACGTCTGTCCAGCTACTAAGTAGGGGAGCCAGGATTTAAACCTAGGCAGTCTGACTTTAAATACTCATGCTCATTATCATCATCTTACACGGCCTCTTACCTAAAATTCTCTCTGTGAAAGTTTTTGGCATGAATTCACTGATACCTTGTCAAGCTATAAGGAACTTACGGACACCAGCTTTATTTATATACATTATGTAAATTTGTTTGAAAATCGGCAGCAAAGCAAAACATTTCTCCTGAACCTAATCTCCATATACATAATCTAATTTTAGTAATCACCATTTCTCCCTCAAATCAGAGCCCAAGATGTGTCCATGTATTTCCCTAAGATACTGCAAAGTACCCCAAATGTAAGGGCTGAAGCTTGGAGATATTTTTAGTCATAGAAAAATGTGATTAAGAATAGTAATTCTGTTAGTGATCTTTGACCTATTTTTGGCTTAGAATCACCAGTAAATCCTGCAATATAGCTAGCTAGCACTGATAGCATATCAGCATGTGCGCCTACTACGATTCCATTCGGAGTCTTTTATGGTTGGGGGGTGTAATGAAGTCTATTGCACACTAGATGGCAGCCTTGCCACGTGAGCCCCCAGCCTAAGCCCACAGAACTAAAGTGAGAACTGTTCTCATTTCAAAGTAGTATGTTTAAGAAGATGTGAACACAGAGCTAATAATGAAACTACTTCTCTGATTCCAGGTTTAGAGGCTAACCCCTGTGGAAGAAAGGACTAACATGGAAGTGAAAGAATTGTCCTCTGCTCAGTAGTTGGACAGGACTAACAGCTGTCCTACAGAGACTTCTTCCCTATGAGGCTAGGAAAGGTCACTTTCTACTCCTTGTGCAGTTAGAATCATTGCAGAAAGCTTCCCTGGAGGCTCTTCAGAAAAACACAATAGTACATTCATAATTATACACTGAAATAGCTGAATCCTTGTAGCTCTTATATGATTAATTTATAACTGCATAATTACGTGATGGTTGATCACATTTGTGCTAGACATTTTGTGCAACTTTTTTCTTAAAACATCCATTTTTCCCCAAAACATAAAATATTTGATAGATGGGGACACCTGGCTGGCTCAGTCAGTAGAGTGAGTACTTGACTCTTGATTTTCGGGGTTATAAGTTTGAGTCCCATGTTGGGTATAGAGATTACTTAAAAATAAAATCTTTTAAAAAAAGATTTTATGGATAAATAAAAAGTTGATAGTCTCAGTATTATTATACATGGTACTTTAGAGTCATTGAATGTAACATCTCCTTTTTCTTCATCCTAGAAATGCCTCCTCTGATCTTCACTGTTGCTGAACTCCGTCCCCAGCAGAGTCTATGCTCAAATCCTCCAGGTAGCATGTCCTCCTCCCTGCCAGATGACAGCTAGAGAGACTGGAAGGGAGAAAGGAACTCTCTATCTCACAGAGTCAAAAAAACATATTCCCGCCATCCCACAGGGAAACCTTGACCACACTGCCTTGTGGACACAAAGATTGCTTCAGGTGTATTAACCACTCAATAGACTTTTGTGGGTTGGCTTATGAACTGAATACCACACATGTGCTTGTGAGAAACAGATTCACTGTGCAGTACAAACTATTCCGATGCCTGGGCTACATGCAGCTCCTAGATGAGGGCTTAAAAATAATATTTATCTCCTTCATATTCTGTTGACCTCCTACAGTTTTAATCAGACCTCCCAAGTCAGATGGCTGCTGCTGTTCCAATTTATCTTGCTACAACTATTTATTAGCAAAGCAATAATTATGGCATGACATAGGTCCACTGGGACAATAGTGTTTTATGATTATCTTCTTGGAGATAAAAAAAAAAAAAAGCTTTCAGTAAAACCCTGCATTTAGGGGCACAATCTAGGTGAGTGTTTTGTACCAAGTGGAATAATCACCGTCAAACTAGAGAGGTATAACAAACTCTTAATCCAGATACATGTTTGCCACTCATCTCAATAATTTTTTTTAATCATTATAATGGTTATATCTGCCCTCCCTCCTTCCTTCATTCCTTCCAAAAATTCTTTAAGTCAGTCACTACATGAGGGCCTTAGTAAAGATACATATAACATGTTATAAAGCAAGAAACTCCTCCCCTATTATCTAGTACATAATGTGGAACCATAAATAAGCATTATGCACAGGTTGAAGGAACGTTTAAAGATCTGCAGCAACATTTTCCAGCTCTTTACTGTAGGCTGTCATGACAGCATTCAACTCTCAGAACAACTTCTGAATTGAGGAAACAGATGCAGAGAAGTTGAGGGCCTTGTTCAAGAGCACATGGAGAATTCTAGAGTCAGGATTTGAAATAACCTCTTGCACTGATTTTCAGTGCAGTCTCACTGGTGACTATCACAGATGAATGCATAGACATTTTCTCGGTTTTAAGGCTTTCTTTTTTAAAAATTTTATTTATTTATTCATGAGAGAGAGAGAGAGAAGCAGAGACACAGGCAGAGGGAGAAGCAGGCCCCATGCAGGAAGCCTGACATGGGACTCGATCCTGGGACTCTAGGATCATGACCTGGGCCAAAGGCAGCGCTAAACCACTGAGCCACCCGGGCTGCCCATTTTCTGTTTTAAAACTAAGCCTCACCTAACTATTCCTTAAGTAGTCACTAAGCTAAAAGTCTTGGCAAATTGTGACAAAATCTGCTCTGTTCTAGGTAACTGGCTGCCTATAACTGTGACCTCATTAGTGGTGTGTTTTGTTTATACAGTTTCCATAATATTTGAAAAGAAGAATTCATAACAAAATAATTATTTTTTATCTATGTGACTACCTATAAAAGAATAAACTAGTCTATAGGATTATTTATATTTGCTCTTGATTATATAAAAAACTTATCAGAACAAAAATGTTAACCAAAGTTACCCTATTAGGTTCCACCATTCATCTTTACTCCCATTTATCGTTGAAATCCTTGATCCCCAAAGCTGGATGTACCAATGGATGAAACTATGACCAAGGTCAAGTATAATTCCCAAGACAGAGGCAAGACAGTGTCTGTTACGTGGGGATATTTGAGAAAAAGGCCTATACTCTAGGATATCAATCAAAACCCCTAATAACCTAACAAGAATGGAATCCAGATTTGTGGCAATTTTAATATGAATGTGTCTGAAAGTCAAGTTTTGCCCATAATTAAGAAAGATGAAGAATGTGATAGAGTAAGAATTTCTGTTCTAGAGAAGATAGATGGGGATCTCCATGTACCACAATCCAGAGCAGCAGCCCAAGTATAGGCCATTCTGAGAAATTTAACCAAATAAGTGCTTTCTACCTTCACAATGTCTAAGTGAGAGCCATGCCTTCTGGGGGCCACCACCCTAGAGGAACCTTAGAGGTACAAATGTCAGTCAGTAGGCAGACTTCATAAAAATGCCCATCACTTAGGGCCACGTTAGTGTTCTCTTTCAGCCTTCTTTGTTGACATCAGTCCTTGATCCAAATGTAAAAATAAAATGTCCCAACACTCCTTGCTGCCCAAACCTCGGCCTGCCATGATGGCTCAATACAGAGGACTGAAATTCTGCTCTGAACATCTACTCTGGTCTCTTTGGTTTCATGGTACCTGCTCCTCTTCTAGGACTGCAGTTGGTCTGTCTCCTTTTCTAAAAGGCTGAATATTCTCTCCATACTCTCCAGTCCACAGCTAATATTTATAGCTAAAGTGATTCTATATTTATCATCTAAATCAGTACACACTTAAGACTGAAAAGGGGGCAGCCTGGGGTGGCTTGGGCAGCCTGGGTGGCTCAGTTGTTTAGCGTTGCCTTCAGTCCCGAACATGATCCTGGAGTCCCCGGATGGAGTCCCATGTCGGGCTCCCTGCATGGAGCCTGCTTCTCCCTCTGCCTGTGTCTCTGCCTTCTCTCTCTCTCCCTCTCTCTCTCTGTCTCTCTCATGAATAAATAAAATCTAAAAAAAAAAAAAAAAAGACTGAAAAGGAACACTATCAAGTATGTGGAAAACAGGAGGAAACCAAGATAGTTCTGTGTCCACCAGGATATATAACCCATATCTACCTACCATCAGCCTGGCTTGGGAATGAGCCTGGAATCCATATTTCCTGCTACATGTCTAGTAAGAGAGGCCACTTGACTCACTTTGGTGCATGTTGTACCCTTTGCACACATGGTAGGAAGGGCCTGGTCACTCTCACTATGGGCTATTCCTATAGGTGAGTTTTCCTCAATTTGTGGAACATACTTTCTATGTCATCCCACTTTTAACTGATCTTTAACTTAAGACTTTACCTGTTACGAAACATACTGAGAGAATGTCCCCAGCAAAATGTGTTTAATTAACTTTATTTTTGTGGGTGCCTTGTGATTGGCAAGGATCTCTATATCAGACATTTACTGAGTGTCTATATGAGCAAGACATTTAAAAGAAAGAGGGATATAAAGATAAACCAATAAGAAGAAAAGGAATTTAAATAACAATTACAGAGTTGTAAGGGCCACTGAAGAAATTTAAGTGAGGGGCATCTGCCTTTATAGAGGAGTTAAAATTGAAGATTCAGCTAAACCAACCATCAGCTGTATCTTTCATTCCCACCAGGAAATACACAGCACATTCATATTTAGAATAATTTTAGAAAAACAAAAGGACCCATTACAAAGTCATGTGCAGGGAATAGGGAAACCACCAGGATATGCATGCAGGAACCTGGTGGTAGTGGCAATTACCAATGCTGTATGCTACCCTAGGACAGAGTTTACTAAGATATTGGTTTCTGCTACAGCACAGTGAGCAGGCACTTAAGAGACCAGAAAATAAAATTTTCTACTCACAGGTCCCAGAGAGGAAACCCTAGCAGGCCATGTAGGACCAACAGGAAGTTGAGTGATGCAAAGGCTCAACTGGTGAGTTGACAGGTAGTAGGTGGTCCCTGAGGATGGTAGCCTGGAGGAAACTTAAGTGTTTTGTTACCAGCTGTACCATACTCCTGGAAGGTAAGAGCAGAACTTGGGAGTGGTCAAATGAAGTCAAGATGTGCACCTTATCAAAGCAAGGCAGTGAAATGGGAAGTTTGGTTTTTGTTCAACTTGTTAGAGGCCTACAAAATGGATGCCACAGCAGCACAATGAATAACTAAAGAAGGTTATGATGCCATTACTAGATTGCAAAGAATGAGAGGAGAAAGCAGTATTACTATTAAATGTATATTGATTTGGAGCCCAGGAGAGAGACAGGTCAAGTGGGCCCTCTCGAGAACAGCAGTGTCTGGAGCTGAAGATACTGAGCCATCTTCTCAGAGAGAAGCCAGAGGGATCATTCTTCTGACCTCTCTGTTCTCTCTCCCTCTGAACTCCTTCTGGTGTTCCCAGTTGGCTGACATAACAGGACACTGGAGGGCACGGGAGCCTGTTGGTATAGTCCATGCAGGTCAGCATCCACAGGGAAGAGAGTATAGTGTAGACAGGAAGAAAGCAGATTTGGGGATAAAGAGGCAAACAGAAGATACCTGCCTTACCAGTATTAAAGAATTGTCCTAATTACTACTGCTGCCTAACAAACCATCCCAAACTTACTAGAGTAATGCAAAATCTCAGAATCTGAAATACAAAAACATTCCTGGCATCCTACAGGAGATGTAGTTGGAAATTCAAAAAGGTCATGGGGGCACAACTTGTCTCTGCTCCATGATACCTGGAACATGAGTTGAGAAGACATTGAGGGATGACTTGATGTCTGGGGGATAGAATCATCTGTTCACTATCCACAGTTTAGTTTGGCTACCGCCTGTCAATCAGAATACCTGTATGTTAGCATCTCCATGCAGTCTGGGCTCCTGCATAGCATGGTGGCTGAATTCCAAAAGCAAATGTCCCAAAGAAGAATCTGGTGGAAGCTGTGTCAACTTTCATAAATTAGCCTCAGATTTCACATTTCATCAGTTATACTGTAGTCACAAGCTTGCCCAAATTCAAGGTGAGAGATCATAAAGCTCATGTCTCCATGGAAGGGACAAGATGGGATAGAATATGGCCATCATTGGAAAATGAAATCTGTTATACTTGGTCAATAAAACTCTCTATCTGGGATGACTGGATGGCTTAGTGGTTGAGTGTCTGTCTTTGGCTCAGGTCCTGATCTCGGGATCCAGGATTGAGTCCCACATCAGGCTCCCTGCATGGATCCTGCTTCTCCCTCTGCCTATGACTCTGCCTCTCTCTCTTTCTGTCTCTTATGAATAAATAAATAAAATCTTTAAAAAAAGATTTAAAAAGAAAACTCTCTTACTTTTAATATCATCATTTATATGCCTTATATACTTTTAAAAATAAACACTGAATTAATATTAATATAATTTGATTTATTATATTCTTTAGACATTATTTATTTGGTTGTACCCCATGAAAACAAGCAATAAAGAACAAAGCCCTTTTTTGAGGATGGATGTGATTCCTTATAAGATTATATAGATATGATTTTTATATGTATAATACTATCGATTATAATTCAATATTAAATGATTAGTGTAATTTAATAAGTCTTGACTCTCCTTCCATAATTCTGATGTATTGAGCACCTCTAGAATAGTGTCATGTCTATTCAGATATTGAAAATATGATTATAGGCAATCATTAGTTATATACAGTAGGAATGTATTTTTGAGAAATTTTATGATAAATTGGATATTTTTTCTAAATGGTTGTGGTAAGGGAATAAAATTTTGTATTTATGCATGAAGTTCAAGATGAAACACGCAATTATGTGGTGCTAAAATCTAATTCAAATATAGAGAATTTGCATCATAAGCTGGATATATTCTGTATCTCTCAAAGGAACCCATTACTTCTTCCATACGCTGTTCTATTTTGAAGGAAAAGGATTTGCCCTTGGAGTTTGGATTAAGTTTTGTTAAAAGGATGACTCAAAATATCAAAATACAGGCAAAGCAAACACACTACATTGTCATATTGGACATCGATAAAGACAGTTCTCTTAAGGAGAACAACCCATGACCAAGGCTGAATGATAAGAAAAACCTGAAGAAAACTTTTAAACAAAGACATGTTGGGCAGTGGTATAGAATAAAAATAAGCTGATAAAGCAAGAGACATAAACAAATTTGATAGAGGATTTGGTTATATGATCAGGGAAAGGTAAATGCTTTCATGAGAAGAGATTCTTGCTATGCTTTTGTTGGAACTCTGCAAATAAGTAATTAAATATTACCATAAAAATCAAGAAAAAAATAATCTGGATAAGCCTATATCTATTAAAAATTGAATCAATAATTAATAATCTTCCAAGTTGACTTAATAACTAACAATCTTCCAAAATAAAAAGCACCAGGCCTAGATGGGTTTGCTTGTGAATTCCTAGGAAAGAAATTATACCAATTCTCTACAATCTCTTCTAGAAGACAGAAGCAGAGGAAATGTTACCTAATTCATTCTACAAGGTCAGTCTTACCCTAGTATCAAAGCCAGACAAAGACATTACAAGAAAATAAAACTACAGACCAGTATTTCTCAAAAACATAGATGTAAAAATCCTCAACAGAATAGTAGTAAATCGAGTCCAGTAACATATAAAAAGAATTATATACCATGACCAAGTGGCATTTGTCTCAGGTATACAAGGCTGGTTCAACATGTGAAAATTAGTTAAAGTAATCTATCACTTCAACATGCTAAAGAAGAAAAATCACATGATCATATCAGTAGATGCAAAAAAGCATTTAACAAAATCCAATACCTGTTCATGATAAAACTCTCAGCAAAATAGGAATAGAGGGTATTCTTGATAAAGAATACCTACAAAAAACCTAGAGGTAAAATTATACTTAATGATAAGGAGTCAAAGCTTTCCTGTTAAAACTAGGAACAAGGCAAGGAGACCCCCTCATCACTGCTTTACAACATAGTATTAGGAGTCCTAGCAAATGTAATGGGATGGCAAAAGGAAATAAAAGGTACACAGATTGGGAAAGAAAAAATAAAACTGTCTTCACTTGCAAGTGACAAACTATCTATCTAGAAAATCCAAAAGAATCAACAAAAGAACTCCTGGAACTAATAAGCAATTACAGCAAGGTTGCAGTATACAAAGTTAAAGTAAAAGTCAATCAGTTTCCTATATACCAGCAATGAACAAGTGGAATTGGAATTAAAAATTCAATAGCATTTACATTAGTGTCCCTCAAAATGAAATACTTAAATATAAATCTAACAAAATATGTACAGGATCTTTATGAGGAAAACAATGAAACTCTGATGAGGCAAATTAAAGACAAAATAAATAATTAGAGAGACATTCCATGTTCATGCATGGGAAGACTCAATATTTTAAAAATGCCCATTCTTCCCAGAAAGGTCTATAGATTTAACGTGATCCCAGTCAAAATCTTGACAAGCTATTTTGTGGATATCAACAAAATGATTATAAAGTTGCCAACACAAAATGGTAAGAGAAGAATACAGTCAGAGGACTGACACTGTCCAACTATAAGATTTACTAACAAGTCACAGTAATCAAGACAGTGTAGTAGTGACAAAAAGGACAAATAGAGCAGTCCAGAAACAGATCCACATAAATATTATCAAGTAATCTTCGACAAAGGAACAAAGCCAGGACAATTGAGAAAAAGAGTCTTTTCAACAAATGGTGCTGAAACACCAGGAACATCCACATACAAAAAAAAAGGAAAGAAATAATTTTATAGACATAAACTCTACAACTTTCACAAAATTTAACTCAAAGTGGGTCATAGACCCCAACGTAAAACACAAAATTATAAAACTCCTAGAAGATGACATAGGAGAAAATCTAAGTGGATCTTGGGTATGGTACTGACTTTTTAGATCTAACACCAAAGGCACAATCCATAAAAGAAATAATTGATAAGCTAGACTTCATTAAAATGAAAAACTTCTACTTTGCAAAAGACACTATCAAGAGAATGAGAAAACAAGTCACTGACTAGGAGAAAATATCTGCAAAAAAACATATCTGATATGCAATATTATCCAAAATATGCAATTAACTATCAAAACCCAACAGTAAAAAAATAACCAATTAAAAAATTAGCAAATACCTGAACAGACACCTCACCAAATAAAGTATACACATCCCATATAAAATATGCAAAGATTCTCAACATCAAATGTCTTTAGAGATTTTCAACTAAAACAATAAGATACCACTACACATCTATTAGAATGGCCAACATCCAAAACATTGACAACATCAAATACTGGCAACAATGTGGAGCAACAGGAATTTTTTGTTCATTGCCAATGGGAATATAAAATGGTATGGCCACTTTGGAAGACAATTTGGCAGTTTCTTACAAAACAGAACATACTCTTACGACCCAGCAATTGTATTCCTTGGCATTTACCCTATTGGGTTGAATACCTATGTCTATACAAAAATCTGCCCAAGAATGTCTATGGTAGTTTTACTCATAATTGTCAAAACTTAGAAGCAACCAGGATATCCTTGAGTAGGTGAGTGAATAAATAAAATGGCGTATATCCAGGCAACGGAATAATATTCAGTGCTAAAAAAGAAATAAATTATCAAGCCATGAAGAGACACGGAAGAACATTAAATCCATACTGCTTAGTGAAAGGCAATTTAAAGAGGCTACATATTGTATGATTCCAACTATATAAGGCAAAACCACAGAAATAGTAAAAATATCAGTGATTAACAGGAGTTAAGAAGAAAGCAATAAATAGGTGGAGCGTGGTAGATTTTTTAGGGCAGGGAAATCATTCTATATGATATTATATGGTGGATACATGTTATACATTTACCAAAACCCACAGGATCTCCAACAGCAAGAGTGAATCCTAATATAGACTTTGGATAATAACGCTACAGCAATGTATGTTCATTGACTGTAACAAATGCTCCACCCTAGTGGGAGAATGTTGATAGTAGGACAAGCTGTGTATGAGTGGGGAAAGGAAACATGGAAACTCTACTTTCTGCTCAATTTTGCTGAAAATCTAAAACTTCTCTTAAAATAAATTCTGTTTTACAAATCAAGAAGCACATAGGGCAATATAGATAGTAATATGATCTTACTAGAATATTTATCCTATTCTGTGTGGAAGGGAAATTATGGTACCCTACTGAATGGGTACGCCACTGTTACAATCCTAGAAATTGAAATGAAGACATCTGACCTCGGGTTTTTTTTAAAGATTTTATTTACTTATTCATGAGAGACGCAGAGAGAGGCAGAGAGAGAGGCAGAGACAGGAGAAACAGGCTCCATGCAAGGAGTCCGATACGGGACTCGATCCTGGAACTCCTGGATCACGCCCTGAGTCAAAGGCAGATGCTCAACCACTGAGCCACCCAGGCATCCCTAACCTCAGGTTTTGATGGCAGTAGGGTATCCTAAACCTAGTGTATAAATCTATGAAGCTTTCTGTAACTATTTGACTTAGAGTTGGAGGAAGGGTGGATACATAGCTTAGGTAAAGCCAACTCCTCTGAAGCTTTATTTTCCAAGTGACATTTTCCAAGTATGCCAGAGAAACCCCATTCATTGGATTCTTCCTGTGTTACTGCTTGAATGATGGGGGCATCATTTGAAAGGAGCTCCGCCACAAAAATGTAACACAATAAAACAATGCTTTCATAGTTGTATTATATTCCTTCTTTAAACCCCTAAGGGCCTGGCATAATTTAATCGGTAAATAAAGAAAACGCAGCCTAATATTGGGCATTTGAAACTCAATTTTCTGTTTCCTTAAAAAAGTGTCTTCTGTATGTATATTCTTGTCTTCCTACAGGAAAAAAGACCCTTGAAAGAAAAAGAACATAACTAGCAATTCTTACAAACAGTATTTTTAGTCTATGAAAAAAATAGTTTGGATTCATGTGTTGTCACTTACGTCTTTGAAAAGATCATTTTAGAGCAAAGACATTTCATATGCAGATATTATATTTTAAATATTTCTATAAAATCCAATGACACACATCAGTAATTTACAAGAAATGTATAGAAACAGATAGCACCACCAATATGATTGATACTAAGAAAGAATCTTGATTTGAAATTTGGCTCGGCGAGGCACACATTATTCTCCTTTTCAACTGGTACATTTAATAGCCCTATTGTCACTGGAAAATTGCTTCCTTTTTGAATAACTAGAGAATTAGCTTGAGTCTTTCAATCTGGATTCAGGAAGATGCTAATATATTCTCTTAAGCTCAGAAAGAATATATTTTCCTGGGGTCCAAATAATCAGGCTTCCCTTTTGCCAGCTATAATTTTATGAAGGTATTTTCCTCAAGCTAACTTTTCTTTACTGTGATTCCACATTCTTAGGAGTGACTCAAGCTACCTCTTACCCTCATTCTACCACAAAGAAAGAGGCACTCTAATGTGGGTTATAGGTATACAATTAAATACAAAGGGAGAAGGAATTAACATTGTTCGCTTCTCCCCAAGTGGAATCCCTACCTTCATATAACTCTAGAATTGCCTCCTACATTTCTGGGCACCACCCTAGGTCTAGTCTGGTCTGCCTGTGAAAAGTAGTCCCAAACTCTGAGAACCCTATCGTTATTTTGTCTTTATTTCTTTTTAACTTACAAAAATCATTCAGTCTCATTCAGTCTCATCAAAGCCCCTTCTGACTTCCTTCTCTTGTTCCCATATCAAAAGGCTCCGGTAAAAGACACATGTCTATATCACTTGATAATTTATGAGGTACTCTTACATATTATCTTCTGGCCAGGGGCCCAATATTTCCATTTATCTTTAGCAAAAGGAGGGCTCAATTTCTGAGAGGTTATAAAGTTTATCTCAAGGCCATAGAAGAAATAAATTGCAGAGCCAGCCCAGGAGACCAGGCCCTCCAACCTCTTGTTCCTGGCTCTCAAACTGAGCATGCATTAGTATCACCAAAGGACTCGTAGGAACACAAATCTAGGGTGTGTGGATGGCTCAGTTGGTAGAGTATGTGACTCTTGATCTTGAGGTTGTTGAGTTCAAGCCCCATGTTGGGCATAGAGTTTACTTTAAAAAACAAAAACAAACAAACGAAAAACATTTAAAAAACAAACACAGATCTCTAAGGGCCACAAACAGAGTACTTGAGTCAGCAGTCTGGGATGGAGCTAAGTGTTTGGATTTCATACAAATTCCCAAGTGACTCTGATGCTGCTGGTCTGGGGACCACACTTTGAGAATCACTGCTCTATAATATAAGTGCACTGCAGTATAAGTGCACACCTGCCTTATATGCATGCCCCTCACTTCAGACCCAGAAAAAAATCCATAAAATAAAAAGAAATGTGTAATAAAAAGAAAGCGGAAAGAGAATCTTTAGGTTCTCCCTTCTTCTAGTCCCTCACTAGAGAGTCCAGAGTTTGTCATCAATAATGTTGTATCATAGTGTCCTGAGAATTAAGTGGTCACAGCCCAAGGCCTTGGGAAGAGGAGAGTGGATGGGCTCTGACAAAATGCATTTCCAGGATATGATCATTTTGGTCTTTTCTGCAGATTTCATCACATGCTGTTCTCTCAGCAGGCTTTTGGCATCTGGCCTCCACAGGAAACTCCAGCTTGACTCAAAGACTGAGGTAAGTATTTTTAGCAAGAACTATCCACCATTACTAAATGTGTTTGGTTTTGCTTTAGATTTAAACATGGACTAATTTAATAAAGGTACTGAAGCAAAAGGAAGAATAAACAGTCCTATTTGTTGTGGGGGAGTACTGTCTTATTAGAAGCCAGGGAACTTGGCCAGCTGAAATCCCAAACATTTTTCATTGTAAAAATAGTATGAGTTTAGCAAGTCACTTGAATTTAAATTCTAGAATAGCTAATAATAATGATGCTTACTGTGTGCCAGACATGGTTTAATATCTAGCTACACAAATTAATTTCATTAATTTGAAACATTAATGAAACATGCTCAGCAAATTCTAAGAACCAGGTACTGTAAATGTCTTCAATTTGGAGATGAGGAAGAGGAGGTCAAAAGAAATCAAGTGACCTACCATAATCTAGATGGTTAAGAAGTGAAATCTGAACCCACATAAATTCTGGATTCTGTGCTTGGGCTCTGAACCACTATCTTTTCACTCAGTGGCCCATGCTTTCTGGCATGAATTCACAAGGAAAAAAAAAGGAATGATGAGGGGTGCCTGGGTGGCTCAGTCAGTTAAGTGTCTGCCTTAAGCTCAGGTCATGATCCCAGGAAGCCCTGTAGCAGGCTTCCTGCTCAACAGGGAGTCTGCTTCTCTCTCTTTCTCTCCCTCTGCCCCTCCCACCACTTGTTTTCTCTCTCTGTCTCTCAAATAAGCAAAACCTTTAAAATAAAATAAGAATGATGAAATTGAACTAGATTGAACCAAGGTTTGATGCTATACCAGGACTGTGCTGGCAAAATGCAGTAATTTCAGGGCACCCAGGTGGCAAGGTCTGCTAAACATCTGACTCTTGATTTCGGCTCAGGTTGTGATCTCAGGGTCCTGGGATAGAGCCCCATGTTGGGCTCTGCACTCAGTGCAGAGTCTGCTTGGATTCTCTCTCCCTCTTCCTTTGTCCCTCTACCTCTTAAATCAATCAATCAATCAATCAATCAATCATCTATCTATATCTATCTATCTATCTATCTATCTTTAAACACACACACATGCACACAATAACTTTCCATCCTGATCGCACTGACTTACACTTAGGAACCAAGAGTCTAGGTCCAAGTCAGGAAAGCTCAAACTTCGGATGTCCCCCCCTACTTAGTTTGTCTATATAAACTGCCTTAACAGCAACCACCACCACAAGTGACTAGTAATAGAGAAATAACACCAAATGAAATAACAGGACTTAGATTCAGAGACAATTAAAAAGAAAACAGTTCTGTTTCACCTGATGGGTCTTAGTGTGTCTGTCCAGTTTCAATCACCTCTTCTTTGAAAGAAAAGATAGTTAAGATGCCTGGTGTTTGTTACATAATGAGTCGTTTTGTGACAATATTGATTTCTAGTAGAACATGATGTACCCTCACAGTGTTTTGCCTCATCTATCAAGGTTAGTTCTTTACTTGCTTTCCTTTTCTTTTTCAATTGTCTAGAAAGCTAAAGTTGGGAAAGAGGAGAGGGAAGCAGAAGGTGCCACTACTGAGTGTTGCCTTTCACCTCCACCTCCTGTACTAGGTGACTGAACACCTGAGCCTGAGATGAAGTGACATTAGCCCAAGTTGTGGCCTCTCTGTTCATTTCAAACTGTTTTTAAAGACCCAAGTGTCAAATTTTTCGAACTAAGTTGCTCAGTTCTCACTTTAGTGTTGAGAAAACAACTTTAATTGGCATACCAATATCCATTTACAAGGAATTTTACATATTATCCAGTTTGGTTCTTGTAACAATGCATGAGCTTATTCAGGTAGTTATTTTTATCCTCATTTTCCAAATACAGAAACTGACACTCAGAGAAACTCATTTTGAAAAGCTTATATTTAGTAAGTGACAAAATTTAAGCTTTGAACCTGAGCCTACAAACTATAAAATTTTAGTTCCTTTTATTTTTTTCACTATTATATACTATCTGAATGTATAAAACCTGATTGCATTTGTTCTTTTAATTGGCAGTTGAAGACATCCCATATTTTTTTAAAGGAATGATGTGTTTTTTTCTTCTAAGCAGCTATTAATAATATTTGTAACAATAAAAATTCTATTTTGAAATTTGGAAAGCAATCTCAACAATTTTTTTTTAATTTTGAAAGGGATTTAAAAATTATAAAATATTCTTCAAATGTTATTATCAAACATTAATTTCTTGATGGGACTAATTTATCATTTTAAATATTTATTTATTTATTTATTTATTTATTTATTTATTTATTTGAGAGAGAGAGAGCATAGCATGTGTGCATGCAAGTTTGGGAGTGGGGCACAAGGTCAGGAAGAAGCAGACTCCCCACGGAGCAGGGAGCCTGACCCCTAGGGCTGACCTGAGCAGGGGTAGCTGCCTAACTAACTGAATCACCCAGGCACCTCTCCATTTTAAACAAATAATCAAAAATAAAATATAAATGTCAAATGATAGTTTATAAAAAAAAGGAAACTCTTTCAAATGGCCGGTGTACCTTATCAGTGAACATTAAGGAAAGGCCAAAGACTCAGTGCTGATGACACAGATGCAGATGTGGCTAATTTCTTGGAATACATGGAGAAGTAAGACCTCTCAAATATATATAATAAAATCTTCCCAAAGAGTGGGGGGTGTCTGGGTGGCTTGGTTGGTAAAGTATTTGCCTTCAGCTGGAACCTGTGATCCCAGGGTCCTGAGATCACCAACCCCTTCCCCACTCTTTCTCTCTCTCTTTCTCTCTGCACTCTTTCTCTCAAATAAATAAAATAAATTAAAAAAAAAATCTCCCCAAGGAAATAGGCAACATTGCCGTCCATGAGGAGTCAGCCCAAATATCAGATATAATAATACAATACAAAAAAAAATAGAGCAATGTTATCTATTTCTATGGGGAAATATAAACTATTCATATTACAGTAAATGAAAGAAAAAATGTCTAAGGAAATATTACGAAAGTATCATGAGAAAGGTGAGAGGCATGGTGTGACAAACAAGAAAGAAAGGGGAAAAGGAGGAGAAGGAAAGCCAGAGAAGAGAGGAAGCTTCGAAGGAAGGAAAGGAGAAAAAGGAAGAATAAAAGGAGAGAGGAAGGAGAAAAGCTTTTAAAAGGCAGATTAAAAAAAAATCCAGTTTGGAAGCAAACAAAAGAAGCAAATTAAAAGGCAGAAAAACAGTCCCTGAAAGGGCTTTACATTATAGCAGAACTTAAAAGTGGAGTAAAATAAGTACCTGGATATTAAATAATGAAGCAATATAAAATTTAAGAAGTGTTATGGCTAAGAAAATAAGGGTTAAAAGGTCAGTGGAGAATTAATAAAGTTAGAAATAGTGAATAATAATGGTAATAATAGTTAACATTTAGATAGCAGTGGCTGTCAGGTACTGTTCTAAACACACACACACACACACACACACACACACACACACTCAATCCTTAAAGGGACACACTATGTTACACCTAACCTGACACCATAAACAAAAATTAATTTGACACAGAGCAGAGACTTACATGTGAAAGAAAAATCAAAGAAGCTTTCAGAGGAAAATATAGCAGACTCTCTTCCTAACTTTAGGGTAGGCAAAGATTTCTACACCAAAAAACTTAACGCGAAAAACTGACAAATTAGACTTGTGAAAGTTGAGAATTTCTGTTCACTGGGGGGCCTAGCTGACACAGTTGGTGAAAACATGCGACTCGATCTCGGGGTTGTGAAATCGAGTCCCATTTGGGCGTAGTTTACTTAAAAAAAAAAAGAATTTCTGTTCATCACATAGGGAAAAAAAGCAGGCCACAAAGTGGGGAAAGACCTTCACAACGCTGATTTTTCACTTGTGTGAAAAATATACAAAGAATGATAGAAATCAGTAAGACAGGGAAACCTGTTTTGAGAAATAGCAAAGGAGTTGAAGGGACACTTCATAAAAGAAGAGCGGGGGCAGCCTGGGTGGCGCAGCGGTTTAGCACCTGCCTTCGGCCCAGGGCGTGATCCTGGAGACCCGGGATCGAGTCCCACGTCGGGTGCATCGGGCTCCCTGCATGGGGCCTGCTTCTGTCTCTGCCTCTCTCTCTGTCTCTGGGTGCGTCTCTCATGAATAAATAAAATCTTTAAAAAATAGAAGAAAGGGGGTATCCCTGAGCGGCTCAGCAGTTCAGCGCCTGCCTTTGGCCAGGGCACGATCCTGGAGTCCCGGGATCGAGTCCCGCGACGGGCTCCCTGCATCCTGCATGGAGCCTGCTTCTCCCTCTGCCTGTGTCTCTGTCTCTGTCTCTCTCTCTCATCATTAATGAATAAAAAAAAAATAGAAGAAGATGGTGCGCGGGCGCCCCAGGGCGCCCCCCGTCTGGCTGCGCCTCCCCAGTGCCTGCCCGCAGCCCACCCCACCCAGGGACGCGCCTCCTCCGGGCCGGCCCCGACCGCCCTCCAGGTCTTTCCCAGTTGCAGCCTTCGGAACCCCCTGGGCCGGTGCGGCATTCCGACGCGCCCCCAGATGCCTCAGAATTATTTCACAAAGTGGAGGCCCCAGCAGCCACCCGGCCCCCCCTCCCTTTCTCTGGGCTGCTACCTCCGCGGGGTTCCAGGGGCTCCGGGGCACGCGACCCCCCCCCCCCCGGGGGCGCGGTAGGCGCAGCGGCTGAGCGGCCCAGGCAGACGCAGAACCCGCGCCTCGGCCTGGGCGAGCTCCTGCGCGTGCTGAAGCCTCCTTACCCCCTCGGAAGCCGCTGCGGTCCTGGCGAAGAGCCTGAGCTGGGCCCCTGGGGCTCTGTCCCCAGGCCCCATCTCTGTGACTGCCGGGAGAACCGCTTCCCAGGTGAGGACGGGAAATTCATCAAGAAGATGAGAAGATGGAGACCACCTGCCTCGCCTCCTCGGGCTGGAGGCCCTGTGAAAGGCTCAGCCTCTGGCCTGGGAGCGCGCCCCGAGCCCAGCTGCCTTGGAGGGGCCCCTCTGGCGGGCCCCCGGTGCCAGGGCTTTTGCCTGAGCCTCGCTCTGCAGCTACTAGGCCGCTTTTTAATCGCTCTGGAGCCCTTGCCCAAGCTGGGACGAAATGCAGACAATAAAGCTTTTTGCGAAAAGAAAAAAAAAAGAAGAGAAGAGAAGAGAAAGAAGAGAAGAGAAGAGAAGAGAAAAAGAGGAGGGGAGGGGAGGGGAGGGGAGGAAAAAGAAAAAGAAAAAAAGGAAGAAAGGAAGAAAGAAGGAAGTCAAATGACCAACAAGTATATATAAAGATGCTCAATGTCACCAGCCATCAGAGAAATGCAAAATAAAACCTCAGTGACTCTATATCTAAATAAAAATGTCTAAAGTGTTAAGGGCTTCTGTAACTTAGTATTGGAGAGCATGTTAAACAACCAGGACACTCTGTATGGCTTGCAGGGAGATGGGAAATCTCCATAAAGACAAATGTAAGGTTCCACTTCAAGTCAAAAATGGCTGTTTGAGGGATCCCTGGGTGGCGCAGCGGTTTGGCGCCTGCCTTTGGCCCAGGGCGCGATCCTGGAGACCCGGGATCGAATCCCACATCGGGCTTCCGGTGCATGGAGCCTGCTTCTCCCTCTGCCTGTGTCTCTGCCTCTCTCTCTCTCTCTCTGTAACTATCATAAACAAATAAAAATTTAAAAAAAAAAAAATGGCTGTTTGAAAGGTAACCTATTCAACACTGGAAATCTTGTTACATACGCTCTTTGAAAGCCTATAAACTTATTTTTTTGTTTTTAATTGATTTATATTTCACATACACTGAAGAAATTTGGATTATAAAAGAATTCTGAGCTGGAGGTGTCTTTCTTTTGTAATATGAATAAGCTGCCTTGTATTTGTTTTCTATTAAGTATAACAGTGTATAATTGACATGTCAACATAATCATTAAGACAGCACAAATATAAAGAAAATAGTTAATAATTTCATTCAATCTCCTCCCTTTCACATTTCCATTCCCTTGAAGTATTGTGTATAAAGAGCCCAATATTTATCTTCCTGCGTTCTTTTCCAAACTCAAATACAAGAATTTATAAAAATAACAGATGTTTGTTTTCTAAAAAATGGAATGATACCGTATACATGTTTCTTAAACCTGTTTTACTCACTGAATAATATACATCATAAATAACCATGGAGGTCAACACATACAGAACTCTCTTTGGAGTAAAAGCTTCCATTCTCTAGATGCTGGGAATTTCTGCCAGTGACAGCAATCTCTCCTGGGCACTACTTTGGCATCAGAGAACTGCCTCACTCAAGGTAATGCTTCCTCCTGGTGACTGCCTGCAGCCAATGATTGACTGATGTGGGAATACAAGGGCCAAACTTTCTCAACTGGGGATAATTCTGAACAGCTTTCTCAGCTCCAGAACACCCTCATAGCATTGGCTAAGGCCTCAGTGGAAACCTTTGTGGGTCAGCTTGTCTTTCTGCCCAGTCTTACCTTTTCCCACCTCCGAAGTAGAGTATCTCCTGAGACCTCTCACCAAAAACCTTCTTCATGCAACTCCGCCTCCCTGAGTCTGTTTCAACCTGACCTATGTGAGGGAGATGGAGAAATAAGACTGTAGAAAGATATTATATAGATTTTTATGATTTTAGTGCATCATAAATTTGGGCAATGATTCTCAAATTGTGGTGCTTTGAACCAGCAGTGCCAGCATCACTTGGAACTTTATAGAAATGCAAATTCTTAGGGCCCACCCCAGAATATTAAGTCAGTAACTCTTGTGGAAGGGGGTAGCTAAGGCATCTGTAGTTTAACATCTCTTCTAGGTGGTTCTGATGTCACTCATGTTTGAAAACCACGGGCATAAGGAATAAGATAAATTCAACACTCAATACCTAACATTGAAAACAAGAGGACATGTGTCATTGACGGCAGAAATGATTATAGAGCAAGAATTATAAAACTAAGTTTTTAGCACTCATTCTCCTATTTCTGGGCTACTATAAAGATTATATATTTATTGTGGAATCAGTTACTTAAGCATGTTAGAGGTGTACAGATGTGGACATCAAGCTGCAGAGATAGTAATTTCTTTTCCATGAGACCAAGTGGCTTGGAATCGAGCAAAACCAGCCATCTGAGAGCCCTGTGATTACTCTTGATGATTAAATCCTTCTCTTTTTAAAAATATATATTTTATTTTTTTAAAGTATCTCCATGGCCAATGTAGGGCTTGTACTCTAGACTTTGAAATCAAGAATCACATGTTGTACCAACTGAGCCAGCCACGCACCCCTAAATCCCACTTCTTGAACTTACAGTGAACTAGATGGAAGCCCCACTGATTAATTTCTATTAAGAACTACCATGGCTGTCATAACCTGTCCAGGTTAAATATCTCTTATGGCACAGTGAGTCCTCAGCGATGGACTCAAGAGGAGAAAGGAGTAAACTGGATAAGGAAAGAGCTTAATGTAGGTTGAGGGCTGACTTCCAAGGAGGGTGTCTGTCAATTCAAATTATAGCATTGAAAACAGTAGACATATTTAAATCTAGTAATCACTAACCAAGAAGCTAGACCTCTGTTTAATGGATTGATGTCACAAAAAACATCCCCACCAGGGCACCTGGGTGGCTCAGTGGTTGAGCATCTGCCTTTGGCTCAGGTTGTGCTTCTGGAGTTCTGGGGTGGAGTCCTGCATCAGGCTCCCCATGGGGAGCCTGCTTCTCTCTCTACCTATGTCTTTGTCTCTCTCTCTCTGTGTCTCCAATAAATAAATAAATAAATAAATAAATAAATAAATAAATAAAATCTTTTAAAAAAAATCACCCCCACTTAGAGGATGAGTGACCACATTTGGTATCCAATGGAGAGTAAAATATGTTTTTAAATATATTTTTAAAAAATTCTGTATTAAAGCAGAAACATAGAAGACTCAAGGGCAGGAGTCCTAAATTCTAAACTGACGATTAGGAAATGCATCATAGTTGAAGGAGAATTTCACCATGCTTGAAGACATGATCTGAGGGCCAGTAAAATCTATTTTTAGCATTGGCTAAATGAGAGCTAATGCCGTGTAATAGTAAAGTACATTCTCAGTGGCATGTGACTATTTCAAACTTTGGGTTGCAACGCTCAGTTAAATCATCTGTGTCTGCAGATCAGCTGATCCAGGCTGTTTGGTTGGCCCACTCATATATATATATATATATATATTTATTTTTTTTGAGATTTTTAAAAAATTGTATTTATTTATAGACACACACACACACACACACAGAGAGAGAGAGAGAGAGAGGCAGAGACACAGGCAGAGGGAAAAGCAGGCTCCATGCAGGGAGCCTGATGCAGGACTCAATCCCCGTTCTCCAGGATCACATCCCAGGCTTCAAGCGACACTAAACCACTGCACCACCGGGGCTGCCCAGTTAGCCCATTCTAGAATGATGTCTCATTCTAGAGCTCAGACTGAGGGGGGAGCAGCCACACAGGAAAAACTCTTTTCATGGCAATGAGAGGCACAAAAGTGCTTGACTAAGTACTGAAGCACATTTCTGTTTACCACCCCGGCTCCAAATCTCCACCTGGCCAAACCAAGTTACATGGTTGAGCCCACAGTCAGAGTTTAGGGAAGAAGACTCTTCCCATGGTGATAGGAAAAACAGCAAAAGTATGTGCCAGCAGGCCTGATTACCAAAAGGGATTAAATATTGGGGCCAATAGTTCAATCTCCAACTTAAGTTACCTTAAGCAAGAAACAGAAACTGTTTTCTCATCAGCAAATGGCAATAACAGTAGCAAATCCCCAATGCTAAGAGGGACTAATAAATTGCTGGATAATCATAACTGATAGACAAAAAGAAAAAAGAGGGGCACCTGGGTGGCTCAGTGGTTGAGCATCTGCCTTCAGCTCAGGTCATGATCCCAGGGTCTTGGGACTGAGTCTTGCATTGGGCTTCCAGCAGGGAGACTGCTTCCCCCTCTGCCTATGTCTCTGCCTCTCTCTCTGTATCTCTCATGAATGAATAAATTAATTAATTAAAAAAAAGAAAATTGTCATTTGCTTATTACCAGGTATTTATTCCAGCCACTGTGATATGTCCTAGAGAGAGCTACTTATAGAGAACTACTACTACAGAGAGCTACTATAAGCTTAGAGTCTGATAAGGGGGAACCAAGATACAAAAATACAAAACATAATGTATGTACAGTTTGTGAAAATTCATAAATCTGTATACTAATGATATGTACATTTCTGATATAACTCAATAAAAAGTTTTGAAAATACCAAGTGTAACAGGTGAAGTGATAGGGATAAGTAGTAGGTATAGTGATAACATGAAAGACAGAGTCCAACTCTGTTTATGTCCTGGAAGACCTCCTAGTGGAAAAGATGCATGAGCAGGAGTTTGAAAAGAAAAAGTAGAAAAGAGTAGAGGTCCAAGTGGTTGGGATGGAAAGTTAAGTGGATAGAACATATTCAAGGAAGAGAAAACATCATCTACACAAAGTGGATGAACACTCAGTGCTTAATTCCAAATAGTGTGGGAATTAAGTGTATTTAGACCCAGAAGAGAAGTGAGTCAGAGAGGTAGGTTACACAAGAGAAGAGCAGTGTAGGCAGCAGCTTATCTTAAGTTCCATCTGCTGGTTAGGGTAGAGCTTATTAGATACTTTCAAGCCCTATTCACCTTGATCCTGGGACTGACTAGAGGCTGATTCTACTGAAAAGTTTTAAAATCTTTCCTCTAGGATTAGAAGACCAACTACCATAGCCCTAACTTGGATTTTGAGATGTACACTGTATTTCATAATCCTAGTAAGCAAATCACTTATTACATTTTAGAAAACTAAAATGAGTCGAGAAAAATCCTTATTTTAAATTTAAAGGATTCAGAAACAGAACAATTAATAATTTCAAAAAATTAATACTCTTCATTGTTAAAAATCTTATGAGGGAAATCCCAAGATGAAAACTAGTTTTACTGGAAAATTCTACCCAAACTTCAAGATACAGATAACTATAATCTTGAACAATAGATAACTCCCTCTAATTAATTTTATGAGATAGTATAACCTTGATACCCAAATCAGTAAGGACATAATGAAAAAAGGAAACTTGCAAATTGATCTCACTCTTTAATGTATCTGAAAAAATCCTAAACACAATATTAGCAAGTCAATTCCAACAGTGTAAAGTGAAGATATATCACGACCAAGTTGAGTTTATCCTGGGTGTACAACTGCATTTAAATTAGAAAATCGATTAATGTAATTCACAACATTATCAGGTGAAAGGGGAAAAAAATGTGATCATCTGAGTAGATGCATAGAAGCACTCAGTATAACTCAATGTATATTTATGATTTTTTAAAAATATCATCAAACAAAGAATAGCTTGGATCTTCTTTAACCTCACAAAGAGAGAGACTGTGATTTGCCTTCACAGCAATCTCCTTCTTTACTAAGTAAATAATCTTACAATTTAGGAGAGAATAGCACTGTGGGCTACAACAAAATGTTATTAATTTCACTTGTAGCTGGTTGTTTGTCCATGAAGTATAAAGTTAAATTTTATGTAAGATTTCTTAGAAGTCCTCCTAATGGGAACTGATTCTATCTCTCTCTCTCTCTCTCTCTCTCTCTCTCTCTCTCTCTCTCTCTCTCTTTTTACTAGTTTCTTCCTTGTTGCTCCTAGAATGGTTCCTGTGATGACTGGAGACCCAGCAACTATTTGGAGCCATGAAATGACCTTGAAAGGAAAATTTGTGTAAGGAACAGTGGAGGAAAAGATTAAACAGCTACATTTCTCATGATTTTATGTAACTGCTGTATCCATCACTGGACCACTTATTTCTGTACTATTTTATTTTTTTAATTTGTTTTTTATTTATGATAGTCACACAGAGAGAGAGAGAGAGAGGCTGAGACACAGGCAGAGGGAGAAGCAGGCTCCATGCACCGGGAGCCCGACGTGGGATTCGATCCCGGGTCTCCGGGATCACGCCCTGGGCCAAAGGCAGGCGCCAAACCGCGGCGCCACCCAGGGATCCCTTCTGTACTATTTTAAATAATAGGATACATCTCTGTGTCAATAAACTACTCTTGTTTTGGATTTTCTAAAATCAAATTGCAACAACTCTAATCTGGACACTCTTACATAGAATTTGCCAAAAAGACAGCTCAGGAAAAAGCATTATACTTCACAGTTAAATATTAAAAGTATTTATTTTAAAATCAGAGTCAAACAAGACTTAGGACTTCTGATTAGCATTGTACTGGAAATTCTAGCCATAGATATAAAAATATAACTTTCCAAAAGAAGTAAAAAACTTTGTTATTTTCAGGTAAGATTATTTTCTAAATAAAAAAAGCAAAATAATCTACAAATAAATCGTCCCTCTACCTCTGCTTCTCCCTCTCTCTCTTTCTCTCTCTCAAATAAATGAATAAATAAAATCTTTTTAAAATTTGCACTAGAACAATTGGCTATTTATATAAAAGAAGATAAAATCAATTCAAAGTATATTACGGGCCTAAATTTCAAATTGAAAACTTTTAGTGCTTTACAGAAGACAATAGAGTAAAAAGTCTATAATTTTGGTATAAAGTAATAGTTGTTTTTAAAAACATACAAATGAGGAGCTCCTAGGTGGCTCAGTTGTTTAAGCATTTGCTTTGGGCTCAAGTCATGATCCAGGGGTCCAGGGAATCAATCCCGATTGGAGCTCCCTGCTCAATGAGAAGTCTGCTTCTCCCTCTGCCCCTGCGCTTCCTCACCCCTCACACTGCTCGTCCTCTCTCTCTCTCTCAAATAAATAAATAAAATCTTGAAAAAAAAAACATACAAATGATGAAAGCATCATGAACATTACAGAATTTTTACAACATGAAAATTAAATTTTTTTTCATGAAATGATTTTCTGAAGAAATGAAAAGATAAGACAAAGCAGAGATAAAATATTTACAGCTCTTGGAATTGACAAGGGATTTAGTATGCAGACTATATAAATAATTCCTGTAATTCAATTGGAAAAAAGACCCAACAGAAAAGTAGGCTAAATTACTGAACTGGCTTTCACAAAAGAGAAAATGTGAATGACAACAAGCATATGAAATCATGGTAATCTTACTAATAATAATCAAGGATATGCAAATTAGAACCACAATGAAATATGCTTTTATTTAACACAATTGGCAGATAATTTAAAATCTGACAATACCAACTGTTGGTGAGGCTGTGGTGTAATGGGTCTTTACTGTTGTTGGACATGTATATTTCTACTACCACTTTGGAAAAAAATTGTAAGTCTTGAAAATATGCACAATTGATTAGCCAGAAAGTTCTTTCCTAGTGAAAACCCAAAATGTTTACATGTATATTTTAGGAGACAAACACACAATTGATAGAGCAGTATTATTCTTTTAGTAAAATACTACAAACAACTCAAATGCTCATCCACAGAACAATAGATAAATAAACTCCAGTGTATTTATAAAAAGGAATGCTGAATAATGAATGACTGAACTACAACTATACAATTAACATAGAAAAATCTGTAGTAAAAACTTTAACCAAAAGAACAAACTCCAGAACAGGACATACAATATCATTTTATTAAAGTTCAAAACGATGTAAAAAAATAATACATTTTAATCATAAATACTTATGTGCTAAAAGATAAAGAAAGTCATGGGAATGAAAAGAATATTGCTACAAATGGAGTTCACCTGTGGATATAGAGTAAAGAATGGCTAAGGACCAACAGGGACCTCAAACATGAAAGCAAGGTACCATTTCTTAACTTGAATATGAAGGTTTTATAAATTATTATTCTTTACATTTTTAATATATAGTCTTCTGTATGTGTGAAATATTTCATATATAAAAAAAGCTGGGGCACCTGGATGGCTCAGTAGATGAGTGTCTGCCTTTGGCCCTGGTGATGATCCCAGGGTTCTGGGATACAAAAAGTGACAACTGCTCACAAATGACTACCAAGGTCTATGGACATAATTCCTTTTAAGCAACTAATGTTCTAACAATTTTCATGACCTCCTCTGGGTAAAAATGATGGCTTCTGACATCATTTGATTACAACTGTCCTTTTCCCAGTGGATATACTGTGGGGTAGGATTGTACTTCTACCATCTTTCCCAACAGATTTACGATAGAACATTTAAACAGTAAGTAAACATAGTTTCTGGACAGTGATTTCTCACAGGAATTTTCAAAGTATGTTGTGCTCCTTTTGTGTGTGTGTGTGTGTGCGTGTGTGTGTGTGTGTGAGTGCATGCATGAAAAGAACAAATTATGTGTAGGAATAGGAAATTCAGGACCTTAATAGAAAATATAATAATAATATATAATAATATTGTCAATATTGTTAGAAATATATTTTAACTATATTTTAGTTTAAAAGTATATTTAAGCAGGGCAAATTTCTGAGTTTCAAATATATTTATTCATTTGTTTTTATTGTAACCCTATGAGATAAGAATTACTATAATAATTTATACAGTGTTATGAGGAGACTATATTTTCTGAAAATTATCCACACTATTTTAATCCCAAATTTTCCCCTAAAATGAGAAAGAACACTCCCATGAGTGATGCTCAGGGACCTCAGACAATAAACATAGCTCTTTGAGAATTTTAAATAGTTGATTGAACGATATTCCATTGCCTGTTGCCTGGCTCCTGTGCCTAGCCAGCCCTCACCTTACTAAAAAGAAGATATCCAAATGTCCATTTTACCATAAGTAAAATGCGAATAAGACCACAATGAGGTGCTAAAAATATCAACTGAATTGCTAAAATGTAAAAGTCAGACATTATCAAGTTTTGATCTGGGTGTAGACTGATTATAACTCGCATGTCCAGTTCATAAAAATATGAATTAGTATAAGCACTTTGGAACAGGCAGTATTTATAAAGTTTAATATATGGGTACCTTACAATGCAGTATTTCCATTCCTATGATATAAATATGTGCATGTAGAAGCTTAATTAAAGATATATACTAGAGTGTTCATGTAGTAATATTTTTAATAGCCTAAAACACAAAACTACCAAATGCTCATCAAAAGTTAGATGAAGAGTAAGTTGTAGTAATTACACACCAAGCAATATGGTACACTATTGAAAATGAACCACCTACAAATCTCAGAAACATAACATTGAAAGAAAGAAACCAGATGCATATAAAGCACAACTATAGACAGAACAACTCTACTAGGTAGGAATCAGGATGGTGATTCCTTGGTGAAGGGATGATGTAGGGATTGGATGGAGGGAGGGCCTTCTGGAGTATTAGTTATGGATGTGATAAGTTTGTGAAAATTCATCAAAGTGTATAATTTTCAAACATGAACCTTTATATATGCATGTTATAGTTTGATAAAATTAAGTCCCAGCTCAGGATGATCTGACAGTCTGTCCAGGTGGAGACTCACCTGCCTGAGACAGAAAAATAAAACTCAGAAGAGAGGTGAAGCATTTCTTGGATTTTGATGAAGTGAAGAAATGTATTGAGTGGATTTACTGTGAAGCAAAAGACATGCTTAAATTTCAGGGCTCCTCCCAGCCCTGGACCATACCACTTCAAGTCATACTAACCCTCAGGTATAAAAATCTTGATCTATCTTTGAGAAACCTCATCCCTTACCTATAATAAGGTTGTTAGAGTTATCCCAGCCTTCATCTCCTTCCTCCTAGGGTTTATTTCCTTAATTCTGAGTTATTCAATCTGGAATACTTCCCTGGAGATTCTTAAAGAACAGTTCTGTTTGACTTTGGTGTTCTAAGCTTCCCCAGTATTGGGGCACCTGGGTAGATTATTCTGTTAAAGCACCCAATTCTTGATTTCAGCTCAGGTCATGATCTCGGGGTTGTGAGATCAAGTCCCCAGTCAGGCTTCACACTTAGCACAGAGTCTACTTGAGATTCTCTCTCTCTCTATCTCTCTCTCTCCCTCTGCCTCTCCTCCTGCTCATGCTCTTTAAATAAGTAAGTAAGTAAGTAAGTAAGTAAGTAAGTAAATAAATCCTTAAGCTTCCCTAGAACAACCCATGTTGGACATAGCCCCACCAAATTTAACTATTTTCAAAATCCCAGCTACTGGGAGATCACAATTGTGTATTTAGTTTTTTCAAGTCTTCAGTGGGCAGCTGATCATATAAACACATTCACACACAGTGAAAGCAAAGATTAATTCTCAAATATTCATAATCAATAAAACCTAAACTTAGAAAAAAGTAGATGATATTCTAAATATTCTAACTGCTCCATCGCCTTCAAGGGCATTCCAGACAACAACAGAATCTGCACTTCTGCGATGCTGTAGAGCACTGTTAGTTCTTGCATTTCAACTGTTCCTTTTTATTTTCTTTTTTAATTTTTAAAAGATCTTTGAGAGACAGACAGCGAGCAAGAAAGAGAGAGAGCACCAGTGGGGAGGGGCAGAGGGAGAAGCAGACTCCCTGCTAAGCAGGGAGCCCAAACGTGGGACTTCATCCCAGGACCTCAGGATCATGACCTGAGCCAAAGGCAGATGCTTAACCAACTGAGCCACCCAGGTGCCCCTCAATTCTTCCTTATCCCAGCTTTCAAACTGCAGTCCACAGGGCCTCCTGCAGATGAAGAAGCTGCACATTACTGAGTGAGCTATTTTATCAAACCTGGAAGGACAAAGCTGAAATCTCAAAAGAATGCTTTGTAAGGACTCGATTAATTTCAGACACTATACCAAGTTCTCTTTTCCCTTGGACAGTGTGTGTGTGTGTGTGTGTGTGTGTGTATGTGTCTGTGTGTTACAAATTGTTGATGGCAAGAAAGGAGGACATTGTCATAGAACTAATTACATTTTTATTGTTCCCTTGGTCTAGAAAAGTGAATCAGAATCAGCATGACCTGGAAACTTGTTAGAAGTTATAATTCTTAGGCCCCATGGCCAAACCACTCAATCAGAAGCACTGGAGGTGGAGCCCAGTAATCTAGAACCTCCACTCCACTTCCTTTTAGCTCTCTGCCTGGCAAGAATGGCCCCAAGTATCACACCTCTTTGTGACACCTTCCAAACCTCAAATCCTGCTCACTAAGCAGAACAGAAGTGCCCTGAATTGCTCTGTCCTCTGTGCTTTCAGGGCAATTTGGACATATGTACAACTCTCCATTATAGCACATATCACATTTCTAAAATAGTAGTTTTTCCACCCACTTCCACCCACATCTATTTCAACTTACTTGTATCTTATGATGCCAGCTGCAGTCAAAGGTGTAATAGAGGAGCCTTCTTTCTCTGACAATGTTGGGTCAGTAGTCATGTATGTTGAAGTGAGTCACTGAAGAAAGATAGCATCAATGACACAGTCCTGAAATTTTCATAGACATCTTTTCTTCCATTCTCAAACCTCAAGAGAAAAAAGAACCAATAAACTAGCTATTAAGAAAAGAAAGAAATTGATGAGCCATAGATTAGAAAGCAGATCAGTAATCAGGATGAATGCTGAATCATTTCCCTCTTGCTGGGTTTAGACCACTTTACCATTTCTTAATTAAGCAGTCTTTTTGCCATTGCCACCCAAAAGGTTTCAGATGTCAGTGCTTCTCATATGTTGGGTTGCATGTCTTCACCTTGTAAATGAATCATATGATTAGAAGCTTATAAACCAGGGGTGCCTCGGTGGCTCATTCAGTTGAGCATCCCACTCTTGATTTTGGCTCAGGATCGTGAGATTAAGCCCCACATCAGATTCCACACTCAATGGGGAAACTGCTTGTGGCTTTCTCTCTCTCTCTCTACCCCTCCCCCTGCTCACACACACTCTCTCTCCTTCTCTAAAATAATAAAAGAAATAAATCTTTTTAAAAAATAGAAGCTTATGAACCAGATGTGGATGTTTGAGATATACTTGCGAACAGGTTCGCAATGTCTCATTGGAATGGCTCCTTGATTATAAAGTAGATGCTTTGGGAGACTGTAGGATTCCCTTTAAGTTAACTGAGTATAATCAGATAATACTGCTCGAGCAAACTAAAAACATTTTTTTTTTAGATTTTATTTATTTATTTGACAGGGGGAGAGAGAGAGAGTACACACACAAGCATGGGGAGTAGCAGGCAGAGGCAGAGGGAGAGGGAGAAACAGGCTTCCTGCTGAGCAGAGAGCCCAAAGACCCAGGCTCCATCCCAAGACTAGGAACATTACCTAAGTCAAAGGCAGCCACTTAACTGACTGAGCCATCCAGGTGCCCAAAAAACAATTTTTAAAAGTGAATATTAAGGATGTAATTCTGGGATAATTCAGTTCATTTTCTATTCATTTTCTGTTGGTAAATCAGAGCTGAATATTTGGAGCTGTATCAGAGATCTCTGAAAATCAATTAATTCCTGTTTGTATTAGGATCAGCGCCATGAAAATGCTTTTCATACACTTGGACTTTTGTATGGCCACCAGGTAGCTATATTTTCCTCGCAGGTAATGTTTTTGAAAAATTGAGTAAATTCTTATCATGGTTTTGGTATTGTATTAGGATCAGCTCCATGAAAATGCTTTTCATACACTAGAGCTTTTGTGTGGCCACCAAGTAGCTATATTTTCCTTGCAAGGTAATGTTTTTGAAAAACTGAGTAAATTCTTTGCACGGATTTTCTCTCCTGGTATTTTCAAGAAAATTTAATGCTTTCTTATCATTGACTCCCATTACTTGTTGATAATGGAAATGAGCAGTACGTCCTAATTGATAATGGACAATAAGGGAATGAAGTTAAATTATTCCTAAAATATTTATCACTATCATATACTTTTTAGGCTATTGTATGCCACTCTAATTGAAATAAACATTTCTCAGTGTTTCTCTTTATTTTTCTACATTTCATTTTTTTTTAATTTTAGAGAGAGAAAGAGAGCACATGTATGAGTGGGGAGAGGAGCAGAGAGAGAGAGAATCTCAGGGTGACTCCCTGATGAACAGGGAACTGATAAGGGGCTTCATCTCAAGACTCAGAGATCATGACCTGAGCCAAAATCAAGAGACAGATGCTTAACTGACTGAACCACTCAGGCACCCCATATAATTTTTATTAAATATTTTGTAAATGGATTTTAAAAGGACATCTTCCCATTATCTTCTTTTAAAAGTTAATAATAATAAAAATAATAATAAATAAAAATGTGTGTCTATTTTGAATAATTGGAAAATAAAAACATATAAACATATAATAAGACAAAAATCTCATCCCAATATTCAGGAAAAATCTATTATTTATACTATTGTGAGCTTTTCTTATTTATATATGCATTTATCTGTTTTTCAAATTTGGAATCATAAATCACTATATAGTTTTAATTAAGCTTTATTTAGTTAATATATCTTATGCATTTATATCTTCACTTTAAAAAAACTATGAAGTGACCTTATTGTTTTCCCATATCTTTTTATTTTCTTTCATAATAAAATTTTAAATGACTTTAAAATTATCCAGAAATTATTGTGATTCAAAAAAAATCCTCAGAGAAGAAGTTCCAGCCCAATGCAATTCAAGAGAAAATGAGCCACACATATAATTTAAAATTTCTAATAAGTTAAAAGAAAGTATATTTTCTTTAACCCAATATATCCACCAATCACCATTTTAAGATGCAGTCAGTACAAAATATCATTGAGTTAACTCACATTTTTTTCTTCATTTTTAAATCTTTGAAATCTGATTTGTGGGGATACCTGGGTGTCTCAACGGTTGAGCATCTGCCTTTGGCTCAGGTCGTCATCCCCGGGTCCTAGGATCGAGTCCCACATTGGGCTCCCTGCAGGGAGCCTGCTTCTCCCTCTGCCTATGTCTCTGCCTCTCTCTCTGTGTCTCTCATGAATAGATAAATAAAATCTTTTTTAAAAAAAGAAATCTGATTTGTGTTTTACACACAGTGCATCTTAATTCTGACCAGCCACATATCAGACACTTGATAGCACCTAGTAGCTAGGTACCTGCCACATGGGATAGCATAGTTCTATATTGTCTCTTGTGTTTTACTTCATGCAGTAGATATCAGACAAGCACAACAGTTAAACTAGTATTCAAAGGTACGTGATTTCCCTACATGGCCCCTCTTATACAATTTAATTCGTTTCTCCTACTATCACAATTTCCCACAAGATTCTAATTTTTAGTTTCACATAAAAATTCCCAATAACCTGGAGATGCCAGCTCCTTAAAGCCCAGCCCACATCCAACCCTATCCCTGCCACTCCCACTCTCACTCCTATCCCCAGTGGTCTAGGGCTTTAGGATTTTGGTCCTGAACTGCCTGCTTTAGCCATTTCATGCCCTCGTTCTAAAGAAATTTCTCAGTCTCTGGCCTCATTCTTCTCTTTCTTTGAGACCATGCTTCTAGGGGTATTTTCTGATTACTATATTCCCTTGTACCTTCCTACATTGGGCCATTGTGCAGCCTGTCCACTTTGGAAGCAGTCTTCAAACTGGAGTCTGGCCATCACGGAGTTCCCCAGCGACACATGGGCACGTAGATATTTTTAAGAGAATCAATGTCCAAAATCTCAACCTCCATATGCATTCTTATCTAAAATGAACCAGCTTGAAAATGCTTCACAAGTTTTCCTTTCTTGCCTTCATTTTTCCAAGTAGCCCCCAGCACACCTTTTCACTAATGCCTTGTATTGCTCTATTGTTGTGCACAGAAAATCCTCTGGTGCACACAAAAAAGGAATCCTGTCTAAATGTCAGTACAAGTGCTGAGCAAGTGAATAACTATAAGGAAAAGGTAGCAAACCTTTTTCAGGTCCGGTGCTTTCTAATTCTCCACTTTTCACAATTCATCTAAGTGAATTATGAACTTATAGATGCTTAAAATAATTCTTGGTGGTAGATCACTAAGTATTTTTTATTGTATAACTTGGAAAAGTTGTCAAAGAATTCAAGGGTCATTGCTAGTAATAACTCTTTTTATTCCCATCTATTTATTTACGCAAACATGTTTTCTTAGTACTTACACCAGAAAAAGATTTTTTTTTGTTTTTTTTTTTTAGAAAAAGATATTAAATTGGAGTAAAGCTGATGCTAAACCCTTATTTTAAAAAAAAAAAAAGTAGAATCTGCCCTGAATGCATAAAGGAAATCCCTATCCATCTCCTTAAGAAATGCAATAAATTTTCCTTTTATGCTTATTATTTATTAACATTTACAATACATCTATGTCACTTTTATTAGCTATCTATTAATAATAATTATAAAGATAACTCAATCTGGAGCCTTATTGTCATAAGAAATGAAATATTTAAATTTCAATTTATATGCACCATTTTCTCACAGAGAATTTTGATAGCGTGATCAATTTAAGCCTTTCAAATATAAAAATACTTTTTAAAGATAAAATCCTATGAAAGAAGTGGAATGGAAATATGAGTTCAAGGAGGTGAAAAGAAATATGTAAAAATTTCCTACTGTTTATATATATATGTGTGTGTGTGTATATATATGTGTGTGTATATACATACATATATTCATAAATATATATATATGATTTATTTTTAAGTAATCTCTACATCTAATGTGGGGCTGGAACTTATAGCCATAAGATCAAGAGTCACATGGTCTACCAACTGAGCCATTCAGATACCCCTGGATTTGTTACTTTTTTTTTTTTTTTTGAGAGAGAGAGCACAACTGAGAGTAAGAGCATGGAGGAGTAGAGGGAGAAAGAAAATCTTAAGTGAGCTCTGCATCCAGCACAGAGCCCAACGGGAGGCTTGATCTCACTATCTGAGTCAATCGGTCCCTTAACCAACTGGGCACCCCAGGATTTGTTACATTTAAAAGAGAGGTGTCAAAATTTCATTGTTAGAAATTACATCCTTTGTCTTTACTTAAATGTATGTTGAAATTTCTTTAAATATTAAGTTAAAGTATGCGATGTAACACAGCTTCTTTTAAAAAATTAGACCCTACACAAACACTTTGACTCCCTACAATTCCCCCAGCATGTGGCCTTCAAGGAGATGCCACTGGCCAGACCTTTAAAGTTTCTGCATCTCTCCACATCTAGACCATGGAATTATAATATTATTTTCCTCACAGCATTGTAAGGTTAAACTGAGATAACTAATCTAAAAGCATTTTAAACAGCATTGTAAGGTTAAACTGAGATAACTAATCTAAAAGCATTTTTAAGCTATAATATTATTTTCCTCACAGCATTGTAAGGTTAAACTGAGATAACTAATCTAAAAGCATTTTTAAACTATTTTAAAGTATTGGGCAGACGTTTGTTACCAATAAGTGTTTTCATCCACGAATTCCCTTAAACAAAAATATATCTTGATCATCTGCTCTGTGACAGGAACTGTTTTAGGTTTGTGTTTTTGTAAATCTTACATTTTCATAAGACTAGCAGAATACACAAATAAATGAACAAAACAAGATGATTGCACGTAGCGATCTGTGTTAGCAATTACTGAACTTCCATGTCATACTTTTTGAAAGAAAAAAGCACTGCCTTCATTACACAGAACATCTCTTTCTAAATGTTCTAGGACAGCCAAAGACACCACGGTAGGTTATATACCCCTCCCCACCACAGTCTCCTACCATACTCCACTATGTCTGCTGTGTTCCAGCCTGGTGACCTCTTTCTTCACTGCATCTTGACCACTCAAGGCATGCTCCTGCCTTGCAGTGTTTGTTCTTTCTCTGGAAGGCTCTTTTCTGATACATGCAAAGAGAGCTCCCCCACCCCCTTACATTCCTTTCCTCAAATTTAATCTTCTCAAGAAAGTCTATGCTGACCGTTCTATCCCAAATTGTAAACTGTCTCCTCCAACCCTACATTACCAATCTATTTTGCTCTATTTTTCCCCCATGGGACTTAACACATTCTAACAAACTATATAATTTACTTATTTATTATTTCCATCTGCTCCTTCTAGAATGTACGCCCCAAAATGGGAAAGGTCTCTGGAATTCTGACTCACAGGCCAATCACTAACTGCAGTTGAATTTAATAGCAATGTTCCCCCATAGGGTGCTAATTGTTTTATTATTGCTATCTCATTTAATCCTAACAACAACCACATGAGGTACTTTCTAATTTCGTTTCAGTATCTATTGCTACATAATAAGCTACTCTAAAACTAAATGGATTGATACACGATAATTTATCATTTCTCACTGTTCTGCAGGCCAGAAATTCAGGCATGTCTCAGCTAGATAATTCTCTTTTCACACGGGATCACTCACTCATCTGGCTTTCCTATTGGATGGCTCCACTGAAGAATCCATGAAGACTCCCCTCAAATTTCTGAGATCTCAAGTACTCCTCCCCCTGACCTCTCTGCCACTACCTGATTTTTTTCCCCATCTCAATAGTCTCATTTGAGTTTTGTTATACCACATGGGCTGGCTTTCCTTACCAGAAGCTCCAGGCTTCTTCAAGTTTGTTACAGGAACTAGCATAGAGTTGTTACCTCTATAATCTCTTAGTAAAAAAGTCATTTCCTCACAAGGCTGGCCTCGATTCAAGGGGCTGGGAAATAGAATATACCTCTTAATGGATGGAGCAACATGGGCATAGAGAGAGACAGAAAATGATGGCATCTCACTTTGGGGACTAGCTACTACCGCTGCTCTTATTTTTCAGATAAGGAAATTGGAGCTCAGAGAGATCAGATTGACAAATTAATAAATGGCAGATATGTGACTCGATTCTAGCTATCACTGACTCCAAAGCCTGCATCATTAAGCACTCTGCTTTACAATCTCTACAAGAGTGGCTTCCGCACTAACAGAGGATGTCTGGGCCCCTCCAACACAGATTGTGGGAAGGCTGGGAAGCAGGCCTGCTGCTGGGGAGCTAAGCAGTCAAGGCGCTAGGATCCTAGTCCCACTTCCATCAGAGGAGTTCAACCTCAGATTTCTGTACTCATTGAGCTTCCACAAAATTTGAAGAAGAGATTCCACAGATTTGGAATACAGTCAAAGCACACCAAACAAGTATCTGATTCAAGAATGAGTTTATATTTCTGCAAGTTAAAATCTGTAACATACTAAAAAGATGTATGTTTATGTTTATGCTTGTTGTTATTCCTATTTTGTATATAAAGATAAATTTTAAAGAGATAACTTCATTTCATATAGGTATTTTATGCTTAAGTTGAAGGTGATTTTTATACAGTGATCTTAAGATACTATTTTTTTCGGAAAAAAAATACTGTTTTGGGAAAGGCTCTCTGAGCTCTTTTGAAATGTTATAATATATGATGAATCCAATTTCAAGCTGATAAGGGAACAGTACATTTCTGTTGTGTGGTTTGCAAGAATATAATTTGGGGAGCAATTTTCTGTGCAGTTGGTGGGCATGTTACATTACAATTTTGTGCAAACTTGGCACAATATTATTGTAAATTCTAATAATTCTGATTCTTCACAATGCTGCAAATACTGGAGGAGGAAAAAATGGTGAGCAGTCTTGCTTCCGCGTCTCATCCAGAGAAACGTTTCTTTTTTACTTTTATACATTGCATTTTTGCACAAGATATTTTAAAAAGATTTTTATTTATTTATTTATTCATGAGGGAGACAGAGAGAGAGAGAGAGGCAGAGACACAGGCAGAGGGAGAAGCAGGCTCATGCTGGGAGCCTGATGCGGGACTGGATCCCGGGAGGTCCAGGATCACGTCCTAGGCCGAAGGCAGGTGCTAAACTGCTGAGCCACCCAGGGATCCCTGCACAAGATTTTATATGAAGAAAGTTTATCAGCTGTGAAAGAAAAATACAACTTCAAATGTCTCACTAAATGACCTCTAAACCATGAAGCTTAGCTAAGTCTATGGTTTCCTGGTCATTAAGCAATTTATTCACCAAAATCTATACTAAATATATCCTGAAGTGGTTAAGGGATTTGATAATTTCATGAAGTTTTTGGCAATAGGGGCATCTGGGTGGCTCTGTGGTTGAGCTTCTGCCTTCGGCTCGGTCGTGATTTCAGGGTCCTGGGATCGAGTTCTGCATCAGGTTCCCCTCAGGGAGTCTGCTTCTTCCTCTGCCTATGTCTCTGTCTCTTTCTGTCTCTCTGTATGTGTCTCTCATGAATAAATAAATAAAATAACTTTTTTTTTAAAAAGAAAGTTTTTGGCAATGATATCATTAATTGGGAATATATAACATAAGAGAGAATTAAATCTTCCCTCCATATGCTGATGATGACCTGGTTAAAGTATTTTGCCCTGGTATAATTATTTCATTCAAAACCTGTTGAAGATAATTAAGATGTCCCAAATTTTCTCTAGACTATTTCTTAACTTTCCAGAAAATTGCTCTAGATAAGAAATGCATAGACTTTCCATCCAAGAAATTAGTAGAGAACAAGAATAACTGTATTATGTCTAACCGACATCCACTAAAGAATAGAAGCTATCCTAACTTTTCAATAGCCACAGCTCACATTTAATTCAAGATCCATTCCACTCTTGACTAGTTTTACTTGTATCTAAAACTTATTTTCAATTTGTGTTTTTATTTTATTTTATTTTTTTAAAGATTTCATTTATTTATCCATGAGAGACAGAGAAAGAGGCAGAGACACAGGTAGAGGGAGAAACAGGCTCCGGGCAGGGAGCCCATTGTGGGACTCTATATCCCGAAACTCCAGGATCATGCCCTAAGCCAAAGGCAGGCTCTCAACCGCGAACCACCCAGGCATCCCCCAATTTGGGTTTTTAATAAGCACTCTTTTCTTG
Organism: Nyctereutes procyonoides; assembly: GCF_905146905.1. NCBI lineage: Eukaryota > Metazoa > Chordata > Mammalia > Carnivora > Canidae > Nyctereutes > Nyctereutes procyonoides. Next base: position 24,412,684 of record NW_026575042.1, on the reverse strand, counting down.
GGACAATTTACTTTTGTTTCTAAAGTAGCAACCTGAGAAGCCAGTGGTCTCTCTGATTCCTCCTGGACTGGAAAAGAGCACAATACATACTCATGCCACATAGTGAGTGTTGGAAATCATTAAGCACTGTCAAATCACCAAAGAAAAGAGTATTGCTCTAGATCCGGTTTGGCACTGAAAGGTATCAAAACAAACAGATACCAAGGTTAAAGCAGAGAGAAACTTTAGTCTCAAGGCAAATCAAATGCAGAGCTAGATACAAGAGATATAGTTTAGACACCATGCATACCCTGCTTTCACAAACTTGAAAATGATTGCTAAAATGAACAATAATGGAGCCAATGATAAAAATATGAAAACCAGTTAGCAGGCCTTTATAACAGTCCAAATGAAAATGCAGATGAACTAAGCTAGTAATGAATAGGAGAGAGAGGAAAGGGATGGAGAAAGAGAGAAGCTGATATCAGGGAACCAAATATCCTGGTTTGTGTGGGATTAAGAGGTTTTCTGAGATGTAGGACAGTCATTTTTAAAACCAGGATATTCCTGGGCAAACTATTCAATTTTTAGGAGCTTGGGGGGTTTTCCAGAATGTGAGGCTTTTAGTACTAAAACTGAGAAAATCCTTGGTAAACAAGGACAAATTAGTCACCGTATGCTCAACCTTCCTTCATTTTCTTATAATAACCCAGCTTCTTCTTGCCTTGACATCTTGCGGAAGCTTTACCCCCCACTGATGGCATTGAACCTATCTCTCCAGAACAATCAATTACAACTGGAAAACTTTAGACAAGTCTATTCTAAATGCCACAAGAACATCTTGAGATGAGTCAGAAAGGGAAAAACATAGTATATGGAAGCATTACCACTGACTTCTATTAAAATCAATGCAAACCAGAAGACAATGGTCTGACATTTGGTTGGTAAAAAAAAAAAAAAAGGAGACTAAAGAAGTTGCAGACAAACACAAACTGAAAGAATTTATTACTGGCACTGCTGCACTATAAGAAATGCTAAAGGAAGTTCTTCAGGCACAGGACAAACTATTGGATATCCATGAAGGGAAAAAATGAACCTTGATTCTAGGCATAAACAAAAATTCCAGGTAGGTTTTTAAAATGTAAAAATCTAATCAATAAAGTAGAAGATAATACAGAAGAATATGCTCTGACCTTATGGTATGTAAATTTATCAATTTGATAAATCAGACTACATTAAAATTAAAAACTTACAGTCCTTAAAATACATAAAGTCAGTGAACAGAGAAGCCACAAAATGAGAGAAGCAAGCCATTATATATTTAATTGAGAATGTATTTGTGTGTGTGTGTGTGTGTGTATAGAGAGAGACAGAGAGAATGAGAGAGAGAGAGAGAGAGAGAATGAGCAGGAGGAGAAGAGAAAGAGGGAGAGAGAATCTCAAGCAGACTTTTTGCTGAGCATAGAACTTGATGTGAGGCTGGAACTGAGAAATTACTTGTAACCATGATATATAGAGAATCTTTTTTTTTAAAGATTTACTTATTTCCTTTTAAAGAGAGAGAGAGAAAGAATGCAGTTGGGAGAGGCAGAGAGAAAGGAAGAGAGAAACTCAAGTCAACTCCACCTCAGCATGGAGCTCTATACAGGGCTCAGTCTCAACCCTGAGATCACAACATGAGCCGAAACCAAGAGTGGGACCTTTAACTGCCTGTGCCACCCAGGGACCCTTATAGGTAGAAACTTCTAATCAATAAGGGAAAGAAGACAAACCAGTAGTAAGTGGACTACAGATTTAGGCAAAAAAAGATATCCAAATGGCCAAAAATATTTAAAAAGATGCTCAAGTCATTAGTAATTGGTGAAATGCAATTTTAAAGCAAATGAGATACCATCACAATGTGTGAAATAAATAAGACTGACAATATCAAGTGTTACAAAAATGTGTAGCAATGGAATTCTCATATACCATTGTGGGATTGTAAGAGGCATACCTACTTTGGAAAAATATCATTTTTAACAAAATTAAAATTTAACAAAATTAAACATATATCCACTCCACGACCCAATAATTCTATGGAATATGCCCAAGAGAAATGAATACATGTACACATAAAAAGACTTACATGAGAATATATATTATAGATTGAGTCATAACAGCCCAAGACAGGAAACAACTTAAATGTTTATCAGCAGTAGAAAGGGTAAACTACTCTATAACCACTCATTGTAGAAAAGGTAAACCACTCATTGCAGTAGAAAGGGTAAACCACTCATTGTGTTACAATCAGAATGTATATTATAATACAATAATATGCAGCAATGTAATGAATGGAATATGGGTAAAGGCAACAGCATGAATGAGTCTCATTATCAAAATTGTAGTGAAAAAGCCAGACAGGAAAGAATATCTACCGTTCTATTCCATTTATACGAAGTTCACCATCAGGCAAAGTTAGTCTCTGGTCAGAGAATCCAGATAGAGGTTACCTTAATGGAGGAGAGTCAGGTAGTGCCTGAGAGGAGTGAGTAGGGTGCTGATAATTTCTTGACTCGCGTGGTGATTACCAGCTTGTTCACAATGTGCTATTTCCTCCCACTCTCTACTTATGGTGTGTGAACTTGCCTGCACGTATGTTGGAATTTAATTACGTTTTAAAATAATAAAAATAAAATACAGCAAAGTAAAGCATATTGAGTTCCAAACGTGTAAGATTAAAGACCATAACATTGGCAACTATTTATTGTCAATTCGCTCTGAATTTTTTCTGGAAACCGACATTTTGCATTGAGTGAATGACTGTGGCCTCGGTTGTGTTCCTGATCAGCAGCCCTGTGGAGCTGAAGTGTGAGTCAGTTCAGGTTACATTAGCCTTTGAGGGAGCAGTGCCCAGCAGGTGGCTTCCCTTTGCCCTTTTCTAGCAATTTTTCCCTGTTTCCTTTCTGCTCTCCTCCTGCTGAGAGGTCTCTGGTATTAACAACAAATAAATGGGCAGCTGTATCCTACACAAAGGCATGCCTTCGGTAATCCCTTTGTGATGAATCATCTAATTTTTTATTAATTATTGTCCTTTTGATTTCAAGAGAAGGCAGAGGGCACGGCCTAGGATCCCACCACTGATAAATATTATTTGTCGTTTACGTGCCAATAATTGAGGGGATTGATTTTTCTAAAATATATGATAATTATAACTATAGCTATGCTCATTTGTACAGCATCTTACAAAACATTTTAATATATGTTCTCTCATTTGATCTTCATAGTAATCACGTCAAGAATGTGGGGGCAACAAATATCCTCGAAAGAGCGCCCCCAGGAGAAACAAGCTTGATCACTATGCCATTATCAAGTTCCCCTTAACTACTGAGTCAGCCATGAAGAAAATAGAAGACAACAACACACTTGTGTTCATTGTGGATGTCAAGGCCAATAAGCACCAGATCAAACAGGCTGTGAAGAAGCTCTATGACATTGATGTGGCCAAGGTCAACACCTTGATCAGGCCTGATGGAGAGAAGAAAGCATATGTTCGACTGGCTCCTGACTATGATGCTTTGGATGTTGCCAACAAAATTGGGATCATCTAAACTGAGTCCAGCCAGCTATAAATCTAAATATAAAAAGAATGTGGGGGCAAGCATGACTATTTCCTTTTAATTCAGGGAGAAACCAAGGTTCAGATATGTCTTACAAAATACTGTATTTTAAACGACTAGGGAAAGGGAAGATCTAATATCACTGTTTGAGTTTGGGTTTCCTCAGATGCAGATCCTGAGTCATAGGTATATGTAAAGAGTTCATTTGGGAGGAAAAGAAAACACTGGAAGGGAAGCAGAGAAGCAAGACAGAGAAGGAAAAGCAGTCAATAAAGTGTGTGTGACCATTTATTTACAGCTCCATTATTGGGATTTAATCTTGCTCTGGGAACCAGGGTTATATGTTATATATTTTATCCCACCCAAATCACAAAATAGCTAAGAGCTGGAGTATTTATCCACCAACATTCGGTACATTAACTTCTATAACTACTGGCCTTCTGAGCCTGTGTCTAAAGAGGAGATGGAGTCCACAATATGAAAGGTAGGGTGAGGACACAGAAGTCAACTCCTTGGTGATATTATGAACACCTGATTCAGAGCTAACCTGAATCAAGCTGAAAAATTGGACCTCATAGTTAAATGAAGTAATCCCCTTTAATGTTTAGGCAAGTTTCAGTTTTTACTTTTATACTTACAACAAAAGGATTCTAACTGATATGAAATATGTCATCTCATTTAAATCAACATTATTAGAATTATTATTATTTTATATATTGAGAAAAATGCGTACAATTAAACTAAGAACTTTTGCTTTATAACCCTTAAGTTTTTAAATTTTTGTTAACTTTTTGAAAGACCTCTGCAAGATCATTTTTTCAATCATATAAGTTTGGGAGGCATTAATCAGGGTATATAAGTGACATAAGCTAGTTAAAATGTGTTCCCATTCTGCATTCAAATCTTCTCAAATCATCTCAATCATCATCATTACCTGTATGTTCCCACCAAATATCTCCTTGGGGACATAGCTTTTTTAATATGTCTAACAGTTGAGACTGCAGTTTTTCTCTAAGTCCTACATGTCCGTTCTACAAATTTAATGCTTACTGTTTCTTGTCTATGATAGACAATACTTCAGCATATATATTAGTAACAAACCCTCATACCTCATCTACCATGGATTTCTTCCTTTCTTGGTTCTCAGAAAGCATTCAGTTGCAGTTTGCAAGAAAATGGAGAATGAATGTATTTGTTCAATGGAAACATTTGCTTTGCCAATATTAAATTTATGTCCCCATTGTTTACTTCTGTTGGCTTCCTAGGTACATGATAACTTTTCACCTTTAAATCTTAGTGAACTTCTTAAAAACAGTGATGGAACTCAGTATATTTTAATAATATCTATAGCTCAACTGATGTTATAACAACCAGCTATGACCAAATTTTGGTCATACACACAGGCAATGATAACTAGGTTGCTGAAAGGCATTTTAAGATGCCATAGGTTAAAAAAAAAAAAAGATGCCATAGGTTACATAACACATGAGAATTTCAGAGATTTTCAGAGTAAAAACATGGAAAGATTTGCATCTTAAAATAGATGAAATACAGTATCACTTATCTAGTAATGCAGAATCAAGTCCTCCCTATTATTCTGGTCTCCTTTCAATACAGTTATGCCTTCTTTCTTTTTATCTTCAGATATGCCTTATTTCAATGAAGATGTTTGTATATCCTTCCATTTCATTACTATAGTTAGAATTCTTTCAAGTTTTTGCTGTTTGTATATTTCTTTATTTTTAAAAATTCTTTGAAACACGAGAATGTGATGGTACTTAAAATAAATTCTAATGTGATGGTACTTAAAATAAATTCTAATATCTAAGCATTTTAAAAATTTGAATAAAATAAGATTTGAATAAATGGAGATTAAAATAGATTTCTGGCTGTGAAGAATTAATGCTGTAATAAAGTCAATTTCCAGTAAATTAACTTATGAGTTCAGTGAAATCCAAACTTAATTTTCTGTAGATCTCAACAAGCTAATTATTTGATGCTCCTAGAAAAGACAATGTATAAAAGTAGCCCTCTTTTTAAGCAAAAAAGGGAAAATTTCTCTAAAGGATATAAAGTATTCTGTAAGAATACATTAATTATAACAGTATAGGTTGATACTGGCAGAGAAAAATAAAACTAATTGAAGAGAAAAGAGAGGGAAAAACCACACATTTATGTAGAAATATAGATTAAAAGTGGCTTTGCAAACTAGTGAGGGGGAATGGTAAATTCTGTACACAATGCTGAAGCAAATGAAACCAATGTGGGGTCTTACATGATCTGAAATTTAAGAAATAAAAACAAAATAACACAGAAATAATCCCATATTAATATTTGGAGAAAATGAAACTGAATTTTTGTTGTAATTGGGTAGAGCAATTTTATTTTAAAAAGATGTTAAACCTGGAAGATTTTGCAATTGAAAATCCATAAAATAAAACAAATTATAGTATTGTTATGCTAAGAATAAAGATACATTTATATTGAGAAGATTATCATAATATATATATTTTAATGCAGTCAATAAAATATGCAAATTATAACTCTACTATTGAGAATTTCACACAGTTTTATGATATATGTAAAGGTAGCAGTGATTATATCTGGGAAATAGAAATACAAATGATTTCATATTTTATTTTCTTTTGGGAAATATTTTCTGAATTTCCAACAACAAACATATCAACTGCCACCAAAAATAAAAGCTTTATAAATGTATTATGGATGTTATTTTTCCTTCTTCCAATTTTTATGTTTTCCAAATTTACTTTATGAACATATTTATTTCTCAGGATAAGCTAGATTATCCTTCAATAAAAAATAAGCCCAAGATTTTCAGCAACTTAACACATTAATGCATACCTGATTTCTATTTTTAGCTTCTTGGCCATCCATTAGTCACAAGGCACTGCATGTAAGGGAACTGGGAAAAGAAGTAAGATGATATTTACTCCATAACTGATCAGTGTCTCCACCACCATCTGTCTTCCTGGTCAATAAGCATGCCTTTGTTAATATCTTTCCACTCATAGAACACACTCAACCTTTCCCTAAGAAGACAACTTGGTGTTAACAACTCAGTGTCACTTCACCCAGCTCAAAGAGTAAGCCATACTCTAGTTTCTCTCTCCTCTTGGGCCATACACCTATCAACTAAAAAGATGGGTGTTCCCCTCCACCTCCTTAAGATTTATTTATTTATTTGAGAGAGAGAGGGTGAGAGAGAGCATAACAGAGAGAATCTCAAGCAGACTCCCTTTTGAGTGTGGAGCCCCGACACAGGGGACTTGATTCAGGACCCTGAGATCATGACTTGAGCCAAAATCAAGAGTTGGAAGCATAACTGACTGAGCCACCCAGGTGCCCCATCAACTAAAAAGAAAGCTGTTTGCTTCCCTTTCACCCAATATAACTGGTGGAACAGAAACAGGATAACCTCAATAAAATCTTTCACCAGAAAGGGAAGAATGGAGAAAAGCCTGTACTGGTCCATAGCAATTTTGAAGTCCTACTGGCCTCCCTATCCTGGATGCACCTTTATTAGACCCTGATTCAGCTTTCAAGGAGAAAGTCCCTTGACCATTATTACTCAGGGCTTTCCTTTCTCAGTTGCTTTCTGTCTATGGTAGTTTGGGGTCCTAATGATTGTTAGGTTTTGAACAATCACAAATATTTTTTGGATCAAACTCGATTTTTATAAAAGCAAAACTTTTTAAAACTAATTTATTCATTTGAAATAATCTCTACACTCAACATGGGGCTTGAATTCACAACCCTGAGATCAAGAGTCACATGCTCCACTGACTAAACCAGCCAGGCACCCCAAAGTGAAACTCTCTTAAAAATAAATCAGTATACTTATCCTTTATTTGCTTAAAGTCACATCAATATGCACAACCACGGATGGCTCCCAGATTTGCTACATTTCCCTACTTCCCCCTCATCCTTCTCTTGCTCAATTTAATAGTGAATACCTTAAGGCTATCATTAACAGTAGATATGAAGGTCATACTCTTACTCTGATCTTTGCCTTGGGTCATTTTAATCTGGTGCTTATTTTAAATTTGTTGAAAAGAACCTCCTTAAATGCTTAATCTTATGAGCTAGTGTCTAGAATCAGTGACTTTGCCAATCCTACAAGGCACTGAATTTCTGCATTTTCATTATTCTTTTTTTTTTCCACTTACATCTGAGCCAATTTTTTCAAAAGCTCATTTTTTCCTTGAAATAACTTGCCAAATGTAAAAGCAAATAGCACCACCTCATACTACCAGGTTTTACTAAGTGTTCAACCACAGGATAATATAGATCCATCTTTCCAGCCTCTGTATACTTTTTTTTTTTTTGAGACAAAAAGGGGGTGTTGTGCAGAGAGGCAGAGGGAGAAGAAGAGAATCTTAGGCAGGATCTATATCCTGTGGGAGCCCAACTTGGGGCTTGATCCCACTACCCTGATATCATGACCTGAGCCAAAATTGAGAGTTGGACACTTAACCGATTGAGCCACCCAGGCCCCCCTGTATACTTTTTTCCCCACTTCCTACTGGCCAAACTATTAAGCTAATACCAGACATTTCAGTGTTTTTTCTTTTTCTTTTCTTTCTTCTTCTGTTTTTTGTTTGTTTGTTTGTTTGTTTGTTTGTTTGTTTGTTTGTTTCAATGGCAACCCTCACTTTAGTACTAATATTTGTATTGGTAAGTATAACAGTTAAAATTGAAGTAATAAATCCTGAAACCCTAGTGGCTTTACATAACAAAGATTCATTTTTCACAGGTGTATATTCTGTTGCTCATTGGTGACTGACTTCCTTGGTTAGCAGGTATCCGTTAACTCCTTCCACTTTCAATCTTATGATGAGGATTCCAATTTACTGCTCATGGGGAAGAAAGATCTGCAGAGTAACATAGTCAAAATTCATCACATGGTCATGTCAAATGAAAGGGAGCCGGGAATCATGAGGAAGTTTATGGGTATTTGGTGAGTATTAAACATCTCTGTCACCATGTTTTATAAATACTGAGTACTATGTTGAAAAATAAAAATTTTATGCAGGTGGGATGGCTGGGTGGCTCAGCGGTTAAGTGTCTGCCTTTGGCTGAGGGCATGATCCTGGAGTCCTGGGATTGAGTCCCACATCAGGCTCCCTGCATGGAGCCTGCTTCTCCCTCTGCGTATGTCTCTGCCTCTCTCTCTGTGTCTCTCATGAATAAATAAATAAAATCTTAAAAAAAAAATTCTGTAGGTTATTTCTGTCCCTCCCAAAAGAAAAAACAACAACAACATGGGTGTCTGGGTGGCTCTGTTGGTTAAGTGGTATCTTTGGCTCAAGATCACAGTTCTTGGGGTCCCAGGATGGAGCCCTGCATCGGGCTCCCTGGTCAGCAGGGAGTCTGCTTTTGCCCCTCCCTCTGCTTGTGCTCAGTTGCTTTCTCTCTCAAATAAATAAATAAAATCTTTAAAAAAAAAGAAGCTATTTTTCAGAAGTTATAGCAAGGAAGGAGAAAAAGTTAAAAAGATATATTCCAAACTGATAAAAAGAATATAGTACCTTATATTCAGAAAAATATATTCATGTTTTATTCACTCTTCTAAAACATTTACAACTGTATAGGACATATATTTACAAACCTTCACCTTATAAAATTGTAGTGACATTGATACCGTAAACATTTATCTTTGCAAATAGTAACAAGAATAATGTTTAAATTTATGTTACAATTTTAGTCCCAGTTTTCTCACAAAATATTTATAACTTATGAAAATAAAGTTGAAAACTATGAAGAAAATAGCAATCATAATCCTGCTCCCCAGTAACAACCAATGCTAGCATTTACACTTTTTTTCTTAAATATTCACATAGTTTACATTATAACCATAATATTTTAATACTATCTGATATCTTTTCATTTTGATAAATATTTAATATAATATTTTCTCATACTATTCAAAATCATCTGTAAACATCATTTAATACCTATTCAAATCAACCACATAGATATGCTGTAATTTATATAATTATATCCTACTACTTGGACAGGTTTCTTTCCAATTTTACAGCTAAATTACTGTTTTAGGAAATGAGTATATTTGCACATAAATCTTTGGACTTCTGTTTCGTTAGTATAGATTCCAAAGAGTAAAATTACTCGACCAAAGGGTATATATGTTCAGAAGCTATGAAAATTAACACATGTATTTCTAGAAATGTTCTAATTTGCATTCCTGTTGTCCATATACTAATATTTCTATCTTGCCCAACTTTTATTAGCACTGATATACATACATACATACATATATACATATATATCTTTGCCAATTTGAAAGACATAAAAATATTCTTTGTGCATTGTTATTGCATCTCATTTCTTAAAGTAATTGTTTTCATTTAATTGAAGAATAATTTGCATAAAATAAAATTGATAGATGTTAAGGTTATAGCTTGATAAGTTTTGACAAATGTGTACAACAGATTAGCCACCACCCCAAAGAGATATAGAATATTTATTTGATCATTCCAGAAAGTTGCCTTGTGCACATCTTGTCAATCTTCCTTCACAAGCAGACATTATTCTAATTTGACAGTTTTTTAAAAATCAACTTTATCAAAGTTGATATCAAAATACAGGTATGTTAAGTGTGCACATCAATGAGCCTTAACAAATATATATGCATATGTAACTAACATTCTGGTTAAGATAAGGAATATTTTCATTACCTCAGAAATTCCTTTCTTTTGTCATCAGTCCCCTCTGTCCCTAGCCTTGGACAACCATTGATCTGCATCCTGTTGCCACAGATTAATTTTCCCTATTTTAGAATTTTTCATAAATAGACTAGTAATACACTATACTGTATACTCTTGTTTTTGGACACATTACTCTGTGCCACAATTTTGAGATTTATCTATGTTGTCACATGTAGCAGTAGGTTATTCTTCATTATTGCTGAGTAGTGTTATACTGTATGGATATACTTTTTCAGCTGCTGGTGAATTTTGGGTTGCTTCCAGTTTGGGGCTATTCTGATTAACAGCTCCTATGAGCATTCCTGTATAAAATTTAACATGGGTAATCTTTTATTTCTATTGGATAAATACCCAAGGATGGAATTGAGGTATCATATGGTAAGTGTATACTTAACTTGAGCTTTACTGTAAAACCAACTACCGAAGTGCTTACACAACTGACTACCATGTATAAGGTTTTCCTTTGTCCCACTTTTTTGCCAACATGTGATGTTGTCATTTTTTTTTAATCATTCTGCAGGGAATATAGTGGTATTTTATCATTTTTTGATGCTTTTTGTGACCTTGATAACAAGTCTTTTTTAACTCCAAGTTAACAAAGATTTTCTCCTTGTTGTCTTCGAGAAATGTTGTAGATTTAGCTTTTATGGTTAGGACCATGGTGCATTTGTATTAATTTTTTTTGTATAGTGTGAATGAAGGGTCAAGGGTGATTTTTTTCCTTAAATGGGCATCCAATTGTTTCAGCATTATTAGTTAAAATGACTTTATGTTCCCCATGGAAATGCTTTGGTACTTTTATTGAAATTTAATTAACCCTATATAAACATGTTTAATTCTATAGTCTTTACTTTGTTTCTTTGGTGTCTAAATCTGTCCTTCCATCAATACCATATGGAATTGATTCAGTAATCTCTTTGGAGATGTTCTGGGTGATGATCCATTTAAAAGCCCTTGAATAACCACTGAGAAGTAATTTCCCAAGACATGAAAAACTGGTTTTAAAGAAAAACAAAATTTACCATAGCATTCTGAAAATGTATATTCAGGATGCTTGCTGTGTGGTAGACTTTTTTTGGTTGTTTTTTGCTTGTTTGCTTTTACCATCTAGTAAGAAGCTAGTGTGGTTCACTTTTATTAAAGGCCTATATTATTTAAAAATGGGAAGGAATCTCACATAAATGTCATTCTGTGTTTCTCAAACTGATGCTTGCATTGCAAAGGCAACATTTGTTTCCCCGTAATCAGACCTCTTCAATCACTTAAAGATGTGTTTACTTTATTATCAGCTGTAGTATTATATATTTAATATTTTATATAATCTCTCTTAAAATCTAAATATTTTAAGAACATAAATATTAAACAATATTTTAATCACTACTGAAATGGAAAACTTTTTAAATATGCATTTTCATAGTAGATAATTATTGAAATAACATAATGTCATCTTGGTACAATCTAAAATCATCCCACAAACAACTCCTAGTATCATAATCTGAGAACTACTTGAGGCCTATCAAACTAATGTTGATCTTTTAGGGAGACTTCCACAGAAAAGTGAATGATACTGTCTATATTCAGTAAGTTTTATTATTAGATGGCAAAGAGTCCAAGTATTTATGATTTATGTGTCTCAAGTTTTCACTATTAGAATTTGAGTCTCCTTATTCCAAGTCTGCTTTTTTTGTCAATTATACCACCATGTGTAGAATACACTTTTCTCCTCCATTTACTTCTTGAAACATGTGTATTCAAAATGTTATTAGCCCAATTCTTATGAGAATGTGTACAGAGCTCAATTGGTAAGTCAAGTTATGCTTTTGAGATTTGTCAATTTATTATCCACAGAAAACTCTAGATTTTTCGGTCTGTTTAAATTATATTTCTGGAAGCAATAAAATAAAACTTGAAATCTTATAAATGGGAAAGATAAATTTTCAATTTAATTATTAACTTTTGACTCCAGTTTATAATTTCTAATTTTTCCTGAATGCAGTCAATATTATTAAGGACTGTTCATCCTCTGATTGTAATAGTATGTTACTCATTTTTCAAAAGAAAATAAAACTTTCAAAAGATCTAATCCTTAAAAAAAGAAGAAGTGTGATTTAAGGGATCCCTGGGTGGCACAGCGGTTTAGCGCCTGCTTTTGGTCCAGGGCACGATCCTGGAGACGCGGGATCGAATCCCACATCGGGCTCCCGGTGCATGGAGCCTGCTTCTCCCTCTGCCTATGTCTCTGCCTCTCTCTCTCTCTCTCTCTCTCTCTCTCTCTCTCTCTCTCTGTGACTATCATAAATAATAAATAAAAATTTAAAAAAAACAAAAACAACAACAAAAAAAGAAGTATGATTTAAGATTTTTTTAAAAAAACTTTTTTTAAAAGATTTTATTTATTTGAGGAAGAGAGAGAGAGTAAGAGACAGTGGCAGATGGAGAAAGAGAGGCAGACTTCTTGCTGAGCAGGGATCTCCATGTGGGGCTTGATCCCGATACCCTGAGATCATAACCCGAGCCGAAGCCAGACACTTAACTGACTGAGCCACCCAGGCATCCCTAAAGATTTTAAGTAATCTCTATACTCAGTGTGGAATAAGAGGTGATTTTAGCTACTTTCCCTGAAATTCTTCCACATGTGGTTAAATAAGCATTTAATAGCAATTAAAATTGTTAGATGTTCCCGTTTTGTTGCCTTTGGCAGTGAAGAATGAGTAAGCTTACAAAATGCTATCCAGGGGAATATTTAACAGTTGAAATTCGAACTTAATATAAAGGAGCTGCAGTGTGAGCTTGTTGATCGATAAAAATACTCTTCTTTTCCAAAATTCAAAGGATTCTACACTTCTGCACCACACAATACAGAAATAACACATTGAGCCAAGGCACCTGCCACTTGATCCAGAAGTACTTGATTCCATACATTCATTCATTCATTCACTCATTCACTCATTTTGAAGCAATCACAATCTCTATGGCACCTGAATCACTTTGTGAATGGCTTTTATTTTGAATCATTTTGTTCATTAAGCACAGCTGTAATATTGATCTTTATGTATATTTAATGAGAAGAGCAAGCCATTGGGGGCTTAGCCCACTCAAAATATGGGCTTAGCATATCCAGCAATTTTTTTGCTTTCTCCAGATCTAACCTCCCTCCTCCCAAAAAGGATTGTGACTGCCATGTCAAACTATCACCTAAACAAAAGAAATGAAAAGTTAACTACAAATTATACTCCTTAAAACGTTGATAATTTTAGGGGTACCTGGGTGGCTTAGTTGGTAAGAGACTCTTCCTTTGGCTCAGGTCATGACCCTGGAGTCCTGAGATTGAGCCCCACTTCAGGCTCCCTGCTCAGTGGCATTCAGCTTCTTTCTCTCCCTATGCCTGCCACTTGTGTTCTCTCTTTGTCTCTCTCTCAAATAAATAAATACATAATCTTAAGTAAATAAAACATTGATAATTTTAGTTTTTAGGAAACAATTTCTCCACAATCTTTGTCTTGCAATGTTGACAGTGTTGACTTTTTTTTTTTTTTTTTTTGGTGAAAGAAAATAAATCCACAATGTAAAGATTTAAAATTCTAATGACTTCATTATTTCAGAAACTGTATTTTTTCACATTTTATTTTTTCCTTTTAATTGAAACCTAAGAATTATTTTTCTTTAATGTTATAAAAAGGGATTTTTTATGTGTGTCGCTCTTAGAAAAAATAAAATGAGATGGCATATAGGATCATGTAACTATGTAATAAAATTATCAATCAATGTGCATGTAAAAGTTACTGATCTATTAATGGTTGTACTTATAACCCACATGCATAACAGGCTTTATTGAATGTTCCATCTATTTTCCCTCATATCAGCAATTTCAAATGAAATTATTCCTCAAGGTAGCCTATAATTGTTTCTTTCTAATATTTCTTAGAATTTAAAATATTTTCAAAGTGCTGTACATTCTCAATTTCTGTGGTCCCTGTTATGGCATAGCTGGGTCTTCATATATCTTGGGGCAGTCTGATATTTCCTTTACCTCTACAAATGGTCTTGATAACTATTTGTCATCCTCAGTAGATATTCTACATTTATTGGGTGGTAATATGTATTGTGCTCAGTAATCTGCTAAATGGTAGGGAACCCAAAGAAATGAGATTGACAGATTGAAAGTCAAAGTTGAAACACAAGGTACATAATAATTATAGACAGTTTCATAAACTGACATTGCAGATATTTTGCAACTCACTAGATAGACTTACATCCTCTAAATGTCAACTTTTTGTCTTGAGACCTGCTAACCTCAAGGCAGCCTGCATGTGTATTCCAGGAAGAACAGCTTGTAGCAGTGGCCACAACACTGAAATTTTAAAAAATAAAAAAAAATAAATAAATAAAAATAAATAAATAAATAAATAAATAATTTAAAAAACCCTTTTATTAAAAAGGAAATATATAGCTTCACTTTAATATGAAAATCAAATTTCTAGAAGATGGGCCTTCTTTATCCTGTGGCTTTAGAAATAACTTTGCCACATACCATGATCCATCAGGGCACAAATATTTCAGGTTGAGAAGCTTTAAAGGTGATTTACAAAAGATGAGCCACCATGAATATTTTATCAGAAGAGCTACAACTCAAAGGAAAAGAAGGAAATTAATCTTCTGTGGCCATGTTAAGGGTGTGAGCATCAAGAAGTACACACCTTAATAATCCTTCATAGTTTGAAAAAATATCAATCCAGGAAAAACAGAGATATAAAGAAAAGTCACAAGGGTACTTTGCTGAGACCATTTAGATATAAGTATTCTCTCTTGAATTGACTGACCTTGAAAAAGTCATAGCTTATCTTAGTGCACCACTCTCCTCTACTAGACTCAATGTATGGTCTCTGTAGTCTAGTTTTGCCATCCTATGATTCAAAATTGTACTGAATTTCTTGTCACTTTACCGAACTCCACTTTGAATTAATGAACACAGCAGAGTGGCAATGATCCCCAAGTGCCAAGCTCACCACCAGAAATAGCTTTAGCCGTGTAATTTTGTTTTATTTATTTGAGAGAGAGAGAGAACAGGCAGTGGGGAGGGTTAGAGGGAGGAGAGAGAGAGAGAGAGAGAGAGAGAGAGAGAGGTTTCCCGCTGGGCAGGAAGCCTGGTATGGGGCCTAATTCTAGGATCTAGAGATCATGACCTGAACCGAAGGCAGATGCTTAACCAACTGAGCCACCCAGGAGGCCCTACCAGTGTAATTTGAAAATATGTTTTGACTGCCTGAAATTTTAAGGCAGCTACAAGGGGAAGAAATTAGTATTTATTAAGCTATTATAATATACCAGTCTTTGCATATTCCACAAAATGAAGAAAGTGACTCAACACTTTTCCTTACAAACTATTTAGGAGCAAAATTTATAGAATAGCATTACGTAAGAAATGTTTCAAAACTGGGAAGCAGCAAAGGAATAACTGAATCTTGAAAGTTAAAGTGATGGCCAAGGTGGGGGGAAAAGAGTAATAGAAGTCTTTCAGAGAAAGTGAATTTTGAGCTGAATCTGGGAGAAGACAATACTTAGCTAGTAAAGTAGATGTTGAGGTGGGGAAGTAATAAAAAAATGCAGTTGAAATGAATCTGCAGTTCAAGGATTTTGAATGAAGTAGTGGAATTAAGAAGTTGGCAACATAGAGATCATAGTTAAGTTCCTTAAAACAACCCACACTGTGTAAATAACCCACTATTTTTGGAGGACACATAAGTCTATATTGAAAACCTTCAGAGATCAAAGTTTAAGCTAGGTACCATGAAAGACACAAAGCATCTAAAATACAACGCTGGTACCTAACATGTCTCTAATCTGGTAGAAGACCCAAGGCATGCAGACTTTGGAAGGTAATGAAACTAAATTTTCTAGAATGAAGATATTGAAAGAACACATGTCTTGATATTTAATGAGACATTACCAAATACAGAATTTGGATAGTGCTACTACAATTCAGAAAAGAAAGAGATCACTGAGCCAGCACTATGAAATTAAACAAGAAATAAACAGCATGATGTCTCACTACCAGGAACTTATAACTTTTAAACATCTACTTCATCAGTTAGAACAGTTCGACCCTTCCCTTCCCCCTCTGTATCCTTTTATTTCTGTTTTCCATTAGCTGAGTGATGACGGCATTGCCATTTACATCAGCACTGAGCATCTATTCTCATCTTTTGCTAAAACACTGGGTTTTAAATACATACAAAAGAGCAGCAGGAGACTTGAAAAAGACTGACTTTATATATATATTTTTTTCTTGTGTGAAAGTCTAAAAACAGAAACCAGGATAGAATCTAGGAAGGGAAGGAGGGTGTAAGAGTCACTCTTTTCATCTTTAATGCATTAGGCAAGAAGACTCTGCATTGTCTCTATCTGTATGTGAGCAAACGGATACAGTTTTTCTTCTAAGTTCTCAGGGGCAGCAGGATTGTTGCAAGGGTTCAATTTTCAAGTGTAAATACATGACCCCTTATCTTATTTTGAAATATTTTCCCTAAACTCTAGTTTCTCTCTCCTCTTGGGCCATACACCTATCAACTAAAAAGATGGGTGTTCCCCTCCACCTCCTTAAGATTTATTTATTTATTTGAGAGAGAGAGGGTGAGAGAGAGCATAACAGAGAGAATCTCAAGCAGACTCCCTTTT
Source organism: Nyctereutes procyonoides (assembly GCF_905146905.1). Lineage (NCBI taxonomy): Eukaryota > Metazoa > Chordata > Mammalia > Carnivora > Canidae > Nyctereutes > Nyctereutes procyonoides. The sequence continues at coordinate 24,395,688 of NW_026575042.1, read as the reverse complement.
GAGTGTGGAGCCCCGACACAGGGGACTTGATTCAGGACCCTGAGATCATGACTTGAGCCAAAATCAAGAGTTGGAAGCATAACTGACTGAGCCACCCAGGTGCCCCATCAACTAAAAAGAAAGCTGTTTGCTTCCCTTTCACCCAATATAACTGGTGGAACAGAAACAGGATAACCTCAATAAAATCTTTCACCAGAAAGGGAAGAATGGAGAAAAGCCTGTACTGGTCCATAGCAATTTTGAAGTCCTACTGGCCTCCCTATCCTGGATGCACCTTTATTAGACCCTGATTCAGCTTTCAAGGAGAAAGTCCCTTGACCATTATTACTCAGGGCTTTCCTTTCTCAGTTGCTTTCTGTCTATGGTAGTTTGGGGTCCTAATGATTGTTAGGTTTTGAACAATCACAAATATTTTTTGGATCAAACTCGATTTTTATAAAAGCAAAACTTTTTAAAACTAATTTATTCATTTGAAATAATCTCTACACTCAACATGGGGCTTGAATTCACAACCCTGAGATCAAGAGTCACATGCTCCACTGACTAAACCAGCCAGGCACCCCAAAGTGAAACTCTCTTAAAAATAAATCAGTATACTTATCCTTTATTTGCTTAAAGTCACATCAATATGCACAACCACGGATGGCTCCCAGATTTGCTACATTTCCCTACTTCCCCCTCATCCTTCTCTTGCTCAATTTAATAGTGAATACCTTAAGGCTATCATTAACAGTAGATATGAAGGTCATACTCTTACTCTGATCTTTGCCTTGGGTCATTTTAATCTGGTGCTTATTTTAAATTTGTTGAAAAGAACCTCCTTAAATGCTTAATCTTATGAGCTAGTGTCTAGAATCAGTGACTTTGCCAATCCTACAAGGCACTGAATTTCTGCATTTTCATTATTCTTTTTTTTTTCCACTTACATCTGAGCCAATTTTTTCAAAAGCTCATTTTTTCCTTGAAATAACTTGCCAAATGTAAAAGCAAATAGCACCACCTCATACTACCAGGTTTTACTAAGTGTTCAACCACAGGATAATATAGATCCATCTTTCCAGCCTCTGTATACTTTTTTTTTTTTTGAGACAAAAAGGGGGTGTTGTGCAGAGAGGCAGAGGGAGAAGAAGAGAATCTTAGGCAGGATCTATATCCTGTGGGAGCCCAACTTGGGGCTTGATCCCACTACCCTGATATCATGACCTGAGCCAAAATTGAGAGTTGGACACTTAACCGATTGAGCCACCCAGGCCCCCCTGTATACTTTTTTCCCCACTTCCTACTGGCCAAACTATTAAGCTAATACCAGACATTTCAGTGTTTTTTCTTTTTCTTTTCTTTCTTCTTCTGTTTTTTGTTTGTTTGTTTGTTTGTTTGTTTGTTTGTTTGTTTCAATGGCAACCCTCACTTTAGTACTAATATTTGTATTGGTAAGTATAACAGTTAAAATTGAAGTAATAAATCCTGAAACCCTAGTGGCTTTACATAACAAAGATTCATTTTTCACAGGTGTATATTCTGTTGCTCATTGGTGACTGACTTCCTTGGTTAGCAGGTATCCGTTAACTCCTTCCACTTTCAATCTTATGATGAGGATTCCAATTTACTGCTCATGGGGAAGAAAGATCTGCAGAGTAACATAGTCAAAATTCATCACATGGTCATGTCAAATGAAAGGGAGCCGGGAATCATGAGGAAGTTTATGGGTATTTGGTGAGTATTAAACATCTCTGTCACCATGTTTTATAAATACTGAGTACTATGTTGAAAAATAAAAATTTTATGCAGGTGGGATGGCTGGGTGGCTCAGCGGTTAAGTGTCTGCCTTTGGCTGAGGGCATGATCCTGGAGTCCTGGGATTGAGTCCCACATCAGGCTCCCTGCATGGAGCCTGCTTCTCCCTCTGCGTATGTCTCTGCCTCTCTCTCTGTGTCTCTCATGAATAAATAAATAAAATCTTAAAAAAAAAATTCTGTAGGTTATTTCTGTCCCTCCCAAAAGAAAAAACAACAACAACATGGGTGTCTGGGTGGCTCTGTTGGTTAAGTGGTATCTTTGGCTCAAGATCACAGTTCTTGGGGTCCCAGGATGGAGCCCTGCATCGGGCTCCCTGGTCAGCAGGGAGTCTGCTTTTGCCCCTCCCTCTGCTTGTGCTCAGTTGCTTTCTCTCTCAAATAAATAAATAAAATCTTTAAAAAAAAAGAAGCTATTTTTCAGAAGTTATAGCAAGGAAGGAGAAAAAGTTAAAAAGATATATTCCAAACTGATAAAAAGAATATAGTACCTTATATTCAGAAAAATATATTCATGTTTTATTCACTCTTCTAAAACATTTACAACTGTATAGGACATATATTTACAAACCTTCACCTTATAAAATTGTAGTGACATTGATACCGTAAACATTTATCTTTGCAAATAGTAACAAGAATAATGTTTAAATTTATGTTACAATTTTAGTCCCAGTTTTCTCACAAAATATTTATAACTTATGAAAATAAAGTTGAAAACTATGAAGAAAATAGCAATCATAATCCTGCTCCCCAGTAACAACCAATGCTAGCATTTACACTTTTTTTCTTAAATATTCACATAGTTTACATTATAACCATAATATTTTAATACTATCTGATATCTTTTCATTTTGATAAATATTTAATATAATATTTTCTCATACTATTCAAAATCATCTGTAAACATCATTTAATACCTATTCAAATCAACCACATAGATATGCTGTAATTTATATAATTATATCCTACTACTTGGACAGGTTTCTTTCCAATTTTACAGCTAAATTACTGTTTTAGGAAATGAGTATATTTGCACATAAATCTTTGGACTTCTGTTTCGTTAGTATAGATTCCAAAGAGTAAAATTACTCGACCAAAGGGTATATATGTTCAGAAGCTATGAAAATTAACACATGTATTTCTAGAAATGTTCTAATTTGCATTCCTGTTGTCCATATACTAATATTTCTATCTTGCCCAACTTTTATTAGCACTGATATACATACATACATACATATATACATATATATCTTTGCCAATTTGAAAGACATAAAAATATTCTTTGTGCATTGTTATTGCATCTCATTTCTTAAAGTAATTGTTTTCATTTAATTGAAGAATAATTTGCATAAAATAAAATTGATAGATGTTAAGGTTATAGCTTGATAAGTTTTGACAAATGTGTACAACAGATTAGCCACCACCCCAAAGAGATATAGAATATTTATTTGATCATTCCAGAAAGTTGCCTTGTGCACATCTTGTCAATCTTCCTTCACAAGCAGACATTATTCTAATTTGACAGTTTTTTAAAAATCAACTTTATCAAAGTTGATATCAAAATACAGGTATGTTAAGTGTGCACATCAATGAGCCTTAACAAATATATATGCATATGTAACTAACATTCTGGTTAAGATAAGGAATATTTTCATTACCTCAGAAATTCCTTTCTTTTGTCATCAGTCCCCTCTGTCCCTAGCCTTGGACAACCATTGATCTGCATCCTGTTGCCACAGATTAATTTTCCCTATTTTAGAATTTTTCATAAATAGACTAGTAATACACTATACTGTATACTCTTGTTTTTGGACACATTACTCTGTGCCACAATTTTGAGATTTATCTATGTTGTCACATGTAGCAGTAGGTTATTCTTCATTATTGCTGAGTAGTGTTATACTGTATGGATATACTTTTTCAGCTGCTGGTGAATTTTGGGTTGCTTCCAGTTTGGGGCTATTCTGATTAACAGCTCCTATGAGCATTCCTGTATAAAATTTAACATGGGTAATCTTTTATTTCTATTGGATAAATACCCAAGGATGGAATTGAGGTATCATATGGTAAGTGTATACTTAACTTGAGCTTTACTGTAAAACCAACTACCGAAGTGCTTACACAACTGACTACCATGTATAAGGTTTTCCTTTGTCCCACTTTTTTGCCAACATGTGATGTTGTCATTTTTTTTTAATCATTCTGCAGGGAATATAGTGGTATTTTATCATTTTTTGATGCTTTTTGTGACCTTGATAACAAGTCTTTTTTAACTCCAAGTTAACAAAGATTTTCTCCTTGTTGTCTTCGAGAAATGTTGTAGATTTAGCTTTTATGGTTAGGACCATGGTGCATTTGTATTAATTTTTTTTGTATAGTGTGAATGAAGGGTCAAGGGTGATTTTTTTCCTTAAATGGGCATCCAATTGTTTCAGCATTATTAGTTAAAATGACTTTATGTTCCCCATGGAAATGCTTTGGTACTTTTATTGAAATTTAATTAACCCTATATAAACATGTTTAATTCTATAGTCTTTACTTTGTTTCTTTGGTGTCTAAATCTGTCCTTCCATCAATACCATATGGAATTGATTCAGTAATCTCTTTGGAGATGTTCTGGGTGATGATCCATTTAAAAGCCCTTGAATAACCACTGAGAAGTAATTTCCCAAGACATGAAAAACTGGTTTTAAAGAAAAACAAAATTTACCATAGCATTCTGAAAATGTATATTCAGGATGCTTGCTGTGTGGTAGACTTTTTTTGGTTGTTTTTTGCTTGTTTGCTTTTACCATCTAGTAAGAAGCTAGTGTGGTTCACTTTTATTAAAGGCCTATATTATTTAAAAATGGGAAGGAATCTCACATAAATGTCATTCTGTGTTTCTCAAACTGATGCTTGCATTGCAAAGGCAACATTTGTTTCCCCGTAATCAGACCTCTTCAATCACTTAAAGATGTGTTTACTTTATTATCAGCTGTAGTATTATATATTTAATATTTTATATAATCTCTCTTAAAATCTAAATATTTTAAGAACATAAATATTAAACAATATTTTAATCACTACTGAAATGGAAAACTTTTTAAATATGCATTTTCATAGTAGATAATTATTGAAATAACATAATGTCATCTTGGTACAATCTAAAATCATCCCACAAACAACTCCTAGTATCATAATCTGAGAACTACTTGAGGCCTATCAAACTAATGTTGATCTTTTAGGGAGACTTCCACAGAAAAGTGAATGATACTGTCTATATTCAGTAAGTTTTATTATTAGATGGCAAAGAGTCCAAGTATTTATGATTTATGTGTCTCAAGTTTTCACTATTAGAATTTGAGTCTCCTTATTCCAAGTCTGCTTTTTTTGTCAATTATACCACCATGTGTAGAATACACTTTTCTCCTCCATTTACTTCTTGAAACATGTGTATTCAAAATGTTATTAGCCCAATTCTTATGAGAATGTGTACAGAGCTCAATTGGTAAGTCAAGTTATGCTTTTGAGATTTGTCAATTTATTATCCACAGAAAACTCTAGATTTTTCGGTCTGTTTAAATTATATTTCTGGAAGCAATAAAATAAAACTTGAAATCTTATAAATGGGAAAGATAAATTTTCAATTTAATTATTAACTTTTGACTCCAGTTTATAATTTCTAATTTTTCCTGAATGCAGTCAATATTATTAAGGACTGTTCATCCTCTGATTGTAATAGTATGTTACTCATTTTTCAAAAGAAAATAAAACTTTCAAAAGATCTAATCCTTAAAAAAAGAAGAAGTGTGATTTAAGGGATCCCTGGGTGGCACAGCGGTTTAGCGCCTGCTTTTGGTCCAGGGCACGATCCTGGAGACGCGGGATCGAATCCCACATCGGGCTCCCGGTGCATGGAGCCTGCTTCTCCCTCTGCCTATGTCTCTGCCTCTCTCTCTCTCTCTCTCTCTCTCTCTCTCTCTCTCTCTCTCTGTGACTATCATAAATAATAAATAAAAATTTAAAAAAAACAAAAACAACAACAAAAAAAGAAGTATGATTTAAGATTTTTTTAAAAAAACTTTTTTTAAAAGATTTTATTTATTTGAGGAAGAGAGAGAGAGTAAGAGACAGTGGCAGATGGAGAAAGAGAGGCAGACTTCTTGCTGAGCAGGGATCTCCATGTGGGGCTTGATCCCGATACCCTGAGATCATAACCCGAGCCGAAGCCAGACACTTAACTGACTGAGCCACCCAGGCATCCCTAAAGATTTTAAGTAATCTCTATACTCAGTGTGGAATAAGAGGTGATTTTAGCTACTTTCCCTGAAATTCTTCCACATGTGGTTAAATAAGCATTTAATAGCAATTAAAATTGTTAGATGTTCCCGTTTTGTTGCCTTTGGCAGTGAAGAATGAGTAAGCTTACAAAATGCTATCCAGGGGAATATTTAACAGTTGAAATTCGAACTTAATATAAAGGAGCTGCAGTGTGAGCTTGTTGATCGATAAAAATACTCTTCTTTTCCAAAATTCAAAGGATTCTACACTTCTGCACCACACAATACAGAAATAACACATTGAGCCAAGGCACCTGCCACTTGATCCAGAAGTACTTGATTCCATACATTCATTCATTCATTCACTCATTCACTCATTTTGAAGCAATCACAATCTCTATGGCACCTGAATCACTTTGTGAATGGCTTTTATTTTGAATCATTTTGTTCATTAAGCACAGCTGTAATATTGATCTTTATGTATATTTAATGAGAAGAGCAAGCCATTGGGGGCTTAGCCCACTCAAAATATGGGCTTAGCATATCCAGCAATTTTTTTGCTTTCTCCAGATCTAACCTCCCTCCTCCCAAAAAGGATTGTGACTGCCATGTCAAACTATCACCTAAACAAAAGAAATGAAAAGTTAACTACAAATTATACTCCTTAAAACGTTGATAATTTTAGGGGTACCTGGGTGGCTTAGTTGGTAAGAGACTCTTCCTTTGGCTCAGGTCATGACCCTGGAGTCCTGAGATTGAGCCCCACTTCAGGCTCCCTGCTCAGTGGCATTCAGCTTCTTTCTCTCCCTATGCCTGCCACTTGTGTTCTCTCTTTGTCTCTCTCTCAAATAAATAAATACATAATCTTAAGTAAATAAAACATTGATAATTTTAGTTTTTAGGAAACAATTTCTCCACAATCTTTGTCTTGCAATGTTGACAGTGTTGACTTTTTTTTTTTTTTTTTTTGGTGAAAGAAAATAAATCCACAATGTAAAGATTTAAAATTCTAATGACTTCATTATTTCAGAAACTGTATTTTTTCACATTTTATTTTTTCCTTTTAATTGAAACCTAAGAATTATTTTTCTTTAATGTTATAAAAAGGGATTTTTTATGTGTGTCGCTCTTAGAAAAAATAAAATGAGATGGCATATAGGATCATGTAACTATGTAATAAAATTATCAATCAATGTGCATGTAAAAGTTACTGATCTATTAATGGTTGTACTTATAACCCACATGCATAACAGGCTTTATTGAATGTTCCATCTATTTTCCCTCATATCAGCAATTTCAAATGAAATTATTCCTCAAGGTAGCCTATAATTGTTTCTTTCTAATATTTCTTAGAATTTAAAATATTTTCAAAGTGCTGTACATTCTCAATTTCTGTGGTCCCTGTTATGGCATAGCTGGGTCTTCATATATCTTGGGGCAGTCTGATATTTCCTTTACCTCTACAAATGGTCTTGATAACTATTTGTCATCCTCAGTAGATATTCTACATTTATTGGGTGGTAATATGTATTGTGCTCAGTAATCTGCTAAATGGTAGGGAACCCAAAGAAATGAGATTGACAGATTGAAAGTCAAAGTTGAAACACAAGGTACATAATAATTATAGACAGTTTCATAAACTGACATTGCAGATATTTTGCAACTCACTAGATAGACTTACATCCTCTAAATGTCAACTTTTTGTCTTGAGACCTGCTAACCTCAAGGCAGCCTGCATGTGTATTCCAGGAAGAACAGCTTGTAGCAGTGGCCACAACACTGAAATTTTAAAAAATAAAAAAAAATAAATAAATAAAAATAAATAAATAAATAAATAAATAATTTAAAAAACCCTTTTATTAAAAAGGAAATATATAGCTTCACTTTAATATGAAAATCAAATTTCTAGAAGATGGGCCTTCTTTATCCTGTGGCTTTAGAAATAACTTTGCCACATACCATGATCCATCAGGGCACAAATATTTCAGGTTGAGAAGCTTTAAAGGTGATTTACAAAAGATGAGCCACCATGAATATTTTATCAGAAGAGCTACAACTCAAAGGAAAAGAAGGAAATTAATCTTCTGTGGCCATGTTAAGGGTGTGAGCATCAAGAAGTACACACCTTAATAATCCTTCATAGTTTGAAAAAATATCAATCCAGGAAAAACAGAGATATAAAGAAAAGTCACAAGGGTACTTTGCTGAGACCATTTAGATATAAGTATTCTCTCTTGAATTGACTGACCTTGAAAAAGTCATAGCTTATCTTAGTGCACCACTCTCCTCTACTAGACTCAATGTATGGTCTCTGTAGTCTAGTTTTGCCATCCTATGATTCAAAATTGTACTGAATTTCTTGTCACTTTACCGAACTCCACTTTGAATTAATGAACACAGCAGAGTGGCAATGATCCCCAAGTGCCAAGCTCACCACCAGAAATAGCTTTAGCCGTGTAATTTTGTTTTATTTATTTGAGAGAGAGAGAGAACAGGCAGTGGGGAGGGTTAGAGGGAGGAGAGAGAGAGAGAGAGAGAGAGAGAGAGAGAGGTTTCCCGCTGGGCAGGAAGCCTGGTATGGGGCCTAATTCTAGGATCTAGAGATCATGACCTGAACCGAAGGCAGATGCTTAACCAACTGAGCCACCCAGGAGGCCCTACCAGTGTAATTTGAAAATATGTTTTGACTGCCTGAAATTTTAAGGCAGCTACAAGGGGAAGAAATTAGTATTTATTAAGCTATTATAATATACCAGTCTTTGCATATTCCACAAAATGAAGAAAGTGACTCAACACTTTTCCTTACAAACTATTTAGGAGCAAAATTTATAGAATAGCATTACGTAAGAAATGTTTCAAAACTGGGAAGCAGCAAAGGAATAACTGAATCTTGAAAGTTAAAGTGATGGCCAAGGTGGGGGGAAAAGAGTAATAGAAGTCTTTCAGAGAAAGTGAATTTTGAGCTGAATCTGGGAGAAGACAATACTTAGCTAGTAAAGTAGATGTTGAGGTGGGGAAGTAATAAAAAAATGCAGTTGAAATGAATCTGCAGTTCAAGGATTTTGAATGAAGTAGTGGAATTAAGAAGTTGGCAACATAGAGATCATAGTTAAGTTCCTTAAAACAACCCACACTGTGTAAATAACCCACTATTTTTGGAGGACACATAAGTCTATATTGAAAACCTTCAGAGATCAAAGTTTAAGCTAGGTACCATGAAAGACACAAAGCATCTAAAATACAACGCTGGTACCTAACATGTCTCTAATCTGGTAGAAGACCCAAGGCATGCAGACTTTGGAAGGTAATGAAACTAAATTTTCTAGAATGAAGATATTGAAAGAACACATGTCTTGATATTTAATGAGACATTACCAAATACAGAATTTGGATAGTGCTACTACAATTCAGAAAAGAAAGAGATCACTGAGCCAGCACTATGAAATTAAACAAGAAATAAACAGCATGATGTCTCACTACCAGGAACTTATAACTTTTAAACATCTACTTCATCAGTTAGAACAGTTCGACCCTTCCCTTCCCCCTCTGTATCCTTTTATTTCTGTTTTCCATTAGCTGAGTGATGACGGCATTGCCATTTACATCAGCACTGAGCATCTATTCTCATCTTTTGCTAAAACACTGGGTTTTAAATACATACAAAAGAGCAGCAGGAGACTTGAAAAAGACTGACTTTATATATATATTTTTTTCTTGTGTGAAAGTCTAAAAACAGAAACCAGGATAGAATCTAGGAAGGGAAGGAGGGTGTAAGAGTCACTCTTTTCATCTTTAATGCATTAGGCAAGAAGACTCTGCATTGTCTCTATCTGTATGTGAGCAAACGGATACAGTTTTTCTTCTAAGTTCTCAGGGGCAGCAGGATTGTTGCAAGGGTTCAATTTTCAAGTGTAAATACATGACCCCTTATCTTATTTTGAAATATTTTCCCTAAACACGAATCACATTATATTAAAGCTGGAAGGGACCTTGGAGAGCCAAAGCTTCTCTTCCTTCTCTTTATATGAATCCCAGAGATATTAAATGATTTGTTCAAAGTCTCAAAATTAGTTGAGAATGAGTCTGTAGTGGAACCTGAGTTTTTGATGCCCAATATCTTGTTATTTCAATAAAACTAAATGATAGTTTCTTCTTGGAAAAATGATAGTGAAAAACTATCATTTTTGATACTTGGAAAAACTAAATAATAGTTTCTTTTTTAGCACCAAGACAGATTTTGATCTCACCCAAATGACTGAGATACTTATATATTAACCAAACCCTATTTTTGCCTCTACTTAACTCAGAGCTTAATTTAACGTTCAGATGAGTAAAATCACATTTCTTGTACAATAAATTGCTCTTTCCTTTATATATATATTTTTTTCTTTTCAGGGCTTCAACTCACAACTCTGAGATCAAGACCTGAGATGAGATCAAGAGTCGGATACTTAACCGACTGAGCCACCCAGTTGCCCCTCCATTATATAATTTCTGATTTTTCTGAGTGTATTTTAGATTTCATTATAGAGTAATACATATTCATGGAAAAATCTGGAAAACATGTCAAGCTATAAAGAAGCAATAGAAGTTCTTATAATCCCACCACTCATATTATATACTTCATTTAAACTAACTTTGTGTCTGTTTTAAATAGTGAACTGTCTTGAAATAGTTTTAAAAGCAGGAAGACATTGCTTTATGAATAAGTTCATTTTATCAAGGAGAAATTACATCACCTCACTTTTCCCAAATATTCACTTATCTATTAATATGTGTAGTCCATTCAATTTAACAAACATTCAACAACTGGAGCCCTCTTTTTAAAAATATGGGTGTCATATGGGTGTCCTGTACTGGGAGGACCCAGTGCAGGACAGAGTCATAGGAGCTTGCCTTGGATTCATTGTGAAAGGTTATATAAGAATGATTCTATAGCTTGAAATTTTTGTGATTTAAAGAGTGTACATTATTCTTATGTACATTAGAAAGTGTCTGTTGTATAAATATACATTAGAAAATGCCTGCTCAATAATCTGATCAGAGAAGTTTAGATCACATACAAACTCCTCTCTTCATTTTCTGCCTATAAATTATCAATCCAGCAGTATAGGGAAAACACTCGGAATATTTTCTTTAAGTTAAAATGTATGTGGTTTATAAATCAATAAGTCAAAAGGGAACTCCCACAACCACACACCCACACCTACATTCAGGATATCAGTGAATCAGGGGAAGGAGAAGAGATTGGATAGCAAAGGGAATTGTAATGAAGGAGCTGTGAAGTCAGTGTCGAGATTTGCTGCTGAGGAAGACCTGCTATAGAATAATTTCATCCATCCATTTATTCATTATTCATTCATCAAACATTTTTAAATACACCTTATGCCAGATTTTTTTAAATAAAAGATTGGATAAGACAGTCTTCTTAAGATAATAAACCTTCAAAAGTTTGGTGGGGCAAAAGACAGAGAGATAAACTAATAAATAGAAAGTAATATATGGGTGAAATGAATGAACTAGTAATTGTGATAACTTTTATTCTTTCAACAAGTATTTACATGACTACGATGTGCCAGAGATCATGTTAGTTACAATGGGAATACCACAACGAGTATATGGTGGACATTGGCCTTGTTGGTTTCTTTGTCTTTTCTCATTTATCCCTCACAATTGCTCTGTGAAATGTATGTTATTATAATTCCCATGAGATTCAGAAAAGCTAAGTAACTTACTTAAAAGCACAGAAGTGAAACTAGGTCAGATTATATACAACTGATATACAACAGCTGTTCTGAAAGCAAAATGACTCCATTTTAAGGTGCATCCAAATTAGGCGGGAGTAGAACGTGGGTATGTGTGTGTTAGTCATGCTAAGGAGGTTTAAAAAGTGCTTTCCAGGAAGTGAGGATAGTATGATCAAAGTCACAGGCTCCTGAAGAGCACTGCATGTTTTGGGAACTTCTAGGAATTTTGTTTTCCTTGCACAAAAAATTTGAGTATGATGAGAAATGCATCATGAAGAAATAAACTAAGCTCAGAAAATAGACATTTGACTTTACCCTCCGGACAGCATGAGGAGTGACATGATGGGCTTACCTTTTAATGAGATCAATGCTAGCTGGAATGTCAAGAATGGTTTTGAAGTAGATAAACTTTTAGGCAAGGGAACCACTTAGGAGGCATTGCAGGAGTTCACATAAGACATGGGAAAGACCAGAACTAGGTATTGATTAGATGGAAAAATTAGAGATTCTTTAAGATATAATTAGGAGATAAAATAAGGGCCTAAGGATATAATGGGTGTTGGGACTAAGATATAAGAAGGGGGTCCCTGGTTGGCTCAGTCCATTGAGTTTCTGACTCTTGATTTCAGCTCAGGTTGTGATCTCCGGGTTGTGGGATCAAGGCCCATGTCAGGCTCTGCACTCAGCATAGAGCCTGCTTGTCCCTCTCCCTGCTCTTTCTTCCTTTCTTTCTTTCTTTCTTTCTTTCTTTCTTTCTTTCTTTCTTTCTTTCTTTCTTTCTTTCTTTCTTTCCTCTCTGTCTCTCTCTAATATATAGATGAATAAATCTTAAAAAAAAAAGAAAGAAAGAAAGAAGAGGGATGTCTGCCTACTTAATGATGGATACAAAAGTTTGTGTGGGAGAAATAGTCAAAGTGTAAAATAAAGCGCACAGTTGGATGTTGTCAGAAACTTAGAGGAAAGGCCTTGGCTTCATATTAAATATTTGAAAACTGTTTTCATAGAGGAGATATTTCAGATATGACAGCACTTGAGATGAAAATATTTAGTAATCTAGTTTATGGAATCTTGAAGAATGATGAAATATGAAGAAAAGTTGAAGGAAAGCTTTTTTTTTTTTTAATGAAAATTAAAAATTCAACAGGTAAGGGTCTTTTTTTCCAAGACAAGAAAGTTTGCTATCTTAGAAATTTATGAAGTAGAGAGTTTTAAGAAAGAATTATTGGCAGGGTCAAATGCAGGGAAAAAAACATCAGGAATATATGTGCTGAAAATGTCCATTAGTTTAGAAAAATAAACTAATGACTTTAACAAGAGGTCATCAATGGTCATCAATGGCTTTACAAGAGACATCTTGGTAAAATGGTTGAAGAAAAATCCAGATTATAGAGTCACCTGGGTGGCTCAGTGGTTGAGCATCTGCCTTTGGCTCAGGTAGTGATCCCGGGGTCCTGGGATAGAGTCCCACATTAAGCTCCCTGCAGGGAGCCTGCTTCTCCTCTGCCTATATCTCCGTTTCTCTCTGTGTGGCTCTCATGAATAAATAAATACGATCTTTTGAAAAAATTCAGATTATAAAGGGTTGATAAGGAAATGAGGAAGTAAGAAACTGGTCATGGTAACTAAGGGCTAATTTTCAGGAAATTTGCATGTGAAGGAGATGTGAATAACTACATAAATCAAGGAAGGTTATTATAAGGTCAGAGAATCTGGAATATTTATAGGTTAAGAGACTAAACCACTAGAGAAATAAATACATAGGGGAGAAGGGTTTGACAAATGGAATACAGTCCTAGAAGCCAACTATGAAAAATTATGGGGGTTGTATGATACTCTTACAGAGAACACTTAATCTTTTGGGAGAAAAGGAAAGATGGTAGGATGAATGAAGTTATAAAATCACTGGCAGATGAGAGAAGATGAAATTGAAGGCGTTCACCATTAAGATCTGATGAAATTGGAGCAGTGTTTCTTTAAGAGGCCTGAGCAGAATGTTGAAAACTTCAGATGGGCACTAAACGACATAATGTTAAGTTTCCTGTGACAGAATATTCCAAGGTAAGGAAAAGATAGTTAGGTTTAATAAATGAATAAAGCAAATAGTAGCTCCAGTTTTTATTGTCCACCCTCCGGAAAAGGCTCACATAAACTGAATGGCAAAGTGGTCTGGATTATACTCTTGGCTGTGTGACTTGAATATTGTGAAAATTTACCAAGAGTTGAGGATGCTATTAGATGAATCCCTGAACCCCTAGGAATCAGCTATCTGACTGCTGCCCAAGGTTTGTAGTGACCTAAGTTCCCAAAGTGAGAGTCTGCACAGGACAGCCTAAAATAATATCCTATGTTTATAGAGCTCTTACTATGGATACCATTATATGTGTTTTATATTATTAACTCATTTAATTATCACAAGGTTCAAGGTAGAGTATGAGTATTATTTCTCTCTAATAGATGAAGGTTCACACAATACTTCCAAAGCTCTCCATCTTATACGTGAGGAAGACCATATGCATAATTGGTCAATGAGCTTATCTAAATCTCTCACATCAAGTTAATATTTCCCCTGCCCTAAATCACCACAGGGCCAGGTGCAACCCCTGTGGCCTAAATCCCACCACAACTATTGAAAGGAGTTTAAATCTTAAACTCTGTCCTGCTTTGCCTTTCCCACAGAAATCCCAGTAAAAGCTGTGACCTAGGAGCTCCCCTCACTCTTGCTTCTGTTTCCTTGGTGTTCCCTCTGTGGCTCTGCATCGTGAGTCTTGTCTCTCATTTCTAGGGAAATTGTAAGTGACATTAAACTTCGCTTTCAATGGCATTGACCTCTCTGTCATCACCTTTATAAATTGAGACTGGGTACAAAACAAATTGTATTTTGCCACCCTTTTCAAATTCAAATAGTCACATGACTCCTTTTATCCATTAGGTTGTGAGCAGAGGTATTAAAACAGTGTATGTTCTATCATATTTTCTTTTTTTTTTTAATCAGGGAAAACATTTTGAGCAGAGTTTCCATCAATCTGGACCCTAGTAATGAGCAGAGGTACTTGCCAAGTCATGTTGGAAATGTAGAGTGAGCAGGAAATAGCATTGCTGTAAAAAGCCACTGAGATTTTATATTTTTATTGAAGTATAATCTAGATTATCCTGACTGTGATCATAACTCTGGAAGTTTTTGCCAGAATATTCCAGTTTCTATACACATTGAATGTATTTTGGGAACAGGAGGCAGTAACCATACCACCAGAATCCAGTTTAGTTGGATCACAGCAGGACAACTCAAGAGCATTAGTGAAAGAAATGAATGAACTTGATTTTCCTTCTGAGCTTCTAGAGTCATTTATATTTCGAAGGAAAAACTCAGAAGCCATAGGTTGTGATGGGTTATTAATACATGAATGTGTTCTGAGTTAATAAGACCATATATTGTAACAGTCAATGATATTTATTGTGTATAAATAACTTTGAATTAGGTGTTAGAAAACAACAAAAAAGGAGAAATTGATGTTTGTAATAATGCTTTATATCATGTGCTGCACATTACAGGTTTCAAAGATTTTTCACAAATATTTTCTTCTACTCGGTGAAGAAGGTAGGGAAAGTATTATTTCAGTTTTACAGATGAGGGAGTATTAAGTCACAAAGATTAAATGACTTTTCCCAAGGTAGTGACAAAGTCACAAAGGGGATAAGTGGTGGAGGTAAAACCAAAACACCACACTTTTGAGTAGGCATTTTTTTTTTTTTTTACCAGCCTATAAATTAAAATAGCTACTTCTCCTCTGAGGGCAAAAGTTCTTGTTGCCAGAAAAAGTTTAACAATGTTTTCAAAGCCTATGGACATCAATGAAACATTTATCTGTACCATGGTATTGAATGAATGCTATAATTTAAAACTGGACATGAAGAAGACCTAAAACCATCAAACAGATGTGGAGGTGGGTGGGTGGTTTCTGAAGCCCCTTTTCAAATTCATCCAGACTGAAAAGACAGCATGAAATGTTGAGATGTTGTTTTGAAACCTCAGGAGTTCCCCAGGTAAAACCTCAGATGAATCCTGTATGCAGAGGGCAAGGAGAAACCAAAGAAAAGGGCAGGCCACTCCAGATTAGTAGGTGGCAGGTTTAACCAGCAGAAGGACTTACGTACTAGGCTTGTCTTGAGTAGCTGCAAAACGAATAGATGTTGGCATCCACCCACCAAAATCTTAGCTATGGCTTAGAAGCTTGCTTTCTCAAGTCTGTGCCATTGAAAACAGCTCCAGGCTGTGGGAAAGGTAGGCAGAAAATACTTTACAAGGATAGGGGGAAAGTGAGGAGTCTCTGATTGGAGACCAGCTCCGGGGTCAACCAGTGGTCACATCCTCTCCATGACCTCCACCAACATGAGAGAACAAACATGAAAGAAAACAGTAACCGTTGCCATTTATACATGGTTTTAGTTCTCAAGGGATTTCAATGTATATTTTTACACTTGTGTCTTTTTTTTTTTTTTTTTACACTTGTTTCTTAACATTTTCCGTATAAAGAATTACGGACTCGAGCCAAGATTTTGTACCCCTAAATCCTAAACTGTTATGGAAATATTTAGAATAGGTGAAATTAGGTTTTTAAATCAAAATTTGGAATACTGTCATAAGGCAATCTCCTTTGAAACTTGAAATACTAACAATCGATTTGGAGATTTTTAATACATGGGTTTCTGTTCCTTCCCTTTGAGTCTGGATTCTGTGCCTGCTTTAGTCCTCGCAGTTTCTGGACCAGGTAGTTAGAAACTGGTAGTTCCTAATTCCTGTCTTCTTGGGATACTCAGGGAAGGCCTGGATTCCAAGACCAGAGTGGTGATGACGGTCTTGAAGACTTCTTGGTGGGGATGTAAGCACGTAATTGGTGGTGAAAGCCATCTACTACAGACCAGTAGGATTCAGTATGATCCGAGGCTGGAATATGATTTCAGGGGAGAAATCTTGTCATGTCTAGTACAGCCCCTCACACACAGTAGGTACTGGAGAAACGACTAAGACAGTGAGTGATAAATGCTGAGCTTTTTTTTTTTTTTCCCCATAAAACCTAGGCTTTCTCTGGGGTTGCCATTCTTAAGCCCCTCTCGTTTCTCGTTGCATGCGTTTGGCCACGAAGATCAAGCCCACGAGCCAACCGTTTTCACACACAGACACCCAGCTCTACAGCGCAGATTTTATGAACCCGAATTCTGGTTTACACCTGCTGTTATTCCATGCTGAACTTCAAGCCACTAGATGCGGGGCGTTTTTCAGGCTTTCGCAGGCACTGCAGCAGTCCGGGTTTTCTAGGGCGCAGTGCACCGCCCAAACAGAAGCAGGGGCTCCCTCTTCTCTCTTTCCCCACTTTGCCCAAGAGGGAGCCAACAGAGCCGCCCGCAGCAGTCTGGGCGCCGCGTGGGGGACACCGCCCCGGAGAGCTCGGTTTCCGCACAGCGCAGCCGGCTCGGGGCGCGAGGCTGCTGCTGGGGGCAGGGCGCGCGCGGCTGGCGGGGGGCCCGGCGCGGCGGGGACCCCCGGCCAAGGCCCGGCCTCGGGGTGGCCGCCCCGCGCCGCCCACGCAGGAGTCCCCGCCCCGGCCCGCGCCCCCGGGCCCCGCGGGCCGCGCGCCGCAGCCGGATCTTCTTGAATTTCAACACAAAGGGAATCCTCGGCCGCAGGAAGTGCATCACCGAGAAAGAGGGACCGGGGGCGGGGTGAGGGGGATGCTTCCACCCCGCCCTCCCGGAGCCCCGGGCGGCCGTGACGACACCCTCAGGGTCTCCCCTTCGCCCCAGGAGCCCGTCCCCTCCCCCAGCCCCGCCCGCGCTCCCCACTGCGGCCGCGCGGGAGCTCGCAGGCGGCGGGGACGCGAGCCGCCCCTCGCCGAGGCTCGCACACCTGTTCGCTCGGCCCCTCCCTTCCGGCCGGGTGCGCCGGCACCTGGGCTGACGTTTGTTTTCCGTCCCTCGGCTCCCAACTCTTCCCTCCAGTCTCCGTCCCGTCCGCGGGGGCCGTAGATTCCTAGCGCGGGGCCTCCGCCGCGCCCCGCAGGGCTGCGCCCAGGCGTGGGCCGGGCTTCCCCGGGTCCCGCGTGGCGAGGGCGACAAGGGCACCGAGAGCCCACTTTCGTTTTCCGCGACACCTGCCGCTCCGGGGACTCGGCCAGGCTTTCCAGCCGGAGGCTCCAGAGTCGGAGGAAGCGTCGCCGAGGGGCGGGGGCGGGGGCGGGGGCGGGGTGGGGGTTGTTGGTGGGGGGCGGAGGCGGGCTAGGCGACTGGCTGTGGAAGCCGGTGGTTCGTTTTACGAGGCAGCCTTGCTGCTGGCACTGAACAGTGCATTTTGCAAATCAATAAAAACGGAAAACTTTTCTAGGAATGTTTTATTTACATTTCACCCGAGAGTGAGAAACCGGTTATGCGTTGTCCATTAAGAAACAACCGCCTCCCCCCCCCCCCAAAAAAACAACCACCACCTCTTATTGTTTTCCTTTAGTTTAGAACGGCTTGGGAAGGCCAAGGGCAATTTGGAGAGCGGGACCGAAATACCCGCTTTCGAACCCGGGAAGGAGAGGTGGAAAAACCCAGGAGCTTTGGACTAGTTTTCAGGCTGAAAGACCCGGGTCCCTGGGGAGGGGGCCGCGCGACCAACCCGAAGCTGCCCCGCTCCAGCCTCGGGCACTCGCAGTGGCAGGTGTGCCGGAAGGGGGCCACCTCCCCCCGGAGGCGCCCGGCTGCCTCGGTTCTCTCGGACACCACGGGGGGGGGGTGCCCCCTCCCAAGCTCCCGGGTACCTGCCCCAACCTGTCTCCTCCCCTTCTCCAGTACCACACCCACGGGACTCCGGTCTCCCCGGGAGAGGGACGGAGCGGGAACAAAGGGGTCTTTGTTCCCTGGCTCCTGGGGGGTGGGAGTCGTGCTCGCGCGCGTTTCCCCGCGCCCCTTGGAAACCGCGAGGTTGGGCGCCACCCGGCCTCGCCCTGCAGCGAGCGCCCTCCTCCGCGACCCCAGCGCCTGAGGTCAGGGCGCGGCGCCCCGGGCCACGGCGGGCTCTTCCCGGGCGGGGCGGGGGGGGGGTGCGAGGCTGCACTCGGCGGGCGCCGCGGCCCGCGGAGGGGCGGTGGGGGGGCTTCGGCGCCGGCGGAGGTGGAGGGGGCGGGAGAGGGAGCCTGCGCCGGGCTGAGCCTGGAGGTGCGGGGCGGGCTCGGAGCGCTCGCGGGGAGGCTCCAGCCGGAGCGGCGTTGGCTGGAGCGCGCTCCCTCCCTGCTTCCATCCGCCTCCCCCGGATGGGCCCCAGCGCCGCGCCAGGTTGCCCTCCGCTGCCGTCAGCACGCTCCCCTGCTCCCTTCTTGGCGCCCTCCTCTTGAACCATCCTTCTGGACAAACTTTGATGGAGAATTTCACACCACGCTGGAAAAATGCCGGTTATGAAAGGATTACTGGCGCCCCAGAACACCTTCCTCGACACCATCGCCACCCGTTTTGACGGAACACGTAAGTCTTGCACTTCGACGAGTTGTGTGCTATTTTCCGAGAATGATTTTTCACGTATAAATTACTTTCTCTCCCACCTTCTTTTTTGCACCGGCGGAGTGAAATTCTTTCCGTTTTTGCAAAGGCGCCTTTCCTTCCACCCATGGTTCGGTGTAGTATTGACACTTTGGGTTGGTGTAGTTGGTCCCGTTGACCTCCTGGGTTTGTGAGAGCCAGCAAGCAGCCTGAAGAAAGACCGACGCCCGTGTTCAGTGTGGGACCTGGATCGGGCACTTCTTTACGGGACTGTTTTTTTTTTTTTGGAAATTTTTGAAAAATTAACTTAACGAGGTGAGAGCGGGAATGTCCATGTTAGTGAATTTCCACCTTATCTTCCTAGAGTTTCAAGGCTGTCTCGATTATAGGGTGAGTTTGAGACGTTAGGCTTCCATGGAGCATCCTTCCTTGAGGTCTTTCGGATAGGCATGGTTTCCCATAAGAGTTTGAGACACGCAAACTAGAATCAGGATTGCCAACTGTAAGCTTTCTGTAGAATTCTAAGCGTTAGGAGTTTGTCAGAATCTTGATTCCTGCCTTTAAGCTAGAAGAGCGTACCTCTCAGTCCTGAGATTATCCTCACTCTAGGATATACTGTTGGGGAGGGATGAGCTGGGCATTATAAAGGCTGATCGTATGAGAAAGTTTCGACGTATTTTTTTTTTTTTTGAGGGTGAGTATTATTAGACGTTTAGCTTGTTTCAGCTATAGTTGAAAAGAAGGATATGCTTAGTGCCCTGTGGACGTTTGGAGATGTTTGGAATCACCTGCAAGTTGGCCTCTTTCAGGACCACGGTCAGGTCCCCGTTCCTTCCCAGGCTTCTGGAGCTCTCTTTATTGAGCCTGTGGGTCTTCCCAACAGGCTTAGGAGTCTGTACTCTCACCCCTAAAAATGCTCTTAGTTGGTTTCAGTATGAATATCCTCACCTTCCTCCTAGCTCATGTTGCTTCTGTGTGTTATCTTTCCTTTTTCTGTCTCTTAAACAAAACTCATAGAAACTCCTTTATTCTGAAGGCTCTTCTGTGGTTCAAGTATCATTGTTTTTTTACTATGATGGTGTATTTCATGGAACTGGCATGAGAGATCACCTCTAATTCTATTTCCACTCCAGTAGTCTATATACACATTCCAATTATGGTGAGAAGAAAGTCCTGGACTTTGTGCTTTAGGAATAGTTGGAAAAGTTTACATGGGAGGGAGACGAATAATTTACCTGATTTTGTTCATTTTTTACTTTTGATATCCACCCTACTCAGGGCAAAAGGTGTGGCTATTCTTACAGTGTTTTTAACTCTTGGCTTTAGTCGTTCTCTTCCCTTTTATATTCTATATGTGTCAGACAGTATTGGTGAAGTGCAGCCCAATGTGTCTTCTTTGGATAATAAGAGAAAATACTGTAATAAAACTTATAGCCCCTGACTGCCATTACCTTCACCACCCGAACAGCATACAAAGACACCCTTGCTGTCTTTAACCGTGTGTGAACGTGGGTACTATTAATTGTTACCTTAGGAGCTGATTAGTTTGGTTTGTCTGTTTCTTCTTGAAGTTGCAAATTTAAGCCCCAAAGGCTCTCAACAGGGATCCCAAAAGCATTTATTAAAAACGAGGTTACTGGTAAATGGTAGTTGCTTATCTCATCATCATTTAAAGTTGAATGGAGTGCATAGTGTAGTGAATCATCCCAGCATAGCCCTGAGAATTACTGCAGCAATATATTTAGATATCAGTTATAATGAGAGGGGCTTTAGATCATCAGTACGAGATACCTTTGCCTCTTTTTGTCACTCTAACATTTGATGACTGGAGCGCATGTAGATGGGTGTACTAGTGAATAGCTCCTTTTTAAAAAAAGCTAAACATTAATGTTAATTAAAATGGATGATTAGAAATTTTAAATTCTTATTTGGGAAGACCATCATTACCTACCAGCATTTAGAAAACAAAACCAAAATCCAAAACCAAAACCTAAACCTAAAACTGTTGGAGAACATGCTTGGTCTGTGCTTGGTTGGGACTTGGGGGATTCCTGTAGGGAACCACTTTGTATGAAATCAGTGAAACAAATTTCAAAATGAGGAGTAACATGAAGGTTTACTTTGGCAGGACTTTTTTCTTTTTACATCTAATGAATACCCTTCATCCCAACAAACCCCACTCCAGGGAAAAAGATTGTATTTTTCTCATTTACTTCTCTTTTGAACTGTAGGATGACTTGAATAATCTGAAATTTAAAAGAATACTTTAAACACGTTTTTAGCCTCAAATTTTGCTGTATCTAGAATCATGGGCATACCATTTCCCTGGCTAAGTATTTTATCTTATTGTGCTATCTTTTCTGTATTGACAAAATTTTAAGTATACTTCATTTCCTGAAAATCTTCCTTTGATCATACTTCTTTCTCTTTTTTTTTTTAATTTTTATTTATTTATGATAGTCACACAGAGAGAGAGAGGCAGAGACACAGGCAGAGGGAGAAGCAGGCTCCATGCACCGGGAGCCCGATGTGGGATTCGATCCCGGGTCTCCAGGATCGCGCCCTGGGCCAAAGGCAGGCGCCAAACCGCTGCGCCGCCCAGGGATCCCCATCCTTCTTTCTCTTGATTTTTTATAGTATTAATTCCTTGTGCAAGACAAAACTATTTGCAAGTTTTAAATTTACCAAACTTCCACCTACCTAAATAAAAATTCTACAGAAAGTGAATGATGTTATTATTCTCAAAATGTAATATGTTTACTTGGTACATTGGTTTATTTGTTAGGTACACTTTATAGTCATCTTAGTTTCTTATTTTATTTTATATTGCGTAATCCTGATGAAAAAAATGAAGAGAATACACAGTAACCCTGGCAAACCACCTTGTTAACTTAACCACCATGCAGTATTATTATTAGCCTTACTGACTTAATATTGTAATGGAAAATAATAAAACCCGAAACATTTAAAGTTTCTCCCAGGAAAAAAGTAAGTATACAATAATAAAAGCTCATAACATAATCTTATTAATTTATTAGTTGAAATATTATCACAGGGCAACATAAAAGAAGTTAATAATATATTTTATCAACTGGTGACACCTTATTGTTTATATAATAGTTATTTCTTCCTTTTGATATTTAAGTGAGCTCTTTGTCAAGATTGAAAGACAATTGTGGACCATTAATTGGAAAAATATTTTTCTCATATCCAATATAATTTTTAAAAACTATTGGAAAATATGAATCTATTTATGGTAAAACTACCCTAAAATACATGTACTTCTGAATTATGTTCTCCTGGTTTGCGTTTAATTGAAGTGCAGTGAGACTGAGAAAAACTAAGAACCTTGCAAACATTGACTACTTATACACTATTTAGAACAAAAAAGTAATGCCAATAAATTTTTTTGACTCATTACGTGTAGCCACACTTCTCACTGGAAACACTCTAAAACAGACAGGCAGACAGACACACACACACACACACACACACACACACACACACACACAAAGTTTTAACATCATAACCTGGATCTAATTCGTTTTTCCTACATGGTTTTTCTTTAAATATATTTGATGTATTTAAAAAAATCTTCTATGAGTGGACTTCTTGCATTAAGCACATGAATATTAATCTTGCAAAGAGAAAGTATAGTAGAGAAAACATAAGTACATATGTTAAAAGTAGTTTTTAGTACAGATATTTGTCATGGAGTACGTTTTGAGCAAAACACATTTTTTTTTTTTGAGGATATAAAACTTTCAGAGGCAAGTGTCCATTTTCAAACATAATGGTATATTAGCCTACATTTTCATAGCTGTAAATTTGCCTACATATTCTAGTCATATCAAAATTTGGCCAGAATACTTCTCCTTTGGGGTTAGTGAAACAAGATTTAAACTTTAAAGGAAGTTTGTAGCCCAGTGACTCTATCAAGGACATTCTAGTCAAAGTATTCAGGATAACAATAGTTTAGAAACTCATTCATATTTGCATGTACTTTATGTACTTCTGTATAGCCTGTTTAAAATGATCCAAGGAAATTTGTTAAAATTGAAATACTTCCTTTACAGAGGTAACTGCAATGGTTTTTCTTTTCATATTTCCTTTCTTCTTTTTTTCTATCTTTCTTTTTATGCTTTCATCACAGAACATAGAGCTCTTAACTTTATAATCATAGAGAGAAGGGTAATGAATCCAATGCTGCAGGAAGGTGGAAGAATAAGGTAGGACAGTGGAGATCTTCCAAAGTCTTTGCTGGGTTGTAGTTTGGAGAATACCAGCAAAGGCATTTAGCCAATAAAAAAGAATGAGCTCCATTATGTACGAGTCTGTCTATAAAAGGCTATTACATGAAAACATTCAAGGAAATAGCTAGAATTCTAGAGATATCTCTCCCCAAACAGAAGTTTATAAAGACTTAAAAATTTTTTTATGTGCTACTTGTAGTCTCTTTTATTCTTATTCTTTATGTTTAAAGAGATAGTTCTTTATTAGTTTTCTTTTCCTGTGTAGTAAATTGCCACAAACTTAGTGGCTTAATAATTCACATTTTCTGTAGGCCAGACATCTAGGCAAGGATCAGGTGGGTCTTCTGCTCAGGGTCTCACAAGGCTGCAAACAAGTCCTCAGCTGGGGCTGTGGTCTTTGCAGAGGCTTCAGGCCCTCCTCTAAGATCATGTCGTTGTTAGCAGAATTTAATTCCTTTAGGTTTTATGATTGAGGTCTCTGTTGTCTTGCTAACTATCAGCCAGGGACTTTTCTCAGCAACCAGCAGCTGCCCTCAGGTTGATGCCACATGTCCTCTCCTATAGGGCATCTTACAACCAAGCAGTTTGCTTCTTCTAGAGCGGCAGGAAAGTCTCTCTTTTAAGAATTTGCCTAAGTCAGGCTTACCTAGGATAATCTCCATTTTGATTAACTCACAGTCAACTGACTATGGATCTTAATCACATCTAAAATCATCTGTTCTGCTCACACTTAGGAGAAAGGGATGAGACAAGGTGTATATACAAGGAGTTGGGAATTGTGAGGGCCATTTTGAAACTGTCTACTATAGATGCTATCCACCATTGTATTATCATACAAAATCCAATGTTCTGACATTTGTTCTAAAAAGTAGATTTATTAAGTGAACTCTGCAGTTCTATATGCGTGAAATCCTGTGGAGTTTACATCTGGAATCTTAGTGAATTCCAGCCTACTAGAGGGAGGGTTTTGCTCACAGTCTGGAGGTGGCACAGGAGTAAAACTAGTCTAGTTCATTTTAGTCAGCTGTCCTGTCATACTCTTCATTCTCTGATCTAGAAGTGATGTGGGAAATTTTGGATTGTTTCAGGATATTAATCTAGTCCCTTAACAGGGGACTCCCTCTTTATGGATAAGAAATGGGACCTGTTAGTCTGTGTACCTGGTTCTCTTAACCTGTACTGGATGGAGAAACAATCTAAGAATGTGGCATCTGCAAAGAATTATAGCCAAAGCAGGGCACTGCACTCTAAGGGGACTGGGGTATTTCTCCCTTACTAATTAACCAGGCCTATTTCTGGGCAAACTAAGTGAACTACTTTGAAAAAAATATGTTTTCCATGTCTTTTTCATGCCTCTAGCCATGTCTCAGATATAAGAATCTATGCATTCTTGCATTGAAGTTGGCCTATGTTCAACTAAATAATGTTCTTTATTTAAATTTATTCTAGATTTACTGAAAATTAGAAAGAAAAAAAGAGAGAGGGAAAAGGAGAGAGAGGTGAGAAGAAAGAAGGGCGAGGAGGGAATTATTTATTCTCATGCTTTGATGTTGTAGATGAATTCTTTACTCTGCAAAGGATTTACCACAGCAGTTCTCATAACTTCCATGCAATGAACAAAGCATTTGATTATAAGAATTGGATTTATGTCTTTATCAGACATACATTTCTTTTGATGAGTGAAATACACAAATAATAAAAAAAATTTATGATATAGTCTTTAAAATATCATATAATTTTGTTCTGACATCATTATATAGAGGAAAATTGATAGCCAATATGTTAAAAATGGAAGTTATGATCATTATATATTTTTCTTAGGCTCTGGCTTTTAGTATCACCTCAGACCAAAGGCCATGGCATGAACCTCTTCTGGCATGAGAAACACATTGAAGGTCCTGGGTTACCCATTTCTGGGATATCCTAGATCTAACATATTTCTAGAATGATACAGTCATTCTGATGAAATCTTTACTTTAGTCTCAATAATCAATCAATCATTTCTTCAACAATATTTAAGCAACACTGACTATATACACAGCCATTATGCTAGGATCTTTGGAGTAAACCAGGCTTGTCCTCCTCTCAAAGAAGATGATAAATGTATGCAAAAAATATTGTAGGATAGGTTGGAAATGGATAAGAATATTCAGGAGATATAGGCAAAGAGCTGTGCACATCTGGATGAAAAAGGAATAATTTCTGTGGGTGAATGATCTGGCAGGGTTTTATATAAAGAATGGCTTCTGGGGAGGAATTATTGGCTCATATATGATAAGAACAAAGACAATATTCTGTTTGCTAATTTGTGTAGCAGGGTCATTGAAGCTAAAAAGGGGAAGGGGTGTCTTTGAATATCTTAGAGGATGTGAATGGCAAAAGGTAGAGGCAAGAGGAGAATGGAAAGTAAATTAGGCCAGACATGGGATGTCTCTAAGTCAGAGTACTTTGTCTTAGTAAGCCATTGAAAGTGATAGATTCATATCTTGGTACGATAGTACGGTGCCATCTATGCCTGGTGTAAAAACTCTCAACCTTTCCATATTCCACAGGCTGATGCATAATGCAGGAGAAACATCCACCTTGAAACCTAAGAAGTTTCTTCTTACTATCTCTTCTAAAAATGCTTTTACACTTTGACAAGGGTCCCAGAGAATTCAGTGGATTGATGTGTTCTTCATGTTTTTACAAATGTCTGCTTTGCCCAGGGAGCTTAACTTTTTTTTTTTTTTTTTGCTTAACTTTTATCTCTTGGGAAGGAGAGAGATTGATTTCTCACCACATAGCTGAGTACTCTTCTCCTCCAGGGTTGTGTTATACTATAAAATTGTGCCTGTGGAGAAGAAAAAGAATTGAGGGTGTGCTAGCATTCAGTCCTAGTGAAGTCAATTGGAGAAGTGCCAGCAGTAAAAGGTACAGAATTGCAACCGCTGCAGAGATAGTAGAGTTCAATCTGACAATGTATATTTGCTGAGATAGTCTAAATACTAAGTTTTAAATCCATTTTGGTTTAGTAGAGCCTACAAACAAAAAAGATGAGACTTCAATTTTACCTATGACATAGTTCATATTTAGCAACTGGAGCAGTTGAAGAGCTTTCTCAGTAATTTAAACAGTCAAATACAGTTCTTGGCTTATGCATTCCCTGGAAGATATATTTTGGTTTTCCTTCATAGCTGTTAATGCAGCTATCTATCTCCCTTAAACCTTTCAAAACTCACATGTCCCCAAATGAACTAATAATCTTTCCTGGCCTATGAAACCTATTTGTCTTCTTATGTTTTCTGGCTCCGTTATTGGCATCACCGCCCATCCATTTCTCCAAGCTAGAAATCTGAGTTGCCCTCAACTGTCCACACATCTAATTGGTTATCAAGTCTTTGAGATTTTCCTTTAGAAATGCCCTAATCTGGCTCCTTACCTCCTTCTCATTGCTTCTTCTTTAGTTTGGATCCTCTGTTTTTTTATCTACACAGTTGTAACATTACTCTAACTGGATTTCTCTGGCGATAGGCCCATATCCTGCTTACTCCCTACCTTTCAGCCTACACTGTCCCCAGAGTGACTTCCAATAAAAGCACTATGATTTAATCATTTAACCCTCCTATTCAAAGCCATCTATCAGCTCCTTGCTACCTCTTGGAGACTGTCCAAAGTCCTTAGTGTCAAATGACCCCAAGATGATACTGCAGAATCTTTTCAAACCTTTGTCTCCCAGGCTGCAGACCTACTCACCCTGAATCCCCTGTTCATTGATGTCTTTGTGCCTTGGCCAGTCACTTGAAGAGCAAGATCCATTTTCTTCAAGACCCATCCTGGGGTTACCTTGTATCTAAGCTCTTTCTATGAGGCTTCAAGTTGAATTAAGTGGCATTTGTTCCCTGCTTCCGCATTACCTGGCCTGCTTCTCACAGGTGTTCTGATTCTATGCTTTCATATTCCAGCACTCCATTCCTTCAAGCTTTGACTTTACTCTTTTGTCCTTATTCTTTTGTATCCCCCTTGCTCAGGCTTACCTTTGGAACAAAGTTATGGCTCAATAAATGATTCTTGGTGTAAAAGAATTGCAAACTCCTTGAAGGCTAGAGTTGCGGAGTAATTAATTGTCTTTATTTCCCTTTGGTGCTAACTGATTTTCCTTATATTCAGTATTATGTTTAACTTTAGTTTTGAAACATAATTCTAGACTAGCTGCTAGCCTCTCATTTTCACATGGTTCAAGTGCTAATTTTCTTTATTAAAGTTTACTGACAGTAGTGACTACCATGTTGGGCAGGTCTACATACACTCTGTATACTATGCTGGTGCTTTATTTGTTCCTGCCACAACCCAACAGCCCAGCAAGGGGGAAGGCAGCCCCCCTTTTTGTTACAGATGACAAAACTCAAGCTCAGCATTTTTCTGTGTTATCACACTAGCCTGTGATTTTTCTACTATAGCCTGTGATTTTTCTACTATATCACACTGCCTTTAAAATGTGTGTTTTTTTTTTTATAGCAAGTATAAACAAACCAGGGCAATCTGTGGTATCATTTCTAGTTTCTAATTCTTGCCAAAAGGCATTTCTGCTTTAAAGTTTTTAGCCCCTTCTAGTCTATGTGCTGTTTTTTTCTTCCCCTTTTGATATATTATGGTTTAAGTACTTGTCACTTAAAGAATGTTTTTAGATTGGTATTTAAGAGTCATATCTGGAACTACTTAACACATTCACTGTACAGAGCAGTTTTGCTCATCAAAGAAAATCTACTGTCCATTTTTTTAAAAAAATAAAGAAATCCTTTTTCTTTGAGATTTTGGTGCTTAGAATTTGCTGATTTTAGAACTTGTGATTCTTTTATTGTCAGGCTAATCTCTCTATAGAAGATATTCTAATTCTCATATCTATTATAGTGACATCATTTTGTGTTTTTACCTTGTTAGTGTTTTACAGAAGAAATTCTTCTACCTATTTTGAGTCTCCTTTTATTGGGAAAAATATATTCTCCAGTGTCAGGTACTGTTGACATCTTTTAACAGAGATCATTTACCTTTTCTCCACAATGAATTTACAGGAAGAAATACAAGTACCTAGCTCTCCAACTTGCAAGTATAATCTAAACTCATTTCTTTTCTTTTTTTTTCTTTTTTTTTTTTTGTTCTCTTATGTCTTTTAGATAGGCTTCCTTATTGTACCTGTCTGTCCAAATGAGTTTCTCATTCTAGTTATTGAACTAGAAGGAACTGAGACCAGGGCACTTACCAATCTTTCCATGTTCTGTTTGATTTTCTAGAAAAAAGGATCCACATAAGAAGTTCACAGGTTATCAAAATAGCAAACACCCAGTTTGACAAGTAGAGTTGTCCTTAATTGTGGTGTTCTAGTTATTTCTTCAATGAAAAGAATAATGAAGTTAAAAGTGGGTGTATTTTTGACCTTCACACCTATGATTCCATAAATGGTGAAAAGACTGCATGTCTTGGCACTGCAGCTTTTGTATTGTATTAATGTGGTATATCTTTGGTTAAGTTATAGTTCCATCATCTGAAAATAAGCTTGCTACCCTCTCTCAAACAATAGTGGATTCAGGTTTTAAGATACAGAAGTAATAATCACTGAGGGCTCTTGTCCATCTGTATAGTGCTCTATATCTTATAGTGTATTTTTGGTTCAAACAAACCAAAAGTTATAAAATTATTTGAAAGATAGTATTAATATTAATGTTTGCATAACATTTCAGCGTATTCATTTTTTATCCCTTTACTTAAATTACTTTTCAATTTAAGATTAAAAATGGCTTCCTATTATAATTTTGAATGTACCTTTGTTTTCTGTAAGTGAAGTTCAACATTTAATTAAAGACTACTTGAGTTTCCTTTCCTGGGCATTATTTGTCCATATTCATTGCCCTTTATTGATTGGATTACTGGTATTCTCTTTTTGACACCTGTGAGTTTTTTACATAGTAACAAAATGATTATTTTATAATTGATGTGAATTGTATATGTTTTTGTTTCCAATTTTGGTTGGTCTTTTGATTTTTACATAGATGAATTAATCAGTTTTCCTTATTGTGTTTTTTATGTCATACTTAGATATTTTCTATATTAAATTTGTTTTTAAGATATATCCTATGTGCTTTACTATAGTTTCATTTTATATATTCAAATTTTTTCTCCTCCATTCTAAGTTCTGCAATTTAATCTATTGAATATATATGATGTAGGGATCAAAATTTATTCTTTCTAGATGCCTATCCATTTTCCTAACATGAGTGTTTAGTAATTCATCTGTACTATGCTTATTTCTATGCATATTTTCTATGTCTAGTTTATCATGTTATCTTCTGCACTCCTATATGTATATTTATAATATTTTATCATTCTATATGTAATTTTTCTATCTTATGACTTTTTTATCTTTTTTTTATCTTATGACTTTCAATCCTACTATATTCATCTCTTTCTTTATATTAGTGTCATAGTTTTAATTATAGGAATTTTACAATATGTTAAGGATTTTATTTCACTATTTTTTTCCAGAAAAGTTTTAGTTGGCTAATCATACTTACTTGAAGTCCCTATAAATTTAAGAACCAGATTATCTAGCTAAAAACAATCTTGTTGGTATTTTTAATGGAATCTGTATGAAACATGACATTTTTATGATGTTGAAAATTTATATCTAAGAACTTGTTATGTGTTTCTATCATTTATATCTTTTTAGGGGGTTCTCAGTAAAGTTCTTGAACATTTCTTGTTTATTTTGTTCCTAGTTATTTAATCTTTGAAGTTTCTGTGTGGAGTCTTTTGTTCCACCATTTTGTTTTTCTAATTTAGTTATGTTTGTTTATTTGAAGGCTATTGATTCCTATGTGTTATTATTTTTTTAACCAGGCGGCTTGCTGAGTTTTTACTATCACTTACAATAATTTTTCAGTTGGTTTCTTGGGGTTTTCAACTAAGAAATAATACTATCTTCAACTAATAAAAATTTTTCTTGTTACCAGCTTTTGTAACTCTTACATATTGTCCCCTTAATTTTTTTCTGTTATCTAATTGACTTTTGATTAGCATTATAAACATTATAAATACTGTTAAAAAATGGTAATGGTGGGCAGCCTGGGTGGCTCAGTGGTTTAGTGTCGCCTTCGGCCCAGGGCATGATCCTGGAGTCCCACATCAGGCTCCCTACATGGAGCCTGCTTCTCCCTCGGCCTGTGTCTCTGCCATTCTCTCTCTCTCTCTCTCTGTCGCTCATGAATAAATAAATAAAATATTAAAATAAATAAATAAATAAATAAATAAATAAATAAATAAATAAAAATGGTAATGGTAAAGAAAATCCTTCTTATTCCTGACTTTCAATGGAAATTATTATAATGTCTTTCTAGTAAGCATTTTTCTGGCTTTAGTTTGAGGGATAGATATTTTCTTATATATTTCCACTTTATTAAGAAACTTTGTTATATGTTCGTATTTCATTGAGCAATTTTATAAATTGGCTTTTCATCATCTGTCTAAGCAATTCTAGGTTTCTTATTGAATCAATTAATATAATAAATTCAATTGAACTATCCTTGCATTCTTTTAATAAAAGTTACTTGGTCATGTTACTGGGTTTTACTTGTTAATGTTTAATTAGAATTTTTACACTGGAAACACACACACACACACACAAACCCACAAACATACATGTATATATATGCACGTGTTTATAATACTGACATTAATTTTCTCTTTTTGTATATGTATTACTGAATTTTGGTGGAGTACCCACACATCCATATTTCTGCCTATTAATGTAGTCCCATTTAGTTTAGCACTTGCACCAAATTTTTCATTTTTAATGTAGTATCTTTATTAATCATTGCATTAAAATAAGTCAAAATGGGTTGGTAGATCTCCAGTTGGTACTTAAAGGTTTTGACTATAGTCTTGTCTAATGTCTCAGGAATCTGTGTAGGGAAGATAGGTTTTATTTTAATGTGTATTTAAGTCTGAAAAACTCCAACAATGCATATCTTTTATGCCAACGCTTTCCAGATGCAAAATATTTAATAATAATCTGTATATACAGATTATATATGTATATAAACACACACACACACACACACACACACATCCTTTCCTAGGACAACATGTGCATTGTATACTAACCAGCAGCACCAAGGCCTGTGAGATGCATGGAGTTACCAGGGCCCAGCTTAGTGAAGTCAGTAGGAAGCACAGAAAATTATCATTTAGGTATACAATGAAATTTAAGTAGAATGTAGCTATTTTTGGTATTTTTAAAAGTTTTTTGCAGTGAAACTTTTCTGCCATCAGTGACCTCACAAAAATGAAAAATGTGTTTAATGAAATATTGAGTTCCCATTTCTTCTTTTCTTTTTTCTTTTTAAAGATTTTATTTATTTATTCAAGAGAGACACAGAGAGAGAGGCAGAGGCATAGACAGAGGGAGAAGCAGAGGGAAAGGGAGAAGCAGACCCCCACTGAGCAGGGAGGGAACCCTATGCAGGCTTGATCCCAGAACCAGGACTCTGGGATCATGACCTGAGTTGAAGGCAGATGCTCAACTGACTGAGCCACCCAGGCACCCCCATCAGAGTTTTTGATGGAAAAGCAGTTAATTTTAATAATGCTTGAGTTTTGTATCTAATTTATGGATCTAAGTAAAGCTTTTCAAAGTTTATTCTATAGAAGATGAACATACATTATTATAAATGTCATTGTAAATTCAATGAAGTGGATCATTAACAATAAAGTTACTCAGTGGTGAAAGAGAAATGTAAATTTTAGTAAAGCATAATATCACAGTAAACACAGTGTTTATTGAACTTAAAAATGTATGAAGCAGAAATGTGCTTGGATTTGGTGGTGGTGTACATTTGATTCATTTTTGTGTCAAAAAACAATGATAATCTATCAATTACTAAGAAGCTATAGTGGTCAAAATTGCCAAATATTTTTATATATGAGAAATTAGTTATAGTAGTTACACTACATGATATATGTTGTTAAATGCAGAAAAATATTTGTCATGTCAGTGCATGGTTTACTTTTTTACTGGCTCCATCATTTAGAATCTTAAAATATGAGTCTTTGGTGGAATCTTTCAGGTTTTCTACATAGAACATCATGTCATCTGCTTGTAGTGGAAGTTTGACTTCTTCCTTGCCAATTTGGATGCCTTTTATATCTTTTGGTTGTCTAATTGCTGAAGCTAAGACTTCCAGTGCTGTGTTAAATAGTAATGGTGAGAATAGACATACCTGTCTTATTCCTGACTATAGGGGAAAGGCTCTCAGTTGTTCACCATGAAGGATAATATTAGCTGTGGGTCTTTCATATATGTTGATGTATGTTCCATCTATCCCTATTTTGGTGAGGATTTTTTACCAAGAATGGATGCTATATTTTGTCAAATTCTTTTCTGAAACTGTTTAGAGGATCACATGATTCTTATCCTTTCTTTTATTAATGTGGTGTATTACACTGATTTGTGAATATTGAGTCACCCCTGCAGCCCAGGAATAAATCCCACTTGATCATGGTGAAGAATTCTTTTAATGTACTGTTGGATTCAATTTGCTAGTATCTTGTTGAGAATTTTTGCATCCATGTTCGTCAGGGATATTTGCCTGTAATTCTCCTTTTTAGTGAGGTCTTTGGTTTTGGAAGCAAGGTAATGCTGGCATCATAGAATGAGTTCAGAAGTTTTCTTTCCTTTTTTTTTTTTTTTTTTTTTTTTTTTGGGACAATTTGAGAAGAATAGGTATTAACTCTTATTTAAATGTCTGATAGAATTTCCCTGGGAAGCCATCTGGCCCAGAGCTTTTGTTGGTTGGGTTGATTACTGATTCAATTTCTTTGCTTGTTATGGGTCTGTTCCAATTTTCTGTGTCTTCCTGTTTCAGTTTTGGTCATTTGTGAATTTCGAGGAATTTGTCCATTTCTTCCAGATTGCCCAATTTGCTGGCATATAGTTTTTGATAGTATTCTTTCGTAATGGTTTCTATTTCTGTGGTGTTGGTATGATCTTTACTCTTTCATTCATGATTTTATCTATTTGAGTCCTTTTTTCTTTTTTATAAGTCTGGCTAGGGGCTTATCAATTTTATTAATTCTTTCAAAGAACCCACTCTTAGCTTTATTGATCTGTTCTACTTTTTTATTTGTTTGTTTCTATATCATTTATGTCTGCTCTAATATTTATTGTTTCCTTTCTTCTATTGGCTTTAGGCTTTCTTTGTTGTTCCTTTTTTAGCTCTTTTGGGTGTAAGACATATTTAATACTCCACCAAAAAATTACTAGAACTGATACATAAACTTGGCAAAGACACCAAATATAAAAGCAACATGCAGAAATCTTTGCATTTCTATACACCAATAATGGAGCAGCAGAAAAAAACAATCAAGGAATTGATCCTATTTGCAACTGTACCAAAACAATAAAAATACCTAGGAATAAACACAACTAAAGAGGCAAAAGGTCTATTCTCTGAAAAGTATAGGACACTTATGAAAGACATCGAAGAGGACACAAAGAAATGGAAAGGCATTCCATGCTCATGGATTGGAAGGACAAACATTGTTAAATGTCTATCTTGTCCAAAGAAATCTACATGTTTAATGCAACCTCTATCAAAATACTACCAGCATTTTTCACAGAGTTAGAACAAATAGTCCTAAAATCTGTAAGGAACCACAAAAGACCCCAAATACCCAAAGCATTCCTGAAAAAGAAATACAGAATTGGAGGAATCACAATTCCGGATTTCAGGCAACATTACAAAGCTGTAGTCATCAAGGCAGTATGGTACTGGCACAAAAACAGACATATAGATCAATGGAACAGAATAGAAAACCCAGAAATGAACCCACAACTACAAGGCCAACTAATTTTTGACAAAGCAGGAAAGGATATACAATGGTGAAAAGACAATCTCTTTAACAAATGATGTTGGAAAAACTGGACAGCAACATGCAGAAGAATGAAACCAGAACACATTCTTACACCATCCACAAAAATAAATTCAAAACGGGTGAAAGACCTAAATCTGAGACAGGAAACCATCAAAATCCTAGAAGATAACACAGGCAGAAACCTTTTTTGACCTTGGCTGTAGCAGCTTCGTATTAGACACATCACTGGAGACAAGGGAAACAAAAGCAAAAATGAACTGTTGAGGATTCATCAAGATAAATGAATTCATGAAGATAAATGATATCTGCACAGTGTAGGAAACAACCAACAAAACTAAAAGGCAGCCCACAGAATGAGAAGGATATTTGCAAATGATGTGTCTGATAAAGGGTTAGTATCCAAAATGTATAAAGAATTTACCAACCTTGACACCCAAAAAACAAAAAATTCAGTTAAGGAATGGGCAGAAGACCTTTATAGACACTTTTCCAAAGAAGACATCCAGATGGCTAACAGACATATGAACAGATGCTCAACATTACTCACAAATACAAATCAAAACCACAACAAGATACAGTCTTACACCTGTCAGAATGGCTAAAATTAACAACATAAGAAACCACAGTTGGGGAGGATGCAGAGAAAGAGGAACCCTCTTAAACTGCTGGTGGAAATGCAGGCTGGTACAACCACTCTAGAGAACAATGTGGAGGTTCCTCAAAAGTTAAAAATTGGAACTACCCTATGATCCAGAAACTGCAAGTTTTTACCCAAATACGGATTAGTAGGTTTTTTACCCAAATACGGATTAGAAGGGGTGCATTCACCCAGATGTTTATAGCAATATTATCAACAATAGCCAAACTACGGAGAGAGACAAATGTCCATCTACTGATAAATGGATAAAGAAGCAGTATGTGTATACACACACACACACACACACACACACACACACACAAAAGAATACTATTCAGTCATTAAAAGAATGAAGTCCTGCCATTTGCAGTGACTTGGATGGAGCTAGAGTGTACTATGCTAGACTTGGTAAGTCAGTCACAGAAAGACATACCATATGACTTTACTCATATATAGAATTTAAGAAAGAAAACAGATGAACATATGGGAAGGGGGAAAAGAAAAAAAGGGGAGAGGGAAACAATCCAAAAGAGACTCTTAATAGAGAGAGAACAAACTCAAGGTTTGGATGGAGGAAGGCACGTGGGGGATGGGCTAGATTAGTGATCGTGATAAAGAGGGCACTTGTTCTGATGAGCTCTGGGTATTGTATGTAAGTGATGAATCACTGAATTCTATTCTGGAACACAATATTGCATTGTATGTTAACAACTAAATTTAAATAAAAGTTATGACAAAGACAAAACAAATTAAAAAATAAAATATCTGAGTCTTTGAATTCATGCTTTGTAAATAATCTAAGTGTCCACAAAAGTTATTAGTCCTTTCTAAGATTTTATTTTTTCTTTTCATTTTGTTTGAAACATTTGAAAATGTTTAATCAGGAAGACTGGCTCAGTCGGTTTAGCATTTGCCTTTGGCTCAGGTCATGATGTTAGGGTCCTGGGATCTGAGCTGCAAAGGGCCGTCTGGTCGGTGAGGAGTCTGTTTCTCCTGCTCCCTCTGCACTCCCCACCCCCTTCGTTCTCTCTCATCTCTCAAATGAATAAATAAAATCTTAAAAAAAAAGAAAATATTTAATCAAAGTACTTAATAAACAGCATACACAAAACTTCATTTTAGTATATAGCAACTATTGTAAACAAATCAAAAACAGAAATACATTGAAATGTATCTCTAGATAAGCAAAGGGAAAAAACAATAACTCAAGCTATCCACTAGATTAATATTTGAAATTCTTTAATTTTCCTTTGGAATATTTCAACTTGACTCTTTTGATGCAGGTTCTGTTTTTAATTGGACATACTTATGTTCAGACTGAAACTGAATGCAGTCGAAAAGAACTATGATTTTGCAGCACCAATATTTGGCAAAACCCCAAAAATAATCATGAAGACACTTTTTATTTATTGATTTATTTAAGTAAGTTCCATGCCCACCAAGAGTCTTGAATTCACTTCTCTGAAACCAAGAGTCTCATGCTTAATGGACTGAGCCAGCCCAGTGCCCAGTGCATAAAACACCTTTTATAACATATTTTTGTATTATAGAAATATTTTTTGAAGATATTTATTCTGAGTAAGGCAAAATGAGAACCTATGAAGTTTTTAGACTGAGATATTTACATCTTTAAATATAGAAGATAGAATTGAGATATTCTCAATGAGGCAAAATTTTGAGGAAAAATGGAATCAAGAATATCATCCATTTAACAAAATTTGCATGTGCCTAAAAGGTATTTCAGCAACTACAGGCTATTTTTTCAATTATAATTTTTTATGGTCTATAGTGAAGAGTTAATTGAAGATGTCCGCAATTTCAAATTTATTAACCAGAAAATACACCATTGAGGAAAATTACAGGCAATTTTATGAAAAAAAAAAGGTAATAATACTATATACAGAGAAAAAGACATAGTCTTTAAAACAGTAACAGCAACTTAGTGAAGGAGACAGATATGACTAAATGCAAGACTTAAGTATGTGAAAATATAATGAAAAGATCATTGTGCTTAGATTATTATGTTACTTTCTGGTAATATAAAAATATAGATATTATGTTATAGAAATATTGTGTTTCAAAATAGCTTTGGAAAAAATAAATTTTATACATTCATTAATATAACTAAATCAGTCGACTATAAAAAAACAATGATTTTTAATATTATACAATTATATTCTTTAGTACCTATTTTCACTCTCAAAGGAGTCCCTGCCTTATCCTATGTTATGTTCACCTCATATCAAGATTTTCACAGCTCTTTGAAATAGGGCTTTTTAGCCTACCCCAAGCTGCCAAATATAAATTTCCTTAAATTAGACTTATTATATAATTTACTTAAATTTTTTTCTTTCTTTTTTTTGTAAGTAATCTCTACTCCCAGCGTGGGGCTTGAACTCACGACCCCGAGATCTAGAGTTGCATGCTGTACTGATGTGCCAGCTAAACACCACTGCTGTAATTTACTTTTTTATTTTTTTAATTTATTTTTATTTTTTTCCTGTAATTTACTTTTGATATTATCTTCTAAGGTAGATTGATAGACTTTGGGGAAAAATTTATCCCACAATTTTGAATGTTAATATAAATATTAAGAAAAATATGTAATGGGGATCCCTGGGTGGCGCAGCGGTTTGGCGCCTGCCTTTGGCCCAGGGCGCGATCCTGGAGATCCAGGATCGAATCCCACATCGGGCTCCCGGTGCATGGAGCCTGCTTCTCCCTCTGCCTATGTCTCTGCGCCCCTCTCTCTCTCTCTCTGTGACTATCAAAAATAAATAAAAATTAAAAAAAGAAAAATATGTAATGGTTTATATAATGTTTGGTATCTCTTTAATTTTAATATGACAGAAACTTTGATATGGAAAGGACTTGAGTCTTTATTGGCCTGTTATTATTCTAGATATTTGTATTGTCCTCACTTTAGAGACAGAGGCAGAGGACCCTAGAGAGGCTGTTTATTTTGTCCCAAAGCTACTACATGGGAGGGCTGGGTTCTAACATTTGTCATTTAATTTCAAAACCCATGTTCTTTTAGTTTTACTCTGATTTTACTTTGAAAAGGGAAAAAGGAAGAGATCTGACATCTAATGAGCAACAATACACCCAATGCTGTGTCTGATATTTTCATCTACATCAGTTTATTTAATCTCTGCAACACTGCAAGTTGTTTTTATTCTTATTTTATGGTCAGAGAAATTGAAGCCCAGAAAAGTTGAATATATTATCAAATGTCATGCACTTTATAGTGATGCAGGAGTTTATAGACAGTTTTGACTGTAGTAGTCTATATTTACTAAAAAACAAAAAATTGGAACTAAAGTGTAAAGCATTACATTTATATGATTAAGATCTTAATGTTTGACTTCACGTTGAGACACAAACCATTTTCATGCTGTAAGAACACACCATTATTATCCAGGACTATTGTCCTGGATTTTCCAGGAATTTACCTTCCTTGTTAGAATAAGTACCAAAAATCGTTCTTACCTAAGGGGTCATGAACAACTGGTGGTGGCGAACATTTGAGATCTATGCCACAAGCCCAGAAGTTTGATGACAGTAGATTCAGAGTTTTCTTAGAACAATGCCACACTAATTTGAATGTAAACATACTTCTGGCCAATCAGTGGTTGCTTAGGAATGGGAGTGGGGTGGATAGAGGTGGCATTACTAAGGAGTATGAGAAAACTGTTGGGGGATGATGGGGACTTATCTACTGAAGGGACTATCTCAAGGCTGGCTTTGAAGCTACCCTTCAGCTCCCTTGGGGCCTTGGCATGTACCTGCCCTTCCTTGTTCCCCACACCATCCCTCCCCCAACTAGAGCAACTCTGAGATCACCTATTTTACACATTGAGCTTTGCAGCAGTTTTCCTTTGAAGAATCTCTGTGGCTGAAAACAAATTTTGAAAACATCATAACTGGCACCTAAACATTATATAGTTGTAGCTGTCACCGTATGAGCTCCCCAGGGACCAGTTGTTTCCTCCCACGTGGATGAAATCTATGTCAAGTTCTGTGACATTCTGGGTTAATATTAAGTAATGAAAAGATCTTTCAGTTACTATAGTCTCAATAAAGATCCAGTGCAATATATAGTCACAGTTTTCATCTTCTTTGAAAAGTTAGCTCTTCCCTCTCCCAGCATAAGTCCAGCCTGTCTTGGTAACTTATAGTAGGAAAGATCCCTACTATTGAGATTCTCCTCCTCCCCTTCCTTCCCTACCCCCATTCATTAGGCTGCCTCAGTTTCTTCCAGGGTTGAACCTGGAGGAGAGAGGAGATATGTGAAACAGAAAAGTTCGGGATCCCTGGGTGGCGCAGCGGTTTGGCGCCTGCCTTTGGCCCAGGGAGCGATCCTGGAGACCCGGGATCGAATCCCACATCGGGCTCCCGGTGCATGGAGCCTGCTTTTCCCTCTGCCTGTGTCTCTGCCTCTCTCTCTCTGTGACTATCATAAATAAATAAAAAAAAAAATTAAAAAAAAAAGAAGCTCTCTTTATATAAAAAAAAAAAAGAAAAGAAAAGTTCTTAGTCAACAAGTATTATTGAAAACTGTCAATGAACTAGGGGTGGTGGAAGGGGAGGAGGGCGGGGGGTGGGGGTGAATGGGTGACGGGCACGGAGGGGGACACTTGACGGGATGAGCACTGGGCGTTATTCTGTATGTTGGTAAATTGAACACCAATAAAAATTAATTTATAAAAAAAAATAAAAAATAAAAAAAATAAAAATCTATACTGGGCAAAAAAAAAAAAAAAAAAAAGAAAACTGTCATTGGCATTTTGGAGTAAACCTGGTGTTCATTTGATTTGTACTGTTCTAGCCAAATTGGTAGAAGCCATGTTGATTGGTCACTGCCTTGTTTTGATTGTTTGGCGAATGTGCCATCTGATTATTACATCTTTGGAGTATGACATGTGTTTGGGGATTGTAGTGAGGCTGGTTCTCTTATTTGGCACTTTCTTGAGTTCTTAAGATCTCTTCTCACTCACATGCACATATACACACATACAGAGGCAGCACATCCCAAGGGATTTATCAACTACTGTTTCCTTGACTTGAGTGATCACATTTTTCTCTAGCTTATGACTATTCCATCCACCCCAAGACACCCAAGGTACACCTCCATCTTCTTTTAACTCCTGCCTACCTACAGGAGTTCCTCTTGTACAGGATCTTTGATAACCCCATGCTGGCTCCCTTGTAGGCCTAGATTGAAACCATGGAATCCACAGGGAACACTTTCATGTTCTCTGCAGATAATCTCCTTTCATTGTTCCAGCAGTGCAGCTGGTCTGCTACCATCTCTCACTTTTTAAATTTTTTACCCCAAATTTCCAGAGGACATTCTTTGACTATGCTATTGAAGGCTGATTTCCTGGGCTTGAGGTAAAAGCCTAGCCCCTTCTATCTTTTGAAACCTCTTTGTAGTCTCTCAAACGCCACTGTTTCATAACTAGTGTGAAAGAAAGGCTTAATGTATGAACATCTGTTTTTTGTTAACCTCATTTTAAAATCCTGTGTTTCTTACCTCCTTTTAGAATGTGGAGGCATTAACACTTAATGTTTTAGGACCTCAACAGAAATGGGAAGTGATATGGGTACATTTTATCATCCTGTTACATAACAAAGATACCTAGCCTAAAATTGTCTTTCAACAAATGCATAGCTTCCACTAGAGTGAATCTTATGGATCCTATCAGGAATTAGTAAATACTCTCCTGATGACTGACAGATTGTCTATACACATCTGTTGTTTCTTTGTCAAAGAATTTCAACATCAATTTCATGTTTTACATTATGTTGGTGGAAAGTATTCGTAAGTACTTTATGATAAAGCCACATATATTACCTCATTTATTTTTTACAAACACCAGACTAATTTGGGAAGGAAAGAGATATATTTCTACTTGAGATCCATGGAGGAGATTCATATATGTGTGTTCCAACCTTACGTCTTACATTCTTTCCTTATGTCACCTTATGTTAATATTTTATTCTATCATTTTTTTGTGACACATTGAAAGAAATGACATCATTCTTATTTTGCAGATATGGATATTGAAGAAAAGGCATCTTCTCTTAGGTAAAGTTCAGGTTCTATACTCTTACCTTCCTGTTTCTTTGTTTCCCTTCTTTATCAGTTCCTCAAGCTCTGTCCCCAACACACGCACTCATGCATGCACATGCACATACACACAACTATTTATAATTTAGTATTACTTCATTTAAATGTTAATTGTTCCCAAAGTATCATATCTTGTATAATGTAATAGTGTCTCAGGCTTAAAGAATTTACATTTTCCAGTATCAGAAAGTTAGATGGGGAAGAGATATGGGGAATACTGTGAAACTGACCATGTTTCCTCCATGCACAGGCATAAGAGTGTTCAAAGTTGAATGTTCAGCCTTCCTATAGCATTGGTACAGACTCTTTTAAGTAAAAATAACATTAGCTACATAGTCTCTTTATTACTTACTTTTTCTAATTTCTTCACTCATTTATTTATTTTAATAAATTATATATATTTTTGTGAGCCTCATAAATTATTTCTTTTTTGGAACATTTCATCATATTAAAAAAAACCCTAAGTTTTAAGAAAACTTGTTTTTATACTTTCTCAAGAAGCTTCCTCACTGGCTTAGAGATTTCTAGGTTAAATTAGGTCCCTTGGAGGATACAGCTCATATTTTTTGTTCCTATTAATTTATTTCTATGTATCATCTTGTTTTTCAGTGACTAGAAGGGTAATAACGGGAAAAATGAATGATTCCTGCTGGCAATATATTTTTCAAGTTGTCATTTTTTAAGAGTTGATGCAAATGGTAGAGATACATGGCTTTTCTTCAATTCTTCTTCAGTATTCAAGTAGGTACTCAGTAGCTTGAGTCTATAAATAAATGAGCCTATCAGAGGTATGCCATGAATGACAGATCTGCTCCTCTGATTACTAAATTCACTTCAATAATTTCATGTTTACTTTTAAATTAGTGGCGTTTTTTTGAAGTCAGGAAGGAAACGTGCTAATTGCTTCCATTACTGAGTTTATGGATAAAATGAGAAATATCCCATTAACCCAGAGAGACATGGCTCTGAATTTCCTATGTAAAGTGAGAAGCTGAGATTGTTTTGAAATCTAGAATAACTCACAGGTAATTTTGCTCTGTTGGTGTGTTGGTATCGGTTAGCTGATTGAGTATTCTCTGCTCATTCAGTTGTGAAGGATTTTCATTCTGGATGTGTGTGAGAACTTGACAATGTTTGCACTCAAAGTGTGAAAATAGAGTAATCTCATCTGAGTAGAGGAATTCCCTTTTGCAATCATGAAAGAGGAAGCAGGAAAGGCTTCTGATCTTTGTAGTTGCTGTCTGTGAGTTTTCTAGGTACACATATGTCTCTTTGTTTTCTGATATTTTTTACTTCACAGTAATGGGAATACTTTGACTATCTTCCTGGGTTGGGCAAGTTTCAAAAGAGTAATATTGTAAATCATGTTGCTAATCTAGGTATCTTAACAAAATTTTTATTTGACATTATTGCTTAGAGAATGATATAGCCTTGTTCGCAGTCATT
Organism: Nyctereutes procyonoides; assembly: GCF_905146905.1. Lineage (NCBI taxonomy): Eukaryota > Metazoa > Chordata > Mammalia > Carnivora > Canidae > Nyctereutes > Nyctereutes procyonoides. Next base: position 24,353,003 of record NW_026575042.1, on the reverse strand, counting down.
ATAGTATTGCTTTATTATTATATTTTTACTTACATACTTGCCTCTCACACAAGAGTACATGTTCCTTGAGATATCTCTTTTTTATGATTGTCTTTTGGTCTTGCAGAGTGCCAAAAATAGAGTAGATATACAAAAAAAATTTACTAAAAGTTTCAACTGGTTAAGTATGAAACAAGGCTTAATAGGAAGTGTTTTTCTATTTAATTACTTAGGTTTTTCAAAATTCCTTGATCACTTATATTAAAAAATCATTACTATTTGTCATCATCATTGCATCATTATAAATGCCTACCATTTGTTGATATGTATTATTCTCTCTGCTCAACATTTTTTATACATAAGTTCATTTAATTCACAAAAAGACCTTATATGGAATTAGCCACATTTCCATCTCACAAATGAAGACATTGAAGTAGGGAGAAGTTAAGCAATTTGCCTGTCTCACACTGCAAAAGTAACAGAATCAAGATGCAAACTCATGTCTGGCCACTATATGGTTTTAGAAGGCATCACCCTCCCCTCAAATTTATGATTGCATAATAAATTTTTTGTTGTTGGTTTCTTAAGTCCTCTAATTCCATCCCCTGCTATTTGCTTAGTTATTTCCTCCTGTATATATGTTATACATTAAAAAGGAAAAGATTGTCTGAGTTAATTGACAAGGTAAAAATAACAGATCTATGTTTACACGTTAACAAACCTAGGAGATTCATTTTCTTCTTTTTTAAATTTTTTTAAATTCATTTATTTATGATAGAGAGAGAGAGAGAGAGAGGCAGAGACACAGGCAGAGGGAGAAGCAGGCTCCATGCACCGGGAGCCCGACATGGGACTCGATCCCGGGTCTCCAGGATCGCACCCTGGGCCAAAGGCAGGCGCCAAACCGCTGTGCCACCCAGGGATCCCGATTCATTTCCTTCTAAAGTAGTTCTCAACTCTGGCTGCAAAACAGAATTGCCTCATGAGCAGCTGAAAGCTGCAGATCACCAGGCTCTGTCCCAGAGCTGCTGAATCAGTATCTCTGATTCTGGGGGGACCCAGGCGTCTGATTAAAAAGAAACAGATGACATGGAGTGTTTCTTATGTGCAACTGGGATGGAAAATCATGGCTTGGATCTGTGAGATGAGGTTTTGAAACTTGCCCTCTGAGCAACGGACCATTAATATGCGAGGTATTGCCTTGAGAAATAGGTGCCTGGACAGCTCCCAGGTTTTCCCCAGGTTTTGGGGACCTCTGGTGGGGGAGGGAGGTGCCCGATGGGCAACTGGCAAGCCCGGTGGGGAGCTGAGCTGTCCTTATCCTCTGTGGGTGCCCCTGGATGGCGCATGCAAAGAACTGTGCTGGGGCTCCCGTAACAGGAATGGGCCATTTCAGGCCCCAGGCCCTGTCTGGGCCACGCCAGAAGCTCTTGTTGGTGACCACCAGTCCATGATGCTCTGGCTGCAAATTACATAAAGCTTTTAACTGTGATTGAGCTGAGCACTTTTCTCAAACATTTTGAGTGATGATTTTTAGCTTTGTTTTGAAAACAATAAACAGAGATGAACCTGAAAAAAAATTCTAAAAATATTTGAGTATCTACTATGTGCCCAACAATGTGTGAGAACTTGCACTCTCCAAGTATAGAAAGCAGGAAATAGTTCAATGAATTGAACTGTTCTATTTTCTTTTCTTTTTTAAAAAAAGATTTTATTTATTTATTCATGAGAGACACAGAGAGAGACACAGAGACACAGGCAGAGGGAGAAGCAGGCTCTCTATGGGGAGCCCAATGTGGGATTGATCCTAGGACCCCAGGATCACACCAGAGCCAAAGGCAGACGATCAACTACTGAGTCACCCAGGTGCCTCTCTATTTTTCTTTTTAATTCACGTTATGAAGTAGATAGACTGTGTCTACAACTCACTCAGCTTCTCATTTTTTAGTTCTTTGCTCAGCTTGTGAATGTTGCAGAGATAAAGGATTGAGAGAAGAGAAAGTGGAGAAAGACACAAACTGTGTATAGACATATATATCATGGCAGAAGAACATACCCATTAACATAAGCTCTTCACAATGTATGATTTATGAGAAAATGATAGAACATTTAACCAATATTTAAATGAGTTAAGCTAAGAACAAATAATTGTGTATATGTGTATACACATATATATACATACATGACTCTAATTATCTTGATTACTGAATATTCTATATATTTATCCTAAAGAAAATAATTCTCCTTGCCTCACCTCATCTGTGAGCACAGATTCTGGGCAGCTATGTCAGGTTTGGCACCCAAAAGTTCCCATAGGTGACTTTATTGCTTTTTGGTATGGTCTAGTAGGTAGCACCTATTTGTTATGTTGCCATTCTGTTTCCCTCTCAATGTCTCCTTCCCTTCAATACCTTGGCTTTCTTCTGTGGCTGAAAGAAAAGAAGAAAGATTGGGGGCAGACACCCTGTGGCAAGTGGTATTCCCTTCTTAACTCTGTGGCTTCTGACACAAAATGGGTTTCTTCCCTTAGCTCAGTAGTGTTTTGATATCTTTCCATTTGACCTTAGTTCTAGGCCCTTAGAAAGCAAGTATATTTTTAAGGATTTTACCTTCCATACATTTTCAAATATATTTGAACAGAATAATGAGTAGAAACACAAATAAAAAGGAGGCCTGGGTGGCTCAGGGGTTGAGTGTCTACCTTTGGCTCAGGTTGTGATCCTGGGTTCCTGGGATCGAACCCCACATTGGGCTCCCCATGGGGAGCCTGCTTCTCCCTCTGCCTATGTCTCTACCTTTCTCTCTCTGTCTCTCATGAATAAATAAAATCTAAAAAAAAAAAAGAAAAGAAACACAAATATAGTGGTTTTCTCAAAATACTATTTAAAAATGCCTGAATGATTCTGCAGATACTAAGAATTAAGTTTCTACAGATCTCATGGCAAGATCATAAATCTCAGTGTTTCTAAATAAATAAATAAATAAATAAATAAATAAATAAATAAATAAATCTCAGTATTTCCTCTATCATTTGGGCAACAGAAAAACATCCTGTGTGAGGTCAAGCAAGTTAGTCAAGGATTTACTTTAAAAGCTTTAATTTGGACCTTCAAATTTTTAAGTAATAGGGATTTTTAAAAATGTTCTCGATTCTAAGAACGAAATTGAAGCTGAATCTTCATATTGTAGTGAGTTGACTTTCCCATTGTGTCATAAAGCATGTTTCTTATTCACCTTGCCTGGCACCTCCTCCGTGCTGTAGAATGTGATTAATAAAACTATAGTCACTATCTCAAGGAGGTAGCATAAGAGATAGATATGAATGTTATTTCTAATCATAAAGTTTAGAAAATGTTATAAGGGAGAGATTATAAAATTTGAATTATTTTAAAAAAGATTTTATTTATTTATTTGAGAGAGAGAGAGGCTGAGAGAGGTAGTGAAAGAAAAGAGATATCTTGAATGGAGGGAAGGGTAGAGGGAGCAGACTCCCTGTGGAGCAGGGAGCTGGATGCAGGACTCTATCCCAGGACCCTGGGATCATGACCTGAGCCAAAGGCAGATACTAGCCAACTGAGCCACCCAGGAGCCCAGATCTGAATTATTTTGATTTCTGTATAGTAAAAACTTTGTGCCTGTTTTTTTAAGAAGAGGAATTTTGAGTCTATCCATAATTGTTTTCTTTCTATTAGTGGAAAATACTGCAAAAGAAAGAAAGAAATGTGCTAATCTGTCCCTTTGAATTAAACACCAATCATTTTATGTTTTATTATGTAGAGTCTAGTGAGAACATAATATAATCTCCTTTTTTTTTTTTTAATGATGAATTTGGCTTTCTCACCCTAGATGAAGTGCCATGAGTTTTAATATTAGGACACTATCACCCTGGGATAAATACTTTCTGAGTACAAATATTTGATAATGGATTAACTTGGTCTGAATATAGTAATTCAGAAAAACCCTGTATGTAATTAGTCAAAATATGTGAACTCAAAGTAGTAATTTGAAAAATGTATAATAACTGTTTTGTCACTTTATCAGTTACACTTTTTCTGTGATCATTCTTTTATTTTATATTAGTCCACAAATGACAATGAAAATATTATTCTTTATGTGACTCTAAATAGTTGAGATGCAATTTTATGGAAGTATCTTTATAAACTTCACGAGAACATGAAGACCAATTTTTGCACACCTTCTAGTATGTTTCTTCTGGAAATACCACCTTTTTCATCACTTTTAAAATGAAATTTCGTTCATCATATTGGTTCTTTAGCTGATCATCTATTTATCCAATTAAATGTAAAGGCTGAATGTAAACTAGTTCTCCTAATACTCTCTATGACATTTCAGAGGGAGAAAAAAATCTGTGAGCTATTTTTATTTACATATGAATTCAAATTCAAGTTTTCCCATATGTACTCAGACTTCACATTAGACATTTTCTTCAACTAATAAATTTACAGCAGATGTCTGGGAGTATAGGATCAATTTAGCTACATTAGCTTGTTTAGAAATAATGCTAACTGAAATAATAAAATTCAAATTATGATATCAGTGCTTTCCTCTGGACTTGTTTTCTATTATTAGAATTTTCTCAGAATATATATACTGCTGAGTTGGGGTGAATATTTTTTTTAAAGATTTTATTTATTTATTCATGAAAGACACAGAGAGAGAGAGGCAGAGACACAGGCATAGAAAGAAGCAGGTTCCATGCAGGGAGCCTGACGTGGGACTTGATCCCAGGTCTCCAGGATCAGGCCCTGGGCCGAAGGCAGAGCTAAACTGCCGAGCCACTGGACTGCCCTTGGGGTGAATATTTATTCGCATCTTGTCCTTTAATATTTCACTCTTGTGCAGACTCAGAAGGCCTTTTTTGGTAAAGTTCTGAAAGAGATCTGAAGAATTATCTTGTTTCAACCTCTAATTTGAAGGTAAGGAAATGGGGCTTAGAAAGGCAATGTGACTTGTCCAGGGTCACACAGCTGGTTAGAACCCATGCTTCTTCTCCAGTGTCATGACCAACCTATAGGCAAATAAGTGAAATTGGAAAGAATATTTGACTTTGAGACTCTGAAATGTCTTCTCTACATAGACTTTTATTCCATGGGAATTGACCTTTAAGATAATAAAAGTCTTAGGAGTTATGAGATTTGCTTGGACAACAATGACTACAGTGTTAACTTTTTAGTGTTTTCTTTGAAATGACTTTGGTGTAGACATTGTAAAGTTGAGGTTAGGCAAAAGGAGAAATGTGAAAAAAACACAATGAAGACTCTCTAAAAAACAGAAGACTTATTAAGGTTATGCGATATGATTTGGAGTTTTCCAGATTTCCCATATAGGCAGTGCCTAGATTAGTAGAAGTTGTTCTATAAGAACATTCTATTAATTTTTTTTTCAGTTAGATAGAACATCCTTGATTATTGGTTGAATTTAAGCCTCTTACTGAGTGTTATGCGTGTCCTATTGGGCACCACTGTTCTCTTAGGTTAAACTCTTCTTTTTGTTCTCTGAAGCAAAAGTAACTTTTAGTATCCGACCCTGAAGGTGCACATGAGGTAGGGAAAGAAAAAAAATCACTTTTTAATTTTAATCTTGACAAATTAAATGCACCCCATTGAATCAGTGTTTTGGGATTTGGATTAAGGCTCCACTATCCAAAACTAATAAAAAATTATGTTAAATATTTGTGTTCCATGTGGCATGAATCTGTTGTTCTCTCTGTGGATAGTCACATCCTAGCCATATAGTGATTTTTCTTCTTGTAAGCTTACAGGAGTTCATCCAGCACCATTCCAGTACTTTCTTTGGGGACAGGCATATGAATGTGGACATGACACTATTCTTGACCACTTTAGTTTATAAGACTCTCTCCCTTTCTCCCCAGTTCCCATAGTACTTCATTATGTACTACTTTGTAATATGTATAACTTATTTTGTATGGTGCAATACCATACAATCTTTTTTAGAGTGGTGTTTTTACTTTTTTTTTAAGATTTTATTTATTTATTCATGAGAAACACACACAGAGAGAGGCAGAGACACAGGCAGAGGGAGAAGCAGGCTCCATGCAGGGAGCCTGACGTAGGACTCGATTCCAGGTCTCCAGGATCAGGCCCTGGGCTGAAGGCGGCACTAAACCGCTGAGCCACCCCGGCTGCCCGGTGTTTTTACTTTTATTTTTTAAGTTCAGGCATTGCCAAGTTAGAGCAATGATTCATTCAATACATGTTCACCGAGTGCATACTATATCCCAGCACTGTTTTAGGTACTGGGTATATAGCTGTGAATAATTCAGGAAAAGTCTCTTCCTTCATGAAGCCTATGTTCTGATGGCAGGGGTGGGTGGAAATCCTAAACACACAAATAAAATGAGTTTAGAGAGAAACACACAATAATAAGAAAATATAAGAGAAAAGGGAGAAGAAAAGTAACTTGGGGAAAGAGGTTCTTTCTTTTGAAAAGATTATCATAAAAAAGGCCCTTTAAATGACCTTTATGACAATGATTAAATAATGAGAACAAACCAGCAGTGGAAATACTGGAGGTGAGAAGGGAACATTCAAGACAGACGTGACAAGATTATAGGTTGGGGGTGGGGTGGAGTGTAATATGAAACAAGTTCTGAGTGGTAAGAAACTGGATCATGTAGGGCCATGTAAATCATTGTGGAAAGAAGTTTGGATTATGTTCAAACTGAAATAGGAATCCAGTATAAGATATTAAGAAATGGAGTGATATTATATAACTTGGGCTATACTGGGAGAAAGCGCCATAGGTGGATGTGAATGGAAGCCATCTATTCATATATTTTATTATCTTCTATAGATCTGTTTGGAAAGGAATCTACTCTCTGGATTGTGTGTGTGCATTTGTGGATGTGAGGGTGCCTTGGGAGAGGTTAGGCTTGGGGTACTCTTCTTCATGCATGGGTAGTTAGAGATCTGGAGTCAAAAATGATCTTGATGCTTGGAGAACACTAAGACTTGAAGGAAAAGATGGATTGTATTTGAGGGATGCCTGAGTGGCTCAGTTGCTTAAGCACCTGCCTTCAGCTCAAGTCCTGATCGTGGGGTCCAGAGATCGACCCCCATCCCAGTAGGGAGCCTGCTTCTCACTCTCCAATCCACTCGTGCTCCCTGTTGCTATCTCTGTCTCTCTCTTTCAAATAAATAAATAAAATCATTAATAATAATAATAATAATAATAATAATAATAATAATAGAGGGATTGTATTTGAGAAAGGAATTCAAACAGGCCTGATGGAGGAGGCATGAGGCCAGGCAAAGGAAGAGTTGCTGACCTCAGTCAGGGAAGGCAGGGAATTCACTAAGGTAGGGGAGGGTGAAGGCCAACTTGGGATAATTTAATGAACACAAATTTTTGTATTTTCTTCTGTTTTCCTCCTTTTGTTGGGCCAGAGCTAATATGGGCTAGAGTGATATGATGTGATCCTGCATAGTCATATATGTGCATAAAGTACACATGCGCACTTTACCTGCATTGTTATTTATTTCTCTCAGCAATTTAGAATTGTATACTACTACTCTACAACCCCTTATCCAAAACCCTGAGGATGGGATGTGTTTGGAATTAAGAATTTTTCAGATGCTAGTTAAGACATTATGGTGTGTATGCTAGATATTACCTAACACCCTACTGGAGTATGAGGTGGCACCCTGTAACCAAACATATTAACATTTCTGCAACAAAACACACTGTTATTTGCACAATATGAAGAACATTGAGAATGCAAATAGTCTCATCTCAATTCAGATGCAGCTTGTAGATAAGAGTTTGTTTTGAGCTCAAAAAGCTTCTAATTTCTAGTATTGGGTTTTTTTAAAAATTGGGATTGAGATTCTTACTGAGGAGGAAATTAGGGTTTAGAGAGGTTAAGCAACTTGGTAAATAGTTGGGCCAGAATTTAAATACTGCATTGGCTGACCACAAACTCTCTGTTCTTAACCATCACGTGATATCGCCTGTTCAGAAATAGTGAGTCCTGCTTACAGATACCTGTCTTGTATGTAAAAGCACATACCTGTGTATTGAGAGACAGATTGCTAAAAAGGAACTACAGTAAACAATGGCTACTAATAAGTTTAAAATCTAACCATTTTGAGGGTATAAAGACTATGTGTCTGTAAATTGTTTTATGCTGTTTCTATCATGGTGGCATTATAATGTTAATAATGAAAAATTATCTATTAATACATTGCAGATTGAATTATGATAAACGTAATTAATGACTTAATTAAATAACTTAATTTGATAAATGATTTAAATTATGATTATTATTCTCCATCATCCCATTGATTAACAGAGAGAGTTTTGCCTAAGTTGTGGATGAAAGCAACCTCATTTATTTAATTTCAACAAAACTTTAGAACATAAATTAAAGTTGTTAAGGCTGGAGGTCATCGCCCATATTGAATATGTATTCTGCTGGATATATCCAACTAAACAGTATGGGGCCCTGGAAACATTGAATAAGAATATTCCCTTATAACAGACATCTCTTTAGTTTAAGTAAGATCATTCCAGAGATGGAAAATGCTGGAAAGACCTGGAAATGCTGAGATTATTATTGGTGTTATTATTGTAATTGTTATTAATGCATTTAATATTTTATGCCACATTTTAATGTAGCAACTAAATGATTTCTTTCTTTCCTAAGATTCTTTTAGGACTGTTTTCTACTTGAAACGTTATCAAAGAAATTAATAGAAAAATATTCTTCCTTTGACTAAAACACACTGATTTTGGGCTGGAAATTTTATGTAGTTAAGGAAAAGTAATGTTTCTTTAACATTACCTATGTTTTGCTTATTTAATTTTGTAACTTCACTTTATTTTATTCCATTGTGTGTGCAAATGTGTAATTGTGTGTGCATGTTTGTGTGTGTGTGCATGCATGATATATAGCTGATTCTCATTATTTGAAGTAGTTATGACCTATAAAGTTCCCATGAACACTGAATTAGCTAATACTGAACCAGTGCTCCTAGGGAAAATACAGGGTTAGTTTCCAGTGAGCCTCTGATCAGAACGTTAACATTGAACTCACAGCCAACAGCGCTATAACTCATGCCCGAATGAAGCTTGTCTAGCACACACATTTTCTCTGTAAGACGCATCATAGCTTTTTTCAGGCTTAGGAACACGGGAGAGCACTAGGCTTGGAGGCCATTTTATTTTTTAATCTTCTTTAAATATTTTATTTATTTATTTATTTATTTATTTATTTATTTATTTATGAGAGACAGAGAGAGAGATAGACAGACAGACAGATGGACAGAAACATAGGCAGAGGGAGAAGCAGGCTCCCTCTGGGGAGCCTGATGCAGGACTTAGTTCCAGGACCCAGAATCATGACCTGAGCCAAAGGCTGATGCTCAACCACTGAGCCAGCCAGGTCGTGCTTGGGGGCCATTTTAAATAGCAAAATCACCAACAGAAAGCACAATAAGATGAAAAACTTGACACTAAATAGACTGAAAGAGACACTTGTTTACAGTTTAAGAGCTGAAACAAGAAGGCAGAGAAAGACCTTGTTCAACCTCAGGTAGGACCATGCCAGGTGACTCATATTTGTCAGTGCTCTGTGCATGTCTGTGAGTTCTGTTAAAGCACCATAAGTATTAATTTGGTGGTTACAGATATGTTTTAGTGAATAGACAAATTCCCAAATAAGGAATCCACTAGTAATGAGGATAGACTATATAGGGATGCATATGTAATATGTTTTGGTTACTATAGGGTAGGAATTATCTTCTGTTACATTTTATCTTCTAGTTCATAATACTTCCTGGATAGCCAGGCCCATTCTGTGTTTCCATCTGTTGTTAGTTATAGGCAAATATCTCTAAGTGTAATATTTATTGTCTTTAAATACATGTGTATTAAATACTTGAGTATTTAAGGGCATGCATATTTAAATACATGTGTATTATTTGTATATACATACAAAGATAGAGCAAGAATGAGTGAGAAGAGAGAGTAATGACATGTTGATGTACAGAAGAAAGTCATTTTTAAAAGTAATGAATGTCCTAATTATTCATGTGTTAGCGCAGCAGCCTGCTTAAAAATTCTTTGAAGTACATAAAATTGACTTAACCTCTTCTGTTTATAGACAATTAAAATGAAAAGCTTCATAATTAATATAATCTTAACATTATTTTAAAATGCAGTTAATGGGAAGTCATCCATCTTCTGACATAGTTAATTCAGTTTTTGCCACACTTACAGCTACTGAATTTGAACATGTCATTATATATTAGAAGGTGGTGCTTTGCTTTGCTTTTTTTCCTCTTGTTTTTATTATGAAAGTCAGAAGACCGTTTGCTTAGTATATTACCAATTCAATTCTTTGTTCATTCATCAAAATTAATTTATGCCTTCTAGTAACACTGAATAGCACAGGAAAGTAAATACAGTAATTGGGTGACTTTTTCCAGAAAATTCTGTATTTGATTGTTAATAAGATTTGGAATTGAAGCCTCTTAGAAGTAAATAAATTCACTGGTTTGTATTATGTTTTGAACCTTGAGATTTTTCATTGCCATATCTTTGGAGAACAGAAATACTTGGTCTTCTGAAGTTTTTGGTTTATTGAAAAAAATAATTGAGAATAGGGGATAGGAAGTGGGTGCCCTGTCCATCCCTTAATCTTGAGGCTCTAATTCAGTGCTTCAGACATGAGTTCAACAACTACTTATGCAGGTCACTATGTCACATATTGTTGAGGGCATGACTGAAACAGAAGGATAACTCTTCCCTCTTTCAGCGCACTTACACTCTAGTGACAGAGGAAAGACTGGTATGACTAGAACACAGGGTAGAATGGAAAGGTTATAAGAGCACTAGTTAACAAGGATTGTGAATTGATAAACAAAGGGAAGGATGCTTCTTAAAGAGAACAGAGAAGAGAGCATTTAGACTGGAACTTGTATCCTGAGTAGAAACTGTTAGGTGGGAAGGGGAGATGGCTCTCCAGAAGATTTTGCTGGGCCAGGGCATTTGTGAAGTAAATAGCAAAGTGGATAACTCTAGGAATGCTTGAATGGTAATTTGGACATAATGGCTCATGTCTTGGAAGCTAAGTAATGTGGTTGGACTTGAATCAGACCGTAGAGAGCTACTGCAAAGTATTCAGCTGGTAAAGTCAGAGCCTTACTTTGAGAAGTGCTCTTTAGCAATGGAGTTTTGGTGGATTAGAAGACATGAGATACTAGAGACAAACTGGTTAGTAATTGGGTTACTGGTATCAAAGGTCTTGAACTGGGGAAGAAAATTTGAACTAGGAAGTTGGGGATGAATGAGAGAGACATTGTTGAGAAAGAATGTGTTTTTAATGTCATAAATACTTTTTACTTGGATGAGAGATCCTTTGCCCCAAACATTGAGGTTTTGTAGAGAATTTATTACTGGGAATTGTTTTTGTTCTGGTTTTATTTAGAGTGGGGGAAATGTTTGTTATTTGTTTCTTGAAGTTTTGTCAAATGTACTTATCTGTGGTGTTCATCAGCTACCATATATGAACTATCTGTTTTTGAGTAATAGGGACAAAATATAACTCTAAAACTATGTTGATTAATAATTTAATCTTTATTAGTTATTCAGAAGATACTTTCATATATGAACCTTAGTGTCAACATTAAAAATATCAGTTATCAAAAATATATCAGTTATCATGATTCTTTATTTTCTATAACATTTCTGATTAACAAAATTCAGAGGAAAAATTTAGAATAATATACTGTACTTAATCGGTAATCTACAATAATCTGCTTCAATTATCTACCACAGAAAAACTTTTTTAAAAAAGATTTTATTTATTTATTCATGAAAGACACAGAGAGAGAGAGAGAGCAAGACACAGGCAGAGGGAGAAGCAGGCTCCATGCAGGGAGCCCGAAGGCAGGTGCTAAACCGCTGAGCCACCCAGGGATCCCCCAGAAACAACTTTTAAACTCCACTTTGTTGCTTATTTGTGCTACAGTGATTGTTCTCCAAGATGAAAGTTCACAGAGACAATCAAAATACTTTCTGACTTATATTTTATTTAAAAGTAGAAACATTTTGGGATGTCTGGGTGGCTCGGTGGTTGAGTGTCTGCCTTTGGCCCAGGGTGTGATCCTGGAGTCCCAGGTTCGAGTCCCACAGCAGGCTCCCTGCATGGAGCTTGCTTCTCCCTCTGCCTGTGTCTCTGCCTCTCTGTATTGCTCTGTGTCTCTCATGAATAAATAAATAAATAAAATCTTAAAAAAAATAAAAATAAATAAAAGTAGAAACATTTTACTATATCTCAGAGACTTTAGGAAATTTAAAAGGTGTTTCACGAGTAAATTGCATAAGAAAGACTCAAATAAATATCTTTGAATAAGTTTAGCATTGCAGTGAATTTAACAGAGCTAGATAATAGCAGCAGCAATAAATAAATCCCACAGAAATACAATAATAGGATTTTGGTTTTTTTAAAGATTTTTTTAAGTAATCTTTACGTCCAGTGTGGGGCTCATACTCAATAGTCGCATGCTCCACCAACCCAACTAGCTAGGAACCCCTAGAATATTGTTATTTAAGCAAAGCCATGGGGGAAAAAGGTATTATTTGTTGAAAGATGCTAAAAGTTACAAAGAGGAGAAGTCTGCATCCAAGCACATTGGACTCCATATCTCAAATTTAATTATTGTAGAGAAGATCAGATGTAAACAACATTCATAATAGTATTGCAATAGAGTTGAGGCATTTTCTATGCAGGAAATTTCTTAAGATGATCATCCTATTAGAAGTACTTAATGATGCATAGAAAGAGAGCTGTGTTTCTGTTTTGAGACTAAGCTTTTAAACATGACCAGAATGATGCTGGAGGGGGGAGGTGGGTGAGTGGGGGAGAGGTAATTGGGTGATGTGCATTAAGGAGGGCATGTGATGTGATGAGCACTGGATGTTATACGCAACTGATGAATTATTGAACACTACATCTGAAACTAATGATGTACTATATATTGCTTAATTGAATTTAAATAAAAAATAATAATTAAAAAAAAACATGACCAGAATGAGAGTACATAGATAAAACAGAGATGCTTTGCATCAAAAAGTTTTCATCAATTTGTGCCAATTACTTAATACTGAACCTCAAAACATTTAAAAGTCAAAATTATCACTGTGCATCAAGATCCTTCTTTTCTACTGAAAAATTTGAAGCATATGTTAGGACAAACTAGAATGTAACACTATAAAATATTTTATTTCTAAAATCTGCCTACTTTTAAGCTTTGTAAAGGTGATCTGGTATGACTACATTTGCCCACAGAGCCAAGGCCAGTTTTTCCAATAAAGGTAAAGGTATTTTGAGCATACATTTAAAAATATTCTGAGTTTCTATTGAAACAATTATGAAAACCACTATTGAACTGGTTGATATCACTGGATAAGCAGGAGGCTGTCAAAGTGGAAGATTTGCTATGTCTTCTCAGCTTAACTTCAAACACAAAATTGCTATTATGGCTTTATTTATGTAATTTATTTTTTAAATTGAAATATAGTTGACATGTAATGTTATGTTAGTTTCAAGTTTACAACATAGTGAATAGACAATTCTATATATCCGCTATACACATAGAGCAAGTCAGTACCAAGGTGTTTCTTTATTTTTAAAATTTGTTTTGTTTTTTAAGTCTCCCCAAAAGACTATTTGACAGACTATGAGGATGTACTCTTTGTAAAAAATTCTGTGAGAGTTTATTTTTAGATTGTTGTGCCAAGTCTAAAATATTTATTCCTAAATGGAATATGTGGTTGCCATATATAATTTCATAGAGTTATCCAGGGAAAGGATATTGGGTAGAGGAAATGGAATAAAATAGAAACTAAATTATTTTAGTTAAATAGAGAATATAACATAGTAATATAAAAATATGCAATTTTTGGGATGGTCTGATTATTATCTTAACAAATATGAACTAACTTAAGGAGTTACATCTAACTTACATCTTTATCTGGTTTTTATTAGAAATGTTTATTTCTAATAACATGGCATATCTTTAATTGTTGAAGTCAGTTTTTGTGAAAGACATTTTTAGTCATACTAAGACAGAGAATTCACCCTAAAAAACCATTCAGAAAATAATTTTTAAGAGATAGACTTTATCAGGAGAAAATTGAACCTGGAAGGGTTGTATAGTCCTTGCTTCATTCACTTTCAGATCTATTTCTTGTCATTCTCCTTTGTTTTGTATTTCATTTAACTACAGAAGGTAGGAAAAGAAAGAGTAAATCTTAAGAAAAGAGGAAGAACAAAAATGGGTAAGAAATTTTCAGTGTAAGGCAAAGAAATAGATTATCAGAAAACCAAAAATTTAGGTTTTTGAAGAAGTTAATGATACATAAATTTATGTCAAGACTGATCTAGAAAAAGAGAAAAGACACAAAGAAAAAAATAGAATAAAAAGATATTTAAATCTCTATGACCAAATACCTGGATATCTGTATCATAGAAGAACTATGTTTTTACGTTAGAAAAAACTGTTAATGTAACATACTACATTAATAAAGGAAATTCTAGACTGTAGAGAATGACATTCATTCCATCAAGAGGTAGTATCTCTTTCTCTACCCTTGAATCTGGACTTGGCCATGTGACTTGCTTTGGTCAATGGAGCACTAGGAAATACGATGAAAGAGGCTTAGAAAGTGCTCCTGCATTAGATCTTCTCCTTCCTTGTTGCCAGGAGCCCTGATGACATTTTCAGAAGTGTGGGCCAGCCTCCTGCAGAATGAAAGGACAAAAGGAGAAATACCCCAAACTTTTAAGCTGAGGCTTAGTAGGCCTGCTTCATGAGGATAGCCTTCTGAGTGAGTCCAAGTGAAAGCAGCAGAGCCATTCCATCAGCACACAAAATCACACACAAAAAATAAACTATTGTTGTTTTAAGCCACAAAGTTTTGGGGCATTTTGTTACTCAGGAAATGGTAAATAAGTATGGTATGGTATGATCTTATGTTGGGAAAATTTTATTATTTTTGATGTTTCTTCATTAGGAAATGCCATAGCAAAATAGCAGAACTTTCTTGGTTTGATCAAAGGTATTCATCTAAAACTTACAGTTAATGTATGTAGTTGTGAAACTTTAGAAGCAACCTCACTCAAATTTGGAATCCATCAAGAATCCTGCTATTACCTCTTCTGTTTAATATTTATGAGAAGTTCTAGCCAATGTAATCTAATAATAAAAATGAAATGAGTTATACAAATTAGAAAAGAAGTCAAAATAATGTCCTTACATTTCATTGAGAATGTAAATACCAATAGAACAGAAAGCACACTGTGAGGACATGTTGAAGAATAACAACAAAGTGTGGAGATCTGCTCTACCAGATGGCAACATTTATTGTTTGTTAACTTAAGCAAGTAGATTGCGAGGTCGTATGCAGGTATACAAAAAATGACCAACAAAAAGAATACAGAACCAAGAAACAGACCTAGATGTTTATAAGGGCCTAATTGACATTAGAGATGAGCTGGAAAAAGATGAACTCTTAAATTCTAAGTGAACTAAACTTAGGTAAATAAATAAATAATTTTAAAAATGAAATATAGAAGAATATCTTTATGGTCATAGGGAGGGAAGCATTTAAAATACACAAAAAAACCAGAAACTTAAAATAAGATTGACAAACGCAATTAAATTACAACTTAAAAATTACTTGACAACCATTGCAACAAAACCTACCATGAACAAACATAGTTGAAATGTGAACTACACACAGCCACCAATAGAGCTGACAAAAGAGTGCATACCAAATTTTAAAAGAACTCCTTCTATTAGTCTAAAAAAGAAACAGACAAAGGCAAATCACAGAGGAGAAAACTCACGGTAAGTCAACAGGAGAAAGAACAAGAGAAAGATGCTCAACCTCACTAGTAACCAAGGAAATGCGGCTTAAAACATTTCACATCTATATGGCTAGTGTATTGTTTTGAACATTTGAATATGATATATATTGGTAAGAACTTGGAGAAACAGGTTTTAAACATGCTTATGGTAGAGTGACTTGGAGCAGCCATTTTAGAAGAGCAATTTGGCAAGCTATAGTATATTTAAACATGGGCATGCTCTTGGACACAGCTATTCCACTTCTAGAAATATATTCCAGAAATCAATCCACTACCAGCACACAAGGAGATATGTCCAGAATGCCTGTTGCATCATGATTTGTAATAGCAACATTTAGTCTAATAAGTAAATTTTAATGTAATCATATGATGAAATATTACTTTGTGAAAGTGAACCATCCATAACATAGAAGAATCTTGAAAACACAATTTTGAGAGAGAAAAAACAGATATGTTATTGCTTATACAAAGTTTAGTGATTATGTAGACAATACCATATATTAATTTTAGATATATATATATCTGTAGTAAACGTAAAATAATAGGCATGGGAATGATAAACATCAGTTTAAGATAGCGAATATCATTAAAGAAGAAGGGATAGAATTTGGATACATCCGCATTTCAACTATATATGTAATATATTTTATTCAGTAAAATCTGAAGTAAAAATGAAAAATTTTAACACTTAAAGCTAGTTGAAGAATACAAGGACATATCATTCTCTATAACTTTCTGCATGATAATGATGCTTCATAAAAAACTACTGTTAAATAAAGTCAAATTGTGTTGGTGCTGATGCAGAACTTACCAGAATCTTTGTTATGCTGGAATGGCCTGTGCCTCTCAAAGAGGTAAATGTAGAACAGAGCCCTTTTCAAACATATTTGGCAAGAAAATGAATTTTGAACATGTATATGGAGATACTAGATTATTGCAGAACATGGGAGAAATGCAAATCTAGAGATAGTGCTGTTGGACAGTACTTTCCTAAGGAGATCTCTGGGGTCTAGGATGAGCATCTGCCTTGTGGTAAAAATATTTAGCCAAATGGATTAGGCTTTGTTATGTATGGTTTTGTTATGGGCAAGTTAGTCTAAAAATTATTCCAACTTGTGCCATAAATTATCTGTGGAATTTTACAAGTTTTCACAGGTTTTTTTTTTTTCTTATCCTTTCATTGACGTCGAATTTATATCCCATGGTGAATGTACAATGCAATGATTTTTAGTTAATGGATAGAGTTATGCCACCATCATTGCAGTGTAGTTTTGAAGTATTTCCATCATCCACGAAGTTCCCACCAGTCTCTTTGTAGTCAATCCCTTTGACGACCCCCAGGCAACACCTGATTTTCTTTCTGTTCCTGTAAGTTTGTCTTTTTTGAATAGTCCGTAAAAATAGAATCATATGATGTGTAGTCCCTTGTATCTGGCTTTTTACATTTAACATAATGTTTTTGAGGTTCACCCATGTTGCTGTGTAGGTCAATATTTTGGTTCTTTACGTTGCTGAATAGTAATCCATGCATGGATATGACTCTTTGGGTTTGTCCAATTACCACTTGAATGGTCATTTGAATTGTTTCCAGTTTTTGCTTATGAACAGCCTGTTTCTTTTTCTTTTCTTTTTTTTTTTTAAGATTTTATTTATTTATTCATGAGAGACACACACAGAGAGAGAGAGGCAGAGACACAGGCAGAGGGTGAAGCAGGCCCCATGCAGGGAGCCCGATGTGGGACTTGATCCTGGGACTCCAGGATCACGCCCTGGGCCAAAGGCAGGCGCACTAAACCGCTGAGCCACCCAGGGATCCCCAGAACAGCCTGTTTCATAATGCTTCTATGAGTATTCATGTACAGGTCTTTTGCAGACACGCGTTTTCATTTCTCTTGAGTAGATTCATAGAAGTGGAATTGTTGGGTCATTGAAAGTTTATGTTTAACTTCTTAAAATACTGCCAAACTATTTTTAGAGTGATGGCACCACTTTACATTTCTACTAGGAATGTATGAGGGTTCTAGTTTCTTCACATCCTTGCCAAACTTGCTATTGTCTAGGTTTTTATTATAGCCATTCAAGTGGGTATGTTGTGGTATCTTAGTGTCGTTTTAATGTATATTTTTCTAATGATGAATGATGTCGAACAGTTTTCATGTACTTATTAGCTGTTTGATGTCTTCTTTGCTGAAATGTCTATTCAAGCCTTTTGCTGTATTTTAAATTGATTACTATTATTGTTTATTGAGCTGTAAGAGTCATAGTCTAGATAGAAATCTTTTATCTAATTCAAGATTTGCAAGTGTCTTCATCCCATAAGAAAGTAATTTTAAGTGGGGCTTTATTTTCATGTGTACCATATCTCTCACATGATCTTAATTTGGGCAGAAAGTACTGCTGAGAAGTCAATTTAAAAAAGAATCATTATGACTATAGCTGTTACTTTAGCTGGTTAGCATATTTGTGCTCCTATGATTTATTTGCCTTTTTTCTCTTCAAAGGAGTATTGAATGCTATGAAAAATATAGATTCAAACTTATTAGAAATCATGCATTATAATTACTAGTGATTCTGTCAAAGGACAGTTGATTCTTAAATTTTGCAGGGGTTAAGTATGTTGACCCCCCCTCACCATTGAAAATCCATATATACCTTTTGACTCCCCAAAACTTAACTACTAATAACCTACTGTTGACCAGAAACGTTAAAGATAACATAAAGTCAATTAATATGTATTTTGTATATGTATTATATATTATATTCTTACAATAAACTAATCTAGAGAAAAGAAAATGTTATTAAAAAGATCATAAGAAAAAGGGGCACCTGGGTAGCTCAGTCGACTAAGCGTCTGCCTTCTGCTCAGGTCATAATCTCAAAGTTCTAGGATATAGCCCCATATTAGGGTGCCTGCTTGGCAGGGAGTCTGCTTCTCCCTCTCCCTATGACCCTCCCTCCAACTCATGCTCTCTTTCTGTCAAATAAATAAATAAATAATCTTTAAAAAATCATAAGGGAAATACATTTATAGTACTGCTCAGTACTTCTCTACAAAAATCTGTAAGTGGTCCTATGTAGTTCAAACCTGTGTTGCTCAAGGGTCAACTGTAATTATATTTGCTATCTTGATTTATTCCAAAAATATAATTATTGTTCAAAACATTGAAGTTTTCTCATGATTTAACAGGGCATTCCAAACCCCTGTTAAGCCCCTGTGCACAGTGTATCTACACACACTCATACATGTTCATTTTTTTTCTATTTCAAGATATAAGTTAATGTTTTGCCAATTGCAGATATTACCCTTGTAGTAGTTGGGCAGAGTCCAATTGGCAAGATTTTTGTCTCATGGAAAATACAAATTTAGTGAGGAAACAATAAAATTATCCATACGTAGTCCTTAAAAAAAAAAAACAGTAGGAAGTAACAATTCTCAAAGTCAAAGCCTTCTGAAGGAACTAGATTAATCAGCATTAAAACTTGCTGGGGTAGGTAACTGGCTTCCTGAATCACCTTCTCAGACTGTTAAGGAGACATTGCTGCAATGACACAATCCACTGGGGTGCATTCTCCCACAGTTTTATGCAGAGTGTTCCTCTCCAAAAAAAAAAAAAAAAAAAAAAGAGTTCTGGAACTTGCCCTTACTGACTTGAAATGAATGTCCTTTCCCCTTGAATATGCCTTTTGTTTCATTTTCAAAAGTCTCTCCAAAAGAAAACCTTGTATAAACACCTGGCATTTCACAAATTATTGTGTTGCTTAAGGGCACTTTTCCTGGGCCTCGTCTTTTATTCCTATATTGAAAGGGCAGAGCATAAACAGCATCACTTTTGTATGCTCTACTCTCACGTGATGTTAAAGGAGGGGCAGGGAGAATAATACATATTCTTTGATGTGTTCTTTTTATTCTGCTGAAGGATAAATTTTAATAAAGGAAAAATCATAATTCATAGATACGTAAATAAATACATTTATACAGATATAAAATAAACATGTGTTAAAGATTTTATTTAACCTATTGTTAAAAAGGGAACTATGCAGACATGACAGGGTTCAAAGAAAAAGTCAAAGAATCTCAAATTCATATAGAGTAAAGAAATATCGAAATGAATTCGCAGAAGAGGTAAAATTGGCTTTTTCCGTAGGTGGTGGTGAAGGGGTGGGAAACAAGACATGGTATTGCATTGGAGACATCTGGTAATCTTTTCTGCTTATTCCACATTTCTGTATAGTTTTAAGCAGAGCTTGTTGAATTTTTCTGCAATGTGCCAGATAATAAATATTTTAAAATTTATGGGCTTTATGACCTCCCACTCAATTCTGCTATTATGACATGAACACAGCCATAGATAACACATGAGCAAATGATTGTTAAATAAAACTTTATTTATAGACACTAAAATTTGAATCCTATATTATTTTTCTGTGTCATGAAATATTATTATTTTTTGTTTTTTATTTTTCCCCAACCAAATTGGGATTACAGGCCAAATTTGGTTAACTTTTAATCTACAGGGAGTAAAAAACTCATTGCTAAAATTAGCACACATTTTCCAAAATATGTGATCTGTGGTAATAAATTACCATATATAATAGTAAATATATTTAGTATCTATCAATACAAATAAATTATAGTAATAAAAGAACAACAGGGGATTCCTGGGTGGCTCAGAGGTTTAGCGCCTGCCCTTGGCCCAGGGCGTGATCCTGAAGTCCTGGGATCAAGTCCCACGTCGGGCTCCCTGCATGGAGCCTGCTTCTACCTCTGCCTGTGTCTCTGCCTCTCTCTCTCTTTGTGTCGCTCATGAATAAATACATAAAATCTTAAAAAAAAAAAAAACAACAACAGTAAAGCCTTATGCTAAAACAACTGGAAAAAACAGGATTGGCTCAGTAAAGGTTACTTTACCTTGTTGATGACTTGGTATCACCCACTTTGTTATCCATTCTGCTCATAAGACTCAACTTCATATAATCCAGTTAAATCTGCTTTGAAAGTAAAGATCCTGAAGTGATTCTCTTTCAGAATTGCCTTTACTAAACTCCTATGGAGTTCCAAATATACTTGGAATATGTAGCTTTCCGTGGTACATGGGGAACAGAGCAATATTTAATACCCAATTGTTAATAAGTGCTAAAGAGATACAGTCCTCTATATAAGCTGAACTGTAAATATTTTCCATTTATTAAATAATACTTAAAATTGCACGTATAAACAATCAAAACAATCCTTGAGAATAAACTTTTATCTGTCCTCACCTACCCATTGGCTGAATAAATTGATGATTTTGATGATTCTATAAATCAGGAACAGCTCTGAATTTTTTTATATATCTATGTTTACATAATCTTATTGTCTTTTACAACTGCTATGAGAAAACTTGGGTCATTAGAAATATTCTTGGAGGTGGAGAATTCTTGGAGAATTCATAATTCTATGAATTAATGAACTATTATAAAAATAGTTTAAAAAACCTATTTAAAAATAGGTTTTTAAATATACATTTTTTAATGAATGCTCAAATAAAATTATAAGGATATTTTCTATTATCTGGAATCCCCATTTATGACCAAGCACTGCTGCACAATTTTTGTTCTATACTTAAGTTTATTGATTTATTTATTTTAAAGATTTTATTTATTTATTCATGATAGACATTGAGAGAGTGGGGGGTGCAGAGACACAGACAGAAGGAGAAGCAGGCTCCATGCCAGGAGCCTGATGTGGGACTCGATCCCGGGACTCCAGGATCACGCCCTGGGCTGAAGGCAGCACTAAACCACTGAGCCACCTAGGGATCCCTCTTGTGTTTATTTTTTGGTGGGCTTTAGCTGATATTTTAAATATTTAAAGTGTAATCATTAACATAACATTGGTCTAGCTAAGACCATTGGTCCTTGTTGTAGGATATACAAATGTATTCTAGAGCAGAGGTCAGCAATCTTTTTGTGAAGGGCCAGGTCATAAATATTTTTGGTTTTGTGGGCCTCTATCATAATATGATAGTCCTCTATCATAACTATGCAGCTGGGCAATTGTAGCCTGAAAACAGCCACCCACAATATGTAAATGAATCAGTATGGCTGTGTTCCAATAAAACTTTATTTACAGAAACAGGTGGTGGGTTGAATTTAACCTAAGAGCCTTAGTTTGTTAACTCCTTTTCTAAGAACATCTAATGATTCTCAAAAGTCTAAGAAAAATTATATACTACTTTAACAAGATTATTCTGTAAGCTAGAAATAATAAATTTAGGAAGCCATTATTTGCTGACACATGATCCTTTTTAGAAGTATAGTTAAAATTAGGTCATTAATAATGCTTTATAAAATAAAAGATTCCAGGGTTTTTTTTGTTTTGTTTTGTTTTGTTTTTAAGTAGGCTCCATGCTAAGCATGGAGCCCAGTGTGGGGCTTGAACTCACAATCCTGGGATCAAGACCTGAGCTGAGATCAAGAGTAGGGCACTTAACTACTTGAAGCACCCAGGCACTCTTAAATTTTTGTTTTTTAATAAAAAGCTCATTCTTAAGGAAACCTGGCTTGCATGCTACAAGTTATTTTTACACAGACTATGGGTAGCTTTTCCTTTTGATTCAGCCATAAACCATTTACACATTTACCTATTTGAGTAACTAAATAAGTTGATAACCAGATCCCTAGATATAGGACCTATCCTTTCATGCTCATCATGCAAGTGCAGGATTATTAGAATCAGCCAAATCAGAAGTGTTTGGATGAAGAACTTTTAGTAGTTAAAATGCAATGGTAGGTCATTCTTTGGCAGATCAAAAGCAAAGTTTAAAAGCCAATCAGTTCTCCAAAAATCTATTTGCTGGATAACTGATTTACAGAATTTATCGTTAAGTATGCCATCTCTTCTTGAATATATTAAATGAACATTCAGTTGCTGAGTTGAATCATTTTTATGATTGCATTTATAAACATTGTTTTATTTACTATTTTTAGATGAATCTAATAAAAGTTTCATTTGGGAATTATTTAGCTTATAGTAATCTCTTTTAAATTCCTAAATTTTATATTAATGTTAAAGGATCTTTTCGTATTTAAAGGACCTTTTTATTTTTATTTATTTATTTTTTTTATTGGAGTTCAGTTTGCTAACATATAGCATAACACCCAGTGCTCATCCCGCCAAGTGCCCCCCTCAATGCCCATCATCCAGTCACCCCAACCCCCCACCCACCTCCCTTTCCACTACCCCTTGTTCATTTCCCAGAGTTAGGGGTCTCTCATGTTTTGTCACCCTCACTGATATTTTCACTCATTTTCTCTCCTTTCCCCTTTATTCCTTTCATAAAGGATCTTTTTAATTCTCAAGTAACATTGATTTAGCTTGTTATTTAGTTGTTTATAAAGATATAAGTTTTATAGCAGTGCATTTCATAGGACTACATTAATAGTTTTTAAATATTACTGTAAATTTTAGCTTATTGACTTTTTTGTCCTCATAGTTCTAAAATAAGCCACAGAGATGAAGAGTATAGCATGTAGATTATAGTAAATAATAATAACTGTAAATGGTGACAAATGGTAACTATACAGCCTAATGTATAGAATTATTAATATAATAAGTTGTACAGTTAAAACTAAGATAACATTATATGTTAACTATACTTAATAAGATCAATAAATGAATGCTTAAAAATTATTTGGTTGAAAGATAATATTTTAAAAGGTCATAGGATGAATTAGTTTTCTTATAAATACATTTAATTTTCAGAAATTTATAATTCATATTCAACAACCAAAATTTAGACTAAGATTACTACCCCAAATCTAATTTACAGTGGTTTACCTATAAGTATTACAAAGAAAAAAAAATGGGGTGATTTTGCTAGTAATTACAGAATTATTGCTCATATGCCAATTGGTTAATTAATGGCAAAAACTTAAAGCCTGAACTCTAGGGGTGCTGGGGTGGGTCAGTCAGTTAAATACCTGTCTTCAGCTCAGGTCATGATCCTGGGGTCCTGAGTTTGAGTCACTCATTGTTGGGCTCCCTGCTCTGTGGGGAGCCTATTTCTCCATAGCCCTCTGCTGCTCCCTCTGCTTGTGCTCTCTCTCTCGTGTCAAATAAATAAATAAAATCTTAAAAAAAAACGCCTGAGGTATAAAAAATGGAACTGCAAAGAATGTGAAACAACTAAAAAAAAAAAAAAAAGTCCAAAACAATTCTATTGCCAATGAAGTGCTGAAATTTTATATTTCAATTGTTATAAATACAAAATTAAGGCCTATGTATTCATATGAGATTCATAAAAAGATTATGTAGTCATTGACTGTAATTTAAAAATTCATGAACATATTCCTTAGAAGAGTTGATACATTTGATAAAGATTGACGATTATTTAATTAATTGACTTTTAGCAAAACTGAGCTAGAACCAGCAAAGATGGCCCAGTTTTGGGAGAGAAAACATCTGTGCTTGTCTTGAGGGGAAAACCTAAGTTGGGGCATCAGAATCCATGGTTCTGTGAAATCTAGTCAAATCAAGTGAACATTTTAAAGCTTGTACTCACAGGTTTTCCATGATTCAAGAAAGTAAAAAATGCTTTTTTCCCTCCCATTTTTCTTTTTCAGCTACATTAGTTCTAAGATAAAAATTTTATTCACTGTTCTCTTTATTGTATCAACAACTGTTTGTGCTGGTAACAAATCTACATCCTGGTAGTTCTCAGAAGAAACTCTAAGCCCCTTGTCACGTACACTCTCATGGAATAGCCCTTCTCATGAGTGGTATGTAGGTGCTGTTTGTAGGTCCCCATCATTCCATTCCAATTTCTCTTCAGTTCTGGCACAATAGCCTAGTTAGAAGCTCCATGGTTCCTTTACAGCGATTAGGAAGTTTCTTTCTTCCCTGTTTCATCTTCTCCTCATTAAGAGCGTAAGTTGAAAGTATTTTAAAAGTGTAAACAACCCAGGTGAAATTAATTTGACCTTTGATGAGGTAAAAGGAATAAAATTTATCTCCCTGGTTGCTTTGAAGAGATGTTTTTCCCCCCTATAATAGCTTTGTGGGGAATAAGATGTGTCCAATTTATTTATAGCTAAAGAAATATTAGCTGCATGGGCAAGAAGCCTAATGACTTTAATGTGAAAGAAAATAGGATGCTGTTGGCGGTTAGCTAATTTCTGAAAGCAACAAGTGGAAATGACAATGTAGCAATAGCTTGGGGTTTACATTATATAATGGATGGTGGGGCTGGGGGGTGGGTGGCTAGGACAGGATTCACAAAGAAATATTCATTGGCAACCTCTTTGAACTTCCTGTTTAAAATATCTCAAATGGAAGCCTTGTGAAAGTAGGAGGCCATACACAGTTTGTATGGCCAGCCTGTTTTAGGTATGTTGTATGAATTTTATTTTTAAGGATATATATTTTTACAGAAAATAATGATTTTTATATTTATTGGTTAGTGGTTTTCAGTCAATTGTCCTTAATTTTATAGAATGACTTTCCTCAGCCCTGCGGACAAGATTATTTTGAGGACTTGCTATGATCATATCTTAAAACTCTCAAAGAAACTTGTATTTTTGTAAAATAGTAATAGACTGCCTATTGAATTATATTTTTAAATCATAAAACTAAAACATAAGTGTATAATTCAGATAGTGCATACATACATGTACAAACTAAAAAACAGAGTCCTTCTGACTCCAGGACTTTATCTGCACATACCCCTTCTTCACACTTGCCTGATAATCCCATTCCCCTGTGCAAAAGGTTTTAGTATGCATCTTTACACACCTTTGTTAGGCATTTGTGTTCATGTGTATAATATAAATGGGTTCATACATTGATATTTTACAAATTTTTCCCACTTCATAGATCCTGGAAATCTTTCTATACTACTAATATATATCTCTTCTTCTTTTTTTTTCTTTTTAAGAGAGGGAGGGGAAGGGGCAGGAGAGGAAGAGAGAATATTAAACAGGTACCATACCCAGTGCAGAGTTGCAGGCAGGCCTCAATCTCACAGCCTGGAGATCATGACCCGAGCCATAACCAAGAAACAGATGCTTAATTAACCAACAATGAGCCACTCAGGTGCACTTCCAGTTCATTTTTAACACCCTTCCCACAGTGGTAGCTGTTTCAAGGATGCAACTATTTTTTTTAAAGTAATCTCTGTCCCAATATGGGCCTTGAACTCACAACCCAAGATCAAGAGTAGCATGCTTCACAGACTGAGCCAGCCAGGTGCTCCTTAAAGATGTAGCTTTGAGAGAGTAAGGTGTTGAGACTATCTGGATGGTATACATGACTGAAACCATATTTAGGCCTCTGCATAAATTTTTAAGATTCTAGTAGATAGATTCTTTGTCTCAAGCCTCTCAAGTAAATTCCCTTGCTTCTTTTTTTTTTTTTTTTTTTTTTAGGTTTATTTATTTTAGGAGAGGCCAGAAGGGGAGGGGCAGAGGGAGAGCTGAGGAAGAGAATCTCCAGCAGACTCCTGTTGAGCCCTAAGTGGGGCTCTATCTCATGACCCTGAGATCATGATCCGAGCCAAAACTAACAGTCCAGTACTTAACTGGCTGAGCCATCCAGGTGCCTCAAATTCCCTTGCTTCCTACACTTGCCACTGACCAATCTGGAGTGGCCTGCCTCCTCTATCTCTGCCTGTCCTTCACATATGGTGAAGGACATATGGTGGTAATTGTTCATTAGCATAGTTTTTTGCTTATCCTTTTATATCTTTAATTATTGGCAGATTTAGTGTCTTTATTTTTAAATATCAATTTTATTTTATGGAGTTTCTTGAAGGCATTGGGAAATTCTCTTCGGTGTTTTTTTCCCTTTGATGATTTGTTCTTCTGTTACCCCTCTCTAAAACTCCTATGAGGTGAATGGATGTTAGCCTATTAGCTCTCACTATGTCTTGTAACTTTGTTCTCATACTATTCAACTCTTGTCCACTGCATTCAGCTGAGAGGTCTCCAGAGTCTGCCTTCTGGGTCACCAGTTTTTATCAGGGCCCCCTCTGCTGTTTTGTCTACAGAGTTTTAGTCTTAATTTTAGTCTTAATTTATGCTTTTTTATAGCTACCTCTTTATAACAACCTAATTTTAAACCATTTGTTAGTTTATTCCCTCTATGCTGTGGGGTATTAGTTCTGAGGGCATTAGTTCTACTCATTTTTAGTCTTTCTTCTGTTTTGTTCTTAACTCTGTGTATTTGGATTTCCCATTGGGATAGTAATACTTTTTCAAAGGTTTGGTTTTCCTTCCTAGGTCTCAAATTGTACAGTCTCCGTAGTGTCCAGTATACTTTACAGACTGGGTAATAACTGTTCTTTGTTTTGCAGTAAATTCTTGTTTTAAAGATAGGAGTTTTTCCTGTGGCTATTGTGTAGAGGAGCAAATGGGCAAGGTAGTGACCTCGAACCAGTAGAAGCTTTCTTCAAATTTCCTAGGAAATGCTTTACCTAGGATTTTGTCTCAATTTCTAGGACCTATCTCCCATGTCAGAATTCCTACTTTGATAGAATATACTCGTGTTTTTGTTTTTTTTTCCAGGTAGCAAAAATAATAGTTACTGACCTTAAGAGTCATTGGTATTCAACCTTCTGTACTTCTCTTGAGTATCAGCCAATTCTTCTCCAAAGAGTGCCTTCATCGTGGGGTTGTTTGAGGTTTTCTCTGGTTGAGTTAATCATAACTCAGTTGGATTTTGACATCGGTCTGTTCCTGTCTGCTTTATATCTTCCAGGAAATCCATAATTGATTCAAATTTCCAGTGTTCTTTTGTATTTACTTTTGTTTTTCAAAGAGAGATGGGGAGTGAAGAGATTTGTTCTGTTAGCTTTCTTCCATTTTGATTTAAGAAGACCATGTTTCTTTTATTATTGCCATAAATGTCTCTAGTTAAACAAATGATGCATTCATCTTGAGCAATTGATTCTATTTTGCCAAGTTACTCCTTTTCAGCTTTCTATGGATTTGGCTTGGGTTTGTGGTTGAATTTGATCCTACTATATTTATTTTCACTCAATCTGATTCCAATAAAAGACACGACTACCTACCTTGTTTTGAATTTGAAATACTTGTAGCAGGTCTGTTTAGAAATGGTCTGCGAACCTGCTGGAAATTTAAGCCAATCAAATATTATTAGAAGCATTATTATTCACTTTTTTTTTTTTTACTGTTTTAAGTGCAGGATTGCAGCTGATTGTCATAAAAGATTTAAGATTTCCACATCACTTTTAGAAAGATTCATTTATAGAGACACTGAAACTTTCTCATTTTAAAGCATCAGTAATGAGAGAAAGTTTTACTTTGAAAGCTGAAGCTGATCCCATGCAAGGATTATTTTCAGTCCCTATTTCACTGAAAGTTTTAGATTCTTAAACATATGCCATTTTTAAAAATAGTGAAGAGAACATCTTCTAATTCCAATATTTAATAAGTCCCCTCTTTGCAAAACCTGTAATTTAGTGCTCAACACAAAGTATATGTGTGAGAATTGAATATTAATGTAATTTAGTGAAGTTTCTGCACAGAGAAATAAGAACAATCTTCTGTATCTCCATGGACACTAATCTTTCCTTGCTTTTGAGTCATATCATTCTCTCCCTTTTCTCCATTTTTTTCTTTACCTTCTTCATTCACATTTAACATTTATACAATCTCTCATAAATACCAGGTACTGTGTTAGTCCTAAGAGATACAAAGGTGAAGAAATAAACCATGATTTTGACTTTGTGTCTTTTTTTTCTTAAGTTATTCAGTTAGTTTGTTTGTTTATTAGTAAGTAATCTCTGCCCCCAGTGTGAAGCTCGAACTCATGATCCCGAGGTCAAGAGTCACAGGCTCTTCCGACAGCCAGCTGGGTGGCCCTTAACCTCATGTCTTAACCTTTGAGTATGTGCAAATTCAAAAAAGATGGTAAGTGTGAATATGCTTTTGCAAGCTGTAAAGTGCTCTCTGAATATAGGGTGCCATGGAAGGTTCAAGTATGTACAGAACTTATCAATTTAAATTTTGGATAGAGATAAAAACAATTTGTAAAATTGTTTTTGAAACAATTTTTTTGTAAAATTGTAAAAATTTGTAAATTGTAAAATTTGTTTTGAAACCCAAAAGATTTCAAATTGTTGTCTTAAGTAGTGAGTAGTAAACTGAAGGTAATTATGCTATTGCAGGAAGATACTTTTTTTTTCTTTCAAGATATTATTTAAATTCAAGTTAGCATATAATGTGGCATTGATTTCAGGAGTAGAATTTGTGATTCATCACCTACATATGATACTGAGTGCCCATCACAACAAGTGCCCTCCTTAAAGCCTGTCACCTATTTAGCCCATTCCCCCCACCCACTTCCTCTCCAGCAACTACAAGAGGAGACTCCTTAAAGAAATAGCTGATTCACTCAAGAATTTTGCTTTAACTTTAAGGCTTCAAATATTGTGGGGAGCTTATTAGGTATTAACACTTTACTTTTGTAGTTTTTGTGTGGGTGCAAAGATCAAATGAGACTATAGGTGTGAAAGTGTTCTGTAAACTGTAAAATGATGTATAAATATAAGTTGCCATTATTGCGAAAAGAGGTGGTATTAAGAGATTATGAACCAAATTGGATAAGGCACAGAATATAGGCCATATTGCGATAGGAAAGGACAGCAGAGTAAGATTTGAGCAAAATTACAACTACCTATATGATATATTTTCAAGCATTCTGGAATGGATTCCATTTCCAAAAATATCTTCCGTCTCTACAACCTGCTATGGCATTTGAAGTTCTGCTAGGGAAATTGCTTCTGTTTGATGCTAATTGTAGGTAATAGAAAGTGTTCAGAAGTAGTATTTTTATAATGCAGTGGTTTGACATTTGCAAGTATTTTGCTCTATTTTTATTAGCTCATGATAGCATTTTGAGCTAGGTGTTGGTGATGATATGTTTATCTTTACCACCTTTATTGTTCCTTTTTTCACTGATGAAGAAGTAAGGATCAAAAGTTGAATGAACTATTCATCCTATAACCAATGTGTGACAGACTTAAACGAGACTATCTCTCTTCTGTGTTCTTTCTGCTCCATCATGATCAAATCGTTGATGAAAGTGTTGATGAAGCATCTGTTATAGAGTTAGGGAATTTCAAAGTCTGATGGTAGTTTCTTCATAGGGCCCCTAAAATGACGGGAGAGACAGGTCTTATGGATCAGAATCAGAGAATGCCAGAGACAGTGTTTGATTTTAATTTTTTTAAATTTATTTATGATAGTCACAGAGAGAGAGAGAGAGAGAGGCAGAGACACAGGCAGAGGGAGAAGCAGGCTCCATGCACTGGGAGCCCGATGTGGGACTCGATCCCAGGTCTCCAGGATCGCGCCCTGGGCCAAAGGCAGGCGCCAAACCGCTGTGCCACCCAGGGATCCCCAGTGTTTGATTTTAAGTACTAAATTGTGCTTAACAATTTGATTAATGGAGTAAACTATATATATTGGTTTAGGTCAGGGAATGCTTTGCAAAGAGTTGGGACTGTCTATTTTAAAACGTTAGATAAGAAGATAGAGACCCTTTCAGGGTAGGTTAAGTGTATTAAGAGGAAGGCCATCATAAGTGAAAGTGGCAGTAAAACTGATTAATAAAAACGTATGTTTTAGGTAAGAATACCAATAACTTGTGCAATGCAATGTGTCCCTGAGCCTCACAAGCTATGATCATAGGGACATTCCTCTTACCAGCTTGAGGCCCTAGGGAGTGTCCCATGCATTTTTCCTGCCGTCCTCACATACACCTACATGAGCTGCTGCCTGACTGCCTGCAGTTCTAAGACACAGTATGTTCATTCTTTTTGTGTGTGTGTGAAATTATTCCTTTCCATTCCCTTTTCTACCTTTTTATTATTTTTTTAAGAATTTATTTATTCATGAGAGACACAGTGAGAGGCAGACATAGGCAAAAGGAGAAGCAGCCTCCCTCTGGGGAACCTGATGTGGGACTAGATCCCAGTACCCCAGGATCACGATCCAAGGCAAAGGCAGACACTCAACCACTGAGCCACCTAGGAGGTGCTCCCTTTTCTGTCTTTTTAGAAGGAACCCTATACTAGAGCTGCTTGGCTCTGGCATGATGGGGTTTTCCTCCAAGGGAAGCTCTGTTCTTCCTCAAGGTGCATTCATGCTGACAGAGTAGATTAATCATAGCAGATTCATATCCCATCCTCTCTCCATACCCAACAGAGAAGTTCTCTCTGGTCTCAACACCCAGATAGGCCTGGACAGTTGCTCCATTGCTTGACAGTGGAGCATCTATTACCCTATTTGTCTTTTGGCAGAAATTACCAGTGTGTATTGATTTGGTTGGCTGCAGTGTTTTGCCTCTTAGTACAAAAGTGAAAGAGGGAGATACTCCATCTACCTGATAATTCTCCAGAAGCCAGGGCACAGCGTGTGACCCAAGCTCAGCCAATCAGATGTCGCAGACTGAGGCCAATTCTGGAAAAGTGACCCAGGAAAAGAAGGGTCATTAAGGAGCCACAGTGAACATAGCCAAGTTCAGCACTGATGGCAGTGGCTTCTAGCAGCGGTCACCTTTTGCAGAAGCATCAGAGTCTTGTCATTGGACTTGCTTCTTTCTTGGTCCTCAGGCCTAGATCTTTCCCATGTCCTGCTCTTTTTTTCAGTTTGCACCTTCCTCTAGCCTTCTTTCAGATTCTTTCAAATCTAATATATTTCCATCAAATGTTCAAAAGATAGAATGTTAGAAAATGTTTGTTCTTTTTTTTTTAAAGATTTGAACACTTGAAAAGACACCCTTGTTCTTTTTTTTTTAAGATTTCATTCATTCATTCATTCATTCATTCATTCATGAGAGACACACAGAGAGAGAGAGGCAGAGACACAGGCAGAGGGAGAATCAGGCTCCACGCAGGGAGCCCAAAGCGGGACTCGATCCCGGGTTTCCAGGCCCAGGCCCTGGGCAGCGCCAAACTGCTGAGCCACCCAGGCTGCCCTGTTCATTTGTTTTTCTTTTAAAAAGTATAGCTCAAATTAATTTATTTTTCTTATAACAAAGTACTGACTCAAAACAAAAGACTCTGTTGCCAACTCTGGCTTACTGGACAATGCTGACTTTCCTAGTGCCAGCTTCTCCCTAAGAGAACTCTGGTGTGCCCTTTGAGCTATCATTTTCCTTTTTTGCCTGGGAAGTGGCTAGGTATAACTGCATATGCCTGATCTCATAAAAGACAGTTCTATTCCTTTTCTGAACCTGCCAGTTCACATGCATATTGAGAAGATGATCTCACTCAAAGAGTGAGAAGGAAAGTACCACCTAATTCCATGTGTTAGGAACTTTACATTCCTGTTCTGGTCCAATATTACTGATATTCTCATTTAATGCTCACACCAATGTTGAAATGGGCGTTTTGACCCAGTGAAAGACTCTGAAATGGGGGGAAAAATTACTGAAGTTTTCAGTGGAAAACTAGGTGTTCTTTAGCAACTTCCTCTTCCTGGATATCTGGTTACATGGAGGTCTCTCTGTACCTTTCATTGTCTTTGTGAATTTAGACAATTAAAAGTGCAAATAATTCTTATTCCTAGAGATACAAGTGCTTAAACACTTCCCTGGACACATAAAACCCTATATAAAAGCTTTTGATAACTCTCTATATACAAATAAATGTTTTTAAATTGACTTCTTTTCCCCTTCTAGGGAAAAGGCCAGTTTTTAATCTATTTTTAAGTTCTTTTCAGCATTTCTTACTGCCTATCTGTCTAGTTCTTTGGATTCTCCTTTGATATAGTTGTAACATCTGACTGGTTATCTCATTAATTAATAAGTTAAATAGGAATATTGGGCAAACAAAGATCCCATCACTTTTGTCCAAACCTGTAAAATAGTATTGTAAGGAGCTTCCAGTTTCAGTATCTTTCTCTTTGATTTTGCTTTACGATCCACTAACAGATTATTATTCTGAAACAATACACATTTTATCTTTGGCCATTTCTCCCAATGACTTCTAGGGTTAATTAGAAATATTTTTAACTACTGACTTTAGAATTTAACTCCCCCCGCCCCACCTCTGACCCCACACATCTTACCCTACATGCTCCAGTGTTATCTCCCAAACAACTTACCTTGTATTTACTGATCTTTGCTTTCTCTTTCGGGAGGCCTTCTCCCACCCTGCTTTACACAGTCCAATAAATCCTGAAAAGTCAATTCCATTCTATTTTCACCTCTCCCATAAGATCTTTCTGAATCTAACTGGCATAAAGCTATTGTTCGCCACTGTAAAGTTATAGCACGTGTCTGTTCCTTCATTTGGCAGTCAACCTTGCAATTGTTTTAGAGGCGTGGAAACATTTATGAGTTATGTTCTTAGAGGTAATATGGTGCAGTAACTAAGATTATAGGTAGGAGCCAGACTGCCTGGTTACAAATCTCAGCTCTGCCTTTTCTTCCTTCTACAAGCTTGGGAAAGTCATACAACTTCTCAGTGGTTTGATTTCTTCACCTCTAACAAGATGATGGCAATTACTGTATAATTACATGACTGAATATATGAATATATGTCAATTGTTTCTAAATATATTTGGTTCAAAATAAGTGTCATATAAACTTTACCATTATGGTTGACATTTTTTCTGTTTTACTTATTCTTGGCTTATTTTCCCAACTGAATTTTAAATTATTTGAAGAAAGAAATAATTTTTTATTGAAGTATAATTGAGATACAACATTGTATTAGTTTCAGGTATATAACATAATGATTCTACATTTGTATATATTGTGAAATGGTCACCACATTGTTTATTTACCATCTGTTACTGTACAAAGTTACATTTTTTTCTTGTGATGAGAACTTTCTAAGATTTACTTTCTTAGCAACTTTCAGATTAGCAATAGAATATTATTGACTATAGTCCCCATGCTGTACATAATATGCCAATGACTTACTTGTAACTGGAAGTTTGTACCTCTTTATCTCCTTCACCTATTTTGCCTACCCCAACTACCTTATCCTCTGGCAATCGCTAGTACACTCTGTCTTGTCTATGAGTTTGGTTTTGTATTGTTTTGTTTATTCATTTGTTTTGTTTTTTAGCTTCCACATATAAGTGAAATTATATGGTATTTGTCTTTTCTCTGTTTGACTTATTTCATTTAGCATAATACTCTTGAGGCCCATTCATGTTGTTGCAAATGACAAGATTTTATTTTTTCTTATAGCTAAGTCATATTCCATTGTGTGTGTGTGTGTGTGAGTGTGTGAGTGTGTGAGTGTGTGAGTAGCCCACATCTTTATTCTTTCATCCTTTAGTAGACTCTTGGCTTGTTTCCATATCTTGGCTATTGTAAATAATACTGAAATGAATGTAAAGGTGCAAATACATCTTCAAATTAGTGTTTTCTTTTTCCACATGTAGCTTTAGATTTGTTGTGTCTTTTGGAGGAAGTGAGTTCAGAGTCTTCTATGCTTCCATCTTGAATAGCACTGGGAGACAAATTATTAAAAAACAAACAAGCAAAAAACCTTCTGTACTATGAATGTCACAAATTTGATGCTTCATCACTTGGTAAAAGGGAGTTATCAAAGGCTTTTGTATAGGGTTTGATGTGTCCAAGGCAGCGTTCAAGCACCATGTGGAAAGATATTAGAAAGGTTGGTTCAAATGGCAAAAGACATGAACAGAAATTTCACAGAGGAAGATATAGACATGGCCAACAAGCACATGAGAAAATTCTCTGCATCACTTGCCATCAGGGAAATACAAATCAAAACCACAATGAGATACCACCTCACACCAGTGAGAATGGGGAAAATTAACAAGAAAGGAAACAACATATGTTGGAGAGGATGTGAGAAAGGGGAACCCTCTTGCACTGTTTTTGGGAATGTGAACTGGTGCAGCCACTCTGGAAAAGTGTGTGGAGGTTCCTCAAAGAGTTAAAAATAGAACTACCCTATGACCCAGCAATTGCACTGCTGGGGATTTACCCCAAAGATACAGATGCAGTGAAATGGCAGGATACCTGCACCCCAATGTTTATAGCAGCCATGTCCACAATAGCCAAACTGTGGAAGGAGCCTCGGTGTCCATCAACAGATGAATGGATAAAGATGTGGTCTAAATAAGCAATGGAATATTACTAAGCCATTAGAAATTACAAATATTCACCTTTTGCTTCAAAGTGGATGGAACTGGAGGGTATTATGCTGAGTGAAGTAAGTCAATTGGAGAAGGACAAACTTTATATGGTCTCATTCATTTGGGGGATATAAAAAATTAGTGAAAGGGAATAAAGGGGAAAGGAGAGAAAATGAGTGGGAAATATCAGTGAGGGTGACAGAACACGAGAGACTGCTAACTCTGGGAAACGAACAAGGGGTAGTGGAAGGGGAGGTGGGCGGGGGGATGGAGTGACTGGGTGACGGGCACTGAGGGGGGTACTTGATGGAATGAGTACTGGGTGTTATGCTATACGTTGGCAAATCGAACTCCAATAAAAAAAATATACACACACACAAAAGAAAGGTTGGTTCAAGGACTACTTCAGTAATTCCAAACATGCAATAGTTTTGTATTCATCTTTAATCAACAGACGTTTATTGGGTATTCACTGTGTGCCAGACATAGAGATCAATCATAGGGATTCAGAATGAATAAGTAACCATTCTGATCTTTAAAATACTTTACATACAGTACAGGAAAATTAATAGGCAAATTAATAGGGGCAGATCATTGCTGAACTTTATACTAGAAGTATGCATAAGCAGAGGTTACTGTGGGAAACAAAGGTAATGACAGAAATGGTTTCTCCAAGGAGGTGATTTTTTTAAAGATTTATTTATTTATTTTACAGAAAGAAAGAAAAAGCATGTGGGTGAGAGAGAGGAGGGGAGGGACAGAGGGAGAGACTCTTCAGATAGGCTCCCTGTGGAGCCTGGAATTGACGTGGGACTGATCTCATGATGCTGATGCTGAGATCACGACCCCTGAGATCATGACCTGAGCAGAAACTAAGAGTCAGATGCTTAATCTGATACCCAGGTGCCCCCAGGGAGATGATTCTTAAGCCAACCTTAAACAGAAGGCACTGAGAGGTAAAGATTATGGGAGTGTTCTGAGAAAGCAGAGCACATTTGTGGAGGCCAGAATGAACATGGCAGTGTAAGAGAACTTCAGGGATAAGGCTTGGCTACTGCACAAAAGAAAGCTGGAGCAGGGCTCTATTGTACCATAGAAAAGATTCAGATCATTTCCTATGGCCAAAAGAGAATGTGTGATTTAGATTTGTATAATAAATGATTAATAAAATTTATAGACTCTTGTGATTCCAAGTTATGCTTCATTTTAATATTACAGAGATAAAGATGTATCTTTTTTTAAAAAGTTTTTTTAAAGATTTTTTTTTTTATTTGTTTGACAGAGAGAAAGAACATAAGCAGGGGGAGCAGTAGGCAGATGGAAAGGGAGAGGCAGACTCCCTACTGAGCAGGGATCCCTAAGTGGGGCTTGATCCCAGGACTCTGGGATCATGACCTGAGCTGAAGGGAGACACTTTACTGACTGAGCCACCCAGGTGTCCCAAGGATGTTTCTTATGTGAGCACAATTGATGTGATAGTGATTCCCAACACCAAGAACAACAAACTTCCCCAACCAGTAACCACCAAGCAATCTCCACTCTTCAGTGATGTTTTCAACGTTTCCTTAATACAAGAAAATACACTAGATTAGGGTATCTCATAGAGTATAGTAGCATCTTAGTTAAGTATGCCATAGCTTATGAGATGAATTATCTGGCCCACTGAGAATAGGGATTTGCAAAAAGAAGGTAAATCTCAGAAAGTATGGAGGGAGGAGAGATGGGAAGAGAGGGATCTCAAGCAAGGCCAGTACTTGGAAGAGCCACAGACTAACCAGAACTTCAAAGTAGTGGTCTGTGGCAGGTAAGCAGATGATGAACACTGGCTGGCTGACCAACATCTGCCTGGCATCAGCCTCAGGTTTATGGCAGAAAATTATGAAAAAAGAAAATGCTGTAGGAAGGGATGGCTTGCCATTTTGAAAAGCTGTTTTTCTCTCCTCTCAAATATTTAAGTTCCACCACACTGCATGTTTTTATATTCATTTTATTGTATCATCCTATTAATATATAAAGTCTGATAGTTATTCATTGCTAATCAGCTTGAAATAAATCATGTTACACGTTAAACTGAGCTTAATTTATCCTCTTTTTTGCATCTGACAGGGTGCTTTTAGAACAATAAGTTCCACAAATGTCAGAGCACAAACAAACCTTCATTAGAAGCGGTTCTCTACTATTACATAAACTATGATGAGAAACAAAGGACATCACGTCCTAAGAGGCAAACTTTTCAATCATCTAACAAAAGGATACTCCCTCAAATTTGTAAATATGAATTCTTCGCTTGCAATATTAAAGTTCTTGTAGCTGCTGGATAAAAATTGTTACTCAGATAATTCATGCAGCGAAAATGTGCTTGAGTCATTAGTTCCTGGGAACAATTAATGTGTATTGTATATTTATATACTTATATAAAACTAAAAAAATATGTATCTAAAGAGATATATTTTTAAAATCCCCTAGTGATAGATAATTATCTAATTAATAAATTATCTAATTGATAAGTTTCTAATTATGAGGAACTGTCTTTTATCCTCATAAACAAAGCTGTATTCAGTAAGACATGTAAATCACCAAGTCTTATGACAAATGACAGATGTGGTAATAAAGCAAAGTAGTGAGTAATATAATATTGCTGTTTCAATTTAAAAAGTGAGTAGTCCTGTCTGTCTGGATGAACTGGGTTTTATTCAGTTGGTTGCTTGATCTAGTGCTACAATTAATAATGAAGGAGTTTAGAAGAGGATGTCTTTTTAAATTGTTTTGCTATAAACTCTGATGTGATACAAATAACTTGGTACAGATTTTTATAGTGAAACTGAGGAATATGATGTCTTATTCAGTGAATTACTAAGTAGGTCTGATTTTAAAAAAGCTAATTAATCAACTGATTCTCTACATCATTGCAGAAACTAATACTAGGCAGCTTTCAGAGATATAAATAACCGATTAAAAATAAAATTGTTTTCCATATAAAAAAGAAAACCAAAACAAAAAATTGGTAAAGGAATATGAGTGAAGAAAAAATAAAAGTAGAAAATAAGGTAAAGCCTTTAAATATCAGCTTGATGTATGAGATGATTTTTGAGAAATTGCTAAATGTGGTTTAAAAATATATCCAGATCAAATAAATAGTAAGCACAAATAACTTGTAGATTTTTGTTAGATATTTATTTTTAAAGATACTTAGAGATGATTAATAATACTCTATTAAGTGAATAAAGCTTACTAAAATGTTAAATTCTGAAGAGAAAAAAATTGCATATTTTTAGAATTTACTGGAAACCTAAACAACATGATACTCAAGGAAAGTTGCAAAGCTTTTACTACATTACACAAGTTGGTATTCCCACTTTTCTTTTTTCTTTCTGCAACAATGCTTTATAATCAGGGTGATATTAGTGTTCTCTTTAGCTAATTGTGATTTTCAATTTTACCTATGTCCTTTAAATTTTTAAATTAATATTAGTTCAGCTTCAACTTTATCAATTAATTTTTGTTTAACCCTATAGTATGTAGTAATGTCACTTCATAAGAATTGAATTACACAATCAATGCCCAGAAATCAATGGCATTCCTATACACTAACAATGAGACTGAAGAAAGAGAAATTAAGGAGTCAATCCCATTTACAATTGCACCCAAAAGCATAAGATACCTAGGAATAAACCTAACCAAAGAGGTAAAGGATCTATACCCTAAAAACTATAGAACACTTCTGAAAGAAATTGAGGAAGACACAAAGAGATGGAAAAATATTCCATGCTCATGGATTGGCAGAATTAATATAGTGAAAATGTCAATGTTACCCAGGGCAATTTACACGTTTAATGCAATCCCTATCAAAATACCATGGACTTTCTTCAGAGAGTTGAAATAAATCATCTTAAGATTTGTGTGGAATCAGAAAAGACCCCGAATAGCCAGGGGAATTTTAAAAAAGAAAACCATATCTGGGGGCATCACAATGCCAGATTTCAGGTTGTACTACAAAGCTGTGGTCATCAAAACAGTGTGGTACTGGCATAAAAACAGACACATAGATCAATGGAACAGAATAGAGAACCCAGAAGTGGACCCTCAACTTTATGGTCAACTAATATTCGATAAAGGAGGAAAGACGATCCACTGGAAGAAAGACAGTCTCTTCAATAAATGGTGCTGGGAAAATTGGACATCCACATGCAGAAGAATGAAACTAGACCACTCTCTTACACCATACACAAAGATAAACTCAAAATGGATGAAAGATCTAAATGTGAGACAAGATTCCATCAAAATCCTAGAGGAGAACACAGGCAACACCCTTTTTGAACTTGGCCACAGTAACTTCTTGCAAGATACATCCACGAAAGCAAAAGAAACAAAAGCAAAAATGAACTATTGGGACTTCATCAAGATAAGAAGCTTTTGCACAGCAAAGGATACAGTCAACAAAACTCAAAGACAACCTACAGAATGGGAGAAGATATTTGCAAATAACATATCCGATAAAGGGCTAGTTTCCAAAATCTATAAAGAACTTATTAAACTCAACAGCAAAGAAACAAACAATCCAATCATGAAATGGGCAAAAGACATGAAGAGAAATCTTACAGAGGAAGACATAGACATGGCCAACATGCACATGAGAAAATGCTCTGCATCACTTGCCATCAGGGAAATACAAACCAAACCACAATGAGATCCCACCTCACACCAGTGAGAATGGGAAAAATTAACAAGGCAGGAAACAACAAATGTTGGAGAGGATGCGGAGAAAAGGGAACCCTCTTACACTGTTGGTGGGAATGTGAACTGGTGCAGCCACTCTGGAAAACTGTGTGGAGGGTCCTCAGAGAGTTAAAAATAGACCTGCCCTACGACCCAGCAATTGCACTGTTAGGGATTTACCCCAAAGATTCAGATGCAATGAAACGCCGGGACACCTGCACCCCGATGTTTCTAGCAGCCATGTCCACAATAGCCAAACTGTGGAAGGAGCCTCGGTGTCCATCGAAAGATGAATGGATAAAGAAGATGTGGTTTATGTATACAATGGAATATTCCTCAGCCATTAGAAACGACAAATACCTACCATTTGCTTCAACGTGGATGGAACTGGAGGGTATTATGCTGAGTGAAGTAAGTCAATCGGAGAAGGACAAACAGTGTATGTTCTCATTCATTTGGGGAATATGAATAATAGTGAAAGGGAATATAAGGAAAGGGAGAAGAAATGTGTGGGAAATATCAGAAAGGGACACAGAACATAAAGACTCCTAACTCTGGGAAACGAACTAGGGGTGGTGGAGGGGGAGGAGGGCAGGGGGTGGGGGTGAATGGGTGACGGGCACTGAGGGGGACACTTGACGGGATGAGCACTGGGTGTTATTCTGTATGTTGGTAAATTGAACACCAATAAAAATTAATTTATTAAAAAAAAGGAATTGTAATTTTGGCTTATGAGTTTAAAAGATTGATTTATCTGAGAGAGAGAGAGAGAGAGAGAATGGGAGAGGGGCAGAGGGAGAAGGAGAGAGAATCCCAAGCCAACTACCCACTGAGCACAGTGTCTGACAAGTGGGGCTCCATCCCAGGACCCTGAAATCATGACTTGATCCCACAATCCTGAGATCATGACCTGAGCCCAAATCAAGAGTCAGATGCTTAACTGACCAAGCCATCCAGGTGCCCTGGCCTGTGAGTTTTAAAAAGACAAGTTTTGAGATACAAAGTTCCCAAGCCATTACTTGTACAGTGAGACTTCACTGATGAAATTATATCCTTAAAGTTGTGTTGTTTAATTTATGCATAATACATAACTGGGATCTTTTCAAGTAAGTGAAATACAAGTAACAATTACCTTAAAAAATTCTATTAGATACTCATAATGCTAACAACATCTTTATCACAGTGTTTTTATTTTGTTCTCCAATTCTTTATTTCCATTTAATTAATTTTCAACATTCAAATTTCAACAAATATTTTTAAGGGCCAATTATGAGCCATTGTGTCATTTAAATCTCACCTCTCCCTCATGGCCATTATCCAGATAAGAAAACTGTCAAATTCTTAAGTGACAGGGAAGAGGTAATTAAAGATAAACTTGTAAACATTTTTTAGCATAATACTCTATTAGCTGCTATATAACATATTTCTTCTTAGTTATGTTCTTAGTGGATGCCATAGTTGAGTCTGAATTTTTATGTCCCTAACTTTGGGTCATACACCTCAATTCAGCAATCTTGTGGAGGTTGAGAGCTATCCACACCAGTATTCTTTGAATCCTCAGTTTAAGACAGAATTAGCATACAATACTGTAACTCTCCCACTTTAGAACCTGTGTTTTCTCTCTAGTAAGTTCTATTCATTTTCTCTTTAAATGAAGAGAAAAATATTGTTAGTTATACTGATACTGATACATAATCAGTACTTGTATACATATATCAGTACTTGTTACTTATATTTTTACTCAGGGGATAACAGGTTGATTGCTTTCCATTTTAGATTAAAGCCATTGGATGTTAGTTTATATTCTCCAAAAACAATTAGTTAAATTCTTTTCCATTCTAGAAACAAAATACCACTAGCAGAATAAAACAAAATGAGAGGTCAATTCATCTTGTTTGACAGATGCACCACCAATTTCAAAGATAAAAACTGACAATCTCAGTTTCATTAACAGATCTCCTGTACCATATCAGTGAGTTAGGAGAACTCAGGTTCTTGAATGCAAGCTGGAAGTGCAAACTGGCTTAATGAGGCCAGCGATCATATGTTAGCCTGGTCTAGTCTTGACTTATACTTGTCCTATCATTTACTCTGGTTTAATGACTATCCAAATTTTTCAATTTTTATGGAAATGTTATTCATTTTAAGATGAATTAGTTGGATTGTGTTTCATAGATTTCTGCTTTGCTTGCAGCTTCTGCCCTAGTCTGGTCTAGTAGTTTGTGATACCCATGTGGAATGAAAAGATTTCCCACTCTAATATGTGGTTAAATCTGAAAGACAATGATCAGCCTGTCTCTCTCTACTCCAAGCTTTTCCAGCTTCCTTTCAGAGACTCTATGCATTCTGCTTGCTGATAAAACAAAGAGCTCTCGGACCTCAGTGACTAGGGACAGCTAACTCCTTCTGTGCCAGGTGCACAAAACTGCCAGGACACCAGTCATTGGGGCTAGTAGGAAATGTACACAGTTTTGCTCAATGTATGAGAAATTTGTATGAAAAATAGAGGAGGAATAGTCTGTTTCATAGAGAGTTTCTTTTCATTTTTTATATGGCCTAAATCTACAACCATATTTCATGGTTTGAAAAATTTTATATTGGAATAAACTCCTTTGGCAGCAACAACAGAAAAAGAGAAATGAATGTTTAATGAAATATTAGGTACTGAATATACAGGTCTTAAAAAAAGAGTTGATAATAAACATGTAACTTGCACACAAAGTTTATTTTGTTTATTACCCATTGTGGAAACCATAGGTGTGTCACTAACCACAACTTCTGATGGGAAGATGAAAATTTGCTGAAGAAGCACCAGTGTTCACTTCAAATTCTGTTTGCCTTTTGTTAAAAATTAGTTAGAAATTTAGAATCAAGTATTCAAAGAATGGACAGGCAAAAATATTCATATTTTGGACATGTAACAAACTCTAATTATTGAAACAACGCTTCCAAAAAGAACACATTGAAATGGCTCTTTACAAAAGGAGAGGCTAAACAAATTAAATAATGAGAGCTCAAGCACCATAAAGACTTAATTTTGGAATTTTATACTGCACTTTGGAATATCTTGGGTTTTGGGAAGAATGTTTTGTTGGCCCTCCTCTCCTTGAATATATTTATATATTTTGAAGTATTTAGATTTGGCTTAATATTCAAAACAGATATTTGTTGATGTATCAGAAATATTTTGCAAAGAAGGTTATTATAAATAAAAGGAAAACCCAATATCTATAAGAATATTTACATGTTTCAATATAAAAATATTATAATTGAGATTATACTCCATGTAGCATAATTTGCTTTTTATTTACCAGGTACCTTAGTGTTTATGGAGAGAGTATTTTTTTCCAGTTAAAATTTTTATGGTGTAAAAAAAGAAGATTTAAATGTCCCCAGTTTCCTGTGTATTATCCATAAAATGCATCTTTGAAGAAGTTTGCAGGTAATTTTACACAAAATTGAAAATAAGATCATATAGAAAAAGTACATTAAAAAATACCAGTGATATGGTACTTGAGATATATATAAATAAGAACCTGTTTAAAGTACCTAAATATGTACATGAATACTTTGTCTGCTTATGCTATTTTTAAACTTATTTCTCTTGGTAAATTTTCATAGGAAAAAATACCTAACTCTTTCAGAATGTACTTTCTAAAATCAAGGATAGTCACTGATGAAATAATACAGCTATCAGAATATGGAAATGAATGTTGTATATATTTAATATTCATATAAGATAAGGAAGTATTATAATGTTGTTTTGCTAAGGATATGTGCTCTTTTTTATTTTTAGGAAGGGTTTTATTTTGAAAATAGTTATTGAATAGAATTTTTTATTGGTTCATCAATATATTGAAACCAAATTGTCAGTTCTTAATTAAATATTTTTAAATTATATAATTTTTTTTGCTTCCATTCGCTGCTAAATGTGCACCAATTTGCATGACAAATTATATGGTCTACCTGCTTATTTTTAAAGAATATGTGAAAATTGGGGCACCTGATTGGCTCAGTCAGTAGAGTATGTGACTCTTGATTTTGGGATTAAGAGTTTAAGCCCCATGTTGGTCATAG
Source organism: Nyctereutes procyonoides (assembly GCF_905146905.1). Lineage (NCBI taxonomy): Eukaryota > Metazoa > Chordata > Mammalia > Carnivora > Canidae > Nyctereutes > Nyctereutes procyonoides. Next base: position 24,309,190 of record NW_026575042.1, on the reverse strand, counting down.
AGTTTACTTTAAAAAAATAATATATATACATTTACATATATATGAAAATTAAACTTATATAAAAAAAGAGAGAGAAGGGCATTCTAGGAATTTGATTCTACTGTGAACTGAGGTTACCACTCTCTGTCTCTCCTCTTTGTCATAATTATTTGTGATCTTGGAAATGCAGTTATGTTGATTAAACATGACTGTGAAGCCTCTCTATAATGGAACAGATTCAGAGTTGGCTGGTTAGAAGCCCCAAAAGCTGACCTGAAATTGCAAATAATAGTTTTAAATTATGACACCCTCTTCCACAAATGGAGGGAGATAGAGTTCTCATGGAGATTAAAAAAAAAAAAACAGCCAGGGATTAGAAAAACAAAAAAATTCCCACGTCACACAAATGGTTGTCAGGTTTTCTTTTCTTTTCTTTTCTTTTCTTTTCTTTTCTTTTCTTTTCTTTTCTTTCTTTTCTTTTCTTTCTTTTCTTTTCTTTTCTTTCTTTTCTCTTCTCTTCTCTTCTCTTCTCTTCTCTTCTCTTTTCTTCTTTTCTTTTCTTTTCTTTTCTTTTCTTTTCTTTTCTTTTCTTTTCTTTTCTTTTCTTGTTTTCTTTTCTTCCTTTCCTTTCCTTTCCTTTCCTTTCCTTTCCTTTCCTTTCCTTTCCTTTCCTTTCCTTTCCTTCTTTATTTTTTAAAAAGATTTATTTATTTATTCATTCATTCAGAGAGCGAGAGAGAGGCAGAGACACAGGCAGAGGGAGAAGCAGGCTCCATGCAGGAAGCCCGACGTGGGACTCGATCCTGGCTTTCCAGGATCACACCCGGGGCTGCAGGCAGCGCTAAACAGCTGCGCCACCGGGACTGCCCAGGTTTCCTTTTAAATTGATATTTGTCCAAAGTATTTTTTACAGTATTTAACCAAAACATTTTACTTGTTGGGAGAAAAAAAAATGATATTGAGGAGGAGAATCACACTCCATTGTGAATGAGGTATTGGAAGAGATCTTCTCTTCATTCTTATAAAGAAAATCAAGGGGCTTCTAATGAACTTCAGAAACATCGGACTATTCATTCAATGCCCCAAGAAATCTTTGTACTTGGTCTTTCTGAGTCCTGTCAAAATAGAAGACAAATATATATACAAAAAGACCAAATAATGAGGTACAGAGAGTGTTTTCCTAGCCTTATTTCATGAGTAGATGGTTATAAAAATAAACCAAAAGAGAGATCAAATGAATACAGTATTTAAACTACCCTCCAACTTGTCAATCCATTCATCCACCTACCCATCCACCCAATCATTCATATGTTCAACTAATAGTTAATGATCGCTTATTTTTTTTTACATATTTCATTAGCAAAAACACAAACACCTGGCTTTGATTTTAAATTGTGTACAGTTTAATCCAGGGATTAAATGCCAATGAGTATATTTCTGTGTGGCTAGAGGATTTCTGCTTACCACTATTTGGGGGCAAGATGAGTTCTTTTCTGAGAATTCAGAAAAATGTTATCTTAGAGTTACTCTCTATGTTAGTAAAATCCCCATCCTTAGGTAGATACAGTTAATCTCCACTTAACTTCTCAAGTTCATTTCAACAAATGCTTATTGATTACTTACAAGCCAGGCATGGGGGTACAGAAAAAAATTGATGAAACACCATCTGTGCACACAAAGAGAGCACAGGAACCCATGGATAACCTGAAAACCATCCCACTGATGCTCTAACCAAGGTGTGTGCAGTGTACTGTGGGAGCACAGAAAAGGTGCACCTAATCTGACCTGAGAATGGTAGAGAAGGGAAATGGTATCAGAGAATACCTCTAGGAAAAATTTTAAAGAATGGATGAAAATTAACCAGATAAAAAAAAAGAGAGAGAGAGAGAGGGAAAGGAATTCCAGAAGTGGGCAATGTATGAACAGAGGCACAGAGGCAATAAAATGTATGATGGAGAATTACAAATTGGTGCTGCGAAAGCATAGAGACAGACTGCCATTGTGGGCAGGGGACAAGCTGGAGTGGAAGACTGGGATCTGTCATGCAGGAACTTGCGTGGGCTTTTGAGGAGACTGAAGCTTGAGACGTCATTGAAACAGTTTTAGGAAGAAGAGAAAGCTATCAAAGACAAGGAATGGGCAGGGGTAAGAGAAGAGCTAGGAAAGTGTGACATCATGTCTGCCAAGGAAGCTTTTCAAGAAGGAAGCTATCTTAGTAACAATTTACAGAAATGCACATCCAAGTAGGAAATGAAAAATGTTTTTTGGATAGAGCAGTTAGGGAGGAAAATATAAGGCTAAATGTAGACTGTATTATTCTGCTCTGTAGACTTGGGGGCTGGCATTAAATGGGTGTTCAAGAAACGTTTGTGAGACAATGAAAGAATAAATAAGTAAGGTACAGTTGGTCCTTGAGCAATGTGGGGGTTAGGGGTGCCAATTCCCATGTGATCAAAAATCCGTGTGTAACTTTGACTCCCCCGACACTTAACCACTGTAGCCTAGTGTTGACTGGATGCCTTACCATTAACATAAGCAGATTAACAGATATTTTTTATGTTTCATGTTTCATTGTACTATATTCTTACAATAAAGTAAGTTAGAGAAAAGAAAATGTTCTTAAGAAAATCGTAAGGAAAATAACATTTATGGTACCATACTATGAAAACCTGCATGTAAGTAGACTTGCACAGTTCAAACCTGTGTTGCCCAAGGGCCATTGCATATTAAGTTATGCTTAATAAAGGACCTCTTTTGAGAATATAGAAGCAGGTCTCTGTGCCTAGATTGTAATAATGGTCTAACATTGTAACAAATATTATATCGAAGAAAATGGTGATAATACTCAATTATGTTATAGTAATACAAAATAATCTGTTAATATCTATGAAGTATTTTGAGACTCTCCTAAGTAGGCATTGGATTGCAGGGATATATTTTTATTATGTCCCTTCCTATACCAATATGCACAAATAGATGGCTGAAATATGCCAGTGACAAAATAAGTCCAATGTGCAATTGGACTCTTTTAATTTAGAAATGATCATTTGTATGTCCTGAAATATTCCAAGTTGTGTCTAGAAGGCTGTGAACAACTGTCTTATGTAGCTAATGGCTTTTCTCACCAAAAATGTAAGAAGTAGATATAATAGACATGATGTGTTCTGGATATTGAAGGTGGAGTAGAGGGAGACTTTCTTTCACAAAATTTTAATGTAATTGGCATGGGTTTAAGGATTGTATTTTTCTACATATAGTTCAGGGTATTCAGTGTACCTACTGTCAATTGGCAATTCTACTAAGGTTCTTAAAAATAAGAAACTAATTACAGCTGGACTTAATAAAACTCTAACAATACAGCCTTTGCCTGTTTATCTTCTTAGTCTGCAAGTTAGAGAGTCAAATGCTAAATGCTCCAGAAATTAATTTCCCAAGATTCAAATGCAGTTTAAGGAAATGAGTCATTTACTCTTCTTGTAAATGCTGCAAGAGAGGAGCTCTGCAAAAGTTTGCCAGTTTGAAAATTTCTACATTGTGTTTTTACTCATAAAGGGACATTTCAGTCTTTGTACTTACTTTCAAAAAGTACATATTTAATGTTTCATATGTCATTATTCTTATTTCTATTGCATATCTTCATTATATAATAAAATATTATGAATGATCATTTAGAAACTGTCCGAATGTTACCAAGCAATAATTCTTAGGTTTAAATTAACACCCTAATTCTATGGACATGTTTTCGAGGACATGAAAAATTGAAAACAGTGACGTTTGATTTTCCATCAAGGTTGTGTGACAGAGCACTTGTCTGTATTGCAATATTGCTGAGTATCACAAATAAGTAGAAGTTATAATCCTTATTCTCATGAGTTTGCAAGCCTGTCAGAGAGAAGGAACCATATATAAATCCCTAAGAGAACAATTATGTGCCAAGCACTTTTTAAAAAAATATTCTTTTAATAGGTATATATGAGCAAATTTTGTTTTATTTATTTATTTATTTATTTTTAAGTGATCTCTACGCTCAAACTAGAGTTTGAACTCACGACCCCAAGACCAAGAGTTGCATGCTCTACCACCTGAGTCAGCCAGGTGCCCCAAGTGCTGAGCACTTTAGAGCCTTCTGCATCTGTAGAAGGTGCTTAAGAATGGGAGAGAATCATGGGCTCAGGATGTCAAAGGAGGCTTCATGGGGGAGATGTTCTGTTTCCTATTTTATGTTGATAGTAGTACCAAAAGGAAATCTGTTTTACCCAATTTGTATGAGAATCCCCTTTATGAGTGGGAGATGGAAAAAGGCGAACTGAATTTGCTGTTCAGAAGAGCTCAGGGTTGAAGCAAAGAATTAAGAGATATCAAATCTTCAATATTTTGGGACCTGAGGCATATTTTTCCAAAGTCTCTGCATTCAGAAAACAGAACAGAACAGGTCTGCTGTGAGCATGACTAATTTTTTACTCAATCAGTAGTGAAGAAAAGATTGATTGATTGATTGATTGATTTATGCTTTCTTTACTCCTTCATTGGCTATTTTAGTAGTGGCTTTTTCTTTGGTGTTTGAAGCATTAAGACTTTTTACTTTAAAAGATTCATTGTGATGGCCATTGCAAGCAAACCAATAACCTCTTTTGTGCTTAGAAGTTTATTTACTAATGAAAATGCATCACTAAAACATTCTTTTTTCATTTGGTAGAATAATTTGTGTTTCTTGAACACAATGTCATTGTACTTCTGAGGCCAAAGAAGTATATTCATCTAGAAAATAATGCTAATAAATTTTTAAAAAGATTTGAATCATTTAAAAATAGAATAGGTTCTTGAAAGCAAAGCTAGTGTAATCTTTGGGAGTTTGGAGGATTATTTAACACTTATCCAGCAATTGGTGATTACATTGTAAAGCATTCAAACTAGTCATGTGGACTGTATCAAATTATCCAAAAGATTTAAATTCCCTTGCAGAAGTAAGCAAATGATCCTGTTTTCACATCTGTCCTCAAAGCACAGCTCCGTCTACTGGATTCCAAGCAAAAAGCAGCTTTGCTTATAGGGAGATGTATTGTCATTGGTAGTGTGAAACTTGATAGAAGTACTGCTTGTTCACTCCAGTTGTCAACGAAGGAAGTCACATCCATGAGCCATATGCTTGCTGAGGAAACCAGCAGAACATTAGTGGTAGAATTGCAGGTTTCTGATGAGTTATCCATCATCTGTGTAATATATACCTCTGTTTTCTCACTATTACTACTACCTGGCCTGGAATGAGAAGGGAAAGCCTCAGGATTTGAGGTCGTTGAAGGGAATTCTTTGAGGAGGCACTGGATAGCCTGAGGCTGGAGACCAGCATTCCAGACCTCCCTTTGACAAAAGTAACCAGTGATCTTGGACAGTTTACACTCTTCTCTGGTGTTCTCTTCCTTTCTTTGCAGAATGTGGAGTTTGAGCTAGATGATTTCCAAGATCTTTCCCAGTTCTAACAAAGGCCCTTTTAGAATTTCCTCCTTGTTTCTAAAAAAGCCTTTAACATTTCAAGAGTGAAGAAACTTGCCATTGCATTTAAGAATGAAGGGAGAAAGGCAAGGATGGACAGCAGACCTGAGCATTCAACTATGATTCCTTTTCTATCTCCTTGCTTTCTCTTCTGCCCATTATCTGATTTTCTCTAAAGTGACATTACCCAAATGCATAAAATGAAATTATATCCTTTAAGATGGTACACCTCATTATGTGATGATTAACATCCTGATTATTACACAAGGCTTGGTAGAAAATGATCTTAGAGCCCTATAGCTGGCTTGGATGAAGCCTTCTATTTGGTGTTCCAATCTCATTTAAAGTGTATGATGTGCGGGATCCCTGGGTGGCGCAGCGGTTTGGCGCCTGCCTTTGGCCCAGGGCGCGATCCTGGAGACCCGGGATCGAGTCCCACATCGGGCTTCCGGTGCATGGAGCCTGCTTCTCCCTCTGCCTGTTTCTCTGCCTCTCTCTCTCTCTCTGTGACTATCATAAATAAATAAAAAAATAAATAAAAAAAATAAAGTGTATGATGTGAGAGAATTCATTTTACTATTTTACCTTCTTTTGTATGATACTGGTTTTTTTTTTAAACCTTACTTTCTTCATAATTGTCTTTATATTTCTGAAATTTCACTGTGGTGGGTTCCAAGCCATTGTGAAATGGCTGTGTTAGAGTTATAGCAGGTTAAGTTTCATACACCTATAAAAAAAGATAATAAAACTGGGCAATCACATATGTCCTAATAAGGGTTATTATCATTTTCAAGCAAGTCAAATGAGAGATAAAGGATCTTGGCCAGAATGTGATGGTTGATTCCTTTGACAGCACTGCCTAGATAGAGCTCTGTTAATTCCAGAGTCTGGAAACATGGTGAATTTCTGATAATGGTGCTAACAGCTACCTTTTTCACAGTAATAAGAAACCAAAATTATCTCAGGAAAACTTTCCTTGCTGCCTAATATTCAGATATTTTTATTTCAGTAATGCCTAGTTAATGTCACTATTCTCGGCCCCCATTTATATTTATCTCAGTTTTCCAGTATGATCATAGTACTTGATATTTTCATTGACTATATGTTGTAGTTATGTATTCTACATATATTTATGACATACCTGCCATTTTCCAAGTATGCATAGGATAATGTGGGCAGCAAAGACAGAGTTCTCACCCACAATAACTTATATTGGAGAAGGAGTAAGAAAAACCTAGATAATGATAAAAATGCAATCAAAATGCCAGTGTGACGGTTATAGAACAAATGTCATAAGGAAGTGCATGATTTATTTCCAAATGAGTTAACACCAGGAACTTTGATTTATAAGCAGAGAGCTTAACTGCTGAATGGAATAATCAAGGGATGCTCTATGGAAGAGATAGGGCTTGAAAGGGAGCACTGAAAGACATGGATTGGAATAAACAGAGAGGGCAAGACGGTATGAACTAAGGTGATGTTTCTCAAAGGCTCTGTACAACTGCAGATATGCACAGTATCTACAAGTAGCATTAAATAATATTTGATAAGTGACAGTGACAGAGTTTTCTCTTTCCAAACATCTTTCAATACTTTTATTCAGGAAAAAAAGGCCTCAATTTCATAGTGATGCATCTGTAACCCCTTTCTGTACTTGCTAGTTAACTAGTCCCTCTTTCCTCCCCTTGCTCTTTGATGTATTGACCTAAATATGATAGTAGACTTACAGTAACTAGAATTCAACAAAAAGGGTTTAAATTGCACTTAGTTTTTAGTTCTCTTCACCTTATGGGAAAGGAATGCTAGATTTCTATTTAGAGTTGTATAAAATATTGTACTTAAATAAATGTATTTAAGTGAAAACTTCAATAATTCAAGAAAAATGCAGACAAATACTAGTAAAAATGTTATGTAGATAGTGCAAAATTTGTTTGGGTGGTATATGAATGACTTTGGGAAAACAAATTATAATATAATTTATACTTGGGATGGCAAGTAGTTCCATGTGGTAACAAGGAGAGTCATGATGGAAAGTAGCCAGAATAAGATTTAAAAGATAGGCTGTGAATAGATTAAGGAGATCAGTGAATACTAGATTCATGAACATTATTCATGTTGTATCTTTTCTTGGGATTCCATTACTACTTCTATTATTGAAATATTAATAACTATGGTTTGCTGATTCCTTCTTAGATACCAGGTATTAAGTATCTTACATACAATTATAACATTTTTTTTTATCACAAATATGGTAAGAAGAAGGCATTAGCCTGAGTTTGGAGTGAAGAGTCTTATCAAAGGGTAAACAGTTAAATGCTAATACAGTTGAGTTTGGAGCCCAGGCCTATTTGATTACAAAACTTCTATTCTTCATCATGCCTAGAAACCCTACTCATCTTCAGGCCCTGACACAAATACTAGCTTTTTCTGTTTAAGCCCAACTTGCCAACAGATGGCCATTCTCCTCTTTGGTCTTTCTACAGCTAGCACTATGCATTTCTGGGTAGTAATTTTCATTCTTTCACTAGAATTGCATATCCAGCCTCTCTTGACCAAGTTGTGAGAGCCCAGATGGCCTGTTCACATGTCTCAAGGCATCCAGCAGTGTACTTTTCTCTGGATCAAGGCTCCTATTGTTTAAATTGAGCTAAATTTTCTTCCTTTGCTATGGCTTATCACAGAAGTACAGCTGTATCACCTCAGAGTGGAAATAGGAATAGGGGCTCTGGGGAAGATAACTCAGGAGCTACCTGGAAAGGCTTTGCCTTTGTCAGACTGTATGAATCTAATTAATTAATTTTGAACAAATCAGCAACTCTTTGGAGTTATTAAATCATTTTGGATTTTTTTTTTATATCTGAGTTTTATAATGTCTGGGTTAAGCAGAACAGAAATGGATCCCTGGTAATTACAGACTTTTAGATCTCAGAAGAGAATGTTAAATATCTTATCCAACTCCTTTATTTTATCAATGAAGAAACTGAAGACTATGGAGGTTTCATGAGTTCCTTAAGGCCACAGAACAAGTTAGGGCAGACTTTTAACTAAAGATCTCTTGATTCCTAGAAAACTATCTTCTATATTGATGGCTTTGAACTTGAAGATCATGTGCTCCTTCTTTTCACCCGATGTTGGAATCCCTATAGTATCTCTGACTGAGGGCAGCAGATGCTGCTTGTGAGCAGGGAGCAGGAACTCATTATTCCATTTTAAATTAAAATTCCCTCTTTTAAATTCAGTATAACTTCACAATCGTGTCTATTGCTCTAGACACCAGAGTATTCCAGGGCTTTCTTTTTGGAAGCTATCCTCTTTACATCCGCATGCACTCTTGTGATCCTGTCCTTCTTAAGACTTTAAATACATCTATGCATTGAGAACTTTCAAATTCATATATCTAGACCGTTCTTTTCCTGTGAACTCTAGATCCATGTACAATTGCCTGCTGGATATCTGCCTTTGAATGTCTAGTAAGCATCTCAGATTTAATACCGAAACATAAAGTCTTGATTATATCTTCCCATTAAAAAGCCCTCCCCTAGGGCAGCCCTGGGTGGCTCAGAGGTTTAGCGCTGCCTTCAGCCCAGGTTGTGGTCCTGGAGACCCGGGATCAAGTCCCACGTTGGGCTCCCTGCATGGAATGGAGCCTGCTTCTCCCTCTGCCTGTGTCTCTGCCTCTCTTTCTCTCTCTGTGTGTCTCTCATGAATAAATAAATTAAATCTTAAAAAAAAAAAAATCTCCCCTACCCACTAGTCTTCTTTACCTTATGAGACTATTTTTTCAGTTCAAGGGGCCAGAAATCTGAAGTCATCCTGATGTGTCTTATTCTCTTTCATTGTGCATCTAAACCATCATCTACCCTATTGGCTCAGCTTTAAAATTACTTCCAGAATCCAACACATTCTAACCAACTCCAGTGTTCTCATTGTAGTCCAGGCTACCAATTTATCTTGCACAGACAACTTGCCCACCACCCTGCCTGCACAAACTATTTTCCTCACAGCAGCTGGAACATAAATCAAAGTCCTCACAGTGGTCTGGAATCTCCTCTGCATGATCTGAAAGCTCACCTTTCCTTCTGCCTTTGTCTGCCACTCATCTCCCTCTCACTTAGTCTTGGCTAGGTACCACGCCTCCTCACTGTGGCTTGAATGTGCCACTTAAACTTCATCTCTAGCCCTTTGCACCTGTACTTGCAGACCCTTTGATTTACACACTCTTCCCTCTGATGTACCCACCCACACCCACTCCCTCAGCTGCCCTCACTTCTGTGCCCACATAATCAGAGAAGATTTTGCTAACTACTGTCTCCAGTACATTATCATAATACTTTGATTAATTTATGTTCAGAGCATTCATCACTATCTGACAAACTATGTATTGACATGTTCGTTTGTTTTTTAGCCTCTGCATATCATACAAAAAAGTGTGAGCTCAATGAGAGCTGGGATTTTTGCTTTTTTGTTGTTGTTGTTTTTTTGCAATTTCCCTCTGTATCTAGAATAGTGTCTGCAAAATGTAGGGCAATAAATAAATATTTGTTAAACGAATTTCTTCTTCAACTTTGCCATTTAGTCAGATCTTTTATTTGTATTGTGTTGTTTCTGCAACGCACACGCAGGAATTTGCCTTTATTCTGATAAGCACTATCATTTTAGTTTGGGGTCATTAGGCAAAGTTGGCAAAATCTTTTTGAACCTGGATTTTTGCCATCCTGTGTTAATTTATGATGATTATTAATATTAGCCACAGTTACCATGTGGCTAATATTACCATGTACCATTGAACACTTACGTGACTAGCACTCTGACAAGTATTTTACAATGTTATTTTACTCGATCCTTACAATGACTCTGAGTCTACAGCTTTGGGCAAGAAGTCTCTACTTACCCTCTTTATGGCAGTGCTGGAGGTGAACTAGATGTTTGGTGTTTCTAAAAAGAAATAGAGAGGAACAACCTGCCATTTCTGTGAATGCTTTCCATTGCTTGATATCACATGGAAATGATGAAAAGACCAATAGCATTTGCTACCATCTGTCAAGTACTTACTGTATGCCAGGTACTGTGCTTGATACTGTACAAAATCTCATTTAATCTGCATAATAATTTTTTATACTGGATGTTACCTCTGTTTTCTAGAAGAGGAAACTGTGAAGAATGGGCACTGGTAGGATCCATTGAAACTCCATCCAGTTCTCCTTTCCTGGACTGAAAGTGCTATGTCCATTACCAATTTGTTGCCTCAGCTCCCAAAGCTCTTTTCAATATGTGCTCTGTGTTAACTGAATTCCAGTAGAGGGTGCTACAGAGACACTGCAGGTGTGTGTATTGGGGGGTGGGGTGCTTTTCTGCCCATTTCAGAGGGGTGTTGGAGGTTGGTGATGTGAATGCAGACTTAGCCTAGCCTTGATCTTTCTCTAGCCCTCTTGACAAAAACCAGAGCCTCAGTGGGGCTCCTACCCGACCCCGTGACTCCTGCCAGCATCCAGATTCCCAACACATACACACCCACATTATCAATGCTGGTCATCCACCCCTGGCTTACTCTGCACTCCAGTGGGTGGTGGCCTATTGCTTGCCCAGCAAACCAACCATATTCAGCCTGACCAAACCAGTGTACTTCTCTGCTCTCTGGTGGGCTGAACCACATTTTTCTTCCAGTTTGCCCATCCTAGGATATTCTCTTTCAGTCTTAGAATGCTATACAGTTTAATCATAGTAATTATTTATATTAAAATTTTTCTGTTTAACCTACTGTATAATTTCTATATCTAGATTGGATCCAGACTACTATCAGCCTATCCAACAGCTGCTTCCAGCATTGGCTGGTAAACTCATAGCTTCCCCTTTCCTCAAATAATTAATTGCCCTTGTCCAGGAGGTAAACAGACTCTCCCAATCTTTCCCTTCTACCTGTGGGCCAGGGCCACAAAAGCCAGCTCCTTGGACGATAGGCAGGGACAAATCTGTGGTGTATTCACCTTCCAGAGGACCCCTATTGATCAGGTCAAGGTTACTTTATCAGAAACCATGTCATTTCTCCCCTTCTTAATTCTGTTCCCCTTATTCTCTTAAAAGCTTTTCTTGAAATTACTCCCTCAATAAATTAGGTATATCTTAAACTTTGTTTCAGGCTCTGCATTTAACGAACTTGACCTCAGACATGTACCAAGCACATAGAGCTAGAAGATAATGAAGTTGGTGATTACATGAGGCTTATCTGACCAAATCCTGTATTTTTAACCATTATGTTCTCATGATTGAGATAATCTCCCTCTTCTAGCATGTCCTCCCTAACCCAGTATGTCTTCTATGCCGAGCCATCTTGGCTTTGAGGATGGACTGTCACTGGTTCTGAGTGAAGTTTGTGATTACTGTTCAACAGTATCCAAGGCCTGTGCCCACTGTCATCACAAAAGGTCCGCGTGCCCCTTATCTGCTCCATGGAGGCTTAAGCACCTCCTGCTGTTATTGCCTTGGTCCTGTATCTCTCTCCCTTTCTCCACCAAAGAGTGTAAATTAACATCCTGACTGGAGCTCTACCTTTCCAGTTCCCTGAAGCGAGTCGGCTTGTTTAAGCAAATCATGCTGCACTTCTCCAGTCATGTTTATTTGGGGTAAACTCGTTCTCTGTGCCTTAGGATTTGTGCTCTGGCATTTGCTGAGGTTCAGAAACTTAGGTGACAGCTTGACAGTTGAATCCCTTTTAGGTAAATGGTAGTTTTTATTGGGGGCCTTAGCAGCTGGTTTATTTATAACTCCTGCTACCACACACTGGCACTTAATGGGGGTTGTTGGGGGAGAAGACAGTTGAAAGGCTGTTCCCGGACCTAGGAGAACTAGGAGTGCCTAGATTTACCAGAGATTGCATCAATCTTGAGGATAATTGGGCCAACACTGCATGAGAACAACTTGTTTGAGCCCATTCCATTTTCAGATGCTCTAACATGTAGTGAAATATTCAGCAGACAAGTCAACAAGTCTTGTATTTAATTGTGTCTTTTCCATGATCCCAACATGTATTCTGGTTCTGTGGTTTTTTATTTGACCAACATATGCAGATTCTTTTGAGAATTTCTCAGCCTAGCCAATGCTCCCCAGTTGACCCTAAGGGACTCCTGTTTTCTCATGTGGTAGTAATTACTTGAGAGTGACACAACTTCTCTCCCTCCCCCCCCCCAAACAAACTGATAAATAAAGAACTGGTATTCTTCTCAGTAGGCCCTCCTTTCTTCAGAGAGGCAGTCTATTCCACTGCAGAAGGTGATTCCACTCTTTAGCACTGCCACATTTCCTTTCCTTCCTAGATGAAGTACGGCTGTAGCTAATTCAGTCACATCTTCAGTTGTCCCACAGTTAGATGAAATTATTAGCCATCCCTACAGAGTGTCAGAAACTGCAAATAGAATGTGCCTTTGAAGGCAGCCGAATCCAACTGGGAATTGAGAAATTAATAGGAATTTAGAATAATGGGCATGCTTGCAATGAACCATTTATGGGTTCAGGAACCTAGTTCCTCTGATAATTTGAATGAGCAGCTTTGCTAATAAAGTTTGTCTATGTTTAGTGAACCTGCTGGCTCTACCTGTCATTCACAAACAACTTGAATTATCACTTTCCCATCAAATTTTGCCCTTTCTCTTAGCTTGCTGGCTCTTGGAGCTGATTTTCTCCACGCCGGCAAGGAATGGAGAGAGAAAAAAATAGGAAGAGGTTTTAGCACCAGCTAGGGCAGGCTGGCTTCCCTCTACATCAGGGTGAAGTGTGTTTATTTTATGCAGGTAATGGATGAAATTCAAATGGTGCCACATTTATTTGAAGATTTATTTGTATATTATTTGAGAGAGAGGGAGAGAGGCAGAGTGTGAGAGTGCGAGCAGGGGGAGGGGCAGAGGAAGAGGAAGAGAGAGAGAATCTTAAGCAGAGTCCCTCCTGAGCCCATCACGGGGCTTATCTCAGGACCCTGAGATCAGGACCTGAGCAGAAATCAAGAGTCAGTTGCTTAACTAACTGAGCCCCCCCCAGGCGCCCTCGTGCCATGTTTATTTGGAAGGGCAGATATTCTCAACTTGAAATTCCCAATTATGATCAATATCTACCGGTAGCTCCTGACCCTTTTTCTTAGATCTGTACATGTCATGATTCCTACTCTTCTGATTATGGTGGATTTTAACTTCAGGAAAATGAGCAAACGTCACCGGCAGCTTCAAAAGTGTTAATAATTACAGTGATTCCTCATACAGGAAAGCGAGTCAGAGTCGGCCGGCCGCCTTCATTACACGCTCCGAGCCCCTCAGGTAGATCTGCTGTTTTCCCCACTGAACAGAAAAGTCTGCCCTCAAGGAAACACAAAGTGCTGCCCACTCCCAAATACACCAGGAACCCCTTCTGTGCTCTCTGCAGCTTCCCCAGCAGCAAGGGAGGCATTCTCCAGGAAACAGCTTTCAACAGGATTGATTTTTCCATTTGGCCGCTGAGATTGCGGCAGCGGGGCGGCGGGCCAGGTCCTGGGTGCTGAGGCTCCCGGGGCAGGGCGAGGAAGGAGCAGGATCCCGAGGGCACTGAGCAGGTCGAAAGCAGGGCTCTGTGCGCACAAGGCAGAGTGGTGAAGAGCTCAAAGTAGGTCTCCCACCGCCTTGTAGCTGTGTGAGCAGAGAGCAGGTATTTAATATCTCTGAGACTGTTTCTTCATCTTGAAATAGACGATGATGGCAGGGTGCACTTCCTGAGGTTATTGTGAGGATGAAATGAGGGATTCAGGGAAAGTCTTAGCACCCCTTGTAGACAGCTGATATTTTTGCTTGTGTACAGCTACCATCACCGCTAATACGGGGGGGAGGGGAGTCATTACTTTTGTTGCAGAGCATTCTGTTTTAGCTTATCTAGCACAGATGGCTTAAGAAATTTCACCTTGCATTTCTATAATTTATAAAAATCTGTCATGTTCAAACTTTTAAAGGAGGTGACCATTTGGTGAGTGGATGAGCACTCATACCTATGTATGAGTAGTTGTAATTAACACAGACATTGCTTTCTAGAGGCAAAACGTTTTAAGAGCTTGAAAAATTTTTCTTTAATATATGTTTTTTCTTTTATAAGCAACTTAATTAGTTTCGTCAAAACTCTTGACCAGGAAAAATACATACTGGTTTATATATTTAACAAATACATAGTTTTTACTGAGTGCTAAGTGAGTTCTATGTCCCTACAAATATTAACTCAATCCTTACTATACCAATATGAAGTCACTTCTATTATCTTCTATTATTATCCCCTTTTTACAAATACATACATTGAGGCACAAGACAATTAAGCAAATTGCTCAAGATCCTGTAGGTAGTGAGCTCTCCAGGCAGGATTCTCATCCAGGCAGGCTAGCTTCAGAGTCTGTTTTGTAGGTGTCAGGCTAGGCTAGTCTAGCCTGTTTGTATCGTGAGGCTTTTAAATGACAGGAGCTGGAATTATTTAAAACGTTCTGTGTCCATCAATATGAGATTTCAGAGTTGACATACAGTCACTTTATTTAGTTGGTTTAGGACCATGGCAATAATCAAGAATTTGCCCTCTGGGCAGCCCTGGTGGCTCAGCAGTTTAGCGCCGCCTTCAGCCCTGGGTGTGATCCTGGAGTCCTAGGATGGAGTCCCACATCGGGCTTCCTGCATGGAGTCTGCTTCTCTCTCTGCTTGTGTCTCTGCCCCTCTCTCTGTCTCTCATGAATAAATAAATAAAATCTTAAAAAAAAAAAAAAAGAATTTCCCCTCTGCATAAGGCCATTTAGATGAGGAGTTAGGGATGCAGGAAATGCCATGAAGCGGAGTTACAGACTTCCTCTTAAGATCCTGTGTGACAGATATTAGGACCACTGAAGCTGAGTGAATTCAGCTGTTTTCATTGACCTAAGTGAATCTAAACTAGATTTTGAAACCTTTGGTATTCTGAACCACCTATGAATCTCTGCTTGGTGATTCCAAGTAATTCTATTCAACACAAATAGAAGAAGCCCTATACAATGAAACCAGATATTACCACTTACCTTCTTTTTTTCTTTTGATAAGTGATGTCTGAATTTTAAGAAATTAAAAAAACACCACTGGGATCCCTGGGTGGCGCAGGCATTTGGCGCCTGCCTTTGGCCCAGGGCGCGATCCTGGAGACCCGGGATTGAATCCCACGTCGGGCTCCCGGTGCATGGAACCTGCTTCTCCCTCTGCCTGTGTCTCTGCCTCTCTCTCTCTCTCTGTGACTATCATAAATAAATAAAAATTAAAAAAAAAAACACCACTAACCATAATGGATTCCATGGACTTAAGAGGGTAGTTTTTTGATTTTTTTTTTTTATGCTTTAACTGGCTCTTTGTATGCTTTTGAAAAAGTTGATGGACTTCTCCCTCTTTCCTCTTCACTGGTGACCCCTGATCCACTGACAATGGGCTGCTCTTACAATACCATCTGGCCATGATCTTAGTTTGAAAAGTACCATGAGCATTCCCTGCTGTACATTCTCCTGATTTTTCTCCTGCATCACTGGTGACTCCTTGTCAACTTCTTTGCCATGTTTTCTCCTTTTCTGAGACTTCATAAAGTTGAAGAACTCAGCCTTTGAGCAGATCATATAACTCCTCTGCTGAAAATGCTGTCATGACTCTTCATCCAAAGTCTGTGTATAAAAACCCTTTATCATCTGATCCTTATTCTCTCTTTGGCCTAATTGCCTATTGTTAGTTTGCTAGGGCTGCCATAACACAGTGACACAAACTTGAGTGTCTTAAAAAGCAGAAATGTATTATCTCACAGTTTTGAAGACTGGAAGTCTGAGATCGAGTTGTCGGCAGGACTGTGTTCCTTTCCTCAGAAGGCTCTAGGGGAGACTGTGTTCCAGGTCTGTCTCCTGGCTTCAGGTGGTTTTTTGATTTGCAGCTATGTCACTCCAATCTTCATGCTGTGTTCTCCCTGTGTGTGTGTGTATGTGTGTGTATCTGTGTCTGTGTCCAAATTTCCCCCCTTTTTAAGGACATTAGTTCTCCTGGACTTGGGGCCTGCTCTACTCCAGTATGAGTCATTTCAATTAATTACCTCTGCATTGATTCTGTTTCCAAAAAGGTCATATTCTGAGATACTAGGAGTTAGGACCTCTGCATGTAATTTTGGAGGAGCACAGTTCAACTACTACCACTACTGTGCTTCTTCTTATTCACTGGGAGGTACCATGCTACCTTTGCTGCTCCTTGAATGCTTGGATGTGCTCCTGCCTTAAGGCCTTTGCATTGTCTGTTCCCTTGCCTGGAGCATCTCCACACCCTGACTGTCCGCATAACTCACAAGGTGCCCCCTTCTCAAGTCTGTCTTCAAAGAGGCCCCTCTCAGTAATGCTTCCCTCTCCTGATCATCCTATTTACAATCATGACTGCTCCATGCCCCCAGTTACCCTTGTCTACTGTTGTTGCTGTTGTTTTCTGGACTGCTTATCATCTTCTAACATACTTGGTAATTTGTTTATTGCTAGTTTTGCTATTTATTGTTTTTCTTCTCCCCACCTTGATACTGGAATATAAGCCCAATGGGGCTCTTTGTTTTACTCTCTGATGTATTCCAAACTCCTGCATGACAGATATTAGGAGCCACTGGAGTTGAGTGAATTAAGCTGTTTTCATTGACCTAAATGAATCTAAACTAGATTCTGAGACCTTTGGTATTCTGAACCATCTATGAATCTCTGTTTAGTGATTCAAAGTAATTCTATTCAACACAAATATTATGGGCCATAATAGCACAATAGCAGCTCAAAAAATATGTGCAGCTTTCTCATTTTACTTTATGGGTTTAGTTGTAGAGATGTTTATTTTAGTACATCGGTTAAGGCAGGCAGGAGGAGAGTGAAACATACACTATTTTATTGAGCACTGTGGCATGCACGGCTTTCCTGTAGGACCCTGCATTTGTGCATTTGGGACTTTCAGCCGAATGTCACATTCGTGATTACTCTAGATCTGGGCAAGTGCTTGCCATCCCTCCCTTCTGAGAGCTCAAGGCCTTTTACACATACAGTATGAAACCAAAACTCTTCTGATGAGACAGTGAGAGGCCTCTCTTGACCTATTTCTACTGTCATTTAGTATGCAGAGAAGCAATCAGTGAAGCTCCTGGAAGAAACTCTAAGGTTGAGAAGTTGGACATCATGACTTGCTGTGATTTTCCTACTAGTGTCAGAAAGCACAATGTTCCTAGAGTGACCACAGAGTGCTCTGGGAGACATTTCTTTGGCTTCACTAGAGTGGAAGGGGTTTAAATGGCCCACAGATGTCACATCCAGTTTTCTTAATAATCTCATCAAGGCTTCTCCTAGGCCCCTGGTAGCCAAATGTCAGGAGTGATTCCCAGCAGAATCACTGAGTTAGGTAGCTCACTGTGCATTTCTTGGTCTTAAACTCCATTATTTTATATGAAAATTACCTGTGATCGTCCTTTGTCCTCATAAATATTGTTTATTTTGTAGGAGCCTCTGTCCTCCTAGAATGTAGACATTGATTATGGCAAACATGTCTTACCTAATGCTGGTTTTCACTCTGGTGCCAGTTTAGATGCTGGCCCAGAGTAGATGGCTCTGAAATACTTTTTAAACTCCATCTGAAGTACAGCTGCAGAGCACAGCTCACATCTCATTCAGGCTGCATCTCCATCTGGTCTTGCTGTGGCCATTTTGGCTGGTTTTTCCTTGAACTCAGGAATGGCTTCCAAAAATAAATGCTAAAATATCACTTAAAGACATTTACCTGTCAGGGAGAAGACTTGGAAGTTTGTAGAAGAGCATGAAAGGGTGTTTCTGACATCATGCAGCCCAGAAGGTGAACCTTCTCAACAAAGGCTTCAAAAACAGGAGATTTCACAGCAGAAGTCCTGGCCAGGACTTCCCAGATATAGGAAACATGCCATTGATTTTTTTTTCCAGCCACACTCATTCATGGATAGCAACATTATCCATGACTGACCATAAAACAGAGGGGTATCAGGAGGTAGAAGTTGACTAAGGCAACGCATTTGATCCCTGAATCCACAGGTAATAACCCATCTTATTCCTTTTCAGCCACCTGTCACATGCTTCCTGAACTGTGTCTCTTTTTTTCCCTCTATTCTGTTGGTGCTGTCCACATGAACCATCTAGAAGAAAACATTGTGTGTGTTTGACTCCAGACTTAGCTCTTTTTTTTTTTTAATTTTTAAAGATTTTATTTATTCATGAGAGACACAGAGAGAGGTAGAGACATAGGCAGAGGGAGAAGCAGGCCCCCCCACAGGCAACCCAATGTGGGACTCGATCCCAGGACTCCAGGATCACACCCTGAGCCAAAGGCAGATGCTCAACTGCTGAGGTATCCCCAGAGGTAGTTCTTTTTGATGGGGATCTTTCTGCAGATGAGGTTTTATCAGAAACTTAATGAAACTTAAGCTTTCAGGGCCTTTCATTTGGCTTGATAGCGGCCCTAGAATATACCATTAATCATTTCTGTTTGTAAAATTTTCAAAAGTAATGTATTTTAACTACAACAGTTTCATTGTACTGTTTCTTTCCATTCTAATTTTCCCTCCACCACACTTGCCTTAGTGTTTGCTGCACGCAGTTTTGAGATCCAACTAACGTGGAAGTTGAGTTGGGAATATTTATTTAGTTTAGGTTGAGCAGAATATATTTATGTAGTTTTCAGTAATTTCCAAGTATAGCTATTGCTAGTTATCTGGTATAGGAATGAATGGCTCGCAGGAATACTCAGGCCACCCACTCCATGACCCATCAGGTGTCAGGACACATAAGAGCGGGGCTAGACATTTTGCTGCGGACAGCAGCTCCTATGATGCCCTGAACCCCACTTACCTGAACAGAGGGGGTAAAAGGGGGATTGGAACAGACAGAACCAACATCTTGTCTGTAAAAAGTATCACAGTATCTTTTGTAAGTATCCTTACAAAGGACACCTTTTGTCCTTTTTGTGATTATTCTCATCCTAAATAAGTCTTTTCCTTGACTTCCAATATATTTTCTTTCTTTCTTTTTTTTTTTTTTTACCAAATTCCCCCTATTTTTTTAAAAAAGCTTTAAACCCACCTCTGACTTATCAAGTCTTTATAATTCGTTACATTTTAACAAGTCCTCTAGGGTCAAATGTACACTAATTTTGAATAAAGTTTATGTCATTTTAAGTTAATATTAGTAATATCACTGAAAAAATTAGTAATTTCACTAGCCTCTACATCTTCTAAAAATATGTATATGTTAAATAATTAGTTTTTATCAAGTCTCTAGGCATGAGAAAAAAATAACATTAGCATCCCATTTTTATAGGACAAACAAGTGGAGTCAGGCAACTTGAGTAGAATTTCATAGCCTTAAAGCTTCTATAAATTACTCAAGAATGCTTATCTATCCCCCTTCCAAAAGGGACCATGTTCCTTTACATAGAAAATTACATTTTTACATTAGAAAATATTTTTTTCTAATTATTTGCAGATATGAGAAAATTGTCAAATGCCAATTTTGCTGAGTGCCTTTACTCTCTGTATATAGTATCTACTTCAGTTAAAATAAATGTTTTATATAGCCAAAATATCTTCAAAATTTCTGGGAGAAAAGTTAGGGGTGAAATGTTTAATAGTATCTACCTGTGGGGCACCTGGGTGATTGAGTGTCTGCCTTTGGCTCAGGTGGTGATCCTGAGGTCCTGGGATCGAGTCCCCCATCAAGCTCCCCGTGGGGAGACTGTTTCTCCCTCTGCCTATGTCTCTACCTTTCTCTCTCTGTGTCTCCCATGAATAAATAAAATCTTTAAAAAATAATTATACTATGTGAACTAGGATTGATTAATTAAAGTGGGTCAAAACCTGTGCAGTTGTGTACAGAGGATAATTTTGTTTGGCATTTCCAGTCAGTATAACTGCAGTAAAGGTTTCAGAAAATAGCAGTAATGCCTTATAAAACTGGCTGTGGTGTGACAAATAGTACCAGCCCCCCCCCCTTTAAATAAATTGCACTCCAATAAAAATAGTGATAGTAAGCTTTGATAAAAGTAAGTGGTTCAGATGAACTTTCCAACTAAAATGTAAACCAGTTGTAGAGAAGTTAAAACCTTTGAAACTTCTGCTTCAACCACGGAGAAATCTGCAGCAAGATCAGTAGCATCCATTTTGTTCAGAATACTTTTTAGGATGAAGCCCATATGGGAAATAAAAGAAAGCCTCCATATTATGCTTTTCTAATGAGAAAGACCTGTATTTCCTGTCCCTAGAGACTTCCCAAATGACTTGTGCACAGGGAGACCTTGATCAAATCCCTGGACTTTTCGGTTTTAATTCCTCATTTTATAAAACAAAATATAGGGACCCCATCTCCAATTCTCTTTCCAGCTCTGTCACAAATATTCTCTGGTCTTTATCTCTTTACCTATGTATTAAATGGGTCAGATTCCTACGGGAGAAGAGTAATTAGCACTCTACATGTAATAGATGCTGTGGGAGATGAAGATACCACTGGAGCCCGTATGATTCAACTGCGTTATTACTGCTTGACACTTGAGCAAGGGTTACTGGACAGGATAATTCTGGCCTGAGATCAACAATTCCAAAATGTCAGTCCGCAATAGACTTACTTCAGAGGGGACGGTGGTAGGTAACTTTAATCACATGCAAATTTAATCCTATATAGAGATCTTAGCAGAGAATTGCTGTATAAAGTGCCACTCTTCTAATGCCCTATGTTTGGAATTGTTGATCTCAGGCCAGAATCATCCTGTCCAGTAACCCTTGCTCAAGTGTCAAGCAGTATAATGCAGTGGAATCATACGGGCTCCAGTGGTATCTTCCAAAGAGGAATTAATAAATGCAGATTAAGACCTATAGTGACACACCAATAAAAAATAAATTTATATAAAAAAAAGGCTTATAGTGACACATCTCTTATTGATTTGTGTTTCCCTGTAGGAGAATATGTGCATATCGTAAAAGAGAGTGAAGATTTCTGTTAAGATTAACAAAGCAATCTGTGATTATTCTCTTAGTAGAGTTCTTTTTTACATGGGGAATAGAGTAACCTAACTCAAACAGGAGTTTTTTGTTTGTTTTTTTTTAAACTTTGAATAAAGGCAAATCCTGACACTTTTCAATGGTGAGTACATTATATGTTCCAAAATAGAAAATACTAAATTTTATCCAGCCATTAGGATTTTAAAGCACTTGACAATGAAGTTCATTAAGAGTTGCTATAAAGCCTATGAGAAATTAGACTAAATGTTTTTCTCGTTTCCTGAACTATGCTTGCTTTGAAAATTATGAAACCTAGCCATTCTAGTTTAAAGATAAATAAATAAACCTTTTACAATAATATGAAATGTTTAATTCTCTCCTTTTCAAAGGCATTCATTCCCATAAGGATGAGAAGAATTGACGTTTGTTAAGGCTCACCTTGATTTTTTAAAATTTAAAAAATTTTCTTAATTTTTTAATTTTTAATTTAAAGGATTTTTAAAATATAGTTGACACACGATGATACATCAGTGTCATATACAACATAGTGATTAAACTTCTGTGTGTGTTATCCTGTGCTCACCACAGGTGTAGCCAATGTCTGTCACCATACAACACTATAATGATAATGATATCACTGATTATGTTTCCTATGCTGTGCCTTTTATTCTCATGACTGATTCACTCCATAACTGGAAGCCTCTATCTCCCTCTGGCAACCACCAGTTTGTTCTGTGTATTTATAGGTCTGATTTTGCTTTTTGTTTGTTTACTCATTTGTTTTATTTTTTATATTCCATATATGAATGAAATCATATGGTATTTGTCTTTCTCAGTCTGACTAACTTAATTTAGTATAATATCCTCTAGGTCCATCCATGTTGTTGCAGATGGCAAGATCTCACCTTTTTTAATGGCTACATAATATTCTATCATATGTACGTGTGTGTGTGTGTGTGTGTGTGTGTGTGTGTGTATCACATCTTCTTTATCTGTTGATAAACACAGGTTACTTCTATATCTTGGCTGTTGTAAATAATGCTACAATAATCAATCACAGGGGTGCATATATCTTTCTGAATTAGTGTTTTTGTTTTCTCTGGGTAAATGCCCAGCAGTGGAATTATTGGATCATAAGGTATTTCTAATATCAACTTTTGAGGGAACTTCCATATTGTTTTCTACAGTTACTGCACCAATTTGTGTTCCCACCAACAGTGCATGAGGGTTCCTTTTTCTCCACATCCTTGCTAACGCTCGTCATTTCTTGTCTTTTTTATTTTAGGGATCGCTGGTTTTGATTTTTAACAAAAGTATAAATAGACTTTTGGTTCTTTGCCCAAGATTAGAATCAATCACCAGTCATTCTCAAGGATATATTTTGGACAGGGTGTTGCTGGGTATTGTACTAATGGGTACAACCAATGCATAAGGCCCACCCTGTGACATTGAGGAACATATAGCTTATAGTGATGACGGATACATAGAACTCTAACAAAGAGATGGTTTTGGGAAGTGATAGAATGGAGTAAAAGTTCAGTTGAAGAAAAAGGAAGAAAAGCAGAGGTAATCATGATGAAGAGCAAGAGAAAAAGAGAATCTGAGTCAAACATTGGTGTAGTTTCAGTAATAAAACAAGAACAAAGGTGGAGGCAAAAGCTGTCATCACTATATGGAAAATTGAATGCAAACCTGGGAGGTTTGGACTTTATTCCTAGTCCCTGGAATTAAATACTAATGTGAAGGAAGATTTGAAGAGACATAATAGAACAGGACAGGTCTATAAAAATCCAATCCATTGTTTTAAAGATAAGGAAACTGAGGACAGAGAGGTTGCATAAAATATTAGTAACATAGTAATATCAAAAACCTCTTTGCTGACTCACATCCTAGAAATCTTTTCATCACATCTTACCATACTAGGCTGCTCAAGGTCAAAAACTTCAGCAGTTACTGCTTCTTGTATATGTAGTAGATTAACCTAATAGTCGTTTTTAATATCTGTTTTTCACCTAAAGACTTCAAAGAATGAGCACCTTTTCCCTGACTCCTGAATGTGGCATGTATATTCACTGTAATAACTTGCCCTTCATGTGTAAAACTCCTAATTTCCCTTCTTACAAAAAGGTTGGCTTACTGCATGGCTTGTGAAAGGTGGACTTGACAATTCTTTATAAGCCTTACACTGTAGAGCATGTTTTTTCATCTATTCTGGGAATCCTTGTATTTTTGTGGTCCTACACTTATAGATAATTGATTTGGACAATATTTACCTCCATGATATGTGATTAAAGTTAGGATAAAATTTAGATGGTTAAAATACTTGTTATTTTCTTCCATGAAGTATTTTGGTTGTTGTGGTAGGTCAGGTGTACATATAATCCAGTGATTTTAAGTGAATATACTGTTTGTTTATTCAGATGTCTATTATGACTTTCCCCCTATGAAAAGTGATACCATGAGTAAACCACATTGTAAGGAACTGAAATATAAATTCTGAAATAATCTTTTGATTTGAAATTCCTTTTGACCATATGGAACTTCCTGTAGTCTTGGATATTCCAATAATATAAATATCAAATGCCTATCTTGCAAGCATAACTTGAAAAACTCTTCCAGCCTTCATACTGGGAATACTTATTTTATTTACCAATGCTTCAACTACCAGCAGTATTGGTGGGATAGTTTTAGGAAAGGCAGTGCCTACCACATTTATTTTTATAAAACATTTGCATATGTTTGGTATAATTATATATATTTGTGTGTGTGTGTATGCATGTATGTGTGCGTGTCTATGTGTGAAATTTCCATCCTGGGTCCTACAGAAGGTAGTTTTGATCAATCATGTTTGGAATACCCAGAGATTTTTTGCCTCAGACTTTGGAAATGGTATTAGGTGTTTGGTATTTTTGTGG
Organism: Nyctereutes procyonoides; assembly: GCF_905146905.1. Classification (NCBI taxonomy): domain Eukaryota; kingdom Metazoa; phylum Chordata; class Mammalia; order Carnivora; family Canidae; genus Nyctereutes; species Nyctereutes procyonoides. The sequence continues at coordinate 24,284,795 of NW_026575042.1, read as the reverse complement.
AAAACAAGACAAGAAAGTATAGTTTCTATCATCTTTGTGTTGGCACTAAGAGACCAAGTTACACTTGGAGGCATCATGTGTTGTTCAGCATTATGGTTTGTGCTCCAGCACTGCATGTAAACACACATACGCATGCACACACACAAGGGAAAATTCATTCTGCAGGGAAAGCAGCTGTCTACTAATGCTTGGGCTATGCAGGCTGTGCTCTGCAGAACTCCAGCAGATGCCATTTACATGAGACTACTATAGCCTGAATAGTGCCCCCTGGAGCTCTACAGTATTCTTCCAGAGGACTACTCATCTTAAAATATTGCCAGATTTCCAATAACAGGAAACAGCACCAGTGCACATGAGGTCTGCAGCTTAGGCACAGTTCTGAAGATCTACAGTGTCCCATTTTCATATCCCTGACTTTTCCACAAGACCATATGATTTAGGGTCTGTTTTCAGAGCCATACTCACAAGTCTCTACCTGGATTCTTTTTTTTTTTTTTTTTTTAATTTTTTATTTATTTGTGATAGTCACACAGAGAGAGGGAGAGAGAGAGAGAGAGAGAGAGAGGCAGAGACACAGGCAGAGGGAGAAGCAGGCTCCATGCACCGGGAGCCCGACGTGGGATTTGATCCCGGGTCTCCAGGATCGCGCCCTGGGCCAAAGGCAGACGCTAAACTGCTGCGCCACCCAGGGTTCCCTCTACCTGGATTCTTCACTGAGCTTCTTTTACCTAGATTCATCCAGTGACTCCTGCAAATCACTGCCTGAAATTTATTGTTTGTACTCACTCAGCTATAATATAGGAAGTGTCATGGTTCTCCCCTAGAACCAGCATCCCTCTTTGGATGCCTCAATCTGGTTTTCCCACTAACTTTGAAGACTAGACAAAACATTTCCCTCCATCCATGCCTTTTCTTCTTCAGCCTGTCTTGTCCTTGACCCTCTCCTTTTACTAATTTCTTCTCAGCCCAGGCAAAGTTGCCAATCCATAGTGTTAGTGTTCTCTATTTCTGGTAAGCCAGTATTTTATTCTCTTCAGATATCTCAGAGAAATGGGGAGGATATGAGGGAGTAAGATGGTTATACTTGACACTTTTCCTTTCTTGAGAACTTTTGCTCCTAGAAATGACCCAGTGTCTAGATTGGAAACTAGCATATACATGAGAACTCAAGAATTCCTAACAATCACCATGGATTATATTTGAATGTGAGTGCTTCGTTCCCAATACAGAGCTTGACCAGAGATACACACACACACATCTGTTATAAGTGGTACAACGATATAAAGCCTGTCAGCTACTTATGTCCTAGGAAAAAAGAGTTTAGCATAAAACAACAATAACCAAAATTTTAAAAACATCTTGTTCATGCCAGGAACTCAATGAAACAGTCAGTATATACTATACACCAGACTCTCACAGGAATCCTGCTTATAGGCTCAGCGTTACATCTCAGTAATGTGGGTAAAAATTAGTGGTTAGGATTTGGGTGCAGGTCTGTCTGGATTCTAGGATCTTATGTTTCCACTATACAGGATGCCCATAAAAATAAAAACACTTAGATGGGAAGGGGCCTACCATTTGTAGCTACCCTCCATGCATAATGCAATGCACTTTTGTATATTCCTCATTCAGATCACATAACACTCACATGAATGAGGTACAGGTTATTGTTACAGTTTAAACTCAAGTGGACAGAGGAGACTACTTCACTCAGGTGGCACAGCCAGCAAGGGATAAAGCCAGATTTTGAGTCCAGACAGTATGACTCTGGAGCAGGGATCTGGAAACTGCTGTCTGCAGGCCCTATCTGGCTCCCCTCCTGTTTGTGAACAACATGTGAGCTAAAAATAGGGGTTGTGTTTTTAAATAGTTGAAAAGAATAAAAGAATATCTCATAATACTACTTGTTTTTGTATTTTCTATGGCTTCTTTTGTGCTATGACAAGGTTGAGTATTTGTTACTGAAATGAGATGGTCCTCAATGCCTAAAATATTTAGTCTCTTGCCTTTTACAGAAAAAAGTTTGCTCATCTCTGAGAGCAATATTTTTAACCTTTAAGCTGTACTTTTTTCATTAAACCATGTTATGCTTATATCGAGTACTATTAGAACTTCTAGATTATTTTGCATCATGTGAGACTTTCAAAATGAAAATGATAGTCATCTGGGACCCATTGGATGAGAGTGGCACAGATGTGAAATTTTAGAAGCAGCTCAATCAAACCATAAAATAGATTCTATATTGTATTATAGGAAATATAATAAATGTTCTATTCACACCATTGCTAGCTCTATGACTCATTAGAAAAAATTTATCCCCAGTGACAAATAAAATGGTGGTTTATTCATGTGCTACATCACCAGTATATTTAGCTAATTGGTATTCATTTGTATTCATCAGGTTATTTTCCAAAATAGATAAAAAGTAGAACATTAGCTGGAAAGTCGTGAATAAAGCCACATACTTAGTGGTTTGGCTAAAAAGGTCTATGAGAGAGGCTACAGAAACTGTCCTAGCTATGAAAAAGATTGTTACCCAAGATACCTACTCTATGCCATGCACTCTTATGAGTGGTAACTCATTTTATTCCTACAACACCAACTCATAGATAAGGGCACCAACACTTTAAAGTACAATAATTGCTGTAGGTCAGTCAACTAGTAAATGATAAAGCTAAATGAGGTCCTAAACCAGATCCCTGAACTTGGCATCTTTTTATAGAACAAATTCTAAGACATTTATCATTTCAAGTTGTGAACTAATCTAGAATTACTCTTCCAGTGGGGCAATTGATTCTCATTCTAAATGTCCATTGTTTGGTCCTGTTACTTCTCTTTGTAGTTTAAAAGGTAGGAAAGTAGTTGAGGAAGTAAATAATATTGCCATCAATTTCTGTCTGTCACACACAGAATACTAGAAAATGTTGACCAAAAATAATGTGTTTTAATAATTTGAGTTTCAATGAATTTTATTCCCAGTTTTTATAGAAGTTATAGAGATAATTTTCTTGATTTCCATGTATGTGAATATTTTTTACTTGTTATTGGTGGTTAACTCAATTTTATAGTTGCAAAGAGTAAACATAAAAGTTTAATGAAGCCTAAATAATCAGTAGATGATTTCATGCTACTTGAAACCAGATACCTACTAGGTACAGGTGCCTACTGAAGAGAGGTGAAGACAAGTCAGTTGCCATGCCATCTTGATACATCATGGCTTTAGATGGTTGTGATAAAAGATTACAGCAAAGTGCATAATGTGTCATTGATTACATGATACCAAAATTTGTGTTTTCTTTGCTTTTTAAATTTTGAAACAGGTTACCTTTTACAATCAGATGAAACCAATCAAATCTGGATCTTTATGTAATATAAACACATATATTTTAAACATATTTTATTTATTTGTTTATTTATTTATTTATTTATTTATTTATTTATTTATTTATTTATTTATGAGAGACACAGAAAGAGAGGCAGAGACAGACAGAGGGAAAAGTAGGCTCTATGCAGGGAGCCAGATGCAGGACTTGATCCTGGGACTCCAGGATCAATCATGTCCTGAGCCGAAGGCAGATGCTCAACCGCTGAGCCACCCAGGTGTCCCTATAAACACCTATTTACTGGTGGCTATGAACAGATTGTTTACACTTAGATAATTTTGAAACCTTGAGGAAATCAAGGACAGTGTAAATATTTAAGAATGTGTACTTGTGTATCTTTTAAAATGCTCAATTCTAGGTGGGCATGTAAATTGGCACAATGCTTTTCTTTGGAAAGCAATTTTGCAATGTGTGCCAGATGTGTTAGAAATGTTCTTACCCTTTGAACTTCTAGGAATTTGCCTAGGGACAAATGTGAAAGATCCACCATTACGTTAGTTAAAGAGTGAAAAGGTTTAAATGCTCAGAACATACAAGCATTACAAAATGATCAACAAATTGTAGTATATCCAAAGCATGAACTACTTTGTAATCTGTAACATGATAAACATATGTATCTACCGTCGAGGGCTCAGTCAGTTAAGTGTCTGACTCTTGGTTTTGGCTCAGGTCACCGTCATCACATGGGTTTTGAGATCAAGCTTGGAGTCAGGCTCCATGCCCGGTGGGGAGTATGCCTGAGATTCTCTTCCTCTGCCCATCCTCTCACTTGTGCCTGCACACATGCTCTCGCTCTCTCTCTAAAATAAATACATCTCTAAATATATACATATATGTCCACTGTCATAGAGAAAATTTACATTAACTGAAAATGAAGGATGCAGTTTCACAAATTTCATTGTATCTCAATATAAAATATGCATCTGTACCTCAATGATAACACTGATTTTTTAAAAGATTTTTATTTATTCATGGGACACAGAGAGAGAGAGAGAGGAAGAGACACAGGCAGAGGGAGAAGCAGGTTCCCTGTGGGGACCCCAATGTGGGACTCGATCCCTGGGCCCCGGATCACACCCTGAGCCAAAAGCAGATGCTCAACCACTGAACCACCCAGGCGTCCCTATAACAGTGATTTTTTAATTTTCCTTTGTATTTATACATGTTCCTTATTAAATGACACATAATTTGAGGGCAGAAATTGTCTTATTCAGTGTATTCCTTTTATTTTGAACATCCTTGGTATGTTGTAGACAATCTATAACTTCTTTTGAATGAATGAATGATAAAGGTGAAAAAATTGATCTGATTAACTTTAATAGAATCATGATTTTTCTATATTTTACATTTTATTTAGTAGCTTATTGTAGAATCAGAACAGATCTATTTTAAAAATCAGAAGAATTTTTAAAAATAACAGTAAGATTATATATTAGAGAAGAGAGGGGGGCTTCTTTTCTGTGGAATTGCTGGTATCTATCGTGGAAATGGTTCATTGTAATTTGGCTCTAGTTTAAATAACCCTCTCTTAATGCGCCAGCCTACGAGAGCAAATCTGTTGCTTGGCTTCCTTTCTACCCCAAGGTATTCTTTTACAGAATGAAAATACCCAACAATGCAAAACTAAATCATTATTAGCTTTAATTTGGGGGATTGAGCCTTGAAGTAATGAGTGTTTGGGGTCTGATTCTGTGAGTGCTACTCACTGTCAGCTTTCCTTTCATCAGAGGATCTCATCTTCATTTGCAAACATTCCTTTTCTCCTAGAATCATCTTCCACAGTGCTCTAGCCAGGTAAATACATCTCTGCCTGAGATATTAAATCAATACAATAGATTAATTGTAATGAGTTGAGACTTGACACCACAAGTGAATACACAATACATAGCTAAAGTCAGAGGTCCCTTTGCTAAAATGCTTTAAAATTTTTCAAATCACACATTTGAGATATTTGCTCCTGTATCTCAGTTGGAATTTATTTTTAGCAAGAGAATAAGAGGAATTGGTACCACAGATTTTTATTTTGTTTTGTTTTGTTTAGTTTTAAAGAAAAATACATGGTCAAATGGAAGCCTCCTGTGTGATTGGCAAACAAAACACACCTTACAGGTTTATTAAATTCAATCAATAGATTGCAAATATCCTAATGTCACTGGAATACGTCATCTCTGCTTGGTTGCCAAGAAGATAATCTTACTCTTGCTTTTATTTCCCCAGCCATATCCTTCACTTAGAATCCAGAACTGAAAAAAACCTCTCAACAACTTCAGCAGAGGGATTTTTGTTGTAGAAAGATTTGAACTACAAGAAAACCAAGGGTCCCTTCTAATAGAGGAAAGTCACCATTTGCATGTGCTATGAAGGTCCAGCTCACCATTCCCCTCCATACACGGCTCATTTTATACTTCAGTTCTCCAGGCTTGTATAGAATTTAAGAGATGGTCAATAGTAGCCTACAGAGTGCTTTTGTGAAAATTTAAAAAATGCGCATCTGGTGGACAGATCCATTAGAAAAAGAGACCTCCTTGGGTGGTGTAAGTAGCACCCTGTGGCATGAGGTTGATCACCAACCCTGAGCCTTCCCTTTGGCTGAGATCCTTTGTGAAGTCACCAATGAACAACTCTGGCTGGCAGCCCGTGATAAAGGGTGGATTTCCACCCATTAGCATGAGAATGGTCTGAAGCATCTAAGAGGTATGATAGGAAAGGAACACTTCCAAATTTTAATTGGTATGGGTCACACATGGTTTGGGCCCTTCAGGTCTCTTAGAAATAGTTCTTGACTATTTCAGAAAATATCAATCCTGTTAATGCCAAATCCAGAAAGTATGAGTAACAGCCTATTTTTATGTATTATCAGTTTTGACCTACAAAATGGTGATTTTCTATATTTCATCCTAAATAGCTCCCCCCATCATCTGGAAATTTTTTGATGTTCTGATTATAAATGCTACTTGCCTCTTATCTTTATACCTCATGTTCTCATTTTCTTTCTCTGTATGTGAACCAAGCTGGTATCTTAAGTGGCTTCCATCTCTGCCTGGCCCAACAAATGTTAACTCTTGCTACTGTTGAAAACAGCTTTGATTTGATATTATTGTTATTGTCAATACACTGAGTGGATGCCAATTTCAGGATACCATAGTAGGTGAAGAAGTGGAAAATTTGTATCAGAAGGGTCACCAGCATCCTTTGTTAATTATACTTAGAAAAATGAAAGTAAGTGGATTAATTGTGGGATAGTTTGCAAAATACATATGGTGCTTTTATAGGTTATAATGCTTAGATATGGTTCAGCAGTTTGTATGGGATAAATGAATTCTTGTCTCCTAATAATAAAGGTTCTTCAATTTGCTATTAAAAGTGTAAGGTAACAGTGAACTTCTAGAAACTCCGACACTTTATTCTCATGCACTTTGCTAATTTATTACAGGAAAAGAGAGGAAGGAAAGAAGGAAATTAAATATCCATCTATAGAGGAATAGGTAAATTAACTGTGATATATCCCTACAGTAGTTAAAATGAAACAATTAGATGTATAGTTATCAATGTGAATTGATATGAAACACAAAATTTACTGGTGTTGGGGGAATAGATTTCAGTATGATCCATGAAGAATAATATAATTTTGTAAATTTTACAAACACATAAAACATTTCTATATGTTGTTTATATATACAAAAAATGATGAAAATATAAAAACAAAGGTGAATTCGGTATATGTCTATTCCAGAATTTTGTGTGCTTCTAGGGGAGGATGAGAAGGCCTACCATTGACAAAGGCATGTCAACTGCATCTATAATATTGCAAAATTAGAAATATAGAAATACTTTAATATTCATTAATTTTGTATGATTAGGATCTAGGTTTTGACACATTACTCTTTAATTTTATATTTGAATATTTTATAGTAAAAACCATGTAACAGTGAGCATCTGTGTAAACCTGTTATAACTGAAAAAGATAAATATTATCAAATAAATAGATTTTTCCTAAAACTGTGGGGGCTGAATGCAAATCTTATTAATGCCCCTAAATGTCTCAGCTACTTTGAATTCACAGAGTTACAGTAACCTAAGGTGCTGAGTGAAAAGTATGCTAGTTGGAGTGACCTGATCTTTGAAAATAGTTATTTCAGGGAAATGGTTAAATTAAAGCTAGCAACAACAACTTTTGACAAGGATGCAGTTGTGCACTCTTTGGGAAGCAGACATTGCAAATTTGTTTGATAAAGTAGATTCCAACATGTGGACTTGTATGTAGAGATAAGTTAAAAGAAAAGTCATTGAATAAATGATATTTGTGTCCAGATGGGGAACTGTGGTGGTGAAAGGCAGGGAAAAGCCTGGTGAAACAGTCCTGGACCTCCTGGTATAACTAAAAGAAGCATCTTATGGGGACACTAGGGGACTCAGTGGTTGAGTGTCTGCCTTTAGCTCAAGTCATGATCCTGCAGTCCTGGGATCAAATTCTGCATCAAGCTGTCTACAGGGAGCCTGCTTCTCCCTCTGCCTATGTCTCTGCCCCTCTGTCTGTGTCTCTCATGAATAAATAAATAAAATCTTTTAAAAAGTAAAAAAATAAAATGAGCATCTTTTACTAGTATGTGAAGGACTCCATAGATTTCCCAGAGGAATTTAAATTGTTGGTGTCTCTTTGAATCATTTGAAGTCTTTCTTTTTTTGGGTTTGGCTAACAACCACAACCACAACAATAACAAATGTGTGGTTAGTTATACCTTGATAAATCACATATTATCTATTCTCTTCTCCCTTCATCCTGTCCTCACTACCCTTTCCACCTATTAATGTATTTGAGATGAATTACTCTACTGTCTTTTGTGGGGGAGGGAAGTAAAGAGGAAAACTCTGATATGTCCACCTGTGAGTGTTGCATGTGTTGAGGTAGAGTAAGAGGGCACTGGTTAAAGTTTGGTATATAAAAGAGACAGGAACATGAAGATTGGAGAAAATGATGTAATTTGTGAATCTTGGTGTTTTGGAAAAACAGTCCTGAGTTTCATTTTTGCTCTCATACTACACTTTGCTCTGACACCACATGTATGGGTTTTTCTGCACATGAAGCAATTCTGCGCCACCAGCTGCATGTCCTACAATATAACATCATATCCTACAGGTTAAGGGCTCAGTCCAAAGATGCCAGTCCCAAGTTCCAGTTGTTACCTGTTCTTCTGACTCACTGGCTGTGAATCAGAGGTTCCCATGACCTATTCCTTGGGTTCAATTAATTTGCTAAAGCAGGTCATAGAACTTAGGAAAACATTTAACTTATTACATTACTGGTTTACTAAAAAGACATAACTCAGAAACAGCCAAAGGAACAGACGCCTAAGGCAAGGTGTGAGGAAAGGATGTAAAGCTTCTGGGCCAGCCTGGTGCTCCATTCTTCCAGCATTTCTATGCATTTGCCAACCCTAAAGTTCTTTGAAACCCGTCTTCATGGGATTTTTATAGAAGCATCATTATATAGGCATGGCCATTAAATCATTGGTCATTAATGATTCGTTCAACCTCTAGCTCCTCTATCCTCTCTGCAAGTGAGGGTGAGGCTGAAAGTTCCAAACCTCCAATCACATGATTAGCTCCACTGGCAACCAATGCCCATTCTTAGGGGCTTTCCAAAAGTCACTTCATTAGCATAAACTCAGGTATAGTTGAAAGGGACTGGTTCAAAAAGACAGTTTTTTCTGCTTAATTCTTTCATCTTTATTATTCTGGAGCTATTTCATTCTACAGATATTTGAGGACACAAGATCAAATATTATGACAAAAGGTTCCCATTGATCTTACTGCTTAGGAACATTGCAAGAATTTTAGGAGCTCTGTGCCAGGGAGACCATATATATTTCTTATTATAAATCACAATATCCCATATAGAATTAGATAAAACTATTACAATGTAATCATGTTATATGCCTGTTTTACAGAACCAGGAAAGGGGAATATGGTGTAAGTTTGAGCAGTGCATTAAATTATTCATTCAAATTGTAGCCTTAGAATGACACGGTCTCCATTAATAGGTGTCTATATAGAACATGACTAAATGGAGAGAACTAAGACAAGAAAGAGGAACATAAAAATGTAATTTTAAATATAGAAATTATTCATACTTTTTTGTAATACAATAGATTTCAATATCCTGTGTGCCATATATATATATGTATATATATATATATATTATGCTAAAAATATTTTAATACAATTGTTTAAAAAATCAGTTGGTTTAAAAATCCAGTTGAACTTGATGTTATTACTCTCCTTTGACTAATTGTAATTCCTCTGGAAGTCACTTAACTTATTCATATTTCAGTATCTTTATCTGTATTACAGAAGAGTATGAGATTATAGGGTATGAATGTGTTTTCCAAAGTCAAGTTAAACTATGCTGCATTAGCATATAAAGAGTAATATATATAGGCTTTTTTCATTTGTTTAATTTCTATAATTGTTATTTGTAAATCTTCTGGGACTAGCCATTTGATGAAAGATATATGTCTAGTGGACGTGACCCAATATTAGGGCTCATGGCTTGGTGAGCTGAGTGCAGGCTGCATTTCAGTCCCCATATAACTGACAGTTGGGCACACTTACTCGGGACATGACCTATTCAATTGTGTGTGGCATCCTGGTTCTCTCCAAAAGCCATGATGGTTTATAAAACCCTGCCCTTGACATTAGCACAAGGACCAGACACTTGAGTATTAGATGGCAGCCATAGTTGGCATACCCATTGGATAGCAATTGATCTACATGATGGATTTCATTGATCTACATGAATCTGTACAAAAGCAAATATCAGTAAATAAGGGCCATATAAATGCAGGCAATGAAGATCTTGTACTTCATGTAGTGAACTTGAAACAAATGCAAACAACAACACTGAGAAATATGTGTAATTAGTATATCCTTTGATCCTACTTTGAGTCCCACAATGTAGATCTAGGATCTCTGTGTGTGTGTGTGTGTGTGTGTTTATACCTTTCATTTCAAAACAATTTAAATCTAAATTGTATCCCATTGCATAAGAAAAATGTGATGAAAAGGTCCATTTTGAAACTATTGGTTAAATATATACATTTGATATACATTTGATTGATAAATATATACATAATACCCTATAAATTTTATAATGAGAAATTTAGCGTTTAGGTTTGGACTACTTTATTTCTATATCTAGATATAAAGACCAGAATCCAAGGCTTGGTAGGAGGAAAATCTTCAACAAAGTGGCAAGATTATCTCTTAGAGTTTTTCAAATGATCTTAAAAGCCATCTAGGCCAAGTTTCTGCCACTCATTGTAGTCCCTTTCTGCTAAATCTGTGTCAGTCATTCGCTTCAGTGAATGCTCTTAGGAAGCTCAGTGTACTTGAGGTAGCTTGTGACCTTTTGGGTAGTGTTAGATATTGGATACAATTATATCTGTGCTTAGATGAAATCTTTTCCCTTGTGGTGTCACTCCATGGACATTGCTTTTACTTCCTAGGCATATATAGAACAAGACCACTCTTCTATGTGGCAATGGCCCCAATATATCAAATAGTATAATTTTCCTGTCAGTGGACTGAGAAAATAGTAGACTAGACAATCATGAAACAAACTGAGAAAGGAAAAAAATCCAGGAAGTAAAGATTAATCCAAGCCTTTGTTTTTGCAACACTTGCACCCGTCTCTGAGAATTCTTATTGTATAGAATAATAACTGTTGTTTGGTTTTATCACCACATGCTGAGCAAATACATCTTGCTTTCCTAATATGGATGAATAGCAATGCCAGAAGAGCCTTTACAAGGGCAAAAGAACCAATTACCTAACATCCCTGTCTCTTAAATTGTATTCTAACATAAAACAGAAAAAAAAAACAACAGGATTTAGGATGATTCTATTTCATACCATATGTTCATATCATGAGTTACACATCTTAATTTTTTCCCTCATTGGACTTTTGTTGGAAATTACAGAATTTGGTAGAGGTCTTCAAGATCAATTGTTATCAATAAATGTCTAGTAGTAGATGACTGGGAAGGGAATTTTTAAATCTTTTTTAATTCTAGAAGATATATCCAAAATACTAACTTTAATTTATGTTAACATCAAAATCTAAAACGTTTCTAGAAAATATATACATTTAAGAAGTGATTAGCTAAGTAACTTTGGTATATTGATATATCATCTTTCAAATTATGTTGATAAAAACAGGAATACTGTGACGCCTGAGTGGCTCAGTGGTTGAGCATCTGCCTTCAGCTCTGGGTGTGATCCTGGGGTCCCGAGATTGAGTTCTGCATCAGGCTCCCTGTATGGAGCCTGCTTTGCTCTCTGTCTGTGTCTCTGCCTCTCTCTCTCTCTCTCTCTCTCTCTGTGTCTCTCATGAATAAATAAATAAATAAATAAATAAATAAATAAATAAATAAATAAATTTTAAAAAAAAACCCCACAGGAATACATGGGGAAATATTCATGATACTGTGTATTTCAGTTAGGAATGTTTCCCTTTTCAAGTACCAGAAAATTCAAATATTAGTGGTTTAAATACATAGGAATTTATGTTTCATAATAAAATGTGGATATAGGTTTTTACTGGATGAAACAATCCGATCAAAAGATGTAGAGTGGTATACTTACCTGGTAGGGAACATACCATGATCATAAAAGACACAGAGTGGCTAAATGAATAAAGAACAAACAAACAGGGATCCCTGGGTGGCGCAGCGGTTTGGCGCCTGCCTTTGGCCCAGGGCGCGATCCTGGAGACCCGAGATCGAATCCCACGTCAGGCTCCCGGTGCATGGAGCCTGCTTCTCCCTCTGCCTGTGTCTCTGCCTCTCTCTCTCTCTCTGTATGACTATTGTAAATAAATAAAAAAAATTAAAAAAAAAAAAAAAAGAACAAACAAACAAACAAATCAAGACACATCTATATGGTGCCTACAAGAGACTCACTTCAAATATAAGAAAACACAATCACTGAAAGTGAAGAGATATAAAAGATATTTTATACAAATGGAAACCAAAAGAACTGGAGTAGCTACATTTATACCAGACAAAATGACTTTGAAACAAAAATTATAAAGAGACAAAGATAAATGTTACAAAATAATAAAGGGGCCAATCCAACATTTGTAAATATTCATGCACCCAATTTAGAAGCACCTCAGTAAATAAAGCAAATATTAACAGACCTAAAGGGAGAAAAATATAGCAACATGATAATAGTGGGGTCCTTAACACCCCACTTACATCAGTGGATAGATCATCCAGAGAGAAAATCAATGAGAAAGTATTGGCTTTAAAAGACACGTTAGATCAAATGGATATAACAGACATATATAGAACATTCCTTCCAAAAGCAACAGAATACACAGTTTTCTCAAGTGTGCATGGAACTTTTTATAGGATAGATCATGAGTTAGGCCAAAAAACAAACCTTAGTAAACTTAAGAGGACTGGAAGCATATCAAGCATCTTTTCTGAACACAATGATATGAAACTAGAGATTAATTTCTAAGGAAACTGTAAAAGTCATAATTATGTGGAAATTAAACAACATGCCACTGAACAACCAATAGGTCAATGAAGAAACCAAAGAAGAAATTAAAAAAAAATACCTTGATACAAATGGAAATACAACATGGGATGCAGCAAAAGCAGTTCTAAGAGGGAAGTTCATAGTGATAAATGCCTACATTGAAAAGTAAGGAAAGTCTCAAATAATTTAACTATATACCCAGAAGAACTAGAAAAAGAACAAAACAAGACCAAAGTTAGTATAAGGGAGAAAATAACAGAATAGAGCAGAAATTCAAGGTAGACTAAAAAGACAATAGAGATGGTCAGTGAAAATAAGAGCTGGTTCTTTGAAAAGATGAACTGAATTGACAAGCATTTAGTTAGACTCACAAAGAATGAGAGGGCTCAAGTAAAATCAGAAATGAAAGAGGAGATGATACAATTGATGCCATAGAAATACAAACGGTCTTAAGAGACTATTATGAATGATTATATACCAACAAATTGGAGAACATAGAAAAAAAAATGGATAAATTCCTAGAAACATATAACCTACCAAGACTGAATCATGATGGAATAGAAAATTTAAATAGACCAATTATTGGGAAAGAGATTAAATCACTAATCAAAAGCGTTAAATCACTAATCAGACAACATCCAGGACCAGAGGGCTTCCCTGGTGAATTCTACCAAACATTTAAAGAAGAATTAATACCAATTCTTTTCAGATTTTTCCAAAAAAATAGAAGAGGAGGGAACTCTTCTAAACTTACCTTTTGGGGCTAGCATTACCCTGATTATCAAAAGCAGACAAGGATGTCACAAATAAAATTACAGGCCAATATCCCTAATGGATATAGATGTAAAAATCCTCAACAAAAATGTCAGCAAATTGAATTCAGCAATACATTAAAAGGATCATAGACCATGATCAGGTGGGATTTATTCAGGGATGCCAGGATGGCTTAAATGCATATCAATCAATGTGATGACACTTCATTAACAAAGTAAATGATAAAAATTATATTATCACCTCAATAGAGATGAAAGAACATTTCACAAGTTCAACATCCACTTAAGATAAAAACTCTCAACAAAGCAAGTAGTGAGGGAATGGACCTTAGTGTGATAAAGGCTATGATAGCCCTCAGCAAACATACTCTGCAGTGAAAAGCTGAAAGCTTTCTGGAACAAGACCAGGATGCCTACCCTTACCTCTTTAATTCACAGCAATTAGGCAAGAAACAGAAATAAAAGGCATCCAATTTGGGAAGGAATAAATAAAACTGTCACTATTTGCAGATGACATATTATATAATAGAAAATCCTAAAGACTCCACAAAAAAACTTTTAGACTAATAAATTCAGTAAAGTTGCAGGATACAAAATCAATACACAAAATAAATTATGTTTCTATACACTGATAGCAGACTATCAGAAAGAAATTAAGAAAATAATCTCACTTATGATAGCATCAAAAAGAATAAAATGCTTAGATATAAAGCTAACCAAGGAGGTGAAAGATCTGTATGTTGAAAACTACAAAATATTAATGAAAGAAATTGAAGAAGACACAAATAAATGGAAAGATATTTATGCCCATGGATTGGAAGAATATTGTTAAAATGACCATAAGACTCAGGAATTTACAGTTTCAATGCAATCCCTATCAAATTTCAAATTGCATTTTTCACAGAAATTGAGAAAATAATCCTAAAATTTGTATGGAACCACAAAAGATCCTGAATAACCTAAGCAATCTTGAGAGAGAATAACAAAGCTAGAAGCATCAGGATCCTTGATTTCAAACTATATTACAAACTAGAGTGATTAAAACTATGGTATTGACATAAAAAAAAACACATACAGATCAAGGGAGCAGAATAGAGAGTGCAGAAATAAACCTACACATACAAATTTATGACAAAGGAGCTAAGAAAGTACAAAGGGGAAAGAACAGAACAGTCTTCAATAAATGGTGTTGGGAAAACTGGATGACCACATGCAAAAGAATGAAATTTGACCACTTACACCATACACAAAAACTTAATCAAAATGGATTAAATACTTGAACATAAGACCTGAAACCATCAAACTTACAAGAAGAAAACATAGCTTCTTGACATAGGTGTTGGTGATGATTTTGAATCTGACTGACATCAAAAGCTAGGGCAACAAAAGCAAAATAAACAATAAAGACTTTTGAAGATTTTATTTATTCATGAGAGACACACAGAGAGAGGCAGAGATATAGACAGAGGGTGAAGCAGGCTCCCCGTGAGAAGCCTGATGCTGGACTCTATCCCAGGACCCCAGGATTATGACCTTAGCCAAAGGCAGATGCTCAACCACTGAAACACCCAAGCATCCCAGCAAGTAAGACTATATTAAACAACAAAGGAAACTGCCAACAAAGTGAAAAGACAACATACTGAATATTTGCAACTCATTTATCTAATAGGGGGCTAATATCCAAATATAAAGGCTTCATACAACTCAACAGCAAAACAAACACAGAAACAAACAAAAAACAAGTAATCTGATTAAACTGCAGGCAGAAGATCTGAAGAGACATTTTTCCAAAGAAGACATACAGATGGCCAACAGCTATAAGAAGAAATGTTCAGCACTAATCATCAGGGAAATGCAAATCAAAGCCACAATGAGCTATCACCTCACATCTGTCAGATGGCTAGTATTAAAAAGACAAGAAATAAAGAGTGTTGGCAAAGATGTAGAGAAAAGGGAACCTTCCTGCACTGTTGTTGGGAATATAAATTGGTGCAGCCACTATGAAAAACTGCATGGAGGTTTCTTAAAAAATTAAAAGGAGAACTACTGTATGATCCAGCAATTCCACTTCTCGGTATTAATCTGAGGTATACAAAAATGCTAACTCAAAAGTATTTGTGCATCTTTATGTTCATTTCAGCATTATTTACAATAGCCAAGATAGGAAAATCACCTGAATGTCCATTAATGGATGAATGAGTAAAGAAGTTGTGATATCATTTTTAGCTATGAAAAAGGATAGGGGATGCCTGAGTGGCTCAGCGGTTGAGTGCCTGCCTTCCGCCCAGGGTCCCAGGATTCTGGAGTCCCAGGATCAAGTCCCACATCGGGCTCCCTGCATGGAGCCTGCTTCTCTCTCTGCCTGTGTCTCTGCCTCTGTGTGTATGTGTGTGTCTCATGAATAAATAAATAAAATCCTTTAAAAAAAAGGTGAAATCTTTTCATTTGCAGCAACATGGATGGATCTCAAAGGACACTATGCTAAATGAAATATATCAGACAGGGAAAGACAAATACCATAGGATCTCTCTTACACTTGGAATATAAAGCACCCCTCCCCTGAAAAAACACAACAAAAAGTCAAGTTCATAGATACAGAGAGGAGAAGAGATTAGTGGTTGCCAGAGTGGGGGTAAAGGGTGGAAATATTTTTTAAAAAAGATTGTGGGGCTCATGGGTGGCTCAGTTGGTTGAGCATCGGACTCTTGATTTTGAGGTCAGGTCATGATTTCAAGGTTGAGAAGATCCAGCCCTTGTGTTGGGCTCTGCGCTCTTGGGGGAGTGTGCTTCTCTCCTCTTTCTCCCTCTGCTTCTGCCTCTCCCCCAACTCAAGTGCATGCATTCTCTTTCTCTCAAATATTTAAATCTTAAAAAAAAAAAAAAAGAATATTACCACAGACAATTGGTGAGCCTCATGGTAACTACAAAGCAAAAACCTTAGTAAAGACACAAAACAGAAAGAGAAAGAATATAAGCGTACCACTAAAGAAAGTCATCAAACCACACACACACAAAAAGAGCATAAGACAAGAAACAAAACCTATAAAAATAGCCAGAAAACATATAACAAAATGACAATAAGTACTTTATCCATCCCACATACACACTTACTTTATTCATAATTACTTTAAATATAAATGCTGGCATTAGTTTCGCTATTCAAAGATGTAAAAAATCCAGACTCGTTCCATCCTTTAGTTCTGCCATTTGCAGAAAAGCTGTCTTGAGGCCTCAAAATGACATAGCTCTAGATATCACAAATAAGTTCCAAAGCAGGAGCGAGGGGTAAGAGAAGGTAAATGGGCATAATGCCCTGGATGGTAAAAGCATTTCTCTTTTCATATTGCTTTGTAATGGAAATGAAAATATCTTACTAGATATCTTCAAACTGACTTATCCAAATGTCTCATTGGACAGAACATATTAATTAACCGGGCCATGTAATGACAAGTGAATAAAACCGGGTTTACCATTATGATTATTCATGATTGTTTAATATGTGAATGGCAAAAAATTTTAGAAATGAGTTGAAAATTATTACCTTAACTGAGAAGGGTCAGATGATGGGTAATATTTTTATTTCTTCTCTGATTTCCTAATGCTTTGTAATATGGCTAAATTAATTTGATGATGAAAGGATGCCTTTATGGTAAAAATAAATTCACTTGAACTAAGCGTAATTAGACTTTTGCTGAAAAATTCATTGATTTAGCACCTCATCTCACTTCCCATCTTACATATCTGCCCTGAGCCAGGGCAGGGAAAGGGGTGGGGAAGTCACACTGCTATCTTTAAGGTCATTCTTTTAAGTAGAGTGTGTACAATGTCACAGTGAACATCTTCTCTAGAGCCTCCTGACTCAGAACATGATTCGATTGATTCATTTAAAAATCTATACTGCAAATCATATTTAAAACATAAAATATACTTAACATTGACCTGGAAATGTGTGATTAGTTTGCCTGCTTTCATGACCTCCTTGGTTCTCCTCCTATCTTACTGGTCATTCTTTCTCACTCTTTTTGGATAACTCCTGATTTTTCCAACCTTTAAATGTTGACATCTCCTGTATTTAGTACTCAGACTTCATCTTTGCTCTACTTATATTCATTTCCTGAATGATCTAATTCCTGCCAAGTCCACATTTATATCTTCAGCATAGATAACATCTTTAAATTTCAGATTCATTTATTCAGCTGCCTACTTCACATCTTCTCTGGGATGCTTAATGGGCTTCTTAAATTTAGCATATGTAAGGCCACACTCTTGAAGTCTCTCAAATCTGCAGGGTTCCTTTTTTTCCCATCTCATAAAATGCACCTCTACCCTTCTAGTTTCTAACCCAAAATCACTGGCATTATTTCTTGATTCTTTTTTTGCTCTCCCATTGAAGTTGAATCCATTGGCAAATGTTTTCAGCTATTCCTAAAGATTCCTCAGGTTTGGCCACTTCTCACTACAGCCATTGCTAACCACCCTAGTCCAAATCACCTCTTTTAAAATGGACTCTTGGGATAACCTCTGACTGGTTTTGTCAGTCTTGCCAATGTTCTCCTACAGTATATTCTATACAAAATAGCCAGAGTGGGCTTTTCATTATAGAAGTAAGACATGAACCCAGGCCATCCTCCCTCCTTCTCTCCCTTCTCCCCTCAATACTTAGCAGTATGCCTGGCACATAATATTTGTTGAATAAATGATGCATGTATCCCTAGAATTAGAATAATACAAATTAGTTTCCTGAATCAAAAACCTTTGTTCAGTTTTTAACTGATCTAAGGGTCATGTTCTAGAAAGGGAAATATTTGAAAATAATTAAGGAAATAATAAAATTATGATTTACTGAGCAATGTCTTTAAATGCTAGGCATTATGTTAGCTATTTTATGTGAATGAACAATCGCCTCCTCTTTACAAAAGGAAGACACTAAAATTCAGATAAGTTAGCTTATCTTCTTCTCAAAGGTAAAGAGTGGCAGAATTTGTCTCTGACTCTTAAGTGGTCACTAGTATCTCATGCAAATCTTTTACTGAAACTGCAGAATAATTCTGGTTTGAAATATTCCATGTCGTTTTAAGATGCTTCTTTTGCTCAATTCTAATATTCAAGCTCTTTTTCCTTTTGTCTGTCTTTCATTTTTTTTCTCTCCCTCTCTCCTTCCCTCCCTCCCTTCCTTCTTTGGTTCATAAGATTAAAATTATATACAGTATTTTAAGTCACTTATTACAGTCACTATGTTCCAGTCACTGTTGACACATATCTTGGTGCCCATAATTCATTGAACTGCATGTGTCTGAGCTGGAAAGGATCTTGGATATGAATTTCCTCACTTTCTATATGAAATAAGTAAGGCCCAGAAAGAGGAAGTGACTTGGGCACAATCATACAGCTTATTACTGAGACAGTGAGAATCCGATTTTAAGATATCTGGTATAGTAGACCAGTGTTCATCCAAAATGTAAAATTCCACTAGATATGTTATACTTCATATTTATATCTCCTCATGACTTAGGTCTAAAAGGTGCTTCACCTAAAATCTAAACATTAGCATAAATGAGTTTTCTTATGAAAAGACCGTTTTCTATGCTGCAAGTTAGGTGGCTACCATAGTGTCAGGACCGCAGAACCCAGATGTACCGATACCATTCATAGAGGGAAAAGATGTGAGTGTGTGTGTGTGCACGTGTGTGTGCACATGCATGCATGTCTTAGATAATATTCACTTAGAAAAAATATACACCCACATAACATGTTTGATGATAGGATACACAAAACAGATCATTTCCTTATAGAGTTTACAGTTTAGTGTATGTTTATAGTTTTGTGCATAGTGGGCTGGAGTGACTAATAAATCATAAATAAACAACCCTATGTGTTGAAATATCAGTAAAAATGGTAATAGTCATAAGGAAAGAGAAAAATGAGGGGTGACCTATTTAGATAAGATGGTCAGGAAAGAACCTTCTGAAAAGTGAATATTTAATCTGAGACCTAAGATGAATCACAGGGAGAAGAAATGCATGAGCAAAAGCCTGAAGGCTGAAAAGAGCTGGGAAGAACTTTCTTTTTCTTTCTTTTTTTAAAGATTTATTTATTTGAGAGAGAGAGAGAGAGAATGTGAGCAGGGGAAGGGACAGAGAGAGAGAATCTCAAGCAGACTCAAAGAGCTTGGGACCCCATGCAGATCCTGATCCCCAGACCTATGAGACCATGACCGGAACTGAAACCAAGAGTCAGATGCTCAACCAACTAAGCCACCCAGGCGCTCCTGGAAGAGCTCAGAAGAACATTCTTAAATGTCAGATACCAGAAAAAAGTAAGTGAAATCTTAGGTAGCACATTACAGACCATGGTAGAGAGCATTTAATTTTCATTCCAATTGCAATGGAAATCCTTTAAAGAGTTTAAAATGGTAGAGTGGCAGGACACTGGGTGGTTCAGTTAGTTAAGCTTCTGACTATTGATTTCAGGACAGGTCACAATCTCAGGTGTGTGATATCGTGCCCTTCGTCAGGCTCCACACTGAGCATGGAGCCTGAGTATGATTCTGTCTCTCCCTCTGCCCCTCACCCTCGCTCTTAAAAAAATAAAATAAAATGGGAGAGTGTTAGGCATAATTTTCTTTACAAAGAGTATTCTAGGTAATAAGACCAAAAGCATGTTTTAAATCTGTATGTGAGGTAGGTCAGTACCTTTCATAGTCATAGCAAAACATCATCAGTTTGTGAAACAGTGGGGTTCCCATCCCTAGGCACTGGTGCAACCAAAAAATACAATGTTGTAGAGGAGGATTAAAGGACTATAGATTGGGCCATATACTGACCTTCACAATTCTCTGCAAACTCTGAACTTCAATACTTCTATGCACTGAGCTAATTATTGAAAGTGTCTCTAGGAATTTTAGAAAACCATAAAATTAAAAGGGTTATTATATAGAATGGAATCCTCCCACACCTTAGAAACTGAGTATGTATTCATCTACAAAGGAGATACCTCTTTCTCAAATTGGGGTTAGGGTATATAATCAGAACCTCCTTCCATTAGGGCAGAAGGTCTCAATTTTTGTATAATAAACCAAACCTAGTGATTTGATTTAAAATGGAGATCCAGGGCTCCCATACTTTGGAGGTTCTAAGTTAATAGACCCGAGGTGAGGTCTGCAAAACTGCAACCTTAATAAGTGAACCCAGGAGATTCCAATGGACAAGCTAGGCCAGCGCTGCACTTGGAGAAACTCTGCACTCGGTGACGAGGAACGCCTACTCATATCCCAGCTCTATTCACCGCTGCCTGTCCTCCACTGAAATCGGGAATATTGCAGCCCTAAGGATATTTTAACTTGCTTTGGAGCATTGTTAGGTTAGTCAGCCTTTCTGAGCTGAAGTCCCTACATATATAATGACACTTACAGTAAGATGCTGTTGTGAGGGTCAAAAATTTAAAATGCTGAACACTGACCTGAGCGCCTGGCATATCACAGCAGTTTAATAAACAGCAACTCTTATCTGTTTTATTTCTGCCTGTCTAATTTATTTGCCTGCCTCCTTTCTGCTCATCTGTTTCCTAATGCAGAGGTAACATTCACCTGTGTTGGTTTGTTTCTCAGTTTTTGCCATCTTCCTCTGGCCACCACCTCCTCTACAAATTCTCAGAGATCTGTCTCTAGCAGGTATCACCTTAATTAAAGTTTTGCACTCTCTCTGCCTTACTACAGAAGACACTAGAATAAAAGCACTAATATTACAGCCATGGAATATCTGTAACTATCAAATTAGTTTACTCTTGTGTTTCCTGCTATTTAACGTACAATTATCTCTTGCAAAACCACTCGTCTTTCCTGTTTAATCTAACATGAGTACTGTGAAGCAGAGAAGATTATGCAGTGGACAGATGAGGTTCTGGAAAACGCTACCAAATTATGAAAAACATTTGAATTGCATTAGCTTCCACAGAGTATAAACAATGCTTGAGTGAGAAGGGAGAAATCAGTCCACCCTGTGGCAGTGAACACACTATATAGTTTGTCTTCAGAAATTCAAATGTAAAAGTCCTTTAAGTGTAAAAAATAATGAAATGTGGCAAAATTAATCACTTTCTTTTAAACCTTTATGTATATCTCAAGTAAAGATCCTGTTCCAGTCTCTTTGAAATTAAAAGGAAATATTCTTTGAATTAAACATAATTGCAAGCAAACTCTAGGTTGTGCTGGAGGATAACCAGGGGACAAGTTAAATTAAATATTTTGGGAATCTGGGTATTCATAGAACGTGGCTAGTTTCGTTTGCTAGGTTCCATGTAGTCTGCCTTTCAATAGGACAAATAAGATGACAAAATAAATAACTCGGTTTGTCAGAACAAAAGTATTGTCATGTGGTCTTACTTTGTCTTTAAATAAACTAAGAAAGCTTTTGCAAAGGTATAAAATTTAAACCACTATTAGCTACATATTTGGTAATTTACATTTATTTAAGGGAATAAAATTGAACTAAATGAGAATTGGGCCAGAAAATTCAGACCCCACTACTGGCAAGGTACAAAACCTTCCTGATCTTTTATTGTCTAACTACCTTACCCTCTGGGGGAGTTGGCATTGTTAGATCATCCAGTCGTGTATATTGAAAAGAGGGAAAGAGTGTAGTGAACATGGTGCTTTCTCTTCCTCTGCACTTTGCAAAAGCAGGAAAAAAAAACCTTGTCCTTTCCAGAAGGCTGCCCCAAGGTTCATATTTGATTTTGGGGAGGGAGGTAGGGTTGGTCGGACAGGAGTTATATGGAAATACAGGGATAATAGATATGCAAATACAGAGATATTTACATCATACTTAGTTCTTTTCCCTAGGCCCTGTTTGGAACTGACTAGTCTCCCTCCCTACACTAGGGTAGTGGCCAAAATATAGCATCCTGGATTAGGAAATCACAAAGTACCTTCGAATGATCCTAAAGAGTCCCTAATGATTCCAAAATGCTGATTTATGTTGTTGTAAAATATGGTAGTTTTCTTTACTAAGTAGAAGTCCCTTATAATTTCTTCATTTTATATTTTGGAGAAAAGGCTTAACATTATTTAACCTACTGTTTTTGCTTAATTGATTTTCTAATAGAAAATGAAGTTGTTTATTTCTGCTTACCAAAGACTTTGCTAAAAGTAGCATGTCAGGATGAAAAAATAGAGGTTTATCTGGTTGACCTGGTTTTATCTTTAAAACAAAGATGCTAGTGGGGAGCCTAGGTGGCTGAGTTGGTTGAACAACTGCCTTAGGCTCAGTCATGATCCCAGGGTCCTGGGATGGAGCCCTGCTTAGGGCTGCATGCTCAGCGAGGAATCTGCTTCTCTCTCTCCCTCTGCCTTTCCCTCCTCTGCTCATGCTCTCTCTCTCTCTCTCTCTCTCTCTCTCTCTCAAATAAATAAATAAAACCCCAAAAAAATATTTAAACAAAGATGCTATTGCTACATGATAAAACAATAGATTGAGCTAAACATTGACTTCATTCGGTATACTGTAATAAAAGCTTATAGGTTATGTGTTTATTTCACTTATTTGTTTAAGAATTGTTGAGCATCTACTGTATGTCAGGCACAACAGAGGTTGTAACTATATTAATGAACAAATAAACCAATCCCCTATCCCTTGCTGTGTGCCTCCTAATGGCAGAGTATAGATAGTTATACTCATTTTCTAAAAAGTAAACAAATGATGTGAAAAGATCATTTTGTCTAAAAGATTAACTCTGTAAGACAAGACCTAGAGAAAATAGGGCACATTTTAATATTATTTCAAATGTGTTTGTAGGGAATCAAGTGCAGATAAAATACTAAGTACATTTTATTATTGTCTTTGAGATTTTATAAAGTTTCTCCTTCTCATTCATTTTGTTTTTGGTAAGTACTGTCACCCTGTCATAAATAAAAATCATTCTTTTTCAAAATTCAACGCATTTCCTCAACTCTTAATAGACCATACACCTAAAATTTAGTATGGCTCAACATTGAAGCTCACACCACTGAAAAAGTGGAATTTGCAAAACTTAGTGATTTTGCAGTTACCAAATTATGATAAAGAGTGAACTAAATTTGCTTAACATGTATTTGCCTTAATGAGCTTTTGGAAATTTCAAAATCTGTTTATCTAGATTTTTTAACTTCATCAAGATTACTACTTGTTTTTATCCAAGTTATTTTTATTCAACCATTTAGGAAAATGGTGAAATAAACTTTAAGAAGATATTTTTGAATAGGTGTTACATGTATATACTACAAAATTCACAATTTAAAGAGGTATACCATGAAAACTAAGTCTTTTTTTCCTGTTTTTGTCCTGAGCCACTTGGGTGCCCTCTCTGTCATTAACTGTCACTAGGATCTCATATACCTCTCCAATGATATTTTAAAGGAGCTTCTCAACTATTAATGTGCATGTGAATCTTGTTAAAATACAGATTGTGATTTAGGGGGCCTAGGATGAGGCTTGAGAGTCTGCATTTCCAAGAAGTTCCCAGCTGAGGCTGATGTTGCTGGCCTAGACCACATTCCCAGTGACAAGATGGAGCAGTGCATTTGTTTACATTTGTCTGTGTGTTTGCTTACTGGACTGAAAAGACCTAGATAGTCTCATTCACAGATAGAGCTTACTGCTCTCTTCTACAGCTTCAGCACTAGAATCCCAGCTTTGAGCTTTGCTTTATGATAGTGTTCTTCTCATTTTTGTCTGTTTGCAGTGATAATTTATACAGTTTTTAGAGAATCAAACCATAAATAAAGGATGAAAGCTACCAATGTAACCCTCTGAAGCATGCTACTAGGTGATGCATAAATTGCAAGGACCATGAGATTCCCTCTTTGCAAATTTTTCAACTACTTTTTTTATAAGGTTAGGAAAGTCCTCGAGCCAGGCAACCTCCTAAATTCGGGTACAAAGCACACTGAGGATTTTAGCTTGCAGCCAGTACCACCAATCTAATAAAGATGCCATCATACTTGGAAATGATACAATTAAGTTCCCTGAAATCGATATAAAGTGCAAAGATGACTTAAATATTTTAAAGTCAGGGATATTCATAATCTATTTGCTTGAATAAAGTATTCTCTTGAGATGACAGTGATCAATAACACAAGGGAGACAGATGTTGTCTGTCTTGGATCTGTATGTAAATGTTACTCAGAAAGCATGGGGCAACTCCTAAAAGAACTTAAAAGTTAATGTTTGTTTCTTGTTCTCTGCAAGAATGTGAGTGCTGGAGGACTCAAATCTGCCCATCTACTTTGTCTGCAGAGTATGTTCATAGAGTACTGGCTAGCATGACACAAGATTTGGTTTTAAAAGAGAACCAGTACCAGAAGCACATTTCAGAAAGATTTGGACCATCAAAGTCTCTATTTCTGTGCCATTGTCAGAAAGAGCCAAAGGAATGCAGAATCCTCCTTGATGCCAAGTACCACTAACTCCTTTGGTTCAAATGATTCCAGGGGTCTGCCATAACGCAGAATTTTTAGACCGGATACAGAGATGGTTGTCTTGAAGTATTTGAGGCCTCTGGAACGGGTTGCTTTGGATCTAATTTTTTGGATCATGCCCTAGTCTATGATGTAGAAATCCTGGAGTTCGGAACAGTCAAGAAAGAATTCTTGGGACATCTTCAGGCAAAAGATTGTTTTATTAAAGCACAGAGACAGGACCTATGGGCAGAAAGAGCTGCATTCAGATTGTGATGGATGACTGACTATACACTTTCAAGTTGGGAGGGGGTTAGGGATAGCATAAACCTCCAAGGTCTTTTGAAAACAAGGTTTCCAGGACCCTGAGGGGGCAGGCCATTGTTAGGAAAAGGTCATTTATTACTGAAAACTTAGCCATGAGACCTTTCGGATATAAATCAGATATCTATATATTAGCTTGGAGAATGACTGTTAACATATCTTGGGGGGTAGGGATAAGGAAATTTCCAAAGGAAATTCGGTATGTTAAAGAAGATTTACAGGATTCTGGAGGTCGGGGTAATGTTAAACTAAGATTTCTTTTTTTTTTTTTTTTTTTTTAATTTTTTTTATTTATTTATGATAGTCACAGAGAGAGAAAGAGAGAGAGGCAGAGACACAGGCAGATGGAGAAGCAGGCTCCATGCACTGGGAGCCCGACGTGGGACTCGATCCGGAGTCTCCAGATCGCGCCCTGGGCCAAAGGCAGGCGCCAAACCGCTGCGCCACCCAGGGATCCCTAAACTAAGATTTCTTTCTGCCCTTAGCAAAGTAATAATATTGAGGCAGCTGAGCTCCCAGAGGGAAGGTCACTCTACCCTTTTCAAGTACTTGTCGGGCTGACACCTGAGTGGCTCAGCAGCTGAGTGTCTACCTTCTGCCCAGGGCATGGTCCTGGAGTCCTGGGACTGAGTCCCACATTGAGCTCCCTATATGGAGCCTGCTTCTCCCTCTGCCTCTGTCTCTGTCTCTGTCTCTGTGTGTCTCTCATGAATAAATAAATAAAACCTTAAAAAAAAAAAAAAAAGGACTTGTCAATAGACTGTAGGCAGTAAGGAAATTGAATTTGTCTCTTTGCCTACGTTTCCCACATCAGTCTACCTTCCATCATGATTCTCAAGCATAGGTTATGTTGAGGTATGGTAAATGGTATCCACAGAGTCATAGAAAACAAATAGCACACCTTCCTGAAGTTTCAACAGTTAAAAAGTTGGCAGACTCATATTAAAACAAGTAAAAACTCCTCAAACATGAATATACAACACAGTAGAATATGCAGTTTTGATAGGTTTTTATTCATCATGGGGCTTCAAAAACAGTATTGAACTTAGATCTATGCCCCAAGATCCCTTAGAATACAAATTCATGGCTTCAGCCAATGGAGGGATAATTTAATGGAATAATTTTGTAAGAATTCTGATCTACACTGAAGGGCATGAGGTCAGAAACCTGATATGTTGAATCGCAGCTACATTTATTTGCCTCCTGGGAGGCAAAATATTTTGGAACCAAGAAAGTCGCTGTCATAAAATACTGATTTTCTGGAGAAAATGAGGAAGTGACATGGAGGTTGCTAAGAGACTCAAACTGGCTTGGGAGATGTCATTAATGAACTTTGTTTTAAAGCTGAACTTGGTATTTTATTTATGTATTTGTGTATTTTATTTATGAGTTGATATGTGTCAATGATTGGTTAATAAATGATCTCTAGAGAAAAACTATCAATTTGGGCTGTTGGCAGAACAGAAGAGGTAAACATTTTCTAGAATAACCCATTTTCTAGAATTAGCTTTAAACTATTTTCTAGAGTCATTTTTTCCAGAATTAACCCATTCCTGCTTGAAAATAGAGAACAAGTCACTTCTTTGCTGAAAGAATGCAGGATAGAGTAAACACAGAACCAGTTTTAATCCCCTTGGACCAGAAGCTAAAGTTCTCCAGGCCTCAATGATCTCATTAAAACAAAAGAAAACAAAACAAAACAAAAAAAACCACAAGGATGAAAGGAGTTAGTTGTGGTTTGACTTTTGCCCTCTCTCCTTCTTTTCTTCTATACCTTTCCATTTCTTCCGCCATTCCCAGAAAGCCTGGGGAGCTGACAAGGAATAGTACAACTCCATTTGAACGGGAAAGTGGTGCCTGTGTATTAGGAAGTCAGAACAAAGGACCTGGGTCTCTCCCAACCCTGAGATTCCCTCTGATGATCTACACAGGCTTTTTGCTAAGGAAGCATTTAGAGAAAGAATCAACTGCCTAAACTGTAAACATATTTAGATCCTACTGTTTACTCCCGGTTCAAAAATGAATTTGCACAAAAGGATGACCTAGAAATAAGCAGGGAAAAGCTGTGTGGCATTTAGATGCATATCACATATACATAATTGATTCCTTAAAAGGTTAAATACGCTTAGCATATGTATGGATAGTGATATACCCATGATGGGTTCATAATCATTATGGCAATGGCTTTGTTTTACATAATTCTAAAGTAAATGTTGTGTTTCTTTGGAGATTCCAGGACTGGTATTCAGAAAAGCATATGTTTCCAAGTAGATAGCTGGGTAAGAGGAGGTACTCTTTCCCAAACAGAAGGACTATTCTTGTAACAAGTATACTAAGCTTTAGAGGCACGGAGACTGCCACTAAATTCTCTTTGGAATTGAAATGCAATTACATATCGAGGACAAATGCTAAATATAAACAGAAAGGCCAAATACATTTTTTTTTTTTGCTTTGTTTTTGCAGTATATTTGCAGGAAGAATTAAATACCCCAAACAGAGTATAATCCTTTTTTTTTGTTTATTTTTTTTATTGGAGTTCTATTTGCCAACATATAGCATAACACCCAGTGCTCATCCCATCAAGTGCCCCCCTCAGTGCCAGTCACCCAGTCACCCCATCCCCCAGCCCACCTCCCCTTCCATTACCCCTTGTTCCTTTCCCAGAGTTAGGAGTCTCTCATGTTCTGCACCTTCACTGATATTTCCTACTCACTTTCTCTCCTTTCCCCTTTATTCCCTATCACTATTTTTTTATATTCCCCATATGAATGAGACTATATAATGTTTGTCTTTCTCCGATTGACTTATTACTTCACTCAGCATAATACCCTCTGGTTCCATCCATGTTGAAGCAAATGGTGGGTATTCATCATTTCTAATGGCTAATATGCCATTGTATATATAGACCACATCTTCTTTATCCATTCATCTTTCAATGGGCACCAAGGCTCCTTTCACAATTTGGCTCTTATGGACATTGCTGCTATAAACATTGGGGTGCAGGTGTCCTGCTGTTTCACTGCATCTGTATCTTTGGGGTAAATCCCTAGCAGTGCACTTGCTGGGTCTTAGGGTAGCTCTATTTTTAACTCTTTGAGGAACCTCCACACAGTTTTCCAGAGTGGCTGTATCAGTTCACATGCCCACCAACAGTTCAAGAGGGTTCCCCTTTCTCCACATCCTCTCCAACATTTGTGGTTTCCTGCCTTGTTAATTTTCCCCATTCTCACTGGTGTGAGGTGGTATCTCATTGTGGTTTTGATTTGTATTTCCCTGATGGCAAGTGATGCAGAGCATTTTCTCATGTGCATGTTGGCCATGCCTATGTCTTCCTCTGTGAGATTTCTCTTCATGTCTTTTGCCCATTTCATGATTGGATTATTTCTTTGCTGTTGAGTTTAACAAGTCCTTTATAGGTCTTCGATACTAGCCCTTTATCTGATAGGTCATTTGCAAATATCTTTTCCCATTCTGTAGGTTGTCTTTTAGTTTTGTTGACTTTCTTTTGCTGTGCAGAAGCTTTTTATCTTGAAGTCCCAGTAGTTCATTTTTGCTTTTGTTTCTTTTGCCTTTGTGGATGTATCTTGCAAGAAGTTACTGTGGCCGAGTTCAAAAAGGGTGTTGCCCGTGTTCTCCTCTAGGATTTCGATGGAATCTTGTCTCACATTTAGACTTTCATCCATTTTGAGTTTATCTTTGTGTATGGTGCAAGAGAGTGGTCTAGTTTCATTCTTCTGCATGTGGGTGTCCAACTCTCCCAGCACCATTTATTTTTTTTTAATTTTTTATTTATTTATGATAGTCACACACACACACAGAGAGAGAGAGAGAGAGGCAGAGACACAGGCAGAGGGAGAAGCAGGCTCTGTGCACCGGGAGCCCGACGTGGGATTTGATCCCGGGTCTCCAGGATCGCGCCCTGGGCCAAAGGCAGGCGCCAAACCGCTGCGCCACCCCGGGATCCCCTCCTAGCACCATTTATTGAAGAGACTGAGACTGTCCTTTTTCCTGTGGATAGTCTTTCTTACTTTGTCAAATACTAGTCAACCATAGAGCTGAAGGCCCATTTCTGGGTTCTCTACTCTGTTCCATTGATCTATGTGTCTGTTTTTGTGTCAGTACCATACTGTCTTGATGATCACAGCTTTGTAGTACAACTTGAAATCTGGCATTGTGATGCCCCCAGCTCTGGTTTTCTTTTTCAATATTCCCCTGGCTATTCGGGGTCTTTTCTGATTCCACACAAATCTTTTTTTTTAATATTTTATTTATTTATTCATGAGAGACAGAGAGAGAGAGAGAGAGAGAGAGAGAGAGAGAGAGGCAGAGACACAGACAGAAGGAGAAGGAGGCTTCACGCAGGGAGCCTGATGTGGGACTTGATCCTGGGACTCCAGGATCATGACCTGGGCTGAAGGCAGCACTAAACTGCTAAGCCATCCAGGGATCCCCGATTCCACGCAAATCTTAACATGATTTATTCCAAGTCTCTGAAGAAAGTCCATGGTATTTTGATAGGGATTGCATTGAATGTGTAAATTGCCCTGGGTAACATTGACATTTTCACAATATTAATTCTGCCAATCCATGAGCATGGAATATTTTTCCATCTCTTTGTGTCTTCCTCAATTTCTTTCAGAAGTGTTCTGTAGTTTTTAGGGTATAGATCCTTTACCTCTTTGATTAGGTTTCTTCCTAGGTATCTTATGTTTTTGGGTGCAATTGTAAATGGGATTGACTCCTTAATTTCTCTTTCTTCAGTCTCATTGTTAGTGTATAGAAATGCCACTGATTTCTGGGCATTGATTTTGTATCCTGCCACACTGCCAAATTGCTGTATGAGTTCCAGCAATCTTGGGGTGGAGTCTTTTGGGTTTTCTATATATAGTATCATGTCATCTGTGAAAAGGAAGAGTTTGACTTCTTCTTTGCCTATTTGAATGCCTTCTATTTTTGTTGTCTGTCTCAGCAAGAGGCTAGGACTTCTAGTACTATGTTGAATAGCAGTGATGAGAGTGGACATCCCTGTTGTGCTCCTGATCTTAGGGGAAAGGCTCCCAGTATTTCCCCATTGAGAATGATATTTGCCGTGGGCTTTTAAGATGCTGAGGAATGTTCCCTCTATCCCTACATTTTGAAGAGTTTTGATCAGTAATGGATGCTGTATTTTGTCAAGTGCTTTCTCTTCATCTGTTGAGAGGATCATATGGTTCTTATTTTTTCTCTTCTTGATATGATCTATCACGTTGATTATTTTACAAGTGTTGAGCCAGCCTTGCATCCCAGGGATAAATCCCACTTAGTCATGATGAATAATCTTCTTAATATACCATTGGATACTATTGGCTAGTATCTTTTTGAGAATTTTTGCATCTGTGTTCATCAGGGATATTGGTCTATAATTCTCCTTTTTGGTGGGATCTTTGTCTGGTTTTGGAATTAAGGTGATGCTGGTCTCATAAAATGAGTTGGGAAATATTCCATCCCTTTCTATCTTTCAGAACAGCTTTAGTAGAATAGGTATTATTTCTTCTTTAAATGTTTGATAGGATTCCCCTGGGAAGCCATCTGGCCCTGGACTTATGTGTCTTAGGAGGTTTTTGATGACTGCTTCAATTTCCTCCCTGGTTATAGGCCTGTTCAGATTGTCTGCTTCTTCCTGTTCCAGTTTTGGTAGTTTGTGGTTTTCCAGATATGTGTCCATTTCTTCTAGATTGCCTAATTTGTTGACGTATAGCTGCTCATAATATGTTTTTAAAATCGTTTGTATTTCCTTGGTATTGGTTGTGATCTCTCCGTTTTCATTAATGATTTTATTAATTAAAGTCTTTTCTCTTTCGTTTTAATAAGGCTGGCTAATGGTTTATCTATCTTATGAATTCTTTCAAAGAACCAACTCCTGGTTTTGTTGATCTGTTCTGCAGTTCTTCTGGTTTCTATTTCTTTGAGTTCTGCTCGAATCTTTATTAATTCTCTTCTGCTTGGTGTAGGTTTTACTTGCTGTTCTTTCTCCAGTTCCTTTAGGTGCAAGATTAGCTTGTGTATTTGAGTTTTTTCCAATTTTTTGAGGGATGCTTGTATTGCAATGTATTTCCCTCTTAGGACTGCTTTTGCTGTATCCCAAAGATTTTGGACGGTTGTATCTTCATTCTCATTAGTTTCCATTAATCTTTTTAATTCTTCTCTAGTATCCTGGTTGACCCTTTCATCTTTTAGCAGGATGCTCTCTAACCTCCACGTGTTTGAGTTTCTTCCAAATTTCTTCTTGTGATTGAGTTCAAGTTTCAAAGCATTTATCATCTGAAAATATGCAGGACAATCCCAATCTTTTGGTATCGGTTGAGACCTGATTTGTGACCCAGTATGTGGTCTATTCTGGAGAAAGTCCATGTGCACTTGAGAAGAATGTGTCTTAAGTTGCGTTTGAATGTAAAGTTCTGTAAATATCTGTGAAATCCATCTGGTCCAGTGTATCATTTAAAGCTCTTATTTCTTTGGAGATGTTGAGCTTAAATCTGTCATTTGCAGAAAGTTCAGTGTTGAGGTCTCCCAGTATTAGTCTATTATTATCTAAATGTGTCTTTACTTTGGTTATTAATTGATTGATATACTTGGCAGCTCCCATATTAGGGGCATAAACATTCATGATTGTTAGGTCCTCCTGTTGGATAGATCCTTTAAGTATGATATAGTGTCCCTCTTCATCTCTTACTACAGTCTTTGGGGTAAACTTTAATTTATATGATATAAGGATTGTTACCCCTACTTTCTTTTGAGGACCATTTGAATGGTAAATTGTTCTCCAACCTTTCATTTTCAGGCTAGAGGTGTCCTTGGGTCTAAAATGAGTCTCTTGTAGACAGCAAATAGATGGGTCTTGCCTTTATCCAGTCTGAAACCCTGCACCTTTTGATGGGATCAAGCCCTTTCACGTTCAGAGTTACTATTGAAAGATATGAATTTAGTGTCATCATAATACCTATTCAGGCCCTGTTTTTGTGGATTATTTCTTTGGGCTTCCTCTTTCTTTTGCAGAGTCCCCCTTAATATTTCTTGCAGAGCTGGTTTGGTGGTCACATATTCTTTCAGTTTCTGCCTATCTTGGAAGCTCTTTATCTCTCCTTCTATTCTGAATGAGAACCTTACTGGATAAAGTGTTCTTGGTTGTATGTTCTTCTCATTTAAGATCCTGAATATATTCTGCCAGCCCTTTCTGGCCTGCCAGGTCTCTGTGGAGAAGTCTGCTGTTAATCTAATATTTCTCCCCATATAAGTTAGGGATCTCTTGTCTCTTGCTGCTTTAAGGATTTTCTCTTTATCTTTGGAATTTACAAGTTTCACTATTAAATGTCAAGGTGTTGAATGGTTTTTACTGATTTTAGAGGGGGATCTCTCTATCTCCTGGATCTGAATGCCTGTTTCCCTCCCCAAATTAGGGAAGTTCTCAGGTATGATTTGTTCAAATATGCTTTCTGGTCTTCTGTCCCTCTCGGCACCCTCTGCAACCCCAATTATATGTAGATTTTTTCCTTCTGAGGCTGTCATTTATTTCCCTTAACCTTTCCTCATGGTCTTTTAATTGTTTTTCTCTTTTTTCCTTAGCTTCCTTCCTTGCCATCAACTTGTCTTCTATGTTACTCACTCTTTCTTCTCCCTCATTAACCCTCGTCGTTAGGACCTCCATTTTGGATTGCATCTCATTTGATTTTTAATTTCTGCCTGATTACATCTCAATTCTGCAGTCATGAAGTCTCTTGAATCCTTTATGCTTTTTTCCAGCGCCACCAGTAGCTTTATAATTGTGCTTCTGAATTGGCTTTCTGACATCGAATTATAATCCAAATTCTATAACTCTGTGGCAGAGAGTACTGTTTCTGATTCTTTATTTTGTGGTGAATTCTTCTTTCTAGTCATTTTGCTCAGTGCAGGGTGGCTGTATGAGCTGGCTGCATCAAGAATATCAAGACCTAAGTAAATTTCACCCTAGATGATTCTGCCGAGGTCAGAGACTAGAAATTGAAAACAAAGATCAGAACAAAATAAAATAAAAGGACCACTAAAGAGAAAAACAAATTGTAAAACAAAGTAGTAAAAAATAAAAGGCCAGGAATCCTGAAGAAGAAAAAAAAGAAAAGAAAAAAAGAAAAGAAAAGAAAAAAAAGGAGAAGGAAAAAAGGGGGGACTGGGAGATGGTGGTGAAGAAGTTGTAGTGGAGGGAGAATGTAGTCTACCTGAGAGGTTCTAGAGGGTAATCCTCTTGTTTCTGAGTATATTAAGTTCTGTAACTTAGAATATGCTTAGTTCCAAATTTATATAAACCAGAAACACTTGTAGAGGGCTCCAACATTGACCACCAAAACATAAATAAGATAAAAGAGGGGGGCATAATGGGAATGAGGAATCTCACAGAATGGCATACCACTTGGTTCTGGGTGCATACTGATCATGTTTTAGAAGGTATTAATTTATGCCGTTGTAGAAATAAATGAGACAGAGAAAATAAAAACCACAAAACAACAACAACAAAAAATCTTGTATATCTCCCAAAATTAAGTTGAGTATGTTGAAGGGAATCTAGAAGTGGAAAATATATCTAGGACCTGTAATTGTAGAAATATCAAAGTCAAAAAGGAAGAATCTTTTAAGAATCTTAAAAATGAAGAGGTGGTAAAATATTATAGTTAAGGTGGGAAAAGAGGAAAAAATTGGAAATTTAGTCTGATATAAAAATGAGTTGTACTGGAAAAAATAAGGAAAAAAAAGGAGGGGTACCCTCTGGTTCTATATACTGGAAATCCCTCGACTTCCCCTGGAGCTTTCCAGCGCTGCTCAGTCAAGAACTTGCTCTCCCCTGTCCTTCCAGCTGGCCTTCTGGGGGAGGGGCTGCTGTGCTCATTCTCAGGTGTGTGCACCTGGGGGATCTGCCCCACCCACCCACCAGGTGCCGGGCTCAGGTGAGCTGTTTACCCTGTGAGCCTCCTGTTCCCTGGCAGCCCCGCTCCGTTCCAGGCACAGGGTGACACCAGGAGGAACAACCCCACTGGCGGCGGCGGCCAGCCCTCCAGCCCTGGAGTCGGCTCCCGCAGTAACTACCACAGCTCCCAGTGGGCACTGGCCTAGATGCTCCTGGGGCAGGGGGCACTGACCTGCACAGCTTGGGGGTGTCTGGTGGCAGGGGCGTCCTCGCTGTCCTGTGCCCTCCCCGCCTCCACCCATCCTGGGGACCGCAGGTCCTGGGCTGTGTCCTCCTCTAGCGCCCTGGGATCCAGGGCCTGCACTGCTGGAATCGTGCCCCCGGGGTCGGGGCTCCCGAAGGCATCAGGGCGTAGCCCCCTCTGCCCGGAGCCCCCGCCTGACCCACCGGCTTTTCTCGAGGCCCCGCCGGGTGCTCCAGCCCTTTACCGAGCTCCCACCGGGTATGTGGGGCGCTCTCCCCGGCGCCCTCCTCTGCCAGTGACCCCGGGATCCTGGAGGCCCTGCTGCCCTCCTGCGGCTCTGCCCGGGTTCCCTGCTGAGTGCCTCTCCCTCTGGAAGAATCTGGTGCGGATTCTCAAAGTTCCTGCTTCTCCCTGCGGGGCTCTCCTGTCCCCGAGGCTCTTGCCACCTCCTCGTAGGAGCCTCTCCCCCACTTGATTCTTTTTTATATTTTTCCTGCCTTCCCACTTTGTTAGAAGTGCAAACCCTTCTCTCTGTAGCGTTCCAGCTGTTCTCTCTTTAAATCTCAGGTCGAATTCGTAGGTTTTCAAGATGATTTGAAAGTTATCTACGTAAGTTGGTGGGGCCAGGTGCCTTGGGGACCCTACTCCTCCACCATCTTTCCCCGCCCCCCAACACAGTATAATCCTTAATTGAACACACAGTTTAGGCAATTTGGTGAGTCCTTTAGCAGCTTTTTTCAAAAGCTTATTGTAGCTCCAGAAGGGCTGGTCTCTTCTTATGTAAACAATTATAAGGACGCTAAGGAAATTGATGAAAGAACCAAGTCACTAAGAACTATGTAGAAGGAAATACTATAACGTATGCCATAAAATCGGGGGAAAATAGGCAATTTGTCGTGTAAAGATACATATGTAAGTGGTAAAATATGAATGGGAATGATTATTACAAAAATTCAAGGTTTGGGTTTCTTCTCTGGGGAAGGAGGGAAATACAATCTGTGTGGTGCACAGAGGGACTGTTGCTGGATGTATGATCTATAGTGGATATTTATTGTTGATGTTAAATATTTTTATACAGTTTTTTAGGTAAGTTATATTTCTTAAGTTTTGAGAATGGAAAAGGCAAAATAATGGTGAAGAAAAGCACAAATTAAGTTAGTTGGAAAACAATGTAAGATAGTAATAATGTTAAGGGTAAATGTATTGCGCTTAGGTTGATCAAAGTGTCATCATATTGTAGTTTTGAGGGGGGAGGGGCAAAGGGAGAGAGATAACCCCAAGCAGGTTCCACTCCCTGTGCAAAGCCCCCCTGCTCTCAGGATCCTGAGCCCAAATCAAGAGTCTGATGCTCAACTGACTGAACCACTTAGACCTAACCCGTTCATACTGTATTTTTAAAAAGTTTAAATACATGCTATGTACAAGACACAACTAAAATAGATCCCCAGAAGGAATGTTTGAAAGTAGTAAGATAAGAAATATACCAGATAAATACTAACAAAAGAAAACTATTGTAGTCCTTTAAATAATGGGAAAACTGGACCTTAGGACAAAATGTGGTGTCGTTTATTTCCTGTCTCCAATGGCTGTTCTCTATCCTGAGCCTATTCCATCCTGGCATCTGCTTCTGACCTTCCAGGACTTTTGGTTGATCATCTCCACCTATTTCTGTCTTACTCCACATTAATCATTTTCAAAGCTCTGAATTTTTAATCTCTCAACTCTGGTAGTACATATCATCTGTGTACCATTGATTTGGTACTTATCATAAGCTGTGTTTTAGTGTTATTGATATTCATGCATTTCTTTAATTAAATTGTAGTAATCTAGAGCTAGAGACTATACCTTCTTCATCTTTTAACACCCAACATCATCTCCCCGTAGGTCCTGCCATGTGGTAGAATCAAGTCACCTGACATATAGTAGAAAGTCAATAAACATGTCAATAGTCGACTAAAAAATGGCTTCTGAAAATGCATTAAAAGCTCTTTCAGGATGCTTGAGTACTTTGCCAATGCTATGTATTTACATTTTCTAAGCAATCTCTCAGCCAAAGTTTTAGAATGGGAAGAGGAAAAGACACTGTGGTTAGAGAGTGACCCATAGTTGTGCGGAGCTTTGGGTGAGGACCATTAGCCAGTAGGAGGGTGCCCACCTCTGGACCTAGCTGGGAACTCGGGCAGGCTCATTACTGATCCTCAAGCACAGAGACTGCATCCAGTAAACTTTTTGTCTCTACACCTGGAACAAAGTCCGACATGTAGTATACAGTTAATAAATGCTTCTGCAAAGTGTGGCAGAATTAAATATTAGTCTCAGATAATTTAATTCCTCCTGTGGCTTCAAAACAACATGCTGTCAAAGGCTTCCCAGTGTAGGACTTTAGCTCTGGCTTTTTTCCCCAGGGAGAGGATGACTGGGAGGGTAGACAAGCCAGCCCAGCTGAGGCAGGATGCAGATGTTAGCACTAGAATTGGTGCTCTGGGCTAAGGGCTGATTGGAGCAAAGTGGGTAGAATGGATTTGGTTCTCATAGCTGATAGTGGGCTATGGAAACATGAAACAGATGTTTAAAAAAATGATGAGGAAGCCCATGGAAGAGCTCTTCAGTGTTTGTGCTACTGACCAATGAGAAATAGCTGGAATTCCTCCTTGATCAAGATAGGCTGTCTGCTAGAAACATTTTTAAAACATTCTGGTTTTTGAATATGCAATATATAAAGCATGTAGTATAACTTTAAAAGTATATGGTAGGTGTATGGTAAAAATAAGTGTGCCTACCACCTTTGCCCAATGTTGTTCTCTCTAAAGATATCTACAGTTGCCAAGGTATTCCACTTATTTTTGGGTACACACAAGCATTTCATATTTGGATATACATATATATGTTTATATGTGTTTATATATTTTCAGACAAATAGTTCATCTAATAACATATTATATTGAATCTTGATTTTTTTCATCTAACAACATACACTGTGGTTCTTTGTATTTTTACTTGTGTTATTTTTAAAAATCCTAGCCTCTAATATTGTCTAATATATTGTCCAACATTTGTTTTGTGAAAGAATGAATGAATGATATAATAATAATCTCTAATTCATTCTGAACCTAAAGTCACCTACCAGCAGATTTTGTAAATGCCTTCTCTTACAGCCCATCCCCAATATGTCTTTTTGCTTATAAATATATTCAAACCTCAAAATTAATCTCAAAAAGATTCATCCTATAGGAACCTTCCCTAAATATTGCCTTTCACACTGTCTTCTAGAGGTTATCTCCAAGCACTTAATACTCTGCTATTTTTGATTGTCCTCTGATTCTTATTTGTTAACATAATGACCATAAAGATGTGAATAATACTCAACAATTTTTGTTGAATACTTATTTGTGCCACAGACTTCACAAAGCACATTATGTACATTTCTCATTAATCCCTATGACATACCTTTCTCTCCCCTTAGTGAGAAAATTCCACTAAGTGGAATTGGTTGTGGTCCTTGGTCAATTCTAGGGTCCCTGTATAACCTCCCACCTGCCATAACACTAAAACCCTTTCTCCTACTTTTTATTACCGTTCCTGCCTTCCCTTTCTCAATTTCCTACTTTCTTACTTCCTGAAATCACTTGCCAAGTAAATGTCTTACATTCGAATCCTCATTTGGGGTCTGCTTTTAGAGAAATCAAACCTAAGGAAACTGAAGTGTAGTGTGTGAATAACTTGTTCAAGTTTATGTATATACATCAAGCAGCAGATTCAGGGCTTGAGCCCAAAATCATGCCCAATAGTGCCTACCTGACTGCCAACTAGATAGTTAAGTGCTTTGAAGCAGGCCAATGAAAACTGTATTCCCTCTGTAGTGTGTTTCAAAATGCATGCCAGAATCAGAGCTTAATACATATTTCTGCTGGTCAGTGTTATAGACTGTCTTTTTCTCACCCCAGCACATCAGGACATGCATTTTAGGCACTGTTAGCTAAACACATGTGCTCATAATTTCTCCTGAAACTATGATTTTAAAAAAGAGTTCCTCATGCTCATGTAGTGCCTGAGTGTCTTCTTGTTGTTCTACAGATAGCAACTTCATCCTTGCGAATGCCCAGGTGGCTAAGGGGTTCCCCATAGTCTACTGTTCTGATGGCTTCTGTGAGCTCGCTGGATTCGCCCGGACTGAAGTCATGCAGAAGAGTTGCAGCTGCAAATTCTTATTTGGAGTTGAAACCAATGAGCAACTGATGCTTCAAATAGAAAAGTCATTGGAGGAGAAAACAGAATTCAAAGGAGAAATTATGTTCTACAAGAAGAATGGTGAGTGGCTTTCTTAGACTGGTGCTCATTGGGCAGTTGTGAAGGGTCACCTGCTTTCAACTCAGTAATTACTCCATAACTCACATTCAAGCTTACTGGCATTTCCCATAAATATACACTGTTATTGAAGTTCCACAAACGACTCGGGCAATAGTCATGTTTTAGCCATTAGCAGCATAAACTGCTTGAAAATTTAGCATTAGAATTATAACTGTTCAATGTTATATATTAACTGAATGACTATATGTTAAAGTGAAGTGTCTTATAATTTCACTAGGTCATTCTTAAAATACATATTAGATATGATAGTTGTTAATATATTATTAATAGATTATCTTATCCAGGGATATTCTCCAAATTACGTGCCTTTAAGAACCACATCTCAACCACAGTCATTAAGACAGAAATCCGAGTGCTCACTGGCAGAAGAGGAAGTTAATGTAAAGGACAGCATAGGCATTTTCTCTTCCAGTTCCTAGGCCACGGAGCCTTTCTCACTACTTTTTAAAAGACAAAATAAGAGGCACGTGGTGTGCCTCAGAGTAGGAATAAATTTGCCTAGACTCAAAATTGCTGCTGAGGAAAGTGTTTTCCTGTGGCTGGTTTTGTGTCTCTTTTCTAAATAAAAGAAGATGTAGAGACCGGTATGGTATCTGCAGTGCTTGGGTCTGAAGTAGGAATTGGTTTCTTTACCTCATGGGTCCTGGTAGTTTGGATGAATCCAAGAGGCATGATACTGGGGAAATGCCAACTCAAAATTAGAATAGATTGGGGCACCTGGGTGACTCAGTGGTTGAGCATCTGCCTTTGGCTCAGGTTGTGATCCCTCTTCCTATGTCTCTGCCTCTCTCTCTGTGTCTCTCATGAATAATTAAATTAAATCTTTTTTTAAAAAAATAGAACAGATTGTCATTTTCCAATTTCTAAAATTATTTTTCTTTAATAGTTTTCCCTGAAATAGCATTGCTGTCTGAGATTTATTTCCACGCAGGGCTACCAAGCTAGAGAATAGACTTCCTCACCTCTTTTGAAGTTGGGCTGGGTGTGACAAAATTTTGGGCCAGTGATATGCAAAAGAATGATTTATGTAACTTTTAGGAAAAATGCCTAAAAAATACAATTGTTTGTCGTCTAACTTTTCTTCTCCCTTCCCATAATATTATGGACTGTATTGTGTGTCCCCAAAATTCATATGTTGAAGCTCTAACCCCACTGTGACTGCATTTGGAGTGAGGGCCTTTAGAGAGGTGATTAGAGTTAAATGAGATCATAAGAGTGGGGCCCACATCCAATATGACTAGTGTCCTTATAAGAAGAAGAGACACCAACGATACAGGCACATGGATGAAAGGTTATGTAAGTACAGGATGAGAGAGGCCTCAAGATAAAACAGCCCTGTCAGCACCCTGATCTTCATTTGCAGCCTCCAGAACAATGAGAAAATAAATTTCTCTTACTGGAATCATTTCATTTTGGGGTCTTTTTGTTACAACATCTAAGTTGCATTCTAACTCTGGGTTTCTCAGCTATGGCACTGTTGATTTTTTGGGTTGGTAATTATTTGTTGTGGGAGGCTATCCTGTGCTTTGCTGATGATTAGCAGCATTTCAAGCCTCTATATTTTGCTCTCAGCACTTAGTATTGGGGTCACTGTCAGGAAGAGGTATAGCGGCCTGAACATGGGAACCTCATCTTCTTTTATAACTTATTTGTCTTTGGAGGACAGTCTTTGATCATGTAAATTTTGGATACATGGTAGTCATGAATTATTGGAAAGTACCACTCTAGGAGGAACAGAATATCCAGTGCTTTGGT
This sequence comes from Nyctereutes procyonoides, assembly GCF_905146905.1. Classification (NCBI taxonomy): domain Eukaryota; kingdom Metazoa; phylum Chordata; class Mammalia; order Carnivora; family Canidae; genus Nyctereutes; species Nyctereutes procyonoides. Next base: position 24,244,057 of record NW_026575042.1, on the reverse strand, counting down.
ATTAGGAACATAGTTCAGACCTTTGTGTCCTTCCCAGTGTCAATAGATAAGGCCTGTGTAACAAATATAATAAAATAAAAGGACTCCAGCTCTGTGTAATTATACCACAATCACCGAAGAGAGCCTGAGATAGAAGAAAATAGGAGATGCCATGGAGAATGCAGACTGGTCAGGAGTGATAAAACCACCATCTGGTGGAACAAAGAGAAAAGGGATATTCTTTGTCTAAATTATCCGCTGACTGCAGATTTGTCCTTCTCAAGATAGGTGCCTTGTATAGGTGACTCCAGATCCATCTGAACGTCTTCCTTTTTAAGCCAGCTCAAAATATCTAAATGTGGCACCACTGAGAAAGGTTTAGGCCAAGGGGCAGAATCTAGATGGGAAGCCCAAAGGAAGGAAACTTTAGAGGCCAGAAAAGTAGAAAATACAGAGTATGGTGTGGGAGTCAACACCCAAAAGAATTTCCTGAGCCCAGGATTTTATAAGATGTCTATAGCCTTGGACCTCCTTGGGTGGAAATCATTAAAGGCACCAGTCTGCTGTAACCCGATCAATATGGAGAATTGTCTGACATTTTGAGCCAATAAATTGATCCAATTATAAGTGATTGAAAATTGCTCTCTTCCCTCTGATAATCATGCTGTATGTTAGCTAGTTTTGTAAATATCTCTCTCCACATACAATGGTGAACCTTTGAAGCACAACCAATACATGAGTTGTTTCAGCATGTCCGGCAGGTAGAGCTTGAGTTTAGAGCAGGGTCCATCAGACAGTTAGTTCGCAGGAAATGTTTGCTGAATGGAATTGAAAGTGATCATTAGAGGGACTTATGGATACTTCAGAGGATGTCTGGATTTCTGATTTTTAAAACAAAGCTTATGCCCTCAACAGTCCTCCTTCTCGGCTTCATTTGTCTATTATTGATAATGCTGCTATAAATATCAAAGTCCATATACCCCTTCAATCTGTATTTTTGTATCTTTTGGGTAAATACCTAGTAACGTAATGCCTGGATCATAAGATAGTTCTATTTTTAACTTTTTGAGGAAACTCCACACTGTTTTCCAGAGTGGCTGCACCAGTTTGCATTACACCAACAGTGCAAGAGGGTTCCCCTTTCTCTGCATCCTCACTAATACCTGTTGTTTCTTGTGTTGTTAATGTTGTTAATTTTAGCCATCCTGAGAGGTGTGAGGTGGTAGGTATCTCATTGTGGTTTTGATTTCTATTTCCTGATGATGAGTGATATTGAGCATCTTTTCATGTATCTGTTAACCATTTGGATGTCTTTTTTGGAAAAGTGTTTATTGAAGTCTTCTGTCTATCCTAAAACAATTTTAAAAGAGAGATACTCTTACATTGTCATATTACAGATGAAAAGGCCAATATAAAGAAAGAATAAGATTTTTAAAAATTAAGTAATAATTAGGAATACAGTTTCACAGATAAACATAATATAAATCTACATTTGGTATGCTATGGTGAGCATAGCAAAATGAGTATAATTGTCAAATCAGTATATATTTGTAACTAATATAACATTTTATTTCAATTATACTTCAATAAGATCATCTATTTTCAAAAAATAAAGCAATTGCATAATCACCATAAAAAAGTAATCACTGATTTATAGAATTTGTTCAGTATTGTGTTGTCACATTGTGTATGATTGTATTAAGAATCCCATTTATTTCAAGTAAAGCACCTACATACAATTCACACATAAAAAAAAATACAATGCAGACTTTTCTTTGTCTAAAATGGAGATAATATTTTAAACTTCCATGTTTAGTAGTTAACATTTCTCATTACTTATCCTCCCTCTAGATAGTCAAGGGTCTACCTATATCAGAAATGAGTACCATTAAGATGCCTTTTCAAAAAGCAGTCTCCTCCACTTCTACTGATATCAAAAGGCATTAACTAGGGCTATTCTAGGCAAACAGATGTATGGCTATCAACCAAGGCTAACCATTTTATTAATTTGTGTGCATTCTGTCATTGTTTCTTTTAATATGCGCAATACTAAAATCTTTGTAGTTTTCTCCTTTTCTTACACAGAGCATACTTTGCACACTATTCTGCACTTCAGTAGAACAGTATATATTCTCTAGGACTGTGTATACCTTGTAGAACAATGTATGCTAAAAGTCATTCATTCTCTTTTATAGCTGCATAGTATGATATCATCTGAATCTATCATCATCTATTCAATCATTCGTCTATTGATGGACTTCTGCGTTCCTACTGGAATGTGGTCTGTTTTCTTTGCCTTTTCTGCCCCTCTCTCTTTTAAATACTTTTATTACTTAGAAAGTTTGTGTATTTTTCTAAAAGTTATCCTTAACATGAGGCATTTATTTACCTTTAGGGTACTTACAGTCCACTTTCTCAAGATTTTGTCTTCATTTCCTACAATAAACAATGTTGTGACTAGCCGGGAGCTAATTCTTCCTTCTTATCCTTTCACCCTATTTCAAGTAATATTTTTTTGTACCAGTTATCATCTGTAAGACAGCATGCTCATTCTGCTCTCCTCGTAGTCTCCCTTCTTCCTCTCTGACCTCTTTCATAGTTATATTTACATTGTCAGCAAATAACAATTGCATATATTTTGTCATTCTTATACTCTGTCATTTAATCTTACTGCTATTGTTAAATATGCTTAATGATAACCATATATCCTTAGCCCAAAGCTTCTCCAATCTCTTCTTGATTTCCTGAAGCCTGCTCTCTGAGCCATCTCTGAATTCTTGTTTGTTAATAACTGTGTAACTGTGGCCTTTAGACTGGTAGATCAGTTTGGCTGAAAATTAAGCTTTTGGTTCATATTTTCTTCATTTAAATATCTCAATTATGTTATTCCCTTATGTACTGGTATAGAGTATTATTTTACCTTAGAAGTGTTGCTATTTAAGTATCTTGATGTTTTGTCCTGGATGTTCAATGACTTTATTTTATTTTATTTTTATTTATTTTTTATTTTAATCCAGTATTTTTACTGGTGTATATTTTGGCATAGGCCATGGGTCAGCACCTGTTTGTAAAGGGCCAGATAGTAAATACTATACGTATTGCAGGCAATCTGTCTCAAGTACTCCTTTCTGTCACTGTAGTGTGAAGCAGCCCTGGAAAATATGTAAATGACTAGGTGGGCTGTCTCACAATGTGTCTATGTTGACAAAAACAGAAAGTAGGTTAGATTTGGCCTTCAGGCCACAGTTTACGGATAGTTGATATAGAATGTTTAGAGTCAGATTTTACTTCTGATATGTTATATGTCCTTTCTTATTTGTTTAAGTCTCTTTTATTGTAGGAAATTTTTCTTGAATTGTAATTGTCATTATTATTTTTCCTATTGTTTTGACTCTCCTCTTTAATAACATCCAATTATATCTATATTGGGTCCTCTTTGCGTGTTCTTTATCACTTTGTCTTTTTCATTTCTTTTTTTTTCCTTTTTTTTTTTTTAGCCATGTGTAGTTTATTTCCTTTCCCTTATTTTTGTGGTATGCATTCACAATGTATTTCTTCTCTTTAAAAATCCTCAATCCTTTGTCTTCTGTTTATGTGCCCTCCTGAGCTCAGTTTGCTCATATTATTCATATCACTCTTTGCCTAGTACATTAGTTGCTAGGGCTGCCATAACAAAGCACTACACACTGTGTGGCTTAAACAACAAGAATGTATTTTCTCAGTACTCTGGAGGCTGGAAGTCCAAACTCAAGATGTTGGCAGAATTGCTTCCTTTTGAGGTCCCTCTCTCTGGCTTGTAGATGACTGCCTTTTCCTCTCTGTGTCTTCATATGATCTTGTCTCTCTATGTTTTGTCCTAATTTCTTCTTTTTATAAGGAAACCAGTCAATATGACTCAGGTACATCCATATGACTTCATCTTAATTAATTCTTCCAAGATTCTGTCTGCAAATACAGTCACATTGTGAGGTCATGGGGATTAGAATTTCAATATACAAATTTTGAGGGAATACATTCATTCTGTAATACTTATTCATGTTATTTCTGAGTCTTTAAGTTACTGTGTGTTGTTGTTTCAAATTTGGTAAGGTTTTCTTGATTACCTTTGCTTTATTTTGAAATGTTTTGGTTTTGTGTACTCCATGGAATATTTTGGGTGTGCTTTTACTTTATGTAGGTTTTTTGGTCAGATAATTTTTTTAAAGATTTTATTTATTTATTTATTTGTTTGTTTGTTTATTTATTTATTTATGAGAGATAGAGACACAGGCAAAGGGAGAAGCAGGCTCCCTGCAGGGAGCCCGATGTGGGACTCAATCCTGGGTCTCCAGGATCAGGCCCTGGGCCGAAGGCAGCGCCAAACCGCTGAGCCATCCAGGCTGCCCTGGTCAGATAATTTTTGTCTTTATTCTTCTCTTTTATCCTTGTCTGTTGTTTCTTTGAAAAATATGTTTTCTTTGACTTTTAGAAGAATATTGGAAATAGAGGTATGCTTGGAAAACTTTTCTAAATCTATGGCTCTAAGTCCCTTCTGCCATCACCAGAAAGTTTTTTTCTTTTTTCTTTTTTTTTTTTTTTTAAGATTTCATTTATTTATTCATGAGAGACACACACATAGAGAGGCAGAGATATGGGCAGAAAGAGAAGCAGGCTCCATGCAGGGAACCTGATGTGGGTCTCGATCCTGGAACTCGAGGATCATACCCTGAGCTGAAGGCAGACATTTAACCACTGAGCCACCCAGGCATCCCAGAAAGTATTTTTTCTTAATCACTTTTTAGCACAGATACATTTTTGCTACTTCCTGAGATTGGTTTCCTCTCCTAGCATGGCCTCTTCCACACTAGTATTTGAAATACTTTCTTTCTTTACCCTGATCTTCATGCTCTGACCAAGTAGAGTTCTGGTTCCAACAATTTCCAAGAAAGATTTTCTCAGAGTGTTGAAGGGTCAGGCAACCCCAACACCATCCTATCTTTGTGTAGCCCACTTGCAATCACTGTAAATTGAAGAATGTAAAGCTCCTTTGTATTTTTTTTTAAGTTTTTATTTTTAAGTAATGACAGCCAACATGGGGCTTGAACTCACAGCCCCAAGATCAAGAGCCCACCCTCTAAGCCAGCCAGGTACCTCTCCTTTCTAGTTTTAATTGTTTTCAGATCTGTCTATGAAGTCCTCTACTTTCAGAGCATTTCTTCTTTTGGGAATAGAGATACCTTTTGACAATTTATGAGACCCCCCCCCCAATCTCCTAGGCCTATTGGGAATTCTCCTTTTCCTATCCTGTTTTTTCCTATGCAGCTGTTGTTCCTACAGAATCTAGCTTCTTAGTCAACTAATCTTTCACAATAGAGCCAAAAATACACAATGAAGAAAGATAATCTCTTCAATAAATGATGTTGGAAGAACTGGATATCCACATGCAAAAGAATGAAATTGGACCATAATCTTATGTCATATGTAAAAGTCAACTCAAAATGGAGTAAATACTTAAATACTAGAGGTATTGCCCTATCACTCTGTATTCTGAGGTCCCAAGGGGCCCATTGTCATACAGTTTGATGTTTTTCATGGATTTTTGATTTTGCTACCTTAGTTACTTTTACTTTAATTTTGTGAAAGGATTGGGGATATCTCAAAAACCAAGTCCTTACCACCATGGTTCTTTCATGTAATAGTTTAAACAATTTCTTTAGACAATGTACAGTTGCTTTGCTGATATAAGCCCAGTCTGTGAGAGTTTCCTTCTCCTTCTTTTTTTTCTTCCTAAATGGTGATTTGCATGGTTGGGATGTGAGGCTTAATGTAGAAATGGTCCCTTTACCTCTTGTTGACCACTGAGTCATGCGTGGCTCATCTGTCTGATGTTCCCCTTATAGCATTACAGCTGAGTTTTGTAGCTGGTGGTACTCCCTAAATCACTTTACCTTCCCTTAGCTCTTAAAAGGTGAGCACACTCATCCTTCATACAAAGAAGCAAAGAGAGTCTCTGAGAAAATAAACTGGAACATCCTTTGTGCTCTCACATTTCCTCAAAAGTAGGCAGCCACCTCCATGTTGATAAAGAGGTATCTTGACAAGCAGTTTTTCTTGAGTCCCAAATACAGAAATAAAAGGTCTCTAATATCTTCAGTGTTTCCAAAAAACTATCCAACACAGCTTCTTCCTGCTTCAAAGCTGTGAAGCCTCAGAGTGAAGAGATTATCTCTAGTCTCCCATATTCCTTTCCACAATCTCACAAACTGAAGGGACACCATAGTATATCATGTCATATAGTCATCTTCCAGACTCTAACTTCTTCCTAAGGTTTAAAATGGTAGAAAGTTATATCCTCCACCATGGTAGATCATCATGATTGGCTGTATGGGCCCTAACCTTTAACATGTAAAGGTAAATCTTTAGCATATCATCTACAGAAATCTTACCTTTCAAGTCTATTTTGTTTTTCTTTTAATTTATTTTTTATTTTAAAAAAATTTAATTAAAAAAATAATTCTAGTATACTTAATATAATGTTATTAGTTTTGGGTGTAAAATATAATGATTCAACAATTCCATACATCATCCTGTGCTCATCTTGACAAGTACACTACTTTAATCCCCATTATGTATTTCATCCACCTCTCCATCCACCTACCCCCTGATAACCAGTAGTTTGTTCTCTAATAGTTAAGAGTCTGTGTCTTGGCATATCTCATTCTCTTTCTTTTTAAAAAAAAATCCTTTGTATTGTTTCTTAAATTCCGCATATGAGTGAAATTATATAGTATTTGTCTCTGACTGACATATATTGCTTAGCATTATACTTTCTAGATCCATCCATGTTGTTGCAAATGGCAAGATTTAATTCTTTTTGATGGTGGAATAATATTCCATTCTATCAAGCCCAATTTCATATTAGCTAGATCCCAGGAAGAAAAAGGATGGAGGAGAATAAAAATGTCAAAAGAAAATTAAAATGACATCATTAATTTTGCAAATATCATGTCCCGATTATCAGTTTGTTAGAGATATCACAACAAAATACCACACAAACCAGTGGCTTAGGCAACAAAAATTTATTGTCTCACCCTTCTGGAAATCTACCATCAAGGGGTCAGTTGAGTTGGTTTCTTTGAGGGCGGTGAGGAAGATTTTGCTCCATGCCTCTGCCCTAGCTTTTGGTGGTTTGCTGGCAATCTTCAGTGTTCCTTAGCTTGTAGAAGCATCTTCTTGATCTCTACTTTCACCTTCACATAGTATTTTCCCTATGTGAGTGGCTGTGTTGAGATTTCCATATTTTTATCAGGACACCTGTCATATTTCATTAGTGCTTACCTTAATGTCCTCACTTTAACCTGATTACTTCTGTAAAGACTCTATTTCCTAATAAGGTCACATTCTGAAGTACTAGGCGTTAGGATTCTATCATATCTTTTTGGGAGATGAAAGCAAACCTAAAACACCTGGTTACATTCACATTAAATGTATTACAATTTGCCCCAAATTGTCAACTAGTAAACAAAGAAACCAAGATACATAAACATCCTCTGACTTCAAGGTCCTTGCTCTTAAGCCACTGAATCTGTGGAAAGGAGATTTGTACCACCTCCCAGGGACTTCTCTAGGGATATTTAACTCAATAATTGGGGGGTGGTGCTTTTACATCTAATGGGCAGGAGTCAGGGATGCTAAATGTTCTATAATGTATGGGTTGGTCTTGCAATTGAAGGATTGTCCAGTGTCTAACATAGCTTTCTTTCTTTTTAAATTTTTAAAAATTTTATCGAGGTATAATTAGTATGCCGAAATTACACATATTTAATGTATATGATTTGATTAGTTTGGACATATATATATATACCTTTGATACCAGAGCACAATCAAGATAGTAAACATATCCATCACCTCCAAAAATTTCCTTGTGTTCTTGTGGCTTGTTTATTTGTGGTAAGAACCCTTAACATGAGATCTATCCTCTTAACTTTATAGAAAGTGAAATAAACCATTCACAGAAGGACAAATACTACATGATTCTACTTACATGAGGTATCTAAAATAGTCAAACTCATAGAAGCAGAGAATTAAATTTTTTTTTCTAATGGTTGAGGGGAGGAGAAAAAAGGTAGTAGCTGTTAGCTGGATATAAAGTTTCAGTTTTGCAAGATGAGTAAGTTGGAAAGAACTGCTGTATGACATAGTACCAAAAGTTAACAATATAGTATTTTGCACTGTATGACTTTCTAATGCCCCATCAGGTTTTCCAGAAAGTGAACACTGGCTTCTAATTATCTGAACAGTATTTTGAGGAAGGCTTTAATTTCCCATTGAATTTCCAAGAAGAAAACCTTAGTGTAGTGAGGAATGGTTAAACTTTTATGTTGTTTCGAATTTCACCCATTTCAGAAAAATATTGTCACTGACTCATAGTACTTGTCATGGATGTAGCACATCCACATGGACTCTGCATTCCAAGCTCTTGCATTCCCTGGAATTCTGCATATCGATCCAGTTATCCAGCTGCCAATGCACATCTTTTGCTGTAGGCAGGCACACCTGAACACTTCATGTTGAGATGCATATTAGTTTCTCAGAGATGACCTCACTTTAATTTTCTGTTAGATTACAGTTAATAATACTTAGTGCTTTTTTCTGAAAACAAGCTATATAATCATATTAATTATGATTTTTCAGTTCTAAATAGAGAAGAGGGAAGTACAAATATTTGTTACAAAAGGGAATCTTGAGTCTGGTAGAGTTTTAGATAACTCTTTTCACTCACAAATTCACTCATTCCTGGGTTACCTTCAAGAGTTGCCGTTTATTTCCATGTATCTTCTGAACTATTGCTTACTGTTTTTCAGTTGAGTCACTTTATTTTTTAAGATTTTATGTATTTATTTGAGAGAGAGAGAGCACAAGCAGGGGAGCGGCAGACAGAGGGAGTGGGAAAAGCAGATTCCATGCTGAGCGCTGAGCAGGAAGCCTGATGCGGGGCTCGTCCCCCAAACCTTGGGATCATGACCTGAGCATGTCTGAACGCAGACACTTAACTGACTGAGCCACCCAGGTGCCCCTAGTTGATTCATTTTATAAAAATTAAAATTGTAGGATCCCTGGCAGCTCAGCGGTTTAGCGCCTGCCTTTGGCTCGGGGCGTGATCCTGGAGTCCTAGGATTGAGTCCCACATCAGGCTCCCTGCATGGAGCCTGCTTTTCCCTCTGCCTCTCTCTCACTCCCTCTCTCTCATTAATAAATAAAATCTTTTAAAAATAATTCAAATTGCAAGCAAAAGAAAACTAAATCACTTACTCTAAATGGAAAACTGAGATCTCTAACCTCAAAAAGAAGGTAACCATAAATAAATATGCAATAAGGGGCACGTGGGTGGTTCCGTCAGTTAAGTGTCCAACTCTTGGTTCTGGTTCAGGTTGTGATCTCAGGATCCTGAGACTGAGCCCTGTGTAAGGCTCTGCGCTCAGTGGGGAATCTGCTTGAGTTACTCTCTCCCTCTTCCTCTGTACCAGCACACATCCCTTCTCGTGTGCACATGCATGCACGATCTCTCTCTAACAAATAAATCTTTTAAAAAATAAATATGCAGCAAAAACATTGTAATTTCATTTCTTGAAATTAAAATATATATATATATATATATATATATATATATATATACCACGAAATCTAAGTAACAATAAATCTAATTGATTATAGTGTGCCAACCAGCACACTTTTCTTTTCCCAACAAGAATTCAGGTAAAAAAAAAAAAAAAAAAAAAGAATTCAGGTAAAAATGAATTGTCTCACATTTACAGATAAGGAAACTGATGCACAAAAATAATTTGAACACAGAAGTGTGTGTTATGTGATAGTCCTCAGCTTGTCAAAACATGGAAAGATGCCTAGAAATATCAACGCTTTTTAAAATATATATATAGTTAGCTTTTCAACATTCTGTGGTAATGGACTTTAAATATTTGTGACAATAAAAACAATTTATTTACAATTTACTATTTGTAAATATTTGTTTAAGGAGGATTCCTGGGGGGTTGAGGAATCCTTTGTTTATTTGGCTGCTAGATGTATATTCAAATGCAAATCAGAAGCTGAAAAACTAAATTGTTCAGTAAATAAAAAGTAGCATTGGAGTTAGGGGAAAGCTGGAACCTTGAAACTGAGGAGCCTTCTCTTGGGTGACCATGGGTGGAAGAAGAGAGGTAGGGGAAGATTGGAAGAGAAGATGAGAGAAGGAGAGTGAGAGAAATGAGGAGACATTGAATGTTGTCTTGCTCATTTCCCTCAAAATGTTTAAATATAGGTTGGATGTACTAGCTGCATAGTTCTGTTTCAATGCACATTAAAACTAACAGATATTAAAATGTAAGTATTTATATGAACTACCTAAAATAATCTGTGTCCTACGAAGAGTATGCCTACCACTAGCTGGGCAACACACTGTCTTTACTCTGGCACACATATAAACTGTCAGAATCAGGCATATGCTTATTCAGTCTTATGAGGTCAGTTCATGATCAAGGGCAAAAGGAAGCAGATTTCCTCATGAACTTTCTTTTCTTTTCTTTTTTTTTTTTTTTTTACAATGAGCTGCTCATAGCAGATAATTATAGTAAGGAACACCACTTTCCTTCTAACACTAAGTTTATATGTAAGATATTCTTAGTGAGTTCTGTTACACTCAGTTTTTCAAATGACTTTGCATATGATTTTTAGAATATTTGATTATGCCCTCCAGGTATTTTAGAATTGGAGCTCTATATAGGAAAAGAGACAAAGCCTTGGGGTTGTAAAATGTCAAATGATTCTCAAAATTAACATTTTAAATGCACTGGCATCATTTCATTCCCATTCCTGTTAAGAGATGGGCTTGTAGCATTGCAAATAGAATGGTTTCCACATAAGATCCAAATTTCAGAGCAAGGGGTGTCATGCCCATCCATGTAATAAGAAAATGCACTTTAATGGAAACTGTAGTGTCTTCTGTGGCTGTGGGGGTTCCCAGCATGGGCATCACTCACAGTCGCTTTACATTTCTACCACATCCAAAGAACAATGAGGCAAGCAGTGGGCCAGGAACCTATTGCAACAAGAGTTAGAGAACCAGCCTTGAGATTACAGAAAATAAAAGAAACTTTATTTTAAGGTGGAGCGAGCCCTGGGGTGGAGGGAAAGGCAATTCTGAGTGAAGCAAGATCATTTTCCTTCCTAGCCCTCCCATAGACTCAGACCAGAGTTCCCAAGAAAGGCAGCACAAAGGCAAGTGCTATCCTTTGATAGACTCTCCTCAGGCCTTTGAGACTGTCAAAGCCATGAGCATTAGCCTTGCTTGGGATGGTCCTTTGGCAGCAACTGAAAGCTTCGGAGTGAGCCTGGAGGACAGTGAAGAGCTTAGAGTCTTAAATTCTTGGAAGCCAAGAGGACTAGATTGTAGAGACACTTCCGGATTTTGGAAGTATCTGTGAAGAGCCCTGTTGGGTTCACATTTCTTGAAAAGCTAGTGAAGGTCAGAGCTTGGAAACTTTTTTCCTGTGAAATGGATAGAAGCAAATTCTTACCTGCAGGCACGTGGCATCAGGGAGGCACAGTACAGTTTCTATAATGTCCCGTTAACTATTGCTGTGCAACAGCCACTTCAGAATTGAGTTGCTCACAACAGTGGCTGTTAACAGCTTATAGGATTGTGGGTCAGGAATCCAGGCTGGGCTTGGTAGAATGATTCTTCTTTCTTTTGGGGTTGGCAGAGGTTGGTTGTTAGGTGGTGTTCAGAGGGACGATGCTTCCATGTTCAGATTGGAGGACCTTGAATGACTTCACTCACATGTCTGGCATCTTAGAAGTCTAGGATCGATTGGGACAGAAAACTGAAGTGTTTACACAGAGCCTCTCGTGGAGGCTTCCAGATAGTCTACTGGTCCATGAACCAGGCAGAGGCTGTGAGACCTTTTGTGACCCAGTTTACGATGTCACCTGCATAACTTCTTCCGTGCTATACTGGGATTGTGTTTGGAGCAGCTGCAAGGCTACCCACATTCATGAGGGGGGGACCTAGATCCCAATGCTTGATAGAAGGAGTGACAAAAAATGTGCAGCCATGTTTTACAAACTCCACATCTAGATTTGTTGAAACACATTTATTGAGGAAGAGAGAGAGTAGCAGGAGGCAAGAGGACATTTAATTCTGATGCTTATAAAATGTACGGCTTTCCTAATGTCTGAAGGGACACAAATAGGGACTGTGCTTCCCACAACTAAGTGTATTCAAGAACTGTGGGTCAGCTTGTTGCTGCTTGCTCTCAGCTACTTTCCAGTCTGATTCCGCTGAGGTTTTACTTTAGACTTTGCATTCCCCAAAATAGAAAGCCTTTTATGATGCTTTTATGATTACATGATGATTCTCCAATATGTCTGTGCAGTCTTTTTAATATTTTGTGTGTGTGTCGTTCAGTCTTGATAGAAGATTGGAATTTTATATTTCCTTCCTGTGTCTTTTGCATTCAAGATGTGGGGCTCAGTAATGCAGCCAAAAACCATAGGGTGATGTAGCCAGAAGGTGAAGGGCTCTGGGACAGCACAGCGCACACCAGAGCGGCAGGGCCCAGGTGGCCTGAACTGGGAGGCTGCCTGGCAGTTCATATTTTCACTTACGTGTATTCAGCCTTCGTCCTTGTAAACATAGGCAGCTCTCCTGGGCTAGGTCTCATACATCTGAACAAGCTACTCTAAGAGAAAGCGTGCTGCTCTCTTTCTGTGCCCACAGTGAAAGTTGCTTTGTTGAGTCACTGAGCAGGAGTTTTATGCCAGTCCTCTTATTGACGTGCTCACTCAGGCTCTCCAGCCAGGGTGATCAGAACAAAGTGAGGCAGGGGTGCCTGGCTGGCTCCGTTGTGTTAAGCATCTGCCTTTGGTCATGAACTCAGGGTCCTGGGATTGAGCCCCACATTGGGCTCCCTGCTTAGTGGGGAACCTGCTTCTCCCTCTCCTCCCTGCTGTGTTTGCTCTCACTTTCTCTCCCTCTCAAATAAAGAAAATCTTTAAAAAGCAATAACAACAAAGTGAGACAGCCCTGCAGATCAGGCCTCTGTGCATTCGGGAACCACGTAACTCTCTGGGTTCTGTGGAGACTGAGTGGTCACCGTTGCCACCTAGCCAGTCCTGCATGCCTTCCCTTCTTCACAGTCAGTCTTGTTGACTAAACGTAGTCGACTTTGGTGATAACAGCTCATATTTCCTGTGTGTTTGCTGAGGGCCACGCTCTGTGCTCTACACTTTGCCTGTGTTGTTATTCCATTTACTCCTGGCACCAGTCCTTTGAGGCAAATCCTATTAATACCCCCATTTCATAGTTAAACTCATTCACAGAGAAGTTAAGTGGACTCCCGATGCATGTGCTCTCAGACACTAGGTCATGCTCGTGGGCACAGCAAACCTCAGCTTCCGGCTGTGGACCCCGTGACTCCCCCTCACCGGCCCCTGGGTTATGGGAGAGAGCAGCTTCCTAGATGCTGTACTTAACTCTCTGGAAAGAACTGGCAAACTGTCAAAGAAATAACCCTATTAAGTGACTCATTTTTGTACCTGTGGCTATTTTTTATTTCATCTTTATGAGCCGGAAATGAAATGTAACCACAAACAATGTTTGAGACTCTTTGGAGTGAAACAAGTTCCCTTTGCTGTTTACTAAGTATGTACACTAGTTAAGTGACTTGATTTGTCTGAGCCTCAGCTTGACCTTCTCTGACACAGATAGTGGTGCCACCCTCACTGAAGTCTGATGGAGGACCAAATGAGATAACCATTGCTCAGCACCCATTATTAGGAAAGGTACATAATTTGTAGGATCCATTGCGAAGTGAAAATACAGACCTTCCCCCAATCCCTCATCTTTAAAAAGTTCTACTAAAAATTTTAAGATAGTAATAGTGGACCATTTCATCAAGACCTGGGGCCCTCCTGAGTGCACAACCTGTGCAATTGCACTGGTTGCATGCCCATGAAGCTGGTCCTCAATGTTATAACCCTTCAACAAACACCTCTTCCTCCCCTGGCATGTTTCCCTCTCCAGAAGAGCCTGTCTGCTCCCATTTCCTGGAGCGCCAGACCTTCAGAACCTCCCACTTAGATGTCTGAATCCAGGGTCAGAACCCTGGCCTTTTGCCTGGTTTCTAGTCCCTCCTTACCTCACTAGAAAAGCCATAGACATGTAACCATCTTCAAAGGGATCCCATAAAGATTCTATGATGTCTTAGCTGAGAGGCTGTATGGCATCTGAGTTGTAGGAGAATTACAAGGCTAACACAAAAACTTACACCATTTTCGACCTGCTATACTTTTACCATGAGTAATTATATAATATTGACTGGTTACAACTGTTTAAAATAGACCTGTGCTTTCTTTCTCAATGATGAGCCTTTACTCTGTGATACTCACCAAATTTAAACACTACCTGGTTATCAGAACTTCAGATCTATAGGGCACTTGCATGGATCCTTTTGCCCTGATGAAGAAAGTCATTCTTCTGGCTCCTGCCTTAGTTGAGACTGCGATGAGTTGGGGCCTGAGTTTCAGTGGTATTTATTTATTTACTTACTTATTTATTTTTAAAATATTTTATTTATTTATTCATGAGACACACACAGACAGAGGCAAAGACATAGGCAGAGGGAGAAGCAGGCTCCCTTTGGGGAGCCTGATGCAGGTCTCCATCTTAGGACCCCAGGATCATGATCTGAGCCAAAGGCAGACATTCAACCACTGAGCCACCCAGGTGCCCCTCAATAGTTTTATTTAATCAGGTGTCCGATCTACTGTGTGTTCTCTTCCCTGCCTCCAAGTTGTCCCCCTCAGCATTCCTCTGACCCTTCTTCACTCCTAAGACAAAGCCTTCAGTGATTCCTCCTTGTCCTTGAGAGTAAATGCAAACTCCTTCGCCTGAGGTGTAAAGCTACTTAGCTACCTAGCAGGAGCTAGCTCTGCTCTACAGTCTTCCTATTCAGACTCAGCCTTTCTCTTTTCTGCCCACCTTTCTCTCCTCATTTCTCATCATCCCTACTCCACACAGCCTCACTTCAGGCTGACTCATTATTTTATAATATTTAAAAAATCCCCCATGTCCTGACTTGCCTTGTGCCTTTTTACTTGGCCCTCGCCTGCTGGGAACAGCACCCCCACCCTGCCCACACACTCACATTAGACCAGTAAAATCATCACAGTTCAGTTCAAGCCTGTCTCATCTGTGAGGCCTTCACCAACTGAAACCTTCTGTTTCACATCATGCTTCCTTTCTTCATAGTAGGCACCTGCAATGAGCTGAATGTGTTTGCTCAAAATGTAGATGTTGGAAGTCGAATCCCAATGTGACGGTGTCAGGAGGTGAGGCCTTTGGGTGTGATTAGGTCATGAGGGCGGAGGCCTTGGGAATGGAATTGGTGCGTTTATAGGAAGAGGCCAGAGAGTCTTTCCACTGTGTGTGGACACAACGTGAAGTTGACCGTCTGTAACCCAGAAGAGGACTGTCACCTTAACCAGACCGTGCTGCCTCCTTCATCTCAGACTTCAGCCTCCCAAGCTGTGAGAAATAAATTCCTGTAGTTCTGAAGCTTGGTCTACGATACTTTGTCAGAGCAGGCCAAACTGCCTAATAGACCCTTTGTTACAACTTTCCCTTTATACATGTATCTCTCCCAGGAGATTGTGGGTGGTTAAGGGTGGCTTTTTTTCCTGGTGCTATATTAATTAATCATGGTATCTGCTGTGCCTAGAACAGTCGTTGGCACATAAGAAATGCTGAAATACTTGCTGACTAAGTAAAAATGTTTGTTTTACTGTTTCAAATAAAGCCCTGTCTTGCTCCCTACTAAAACAGCCTTGAGACATTGTATGAGTCTATCTGTACACCCTCCTATAAACTCATTTTGTTCTTCTGTTTCAGCCTTCTGGTACCTCTCCTTCCAAATCTCTCCAGATCTCTTACCTCAACCTCCCCTTTTCTTTCTGTTTCTACACATTGGTTCTGTTGCTAGGATATTTTTATTTTTTTCTATTTGGGGAACCTCTTCTCATTCTCTGTCTTGCAGCGATAAAGGGAATGGCATTTTGGAGTTTTCTGCTGGATTGATAAAGCAACATCTTTTTGCATGGGAAGTAATGGGGTTGTCCTGAGGCATCTTAATCCAAGAATGCAGGATCGGAGGACTGGATTATTCATTTGCATCCTTCTGCTTTTAGCCCTTTCTATGCCAGTTTCCTCTGAGAGGTTGAGCCAATGCAGACACATTTATTTACTTTGAGATAAATAAGGCAGCTAAGAGGTGAGTGTCTCTGGAGCAGCTAGCAAGGAAAAGCAAGGGGAAAGCAGCTGGAGAGACAGCCACCAGAGAATGCAGAAAAGACCAGCAACTTGCACACAACTCAGGGATTGTGTTGTGCATGGTGTTGGAGACAGTGGAACCCCTCTGAATGTGAAAGGAAGTATTTGCTCTCCCTATAGGCTCTGGCATGTGAATATCTCTCAAAGCTGAAAGAACTGTCTGAGAAGTACTCCAATTGTTGGCCGCTAGGAACTTGGCAAGATGGTCACATTAATTCACATTTTCAGATGCATATTTGAGAACAGAAATGTAGTAAAAATTATCTTATTGTAGAGAGCACTTTTGCCCATTTCCAGCATGTCTTAATGGAAGGAATCATGAGTTGCGTATGTGAAGACTTGAGTTCAAGTTCTGACTCAGGACATGCTGAACACGACCTTAGCCAAGTCATTCTACTCTCCAATCTCTAAATTTGCCTGTAAGAGGCAAAGATAATATTTTATATCTTAAAGCTGTTAAGGGGATCAGAAAAAGAAAACAAGGGATAGAAAATATAAAGAACCACGTAAATTCTAGCAATAATGATTTTCAGAGTCCAGATTTGTATCCACCAGGCAAAAAAGCTGCCATTACTTATGAATTATGTGATTTAGAGTAGTTTACTTCAACATCCTGAGCCTCAGTTTCCTCACCTGTAAGATGGCAATAGCAGTTAGAGCATCTACTTTTTAGGTTTAAGTGAAATATTGCTTATAAAGTGCTTTGCATGGTGCCTGGCATATGGATGCTCAGTAAAAGTTAGCCATCAGTTTCTCAACCAATAGTATTATTATTATTGTAAAGTTGGAGTTCATCTTATAAAAATTAACTTTGTTCTTTGAACACCAATTGTAGAGCTCCTACAATGTTCAGGCCAGGCAATCTGCTTTGTACCTGGGGGAGTACAAGAGAAAGGAAGTCATAATAGTCATAATCCTTGCTCTCCTATACCTTAGAGTCTACTGAGAAAGAAAGACTCATCAAATAATCATGGACCTTTAAGTAGTTTGCAAGCTGCTATGGGATAGAATAATAGGGGTATCTGATCAGATCTGGGAACAAAGAAGAATTTATCAAGAAATTGAGTTTTGAGTTGAACTTTGGAGGATGAGTATAAGTTGACTACATGGAGGAAAGAATAAAGGCATTCTAAACAAAGACCCCTGTGTGCAAAGGTTCTGAGAAAGACTACCCCATCTGAGAAAGAGAGAGAAAGCCAGTGGCACTGGAGAACAGGCAGTAAGGTATCACATCCTATAGGAGTGGAATAAGGATGGAATCACAGGCTTTATAGACCATAATCAGGTTATGGCCAGTTAACTGAAGGCAGTCAGAGTTGTGAGCAGGGAAGTCACATAATGAATATTTAATCTTACAAAGATCATTTTTTTTTTCTGCCATGTGAGGCAGGTAATCCACATAAGCAATGCTTAAGTGTTACTGAAGTATGACCAGTAATGAGGATGTCACCTGGGACTTGTGAGAAATGCAAATTATCAGGCCCCACCCAGACCTACTGAATCAAATCAGGAGGTGGGGCCCTGCAACCAGTGCTTTCACAAGCCCTCCAGGGGATTCTGTTGCATACTAAAGTTTTTGAAGCCCTAGTTTAGTCTAGGATGTGGTCAATAGAGATGCAAACATGAATGGATTTTAAACTCATTTCAAAGGTTTAGCTACTGGATTGACAGGATTTAGTGATCTCTTTGGTTTGGGGGTAGGAGGATGAGAAAAAAGGAAGTGTCAAGAATGACTCCAAAATGTGCATCTGCAATGGAATTCCCTAACCTGGCCTTTTATACTTTGTTGGGTTTTTGTATGTTTTGAAATGAGAGGGGAGAGAAAGCTGGAGCATAGCTTGTTGTTTTAGCATGTCTGTTTTTTAATATTTACTAATCCATAGAGCACTGATGACCAGATCCAAAAACTATCATTATTAAAAATGACATCAAGTGAAAAAAAAGTTATGGCTTAGAGCATCTCTAGAAATGGGTAATGTAGCCAAGCTCTAACTGGAGAACTGATTTCATCTATGATAAGGACAGCTATTTTTCTTGAGGTCTTTACTTCCCCAGATTTTTTCAATGCTGAGTCCACTAAATTATCTTTTGAAACATCATCATGTTCCACTATTTAAAAAAAAAAAAGAGTACTGTGTTTCAGAAATTACAGTAGGAGTCAAACAGCAAAAGAAATCTTGTTAACAATGCTACTAAGATACTATTGAAAGGGAAAACATTAAACTTGGAATGTGCTTGATTTAAAAAAAAATCCCCTTTTGCTTGAACTTGTTTCATTGTGTATAGTATCTATAATATATCTATCTATAATGATTTAGAAAACTACTGGTTGTTTTATTTTTAAGATTTTATTTATTTATTGAGAGAGAGGAAGCACAAACATGGGGAGCAACAGGCAGAGGGAGAAGCATACTCCTACTGAGCAGGGAGCCCAGTGTGGGACTTGCTTCCTGGGATCGTGACCTGAGCCAAAGGTGAATGCTAAAGGCTTAACCAACTGAGCCACCAGGTGCCCCAAACACTACCTGTTTTCCTCCAAGCATAAAAAGAGATTGCCAGAGTAAAAGCTTCTCATGCATTTGATCTTTTAGTTGCTTTGGCCTGAGTCTGCACAGACTCCTTGACCAGTCTCCATTTGACTCCTTTCTCTCTTGATTTGCATGTATTTTGCTTTGGGATGCAGCTCACAAACTTTGTACTCAATGTCATAATCCCCACATAGCTTCTGTTAATGAAATTGAAAGACATGCCTTGTCAGAGATCCCTCTAAGGTTGTTAAGCTTTTTTATAGGTGAAGGATAATTAAGTATATTTTCATTATCAAAAGTGAAAGGAAATGACGACCCTCTATTTAGTAAAATAGGATCATCTGGATAATCTTTTTTTAGAATGCACCCCTATGACATTCACAGTCTAGGTTCTACTTGGTTCTTGCACTAACAAATAGCGCTTCTTAAACAGTCTGGTAGTATAGAGTAATCAAAACTCCCAAAGAATGAAGAATTAACTCTTAGAACACAGTAATTTATAAACTTCTTCCTAAGGGGTTGGCAAAGTATGGGTTGTGGGTCATATCTGGCAGGATGCCAGTTTTATAAAGGACATTTTATTGGAAAATGGCCATGCTCATTTGCTTATGTGTTGTTTATTACTATTTTGTCACTACAGTAGCAGAGTTGAATAGTTGAGACACAGACTCTATGAACGGCAAAGCCAAAAATATTTACTATCTGGCCCTCTACGGAAGACGTCTACTGACCTCTGAAGATTAATGTACCAAATCTATTAGTTAATACCAAATTGGAGGCCCACATGGTTTAGGAGAATTCTGAATTGTCATGTTTTAGTTATATGCATAGGATCAAAATGTGCTTTTGTTGGTGTTGGAGGAAAATGCCTATAATCATATGGAAGCTAGTGAGAAAATGTTATGCATGAATTCAGATTTCACAAAACAGTGTCTGTCTTGGGGCAGGCTTGCCAATGCTAATAGCTCACCTGAGCACGAAGGGTAGGGCAGTCTTCACCTGGAATAGGGTTTGACCTCAAGTTCTAATGAGGTATCAGCTCCGTTTTAGGGGAGGAGCAGTAAGTTAAGGAAGCATCTAACTGTTTTGCTTCAATGTGCCTGCCAAGTTGTGACTCAGGGCAATCTGGCGCTGTGTTCATGAGTCTTTGCTAAGAGTCGAGTTTGCACAATGGAAGAAATGTTCAGTATGTTTGTTGTCTGCATGTTCTTGGAAAGTGCTAAAATGACACCTAAAACTGCAACCATGTATTTATACACTGGAGAATTGTCATGAGATTCTTAACTACTTCTTTTCAATTTCTATTTCCTTGTTTCCAAATTCTCATCTCAAAATTTCTGCTTTTTTCCCATTGAACATATTTGTTATCATTTTTATCTCACTCAACAGATTCTAATCCCAAATCTACTTAAAACAAAAACTTGATTGGGGTGCCTGAGTGGCCCAGCCAGTTAAGACTCTGGCTCTTGATTTCAGCTCAGGTCATGAGATCCAGCACCATGTTGGGCTCGATGCTCAGCTCAGCTCCGAGTCCACTTCTCTTATCTCTCTCTCCCTCTATCTCGGCCCTTCCCTCTGCTTATCATTAATATCAATAATTTATGCAAGTATAATTTTTTCCTTTTCATATATCAAAATAATATTATTCACTCATGTGATAATTATTCCTTAGAGATTTCTTTTAATGTTTGTAGAAATGCACTGTGTTTTAGCACAAAGCCAATGAAACTGAAAGTCATATGACTTTTGAGGTATAGTCTCACCTCTTCCAACAATTAACATTAATCATTCTGAATGGTTTACTCAACCACTCTGAACTCAAGATTTTCATCTTTCCAATAAAGAGTTTCATCTCATCATCTCAAAGATCTTTCTAACCCCAGCAATCTGAGCTGACTTTATGTTACAACTTAACACTAGCTTAGATGTTCAAGTAAATACTGAATAATTCTCCATTTTCCAAAGTAATATGTTTCCTTAATTAAAAATAAAATCATGAAATGTTTCATATGTATGCAGATTTTTATAACCAATACCCACCTTATACCATCACTTAGCTTTAACAAATATTAATACTGAACCATAGTTGTGCCTGATTTTTTAAAAAAGATTTTGTGTATTTATTTGAGAGGGAGAGAGAGCATGCACACAAGGAGGGGGAGGGGCAGAGGGATAGAGAGAAGCAGAACAGGGAGCCCAACAGAGCTTGATGCCAGGACCCTGGGATCATGACTGGAGCTGAAGGCAGATCCTTAACCCACTGAGCTACTCAGGCACCTCCCTTATTGTTTTTTAATAGTTAAAGGATGGAAGCATTACATGTATAGGTAAAGTCCTTATTTTATATAATTAGTCAAAAAGTGTAAAATACTTTTGTACATATTAGCCTCTTCAAAGCCCTTAACCATGAGAAGTAGCTGTATATTCAGTATGCAGACGTGGTTCAGATAGGTATAAAAATTATATTTGAGCATCCTCAGTGAGTCAAATGTAGAATCCAAGACTCAACTACATGCAAGGTCATCTAAGCCCTGATTTTTCCCATTATACCTTGACTCTCCTTTTCTAAACATAGTATTTTTGTGATTAGAATTCCTCATAAACACCACAAATTGATTATGGTTATCTTAATTAAAAATACTAGTTTATTAAAAACATATGTTGCAACTTACAGACCCAAAGAAAGCAATGAGCAACCAGCTCTTGAAAAAGATAGGAAGCAGTAATTTTCTGTAAGATCTAGGTGGCAGGAATAACTGGAAGGATTTTTCTGGCCTCCATTGTTTTTTTTTTTTTTTTTAATTTTTTATTTATTTATTTATTTATGACAGTCACACAGAGAGAGAGAGAGAGGCAGAGACACAGGCAGAGGGAGAAGCAGGCTCCACGCACCGGGAGCCCGACGTGGGATTCGATCCCGGGTCTCCAGGATCGCGCCCTGGGCCAAAGGCAGGCGCCAAACCGCTGCGCCACCCAGGGATCCCCTGGCCTCCATTGTTAAATGAATCTGCTTCCTCCATTTTTGATCTTGGGTCCCTCTGTTCAAGACCAAAATTACTGGAAAAGAAACTGATTGGCCTGGTGTAGACTATTTGCGTATCCTCCAGTGAGGTGCTAGTCAGAGTACTGGGCTTGATGGTTCTATTAGGGCTATGTGCAGAGGGGTGTTTTGGTTTCTGGTGGAATATGGTGGTTCAGTGACAAGAGGAAGGGCACGGATGCTATTCTGCCAAAAAAGTGAGATAATCTACTCTGCTAATTGTGGCAACCATGAGAACATGCATCTTGTGTCTCTGATTACAGGATAGTAATTGGCTAATGGCCCCAGCTGCTATGCTCTGAAACCATTTCACTGTGTTGGCACAGAGGCCAAACTTTCTACAGGCTGCTTCCAGCCAATGACTGAATGAAACAGAGGTGCTAAATAGTTCTGTTCTAGGGAGATACAGAAATAGCCTGATGGTCACCTTGACTGGGTGACTCCTTGATGACCTTGGTGAACTTCCATTACAACCACACTGCAGGCTAACACACTGTTGTCAAATTTTTCTTCCTTCCCTTTCTCCTTTGCTTGACCTGAGACCTGCTTTTTGTTCTTCTCATCATTAGCTTCTAAGAAGATCCGCAATGGCACACATCTAGTCATTAATATTCAAAAGCAATACTAAGTAGCACTTTCATGAATAATTCCCTAAGAATATTATTCTTCCTTTCCCACATTCTTTAACCCCCTTTTTGTTGTTGTTGTTCTTAAAACATTTAAAACCTTCTAACAAACTCTACGATTATTTGTAGTTTATTGTTTTTCTTTCCAAAGTAGAATATAAGGTCTCTTGGGGGTATAGGACAGAGATCTATTCTGTTTCGTTTACTGAGGTAACCAAACACATAAAACAGTTCCCAGCCATAGAGGGCACTCAATAAATATTTGTTTTTTTTTCTATGTGTATCAATAAATATTTGTTGAATGAATAACTAACTTTATTTCTAATCACTTGCAACGTAATCTCCAAATATTTTCTTTTGGGTCCTAAACTAAGTAATCCTAGAATCCGAGACTCCCTTACCCATGCTGGATTCATGTGGGCATTATGATTATTATTGATACCAACAATTATTCCCATTGCCCTACAAAGACCATAGATGCCTCCAACTAAAACCTTGTGCAATTAGAGTTAACTTGATCCTCGAATTCTCATTTAAAGCAAGTTCTTTTTCACTGAAAAACAGCAAGTTTGAAGAAATCTTAAATTGCTTTTCTTAAAGTCAAGTATCGTGGGGGCAAGTTTGCTTCAGTGTCTTGTTCCCAAAAGGAAGTAGCAATCACGAAGCAAAGCCCTTTGGATCAGACATTTTTCTGTTCACTAACAGTTGTCTGTCACATTTGGCCGCCTTTCATCCAGAGGATCGTTGAAATAGAGAACCACAGCTCAGAGTTGATTGGGGCTCAGGGCTCTTTGTTTTTTCCAGTCTTAGAAGAAGAAATGAATCAGGGGGATATCACTGTGTGTCCTACTAGAGCTGCCACAATACAGAGATGACCATTTCTTAAGGTTCCTAAGAAAGCAAGAGAAAAAAACATATCAGGAGGATGTGTCAGACAAATGCTTTCTGAATGAGGTCAGAATATGGTGCTACACACATCAACGACTTAGGTTACTACCCTTAAAAACTGTTACCAGGAAACTTTTCTGAGTACATTCTCTTTATCTCAACATGGGGACTGAAAGTAGTACGGTAGTTGGTTTTCAGATCCCAGTGTCTCACTGGCTACTGAAGGAACTTTAAGAGTTAGAGCCATGTGTATCTTAATAAAGAATGTATTCCAATCTGAAACTAAAATAGCTAAATCTTGTCTCAAAGAGAGGTCTGGGCACCTGGCTGGCTCAGTTGGTGGAGTGTGCAACTCTTGTGATCTCCAGGTTGTAAGTTCAAGCCCATGCTGGGTATAGAGAGTACTGAAAAAAATAAAATCTTACAAAGAGAGAGAGAGAGAGGTTCTACTCTTATTCTTGGTTGAGAGAAATTTGTGGGTTATCCTAAGCCTTTATTTCATTTTTTTCTCTTATACTATGGTATTTAAGAAACCGTTTGTATCATTATGTCCTATAGCATGTGAGAAAACTTAAATGACAGTGAAACTCCATTCCTGAACATTGTTTATAGAATAAGAATATGCCCAGAATATTATAATAAAGCAAAATTTGAAACACAAGTGAGGCTTGTGTTTAAATTCTGCTCTTTGGCATTTAAATGCTGTGTGAACTAAAGAACATACTGCATATCTCAGGTTCCACATTTGTAAAATGTGGTTCAGTGCGGTAAAATATTGGTCATGTTACTCAATGAGAAGTTCAGATATAATGCATGTAAAGCATATGGCATAGTGTCTAGCACATAATGGAAACTTAAATTCTCACACTAAGTTCTTGCTGCATGCATTATATTGTTTATATTATCAGGACTCCTTTTATCTCTGTGTCTCATTGGACTATACTCAGTTGTTCTGGAACCTTCTCTAAACCCATCCCAACTGAATTTGTGTTTAACCATATGTAGAAAATCCATTCAATTTCAGGTAATAATTATCTCTGTTTACGGTCAGAAGCAGTTTGGTTTTCTTAAAGCAAGTAATCGCTCTACTGGTCAATAACATAATCAATGATTTGTTGAGCAAGGATGGTGCAACTATTGATAAAATCACATCTTGGGGATAATTTTTTTGGCTCTCAAGTTCCCGAGCTCCCCTTTTTCCTAATGATTAGAGATTTCTTAAAAAGGGCTATACATACTCCTGGGAGAGGAATACGGTTTTTATTTAAGGAGAAAAGGAACTTGGAACAAAATGGAAAGAAGAAAAAAAAAACTTGGCACATTCAAATCAGTTAAGCATTGCATGATTTGATATCTATTCTTTCTTCTCTCTTTCTCTCTTTTCCTCTCTATATTTGGGATATCTGTTAAAATTTAGATCATTGGAATGTGTAAAAAGTGATCTCCCCAGAGATATGACCTCATCACCCTTATTGCCCTGTCTTGAATTTTCAATTTCTTGCCTCAAATCTCTAGAGTTGCCAGAACCCCACTATATGTTCCTTTATCCTTATTCTATAAAAACTGAAAATAAAGTTCCCGAGAAGAAAGGAGAAAAGAAAAAACAATAATTCCACAAGCCACCGCTATTAATATTTTGTGTGCATTCTTACAGGCTTTCTTTTTCCTACAAAGAAACAAATGTAAAACACATTGTTTTTATGAGATCCTTCTTTTCATTGAATATTGAAATGAAAGGTATCTTTAGCCACTGCCCAGCTCAGGGGTGTCTCCAGCTTGTTCTGTTCATCGCCCCCCAACTCCACTTTACCCTCTGCTGTTACAGAGGTGTCAGTGTCCTAGTGCCCTTTACTTTGGGTCACTAAGATCCTGGGGCATATGGAGGAAGGGTTCACTCCAGGAAAATCCAGTGGGGACAGGGCAAAGACCTGAAACATATATATGCTGCACTATAGATGGATGACCCTTGGAAGGGTTCCCTGCAGATCAGGTACAGCCTTTACTTGATATTTCACAAAAGAGTCTTTGCTTTTATCCCTTAGTATAGTACAAATGCCAAGAATGGTGAGATTGCTATGGAGCTTGTTCCCCATACAGTTCTGGGTACTCCAGGGGACTTCTCTTTCCTTTTTAATATGACTCTTCCTTTAAGTCACCTTTTCACAGTACCCATTCTATTCCTGTTTTTTTTTTCCCCCAGACCCTTGAAAAAAGTCCTTCCATATTGATAAAGAATCTGGAATGTTATGCTAATACTTTAAGCAAGCAGTGAAAAGCCATTGGGTGTTTTTATTCAATACTCTGTATTTTCACAGCTTATAGGAAGCAGCATGAGAGGAAAACTAAAGGCAGGAAGAACACTTTTGAAGAGTGGATGAGATATGATGAAGGCCGGAACAAAGCAATAGTAGCAAATGTAAAGAGGAAGGATAGCTAAGAGTTTGATGATAGAATCAGTTGGTATTCGCATTACTGCTGCAGCCTTTCTGCTACAGCTCTGAGTGTCCCATCATCCATTACTATCAGGAATAGCTTTGTTTACTCGTTCACAGTCTCTTTCCAACCCCTGCCTCAATATGTACTCCCTAGACTAATTTCTAAAAACTGTCAAACTTGTCACCACATCACTAAAAAAGTAGCACTAAGACAACAGTTTTGGGGACCAAAACTCATCAGATTCAGTGTGAAATATGAAGAGCACCTGAAAATGTTTAAGTCACATGATATTAATGCTGTTAACACTTGGGGTATTATATTACTGTAGTAATAGTTTCAAAAACTCAATGTCACACATATTTATTGTGAAAAATCCAATTAAAATCCTGCTTGATGATAAGAAACATGAGGATATGCAAAGTGTCCATATCCTCCTTTCTGCTGAGTTACACTGGGAAATGCAACTTGTATCTCTCATAACAACAGCAGAGTCATTAAAGAAAAGGGAACAACTCACAACTCAATTTGCTTTTATATCTGTACCTCCTTATATTAAGTTATCAAACTTTGAACTCCTACTGGGAACCTTATCTTTTTTTTCTTTTTCTTTTTTTTTTTTTTTTTTTTTTTTTTTTACTTATTGCCAAATATAACCTGTTGGGGGTTTGTAGAAAGCATATAAGTCTTCTTACAATTGTGAATAGTAGCAAGTCAAGTCAGATTCTCCAATACCCTTGTTTCCCAGTGGAGAAAAAGGAAGTACCAAAGTGGAGACATGGGACATTCCACCGGATTTAAGCTCTGTGTAATTATTTATGCAATTCCAAAAATACATTTTACCATATAGGGTATAGACTCTGTTTTCTCCCTGTGAGTTGTATTCATCCATGGAAGTCTAAGGTGTTATTAACTTAAATCCTGGCAGAGCCTCATCTGTTTTAGCACTCAACAGCCCACATGGTAATTACTGCTGCTATCACAGAAGGACTTAAAATTGACACAGGATTTCTGCCCTCTAACCTGTTTTAAGAATCCTTCATCTCTGGATTTGAGGCTGAGGAATGTGCTGCCTCCCATCTTAACCTTCTGAGAGATTTATCACAGCAGGCTTGAATTACCATTGACTGGAAGATGTTGATAATCATTATTGTGCCCATGGGTAAGAAAGGAAGAGGCCAACCTTGGGGAATAATTATAGTCCTCCAAGGTTGGAGATTTTGTCAGAGAGCCAGGGCAGAGGGCCTAGTAGAGAAATTCAGGAAAGCCAGGGAAGGGATGCATAAATGAGCAAATTAAGTGTGAAGGGTCTTGCCTACCTGCTTGGTAAGTGTTGGCATCTTTCCTCTTTTTTGGGAAGAAGCAAGTGGCATATGCATTGCCTTCTAACTCTAGAGATAGCCAGAACCGTATTTGTAGGGCAGTTGATATGGATAAATCTGAAGGACCAGTTGAAAGAAGAAAGGAAGAAGGAAAGGGAGGGAGAAAATAAATAAGCTATAATTCCCTTATACTGTTTCTCTTATACAGGTATACCTCCTTGTATTGTACTTTATTGTACTTCACAGATAATTGTATTTTTTTTTTACCAATCAAAGATTTATAGCAACCCTGCATGGAGCCACTTGATTGTGCCAGTTTTCTAACATTTTCTTGCTTTGTGTGTTCACATTTTAGCAATTCTCTCAATATTTCATACTTTTTCGTTATTATAATTGTTATAGTGATCTCATAGATATTAGTGAGCTTTGACATTACAATTGTAATTGTTTTGGGGCACCACCAATGCTGCTCATATAAGACAGCAAACTTAAATGTATGTGTTCTGACCCCTCCACCAACTGGCCATTCCCAGTCTCTTTCTCATTCCTTGGGCCCCTTTATTCCCTGAGATACAACAATATTGTAATTGGGTTGATTAACAACCCTACAGTGGCCTCTAAGTATTCACATGAAAGGTAGAGTTGCATGTCTCTCACTTTAAGTCAAAAGCCTAGAAATGGTTAAGCTTAGTGAAGAAGGATGTTGAAAGTCAAAATAGGCCAAAACTAGCTCTCTTATTCCAAACAGCCAAGCTGTGCATGCAAAGAAGTTCTTGAAGAAAATTAAAAGTGGTACTCCAGTGAACACACAAAGCGAACACACTAAGAAAGTGAAACAGCCTTATTCTGGTGTAGAGAAAGTTTGAGGGGTCTGGATAGAAGATCAAATTAGTCAAACATCCCTTAAGCCAAAGTCTAATCCAGAGGAAGGTCCTAACTCTCTTCAATACTATAAAGGCTGGGAGAGGTGAGGAAGCTGCAGAAGAGAACTCTGAAGCCAGCAGAGATTGGTTTATAAGGTTTTTTTTTTTTTTTTTTAATAATCTTTGCAGATGTAGTTTTTTTATTTTTTTAAGATTTTATTTATTCATGAAAGACACACAGAGAGAGAGAGAGAGAGGGGGAGAGAGGAACAGACACAGGCAGAGGGAGAAGCAGGCTCCAAGCAAGGAGCCGGATGTAGGACTTGATCCCGGGTCTCCAGGATCACGCCCTGGGCTGAAGGCGGCGCTAAACTGCTGAGCTACCTGGGCTGCCCTGGTTTATGAGGTTTAAGGGAAGAAGCCGTCTCCATAACATCAAAGTGCAAGGTGAAGCAGCAAGTGCTGACGTAGAAGCTGCAGTAAGTGATCCAGAAGATCGAACTCAGATAATTCGTAAAGCTGGCTGCGCTAAACCACAGATTTTCAATATAGATGACACAGCCTCCTATTGGAAGAAGATATGATCTAGGATTTTGATAGCTGGAGAGAAGTTAATGGCTGGCTTCAGAGCTTCAAATGACAGGTTGACTCTTCTGTTAGGGGTTAATGCAACTGGTGACTTTAAGTTGAAGCTAATACCCATTGAACATTCCAAAAAAATCCTAGGACCCTTAAGAATTATGCTGGATCTATTCTATGCTCTATACATAGAACAACAAAACCTGGATGACAGTACATCAGTTTATAACATTGTTCTCTGAATATCTTAATTTTAAACCCACTGTTGAGACTTACAGAAAAAGAATTCCTTTCAAAATATTACTACTCATTAATAATGTAGCTGGTCATCCAAGAGATGTACAATGAGACCAATGTTGTTTTCATGTCTATTAGCACAACATCCATTTTGCAGCCCATGGATCAAGGAGGAATTTTGACTTTCAAGTCTTATTAATTAAGAAACACATTTGGGGGTGTCTGGTTTCTCAGGCGGTTAAGTGTCTAATTCTTGAATTTTGCTCAGGTCATGACCTCAGGATCCTGAGAGGGAGCCCTGTGTCACCTCCGTGCTCAGCAGGGAGCCTGCTGGAGATTCTCTCCCTCTCCCTGCTCACACACTCTTCCTCTCTCTAAAATAAACAATATTTTTAAAAAAACAAAACATATTTTGTAAGGCTATAGCTGCCATAGATTCCTCTTTTGCATCTGGGAAAAGTAAATCGAAAACCTTCTAGAAAGAATTCACCATTCCAAATGCCATTAAGAGGGAAGAGGTCATGGAAAGAGGTCAAAATATCGACATTAGCAGGAATTTGGAAGAGGTTGATTACAGCATTCATGGATGCCTTGGAGGGGTTCAAGACTTCAGTGGAGGAAGTAATTGCAGATGTGGTAGAAACAGCAAGAGAACCAGAATTAGAAGTAGAGCCTGTAGATGTGACTAAATTGCTGTGATCTCATGATCAAACTTTAATGGATTAAGAGTTGATGAGCAAAGAAAGTGGTTCTTGAGATGGAAACTTCTGGTGAAGATGCTTCGAAGGTTGTTGAAATAACAAAGGATTTAGAGTATTACATAAACTTAGTTGATAAAGCAGCAGGAGGGTTTGAGAGAATTGACTCCCAATTTTGAAAGAAGCTCTACTGTGGGTAAAAGGCTATCAAATAGCACCACATCCCACAGAGAAATCACTCATGAAAGGAGGAGTCGATTGATGTGGCAAATCTCATTGTTGTCTTATTTTAAGAAATTGCCAAAGCCACCTCAACTTTCAGCGACCACCTTCCCTTTATCAGTCAGCAGCCATCAGCATCGAGGTAAGACCTTCCACCAGCAAAAAAGATTGCAGTTCATTGAGACTTCACGTGATGCTTAGCATTTTTTTTAAGAAATAAAGTATTTTTAACTAAGGCATGCACATTATATTATTAGACATAATGCTATTGCACACTCTATAGACTACTGTATAGGATTGTTTATCCTAATATGTTAGGTTAGGTTAGGTTAGGTTTTAACCTAATTTCATTTAACCCAGGGTCCGTTGGTTGGGAGGCCAACTCTTGGTTTCAGCTCAGGTCATGATCTCAGGGTCCTGGGAATGAGCCCACATTAGGCTCCATGCTCCGTGGGGGAGTCTGCTTCAGGATTCTCTCTCTTTCTCTCTCTCTCTCTCTCTCTCTCTCTGCTCCTCTCCCCTGCCACCTCCCCCCTCTTTCTTTCTAAAGTAAATAAATAAACCTTTTTTAAAAAAGTCATTTATCCCACTTCATTGCAGTGTTTACTTCATTGGGGTGGTCTGGAACCAAGCACACAGTATCTCTGAGGTGTGCCTCTACACATTTTTTTGTCATATATGCAATGGGAAGGCAGACATCAGCCTAGTGCATGCCAAATCATTACAAAATTTGAATTTAAAGGAACCCATGTTGAGAACTTTTGATGAATTTATAAAATGTCAAAGGTTATATCTCATTGTAACTTAAGAGACAAATCTCAAAGTGATCTTTCAACTGCTCCAGAACATGATGTGAAATGAGTGCTGTGTGATTAGAGATACTGTCAGGTGGGCAGCTTTTCCCTTGGCTCTCTCTCACCTGATATGCTTTTGCCTCTCTCTAAGATGCTTTGGTTCACCTGTTCAAAGTCTCTGTGGAGACAATAATGATGCTTATCTGAGTGCATAGATAAAATGGATTTTCAGGAAAATTAATAGCCTCTGTTCTTATTTAGATGATGTTTTTCTAAGATAGCTAACAGAGAGATGCTTTAAGATGTGATCCAAATATCAGATTCATACTGATTTGCCATGTCCCCGCTATTACTATGTCCAGGGTCTGATTGATAGCTTGCCCTGATGGTTCTTTTTGTTCCTACCATAGCTACAGCATTAGTGAAAAGAGCTCCCAACTTGAAATGATGGCCATGGGAAAAGTTAGAATTAAGAGCCATTCTGGGATGATGAGGATAGTAGTGTTTGGCCAGGAATATGGCTTATTTGTGAGTTTTCCCATTAGTCATAGATGATAGAGTTGATTTATTGTCTCATGGTTTTTGAGTTGCTCTATCTACCACTGGACTGATGAATGTGAGGATATTAGAATTGAGGGAACCAAGTTAATTGGAGAAGAGTAGTTAATTGATACCCCCCATGGTCCAAGGTTAGTTAATGTAGGAGCTATGTTTAGATCCCAGGTCTCCTGGAGCCTGGTGATGGGATATTGAAATAGGATTGCTGTTCCAAATAGCTATTTGGGAAGATGAATGAAAGGAAATCATAGATCTGAATCAAAAGAATAAAGGAATTCATGATGCTGAAGCTATTAGGAAGATGTGGCGGAACAGGGACACAGTCTATGCATACTTTATATAGTAGAAGCACATTATACACACTTTTATGTATATTCAACTACACTTTTCGAAAAGTACAACAGTAGACAAAATAAAATGTGATTTTTTTTTTTTTTAATGTCAGATGGCCCCTATATCAACTCCTTCATCTGGTGCTTAACTAAAGAAAAAAATGTGTTAGATTCTAAGTTTGGATAGATATCTCCACCTGTTTTGGAAATTGTGAAATGTAATACAATATATACAAAACAACTTAAAATATCAAAATATCAGTATTCTGACTGTTATTTTTGTCTTATACCCAACTTAGAAATCAACTCCCAAATAAGGTGTATATTCACAATAGTAATGGTTTTTTAACCCCATCAAAAGAAAAATGAAGGAAAAATGTATGTGAATAGATGAATAGTTTTGTTTTTAAGCAGTAACTTTTTTGCTATTTTCAATTTTCTCTTTGCCCAGGAATGTTTTTTAGTAGGAAATCTAGTATAAGAATTTTAATATATTCTTAAAATGTATATCTTAATATACATAAAAACATTTTTAAAATATGAGCCTTGGGTTTGAACCTAAAGCTACTAATGATATTTCTCAGGGTTCTTTTGTGCAAAAATAGAATTGAACTTGATTATCCCTTTTTAAAACATGTTTATTTTTTTAAAAGATTTTATTTATTTATTTGACAGAGAGCATAAGCAAGGGGAATAGCAGGCAGAGGCAGAGGGAGAAGCAGGAACCTAAGCAGGGAGCCTGATGTGGGGCTCTATCCCAGCACCCTGGGACCATGACCCATGAAAGCATATGCTTAACTGACTGAGCTACCCAGGCGCCCCTAAAATATGTTCTTAAAGTAGAAAAATAGACATGCATAAGTGTAGAGTTTGATAGGTTTTCAAAAACTGAACATTCCTATGTAAATAACATAAAGATCATAAAGCAAAACTTGACCAGCATCCTAGAACTCCCCCAACCTGTTTCCCATTCAAATCACAATCTCCTAAACTACCAACCTGACTTTTAACACTGTAGGTGAGTTTTGACTGTTTTGTACTTAATGTAAATGTGTTCTACTCGTTTGTGACTGGCTACTTTTGCTCAATATTATGTTAGTGATATTCATCCATCTGATTGTTGATTATTGCATAATGTTCATTCACAGTGCTGCCTAATGTTGTATTGTGGGAATATATCTTAATACTGCCATACAGTTTTTAAAGTATATGTACTAATTTGCAACCAGCTGGCATGTAGGAGAGTTCAAGTGACTGCATTTCCCCCAAAACTTGGTATTTTCCATCTTTTATACGTTAGCCATTCTGGTGGGCAATCATTGATTTTTAAATCGACTAAATAAACCTCCAGCAAACTCCTACCAAACAAAGGTCTTTATTTAGCAACCCATTCGTGCTGGGGGTGGAAAGGGGCAATGTTTCATAAAGTGGAATGCTTCAACATCAACAAGTTCAAAAAAGAAATACAGTTTGAATTACATAAGCAGAAATATCTCAGCACAGACAAGTGTTTTTGTTTAAAATACAGCCTTATTTTCAAAGAAAGCATTTCATTTGGGATTGAAGAGATATGTATATGGGCTAGTCATTTATGGAATCTGAAAACTGACATTTTTAAGATTTTGGAGGGGAGGTGTGGGATAGAAGAAAACAGTAAGGACTTTATTAACTGCACCAGTAATGATTGAGGTTTTCATAAGAAAAACACGAGGCAGTGGTTGATTTGTATTTTTATTACTGTTGCAGGGTCTCCATTTTGGTGCCTATTGGATATTGTTCCTATAAAGAATGAGAAAGGAGATGTGGTACTTTTTCTGGCCTCATTCAAAGATATAACAGATACAAAAGTGAAGATTACTCCAGAAGATAAAAAAGAAGGTTGGTACTGTTTTCAGAAAACATTGACAGATGGAGCAACATTTTGAAATTGTTTACTCAAAAACTCTGGGAGGGAAAAAAAAAACTGCCTTTTTAATAACAGCAACTGATAAATATTCAGAACTGTTAGCAGTCAGTATTTGGTGCCTATTCCAAAATCACAGAGACATTACATGAATTTACATTCTCGTCTGAGTAATAAAGACTCATTTGACAGGAACCAGAAGTTCATATTCCTATGCAAATAGAATGAGAATGGAAAATAGTTTACTAGAATATAAAGCATCAGGCCAACTTGTTTTATTAGGGAAGAAAATGAGTCAAGAGCAATAAGTGAACTTAAAATGATGTGATTAAAAGTATATCTGTCAGTTTCATCTAAAGTGAAGTAGCTCAAAACCTAGAAGTGAAAATTTCACATGCAAAATTAAGAATCAAGTTTAATGGTTGCTAGAGTGGACTGTCGGAAACAAATGTGTATCTGTATCTCATCATATAGAACAGTATAATGATTTGTTTTAAGGTATAAATAAGCTTTTAATGATCTTTAAAGAAGTCTAAGGCTCTATGTTGCTTTCCTTTTATTTATACTTTTCCTTCTGTTTATACTTATTATGAAATTTCTTGCAATTCATGCAAACTGACAAAAATTGATGCTGAAAAAAATGTCAGTTTTGTTTCACTTAAACAGGAGTAGGATTAGATACTTTGGGGTGACCAGAGAAAAAGCAATCGTCATTTCAGGGATGTCCTATGTAGTAAATTCTTTATGAGAACCAGCTATTTGACATTCAACAATTATGTCTTTTTAAGAATGAACTCTTACTCCGGTTCTTTTAAAACATATATGTTAGTGTTTTAAATATAGAATATCTCTTGAAATGACAACTCAAAAGAGAGAACTATCATGGTACTCCCACCCCCACTTCCATCATTTAAAATGTTTGCAAATACACAACTCTTTTCCTGTGTGTTTGCATGACTAAATGGTTAGGCATATTTTACATACAAAAGGAAAGAACAGTCTTACAATGAAAGTTACGTGGATATTTCAGCAAGTGTAACACCTGTCCAGTGAGAGAAAAGAAAATGTGGGAGTCAATGTGCAGTTTTGTTTTTAGTTTTGTTTGTTTGTTTTTGTTTTTGGTATTATAGGAATATGGAAGGTGAGTATGAATTGTATTTGCTCACAGCACTTGTTGACACTAAATGTGTGGATTTTCTCCATACCAAGAACCAATTCTCCAACTTTATGGACACCAGCTGGGGGTCCTATCATTTAATTCAGCTCTGACACTACTCAGAGTTAGTGTCAGACTCCACAGGTTTATGGGTTCATTCCCACAAGACTGCCCTCAGTTCAGATGCTAGTCACAAATATTGGGAGCCCAGGGTACTTGTACACTTCTGTCCTACTTGGCTTTAAAGTTGGAGGCTCTGCTACCCCACATTCCCCTCTGCGAATACGGTAATTTGTTAGAATAGCTCCCAGCACTCAGGGTAACACTTTTCTTATATTATTACAAAGGATACAACTCAGAAATAGCAAAATGGAAAAAATGCATAGGGCAAGGCATGGAGAGGGGGAATCTGAAGCTGCCATGGTCCCTTGTGGGTGAGCCACACTCCCAGGACCTCAGTGTGTTCGCCAGTTCAGAAGCCCTCAAGCCTGCTGCAGGAATTCTTACAGAAGTTTCATTATGTAAGCATAATTGATTACATCATTGGCCATTGGTGATTAACTCAGTCTCCAGCCCCTCTCCTCTCCCAGAAGGTTAGGCATGGGGTAAAAGTTCCAACTCCCTAATCTTGCCAGGGACGCCCAGCCACTAATCATTCATCACTGAAGCTATCTAGGGACCCCAGCCACTAATCATTCATCAGTGTATAAAAGACACTCCTCATCTCAGAGATTCCAAAAAATTAATAGAGTTGTTTGCCAGGAACAGGAGAGAAAGACATTTATATACATGTTTATATATACACACATTTATATATATATATTTATATTTATTATGCCACAGTAAAGAATATTTAAATAAAATCATTATTCATATATTGAATATGTGTGTATATTATGTACACCCATATATGTGTAGATAGAAATATAAAACTAAAAAATATATGACTACTACTTTTCCTTTTTTTCTTTTTTCTTTTTTTTGCTTCAAAGGGAGCAATTTAATTAATCTGACTTGCTTTAAACATGAGAATCATGTGTCATGGTTTTATAAAATTTAACTCATCACCTTTGTCTTAGGTCTGTCATGTCTGCTCTGCAGATAGGGAGAAATTCCTGTCCTGGAAGACTGAAATTGATAAAAGGAGCAAACTATACTTACTCACTTGGGGTTTGAAAGAGCTCAATGAAAACGCTCCTTTTCTCCACCCAAGCGCTGGACCAACTCACAAGGGAATAAGAATAAAGCAGATGGGAGACCAGCATATCACCTTTCTTTCTGATAATACTGATAACAGAGCATCTGACATGTATCATCTACAGCAAGTGAGCTTCCCCTTTCTCAGCTCTGGATTTAGGCAGAATTACCCTTGGTCAAGCTGTAATGAGGCAAGGCAGATCTCCCCAAATTATAAATTCAAGCTCAAGGACCAGAGCAGATCAGGTGTTCCCCAAGGCACCTGTGCGTTAATACCATCCTTCCAAATGCGATCCAATTAAGTTCCTCTTCTTTCCTTGGGAAGAAGTGAGTAAAGGAGCAGAGAGAGGCCACATGTTTCACACTAACAGAACTGCTTGCGCATGAAAGACCGCACCTGCCATTTGGGGGTGGAGGGCATAAATTTGGATACTCTGGAACCAGTAACAATTTTACTAATTCAAAGTTCTTTTTTTTGTAATATTTTATTTATTTATTCCTGAGAGACAGAATGAGGCAGAGAGAGAGAGACACAGGCAGAGGGAGAAGCAAGTTCCATGCAAGGAGCCTGATGTGGGACTTGATCTCGGGTCTCCAGGATCAGGCCCCGGACTGAAGGCGGTGCTAAACCGCTGCCCCTTATTCAAAGTTCTATCTTAAAAATGAGTTTTATATTTATATTTAAATAAATATGTTCAACTATGCTCAGTAATAGTCCAGTTTGTTTAGGGAACGTGTACAATCATGTTCTATCACTTGCAAAGTTTAAAGCAAAAAATATCAACAAAACATTTTTAACATTAACTATATAATGCAAAGTATGACTTAGGAATTTTGAAATATTTGATAACAGTCCCTAAATTTGTATAGCTTTATAACTTTTTCCTCAAATGATTATTACTTTATATGAGATTATGTATTATTTCCAACATGTACTGAGCACTTAAGAACATTTTCTTCTGTTACTACCTTATTATAAATGTCCCACCAATAAGGTTATAAAGCCAATATGGTTATAAAATGATCTTAAATAATAGATATATATTTCTTTTCTTTATTTTTAACCTGCCATTAATAGAGAAAAATACATTAAAATTCACCAATTGATGGCATGTCTTGCAGGAAAGGCACATCTTAGCGTATGATATTTTTAGAACTTCAGGATAAGTGTTTGAAAATCATTAAAATGTCACTGTGTAACTGGAGCAATATTGTTTCATAGCACTAGAAAACTCTAAGTGAGCCTGATTGACCTGATATTGCACCTCATACAAATGTATCACTGAAGTTCACTGGGTTGTAGAAATAAGATTTGTGTTAATTAAATTAATTTTTACCAAGGCTCAATGATGGACTTTAAGAGGTATAACTTGTGCACTTCTATTTTTAAAAAATACTTTCATCATTAATATCTATATTGCTTGAGGTTTTCTTAAAGATTTTATTTATTTATTCATGAGAGACCTAGAGAGAGAGAGAGAGAGAGAGAGAGAGACAGAGACACAGGTAGAGGGAGAAGCAGGCTCCATGCAAGGGAGCCTGATGTGGGACCTGATCCCAGGACTCCAGGATCATGCCCTGGACCGAAGGCAGGCACTAAACCACTGAGCTACCCAGGGATCCCCCTTGGGGTTTTATTTGAAATGAAGAAAAACATATTTTATAGAAAAGGCTTGCAAGGTATGAGATACAAGGAACAGCATCAATCAGAGATTAGCATAAAATACAAAGAACTGTAGGTGTACCCGGTAGCTCTCTGAGATGTGTGTTGGGTAGGTGATCTGGGGGTGTGTGCTTTTGGTGGGGAGAAGTAGAAGAGAGGGACGGAGAAGGGAGGGAGGTTATGGAGGACTTCAGCAGAAATCTGGTGATTTTTACTACCTAATACCCTCCTTATTTTGGACATGTATCTTACTTCCATTCTAAAAATAGTGTGTAAACCACTAACTTCTATATCCATTTCCAGCATTACAATAAGGTGA
Source organism: Nyctereutes procyonoides (assembly GCF_905146905.1). Lineage (NCBI taxonomy): Eukaryota > Metazoa > Chordata > Mammalia > Carnivora > Canidae > Nyctereutes > Nyctereutes procyonoides. The sequence goes on along the minus strand of NW_026575042.1, from coordinate 24,206,357 downwards.
GACTCTGTCCACCTCTTTTACTATCAGTAAGAAATGTTTTAATACAACTTAAAAGTGGATTAATAGTGGAGTAAGTAATTCAACAAATACTTATTGAGTACCCACTCTGCCTTCAGATTTGTATTATTAGGGGATGTCAAAATGGAGATGCTTTGGATCATCTATACTTACCTGAAATCCTGGTTCCACCACATGTTGGGTATTAGATCTTAGACTAGCTGCTTATCGTCTCAGAGACTGAATTTTCTCATCTATAAAATGGGGTAATCATACGTGTCTACATTTGTTTTAGATTGTCAAATGACAAAAATCATGACAAAAATCATGGAATTTAGAAATGGATTTGATGCCCTTTATTCAAGGGAAAACACTCCATGGATTGGGAGTATACAGTGTGTCACAAGCAGTGGGTCACTCGGATTTTGGACAAGAATGAGTTTTCTAGGGATGTAGTAGGGGCAACATGGAAACAATGTGATTGGCTAGGAGATGGGGGATTTCTTTATGAGGCTAGCAAGGTCCTATGTTTTAGGATAAGGTAAGCTAACTAAAGCTGATTTGGAGGATAGTGCTTGGTGTATATTAGGATTCCTTGACAGGTATTTACCCTAAGTGCAGCCTAGCATAGGTTTAGATGTCAGGGCACTGGGTCCCATTTTGTGAGTCCCAATATATGAATCAATTTTATTGAGGTTTATAAGAAATAATATATGCAAATCATATAGGACAGAAAATATGGAATACACTCAGTAAAAGATAGTTGTGGTCGTTGTTATATTCTCTCTGTATTATTTTAATAGCTAGCTGTTATTGAGTCTCTGCCTCATACTAACAGAAACTTCATTTATTTCTCATTATAACTGTGTGAATTAGGTATTATTCTTATTTCCATTTACCAATGAATTTAAGTGCAATAATAGTTGATAAAGTTGACAGAGTAAAAAAAAAATCTTAATATAACTAAGATTTACATTTGTATAACCAAATCAAAGTCCAGAGTGTACATTCTTTTCTTGGGATTCTTTTTTTCTCTCCTAAGAGCTTGTAATCTTATGAAGGACACTGATCCAGTATTTGTGATACAGTGTAGTCAATGATAGGAGAGAGGCAGAACTGGTAAATCCTTTCCAGAAAAGGGAAAAAGATAGGGTGGCGCCAACAAGAATTGGAGCAGAGCCAAGAACTTCATAGGGAAAATAATATTTAAGCAAATCTTGAAAGACGAGTGGAGTTTGATGCACCCAACAGAGGGATGTTAATTTCAGGAGCTGAGCTAGCAAATAGTTGACATTTTTTGGAAGCAGATTATGAAAGTCAGGAAGCTGAAGTTTATCTCCATGTAAGTAGGCAGAGCTTAAGTCTTAAATATTGTATTACATCATTCTTTATTTTTTCTTCAAGTTTTTATTTAAATTCCAGTTAACATTTTATTTTATTTTTTTAAAGATTTTATTTATTCATGAGAGACACAGAGAGAGAGAGAGGCAGAGACATAGACAGACATAGAAGCAGGCTCCACGCAGGTAGCCCGATGTGGGACTCGATCCTGGGTCTCCAGGATCAGGCCCTGGGGTGAAGGCGGCACTAAACCACTGAGCCACCAGGGCTGCCCCAGTTAACATTTTAGATATAGATGGTGTGGAGTGTAGAAGATGTGGAGCTAGAGTTCACAGTTAGAAGTAGGACTTGACAGGAGATGAGGCAGAAGACTGACTCCAAGTTCCTGGCCTGGGGACAATTAGAGGCTGAATTGTGTGCTTTCCAAATCCTATGTTGAACAGCCTTAAATTCACTACCTCCGCATGTGAAGGCATTTGGAGATAGGGCCTTTAAAGAGGTAATTAAGATGAAATGAAGCCATTATGGTGGGCCTTAATCCTGTCTGACTGGTGTCCTCATAAGAAGAGTAGATTTAGACATAGGGAGACATGAGGGGTGTGCACGCACAATTGAAAGGCTGTGTGACCAGGAAGCAAGGGGGCAGCACCTCCCCTTTTGACTCTCAACAGATGTGCTTTTATGAAAGCAGGTCTTACATTCTCATCACCCCTGCAACCCACTTTCTAACAACCATTCATGTTAACCTTCTTTTTTTTCTTTTAAAGATTTTATTTATTTATTTGTGAGAGACACAGAGAGACAGAGACATAGGCAGAGGGAAAGGTAGGCTTCCCTGTGGGGACCCCCGCCCCTCCCATGCAAGACCAGATCCCAGGTGCTCCTCATGTTGACCTTCTTGAAGTCTCTGGACAAACCAAGCTGGTCTACTCACACTTAACTAATACAATTCATCCTCATTTTTCTACACACCCATTTCTCAGATTTGCCCTCAATCTAACCACCTTTGTCACTCCTAGTCACCAGGGGAATCCTACTTCTTTTCATTTTTGTCAGTTTGCCTGAACCACCTGAGCTCAGGGTGGGGGTCCTTCCCTTGGACAGCTCTGTGTTTTCTGCTGGCTTCATTCATCTGGCTTGTCTTTCTCAAACTGTGAAGAGGACCTTAAACTTGGCATACTCCTCCATAGTCTTTGAATTTCTGAAGTGCCTGCACATAATAGATAAAGAGGACATACTTGCTGATTAATTCATTTTATTAAAGGACTTTCCCCTACAAGACAATGTTCAGTTTTTTTTAAAGTTCCTTTCCTCAGGACCCCTGGGTGGCTCAGCGGTTGACTGTCTGCCTTTGGCTCAGGGCCTGATCCCAGGATCTGGGGTCGAGTCCCACATCGGGCTCCCTGTGAGGAGCCTGCTTCTCCCTCTGCCTATGTCTCTGCCTCTCTGTCTGTGTCTCTCTCTTTAATAAATAAATAAAATATTTAAAAAATAAAAAAAAAGAAAGAAGAAAGAAAGAAAGAAAGATCTTTTCCTCTATAGTCAGTTCTATTTGTCTGTTTTCCAAACTTCATTTCACAGCAGTTCATTCATTATACTGATCTGGTTTTCCATTCAAACCAGTTGCGTACATAATTTGTGCCTTATTGTTTCAGGCACAGGGCCCAAGGCAATTATTTTTGTTTATTTCTTGTAGGACACCCCAGTTTTGGTTTGTAATGCTGTTTGACACCAAGCTATGCATTATGTAGCAACGACATCACCAGTTAACCCAGACCTGGAGACTTTTAATTATAATTTCTAAAAAAGTGAACACTTCAGATTTGTCTTGAGAATTTAGGGGTTGATGTGTGAGGCGCCTCATATTATCTTCAGCAGTGATACAAACCAGTATTCAAATGCAATGGCTTTCCTGGTAGCCTCACTTTTGGCAGATAGCCCCAGGTTGTCAGTATTAACTACACTGATGAAAGTTTTACATTGCACCCACCTTTTCCTCTTACTAAGTGACTTCAGAAGAAATAAAAATGAATAGCTGCACTATACAATTAGATATCAATAGCAGTTGCAAGAACCTGAAAACCTAACAGCATAAGCTTAACCAGTATGGGCTTTATATTCTCATATTGCAAAGTGTCTGGAGCTGAGCAGCCCATGTTTAGAATGGTTACAGCAATACTGGTAGGCACTCAGGTTCTTTTTTGCCTTTCTGCTCTGCTGTCTTTATGTGTGCTGCTTGTCATTCTCATTCTTTTCATTTTTAAGTTTTTTTTTTTTTTTAAAGTAACCTCTACACCCAGCATGGGGCTTAAACTCACCACCCTGAGATCAAGAGTTGCGTGCTCTTCCTACTGAACCAGCTTGCACCTCATTCTCATTCTTGTCATTTCATGGTTCTAAGATGCCTGTTGCACCTTTAGAACTCATTTCTGTTGAGACAGAAAGGATAGTGAAAGACAGAGGGCAAAGGCTTCTCCTTTTGAGGCTTTGCTTTTGTGGGCGGGAAGGAGTGTCCGGGAATTTCCATCAAGTTGTCAGTGACCATAACTCTTTTACATGGCCTTCTCTAGCTGGAAGAAAGGCTAGGAAATCAAAGTTTTCCAGTCTATTTATAACGTTTTCACACCTTTAGAGTAGAAATAGCCAAGAGAAGAAGGACTTGGAAGTCAGGTTAGGTCAGCCAATCTAGAGTGTCTATCATTTACTGATGATTTTCTATAAGTCAGACAGATTATCCACAGATTCTACTAGAATGGAGAAGAGTGAAACTTAAAAAAAAAAAAAAAAGTGAAAGCAAATGAACTGTCCAGAACCTCGGTACCAGAGGAGATGGAGACAGGACTCAAGCCCCAGGACTCCCCTGGTCTCAGAGCAGCTCTCTTTCCATCATGCCCTAGGGCCTCCTATGAAACAAAATATAGAAATTTGGAAATGAGGTGGACAGAAGTCTGGGCTTGTTGCAGTCTCTTCTCCAAACCCCACGTGTGATTGTCATCAAAACAGAAAACTCCTGCCCCAATTCTTTTTACCATTCTTATCTTATTTAGAGTCCTTACTGTTCAATGTGAGATCCAAGGACCTGACACACCAGGCAGGCCCTCATCACCCTCTGAATCAGAATCTGCATTTTAGGGCAGCCATGGTGGCGCAGCGGTTTAGTGCTGTCTGCAACCCGGGGCCTGATCCTGGAGACACGGGATCGAGTCCCACGTCGGGCTCCCTGTGTGGAGCCTGCTTCTCCCTCTGCCTGTGTCTCTGCCTCCCTCTCTCTCTCTCTCTGTCTCTATGAATGAATAAATAAAATCTTAAAAAAAAAAAGAATCTGCATTTTAGTAAGATCCTCAGATGATTTACCTGTGCCTCTGAATTTGAGAAGACTTTGGCCATACACATTTCTTAGAACGGGCTTCTGTGACCACCCTGTCTGAAGCAGCCCACCTCCAGCCATCCCTTACATCAGCATGTTCATTGTCCTCATAGCATTTACTGCCATCTGAAATGAACTTCATCAAAGCTAATTTCTACTGTAATAATTCTATCCTCCATTAAAATTTAGGTTACATCAGGGAACAGGCTCTGCCTCTCTGTGGGTGTCACTTACACTCAGTAAGTTCTCAAGAAATACCTAAAGGACGGATGGATGGATGAATACATAAATGTATAAATGACGTCCAATTTAGCAAGTTTTATTATTCAGGGAGAGAAAACAACATAGCATTCTTGCTTCTTCAAAATCATCAGATCATAACTATCAAAACTGCATGTCTCAGGTGTACATTCTGATGAATATATTGTTTGGCTCTTTTGTGCTTGATTTAAATCAAAGACCATTTGACATGTATTTACCTGAGTCAGTTCCCTCTCAAAATGTGTTCTTACTGCTGGTGTTGAATGGCCATTTCACTTCAAATAGAATCTTTGCTATTGGTCAATTTCCTGTTCTTGTTGATTTTCCTGATTATCTTTCAGTTTCTGGGAATCTCAATTTGGTCAATATTTTTAAGGTAACTGAAGTCATTAAATATATATATGTATATATATATACACACACACACAAATATTCTCCAAATCATTAAGCCACTGATCAGATATTAATTACATTTGAGATGATTTTTGTATACATGGAATATTTTCATTTTCAGCATGGAACATTCTAATATTGTTCCCATCACTTTTTTTGGTTTACAAAGTGGAAGAAACATATGCAGATATCTTAATAGAGAGCAGTTGTCTAATGGGAGAACTATTGTAAAAATTGATACTTTTTTGTGAGGACATCTATTTCTGCCTCCAGGAGATCTATACCAATTCTTTGTCAAATATGTGATGAAATATGAAATGAACAGCCCAGGCAGATGCTTAAGGTGATTGAAGAATCTTCATCTCATCTATATTATCTATATTAAAAGAAAAAAATCCTTTGGGTTTTCTGTACATTTTCACTATCTTCATTTTTAAAATAGTCTTCCAAAGACAAATAGTGAAAGCCAAGATTTATAAACTAAGTTGCCTTTAGGGACCATGGGATAATAAGATGAGTGAAATCCTGTGATAAACTATGATGGAAACTGAGGCATAATATACATGTTTTGCTTCACAGGGTCATTCCATTTTAACGAAAAACTTTTAAAAAAATAAAAAATAAAATCAAGAAAAACTTAAAATATTCTGCAACCAATTTAAACATATCTGTGGACTGAATTTTTTCTTGGAACTTGTCATCCTTGGACAAATCTTTATGAACCTAATACCTTATTATTCTAATTTTTATAAAAGGTATTTATAGTTTTATTACTTCATGAATGGAGACATGATTTTGACCATTTTGGGGGGGTGAACTTAACATTTAAAACATTTTTGCAATTAAATGACCAACTAATTGAAACACTAGACAAATGAGTATTAAGAAGATTAATAAATTCAGGCTGAGGGTTTAGCACTGCCTTCAGCCCAGGGTCTGATCCTGGAGACCCGGGATCAAGTCCCGCATCGGGCTCCCTGCATGGAGCCCACTTCTTCTTCTGCTTGTGTCTCTGCCTCCCTCTCTCTCTCTCTCTCTCTCATGAATAAATAAATAGAATTTTCAAAAAATTCAGACTGAGAATTTTAAAAAGCTATATAACTGGGCCTCTGGTTGGTTATATGCATTCTTAGTGATATTCTCTGTATCCAACAGAATTCACCTGGAGATTGGTATTAGAGAGTGTTCCTAATTCAGGGATTATAGCTGTTATGCAATTGTCATGAATGATATGGTACAGTCTGGAACCATGGACAGAAAGATCTATGAGGTCCTGTGTCTCTGGAATCAACATCCTATGGAGAAGCATACCTAGGACAGGCAGGACATAGGTTTGTGCTGCAGAGGGTGGTGGTGTAGGAGTGGTTACCCTTTTTGCATTTCTTTTTATATGAGTTAGTGTGGTGATGGCTTTGCCAGTGTGAGAAAAACAGACCATTAAGTGCCAAGTGCTTAGGTGTCAGCCTTTCAGGTAAGTGCTGGGAAACACTGAAGGGAGGGCCTGGGTCCCCAGTTAAAGGGGGTTTGAGTTTAGTTTCTGCCTTTCACATCAATAAAAGTCAACTGTCCATCCCAGCTAGCTTGTTTGCAGACAAGAAGATCTGGGAGCCCCACTGAGCAATCCTGTTCGTCTCTACAACAGGCTTCTCCCAAATTCCATGAGGCTTTGAATGTGTTTATTTGACACATTTTGTGGGGAATGATGTGGCTCAGAGAGAACATAGAAGTTTCACTAGATAAATGTCTACTGAAATGTTCATCTAATTGCTTCAATTTCTTGAAATTATATGGTAACTCAATTTTATTTAATCTACTTTAAAAATACATCTTTCAGTTCTTGAGAAAAATATGTACAGACTCAATGTGGAGAATCAAATTTTTTGCCTAAGTATTAGCATTTCATAGCAAACATTCATATTAATGTTGATGCAAGATGGGAGGTGAGATGAATATTTATTAGCTAGAAAGCTGCTAAAATGACTGATTATATTGAGAAGAAACTTTGGAAGTTATAAATGGTGCTTATGAGCTCATTGGTGTGTGCGTTTGTTTCTTTATTGTGTTCCTTTTCCCCTTCTAGACTCTGAGCTGTGTGAAGGCAGAGCCACATCTGATTCACTTTTGAGTGAATTTAACCAGAATGGAGATCAGGGGTGGACACATGAAAGACTGAACTGAGTGCCATTAAGAGATGAAGAGTCTTGTGGCTATTTGGAATCAGTTTAGAATGATTTTTTTTAATTTATTTATTAAAAGGGAGTTTTTGAACTAGGGAAACTCCAGCAATAAGCTGAGACTTAGGGGGTAAATGGGGGATTTTTAAGCATATGGGAAGTCTTATGTAGCAAGGTAAAAAAAGTAGCAGAACAGGCAGAGATAGTAAAACTATTGAAAAGGAAAATAACAACTTCTAATGACTAATGAAGAAAATCAGTGATCCTTGTATAAAAAGGAGAAATAGGATATTCCAGATATATCTGATACAAAATTTTTAATTTATTTATACAACCTTACTGAAAAGATGGGTAAAATACACCTACTAGATGGAATATGAAAGCCCACACATTATAGCACAATATGAGAGACACATCTGTGAGGGCTCATCTCTCAAGAAAGTGGTTTAGGGTAATGTGATCACTAAGAAATGTACTCAGGAACATCTGAAGGAAGCTGTAAAACCCAACAGAGAAGGAGGGACTATGATAGAGCCCTGAGTCCCATTGAAGCACAGTGTTAAGTAACCATCAGAGTGGCTAAGTATCATGATTTGGGTTGATTTCTCCAGTATTTACTCTCTTACATGTTTAAGGTGCCATAGTATGAGCTGAGAGCAGTCATTAAATGATGGAGCCCAAATGGGACTCCAGCTGTATTTCACCTTGCAATAGAATTTCAGCAAAACCTGAATGATAGATTAATGAAATTACAAGTTAACAAATTTTTTAACAACTTATTTATATACATTACAACCTAACGACAGAAAACCAAACCATACCATTGGATCATGACTTTTTGAGTAAGTAGTCTAGCTTTGTGTTAAAAGGGAGGTTGGCTGGGATCCCTGGGTGGCGCAGCAGTTTGGCGCCTGCCTTTGGCCCAGGGCGCGATTTGGAGACTCCGGATCGAATCCCACGTCGGGCTCCCGGTGCATGGAGCCTGCTTCTCCCTCTGCCTATGTCTCTGCCTCTCTCTCTCTCTCTCTCTCTCTCTCTCTGTGTGTGTGTGTGACTATCATAAAATAAATTAAAAAATTAAAAAAAAATAAAAGGGAGGTTGGCTAAATTAAAGTTAAAATGAAATTATTCCTAATAATATTCTGTCATTACCTTCTGTGCACGAATAGAACTTCAGATAAGCCCAAATATCTGCTGAGGATATTGTACCCTGGAAAACTGATTTTCAATGATCTAGTCTAACTGCAAAGTTCCTGGGAAAATGCTGGCTACCAGTGAGTAGGAAAGGACTAGAAGGTATCCAAAAATTCTCACATAACCAGAGAACAGGAACATGGTGGATGAAAGGAGTTTCTCAAAGGCTTGACAAAATATTCTGCTCAATTACATGAGCTCATTGGCAGCCTTGGGACAACAGGAGAACCTGAAAGCCAAGAATGCTAATCAGTATCTGCAGAAGTACTGCTGGCTGGCCATTTTACTCTGTGCAGTCATTGCTAGATTTGTGGATTGGAGTTATATCCATTATGTACACTAAGAAATGCATTTTTGCTGGTGTCTTTTCATAGTGAGTATCACCCTTGTGCAATCACACATCATTGTTAGAATCAAAAGAGAAGCTATTAATTTGTGAGTATAACAAATGACAGTGGTGAGAAAAAAAAATCTAATGAATCAGATGATCTAGACAAAGTTGGCAAATAAGAGTTACTGTATAATCTATTGTCTTTTGGTTGGAAATAACTACCTAGAATTTTATGTTGAAAAGCCTGTTGAGGTGGCATCTTGTCTCACAGGGGAAGGCTGCTATAATCAATTACTGAACTCTGTCTACCAAGGCCATAGTGAATAGGAGAATAGAAGAAGGTGGCAGTCACAAGCAAGCCAGATATTTTTCACACCTGCTGTTGAGGAAGGAGTTATCATTTTTATAACAAGTAGAAAATTGGACACTTCAACTTTCTCTTGTGGGGTTAAATCATTGATACAAAATAGTGTATCTTTCACATATTGAAACATTGAAGTGTCATCTATGGTGGGGGGTTGGTGAGAGGCCCCAAAGAAGAAGACTTCTTTATCTAAACCTTGGATCTGCGTAAAGCATGAAAAAAGAAAAAGAACATTTTTCATAAGAATTCCTTATCACAAGATCACACTCATTTAGATTTGGGGCTGAATTTGTAACATCTGTTGGAAATTGAGTAAACCTAGCTGAAAATTTTATTTAAAGTGATTCTGGTCTGTGAGATTACCAGGCACACAAATCTTCTCTGATAGGGTATTTTTTTTTTTTTTACTGGAAAAGTGGGTTTTATTTCAGAAATATTGTATTGAACATATTTATATTTTTTCAACATCTTTTTTTAATTTAAATTAAATTAACCAACATATAGTGCATTATTAGTTTCAGATGTAGAGTTAAGTTAGTCATCAGTTGCATATAACACCCAGTGTTCATTACATCACGTGCCCTCCTTAATCCTCATCACCTAGTTATTCTATCCCCCTACCCACCACCCCTCCAGCATCCCTCAGTTTGTTTCCTGTAGTTAAGAGTGTCTCATGGTTTGTCTCTCCTTTGATTTCTTTCCATTTTGTTTTCTCTCACTTCCCCTATCCTCTGTGCTATTTCTTATATACCCCCATGTGACTGAAACCATGTTAATTGTCTTTTTCTGATTAACTTATTTCGCTCAGCATAATACTTCCTTTTCCAACCATGTTGATGTAAATGGTAAGTATTCATCCTTTCTGATGGTTGAGTAAAACTCCATTGTGCATGTATGTATTTGCATATATATGTGTATGTATATATATATATATATATATATATCACATCTTTTTTAAAAATTTTATTTATTTATGAGACACAGAGAGAGAGAGGCTAAGACACAGACAGAGGGAAGAGCAGACTCCCTGTGGGGAGCCTGATGCAGGACTCAATCCCAGGACCCCGGGATCATGCTCTGAGCCAAAGGCAGATGCTCAACCACTGAGCCACACAGGCATCCCTACCACATCTTCTTTATCCATTCATCTGTCGATGGACATCTGAGCGTTTTCCACAGTTTGGCTACTGTGGACACTGCTGCTATAAACATTGGGGTGCAGATGTCCCTTCAGATCACTACAGTTTTATCTTTGGGGTAAAAACGGAGTAGTGCAATTTCTGGGTCTTTGGGTAGCTCTATTTTTAACTTCTTACTGTTTCCAGAGTGGCTGAACCAGTTTGCATTCCACCATTGGGTATTTCTAATTGCAATTCTAAAAGAATCCTGAGACAAAGTTCCAAGGAACATGAGTTTACAATGAAAGTCATCAATGCTGTGAGATAAATTATCATGAGCAAGAGTCACCAGAAAAAAAAAGAAATCACAAAATTGAATCTTCAAGCCTGTAGATATTAAAATTATCAGATAAGAATATAAGTATGCTTTATTTAATGAAAATTCAAGAGGGCTATAAAATATGATAGAGGGACAAAGACTATCAAAATAACATGTATATTTGAAGAACCAAACAGAACTTTTATAAATGAGAAAGATAATAATTAAAAATAAACTCAATGAAAAAGATGGATAGCAAGTTAATCATAGAAAAAGAAAAAGTAAGTGAATTAGAAAAGAAGCAATCCAATTATTGCAATGTATTACACATGAAAAAAATCAAGAGAAATAGTGGTTAGAGTAAAAAGATTTTAAAAAGTAGACTTTTAGAAAGAGAATGGAATGATGGGTAATAGGGCAGCCCCGGTGGCCCAGCGGTTTAGCGCCACCTTCAGCCCGGGGTGTGATCCTGGAGACCTGGGATTGAGTCCCGCATCGGGCTCTGTGCATGGAGCCTGCTTCTCCCTCTGCCTGTGTCTCTGCCTTTCTCTCTCTGTCATGAAAGAATGATGGGTAATAAACTATTAAGGATTTTTCAAAATTAATGCAACTCAATGTTCAAATTTAGGAAGCCCAACCAATCTGAACAGAAGAAATGTAAAGAAACCAAATCTAGAAATGTCATTGTAAAACTAAAGAATACTATGTACAAAGAGAAGATCTTAAAAGCAGGCTTAGAGAAATGACTTTATCTGCAAATGGAAGCCAATTTGACTAGCATCTCTCCTCTCAACACAATAAAAGCCTGAAGAGAATGGAACACTATCTTCCAAGTGTTGATGAGAATCAGTGCCAACCTAGAATGTTTTATCCACTTGAACTCTTGAAAAATGGAGATAAGATACAGAAACTTCCACCCAAAATATAGATCATTCACTTACATCAAAACTTTCCTGTTGGACAGTTTAATATTAGAAATGAACAAGAGGAAATGACAGGAGATACAGCAGAGATTAAAGAGATAATATAATCAAAAACTTTATGCCAATAGTTTTTCAAAATTAGGTGAAATGGAAAGTTTGTAGAAAAATTTTTAAAAGTTGTCTCAAGAAGAGAAAGGAAATTTGAATTATCCTGTAATAATTAAACCTATCGAATCACTTGCTTAAATATTTTCCTCACAAATATTAAACTCAAATGATTTCATGAATGAGTATTCCCAAACATTTAGTAAACATATAAACTCAGTCTTAAACATATTCTTTCAGAGGATAGAAAAATTATAATCTTGGCACTAAACCCAGCTAAGGACAACTTGCAAAGCATGGCAAAGAAAATGACAAGCTAATCTCACCATAAATGTAAATGCAAAGATTCTAAACAAAAAATAGAAACAGACTGAATCCAACAATGAATAAAAGCAACAATGCATTCTAAGCAAATTGAATTTATTACAGTGAAGAAAGATTCAACATTAGAAAGTGTATTAATAAATCTACCATATTAGCTGATTAATTTAGGAGACAATCTGATCATCTCAGTAAGTTCAGGAGTTCCACCACAGTACATATTAAAAATATTTTTATATAGAGCTCCTGGCAAAAATACAAATAAGGGAATCTTCTGCTTTTTGATCAAGGTTATGTCTACCAAAAAAATTGTAAAAAATGACCAATATAATAATCAATTGAAACAACACACTGTTGTTGCCATTTCTTTTTCTCCTAAGTTAGCAACTCTGACTAGTGCCATGAGAAGGGAAAAATAAAAGATTGTTATGAAAGTAACAAAACTGTCATATTTTCAAATGATATAATTGCTTAAACAAAAAGCTCAAAAGAATCTACAGATAAATACCCTGCTTGGTACAGTTGATTAGAAGTCTGATTAGAACCTGATTCTTGGGCAGCCAGGGTGGCTCAGTGGTTTAGTGCTGCCTTCAGCCCAGAGCCTGATCCTGGAGACATGGGATCGAGTCCCACGTCGGGCTCCCTGCATGGAGCCTGCTTCTGTCTCTGCCTCTCTCTCTCTCTCTCTCTCTCGTGTGTGTGTGTGTGTGTGTGTGTGTGTCTCATAAATAAATAAATAAATAAATAAATAAATAAATAAATAAATAAATACAAAGAGACAGACTTTCAAACTTGCCATATTGGCAAAAATAAGCACAGGACACAACTGGCTGTTTTACTTATTAGACTCGTTAAGCCATAAAAAAGAAAAGAAAAGAGAAGAAAAGAAAAGGAAAAAGAAAAGAAAAAAAGAAAAAAGAAAAGAAAGAAATCTTGCCATTTGCAAGAAGTGGATGGAGTGTTTTGTGCTAACTGAAATAAATCAGTCAGAGAAAGACAAATACCATGTGATTTCATTCATATGTAGAATTTAAGAAACAGAACAAATAAGCAAAAAGGGGAAAAAAGGAGAGAGGAAAACCAAGACATAGCCTCTTCAGTCTAAAGAACAGACTGATAGTTACCAGAGGGGTGGAGATTGAAGGATGGGGTGGGGGAAATAGAGGATATGGATTAAGGTTGGCATTTGTGATGAACCCTGGGTTTTGTATGGAAGTGTTGAATCACTATTTTGTTCCCTTGAAACTAATATTACATGTATGATAGCTAACTGTAATTTAAATAAAAACTTAAAAACTCATTGAAAGACATCTGTAGTGATGCTTAGTAACATTTTTTTTAAAAAATAGAGGGAACTCATTTAGTTTATTACCTTAGATAATTTTGCTGTGTTAACAGCAGTGGCTGAAAATTTGTGGATAAATACAGCATTATCCTACTAAAGAAGCAGGAAAAGCATTCACCTGAGTAAGCATGGCTTGATTTCAGTGGTTAATGTATCCCTCAAAATGTCCCTTCTTTTTTTTCATTTAACAAAGGAATATAGTTTTCACTTCTATGTTAGATATTATTAACTTCACATTTAAAAATGAGCTTTAATGTGAATATGTATGTCAAAGTTTATTATTTTAATCTAATGTTTCCCAAAGAGTAGTAGAAGTCTCGAGTATTGTTGGTAGTGCACAGTGATTTTAAAGGACACCCAAAACACTTCTTAAAAAATATATATTATACTATACTAGCACATAGATTAGAAAGCATAATCAAAGTGCAGGCATTATTAAAATGGCCTAAATACAAATAAGTGAGTTCTTTGGAAGTAAATGTTTTAAATGTGTACAAATGTTATATGACAAAGTAAGAAAAACAATATTTAAATGAGTGTAATTTGGGATACATTCTCAATTATAGGAAGACTCACCACAGGGTAGGTAAGGTGATAAATACAGAAAATAGAAATGCAGAGTTAATCTCAGAAGCATTACAGCTTTCTAGCTATTGATTTGTTTACCTATAACTAAGGGGGGAAATGTATGTCCCTGCATTGGGGCATTTTTGTCATGAAGCTAAGCTGTGTTTGATTTCTGTAGTTTAGAAAACAAAAAGCATATTTCCTTACCATAAGGAAGTCTGGACCCTTGGGTATTCATTAATATTTACAAATTTAGTCTTAAGGGTATTTAAGAGTGGAGATTATATAACTTCTTTACATTTTGTGATTTAAAAAAAGTTAAATAATCTAGTGACTCCTTTATGAGAATCCTGGGGCGATTTCTTTTAGGTCAGGATATGAGTTTTGAAAATTTATTTATAGCTACTCTAATTATTATATTCAACCATGTTTTCCTCTTTTTAATTGAGCTAGAAATTTAATAATAATATTTAATATTATGAATAAATAATATCATATTTTTATAGCTCTTTCTGAGTTTCATTTTGTTCTTTTCTACCCTTTGCCTAAATTCTTTTTACTTTTAAAATCTTCCTAATCTATAATTTTGTAAATGCCTTAAATGTTCCTTGGAATAGAAATGATATCCAACATTATTGGATGCTTTCCATAAGCCAGTTGTTCTTCTAAATGCTTTTCATATATTTATAAACTTAATCCTGTCAACTACCCTGTAGTGTAGGGGATATTATCATCAATGAGTTTAAAAGTTAAGTACTGTGCCCACGGGTCACAAATCTGGTAAGTAGTGAGGCCAGGACTCAAACCCAAGCCTTGGTTGGCTTCAGAGTTTGATATGCTATAATCGCTACATTAGAAGAGTTTCTACACCACAGTATAAAGGAATATATAACCATGGTAATCCCTTATAAAAATGCCGCATAGTCATTCATGAAAAAAAATGAGGAAAATACAGAAAAAAACTGAAGAAATACATGATTCCTAGGTTCATTATACAAAGAAAATCCTCTTGCATACATTCATGGATATAATCCATCCATTCCTTTTTCAATGTAAATTTCAGTACACGTTTTTAAAACAATAAGCCCATTCTCTAAAAATACTCACTTCTAGGGAATTCTTATGTAAAAGCTTCATTCCTGGGACGCCTGGGTGGCTCAGTGGTTGAGCCCCTCCCTTCAGCCCAGGGCAGGATCCTGGAGTCCCAGATCAGGCTCCCTGCAGGGAACCTGCTTCTCCCTCTGCCTATGTCTCTGCCTTTCTCTGTGTCTCCCATGAATAAATACAATCTTTAAAAACAAAAACAAAAAACTTCATTCCTTCTTGTTGAATTTTAAGACCATTTTATCATGCTTGGGTCCTTTAAGAAGGAAGAAAACTAACATTGAAAGGCCTCCTATCAATAAGGTACTTTTACCCACCTATTATCCCATTAAATTTTCTCAGAAAAAGCACTTAAAAATGTGAAAACAAATGAGTATTGCTTTATATGCTTTAGGGCCATTAGAAAATCATGTAATTCTTCTCTTCTGAATAAACTGTGTGTTTTTCTGCTTACTACTTAGGTTCTCCCTGTCCCCAACCCTATAATTATATTTGTCATTTTCCTTTAAGCCCTCTCGAAGTTCATTCTACTCCTTTTGAGTCTAGAACAGTACATACTAATGCATATTATATCTCATCAATACTGAGTTTAATAAAAAGATAGCTTTTAAATGCCTGCATTTTATGCATTCTATTCCATCAGGATGGCTGTTAAAGATAGTTATGACTGTCATTCAATTTGTGAACCACCATGATCCTTGAGATAATGTCTAGTTTTTAATCTATACTTAGTCATATCTTATAATTGCAAAATCTGTAATAACTCCTTCCATACTGAACTTCAATCTGATAGTTCCCCATCACTTAAGAATATATCAACTTTCAAGACATATATTATCTCTTACCTGTTCACTCTCCTTACTGGGATTAGTGCAACCAGAGAGCTTTAACGATTAATATTTCCGTTTACTTCACTATGGCCTGCAAATAAAAACGTCAGAAGTTCCAAAGGCAGAGTGAAGTCTACATCAAGAAACTGGCTTATTACATGTACATATTTCCCAAATATCACCAAAATGACAGTGAAAAGATTTTTTTTAAAAGACGTAAACTTATAGGTCAAAAATAATAGCAACAAAATTTTAGAAACTGAAAAACAAATTTATGTGTGCAAACTGAATGGATCTGGGAAACCTAAGTCCTAACCAGTCATGCAAAAAGCTCAGAAGAAATGTGATTTTTACTGTAGCACCTTCCAAGACTCAAGAAGAGTTCCTTTTCAAAGTGACGATGATGGTAAAGCTAAAACACAAAAGTCATTTGAAAGTATTTTTTAAGAAGCAGCTGAATCCTCAGATTTCTTCCCTTACTCTGTGCAACCAGACAACTGCCCTTCCCAAACTATTAAGTTCCCTGGGAAGCAAGTATTAGTAGGATCAAGATCTGGGTGAGGGGCAGCCCTGATGGCGCAGCGGTTTAGTGCCGCCTGCAGCCTGGGGTGTGATCCTGGAGACCTGGGATGGAGTCCCATGTCGGGCTCCCTGCATGGAATCTGCTTCTCCCTCTGTCTGTGTCTCTGCCTCTCTCTCTCTCTGTGTGTCTCTATGAATAAATACATTGACTCTTAAAAAAAAAAAAAGATCTGGGTGAGAAGGAAAGAAAGTATGATGAAGCAGAAGACTTCAGGTTCTGGTATGGTAACAGGATGACGTTTCAGAACTGTCCTGAGTTGGGTGAAGGGCCTGGACACTCAGTGCAACCAATCGCTATACACACGCTGTCCCCAAATAGTATGTGATCATTGGCAAGTGACTCTCCTCAATCATGGCATTCCTAACCACTGGAATATAAATCTTTTGGTCATTAACGCACAGCACACTCTAATAGGTGTCTAATACACTTCCCTGCCCTTGCTGAAAAATGTGAGACTTCTCCTTTTGTGAGAGTGAGACTGAAGATCTCTGGACTTAAGAAAACCAGGCACATTTGAGGATACAGGTGCTGCACTAAAAGAGGAGGAGATAAAAATATGTACATCCCAAGTATTCTGACCCTCGTCTGATTTCTCAAGTTGGCTCCTAGAACCCTAGCAGCCAAGTGTATACTCTGTTGATAAGAGTTTGGAAGAATCTTTTCAAAATAATCTGAACAGCACAGGAGGAAAGTTCTGAATATGTTGATAGTAGGATTTGCTCATGGAAATAGCTTAGTCATATCACCCTATGATAAAGAACAAATTTGACACATCTTATCCATGTGCTTAGATCTTCTATTCAGATTTATCATGTTCTACTCTTTTTTTTTTATTTTTTTTATTGGAGTTCAATTTGCCAACATATAGCATAATACCCAGTCCTCATCCCACCAAGTGCCCCCCTCAGTGCCCATCACCCAATCACCCCAACCCCCTGCCCACCTCCCTTTCCACTACCCCTTGTTCATTTCCCAGAGTTAGGTGTCTCTCATGTTTTGTCATCCTCACTGATATTTCCACTCATTTTCTCTCCTTTCCCCTTTATTCCCTTTCACTAATTTTTATATTCCCCAAATGAATAAGACCATAAGAAGTTTGTCCTTCTCCGATTGACTTATTTCACTCAACATAATACCCTCCAGTTCCACCCACATTGAAGCAAATGGTGAGTATTTGTCATTTCTAATGACTGAGTAATATCTTAAATGTGAAGCAGATATCTAAAACTGCTTGGACTTCTACTGAAATCTTTTAATATAAAGGATATAAACCAATATAAACACAGATGAATAATCTACCTTGGGTAAGAAGAAACTCTTTAGGAATAACAAAGCTTAATATTCAATATCTCTAGATACATAAGAATAGATATTAAATCCATGAGATATAAATATAGGATGATACAGGAAAAGAAAATAAATTTTTAAAGAAAAGTTAAATTCCAAAGTTTAAGAAAAATTTGGAAATTTAAAAATAATGATTTTTCTCAAATTTTAATAGAAATATTGGAAGATTAAGTTGAGCAATCTTCAGAAATTTGAGCAGACTGACAAAGATGTGGAAAATAGAAGAAAAGAGATAAGATTAGAGGACCATCTAGGACTGCACTGTCCTAGAATTTTCTGTGATGATGAAAATGTTCTATATTTGTGCTAATAGGGCACATACTAGTTACATATGGCTATTGAACACTTCAAGTGGGGCTAGTGGGACTGAAGTACTGAATTTTAAAAATCTATTTAATTTCAATTAATTTAAATGCAAATTTGAGAAGACACAGGTGTCTAGCAGCTGTGATACTGAACAGCACAGATCTAGGAGGTTAAGGAACTAGATTAAAGACAGTATCAAAGAAAGAGAGAGAGAAATAGTAATAAAAAGAAACTAGAGTGAAGGACTCTATTAATCAACTAGTACAAGTTTCTTGAACTGAAGGATGTGAGTTTCTGCACTGAAATTTCATAATACTGCAAACAAAAAGATGATTCTTTTGGCTTCTAGAAAAAAAAGAAAAAACTAACATACAAGGGATCAGAAACCAGAATGACTTTGGACTTCTCAAAAGAATACCGGAAACTAAAAAGCAGTACAGCATTGTCTTAAAAATTGGAACCCTCATGCACTGTTGGTGGAAATGCAAAATAGTATAGCCTGGGAACTAGGTGTGGAGGTCCCTCAAAAAAATTAAAAATTAAAACTACCATACGATCCAACATTTCTACTTCTGGATATTTATCCAAAAGAACTGGAATCAGAATCTCAAATATTAGCACTCCAGTGTTCACTCTTGCCCTATTCATAAGAGCCAAGATGTAGAAACAACTTAAATGCCCATTGATGCATGAATGCGTTAAAAAAATGTGTCATATACATACAATGGAATATTATTGAGCCTTTAAAAAGAAGGAATTCCAGCCTTATGCTGAGTGGATTAAGGCAGTCCCAGAAGGACAAAGATGATATGATCCCACTTACATGAGATAATCTAGGTAGTTAAACTCAGGAAAGCAAAGAATAGAATGATAGTTGTCAGGGGCTAGGGTTGGTTGCTGCTAATCAACCAATGTGGAATTTATATCCAGCTGATATTTTTCTCCGACATGAAAGGTCTGTAAAAATCTACTTCCCTTCCATGCACCTTTTCTGAGGAATCTACTAGAGGCTGTGATATGCCAAAATGAGGCAGTAAACCGGAAAAATGAAGACATGAGATTTGGCAAGTGAAGAGGTAATTTGAAAGAGTGTATATTATCTTAAGATGACAGCTCAGGATAAGAGCTCTGCCCTGGGTTGAGCAAGCCATCCTGCCCAGATCAGAGCAGACAGAGGCTCTGAGGGAAGGCTTCAAGATTAGTTAATATTCCACCTACTGTGTCAAACTTTACTGAGGGAAAATTCACATAAGTAGTGAAGAGATTGGATTTTTATTAGTGATAAATATATAGAAAACAAAGCAAAAAAAATCAGATAATTATTAACTCCAAAGAAAGAAAAAAACTTGTGTGAAGAAAAAATATCATACACCAAGTGGCTCAACTGTCAAAATATTGTGAATGCTGAAGACTGATCTAACCAAAGTAACTCTGTAACCGTATTGGGAGGAAGGGGAGATGGAAAGAGGTTGTGTGTGCTTGTGGGATGGGAAATACAAGAATTAAACTCTCATCTTTTATAGTGAGAAACAAGTCAGTAGCACCTAGAACTGGAAAGTTGAGAAAGTGAAAATATAGGCATTAGAAGTGATTACTTAAAAAAATAGCCAAAAGACATGAAAAGTTTTGTTTCTGATACAGGAAAAATGGGATGAGAGGATCTAGAAAATTCTGGTTTTCTAAAAACTTTTGGACTATTGACAGACACGTGCATGTGTAACTTTGATTTTTTTTTAAAGGAAAAAATTACTGTTTAATTAACTGCACCAGGTGCACTCAGAAATTGTTAATCAACCTTCTGCTCCATCAGCACTCATCCAAACCTGCCCTAATTTATTGGTAAGTGATGAGAAATTTCCTGAAATCTTTGGAAAAACCTAAACAAAACAAAGTAAAACAAAAATCACTTGCTTTTTCACCCTGTCAGGTATTTAGGTTGATGAGATGATGCTTAATAATAGAAAAAAAAAAAAAGAAGGTCCTGTCTTACTCAGAAGGGAGGAATAACATTTGAAAGTCATCCTTATAAGAAGGGTCCATGTCTGAATCTGTACTGGGTGCCAGCAGGCATATGAGTGGGTGATTTCAGCCTTTGCTAAGGCATCCAACCTAGGTCTAACTCCAAAGCCAGAAGGGGACACTTCATTCTCAAGCAAAATCAGGGTTGCACAAAGGCAAATCGTTAGTGGAGAGCACTAATGGAGGAGCCCCAAGCCCCAGGACTAGAATTGTCCCATCTTCCTTATCAGTAAAGTGAAACAATATGCAGGATGTGAATAGGTGGCTCCTTTGATTCATTTTGCCTATCAGGAGGTGTAATATATCAGTATTAGATATTATAGATCATTTATGTCCTTCAATTTTCAGCAAAAGTGCCATTTTTCAAGTGTTTCTTGGATCCACCAGGGAGAAAAGTGCTTCTATAGTATCAGAAGGTCTATCCTGTAAAGATTATAGACTTTCTAAGACATAAAAACAGGAAATTTTCCCTCAATTTTTCTCAAAAGATAATTAGAACTTATATAGTCTCATATTAGCAGGCCCCCAACTGATCTCCATGTAACAGCTTCAAAAGAAAATCTCTCCTCTCTGACCTAAGGCCTGAGTGATCCCATTGCCTGATTTGAATCTGATCAGTCACCTCTCTGGAGAAGGATATTTCATAGTCTGTCAACTCAACAAAATAAAACTTGTTGATTCAATCATGTTTATATGTGGGTAAAATCTAGGATATCACATTCAAATTCAATTCCTCTAATCGCAAAAGCTTCCAAATGATCAAAGAATCCAAATATTTTCAGAAATTCCTATTAGCCCTGTTTCCGTCTGCTCTAACAAATACCGGCTTTCTGGCTGCTCTAACAAAATACCATGGACTGGGTGGTTTATTTTATTTTATTTTATTTTATTTTATTTTATTTTATTTTATTTTATTTTATTTATTTTATTTATTTATTTATTTATTTATTTATTTATTTATTTATTTATTTCAGACTGGGTGGTTTAAACAATAGACATTTAATTCTCACAGTTCTAGAGGCTGGAAAATTTGATATCCAGGTGCCAGCATGATCAGGTTCTGGTAACAGGCCTCTTGAGGGCTTGCACAACCGTTGCTTCTCACCATGACTTCAAATGGCAGGTACAAAGATGAGAGAGCTCTGATCTCTTCCTCTTCTCATAAAGCACAAGCCCCATCATGGGAGCTACCCCTTCTTGACCCCTCATGACCTCCTCTAAACCTAATTACCTACCAAAGGCCTCATCTCATACCATCATACTGGGAATTAGGGCTTCAACATATGAACTTCGGGTGGGAGGACACAACCATTCAGTCCACAACATGCGACCCTATGAGTGCTGCCTTTGTTTCTACAAGAAGCTCAAGATTTGAATCATGCTGGGTTTTCAGCCACACTTGTGATACATGATGGTGACTCCTGAGGCTTTCTGTTTACATTTCAACAGGGAGTGTGGTCTTGCTCTGGCCTTTGGGTGATTGAGTGTGTCATCTCAAGGGGATCCTGCAGGAGCAAATTATTGGCAAGCCTCAAGGCATTATGCTAACTGCTAAAATCACTCAACTTCCCTCCTTCTCAAATCTCTATCACTTTAGGTAGAAATTAGCCACACTATCTCAAAGGAGGGGTTTTACATCTAAGTATTTTGTTGGGAAAGGTATAAATGATCACTTTTAGTTTTAATTCTTTGATAAGTGAAACAGAAAAGTGATTTCAGAAGAAATGACACTAACAAATTTTGTCCCACTTCTTCATGTGAAAAATATGAGTCTTTCACTTCATAAATAGGCAGTGAAAGAAATTTTTGTCTTCAAAGGACTAGTTATAGTTGATGAAAACAAAGCCAAATCAAACAATAAAAGGAAAGAAAACAACTTTATCTCTATATAGAGTAAATCAAGTCTGTTTTATAGATGAGAAAAAAATGGAAGATTTAAGTTACTGATTTGCTGGTTCTCAGTGATCTTTTCTACTGACATCTCCCAAACACAAGATTTGGACAGAAAAATACTTACTTAAAATGAAACATTTTTTTTATGCTGAATTGTCATGGACACTGTGCTATGACACCAGATGCCCTATTGCAGGACTGAAGGGTTTGTAGCTTTCAGAAGCGTTGCTGGCAGACAGCCCTGAGCTGTTAGCTCCCTACAGGGGTTACCTAAACTGAAAGGAGGACCTGTCCACGGTGGCAGCTCTTCCCAGGCAACCTTTATCTGATGACTAGTCAGTGGTGTGGGGAGAGTCAGTTTGAAAGCCTAGTTCTTTCCTCTTACTTGGGATAATTCTGAAGGATCCTCCCAGCTCCAGAACTCCCCAGTAATGGCTTTGTTAAGATTGTAACACAATCCTATTTTTTTCTATATCCTATCCTGCTTTGGTCCCTTCCCCAATGAATGTTGATCCTGAGGGCACTCCCTAATCCTTGATCTGCCTAAAAGCAATTATCTGCTTCTCTGCTTCAGTCAGCTTCCTTACCCAATCTCGCTCCTTCTCCCTTCCTCTCTCTCTCTTTCTCTCTGTCTCTCTGTCTCATACTCATACATACACAAACACACATGCACACATAGCAAATTTGCCTTCATTACCATAAAACCAAGGATTAAATTAAATGGGTTTTCAAGGGAACAAGGCAGACTGCCTTAATGTAAACTCTAAGGATGCTAACAAGCAAACATTAGTAATATAGTTAACAGTGTCAAACCTGGAAATAACACCAAATAACAACTCTTTAGGGTTCAAGTGGAATCGGAATGTGACAAGATTAAAACTTCATACTAGCCAAATGCTTATTTTCTCCTCTCTTTCTTAGATTTAGCAAGCTTGGTTGTCCTTTGATTCTATATAACTTGAGCTCAGTGGTTTCCAAACTTTTTCAGTCTGTTAGTGTTGTTCTGTTTTCTCTCTCAGAGGGCCCAACTGCAAGGACCCCTGTCGTATGAGACCTAGGGTTTCCCCTTAGCTAAGAGATGAATGCTTACTCAAAATGAGAGTGAACCTCTACTTTTATACAAATTACTGAAGGAGTGGGAAAAGCTGTGTGAAAGGCTTTATCAAACTTGACTCTTTGTGGAAAAATTATTTGGAGGTTAAATAGTGTTTCATAAAGTCAGAAAGCACAGTGTCTTATGTGTACTATTTCAAAGCTTAAGATTCAGCCAAAATGCTACCACTAGATTCATTGTCTTACGTATCAATTCAGCAAAGAATCATCTAACATCTAGAGACACATGGGTGGAAAAGAAAAATTCTTGCCTTTGCCTATTTCTTGCACTGTCTATTGGGGAGTGACACCAGTAACTAAAATACATTGTTCTACATAGTAAAGTAGAGATCTAGAAAAAGTTCTCTTTATTATTTCTGAGTAGGAATGGAAGAAGGGAGGCATGAGGGGAAGGCTTCTCAAAGGTTGCTCTCAACCTCAGAAGAAAAATATTTGCATAAGATGGTGGAACATAAACCAAAACCCAGATTTTTGTGACAAGCAGCCACAGCCTTATTGAAAGCACCAAGTTCAATAGTTGAGCTAGAAACTACATGGAAATCTGGTACCCATAGCCACAACAGAGATGGAATATGGCAATTTGTTTTGACATGGGGCTCAGTTTTCGGTGGGTTAAGTGTCTGCCCTTACCCAAAATCTCTGTGTTTTCTTAGGGCTTGCTTTCTGCTTTAAGTAGCTTTTGGATTTTCTATGTGTAAGAACCTCTTGGAAGGAAAGAGGACTTTGGATAGGGACTTTGTATCTCAGAAATGTTAAAATATGTGTGAGACAGGGGACTTTATTTTCTGGCTTCTGGTATAGTGCCTGCCACACAGTAGGCATGGATTTGACAAGCCACAACAACCGCCACGCCAACATTACTTTGGAATGCACAGGTACACAAACCATCAGTGTACGGACTTTTAAGGCAAAATGGGATGAGAGAATTTTCATAAACTTATGTTTTCTTTACCCAAGTAAAATTCCAGTGTTACTCTACATAAATGACTGCTATAAAGCTAGTTAATTGTACCACTTTGATTGGCTAGGAGATTTTGACTACTTATTTAAAAATAACGCCTTCTTTAACAAAAAGCAACTCACGAAAATAATTATCTGCATAGGTGCTGAATTCTTACCTTCCAGAAAATGTTGCCAAATCTTATCCAGAGATGGACGGAAAATATCATGAAATGTCAATATAAAGAATGTCATTTTTGTGTTGTTTATGGATTCTTGTAACTTAGGAATCATAACAGCATTGCTCTTATGAAGTCTCCAAAGAGAAACTATGAGAAAAGGGTTAGCAGGTCTGGAGGAGATGAAAGCCATCAAGAGGGTAAGAGTCTTTTGAAGTGAGAATAATAACCTGCAGATCAACACATCCATATTGGCAAGATAGATTGCTGTTCTTGAGTTCAAAGGGGTCAGTTGTTACAATCTGTTTCTTAATGGAGTAATTTTACAAATATTTCATAAACTTCACACGGTGATGTCTTCACGTAAAATTGTTTTTAGTAAATGGCTTAAATAAAAGGGGATTTATCATTGTTTCACAATAAAGGACCTATAAATCCAATATGAAAAATAGATTTTTTAAAATTACATTTTAGGAGGAAAACAACCTGGCAGATACACCCGTGCCCAGCATTTCTGAAAAACTCCTGGCAGCTAAGACCTTGTCAAAAGTTTCCTCTTCACTCTAGACAGATTGATTAGACTACTGAGCCTTTTGCTCTTTTTGACCATTACACTTTGCATCATCCAGAATGCCATCTTCCCCCAACACCTGCCCTTAACACAAAGACCCATCCCATGCTACTGAGCACAGGTACACAATTTATCCCACTCTTGATTCCTTTGTAAGTGTTCTCTCCTTCCTCTGATCTTTTAAATGCTTACCATTTTTGCCTCTCATACTCAATAATAATAATAATCATGAGAGTTAATGTCGATTGAGTGGTTACCGTGTGTCAGAGACTATTCTAAGCACTTACATGGGTGTCATCTCATTTAATTATCACAAAATGCCAGTGAGTAGGTACTATTTCTATCTCTGTTTTTAGAGATGAATACAGGAAAGCCCAATCAGGTTAAGTAACTTGCCTAAGCTCACACAGCTAAAAAGTGGTAGAGTGATGATTTGAGCCTAGACAATCTGGTTCTAGAGCCAAATTATTAGCCTCTCCACAAATTTGTTTTCATCTGAACTTTTTGCATATGAAGTAATATTTTTAATCACTTTTATTGTGTGCATGTCATGGACATCTTTTGGTCTCTTGGCCATCTTGTGTTTCATTTGCCCTGTTCCCCATACTGTATTTACAAGGAGGGGACACACTGCTTTACTAGTCTTAGACCATAACTCTGGTAGAGCTTGCCCCATTCCTCATAGATTCTAGGAGTAAAGTCTGACTCAGGTTGGGAACTACAGCTGTATACTCCTCTGACTCAGAAATTGGTGAGACACACAACCACACCAGAGCCTGAGGAATCATGAATTTCAGGCATATGTACTTTCTGCTAGATTTGAAACAGAGATAACACAAATTCTTAGAGCTTTTCTGAGAATTAAATCAACCCAGAGCATGGACCAAAATTCATTTTTTCTGCTCTGTATCTGAGTTGATTAGGATTTTCTGGATTTTTTTTTTTTTGTCAATTTCTGCAAAAAGTATCCTAACTGGTATAAGATCAACAGCTTCTTCCAGATTAAATGGTCATTTTCTTCAAGGTAAAGATTGACTTTCCCAAACTCCCTTCTGCATAGTGTTTTGCACTTAGATATCTTGTATAATATTAATTGATCCCATTTTGGATATCAGCTGAATCAATACGATAAACTAAAATTCATGCTAAGTATACTGCAAATTACATAGACTTAGGTTGAACTTTGTTGTGAGTTAAACTTTCACCTATTTATTTGAAATCACACATTCTAAAAATGCAAATGTTTATAGATAAATTTATGGCATTGAAAGAAGCTAAATTACTTCTATTTCTATCCCTCCTATTTTTCCATTTTATTTCTTTCCTCTTATCAGAACATAAGGAAAACAGGGCTATGTGACTGGTTTGCTCTAGAAGATTCCATGGCATATTCTGTTGGAAGGAACACTGACTCAGAAATGGGAAATTTGGCAAACTGTAAGCTCGAGCTGGCCTTTAATACCCTGTCAGGTTTGGGCTTGAGTTTCCTCATCCATACTTTGAATATACTAGATTATATCTCTTCTTGGCACTTACCTTGTTAAAAGGAATGTGAACTATCACTATATGACGTGTTTCTGCCCTCTGTCCTTTCAAGGAAATCCTTCTGATGTTGTCAGTAGCCAATCAGAGCTTCTGGTCATGTGATACTGATAAATGTCATTCTAGCTAAAGTGTAGATTAGGAAAGTATGCTATAATTATGGCTCTTATGGGTATTATGATGATAAAAATTATTTTTCCTAGGTTTTATGCAATATTAAAGTTAGCTCAAGGACCTTGCTCTAACTTCCCAGGTTTATGGGCCATAAAATTGGAACTGTGGAATAACTGCGTGAGATGTTCCACAAGGTCCCTTGCTGCCCCCGCTTCCTGTGAAAAGATACAAGGTGACTGACTGCCTAGAATAAGCTTTGTGTAGTACCTTGTGTAGTCAACATGGGGCCTCTTTCCCCTTGTTCTGTATCCTACTCTTTTGGTATTGTATTAGTTCTGGTGTCCAGGTTTTCCTGAAGACACTGCCTCCAGAACTGCCCTTAGCACTTGAGGCTTCTTGAGGACATGCTGGTCTGTGAGCTGTTCTAGAGTCCCAGGAATATGAGTAGTGGCCTTGAATGGAGAACATATAAGTAGTTCAGACTTCCAACTATAGGTCATGCTAAGGAGTTTGGTCTTTATTCTTCATTCATTAGTGGATGAATCCTCCTTTCAAGTCATGCAATCAGAAAGGAGTTTGAGGTTTATGGTTGTCTGAGAACAGCTTTCCTCTACTTCATAATTTTATCTAGTGCAGGTCACCTTGCTAACTCTAGGATATAGTAAAGAGATCCCAGGAGTTATAGGTTCAAGTTGTATCTCTGCCACTAGCTAGCAGTGTGACCTTGGATAGGGCATTTTGCTTTTCCTAATTTCAGTTTCTCCAGCTACAGTATAAAATAATTAGAGGATAATTTCTTAGGCATCTTTTATTGCAAGGATCTGTAATTCCATAGCCATATTACATGACAGGAAATCTTGTAAGATACTGGGTCACAGAGCCTGCTTGTAGACTGTGAACTGAAAACCCTATATTCCAAATCTTCCATCTGAGCTCACCAGAGGAAGAGGACACTCTGTATGTTTGCCACATTCAGTATTACCAGCCAGAATAGCTCTTATTCTGACCTAAGTTCTTGAAATTGAAGTGTATGTGTACACTTTCTTTTTCTGATGCTCCCACTGATTCAATTGGAAAAACCCAGTAAATAGCTTTGTGGCTAAGTGAAGAAACACTTACTATGAAGTGTCATGTGTAAGTCACTAGATGGTCATATGAAGTTTCCAATGGTCCCTGGTCTTATTCAGGGAGAAGAAAGACAAAAATAGACTTTAGTATTCGTACTGAATTTAATGGAATTTGCATTTCAATGTCAGTCTTTAAATGGTTTGATTCTCATAAACCCTACATTTTATGGAGTGTTTGATGTTACATAATGGTGAAATGAATAGAATTGGGAAATATTTGAACTTCAAATGTACTTGCTGGTGTGCTTTTTTTTTTCTTTAAACCACCTACATACACAAACCTAGGATCAATTATGCAAAGTTTAATTTTTAAAAGTTTTGATAAAGCTGGGCCATCATGCTTGCTCCTTCTCTAGTGAGTTAGCTCTCACGTGGGAATATATTTGAGAAAATGGTTAGTTCACATTTTCATTCTCATTTGCTCTTTCCCATTTGATCTAGATCAAAGATCAGCAAACCTTTTCTGTAAAAGGCTTGGTAATAAATATTTTAGGCATTGTAAGCCATACCATATATAGTCTCTACCAAAACTACTTAATTCTTCCACTATAGCAGAAAAGCAGTCATAGACCATATATAAATAAATGAGTGTGACTGTGTTCCAATAAAACATTATTTACAAAAAAAGATGACTGGTTGGTGGGCCAGAGTTTGCAGATTCCTGGTCTAGATAATTAATTAACAAGTGACTCCTCCCTCACCCTGTACCCAAACTAGATCATTTTATACTAGAGAAAGCACTGGAAGATGGGACCTGAATGCCTTCTAATTATGGGATTTCTAATTACTAGACATGATTCCCTGGAAAGTCTCATTGGTGGGGTCTGATTTCAGTCATTACATTGAGCACTTAATGTGTGTTAGCTAAGTGCCAAGTGTTGTGCCTTATATCTTGTGTAATGCTTTAACTATCAAATCACAGGAACTTCTATAGCTTTAAGAAGTATATAGGTTGAGGTTCCTGGAAGACCCATAGGTTAAGCATCAGCTCTTAGTTTTGGGTCGTTATCTTGGAGTCATGAGATTGAGCTCAGTGTGGAGTCTGCTTGGGATTCTCTCTCCTTCTTCGTCAGCTCCTCATGTCTGTGTTCTGTCT
This sequence comes from Nyctereutes procyonoides, assembly GCF_905146905.1. NCBI lineage: Eukaryota > Metazoa > Chordata > Mammalia > Carnivora > Canidae > Nyctereutes > Nyctereutes procyonoides. Next base: position 24,177,474 of record NW_026575042.1, on the reverse strand, counting down.
CAAATAAATAAATAAATCTTAAAAAAAAAAAGGAAAAGCATAGGTCACTTTAGTACTCAGATCAATAGGACCATGCTTCTGGTCTGGAGAAGAGGGAGGAAGGAAGGAAAAGAGTCTCTCCAAATGGTCTTAGAAGCAGTCATGTTCTAGAATCATTAAAAACATGACACAGAATTGCACAGTCTTAAAATGGGTAGTGAGATATTAGTACCAAAAATGCTAAGGAAAATAATATTTCAATTTCTGATTCAAGAGGTAGAAGGGAGAGGCAAGTCTACATAAGGAAGTTTAAACAGACCCTAGAGTCAAACTGACTAAGTATTAGAAGCCCAGGAGAGTGATAGATATAACCAAGATAATAAGAAATGGAAATCTGTGAGCTCTACAAACCCTGGTCAGCTTCTTTCTTATCCGAGAGTTTCTTTTATTGAACTTTTATTTTTGCCAACTCTTGTTTCATCAGGCTTATAGGTGCATTTCCTGGCATTTAACACATGGTTAATAGATGCACAATCATAAAATGTTGACATAGAGAGATCATTTGGGGGTCTATTTGATGACTAAAAAAGTTATAGTTTGCTACTATGTTGACCCATCTGGAATGCTTCATCATGCCTCAAAAATTCTTGTTTTGTGCACTTAAAGTATGTTCCCTGACCTATATGAATTAACTTTATGATCTTAATTTGATTCATGGATCACAGAATCAAGACTAGAGATTCAGGGTCTTTTATCTTAGATTTTACTGAGACTGTTATAGATTAAAATTCTGAATTCAAGTGAGTAAGACACTATCATTTTTCTTTTAAGGAAAAATCAGGAGATTATCATAGTTTGCCACCATGTTTGTGAGAATTGCTTCGAAAGAAAATCTCTGAAATTATCAGAGTCTTAGATCATTATTTGGTGAATTGATGGGCATAACTCGAGAAATATGGACCAATTGAGAATTGACTATCTCTGAATTGAATACTTAAGGTCACACTGATTATTAAGGCATGACCCAAAGCTTTAAAAAAATTAAGTCATTTATTGATTTCAAGTCATTTGATGTCTATGTAACCTTATTTCCTTATTTTTGAAAAAAATAAATAAACCTGAAAATTTCTTTAGGAGTAGTTCATCTTCTGTGTGTGGAAGGTTGCATCATTTTGTAACTGAATATTATGAAAATAATTTAAAGTTTATGTAAAATGGGCATATAGATAGGTGATTTTTTCAATTCTGGCACTATTGACATTTCTGTGTCAGATAATTGTTTGCTGTGGAAGGCTGTCCTGTGTACTGCAGGATGTTTAACAATAGCCCTGATTTCTACCAAAGATGCCAGTAGCATCCACACCCATTTTGGCAACCCAAACTGTCTCCAGACATTGTCAAAATCTCCCCTGGTTGAGAAGTGTTGGTATAGAGCAACCAAATCACCCTATAACATATAGCATTAAGAAGATGAGGGATTGTATTAATACCATAAGTCTCTTTAATAGTTAAATTTCAGTGTTGATGAAAACTAATTTGTTATTCAGTATTTTTGAGTGGTGCTTTATTATGCAAGACTTCTAAGGAAGTCATTCATTTAGAAATAAAGGGCTCTCTCCCTATTCCTCCAACTCTTGCATATCCTATTATCAATTTGATGGCTGTGGTTTTAAAACGAGGATTGTATTTTTGACTCTGTTCTTCACCTGAAGATTGCATGCCCAGTAGCAATGATGGAGTTACATCTCAGAATGGAAAGTAAATGGAGCCTTATCTTGGGACCTCTGTGAATTAGCTGGATCACTTTCAAACCTCCCAGCATACTTTTTGTCTGGATAAATCAGTTTGCTTACTTTTCCTTAAGGTCAAGAATTGTGAATTATTTATCTTCATCTTCCCAGCTTAGTGGCTGGCACAAAATAAATAGATGCTTTAAAATGGAATGAATAGATTAGATCTATTTGTTGGTCTTGTAGACAAGGAGTTGGCATATTTTTTCAACATCTACTGTTCTTCTTTTCTCCTCCTTTGTCCTTACATTTTCATTCCTGGCTATTTCTTGCTGGCCTGAATTCTTCATGGATATTCTATTTTATTCCTTCAACTGACTCAAAGGATGGCCAAGATTCTTTTGCTTTGCCTCCTATAAACTGAGAAGAACCAGAACAAAAAAAGCACTAAGGAATTTTAATGTAGGACACTGGGGAATACCAGTGAGAAAAATATTGGATCATTTCACCACCCACTGTCATTATGATAATGCTACTGCTACAAATTTTAAAGGCAAACCTTTTTAAGTTATTATTTTTTTATTTTTAATTGATTTCTATATTAGAATTCCTATAAACTTGTTTCTCATCTTAAGTAATTTTTAATGTTTTTAATAACTCTAAAATATGGGCCAATTTCCTATAGGACTTGATTATTTTTCAAAATCAATTACCAACATTAAAAAAAAACTGGGGGGTTGACAGTCCTTAAGAAAAAAGTGCCTGCAAATTATGTGAAACTGATAAAGGCAAATGGCAAAGTCTTTGAAATTGGACAGAACTAGGTATTAATTGTCATGCTGCCTTTTGTAAGTTACAAAGATTTGGGTAAGTTATTTAAACCTATTGCACTTAAGTGCTATTAGCTTTAAAATGGACCGATGTCTACCTCAGAATGTCACTGTGAGAATTAGAGAAGTATAAATTAAATTTGCTCTAGGATGATATTTACATAAAGTAGGTCGTTTTAAGTCAATCATAGTCACAATAGATGATCATGACGGTGGTGATTTTGGAAATGATGGTACTGGTATTAACTAGACATGGACCAGGCCAAGCCTTTGCAAAATCATGAATTCTCTATGGAACCTTTCTTATTCCTTATTCTAGATCAGGCTTAAATAGAATCTTTCCCTCTTATCCTGTTCCATATATTGTGCTCTATTGGCTGTCAATGAAGCCTTGCTAGGCAGCTGAGTGTCTTTCCAGGGAATATTTATATTTTAATAGAGGTATTTTTAAATGTCTTCTATAGGCTCAAGGATATGAATGAAGACAGAGACTAAAGTGACATTACCCTATTGCTTTATCTTTTCCTGATGATTTGTTTTCTCCATTCTAGGATCTCAAAACTGATAATTAGCCTTTGCTGTATAACAGATTTCCCCCAAAAGTGAAAACAATAATAGTTTTATCATTTCTCATGATTCTTTGAATAAGCTGTGTGGTTCTTCTGTTCCAAATGGATTTTGCTAAAGTCACTCATATAACTACTATCATGGTCTTGGAACTTGGCTGGGACTGAAATATCCTAAAGAACTTAATATATCCAATACCTTAACTGAGGAGGAGAGAATGACAGGGTTGTCTAGTTTTCTATTTCTCTTTTCCTCTATCCCTCTCCCTCTACTCCTCTATCTCTATCGCTTTATCTCTCTATCTCATTATTCAGGAGTTCAGCCCTTGCTGTGTTGCATAGAGGCTGGATGCGAAGAGGGCAAATATAGAAGCTACAGAAGTCCAGAAGTCATACACCATCTCTTTTGCCATATTCTGTTGGTCACAGGACCAACCCAAATTCAAGGGGGGAGGAAGTAAACTCTATTTTGATAGGAAGAGAGGCATGTATGAATAAGAATCTGAGGATTTGGGATCCCTGGGTGGCGCCGCGGTTTGGCGCCTGCCTTTGGCCCAGGGCGTGATTCTGGAGACCCGGGATCGAATCCTACGTCGGGCTCCCGGCGTGGAGCCTGCTTCTCCCTCTGCCTATGTCTCTGCCTCTCTCTCTTTCTCTCTCTGTGACTATCATAAATAAATAAAAATTAAAAAAAAAAAGAATGTGAGGATTTGTTAGGTGCCTATATTTATTGATAATCTACCGCTCTCTGGGAAGCTAATTCCATTTCACCCCACTTTCTACCTTTTGCTCCTCCTGAGTCCCTCTCCATATTTTTTTCTGGCAGGATCAGGGGAATTAATGGTTTCTCAGTTTATAAGGAGTGAGTGGTTATCATCATTCTCTTTAATGCAGTAGGTTTAGTGGAAGGTTCATGGGTTTTAGAGACATACAGACCTGCAAATGCATGCCAAGTCCACCTATTCCTATTGTATGATGCTGAGTAAAGTACATCAGCTCTCTCACGTCAGTCTTCTCATCTGCTAACTAAGTAGAGGAGATAAAACCCACCTTAATGGTTAACATGAGATTTATATTAATATAGTTTTCCCACAATGATTAACTGAAACTTAATAGATGTTCAGTAAATGTTAATTCTCTTCCTTTCTGTTTTTACTCTCTCCCTCCCAGTTTTTTCTGTTATCTTTTTGTGGAAGAGAAATTTTTTTGAAAATTTCTAAACACTACTTAAAATAATCTAACACATTTGTTCTAAGCTTTCTGATGTTTCTGAAAAATGCTTCAAGATTTATAGAGAATTTTGACGATTCTAATACTATTCTCTTAATCCTGATTGCTCTATTCTTTCCTGAATTTGCCATGTTATTGCTACTCTAAACCTTGGCTCACATATTCGTCTTGCCTAATAATCCACCTTCATTGCCTGCTCCTAAATCCACATGAAATCCTTTCTTTTCTAGAAGCATTATCTAATGTTTCTGGTGCCTAATATTTACAACTTTGTGTTTCAATCTATTTTATGTTCCTAAACCCTTTTCCCATCAGTTTTATGCCCCATAATGATTTTAGGGGTCTTTTAAAGCACTTATCTCCCCAGCTAGCTACTCCAAATTCCCCACGCAATAACCAGAACTTGCACATTGGCAATTTTTCAATAACAACATGTTGACTTGAATTCTTTTACAGAATATCCAAAGAAGGATTAAAGACTTATTTCCAGGGCTACTCCATCCATGAAAGATTCCAAAAACTGCATCACTCAATGTCTTGATAAATCTGCATATGTATATACATACATATATATATACACATATATATATGAGATTATGAGATAATATGTATATATAATAGCAATGATTAGGAATAATTGAATAATTGCAATTTTTGAGAGGACAAAATTGAAGAAAACACATAACTTGCTTCATCAAAATTTCCATAAAAGAAATTCCTAACTAACATGTGACTAAGGATTAAAAAAAAACATCAATGGGAGAATTCTGCTTATACCACATTTTAATACTTGTCATATTTAGATATGCAAGGACTCCTTTCTTTAGTGTGTATTGCTAATTTCTTTATTTATTTCCTTTGTAAATACTGTTAGAACTATATCCTAAAAGAGTAAATAATTAGAGGTTGTTCCTACCAATCCATTACAGTTTTTATGGCTAGATACCATGTTTGCTTTTTCTGCATCTAAAATCTTCCTTCAGTGCATACTTCACTGTAAATCCAAAAGCAAAAGTCAAGTCACATCTTCCTCTTCTAGATTACTCCAATATTTAAGAGTTAAAATTAAGTTGTTTAGTGTGAACCCTAATAAACTGAGCCAAAAGTTTTCTGTGTCTGTTTTCTACTAAGCTGGCAACAGTCAAAACTGAAAGAAGTAGAGTAGGAAGCAGATTGGTATGTTTATTATTTATTATTTCTGATTTATGTACATACAACTCTTTCAGTGAAATTATTAGTGCCCCTTAAGAGATAATTACCTCAACCTTGGTTCAGTTATTTAAATTTATCACTGAAAGACACTTCCGTGAATTTGAAGAATCACCTATCAAGGCATTTACCATTTCATTCTTTTTTGAATATTTATTTATTTATTTATTTATTTATTTATTTATTTATTTGAGAGACAGAGAGAGTGCCATGCAAATGTAAGTGGGGTTGGGCATAAGGAGAGGGAGAGATTCTCAAGCACACTCCCTGCTGAACATGGAACCCTATGCGGGCTTGATCTCATGACCCTGAGCTCATGACCTGACCTGAAATCAAGAGTCAAGGCTTAAGGAAACTTAACTCACTGAGCCACCCAGGCACCCCAAAGCATTTTCAGTTTCTATATTTTCTGAAAATTTGTTTCCATCAGTATTGTTAAGAAGCATGGATTTTTTTTTAATTTTATAAATTAATTTTATTGGTGTTCAATTTACCAACATACAGAATAACACCCAGTGCTCATCCCGTCAAGTGTACCCCTCAGTGCCCGTCACCCATTCACCCCCACCCCCTGCCCTCCTCCCCCTCCACCACCCCTAGTTCATTTCCCAGAGTTAGAAGTCTTTATGTTCTGTCTCCCTTTCTGATATTTCTCACACATTTCTTCTCCCTTCCCTTATATTCCCTTTCACTATTATTCATATTCCCCAAATGAATGAGAACATACACTGTTTGTCCTTCTCCGGTTACTGTGGCCAAGTTCAAAAAGGGTGTTGCCTGAGTTCTCCTCTGGGATTTTGATGGAATCTTGTCTCACATTTAGATCTTTCATCTATTTTGAGTTTATCTTTGTGTATGGTGCAAGAGAGTGGTCCAGTTTCATTCTTCTGCATGTGGATGTCCAATTTTCCCAGCACCATTTATTGAAGAGACTGTCTTTCTTCCAGTGGATCGTCTTTCCTCCTTTATCGTATATTGGTTGACCATAAAGTTCAGGGTCTACTTCTGGGTTCTCTGTTCTGTTCCATTGATCTATATATCTGTTTTTGTGCCAGTACCACACTGTCTTGATGACCACAGCTTTGTAGTACAACCTGAAATCTGGCATTGTGATGCCCCCAGATATGGTTTTCTTTTTTAAAATTCCCCTGGCTATTCGGGGTCTTTTCTGATTCCACACAAATCTTAAAATAATTTGTTCTAAGTCTCTGAAGAAAGTCCATGGTATTTTGATAGGGATTGCATTATACGTGTAAATTGCCCTGGGTAACATTGACATTTTCACAATATTAATTCTGCCAATCCATGAGCATGGAATATTTTTCCATCTCTTTGTGTCTTCCTCAATTTCTTTCAGAAGTGTTCTATAGTTTTTAGGGTATATTTTGAGAACCATTTGAATGGTAAATGGTTCTCCAACCTTTTATTTTCAGGTTGTAGATGTCCCTCTGTCTAAAATGAGTCTCCTGTAGACAGCAAATAGACGGGTCCTGCTCCTTTATCCAGTCTGAAACCCTGCGCCTTTTGATGGGGTCATTAAGCCCATTCACGTTCAGAGTTACTATTGACAGATATGAGTCTAGTGTCATCATGATATCTATTTAGTCCTTGTTTTTGTGGATTGCTCCACTGAACTTCTTCTTAAAGGGGAGTTTTAAGAGTCCCCCTTAAAATTTCTTGCAGAGCTGGTTTGGAGGTCACATATTCTTTCAGTTCCTGCCTGTCTTGGAAGCTCTTTATCTCTCCTTCCATTTTGAATGAGAGCCTAAGAAGCATGGATTTTTAAAAAATAGAAATGTTTACTCTTCTGTTTGCCTCTCCTCAGTCAACTGTTTGATGGATATCTTTTCTGATTTTAAAGTTTACATATTTTAATTTTCAAATGTAGGGATCTTTATGATTCAAAATGGCTAGTGGTTTGGTACCTACATAGATCAATAACCAAAAACTTGGATGTTTTTTTAAAAAAAAATTATTAAGAAAAATTTTAATCCAACAAAAGGTAGAAAGGAAATTATAATAAACCCCAAACAGCAATTATTTAGCTGGAGAATATTAGCATTTAAAAGTCAATAAATATAAATTTACTCTAATGTATGTCAAAATGAGTAATTCTCTAGTCATTTTGAAATTTGATATGTTATATAAATGAATTTTATTGCTTTTTATGGCTATTTAAACTAACCTCGATCCTCACACCTCGTATCTATCATAATTGTTAGCACTTTAAAATTTTCTGAATTCTTGGGGTTCCTGGCTGGCTCAGTTGGTAGAGCATGTGACTCTTGTTCTCAGGGTCATGAGTTTAAGTCCCATGTTGGGCATAGAGATTACTTAAATTTTTTTTCTGAATTCGTAATATTAGTTTATCTTAATCCCTCACTTTATTTCCTATGTTTTGCTGCTTGGACTTCTCGGACTTTTAAAAATTTATTTTAGTTATTTCAGCTTTTCACTCTCAAGGGAAAACTACTTGTTCCTGTAATAATCCTCTGGCATTATTCTGATTTCTTCTAACTCAATCAGAGGTCTTTTCAAAGGAAATCAAGTTCTGCCATTGAATTCTAAAACAATTCTCCTTTGTCTTTTTAGCCAATTCTTGTATAAAGGCTCCTCCCAAACTTCCCACAATTAGTGACTTAAATTCCTCACACAGAACAATGAAGTGAATATATCAATTACATGAATAAAGAATCTGGTTAAGTAACTAGCAACTTTAGTAACTTACTTCCCTCTATCCCTATACTAAGTAATGAGTAGAAAGATAAATAACATAATACATCTTCCAGACTAGAAACTGTGCAAAGCCAAAGCACCTACTGCATTATCCAATACACTTCTCTACTAAATGTGTATTTTTTTTCTAGTTTGAGAAAGCAGAAAGAATAGTACTCTTTTGTTTTGACCCAAGATTACCTATTTAGTAATTTCCATTTTCTCTAAATGATAGAGTTCTTTCATTGACTAAAATCTCATTCTAAAGCTCATTTTTTATAAAACAGACAAAAAGAAATGGGGCTTCCTGACCTAGTGCATTGCCTGGTGACTTTCTTCTATCCCACACTCACCTATTTCTATCCCTATCACACTTCCTCTAAAATTTAGGAATCTAAAAATCCCAATTAAAAGCCATATTTCCTTAGGATGCCTGGGTGGCTCAGTGATTGTGCATCTGCTTTTGGCTCAGGGCATGATCCCAGAGTTCTGGGATCTGCTCCCACATCTGGCTCCCCACAGGGAGCCTGCTTCTCCCTCTGTCTTTGTCTCTGCCTCTCTCTCTGTATCTCTCATGAAAAAATATATAAAATCTTAAAAAATAAAATAAAAGCCAGAGTTCCTCAATGACTGGTTATTTGATAATATTAAAGAATGTGGTTATATATTTATGTGATATATATTGTGATTTGTTTTAGAAACTTTTTATTATATATCTATGTATGCATATGTATGTATAGGGTAGGTAGATATAGATAGATAGATATGATGCCTCGAATTTGCCTTAAAAGAAAGTGGAGCAGTGGAGTGGGTGAAAGTACATAAGACCATATGTTTATTCATATTGTTGAAGCTACGTGATGAGTAAACCAGAGATAGGGTTCTATGGAGAAACAGAAGGCATAGGACATAGGTATAATTCACACACATATATTTCTTTTTTCTGATTTAGATATTCAAGATCAATACTAACCAGAAATCTAACTGCACACTTTTGATTTGTCTTTTCTTTTTTATGTATGTTGTAGCTAATAAAATGTTTACTTCAAGATGTATATAAAATAAACTGAAGATAATTACATTAGAAGTGGGATAAAACATACATGACTTTATAAAATACAGAATCAAGTTTTATGCACAGCAATCTTTTGAGGATTTCCGTGGAAAATAGACTAAAAAAGACGAGAGATGAAAACAGTGATGCTTATCTGATAAGCGTAGCATCTAACCACATTCCCACCAATCAATAGATACTCAAATACATAATGTCATACAATTATATAATGGGGAAATATTTTTCTTATTTTGTTCATTAAAAAAATTAATTACCTATCACATACCAGGCTCTATTTTAAATATTAATGATACAACAGTAAGTCATGAATGTATAAGATCTAAAAATATACACATTTGCTTTGTAGATGTGTAAGTTTATATCCTGTTAATGATAAAAATTTCTTGCATATGACAGTAAAGTGTCATATTCTAACAAGATGGGTTCAGTGTAACAATTTTATAATAGATGGAAGTAATATGTGTTGAGGAAGGAGTCCTTTTCCAAATTGACAAACTGTTGGGATGAGCCAGCATCACTGAGTATGAAAAACCAGCTCCAGGCTTTGATGTAGTTTAGATTCTCAAATATTAAAAAAAAAAAAAGATTCTCAAATATTGAAAACAATTAGAAGGCCTCAATGTGCTGTGCTCAAAATAAGTTAAAAAAAAACCAATACCGAGACACAGTCTGAAAAATATTTTTCTATTGTTTTGGAATAATTATAGATTTACAGGAATTAGCACGGATAGTAGAAAGAAAAAAGAGGGGTCCCAATTGTTCACAATAGCTACATCTTATATATTATAATATCAAAACCAGGGAATTGACATTGGCACAATATGTGTGTATAGATTTATGCCATTTTATCACATGGGTAGTTCTGTGTGACTACCACCATAATCAAGATATATAACTACTTTATCACCACAAATATCTCTCCCTTGCTACCCTTATATAGTCATAGTCACCCCCTACCCTTCACCATCTGTAACCCCTGACTACTGCTAATCTGTCCTTCATCTCTAGCATTTAGAGAATGTTACATAAATAGAACTATAGAAACATCTATTTGTAACCTTTTGAGATTAGCTTTTTTCACTGAATATAATGCCCAGGAGATCCATTCAAGTTACCGCATATATTAATAGTTTGCTGTTTATTGCTCAGAGGTATTCCATGATACAGATACACTACGATTTATTTAAACATTCACTGATTGAGGGATATGGCTGGTTCTTGCTTTCAGTTCTTAGCTATTACGAATAAAATTGCTATGAACAATTGTGCATAGGTCTTTGTGGGACATATACTTTCACTTCTCTGGGATAATTGCCCAGGAATGCAATTGCCAGTTTGTATGGTTAAGTATATATTTAGTCGTTATTTTTGTTTTTCAAGAAACTGCCAAACTTTCAGAGCAACTGTACCATGTTACATTTCCATAAGCAATGTGAGAAACATCCAGTCTCTCTACATCTGCACCAGCAATTGGTATTGTCACTGTTTTTCACTTTAGTTGTTCTAGTAGGTAGATAATGATATATCATTTTATTCTCCATTTGCTTTTCCCTAATGGCTAGTGATGTTGAACATCTTTTCACATGATTATTTGACATTCTTACATCCTCTTTAGTGAAATGTCTTTCTATGTGTTTACTCATTCTCTAATCAGATTATTTAAATTTCATGACGTCAAATTTTGAGAGTTCTTTACATATTCTCGATATGTAGTCAGTTTTTTGTCAGTGATTTGGAAATATTTTCTCCCAGCCCATAATTTCTACCATAAATGTGCTAATTTAGAAGCTTACATGTACTATTAAAATTCAACAATAACCACAGCAATTGTTTTGAACCAAGCCCAGCAAAAGATTTTTGGAGGAAAGAGAGTTTTTGTCACTAAAATTACTTAAAATGCCTGCACATGGTGATGAAAAGCTGACCAAAGGTAGTTGATTTATCATTGTTTTCAAATTGTCCATAGACAGCACTTCTTCATGCTTACCCTTGGTTTACTCTGCTCCTACTACCCTGTCCTGGTATTCTATGGCTCCAATAGCCTGAGAGATTATCAGGCTTTGTGATACTCTCAGGGTAAGAAAATTCACTGTAGAGGATTGTACAGTAGATCATATGGAAAATCATAAAGTATATAATCCTTAGATGTCTCTTGAAAAAAAATACTTGAAGATGCATTCCAGCCAATAGAAAGGATTCAAAATTATAAATTTAAAAATGTGGAAGTTACAAATTTGTGTCCTTCCTTAACCAGTGTGGTCCAGTTATATATTAGTTCAGAAGAATTCTTCAGTTCAAGGAGTAAACCAGGTCCCAGAGCAATTCACTATGTTTTTCTTCTTTCACTTCTAGTCATTTCTATGTATCAGTAAATATTTTGTTCTGATGCACACCCTTGCCTCACAGTTCAGATGTTAATTCTCACTGTGTCAGATCACCATTGAAACACCAACCTGTTGTATTTATTCTGACCCAGTGATCAGTAGTTAAGCTGCAACACTGCTGATGTAGGTCAGGATCTCTAGGAAGCAGCCCTGAGATGGAGATTGCAGAACATTTATTAGGAAACTCTCTTAGGAACAAAGCTAGAATAAAGGATGAGAAGAGAGGACAGAGCAGAAAGGGCAGTTGAGCAGCAGTGCAGCTGCCATAAGATGTTTTGCTGACTCCCAGGTTCACCATTAGCTAAAACCGGTGCCCTTTGAGTTGGGCAGGAGGACCTCCCATTCCATTCCCATATTGACTGGTTATTGAACCCAAGCTGCTCTGGGAAAGGATCACTTTGGTCCAGGTCACTCTCCATAGCTGGGAGCATTTCCAGAGTGGTCTGAAGACTGAGGTAAGGGTTCTGGGCAGGCACACTCCCAGCAACTACAGACTTAGACCTTTCCATTTTGATTAGGCAACTGGGCAATATAGTGCAGCATGCGCTACAACTCTGCTCCAGAATTACTGACTTTTTTCATTTCCCATCACAGAAGCAAGACTTAATTAGTGGCCAAAGACCATTGCAAACTTTTAGAAAATGATTATATATATATTTAAAATTTATATTTTCCATTTTTTCCCTTAAGTTTTTATTTTAATTTCAGTTTGTTAACATTCAGTGTTGTATTTGTTTCAGAAGTACAATATAGTAATTTAACAGTTCTGTACATTACTCAGTGCTCATCACCCCAAGTGCCCTCCTTAATCCCCATCACCTATTTAACCCATCTCCCCACCCACCTCCCCTCTGGTAACTATCAAATCGTAAAATTCATATTTAATTAACTGAGTTAAAAACTTTTTCTTAATTAGGTAAAGTCCCAGTACCACATCCATTGACAGTCCCACATCCATTAACAGATATTTTCCCTTTTGGCCCTCTTTATTTCTAGGATCTGTGATTATTCCTGTGTTAATTATGTTTAAGATTAGTTTACATAATATGAGGTCAGTAGTATTTAAAAAAAAAAGTCTAGAACAGAATCAAAGAATAAAGTCATCAGAATTTATGGGACACCTGGGTGGCTCAATGTTTGAACGTCTTAACCTTTGGCTCAGGACATGATCCTGGAGTCCCAGGATCGAGTCCCACATCGGGCTCCCTGCATGGAGCCTGCTTCTCCCTCTGCCTATATCTCTGCCTCTCTCTCTTTGTCTCTCATGAATAAATAAATAAAATCTTTAAAACAAATAAAATCATCAGAATTTAAATTATTTCTGGGAGATGGTGTTATGAAAAATATTCACTTCCTGCATTATGCTATTTTACATTTCTAAATTTTGTAAAATGTACATATATTAGTTTCTGATATTCAAGGAACAAATGTTATTACTATATAATTGCAATTGAGTTTATAAAAAAATAAATGAAATAAAAATTTGGAAGAAAATGCAGAAAACCCTTAATAATGAAAACAACCAGCCATTCTTTGTTTTTTAAATTTTCTCTGTATTTTCCCAGTGAAACTTCTAATGTCACTTCATTAAAAATGAGTTTTCCCTGCGTTACTGATAAATTATCTATCAAGTTAAAGATTCCTCCTATTGCATGAATATTACAAAGTTTTCTTTAAAACATAAGAATATTTGTTGTTATATTTTTAAAAATTCGTATTTATTGAGGGACACCCGGGTGGCTCAATTGGTTAAACATCCAACTCCTAATCTCAGCTCAGGTCTTAATCCCATGGTCATGAGTTCAGGCCCTAGGTTGGATTGGACAATGGGTGTGGAGCCTCCTTTTTTTTAATTTTTAAAGATTTTTAAAAGATTTTACGTATTTATCTGAGAGAGTAAGAGGGAGAGAGAGAGAGCACAAACAGAGGAGAGGCAGAGGAAGAGGTAGAAGCAGACTCTCCACTGAGCAGGGAGCCCTACATGGGGCTCAATCATAGGACCCTGGGATCATGACCTGAGCCAACTGAGCCACCTAAGCACTCCAACATTGTTTATTTTTTAAAACGATATATTTTCATTTCCAAAAGTCTGTAAGTTCATTTACTAATTTCTTTTAAAATCAAGAATTATAAAGGACTTAAAAAAAAGATCCACATGATGAAAGTTTGAAATAGATGGAAGGCTTTTTTATGCACATGACTTCTACATTTTGGAATATTTTTGAAAATGTTTTTTGCAGAACAAAATCAATTATGAATGTTCCACAAGCATATGAAAAGAATGGGCATTCTATGTTGAATGGTACCATAGGTATATGTTCAGTAATCATAGATAATAAACACAGATAAATAAATAAATAAATTATATAAATAAAAATAGAAAATAAATAATAAATGACTAAATTTTTCTATAATTTTATTTATTGCCACCGTGACCTACCAATTTTTAAGACAGTTAATTATTTCTCTGCAATTTTGATTTGTAAGATTTCTTTGTGGTTTTTAACAATTTTCTGTTTTCAGCAGTATATAATTCAGAGCATAAAATTTCATGATTTTTTATGGCTTATAATTTTTTAAACAAGAAGGAGCTTTTGTTTTGTTTTGTTTTTAAGCCATCTTAACCCAGAAGTCTCTGCCTTATTATCTAAATGGAAACACATACATGCTCTAATATAAACCAGTATATTATAAAAATATTTTACAGTATAAAAGAGGGGATGTGAGGGGCAGTGGAAAGGAAATGGAGCCTAAAAGTGGCAACTGGGGAGGTGGATGTTCCAATGTGTATCTCTGGTGATGCAAAGGAAAGAGCAAAATGAGAGAAAAAAAAAAGGACAGGAAATGATGCCTATCTAGGATATAGATCCATTCTCATTCAGCAGCATAACACAGATAAGTGAAAACATCTCATAAGAAGCTACTGCTAGTTGTCCATAATCTATGGTGACGTGGAAAGAATGGAAGATCATTAAGGATTCAAGGATTAAGGATTACCTATTAAGGATTCAGGGAAGATCTTTAAGGATTCAAATATGAATCAGTCCACTCATTTTGAATTTGGGCATGTTACAGGATTTCTATGACCTTTCATTTGCTTTGCAATGAATGGAAAAAGTGATGCTTTAAAAGGGGGGATGAAATGAGAACCAAGACAGTGTTCCTAGCCTGATGCCTAGAACATGAGAGTGGCTAAGGGAATATTGCTAATACATAATGTTTTGTTAAGAAGTCCTAACTCACTGGAGTGTAAATGTAAGTTTTAATTTTTTTTCCTGAAAATTATCATTACTTGGTATTGCTCAATAGCTGAAATTGCTTCTTTCATCATATTGGTTATGAACATAGTACCTCCTCTCCTGTGTTGATTATGTGTAGTTTTATAGCACATACATTCCCCTAAACATAAGTCATTTACCTTTCGTGATCTGATGGTGACTTCCAGTTATTTTCTTCCTTTTGTTAGTTCACTACTGTTTTCATTTTTTTTTCTGCTTTAGCACTTATGGTTTATCATTTTAATGTCTCTTGTACATAGACCCCAAATTCTCTTGCATCTCTGTATTTTCTCTATATCTATCTGACAAAGCTGCAAACCCAAAAGGACCAACAATATTTTTATTTTGTCCTAGACACAAGTGGCTGTGAACTGCTGGTATAATACCTAAGTTAGGGAGGATGGGAATCCTCTAAATCTTCTGAATCACTCAAATTTATTTTTAGCAGCCTCAAGTGGGGCAAATTCTCCAACAAATGTATCCCTTTCCTTACTGAGCTTGACAGCCCATCCTCTACAACAAATATTTCAAGCATTCCATCTTGTCTTCAAACTACCAGCTCGTGCTAATTACCCCTCACCCTTAGCATTTGACTGCACCTCCAAAGTCAACAAGAAAGAAAGAAACACAGAAAGGGAAAGGAAAAGAAAGTCCAGGGGAGGAGAGAGAAAGGGAGAAGACAAGAGGGAGGGAAGAAAGAGGAAGAAAGAATTTCTCAGACAGGATCTATTTCATCTTCCTGCCATCAAACCTGTATGTCCACCTTCATGTATATGCCACCAATGTCCTCCTTCCTATAAAAGAAAGTGATGGGATGTCTCTTCCACCTAAGGAGAATCACTCAAAGTGAGGTGTGAAGACACTATGGCCGCTCTTTCTTGAACCATTCTTCTCCCTCAGATTCTCTGACACCACAACTATCCTTTCCCTCCTCTTTGTATTTGTCTTTTTCAAAGTCTTTTTAGCCTCATAGTTGTCCCATTATGTTTTGAAGGGCCTAGATTTTTTCCTGTCACTGTCTTGCAAGATAATTTCATAATCTCTTAAGTGACAAAGCCATGCAACTTTTCTTTCTAAATATATTTTGAATGTGTCAGCTTTGTTCCACTTCTACCGCTGGAGCCTGTATTCAACTGACTTAAAATGGCCACCTGAGTGATTCCTAACGACCTCTGTTGACTCTTTCTAATCAGTTTCCACACTGTAGTTTAATGTGCAATTTTGAAAATTCAAATTTTCTCATGTCATTTGAACACTTTAAACCTTGCTATGGTTTCATGTGCCAGAACTGTTCATTATTCAGAATTCATCCATTATTAATATGACCCTCTCCAGCTTACAACAGAGATTCAACAGGGAACAAAGCTGCCCAGCTAGTGACTCTGTCTCCTCACCTCTTTGTAGCCGAGTGTGGCTAATGTGGGATGAGTAAAAGTGATGGGAGTGACCTCTGGCTCCTATAGGAAGCTTCATGCCCTCTACTTACTTCCTCTTCTCCTCCCCCACAGGAGCTGCCTTGGACTCCGAGATGGGGGCCACTTGTGAAGGATGGCAGAGCTGCTCCACCACTTTAGATTGCTAAACTCTGCTTGTTATAGGAAAGGGAAAGACCCACAATACAGAAGGAGAGAGAGAGAGTTATTTTCTTATTCAAAGAGTTATTTAACCCTAAGCGGTTCCCCAATTAATACTCTTACCATTGCACTTAGAGTAAAAGGCAAAATTCTTAATGGGGCCTGAGAAGCCCTGGGTGATGGGTGATCTTTCTGTTCTGCCTACCTCCTCGTTTCCCCTTTTTCTTATTTTCTTCTCATTCTCTATATGCCAACTCTCCTGGACTTCTTTCAGTTTTTCAGAGATGCTGAACTCTTTCATGCCCAGGGCCCTCACACCTTTCATTTGCTGTCAGCAATGTTCCTCCCTCTGCTACCCCTTGTATTGTCTTATTAACAACTAACTCTTTTCAGATTGTTACCCTAAGTAATTTTTCTTAAGCAATTCATGTCCCCTACCCCCCAGTCTGGCCACCACTCCAAAGAATTGAGTCATCTTCCCACAGCTAAGTGATCCGATACCACTTCAGTCTTGTCCTTTATTTGTTGTGAAATATTTTTTTCTTAAAAAAAAATGCAGTACATATATAATATACATGTAAATTGGTTTCCTGGATCCAATTCTTTTTTTTTTTTTTAAGATTTTGTTTTTTTATTTGAGAGTAGGCAAAACAGCTAGAGCATGAGTGGGAGGGACAGAGGGAGAGAGAATCTGAAGCAGACTCTGCACTGAGTGTGGAGCCTGATGCGGGGCTCAGTCTCATGACCCTGAGATCATGACCTGAGTTGAAACCAAGAGTCACATGTTTAACCAACTGCACTGCTCAGGCACCCACTGGATCTAGTTCTAGCGCACATGTATGTGTGTTGATTATGTGTAGTTTTATAATACATATGTTCCCCTAAACATAGGTTACTTAGTTTTACATGTGTGTGAACATTATAAATAGGTTGCCTTGTTGTCTGTGTTCTATTTCTTGCTTTTGTACTCATTATTATGTTTTTGAGATATTTCTGTGCTAACAGGTGGACACTATTTCATTCATTTTCCATTTATTCCCACATATGTCCGCTAATAGACTTTTAATATTCTATGTCATAACTCTACCACAGTTTGTTTATATATTCTTTTGTTTATGGATATTTGGCCTATTTTGGTTATATGCACAAACACATGTCTATGTTACATATATATGTATATATTTATATGTTTGCATATATGTACAAATTATACCTATTGCTGTCATGAATACTTTGTGTGTGTGTATATATATATATATATATATATATATATTTTTTTTTTAAATAAGTTGCTTCTTAGTCTATTTGTGTTTTTTTTAAGCCAGGAGCCACCAACCCAGGAGAACTTTAAATTCATTTCTCTGCTTTGGAGATTTTATTTTATTTTTATTTATTTATGTATTTTCAGTGTAAAAAGGTTGGTTTTATTAAAGCACAGAGACAACACCTGTGGGCAGAAAGAGCTGCCTCTGCTTGGGAGATTTTAGATCACAGAGGTAAAATGATTTTCAACCTCAATTATGCACAAGGATTAGATTGTAACTAAAACTTTTCGAGGAAAACTTTTTTTCCTGTTAAAGCCAGGACAGATTTTTGTTTTTGTTTTATGTTTCCCTTTGAAGGGCCCTTTTTTAAGACTATAAAATTGCTGTTGTTTTCTTTGGAAGAATCTCAGCTCTTTTTTTTTTATTAATTTTTATTTATGATAGTCACACACACAGAGAGAGGCAGAGACACAGGCAGAGGGAGAAGCAGGCTCCATGTACCAGGAGCCCGACGTGGGATTCGATCCTGGGTCTCCAGGATCACGCCCTGGGCCAAAGGCAGGCGCTAAACTGCTGCGCCACCCAGGGATCCCAGAATCTCAGCTCTTAATTTGATTTCTCCAGTGAGAAAGGAATGGGTTTATTATCTGTCATAAATCTCTAATCTGGTTCCTTTGGTAGTTAGCATTGTAATTCCACCTGGCGTTTTGATACCAATTGATTTAGTATAAGCAGCCTGCTGGCCTTTGCTACCATATTCCTAAAGACATTGTTTTAAACTCTGGCTGTTTTCATATTTAAATATATTTAAATTTACTCCCTGCTGGATTAATGGTTACATTTTCAAATACAGTGTTCAAGAGTTCTGTGTAGACCAAAAAACTTGAACACACAAAAACATGATCTTAACCTTCAACAATACAATGGAATGTGATTGTTCAGCCATGAGTTTCCAAAAATATGCCCCTTTTGGTGTTGTTCTTTGTTTTTAAATTTGTTTTTAGTGATCCAAGCTTATGATGATGTATCATATTTTATCTTAAACGTTCTTTCAAAATAAGAAGCAAAATGTGAAAAATTAAAAAAAACTCCTAGAACATCAGATTACATTTTTGTAGGGAATAAAACACCCCATTTTCTGGTCATTAAAAGCATGCCAGAGTGGAGTGGGAATTGGGTATGTTAAAATCTTTGAAAGACTTGGAGTTCAAGCTTAGATGGGGAGGGACAATGATATGCATTAGTCAAGATTACACTCAAGACCAAACAGTATTCCTGCTAGGTGCTGCGCGTGGGAGGAGTAGGGACTCCAACCAGTCTGGCTTCACATATTGCCTCTACTGCTTACTAGCTCTGTGATAGTATTAGACTTTTCAGTTTTCTCGTCTGCAAATGGAGGATAATAATACTAATCTCACCGGATATTTATGAGGATTAACTGAAATAATAAATAGAACAAGGCCTGGTACACAATAGCTATCAATAATAGTTATATGGCTTCCCCACTCTAGAAACCAAACCACATCATTTTTATGAAACAGAGAAATCAAAGAGGCTTTGTAATACTATAGAGATTGGATGATGAAGCTTAGATAAATAATAGTTTTTAATTTTTATATTTCACAGTCACTGTAATATAGATACAATTTGTTTAGGATGATATTGTATGTTGACTGACTGACCAAATAAAGACTAAATGTTTCTTAATGTTGAATAATATTTTTTTTCTCGTGGACAATAGCCCTTTGGGAAGAAAATAAAATAGCTGGAAATCTACCTAATTTTACTGAAATAGAGTTCCATTTGATTAAAGATTTAAATGTCAAAAATAAAAAAGACATAAAGATGTTGGAAGAGAGCAGGCATAAATTTTTTAATATAATTTTTTAGTGAAGGCAATTTGGCTATGTAGCACATAATGTCTAGACACCACAATGGGTAAAACATTAAATCTGACAAAGTAAAAATTTAAAATTTGTATACTGGATAAATAAAATTCAAAGTGAAGTAACAAAAGGAGAGCATATATCCTATTGGCAGGATATATGACAATTAGTACACAAACAGCTCCTACAAATAAATTTAAAAAAAGCAATGTAACTTTAATATTGGCCAAAATAATATGAATTGACTTTATAGACATAAATACAAATAATGTGCATATTTAGAATGATTTATAAGTTACTTTGATATGAAAAAATATGTAAAGAGTTTTTATTGCAAACTTCCATTTATGCAAAGAAAAAATATATAAATGTTAATATAGTATATATATTAGATATATTTCTAGAAAATAGCAAGAAAAAACATTGGGAGCTGAATTAGGGATATGAATATGGAATAGCAAGAAAATGGGAGTAAGTTTTTTGACTTTTGATTCAATGTTTTTCTGAACTTATACTCCTGTAAGTTTTACTGTAATTTAAAAAATTAATGCAGTTAAGATGATGACAAAATATATAAGTTGTAAGGACTAAAATTAAATATATGTCATTAGGAGGCAGCAGATATTTTTAAGTGTGGAAAAATGTGTCCTATGTGCATTGAAAAGAAACTGTCAAAACTTGACTTTCTTGGGATGAAATGACGCATTCATTGATGCTTAATGAGTTTTATTTTCCCCCCCAGACAAAGCCAAAGGAAGATCAAGAGCAGGCACCCACTTTGACTCAGCCCGGAAACGGAGTCGAGCTGTCCTTTATCACATCTCTGGGCACCTGCAAAGAAGAGAAAAGAACAAATTGAAAATAAATAACGTAGGTGGTATGTGTGCACACTGTGAATGCGAGAACTTCCCCTGGTGCCAATATTTGATTCACTAAAGAAAAGCTCCAATTACTCATTTATTGGCTTTCCTAGATTTTTTTGCACTTTGGATTGTGCTTTCCTATAAAGAATAAACTAGGAAAGGTCAGCCATCATGAGGCAGTGCTTAATAGAAGTGCTTAATCATTGTGCTATCACAGCACAGAGATCAAAGTATTGCCATAGTCAGTACACTATGGTACAAGAGACGCTGTGAATGGGGACATATTGGTTACATTTTATGAACAAGATGAGGCACTAAGTCAAATTACACATTTGTAGTTTGTTGGTTAAAATTTCTCAAATTTAATTTTAGTTCATCTATTTGCACTTTATTTAATTTTACTCAATGCTTTTATCCAGGAGGACCATGAACCAAAGTCATTACTCCTTTTAAAAATTTTCATCGTATACAAAGCAGAGTTGGAAATTTCACACAAAGGAACACTGGAATTGAAATTCTATGCCTTATATCACACAGTTTTGCCAAAAGTTGTACTTTTAGTAAATGAAGTAAATGACGGTAGGGCTACTTTCTGAAACCTGGTACTTATCTGTCAAAAGCCATAGTAAATAACTGTGCTTTAAAAAGGTATCCTCTGCAGAGTTTTACATGTGAAATCTTACAGGATTTCACACTAATTTTATAACTGGTTCTTAGCACTGAAAGATGTCACTAAGAAACCCAGAACTCTACTTGGTTACCGATATTCAGAGAATTTTTCAAATGCTGCTTACATCACTAATGTGCATTGTGGAGTCTTCAGAACATACATCTTTTGGGGTGTGTGACTATGGGACTTGCCAATGACATTAGAAAAAGTCACATCAAACAAGCAGAGCTATTTTGGAATCCATCTAGGATCCAGAAGTTCTGGGGTTAGGGACACAAGGAATTTTTTGGCATCTTATACTTTTTACATAGGAAGCTCCAGATTACATAATACACATGTGTATATATGCATGCACAGTCATGCCTCAGTCATACAGTGTATCCACTTCTCGATAGTGGACAAAGAAAGATTCCTTAACCCAGAAGAGTAGGAGATCTGGCAAGAAGTTCTACAAACCTAATTCTGCTTCATGTGATTTCTTTCTCAAAACCAGAAAGGACCATCACCTGTGGCTGGCTCTAGGACCATCATCCGTGCTGGTGCTGCTGACCTGGTAGCCATCACCATTAACAGTCACACACTGCTTAATTTGGCCTTAGTATAAAGATTTTCTGGGGATACCTGTACCTTGGTGTCACATTGACTTCCTGAGAGCCCAGGGACAGACTTGAAAGAGCACACACCTCTTGATCTATGGATCCTTCCTTCCACTGGTTCCTATTTACATCCCCCTTCAGTTACTAAGCCACCCTTAGTGACATTAAACAAGTTCCAGGAAGAAACAAAGGTAACCACATCTGGGCTTGATTCTATGCAGGTCAACCAACAAAGCACCTAAACAAATATTAGCCAGAGATTCTGAAATGCTGAAAGCTGACACTGTCTTCTACCCTTTAGTTGAAAATCATTTAAACATAGCAAGTATTACTAAGCTTCAAAACGTATTTGCTGAACATGCTGTTTTCCCTCTAGACCCAACAAAGTACAGAACAGTACTTAAAAATCTAATTTAAAAAATCATAATGTTCACTGCTTAGCTGATTTGCTAAATTCCCAGTCATTTAAGAAATAAAAACATGAGGGGGAGCATTAAAATAATACCTAGTAAGTAAGGATGTCTAATAAATAAAGTGACTCTGACAATTTAGATAGTATCTTACTTCTAAAAGCAATGTGTAGAATCAAGACTGGCCCTGTTCACTATCTCTTTTCAAGGAGAACAGAGTAGAATGGCTAAAGACAGCAGGAAGAGAGAAGGAAGAGGAGGAAAAAAATGACCTGGATTGTTTATCGTCTGAGCAATCTGTTTTGGGGGAATTTTGGTTATAACAACATTTACACACACACAAATTCTCAATATTTTTTTTTACAACTCTTTGCTATTTACAAATCCGTTTTATTTACATCATATTATTTGATTTTTACAGCAAGCCAGTACTAGATATGATTTTTGTTAGGTTCATTTTAATAATGGAAAAGGACTCATTCAAGATTTCAAAAGTAGAAGCAAGATGTGGAATGCAGCTGTGAATGGTCTAACTCAAAGCCACTGTGCTTTTGCCCTCTACCTTGCCTTCTCTGATACATTTCTTATGGAATAGGAATATATGATTCATCCACAGGCAAATGAACTCATCAGGTCATTAGAAAGGCTTGAGAATCAGGATGTAACACCTTTTAGTCCTGGTTCTAACTGCCTGGTACATCTTAGAAAAGGTACTTAATTTCTGCTTTCTTTGATTTGTTACTCTATCAAGGACAATGTGATGATGCAAGTGTCTCTAATGCAAGGAAATGTAAAGATCATAAGAGCCTTGGGGCTTCAAAGGAGAGTGCTCTAAATGGCAATATTACCAGCTGCATACTAGTGTGGTCCTGGAAGGCAAGGTGAACAAGCAAAGGCTTTCCTGGGACTTGGTGCAGTGATTATAGAAACATCCTCCCATCTCTTTGCTCATTGGAAAGTTAGTTTCAAAGAAAAGTTACAAAACTGGTTTAGGAAACAGTTACCTTAGTTAGGCTTTGGCTTTAATTTATAATTCATAGAGGTTACACAGCTAAAACACTATTGGTACTAAAGAATATGCTTTGAAGTTAATAAATAATATATAACTAAAATTGAGAATAGTTGGTTACATTTTTCCTTAGGCAAACCCCATGTTTCAGGGTTATAAATAATCTTTTTCCCCAACTTGCTAAAAGCATACTTTCCAATTATAAGAAATTTTTTTCCATTCAAAATATTTTTGATAAAACTTTACAAATCTAGTTGTGGGAGAAGAGAAGCATCCATTTTTTTACTCAGGTGAATATGTCACAATGTGCAGGATTTGGGATGAAAATCCCTTCACAATTTAAGCCTAATCTGAGGTATAATGAATTCTTAGTATCTTTTAAAATAATTTTAAGGAATATGTTTTAAGTACCCTATAAAAATAAAATAGTGTGATTTATTTTCTGACCTGTGGAGATAAATAATATATTGCTGACTTTTTGCTTCAGCATCACTAATGCTTCATGTAATCGGCATAATCCAAAGAAAATACTTCCTGAGTTTTCCCAATCCTCATTCCTAGAGCTGGCATCTCCCTCAAACAAGGTGAAGTTTTAATCTCTTTAAAATGATAGGAAACAACTTACTCAGAGAGAAATTGAGGTATTCCCCCATTCTCTGTTAATGTTTTATATTTGAAAAAAAAAATATATGAGAATCCATCATGTCCTTCTTTAAACAGAAGTACTTATCAACCTTCAGGTGATTAATACCAACCCTAACTCTCTCTTCTCCTATGTACCTGCCTAAACTTTAAATGAGAAGCCCAACAGGTAAACTTTGTTCTCCTCTTCCCAGTTTTATGCCAAAACCCACCCTTTAAACTTGTTTCTGGAAACCAGAGAATGAGGTAAAAGAGGCTGGTCAGGTATCAGGGAATTGAATGGAACTTAGATGCAATGGCAGATGGGTATCAAAGAACCATCTGGAAGTAGTGAAACAGTCCCTCACCATGAAATCCTGGCATTATGAGGCGCCTGTGTGGGTCGAGTGGGAATATTAACAGGAAGTAGAAATGTGTTGGAAATGCCTACCAAAGAGAAATGTAAGATAAAGGGTGCATTACTATTAAGGTAGCAAAAATATTTGGTCACTAACAGTTACCACTAAAAAGTTAGGTATTACTGACCTTTCTTGAGTCCTCAAATAGCTTAGGAATCCCTGAACATTCCACATCAATTTGCCCTTTCCTTAATGTCTGAAACAAGACAACATACTGTGACCTGCAAGTAACACATATTCCAAAACTTTTAACTGTTCACTTCATTCAACTTAACTTTCGAATTTAGGTTTCCATTACTGATCTCGTATTTGTCATTAATTGAGGTCAAAGCAAGGTCTACAAGTATCTGGTCATAGGCTTGTCGAATTTCCACACATGTTATTTTTGGGCCTTCCTTTGCCTTATAGCAATAAGAATTGTTCATCAATTTGGACTGCTTTCAAAGTGAAGTGCTTTTGCAGCTATGAAATTCCAGCTATTCTTCTGCATTTCATTGGCTGCAGTGAACACTGCCTTTCTCATCCTATGACTTGAATAATTGTTAAGCAACCATTTCTTACTTTGCTATCTTAACAAGGGCTAGCTAGTGTCAGGATGAATCCATGCCAATCAAGGGTATGAGATATGGGTTCCCAACTTGAAACTTCACCGACAATTACAACGCAAAATGCAAGTAGTTAGCACAACCTGGTTATATTTTGGAAGAAATGTAAATTCCTGTTAACCATAGAATGTTGATCATATATCTTTATCCTTTCTGGGAAAAAAAAAATGGTAACTTGATTATTATTAGAAGAATTTCAGGGATCCCTGGGTGGCGCAGCGGTTTGGCGCCTGCCTTTGGCCCAGGGCACGATCCTGGAGACCCGGGATCGAGTCCCACGTTGGGCTCCCGGTGCATGGAGCCTGCTTCTCCCTCTGCCTGTGTCTCTGCCTCTCTCTCTCTGTATGACTATCGTAAATAAATAAAAAAAATTAAAAAAAAGAAGAATTTCAGTCATTTATACCCTTTAGGTAGTGTCATCTCAAAACTACAAGTATAAGGAATGTCCCCGTGACAATAGGAATATAAATGTATCTTTGTGTTTCCAGTGTGTATAGGATTATACTTGTAACTGTGGATGTTCATAGGCAACATTTTAGGAAATGATCTTTTTGTTCTTAATGAACAAAGTCTAGATTATTCACTTAACATTCATGAATAATCCTGTGTATTTCTGTTATTTATAACAAAGCTCTCTGCTCAATTTTAGTATACACATCTCTACTTTTTGCATCACCAACTTCTAAAAGTCACTTGTAAATACATTGGCCTTGTGTGGATGAATGATCCTCCTCACAGAAGTGTGTTTAAGGCTGTGTGATCCTTGCTTCTAATGTTGTGTCTCCCTTCTCTCCTTTTTGTCTTTATCCACAGAATGTTTTTGTAGATAAACCAGCATTTCCGGAGTATAAAGTTTCTGATGCAAAAAAGTCCAAATTCATACTTTTGCATTTTAGCACTTTTAAAGCTGGCTGGGACTGGCTTATTCTGTTGGCGACGTTTTATGTTGCCGTGACCGTACCTTACAACGTTTGCTTTATTGGCAACGATGACCTGTCCACGACTCGGAGCACAACAGTCAGTGACATTGCAGTGGAGATTCTTTTTATTATAGGTAAGAACCAACGGCTGCTTTCCTAGAAGATTTGCATAAAGGAAGTAAGTGTGTTCCAGATTATTCTGACATGAATTTGAACTAAGATCCATTTGCATGGGCATGACTAAACCTCTGATGCAAATTTTGGAGAAGCACATATTTGGATTTCTGAAAATTGCCTCTTCCAGCTTTCTCACTGTTCCTTTAGTCAAACAGATCTAAGCCCATGTTTTGTGTTTCTATCCTTGTTTTGTCAAAAATAGACTAAAAAAGACTATTTTGTTGGTACTCTCACATCCATCATGATCTTAATTGCACAGGGTCAGAGATGGGGTTTGACAAGAACCCATCAGTGGTCTGATAATGGGCCAGTCTTGGGCATGATTCTCCATATCCTTCCATGCCTTTTTGGCATGTTGGTGGTTGTTGCCATAGGTGGCCTGGTTGCAGAATCAAAGGATTACATAAGCCTTACGGTCAATCAGGAGAAGAGGGAGTATCTGATTTTAACTTAAAAAGAGGCCCCATGGGATGCTTGCTAAGAATGTTTATCTCTAGAATATTGGGAGCCTCAGGTGAAGCCATCTGTGCTCCACTCTTATAAGCCTCTTCCTATCTCCCTGTCCCTTAAATCTTCATATGTTTAGACCAAATCCTAGCTCTTTCTTGTTCGTTCTAAGACAGATCCTTTATCTCCACTAAGGCTTAGATTGGCTCCCTGTAGGGATCCCTGGGTGGCGCAGCAGTTTGGCGCCTGCCTTTGGCCCAGGGCGCGATCCTGGAGATCCGGGATCGAATCCCACATCGGGCTCCCGGTGCATGGAGCCTGCTTCACCCTCTGCCTATGTCTCTGCCTCTCTCTCTTTCTCTCTCTGTGACTATCATAAATAAATAAAAATTAAAAAAAAAAAGATTGGCTCCCTGTAGAGGGGATGTTCGTGGGTGTGTGGGTGTGTATGTGTGGTTTTGTTTTGTTTCGTTTCATTTTAATTCACAGGAAATTGGGAAGATAGTACAGAAATGTCCCTTGTCCCTTTCACTCATCCCTGTGGCGTTCTTGACTATCATTGGTAACCTGATACCTGCTTCTTTACATGGTTGGTCATGGTTATATAGGGCAACATCCTCCTTGTAAAGATGAAAAAATGTTTGGAAAATATTTCCAAGCAGGTAGGCGAACACAGGAATGAGAAATGGATCTTAAAGTTCAACAGAAGAAAATAAATGAGCCAGATCAAACCCTTATTTCAGTGGTGGTGGTACTTTTTTCTCTGTGGAGCTGGTAAAGCTTTGGGGCCAGAGTGAATTCTCTAAATGAATGTTAGCACATTTTCTCTGGATGAGTTTGTATGCTCTTGGTATGGCTTTGGCACCACTATTACCATTGCATTTACTGAGAACCCCCTCAAAGCTATGTTAGGACCCCTGCTCCCACCCCAAAAGTGGTGGCTGTAGTATGAATAGACCACTAGATGGCAATGTTATCTACCTGGGTAGCTTGGCAAAACTATAAAGTCAAGGAAATATATTTTAATTTTTTTTAACTTAAACCATTCTTCACTGGGAAGATGTAACCATAGTAAAGAGATATAAAATCGCTGTTAAATGGCAAATAACAATATTCCAGCCTGTGAACAAATTGAGTGTATCCATGTGCCAATCCATTGTTTTATATCCTTTTATTTTGTTAACCTTCCATGTCTTCTCCTACCTGCCCAAGATGCATGCATAAGTTAGCACTCTAAAAAGACTCCCTATGACATGTTCATAGTTTTCAAGAATTTGAGCAGGCAATCTACATGTCTATCATGCCTGAATATCTGCTTAACAAATATTTCATATCATTACTATTATTATTATTATTATTATTATTATCAACTCTGTCATAGGGATATGGTTATATCTTGAACTTTCCACCCTTCCTTGTCCTTAGATACTTGAAATTCTAAGTGGTTACCACCACTTCTGTACTACATGCTCACTGGCAGATGATAATATGTTTACACCAGAACTGACACTTATGAGAAAGATATTTTATACAATTTTGGAGCATTGACTTGGTTGGTTGGCTGCTTTCTTTAAGGCTGCTTTCTTCTACTAAACCAAAGGAGTCTAGCTTGCCCCCTGCCAGTTGCCCCTATATTTTCTGTGTTCTTTGTGACTGACATTTCTGCTATGCTCAGGGCAGTAAGATATTCCTCTAAGTAGGCAATACCCACTCTTTAACTAGCAGCATGACAAGGAAATGGAAATTCACTCCTGTTTTTAATGCAATTTGCCTTCTACAAAGATTAGTTTAGAATTTGAGATTTTGGCCTGCCAACAGTTTTAGAGTTATCCCAGCCTGGAATCCCCTTGAATGACTAATTTTCATAAGGAGTAAAAACTTTACCACTCTTTGCTATTGTTATCTTCTTGCTCTATAAGTGAGTATCTACAATTTATTATAACATATTTGGAAAAATAGTTGAAAACTTCTCAAAGTATGTTTCCCAGAACCTCTATTCTGTGACATATTTCACAAAGGTAACCTAAAAATGATCACTGAGAAATAATTCAAAATAGTAGGAATAAAAGAGTGCATAGCCTGTAATACTGTGTTTTTACAATACTAATAAGGCAGTGCTTGTACCATTTAATAGTTATTTAAGTTGGTAAGTGTGGCAAAATCTCTGTGTATTTAACGTGTTTATTTTCTATTTAAAGATAGTGTTATTAAATTGACATCTTAAAATCAATTGTATCAGAACTGTTAAGAAGTAGTTTAAAGAGATTTGGGAAGGAAAGGCTTTTGTATAGCAAAACATGATACTTTCAAAACATTTTCTTATTTGAACCACTCTATACAAATGTAAGATGATGTGATTTTTTTTCTAAATGAGGAAAATTAAGTATTCCATAAAAATATATATATATAGTCAAAATGAAACTTGGAAGATAATATATCTCTTTTGGTGATTCAAAATGCACATTAGCTTTATAAATTCTCTGAGAAATTCAATGTTAAAGAAATATTTAAATGTGATTAATTCAGCACCTCCTAAAGATATTTTTACTTCTGAACTCTCTTCTCTGGGCTGTTTAGTAATACTCTTTTGGGAAGACTGACTTAAAAATATTCTTCCCTGATAAATTCACAATAAAGTATCTGAATGTTATTATTCTAGTAAAATTATAAATGTGAATGGTGAGCTTGAATCTCTCCCAACTACTCTCTTCATTTTAAAATAAATTTCTTTGTAAATTACATTAATACTTTAGGATCAATAGGGCACAAGGTTTGTCTGTAAGTTACAAAGTGGTTATAAAATTACTTTTAGTTTGAAAACCATCATGTATAATTTATCTGCTGTCTCAAAGCCTTACAGAAACTTACAATGAGAACTCACCTACTACTAATTTATCTAATCCAATCTTTCTTACTATATGAGTGGGAAACTGAGCCTTCGTGATATGCCTAAGGCCCTGTAACGAATTGGTGACACACTCAGGTCTCCTGGTTGTTGTATTAGGTTTCTTAAGAATAGATAACCAGGGCAGCCCGGGTGGCTCAGTGGTTTAGTGCTGCCTTTGGCCCAGGTCATAGTCCTGGAGACCTGGGATTGAGTCCCACGTCAGGTACCCTGCATGGAGCCTGCTTCTCCCTCTGCCTGTGTCTCTACCTCTCTCTCTCTCTCTCTCTGTGTGTGTGTGTGTGTGTCTCTCATGAATAAATAAATGAAACTTCTTTTAAATGCTTTAAAAAAATAGATAACCAATATGATTCCATTTTCTGAAAAATTCTACTCAGCTTGCTTTCTTTTATTCATAGCAATGAGGCAGAAAATGAGAGAAAGAAGTGCCAACTTCCTTTTCTTTCTTCCATGAATGCAGAAATTAATAGTTTTAATCTCTGAAATCTTGGTGGCAAAAATTGTGGTATACCCATAGGTCCAATAATCACTTATCCCATTTCCTTCTCAAAACCCAAAAGGGGGATGCCTGGGTGGCTCAGTGATTGAGCATCTGCCTTCGGCTCAGGTTGTGATCCCAGAGTTCCTCAATCACGTCCCACATCTGGCTCCCTGAAAGGAGCCTGCTTCTCCCTCTGCCTGTGTCTCTGCCTCTCTCTGTGTCTCTTATGAATAAATAAAATCTTAAAACAAAACAAAAGCCCAAAAGAACTCAATTTTGTGCAAACAGCAGTATCCCAGACCCAGGGAATGAATTATGAGAATTCCAAGCCAGTGATATTTCCTATCCCCTTAAAATATGTGACCAATTCTATCCAATAGGATATATAGAGATGGTTTCTATGGGGCCTTTTGGAAATTATTTTTTACCCTGAAAAAAGCAGAGAGACATACAGGGGAAAATATTTGTGTCCTTATTCCTTTCTTTCCCACAGGATGTGTGGATAGAAGGATATGATATATTGTAATTACTGCAGCCGTCTTTAATCATGAGGAGT
Organism: Nyctereutes procyonoides; assembly: GCF_905146905.1. NCBI lineage: Eukaryota > Metazoa > Chordata > Mammalia > Carnivora > Canidae > Nyctereutes > Nyctereutes procyonoides. Next base: position 24,147,074 of record NW_026575042.1, on the reverse strand, counting down.
GACATAGGGAAGAAGAAGTGGACTCCTTGATGAGTGATATAATAGTGTTTCTGTTATTGGGACCACTGTTAATTGGATATTTTGTTATTGATAGCTATATCATCCTAAATTTTTTTCAAAACCACTCTCTTGTCATCTTTGATTCCTTACACTAGGCCATTTCAGAGGTTCAATGATAAATCCCTCCCAGAGGAACAGAATGCCCTTTTTTCTGTCCTGTCATTCCACTGTGAGCCTATCTAGGTTGTGGTTTGCACATACTTCTTATCAGCTGTTATAATCACAATGGCTTAGAATCATAGACTATGCCATAAAGCTGTAACTCTGACTTGGTTTCTCTGGGAATCCTCAGAAAGCTAATGGTCAAAGGAAACATGGTATGCAATTGTATTTTCTATTTACCTCATATTCCTCTTAGTCATAAAAAGACAGTTGAAAGTCACGGGGGATAAATGGCAATCATACCTTGTGTAGACCATACTGGCCAGGACTGAACATCTAGCATCCTTACTACTCACTACAGACCACCAATGCTCCCCAGTTATTATGACAACTGAAACACCTCATACATATTCAAAGGGTATTTTTTCCTTGATGTTATATTTTTAAGGTTATACTTTGTGCTGATTTAGGTAGTTCCGTTTCACTGGTTCTCAGTGGGCACAGAATCACACATAGGAACTATTTTAGAAATATGTAGGTTTGACTTTAATTCACTAATCAGCACTACCATCATTTGGTGTTTAATGCTTTTAGATCACAATTTACTTATCTACAAATTATTTCACCCCAACTAATGAATAGAATTCCCCTACATGTAGTATGTCTTCTGAGCATATATTTATATTTTCATTTCTGGTTATTTTATTTTTTCTCTTTTGTGATGCTTTATTAATTAATGCTTCTATTCACTCACATGTCACCAAATTTTGCTATCTCAGAATCTTTACTTCTTCCTATCATTCAATTATTATTATAACCTTGTGACATAATTGAAGCAGGTGTATCTGTTTATAAATAGGAAGGAAAGGAGGGAAAACCAAAAGCAGTTTATCCAAGAACTAGCTGATTATTGACCAAGCTAGGACTAAAACCCTAAAACCAACTTGTAAAATGGGTAGTAGCATTATTGTGAGCAAATACTCACTGTTTAATCAGTACTGATAAGAATTTTCAATAATGTCACCAAGCTTCTATCTCTTCAGTTTGTTTTACTATCCACTATTTTTCGGAAAACAAGCACTCTTTAATACAAACTGAAAGTTCAGCTAATCATGGGAATAAGTTAGACCAGAACATTCCATATCCCTTAGCTTTCAAGAACACAAGTGTCTGGGGACTCATTTACCACTTAAAGGATCTAAGGCTTTTATAGCTACTTCTATCAGTTTGCCTTAGCATCCTTTTAGAAAGGCTAAGAGAAGGTCTCTTACATCTACTTAAGTCAGGCATCCTTTATCAGCATTGATGTGACCACAAATAATGCTAGACGCCATCATTCCAGGTGTGTCTCCAGTCTTCCATCAGAACTTGTAGGAACAGGAAGATAGCTGATCTTCATTTCAGCTCCTCCTCCTTTTTCCTGCCCTGCTCTGATGAGACTGAAAGGTACTAGCTGAGCTTCCAGTAACAGTCTAGAAGAAAGTCATTAGCTAAAGGCTTACTCACTAACTTTAGAGTAATGGAGACTTCTCTCTGTTCAACAAAGTCATAATTTTACTGGATCTGCATTCAATTTCTTTTTTAAAAGATTTATTTATTTGAGAGAGATAGAACAGGGAGAAGTCCAGAGGGAGAGAGAGAGAGAGTCTTTTGAGCAGACTCCACACCTGAGCATGTAGTCCAAATGCAGGACGCGATCTCATGACCCTGAGATCACAACCTGAGTCAAAGACAAAAATTGGATGCACAACTGACGGCACCACTCAGAGGCCCCTGTGTTCAATTCCCAACAATATTTAGATATGTGTTTGTTTTATAGAACTTCTTCCCAAATCCATCTTTGTTGTGCATAATCTTTATCAATATGCCTTTTCCCATGTGGAACTGAAGAATAATGTTCTTATACCATTCAACTGCAGTTTGTTACTGTGATAGAAATTCAAGCCTCAAATGAAATACTTTAATTCTTGGGGCGCCTGGGTGGCAGTTGGTTAAGCAACTGCCTTTGGCTCAGGTCATGATCCTGGGGTCCTGGGAGCTCAGTTGCTGAGCTTCTCCATCTCACTCTGCATCTTTCCTTGGCTTGTGCTCTCTCTCTCTCTCTCTCAAATAAATAAATAAAATCTTTTTTTTTAAAGAAATATGTTAATTCTTTCAGCATTCTTGCATGTCTTTTTCCATTAGGATAAAATTTATAAATCTCAGTGGAACCTGAAAGACTATAGACATTTTATTGCTATTTCATTGCACCATCTAAACCCAGCTTAGAGTCATTTTCCTGAAAATTTCAAACAAAGATATGTCATTTTCCAATTTAATCAGATGACTGATATCAAAGCTACAGACTTGGATACTGAAGGGAAAGATTTCTAATAATAAATAAAGTCGAAATGTTGTGGTGATGAGGGAATTCAAATAAATTTTAACATTAAATGCTCTGGGTATCCTGGTATTCCCAGACTACATATTTAAAAGTCTTGAATAAGCATTCATTTGTCTCTTAATATGTGAGTCCCTCCCTCCTCTCTTCTCTCCCTCCATCTGCCTCATTCTTCCTCTCCTGCCCTTCATGTATGTTCTTTCTCCTGTTCTCTCTCCTCCTTTCAAATGGAAACCTACACAGCCATGTACCCCTATATCTGCACCCCCACATCTCTATCCTTCACATTGATCTTGGATTGAGTAAGAGAGTCTCTTAATAAGGAGAACTCAAGGGCAGTCCTGGTGGCACAGAGGTTTGGCGCCGCCTGCAGCCTGGGGTGTGATCTTGGAGACCCAGGATCGAGTCCCACATCGGACTTCTTGCATGGAGCCTGCTTCTCCCTCTGCTTGTGTCTCTGCCTCTCTCTCTCTCTCTGTGTCTATGAATAAATAAAATCTTAAAAAAATAAATAAATAAGGAGAACTCAAGATGGCATTCATAGCCATGGCTCAGATTTGACCTTAGCCTCATGTGGCATTTTTAACCTGACAACAAGAATATCCCAGTCTCTACATTCCCAGATAATACATTTGGAGAATTGAATAAATGGAATGTGTTGTATCGAGCATTAACCATTGACTGGACATGAATCAATCAGTACCCACCTGACTACTGACCAGCTATTTTCTGGTGAATAAATTTAAGACTGAGGATACAGCAATAATTAAACAGTTAAAACAACCAAAAAAAAAAGATTATTTGCCACTTTAAAAATCCCACAAAAGTGTAACATACCAAGTGTCTTATCTCAAAAGTGGAGAGATTTTGTTTGTCAGAAAGCCTTGGGGGAAAAAAGAGTGCATTGAAAAGTAAAATACTATTGTCATTATTGTTATTGAGAGCTCCCAAATAAGTTGTCTTAAAAGTACTTACTAGAGCACCTGGGTGGCTCAGTCAGTTAAGTGTCTGCCTTTGGCTCAGGTCATGATCCCAGGATCCTGGGATCAAGCTCCACATCAGGCTCTCTGCTCAGCAGGGAGTCTGCTTCTCCTTCTCCCTCTGCCCCTCCCCTGCTCCTGCTCACTCTTCTCTCTCTCTCTCTGTCTCTCAAATAAATAAATAAATAAATAGATAAATAAATAAAATCTTTAAAAAAAATAAATGAAAGTACCTACTCAAGCACTTAAGCAAAGACTAAAATTGCATTTATTTTTGCAAATAAACTGAGTTTCATTGTTGCTTCTTTAGGCTTTTTAGAATAAATAAACCTAAAAATTTCTTTAGGGGTAGTTCACTCTTTTTTGTATGGATGATTGCATCATTTTATGATTGAATTGTATGAAAAGATTTTAAAGTTCATGTAAAATGGGCATATAGTAGTTTTTTGACCCTGGTACTATTGACATTTAGATTATGTTAATTACATAAATTTTAAGATAGGAACAGTGGAGAAACAAATGGTTCTCATTCATACCCATCCCAGCATAACTACTGCTTCCACATTCAATCTTTCTGGCTGCTCTTTTCCCTGTTTATTTTCATGTGGTTTTGATCATAGTCTACACAAATTTTGGTGACTTTTTTTTCACATAAGATTTTAGTGTAAGTATTTCTCTGTGTTTTGTAAGTATTTATAAACATTTAATAGTTGCATAATATTCCATTATATAAATGAACTATTATGTTTACTTAACCATGTCTTAATTGTTACACATTTAAGATTTTTTTTGCTACTTAAAAAATTATAATTAACATCTCTGTGAAAAATATATCTATTTTAAATCTATTTTTTAGATTTATTTATTTATTAATGAGAGATACAGAGAGAGAGAGAGAGAGGCAGAGACACAGGCAGAGGGAGAAGCAGGCTCCATGCAGGGAGCCTGACGTGGGACTCGATCCCAGGTCTCCAGGATCACACCCCAGGCTGTAGGCGGCGCTAAACCGCTAAACCACCAGGGCTGCCCCAAAATGTATCTATTCACTAACTAAACAAACATATGTCAAATGCCTGTTGTTTGCTATTCAGTGTTTTAGTTGGTACAGATAGAATAGCAGAACAAATAGAGATCTTTGCCTTTATAGGATTTATCTTCCAATAGAGACAAACAGGAATCAAAACAAGTAAAATGTATAACATGTCAGAGAGTATAGTGAGTTGCATAGAGAATAGTAAAGCAGAGAAGGGGAAAGAAATGAGCTACAATCCTAAGTAAAGTAGTCAGGGGTGTGAATGAAGAACATGACATTTAAATAAAGACATAAAGGAAGCAAGGGAACAGTCAACTGAATGTCTTGATGAAGAATATTCCAAGGAAAGAGAACATCAAATGCATTTAGTGTTATTTTAAGGGGTGGAGTTAATGGGCTAAAGAATATTAACATATACAGCTTATAACATGTTTTCAAAGTTTCATTTTTTTAAAATCACATTATCTTGAGAGCATTTATTGGTCAGTAAAGTTCTAGTTGAAATACAATTTGTTCATGCTAATATTTTTTATAGTTATAGCGATTGTGAAAAGTTATAGATGCATGTCACTTTCTGAATTTGTTTTACTACTAAACAGTCATTTCATTTAATGGAGTAATTCAGATAAGAGTGTTATTAATATTGCATCATTGTTATTTCTTTCTTTCTATTTTTTCCTTACGAGATTAGATATATATATGGAAAATAGAAATGTATTTGCTTGGCAAATACAAAATTTATTATATGATGTGCCTGAATCCATTATGTTTATATCTGAAATGTTTGTGAGTTGGTAGTTTTGGAGGAAAATTATCTCAGCGCAGGTCTGAGAATGATGCTGCCCTCTGACTTACATATTACTGTAAATAGACTATGAGAAGGAGCATGTGCTCATAAAAAATGAAACAATAGTTCTTGTTTTGAACAAGGCAAGGAAATTAAAAATGGAATATTACTAAATTTAGAAACCCAGAGGAAAATTGTGAGTTCTTGATTTAGAATCTTATTGCAGACTAATGAGGGTTTTTTTTTTCCATTTGCCTCTTACCAAACATGAACTCTGCTATGTCATTCTTTTCTTTTCCCACTTGTTCAAGTATGTTTTCTTGCAGTATAAAAAAATCATATTGTCTAAATAAAAATAACACTACTTATGTGGTTTATATTTCCCACTTTCAACTCATGCATTTTGTGTTTGCCATTGGAAAAATCTCCTCCCTAATTACACCAATAGTTTTAAGATAACTACATAAATAACTTTTAGAGCAAATATTCATTGAATGTATTGAGAAGTTGTTTAAACATTTTATTTTTTTTAAGATTTATTTATAGAGAAGGGGGGGCAGAGGGAGAGGGAGAGAGAGAGAATCTCAAGCTGACTCCATACTGAGGGTGGAGCCTGACACAGGGCTTGATCCCACAACCCTGAGATCATGACCTGAGCCAAAATCAAGAGTTGGATGCATAACTGATTGAGCCACCAAAGTACCCCTTTAAATATTTTAGATAACTGAATACATTATGTTCACCTGGACCTAGATACAACTCATTATGTATTGTTCAATTCATTAATATTTGTTGAGGACCAATATTATGTCACTCAAATGATTGCTCATGGCATACTCAACATAGTTTTGCAAACCTCCCATGGTCTAGACTCTTAACAAGATTTTATTTATTTTTTTTAAGATTTTATTTATTTATTCATGACAAACACAGAGAGAGAGAGAGAGGCAGAGACACAGGCAGAGGGAGAAGCAGGCTCCTTGCAGGGAGCCTGACATGGGACTTGATCCTGGGTCTCCAGGATCAGACCCTGGGCTGAAGGCGGCGCTAAACTGCTGAGCCACCCAGGCTCCCCTAAGATTTTATTTATCATCACTTTCTCCTTTTACCTGTGGCTCCAGACATATTGGACCATCAGCAGTTCTTTGTACCATTCCTTACGTATTTTGTATTTTCATATCTTTCATAGTTCCTACTCTCAGGGAAAAAGAGGGGGCAAGACATCTCCTTAACTCTCTTTGTCCCATAAAATTCTCCTTATCCTTGAAGTGTCATCTTTGGTCTCTTCTTGAAGGTCATCTTTTCAACTCTCCTTACCCCTATCACCATGAATCTGGGTTAGTTTTCCTTCATCCATTATTTAAATACTTTCCCTCCCTGACTTTTCATCCCTATATCATAATAGTCTATTTCTCCCCCACTCCACACACATAGCATAAATAAACTATGAGCTCCCAGAGGATGTGGACTGGATAATATATTTATTTCCCTGGTTTGTCCAGCTAATATATATCTGACTCATAGTAAGCAGGTGACTAATGTTTACTTACTACCATAGTGCAGATAAACAAACTAGAAAGTATGGCTCATGGAGTTAAACAGCAGCTTTCTTTCTAAAGGCAAGCCTCCATGGCTTTTTCATGTGGTTCCACAGGTGGCTGTTCTTTACTTTTAAACAGTATAGCTCACTTTAAAGTAACTAATCCTTAACAAGTCAGTGCCATCAAGCAAACAGCAGGTAGCTTGAGAAATCCCACAGGTTGTGGTGCCCTGCACACCTCTTGCAAACTTTCCAAGAACTCCTCAAGGCCCTCCAAATGGTGCACTAGGGTGAGTGTGAAATGAACTCAGAAATTCAAAGAGCTAGGTTTTAGGATGCCACATCTATGTCTGGGTGATAATCCTAGAAAAGTGACCTATGGATGTGCTTGAGAAGCATGGAGATGCTACAGTCTCAACTTGGCTGGACATCCTGCCTACCAGAAAATTAGAAATCTTTCTTAGCAATTAACTACTAAGAATTATTTAAAGGCAACCCTGACATAAACTTAATATCATACTTTGGGTGATGAAAAGTGTACTGAAGAAATTGAAGGCATTCTTCCTATATTTGAGAAGCTTATACAATGAATGGGAAAATTTGCCTAAGTTTATGAAAAACTTTCAGCAGACAGTGAAAGAGCAGCAGTAACCTTGCTCCAGGCTGTATAGATGATGCCATGATTGCAGGAAAGACATAGCTGGTGTTATTTTGAAATAGGTGTAAAGTTGGTCAGTATTAGTCATGGAATGTGAAGGTGTGATCAGAGAGGAGAAGTTGATAGGAAAGTGGAATGAGAAACCATGAGGACTGAGCATCTGGAATGAGGATTAATTTACTAAGGTGGCAACAAGAACTAAACTGTGCTTGTAGTTGTTCACCTATTTGTAATTCTACCTAAGCCTGGCTTTATGGGGAAAATGAAATTCACTGTTGGAATGGAACATTTCAAAAAACCTAACACAAATAGGGCTATTGTATAAAGACCATACTCTCGGGGCACCTGAGTGGCTTACTGATTGTGTGTTTGCCTTTGGCTCAGATCGTGATCCCGGGGTCCTGGGATCGAGTCCCACATCAGGCTCCCCATAGGGAGCCTGCTTCTCCCTCTGCCTGTGTCTCTGCCTCTCTCTGTGTCTCTCATGAATAAATAAATAAAATCTTAAAAAAAAAAAAAGGACCGTAACTCTCAGAACGTGAAAACCCTGGATTCCAGGTGTTAGTATACAGTAACTGTGCACTAAATCGATAGTTTGAAGGTTTAAAAGTGAGCATGACTGGGAATTTACTACATAGTAAATAAGACAATGATTCACTTGGATTGAATCAGATAATGGCCTAATAAAACATACGGGCTCACCAAGAAAAATGCAAGATATTAAGTCTGATTTTTAAAATTATTGGTGCTTCATTTTTATTGAGAATATTAGAATATTTAAAGAGTATTAATTTATATTTAATCATTTGACATTTAACCCTTTGAGAAGACTGAAGTTGCAAAGAGCTACTTCCTATTTTTCCTATCTCACAATACTGTTATGGTTGACCTTACACAGGGTAGTATAATTAAGAACTTAATTTGTTGGTAAACACTATATAGTATAATTAAGAACTTAATTTGTTGGTAATATTCATCCCAGTTTGTAGATAAAGAAACTGAAGCTCAAAGATGGTAAATGACTTTATAAAGAAAGGAAATACAAAGGGTAACAAGTAAATTTCTATCTGGACAGCAGACTCAAGATAAATATTTTCCCAGGCACCAGAATTGGTCAGTTGGTCAAGTAGACACTTGGCCTTCAGCTCAGGTCATGATCTCAGGGTCCTGGGATCGAGCCCTACATCTGGTTCCCTGCTCAGCAGGGAGCCTGCTTCTCTCTCTGCCCCTACTTCTCCTCCTGCTTGTGCTCTCTGTCAAGTAAATAAATAAAAATTTAAAAAAGATAAATATTTTTCTATTTATTATTTCATTTAATGGTTATAACAAAGCAAGAGAAGAGTCTTCCAATCACCTGTCACCTTTTTGTCAAATGGTGCTTGATAGAAAAAGACTTTTCTAACTACATTTCTTTCCATATTTGATACTAGTGATCCCTTCTCTCACACTGGCGTCCATGTTCTAGCTTTCCTTCTCCTTCCTCAACATTTCTACTCAATCTCCTCCATGAGCTATTCTCACTTTGCCTGTATTTTAGTTCCCTGGATTTTATCCTTGGCTTTCTCCTCTCTCCCTTACATCGCTCTCCCACCATGAGTGTTTGCATCACTTCCTATTAATTCAGTGTTGGTGGTTTCCAGATCAATATCTTGAACCTGATTGCTTCCAAAACTTCATGCATGTGTATTCAACTGTGTGCTATCTTTCCAGCAAGCACTGCTTCTTCAAATACCACACATCAGAGATTGAATTCATCACCTTCTTTTCCTCAACTACTCACCTTTTCCCTTCCTGCATTTTCCCATATCTGTGATTATGACCCCATGAGCCATGAACATAGGGCTTTTCACAGATATCCCCTTCTCCCTTAATCCCCCAGTAAAATCAAGCTCAGAGTACTGTGTGGTCCACTCCTAACCATCAGATGGTACACTGTCTCTTCTTATTCTTTATTGTGACTACTTCAGTTCCAGTCACCATCAGTTTTGACTAGATAACCATATCGCTTGACTAACTTTCTTCCTTGCCTACACTCTTAGGATCTATTCATTATGCTAGAGGCAGGTTTTTGGTTTTGTTGTTGTTGTTTTAATATGATGCATATCTTATCATGTCATCTGACTGCTTAAAACCCTTCAATCAGTGGCTCAGCAGTTTAGCACCTGCCTTTGGTCCAGGGCATGGTCCTGGAGTCCTGGAATCGAGTCCTGCATCGGGCTCCCTCCATGGAACCTGCTTCTCCTTCTGCCTGTGTCTCTGCCTCTCTCTCTCTCTCTCTCTAAAAAACAAAACAAAACACCTTCAATCACTTCCCATTCTTTTTTTTTTTTTTTGAGAGAAAGAGAAAGAGAGCATGAGGGGTGAGGAAGGGCAGGAGGAGAGGGAGAATCTTATGCAGCCTCCATGCCCAGATGGAACTCTATGCAGGGCTCTGTTTCATCACCCTGAGATCATGAGCTGAGCCAAAATCAAGAGTTGGTCAATTAACCGACTGAGCCACCCAGGTGCCCCTCTAGTTTTGAATTTTAAATAAATGCATACTTGCAGCCTCCATCCTCTTTCTCCTTTGCCTTGATAACTCTCATTCACGCCTCAGGACACACTTCACTTGTGGTCTCCCACCTGTCTGTCCCAAGCCTCACCTTCTAAGTCTTCATCTTCCAAGTTAGCTCCTCCTTCTCCAGTATAGCTATTCCTCCAGAGCACTCACCACATAACTTTATGATTTCCTGTTTATTTACCTATATCTCCTACTAAATTACAATTTCTTTGAATGCATGAACAAAGTATTAGTATTCTTCCCACCTCCAAATCCAGTCAATAAATACATGTACATATTCGGCGATCCATAAATATTGGTTAAATAAATAAATGAAGGGCAGTAATTATTAGTTCCAGTACTTAAATAGAAATTAGAACTTAGGAGAGTTAAAAAAAAACAAACAAAGCAAAACCAATTTTTAAGGGAAACACGGCTACTAAGTGCAAAGGCTGAAATTAGAACACAGTTATATTTTTTTGTGATAATAAATTTATTTTTTATTGGTGTTCAATTTGCCAACATGCAGAATAACACCCAGTGCTCATCCCATCAAGTGCCCCACTCAGTGCCTCCCACCCAGTCACCCCCACCCCCCGCCCTGCTTCCCTTCCACCACCCCTAGTTCTTTTCCCAGAGTTAGGAGTCTTCCATGTTGTCTCCCTTTCTGATATTTCCTACCCATTTCTTCTCCCTTCCCCTCTATTTCCTTTCACTATTATTTATATTCCCCAAATGAATGAGACCATATAATGTTTGTCCTTCTCCAACTGACTTATTTCACTCAGCATAATATCCTCCAGTTCCATCCACGTTGAAGCAAATGGTGTGTATTTGTCATTTCTAATGGCTGAGTAATATTCCATTGTATACATAAACCACATCTTCTTTATCCATTCATCTTTCGGTGGACACCGAGGCTCCTTACACAGTTTGGGCAGTATTGTGGGCATTGCTGCTAGAAACATCAGGGTGCAGGTGTCCCGGCGTTTCATTGCGTCTGTATCCTTGGGGTAAATCTGCAGCAGTGCAATTGCTGGGTCGTAGGGCAGGTCTATTTTTAACTCTTTGAGGAACCTCCACACAGTTTTCCAGAGTGGCTGCAGCATTTCACATTGCCACCAACAGTGCAAGAGGGGCCTCCCACCAGTGAGAATGAGGAAAATTAACAAGGCAGGAAACCCAGTTATATTTTTTAAAAGCCATTATTTATGGGGCATCTGGGTGGCTCAGCCAGTTGAGTGTCAGATTCTTGGTTTCAGATCTCATGATCTCAGAAAGAGCGAAAATAGTGTATAGTTACAGAAGGTAATATTTGATCAGATCAGTCCCTGCCTTGGACATCTTTATTAAGATAATACAAATGAATTCTTATCACTAAAAGATATATTTTCATCAGATTGAAAATTCTAACTGACAATACACATGAAAATCCTGATAACAATTGAATTATACAGAATGCATGATCAATAGCAATCTTGAAGCACATTGAGACAGTTATGTTTCAGTCACTCCAATGCAAAGGAGACATCACTTATACTTAAGTATGTATTCAGAATAGCATCAGTAGTGATGGACATTCAAATACTAAATAGGAAACAACATTAGCTTGAGTATAAAATTCATGAAAACAACCCCTTGTCAAGTTGTTACTAGTAATAGCCAAATAACCACATTTGGAGTACTCACTTGTTTGAGTAATGCCTCAGAAAACAACTTCTCAGAATAAAATCTTAGATTTCCAGTCTGTGGCAATGTTCGATCCTGAGTAAATTGAATTTTGTAGCACCTTGTGACTCTAGCCTGATGAAGACAATGTGGTTTCATCCATATTCTTAGAAAAACAGCAGTAAAACTATCTTAATGTAATAAAAAGTTAATTTGAGGACAAGATCTTCCTTGAGTACACGAGTAGATGATTTTTAACAAATTGATGTCCTTGTGAACTTTTAGTTATTCATCTTTACATCAATAACCACTGCCCTATAAATAGAAAATAAGTAGAAATAAGTAATTAAAATATATGGAAAATATAATAAGTAGAAAAACACAGTTGGTAGATTTTGAGAGTTATGTTTTTGTTCTCTGTAGAATATCACTGAGAATACTGTATTTTATTTATATAAACAGCTACAGAAGCAGCAGACATTATATTTTATTTGTATAAACATATACAGGAGCAGTTTCTCCCTTAGACTTTAGAAATATCCTAAAATAAGTTTTTAAAGGATAAAGTGTGTAAGAACTTAAAAAAAAACTTTTAATGTGAAATATGAACAATTAAAAATAACTAGAAACTTTGTTTCTTTTAAGGCTATAGCTCTAATTGATAACCCTTTGATATTGTACATTTCCAAAGGATAAATTTAACCTCCTAAAGTTCATCTTCCGCCCTGACTCTGAGTATATAGCTGCATGTTGGTATTAACTGGCTCTGGAATTCTTCCTGTCTCATTCTAGTACTGCCTTTTGTTTTTATATGTGATTTTTTGGATTCTATTTCTGCTTGTCTTGTGAGTTTTATATGTGATTATTTGGATTCTATTTCTGCTTGTCTTGTGATTTCCTTTCTTGGTTTTAGTGATCCAGCTACCATGATGAATTGTTGGGTCTTAAATGCCTGGTGATATTGACTTGACTTGTAATTGGGCTACTCTCTCTACTCAAACAACCCTAAGGGAGAATTCATGAAACATAGATATTATCTTACTTCCCAACTTTCCTTTTTATTTGAGTGACCTGGATTATAATACAACTAGAGCAAAGAAAAACTTTGTGCCCCAACTTCATCATTATTGCTTGATCCTACTCATATCTTACTGAAATCAGATAGGTGTGGCTTGACATTATTGATCTTTTTATGATTTTACCATTCAGAAAGACTAAAAGTAGACTAAATTATAGAAACCACAAGTAGAAATGCAATTATGGCATAACACAAATACATGAGCAATTTCTACTGATCACCCTCATAAAAATAGCTATGAAATCATAATGTGCTAAAGTGAGAATCTATTTTTCTCTTAAACATGATTCCATTATTTCAAATGCAGAATATTTTATTTCAGTTAGGTTTTTTTAATATAACATTTCAGATTTGTGACTAATCAACTTTTGTGTTAAAAGTCAAATATATTAGTCATATTTTAAATGTATTTGAGAATCCTTTGATAGAGCTTAAGCATATCCATTTCTCACTGCGTTGGAAAAGCTGGTATCTGACAGGCCCTTGGGACAAAATGTAGAGACCAGAAACAGATCTATGCATATACGATCACCTGACTTCTGACAAAATGCCACTAGAATACTTTGGAGGGAATGGTAGTGCTTTTTAAAATGGTGGTAGGTCAATCGGATATCTACCTAGGAAAATATAAATCTTGACTCCTGCATCCCACCATACACAGAATCACTCACAGCAAAGGATTGTAGATAAAATGTCAAAGCAAAAAAAATAAAAAATAAAACCCCTACAGGGCATCATAGTAGAATATTTTAACGATCTTGGCATAGGCATAAATTACTTAAACAGAACACAACTCACAATCAAAATATAATAAGAATTCTTACAAATTCGTTTTTTAAAAAAGGAAGAAAACATATTTCATTAGACAAAAATCCTAAACTGACATTTCATGAAAGCAGATATCCAAGTATGCAACTACTATGTGCTTGATATCATTAGGAAAGTGAAAATAATTTCACTGTCACTAGAATGAGTAGAAAAAAAATAAAATAAATTAAGAGACAAAATTACCAGGGATTGTGGAAAGATATAGAACAACGTGCAATTTCATACACTGTGTGTAGGAATACAAATGAATACAGTCTCTCTTAGACTCTTTGCTGGAATCTATTCAAGTAACAGAAGTAACATATATAATTGCAACCCAGCAATTCTAATCGTAGAGTCAACAGGCCTATCTGTATCTACACAAAGATAAGTATAGTGTGTGTGTGTGTGTGTGTGTGTTTCTAAGAGTATTAGCTGTAATGGCCCATATTGGAAACAACCCAAATTTTCACCAACAATGAAATTAAGAAGTGAATTTCTGTATAGTCATACAATAAAATATTATACAGCAATTTAAAAAAGTGAACGTGATACTTAATTGATGAAAATCATATGCAATGTTCAATGAAAGAATCCATACACAAGAGTATATACTATATGATCTATTTGTATAAAGTTCCTAATTAATTAAGCAAAATTAATCTATGGTAATCAGGACAACAGTGATCTTTTGGGAATTAATGACTGGACAAGATCATAAAAGAGGTTTCTGATGTTCTGGTCCTAGTTGTATCTCTATCCTTTTGTGATGACAAAGCTGGTCAGCTTTGGAAAAATTCATCACACTGTCCACTTTAGACCAGTGCATTTTGCAGTGTATAAGCAATTCTTAAATTAAAACTTTCTTTTAGAAAAGGAGTTAAGATGGTGGAGGGACCCTAAGCTTGCACTATCCCTGGAGCATAGCTAGATAATTATCAAATCTTTCTGACCACCCAAGAAATCAATATGGGAGGAAAAAAAAAAAACTTGCAAGTCTATTAGTAGAAAAGCAGCCACGTTCTGGAAGGCAGAAGGTGCAAAGAGTTGATTTGGGGGAGATAAGAACTGCAGGTGCTGTGGAGGGGAAGGTTTTGCTTACAGAGACTACCATAAGGTATTATAAGTGGGGAGCACAAAATCTGAAGTTTTGGAAGTCTATCACTATTCCAGTTGAGCCTGCTTTAAAGGTGATCTGGGGGGGGAAGGAGGGCAGAGACGAGAGTGGACAAAGTGGTCTGAGGATCCCCTGGGTTGTAAGAAGAATGAATGGTGCCAACATTCTGCACTGTTCTCAGGCATATGAGCAGGAATGCTGACTGAAGGCAGTGAATGGCTGCCTTTCATTCGAAAAGTGCTGGCTTTTCGGCTTCACCTTGCTGAACCACTCTGCAGTCAGGAACCCCCTTTTCCTGGGATGGGCCAATAAATGGCAAAGACATGGCAAGACCTTTCCCCAGAGGATTAGCATGGGTCTGCACCTCGAAAATCCCTAAAAATTGGAGTTTTGAAACCCATCTGTGCACATAGGAGTGTGGTGCTACCTAGCAGACACAGACAGGGTGAAGGCAGGGATCTGATGGAAGCTGGGGACATAAGAGGGATGATCATTTGCTCTTCTGTGAGGGTTTTCTGAAGATTGGTGAGCACAAACTCTCAGTTCTGGGGATGGCAGAGTGGGACCTCACTATTTTGCCTTCTCCCCATCAGCAAGGACCAACCTCAGTGAGCTAAACAGCACCACCAAGTGGAAACTGGAGCTGCTTACACTAAGCCCTATCCCCCTGCCCCCTGTAGGTGCATCTCCACTAGGGCAAGTCTGCCTGGGGATCAGCACAACAGGACTCTCCCTTAGATGATCAGCACAGACTCCTTGCTCACACGAAATCCACTTATCATAGAGAACTGCAAAGCTTCAGCTCTAGGAGAAATAGGATCTGGATTTCTTTTTACTTTTATATCTTACTTTATTTTTTAATTTCTTTTTAATTTTTGCTTGCTTATTTATTTTTATTTATACATATTTATATTATTATTTTATATATTTTATATATTTTTAATACACATATTTTTTATTTTGGTTTAGCTTCTAACAAGCAGACCGAAACACACCTAGGATCTAGGTGTGCTTCTTTTTTCTTCCTCTCTAGACAAAATGACAAGAGAGAAGAATTCACCCCAAAAGAAAGAACATTCAGTAGAAGTAACAGCCAAGGATTTAATCAATATGGATACAAGTAAGATGTCTGAACTAGAATTTATGAAAACAATTATAAGTATATTAGCTGGGTTTGAAAAAACGCATTAGAAGACAATAGAGAATCCCTTGCTGCAGAGATAACAAAACTAAAATCTAATCAGGCCAGGACTAAAAATACTATAATGGAGATACAAACCCAAATGGATGCCAAAACAATGAGGATGGACAAAGCAGAGGAATGAATTCGTGATGTAGAAGATAAAATTATGGAAATTAATGAAGCTGAAAAGAAGAGAGAATGAAATGTAATAAATTATGATGGTAGACTTAGGGAACTCAACAACTTATTCAAATGTAATAACATTCATATCATAGCAATCCCAGAAGATGAAGGGAGAGAAAAAGAGGCAGATTGATTTGAACAAATTATACCTGAAAATTTCCCTACTCTGGAGAAGGACACAGACATAAAAATCCAAGGAGCATAGTGCACTCCCATTAAATTAAACAAGAGCCAACCACTGCGAAAGCAATGTTAAAATCACAAAATACATAGACAAAGACTCCTGGAAGCAGCAAAGGAAAAGGGTCCTTAACCTACAATGGAAAACACATTAGGTTTGCAGCAGATCTGTTCACAGAAACTTTGCAGGCCAGAAGAGAATGGCAGGATACATTCAGTGTGCTGAATGGGAAAAATATGCAGCCAAGAATATTCTATCCAGCAAGACTGTCATTCAGAATAGAAGGAGAGATAAGAGTTTCCCAAATAAACAAAAACTGAAGGAGTACATTACCTCTATGCCAGTCCTGCAGGAAATATTAAGGAGGACTCTGAGTGGTGGAACAAAAGACCAAAAGCAACAAAGACTAGACAGGAACAGAAAACTCCACCAGAAACACCAATTTGTAGGTAACACAATGGCACTAAATTCATGTCTTTCAATAATCACTCTGAATGTAAGTATACTAAATGCTCCAATCAAAAGACATAGGGTATCAGAATGGACTAAAAAATAAGATCCATCTATATGCTATGAGCCAAGGCTCATTTTAGACCAAAAGCACCCTGCAAATTCAAAGTAAGGGGATGGAGAACCATCTATCATGCTAATGAACATCAAAAGAAAGCTGGAAAAGCCACCCTTATATCAGACAAACTACATTTTTTTGTTTTATTTTTATGATTTTGTTATTTTTTTCTATTTGTTTTGATTTCTTTAAAATTTTTTTTATTTAAATTCAATTTGCCAACATATAGTATAACACCCAGTACTTGATTTTTTTAAAGACTATTTATTAGAGACAGCATGCACATGCACGTGCACATGAGTGGGGGGGAGGGAGAGAGGGAGAGGGAGAAGCAAAGTCCCTGCTGAGCAGGGAGCCCAGTGCAGGGCTTGATCCCAGGATCCTGGAAGAAGTTTAACCCTCTGAACCACCCAGACATCCCCCAACCAGATTTTAAAACAAAGACTATAACAAGAAATGAAGAGTATTATATTATAATTAAGGGATCTATACATCAAGAAGACCTAATAATCATAAATATTTATGGAGTATCCAAAAATATAAATCAATTAATAACAAACATTAAAAAACTCATTAATAGTAATACAATAATAGTGGGAGACTTTACCCCCCACTTATGGCAATGGGCAGATCATCTAAGCAGAAAATCAACAAGGATACACAGGTTTGAATGACACGCTGGACTAAAGGGACTTAACAGATACATTCAGAACATTTTATCCTAAAGCAGGAAAATGAATATACATTCTTTTCAAGTACACATGGAACAGTCTCAAGAATAGATCACATACAGGGTCACAAATCAGCCTTCCACAAGTATAAAAAGTTGAGATCATACCAAGCATATTTTCCAACCACAATGCTATGTGATTTGAAGTCCACCACAAGAAAAAATTGGAAAGACCACTAATACGTGAAGATTAAAGAACATCCCACCGAAGTATAAGTGGATCAACCAGGAAATTAAAGAAGAAATTAAAAAGTACATAGAAGCAAATGAAAATGAAAACATGGCAGTCCAAAACCTCTGGGATGCAACAATATACTGGGGAAGTATATTGCAAAACAGGCCTACCTCAAGAGGCAAGAAAAGTCTCAACTAGACAACCTAACCTTCTATGTAAAGAAACTAGAGAAGGAACAGTAAATAAAGCCTATAGCAGTAGAAGGGAAATAATAAAGATAAGAGCAAAAATAAATGATGTCCATACTACCCAAAGTAATCTACAGATTTCATGCAATCCCTTTCAAAAGTCCACCAGCATTTTTCACAGAGTTAGAACAAACTATCCTAAAATTTGTATGGAATCACACACAAAGAAAATCCAAATAGACCAAGCAATCCTGGAAAAGAAAAGAAAAGCAGGAAGCATCATGAATCTGATATTGAGCTTTATTATAAAACTGTAGTCATCAAGATAGTATGGTACTGGCACAACACCAGACACATAGATCAATGGAACAGAATAGAAAACTCAAGAATGGATATGGTCAACTCAGAAAGTTAAAAACAGAACTACCCTATGATCCAGGCAAACTATGGAAAGAGCCCAAATGTCCATCAACTGATGAATGGGTAAAGAAGATGAGGTATATATACACAATAGAATATTATTCAGCCATCAAAAAGAATGAAATCTTGCCATTAGCAATGATGTGGATGGAGCTAGAGGGTATTATGATAAGTGAAATAAGTCAGAGAAGGACAAATACCATATGATTTCACTCATGTGGAATTAAAGAAACAAAACAGATGAACATATGTGACAGGGGTGAGATTGAGGGAAACAAACATAAGAGACTTTTGAAGATAGAGAACTAACTGTGGAGAGTTGGTGGGGGGTGGTGGGGTGGGGCATGGGCTAGATGAGTGATGGATATTAAAGAGGACACTTGTTTCAATGAGCACCGGGTGTTGTATGTAAGTGATGAATCACTGAATTCTACTCCTGAAACCAGTATTGCACTGTGTATTGACTAACTAGAATGTAAATAAAAATTTGAAGAAAAAAATAAAAACATTTTTAAAAGATGCCAAATAACATTAAATATTAGCAACCCATAGTCAAAATACAATTATCTTCTTATGACTCTAAAAAGTACCTAAATTTCAAAAACTAATTCATAAATCTCACCAGAAGAATTCCCTTCCTAAGCTGAAGAATTATAATAAAAAATGTGTTGTGGTTGTATACAGGAGACTTTAAATTACAGGTCTCCCATTTTCTGGTTGGGTAACCATGGGCAAGTTAACTCTGAGCCTGTAACCTATCACTAAATGGACGTAATACCTAATTCATAGTGAACATATGAGGATCAAAATAGATAATACATATAAAGCACTTAAAACAAGCCCTATCAGGTAAGAAGACTTTTTAAAATGCTGTCTGTTATTATGCTTATTTTTCAATAATCCTATTGTAATGTTAGCACTATATATCATGTGTATCAGATCTATAAAGTAACAATAAAAGTAACTGTATTAATTTCTTAGATTTAGATAAGTCATTCACTGCCCCTCTTTCTCAGTTTTGAAGCCTATAGAATGGTAGTAGTACTACATATTACTCATATTACTAATACAGATAACAACAATGGCAGCTAATACCTGCTCAGTGATTTATAACCCAAAAAGTGTGACTACAGATATTCACTGTTAGCTACTCTGCTCTATAGCCTTTTAGGAATACATACCTGTCAGGACGGGCAGTGGTAACAAGTCACTTCAAAATCTCAGTGGGATATAACACAAAGGTTTATGTCTCCCTCATGCTATGTGCCATTGTGAGTCAGCTGTGAGCTCTGCCCACTGTAGTCACTCAGAAACCCAGGCTGACAGAGATTCCATCTTGCCACATGTTCCGTGATCATCAAGGCAGGGAGAAGAGTACAGTAGCTCTCAAAATTTTGCTCAGAGTGTTTCAGGCTCCTCCTGCTCTCACAGTTTTAGCCAAAGTGAGGCACACAGCTTCTTCAAGTGGTAGGGAAATATAATCATACCAGGAAGTAGAGAGGCAGGAATATTTGGTAAACAGCAATAAAGACTGCCATAAATACTAAGGGTACTATTTTACTCAAATATGAAAATGATCAGAAAGTCCTAAATTAAAATGTGAAATAATATGTAATCATAAAAGACCTTATTATTTAATCTAAACTTTTTCTCTCTTATGAAGATATATGTATTGGATTTCACTTTGGGGCAAACATTAATCATATCAATACATTTTTATCTATATTCATTTTCATCAATTCTAATTTTTATTACTTGTATAATCACTATTTATTCCATGTGAAATTAGTAGATTCAAGTGTTTGGGTTTTTTTTTTTTTAAATTTCATGACTGGGTATTTATAGACATGACAGTCCTTATACTTTCTATTATACTTAAACTTGGAAATTTTATCCCTTGGTAAGTATAATTATAGACAGAATGTATACGCCAAAAGGATTTCTATATTTAAGTGGCATATGCATGGGTCATGATTTTTCAGTAGGTTTATGTTTAATCATTAAATTATTTTTGTTAAAAATGATCTGGTAATTCCAAAGTTCAATATCTAATTTAGAGTTACATGTTACTGAAATGAAGTCGAATAATTTATAGGAAGCCAAAATTGGTAGTTTTTACACATACCAATATGCATGTTATGTGGAAAGCTTTTTACATGATTAACTTATACAATAAAATTAAAGCAACATAAAAGTCAATATAATAAAATAAATTAGTTTATAGATAAGAAATGGGGGGTTTAATAGAGATACATTGGGAGTGTGTGCTGTCTCTTTTGATGTGCCACCATATTCAAAGATGGGATTTAATTTTGCACCAAAAGATAGAATGACATCAGATAATAAAATCAGAGTCTGTGGCATGCTTCTTTTGCACATTTTGTCCATCTTTAAATGCCAAGTGCCCTGCATGGGGCAAAGAGTACAACAGGTCACCAGTGGGGTTATTTTTATAGTACTTAGGATGTGCCAGATTTGAAAGGGAGAGCTATACTTTTGTTCTTTCAATAAGGAAAAGGACCAGTCATTTGGGAGCAGTCTGTATGAAAAATGTGGGGAGATTTAAGTTGGCAAAAGTTTGCTTCAACTAATAGTAATATAAGAGGTTTTTTTTAAGGATTTCCAAACAACTTACTAGATTTGCATTACTAAAAATAGAACCAATTCTAGATGTATTATTAGGAACTTTATACTTCAGCCCAATTGGCAAAATTTTTAAGGTCTGATGACATCAAGTATTGGTGAGACAGTAGAGTAACAAGGATTCTGAAAACACTGGTAGGAACATATGAATTTGCCACTGTCCACCACACTTCTGGGTACACCTGGGAATTAACTTTTGTCCTTCCTGATAGAGAAGAGTGACACCTTTGAAAATTTATGCCCTGCTTACAGGGAAATAGGGGCAGGGCAGGGAGCTTTTCTCATTTTTGCTTGTCTGTTATCCTCAGCTCAAAATAATTGGTATGCCACAATGACCTATTTTGGGATATTCTACCCTTTCAGTACCTTCCTTCCAAAAAGACCGTAGTCAAGTACATGAACGAATTTCTTTTCCTTATTGTGTTAAAGACTTGAAATTCCTTTTCAAAGTAAAAATTGATAGGGTGCCTCACTATGTAAAATGAATAAAAGCTCAGCTTAAAAAGAGGAAGGGTGAAAAGGAGAAGGTGAAAGCTCAAATCCTGTCTTCATGAGATTTTGTTGTGAAAACCATCAAGCTAGAGGAAAACACCAGGACTGGAAAAATCAGTAAGAGACCATTGAACAAAATGGAGATATTCAACCTGGGGCATGGAGAGAACTTGATGACTGATCTCTAATATTTATAGAAAAGGTTTTTGGGTGGAAGAGGTCAATGCATTTTGTGTTGCTACTTAGGACAAAACTAGAACCAAGGAAAGCAAGAAATAAGGAAGAAGGCAGCGGTTGGAGGAAAGTGATTTTTAGGTCCCTTCCCTTCTACATGGGTTCATGTAATGTTGAAATTGAGGGTCAAAACCAATGTAGAAGTCCACCATGATAATGCAGGACACACTGGTACAAAACAGAAGTCAATATCAGTATCAAGTGCCCCTTGATGCATCTGCTTGCATTCTTCCTCAGGCAATTGCTTTTAAGTGCTATTTCTCAGAGTCGGCTGACTTTTTTCCCCATAGATCTCTCATTTAAAGTAAGGAAGAGGAACTTATGCTGACAAGATGAGCAAGGATCGAGTGGTATGAAAATTTCATCCACTAACATGGACAATCAGTTACATTCTTAGGTTTGCTAGTCCCTCAAACTTCTTCATTAATTAGCTCTCAGTTGTTCACCTTCCCACACTGAGCTCAATTTGCTGTGACACCATCCTGTTTCAGAGTGCCTCACAAGCAATGAAGAAAGACGGTATCTTTCAAATGAGTCGGCAGCTGGTTTAGTTAAATATCCTTCTACCCACGCTGTACTACATTGATTAATTTTTAAAGAAATGGCTAAATGAAGATATTAATTATTTGTATGTGGTATATATGCTCACATGCACACCATTATATTTTAATTTACTTTTTAACAAGTAAGCCAATATGACTTTTAAATTATTTCCCATCTGGCTTACATACTAATAAAGAAGAAAATCTATTAATTTGTGCCATATCAAATTCACCCTTTTTTTTTCTTCTACTTTCTAATTATATGGTTCTCAAAGAAATCAAACTAGAAAAAATGGATTTAACCTTCTTGCTTTTTAGTCCACATATATAGCTGTTTAGTGTGGGAGTGAAAGGAAACATTTATTTTTGGAAGCCTTAACATTATAAAAACAGAACATGTACACGGTTATCTCTCTATTATCTATCTTTATTTTAATCATGCTTATGTAAAACTGAAATGAAACAAGGCAAATTGATTATCCTGAAAATAATTAAGTGCCATCTGAATCATCAGAGAATTCAATTTTACCTCATTTTGATAGTGTATATTATGACCATTTTTTTGGAAACTGTATAAGCCACATAGAATACATATAATGATTCTCTATTGCCCTGGTTATTTACTCATTACACATGATACCAGCACCATGTGTTACAAGGGATTATATACATACAAACACATGAGACATTAAAGTTTGAGGTGGTAAATTCTTATGAATTAATTTGTTACAGTTTTAGAATACTCTTCCTGGTTCAAACTGTGTGTGTGTGTGTGTGTGTGTGTGTATTAATGAACAATTGTACATGTTGATAATAAATGGAATTGAGAAAAATTACATATAGAAATTTCAATAATGAATATGCTTTCAACATATTGAGTATTTTTCAACATGTTGAGTATTTTTCAACATAAAGTCAAAAAACATTGTACTTTGCTTTCCAGATGTCTCAAAATAGAAACCACACTGTTGCTTTTCAGGTAGGTTGTGGATTTTCTGGAGGAGAGCACATTCTTACCGTAACATTTGAATGAGTCATTGATTTAATTGCCAAAGGTGCAAAACCTTTGAGAGAAGTGAGACAAGCACAGGGAGGGGGAGCAGCTGCAGCCAATGTTTGCCAAGCACCACTTTGCTTCCATGATTCTCTTATGAGGGACTCCAGATCTGGAGTCTTTTATTCTTTTTCTTCCTCAGAATCTTATTTTATTCTATGCTTCCCTTATGCTTAGAGAAGTTGTGTCACCATCTCTGTCCTTCCATTTAAGGAGATATTTACAAGCATCGAGTTCTCTTGCTTCTTGAACACAGAGAGAAAATAGAATATTCTCTGTTGTCTTTAGACAGAATCAAAGACAGTTCATTTCCTTACATTCAATTCTATGACTCCTTTGTCACTTCTGTGACATTCTTGTTCCTAGGTGGTGTTGATGCTGAGTTTGATCTAAGGGATATGTTCAGAAATGTGCTTCCCTGCACCAACCTATTATTATTCCCTCTAAAATATATTGGGAAGTGCAGTAAATCTTGAGGAGAATGGAAAGAAAATGGGATCAAGTGTAAATAGATGTCCTATCCTTTGTTCCTTCATTGCTTACTCTCTTCATGGCTTTAAACAAGGCCCTTAAGGGACACCTGAGTGGCTCAATTGGTTAAGAATCTGCCTTCAGCTCAGGTCATGTTCCCAGGGTCCTAGAATTGAGCCCTGTCTTGGGCTCCCTGCTCAGTGGGGGTCTGCTTCTCCCTGTCCCGGTGCTGCTCCCCTTGTTTGTGCTCTCATATTCTCTCTGTCAAATAAATAAATAAAATCTTTAAAAACAATACAAAACAAAGTCCTTAAGTCTCTTGAGTCATTGATAAAATAGTACACCTGAGAGAGTTGGTATTGTCACGCAAATTAATGAATGTGAGAATATTTTTGTATATCACAATACACCAGAATTATGTCTATTTTTATGCATATGACAAAAGTAAGTTTCTTAGAAATGAGCTTTCCAAAAATAATGCTAATCATCGAATAAACCTACAGTTTTGCACAATAGGACTATCATCCTGGAAATCTTAGAATATAATGTATGTTTAGTTTTTTTTCCCTGAAAAGAAACCTAAAGTATTCATGTATCTCAGAAGTAGATTTGTATCCATAGATTAAAAAAAAGAATCTTTTATATTCTTTAACTATTATTACTATTTGTGTATAAAAGTCTTATAATTACTCTTTTTTAAAACCTAAAATTAGCATATCTCCTTTTTTCACCCAATTAACTCAAATGAGTAACAAATTATTTTTTAAAAGCTTTCTAAACTGATATTCTGTAATGACTCATCCATGAAAATGTCTTTTCTATTCAGAAGTCTGCACCTCTTTTATCTTTTAGTCAAACAGATAATTTACTACACAGCTTTAAAACTGCCACATCAATCAACCAAAGGCCAATCATTTTATTCATTCCTCTATTCATGAGAATGCCCCAGAAATGTGGATGGTGGCAGTGGGTTTTCTGTTAAATTTGTGGTAGAACAGGTGATCAGTTAGTAAATATGCAAGGAATTTGTTCCTCCAATTTTTTTTCCTTTCTTCAAATCTTTATTTAAATTCTAGTTAGTTAACATATAGTGTAATAATTGGTTTCAAGAGTAGAATTTAGTGATTCTGTACCTCCAATCTTATAATGAACAAGGAGACTTATCTCAGTCTGTGTTATGGAAACCACAGATCACCCACCAAAGGGCTTGGTAAACAACTCTGGATTTCTCACTCATAAAATGAAAACCTAAATCCCTAATCTGAGCTTTCTTTTGGAAACCAGGAATTTGAAATCCCTGCTTTATCTCAGCAATTAGTGGCCTCATCTGTTGTACTGACTTGCTAATAAAGAAATACATGAGCCCAGAAAGTTAGAGAAAGAATGAGATGTTCACCTGCTACCATAACTATCTGATGGCATTCCATGGTCTGTCCATTCTTGGCAGCTAAGCTTCAATGATGCATTAGTACTTTGCCGTGATAGCACTTTTACTCTGCAGAAGTCACCTTGGGATTGTTTTCATCTTTTTTTTTAAGATTTTATTTATTTATTCATGAGAGAAAGAGAGAGGGAGGGGGAGAGAGAGAGAGAGAGAGGCAGAGACACGGGCAGAGGGAGAAGCAGACTCCATGCAGGGAGCCCGACGTGGGACTCAGTCCCGGGTCTCCAGGATCATGCCCTGGGCTGAAGGCAGCGCTAAACCGCTGAGCCACTAGGGCTGCCCCTGTTTTCATCTTTTGTGAATCGTTTAGCCACTGCTTCTTCCTTTCACATTCTCAATATTAGCATCAGAACTATTTCAATATTTTTATTTTTTGACAAAAATGTGACTGTTAATAATGCCATTTTTAAAAAGCTTGATCGTTCACAATAGACTAGAAAAGCCATTGTTTGCTTTTTAAGTCACTTAGAACTTGCTTCCAGACTTGGGGCATGACTGGCCTCTGTGAAGTTACCAAAGCCAAAGCACCGAATTGGAAATTAGGACACTTAGATTTGAGTCTTGCTCTTCCACTGACTAGCTGAGGAGTTTAATCCTATACTTCAGTTTCATCGTTTGTGTGACTCTGGGCAAATCATTTGAGTTTCTTTGTGCTTCAGTTTCCTCATCTGTAAAAGAGGATAATAAAAGTGCCTACTGTGTAGCATTGCTATAAGTAGTACATGGGATTATGATTATAAAGCACCCAGAACAGTACTGGGCTTATGCCAACAGCATGTGTGTCATCTGTAATAATGTAACAGTAATCTGTCTTGTCATAGTTCTTGTATTCTCTCTCCTCACAAGGTATAATGAGAACCAAATGATGGAATACATGTTGTAGTCATCTTTGTATTGAAAACTCATATGGCTGTTGGAAGAATTCATTTCCTTAGGATGGAAATTTCTTACTAGATGTCAGCCAGGGGCCACTCTCAGCAATTGGAGACTCCCTACCCTTCCTGCCACATGGCCTTTTCCACATTTTCCAGTTGCCTCCTTCCAGGCCAGAAAGAGCATTTCTCACTGGTTTCCAATCCCTTACCACCTGCTGAAGAAAACTTGCTTGTATAGGGCTTACCTGATCAAGTTGCCCACCCAGGCAAATCTTCCTTTAGTCAGATCCTACATGAGGATGGCATGATATCTTATCATGCTCACAGGTTCCACCCTCACTTAAGGGGAGGAGATCATATTAGAGTAAGGGTCATCTTTGAATTCTGCCTACCACAAACGTGAACAGGAAGTGAAAAGTAAATTGACATGCCAAGTGCACATTCTTGTATGTTGCATCGCTGTCATCCTCATCGTGTTCATGATATCAAATTTTTATCATCCTACAACCCTATTCTTATTTTCAAAGGTTTAAATAAACTGTAAAGATTATTCCAGTTCATTCGATAACCATGCGATTCAGCTTTGCATTTGCTTCATAATTCTCTCAATTCCTATTCGCTTTGGCGTATTTAACCTCCAACATTCTCTCCTTTGATCTTTGAGTCAATGACTCATGGCACTCCCCAACAACAAAGTTCATGAAGAAGTAGGTTCTGTTGAATTCACTAACCCATAAAATACTCAACCATTATCCCCCTTACATATATATATTCAGCAATCCTGAACTCCCCTATGGCCTGATTGTGCTCAACTCTAAAACAAACTAGGGAAAAGGTAATCTTTTCTGATGCTTTAATGATATTGAACGCAGAGACTAATATAACAGACTCTGAGATGTTTATTCATAAACAGCAGGAGTGAGCCTACTCACTCACAAGATGATCCTTGTGGCTCTGGCTGTCATCTGACCAGTGCTCATAAGGGCCTCACATATTGTAAAAAAGTTCAATAAATAATAAAATATAATATAAATTTAAAGTAAGTATGAATATAAAATAAAAATATAATAAAAGAATGATGTAGGGAAAAATTGGAAATGATTACATCATCCATGAAAATGGAATGGGGAAACTGGACCTAGAAATCCAAACAAGAATCCTCTGGCACTTTCTTAATATAAGTGCTTTTAGGGCAGAGATGAGTTTTATGCCTACATAGAAATTAGTAAAACTTTGTTCATGAAACAAAGTAAAATTTTATTTAAAAAAGAATACAGACTAGAAATTACATCTGTGTTCAAATTATCTTTGCCACTTTTGATCATGGATGTGTTACTTTGCCTCACTGACTGTTTTTGTCTGTTTAATGTGGAGGTAATACTGTCTACTTAAGAACGTGTTCTGAGAAGTAAGTGAAATAACCTATGCTAAGTTTTCAGGACAATGCCCAGTACATAATGAGCATTTAGTAAGTGATGACTATTGTTGTTTTGTTATTTTTATTCATTTTAGTTATGTTAACACGTGGCCCAATGTCTGGAATGTATTAAGTGCTCAGAAAACATCACTTTCTTCACCCTTCTTCAGTACATGTTTGTTGAATTGAACTGGATCTGTAAAGAAGAGTATTTCAGATATTATCAGTCTGGTTACCATTTGTCTAATTTTATTTAATTTTATACAATTTTCTTCCTCCCTCTTCCTCCCTGCCTGAATGCCTGTCTTCCTCCCTTCATCCTTCCTTCTTTCCTTGTCTTTCCTTCTTTACTTCTTCTCTCTGTACCTTCCTTCTCTTTCTCTTATCTTTTTTTCTCAAGCAGATATTATTTTAAATTTCCGAACAACCTATGTCAGCAAGTCTGGCCAAGTTATCTTTGAAGCGAGATCAATTTGCATCCACTATGTCACAACCTGGTTCATCATTGATTTAATTGCCGCTCTGCCTTTTGATCTCCTGTATGCTTTCAACGTCACAGTGGTGAGTACAGAGGGTCCTTCCACATGATCTTGAAGGTGATTTTTAACCCTGTGTTTGTTTTCCACATATTCAGGTTTTAAGCATTTGTGACAATTTGTATGTCCAGGACCTTGTGCCCTCCTGAATATAGATGCCAAAGTGACCAATGGTACGCAGACCATGGAGTTCCACTTAAGAGAGTTACTTCCTTTTGAAATCTGCATTATCTGTATGAGTTATTTAAATACATAGACCAGGAAATAAGAAAAGCCTGAGTTTATCATCAATACTGACTCACAGAACAAATCCTTTGATAAGGAAACCATCTGCAGGAATACAAGCATTACTATGTATTACTTAGGCAGATATTTACATCAGGAATTTAGCGAAGAGTTTAAGATTTCTTCCAGTTTTATGACTTTTACTCTCTACCTCTTGAGTATTTCATTACTTACTGGCAAAACAAATAAAAGACTGATCAAGATACAGATGAATATTGAAATTAAAAAAAATAATAAAAAGAATTCAACCACTTCTTAGAAGTCCTTATAAAAATGTTGGGTGGGGCAAAAGCCTAAAAGACACTGACCGTGAACTTGAGAGCTCTCTTGGGTTTTTAACTTTTCTCTATGATTGTAACTTCCCTTCTTCCTTCGTGGAAAGCCTTTATCCTCATGCCTCCTCGCAGGAAATAAAGTATGTCCACTTGTGGTAATAGCTATTTTTACTATTGAACAATTGTTGTTCTTAAAAGCATTAAGTGCTCACTTATACATAGAAAGAGTTTTAGGGAGGCATAATAGCATTTTGGGGCCAGTAATGCAGTTTGCTGCTACAGTAACCAATTTTAGCAGGCAAAAATTTACTAAACATTACTTCATATTAAACATATTTCTTACTCAGTTGACAACCCCTTGAGATTCTCTATCAAGAATTTAAAAGCATAGTTTTCAATACTAAAGTGATCAGTGTTTCAAATATAGTCATTATTGACTTCAGAATGAAGATTGAACTGTAATCCTGCCTATTGAGTACAGATTTGTGCACTTGTTAATTACCTATATAATAGTATTTTTTTCTTTTTCTTTCTTTTTTTTTTTTTTTTGAAGATGGAAAGTTGAGGGTGTCAACATCTTTAAGAGGTTTATAAGTTAACTGAAAGGAAACCTCTGGGGAAAAATTTAGTATATAATATCAATCAGTGCCACATTGAGTTGTTATCCAGGCTTTTTAAAGTGCTTTTTAAAATTGAATTTGACTTGATAAGTGTGCTATAATGAAAGTGTAATGACTTAAAACAAGGCTTTGCAAGACTGCAACAAAAAAATTTCAAAAGAAGTACATAATTTATAAAATGCTAAGAAAACTTTTCCACATTCTCCTGGAGAATTCTTAAATAAATGGTGTTGAATAGACTGTGCTCTAAATTAACTTGCTGCTTTGCTACTACATACTAATAATATTTTTTATGTTCCATTTCTCTTTGGGGAGTGAGCAAATAGAATGATTTAAAATATATATTGCATCATTATATTATAAAATCTATAAAATTTTAATATACATAATATGTTTATATATAATTAACATCCTCATTGCCTAAAATTAACACAAAGGATTTCTGACAAAATCTAATTCTCATATTTTGATGAATTTTAAATACTTGTACACCTTTACTGCATGCTTGCTCCCTTTCTTCATTCTGCCTTGTGAAGTCTGGCACTAATACTTTATAAAGAATACAAATTATAGATCAACATCTCTGTTAGAAAGAAAGGGAAAGGAAGGAATAAAGGAATCTCTCTTATCAGTGATGATTTTTCTGTGTCTCACTGGAGTGAGAATATGATCATTAACAGATTGGCACATAAAGTTGCAATGCCCCCAAATAAATGAGTTAAGATGAAATCGTCTATTTTAACAGAAAAGCTTGTTCAATGTATTATATTTACTTCCCAGGAAAACATAAGTTACGAAGAAAAGTTTATGCGTTATGCAATTTTTTAAAAAGATTGTATTTATTTATTTGCGAGGGGCACAGAGAGAGAGGCAGAGATATGGGCAGAGGGAGAAGCAGGCTCCCCACAGGGAACCCGATGCAGGACTCCATCCCCAGATCCCAGGATCATGCCCTGAGCCGAAGGCAAATGCTCAACTGCTGAGTCACCCAGGCTTCCCACATTATGCAATTTCTATACTGCACAGGCTTACCAAAAAAAAAAAAAAAAGGAAATAAATAAATAAATAAACAAACAAACAAACACAGGTGTTGGCTTTCCAGATCTAAAATACATTCAGTCAGTGCATCTCTGTAGATGACACTCAAAAATACATTACAACCATCAAAAATATATTGAATGTTCTAATTTTGATTCTGACTATAATTGCTGATAGTAAATGTTTTATATAAACTCACACATTTCTTTAATAAAACTTACTATGTGTAAGTCATTATGGAAAGGCACTCTGAGTGACAAAGTTGTGAATGAAACAGAAAATATGATAGAGTGAAAAAGGCAAAAATATAAATCCTTATATTAGGTCTTGATACTTACCGTCTGAGTGACTTCCTTGGGGAAGTTAAACATCAAAAATGGCAAAATGAGCATAAAAATCGCTACAGGGTTTCTCAGCAGCCTAAAAAGGCAACATTTTTTATAAACTACCTTGCTAAGTGTCAAACACGCGGAAAGACCTTGGTACATGTTAATCAAATTCTCTCTCTCTCTCTCTCTCTCTCTCTCTCTCTCTCTCTCTCTTTCCCCTAGTGGATAGCCAGGGGGTGGTCATGTCCACTTAGTAATAGGGGAAACTCCCATTTGATAGGAGGTACTGATGAGTACATCACATTCTTGTGCCTGTCTTTAAGGTGCCTCTAATTTTTATCACTGACAAATTCAGGATAGCATCCCAAAAGTAGAAAGATACTTTGTTTTTTCCAGATTATATATTTCCAACTAAATCGAATATGCCTCTTTCTTCTGTCATTCAGGAAGGGACCAAACTCACATTTTATAGCAAGAAGCTATTGACTCAGATGGGAATAAGTATAATTTTTTTCAAAAGTGTCAGCAAAATCACTAAAGCTGTCTCATCCTGGACACCAAGGCTCATGTCCTTTATCTTTTCAAAAGACTATTGTTCTCATGTAAGGGCAGCCCCCCATTCTTCCCTTGAACATCTTCTTTCTGGTCAAAGGAAATGGGGAGTTCCTTACATTAGTATTCTGTGGTCATTGGTGTCTTAGTCTGCTCAGGCTGCTATAACAAAATATCATTGATTGGGTGGCTTGAACAATAGAAATTTTTCTCCATTCTGAAGTCTGGGAAGTCCAAGATCAAGGTTCCAGCCAGTTTTGTTTTTGATGAGGGCTCTCTTCCTGGCATATAGACTGCTGTCTTCTTGCTATGTTCTCACATGGCAAGGGGAGAAAGAGACATTGGGTTAAGGAGAGAGGGAGTCAGGGAGAAAGGGAGAAAGGAGGAGGAGAGAGGATACTCTCTGGGCTTTTCTTGTAAGGGCACTAACCCATCTTGAGGATCCTACCCTTATGGCACCATTTAAACCAAATTACTTCCCAAAGGCCCCATCATCAGTTATCATCACATTGAGGGTTAGGACTTCAACACATGAGATTTAGAAAGACAAACTTCAGTCCACAGCAAATGGCTTTTTCCCTTTGAGACTTCTGTTTGGGATTTTATTTCAAGTACAAAACTGTCATCTATCTATCATATTCTTCTACCATAAAACAAACTCCACTGTCAGTAATTCCTCTAAGTTACAAAGTAGATATTCCAAAGTACTGGCATTTAATCATCTGGTTTACAATGAGCTGGAAAAATGACAGATGAGAACTTGGCTGTGAAGGAGATGAAAATAAAACTTGATATAGAAGAATGAGAACAAGAAAAGCACAGCTAGCCGACCTTACAATTTTATTATATTTCAGTAT
This sequence comes from Nyctereutes procyonoides, assembly GCF_905146905.1. Lineage (NCBI taxonomy): Eukaryota > Metazoa > Chordata > Mammalia > Carnivora > Canidae > Nyctereutes > Nyctereutes procyonoides. The sequence goes on along the minus strand of NW_026575042.1, from coordinate 24,115,033 downwards.
AGAATAATTCACAAGATTACGAATGAAAACACTTTAATTGAATTTCCATTATTATATTAAATGTAGAGTGTTTTGTATCTCAATTTATTACCCATTCATTCATTCAACATATATTTATTGAGCACTTACTATATGTCAGGCACTGCTCTAGGTACGAGTTTCTTAGACATAAGGAGATATGAATAGTGGAGGAAGGAATTGGAAGTCAACTAACTTCAGAGCTAATTATAAAGGCAAATTTCCAGAAGATGCTGGCTGTGTTTATGATTCTGTCTTTAGGAAATACCGTTTTTAGGGGTAGTCATACAAACCACTTTCTTCTCCTGTATTTATGGCTCTTTCCACACCCCTTCCCAAATTAGAAAAAGTTGAGTAATTTGTCAAACTCTATTTGCATATAAGCCTATACTGTATTTGCCTTTTCTATTTTAGAATGCTTATTGAGGCTCATTGAGGTGTGAAAGAGTATACATTAGTACACCACATGTGTTGTTAATAATGACATTGACCATTCTGGTGGACACCAACGGTGCACATTTTTCAGTTGGGCGCTTGAAGTCAGGAAAATAATCCCTTAGCAACAAGTATACTGTTTAGTGCATACAAAGTCAGGACGTAGGAGAGTTTTCAAAAATTGTGTTCATTTTATTTTGGTTCTCTAAGCGTATTTGAGAGAGGGCTCAGGATGTATAAGTTTCAGGCACATGTTTTCCCTATCAGCAATGTTAGAAGGAAGAGAGCACAGCACATGAGACAGAACATGCTACTGGCATTTTTGAGTAGATCTTACACAAGTTTGATAAATATAATCACTGTGTTTTCCAAAACTAAGTTATCTTTATTGCCACTTCACAGGGTTTTACTTCATCATGTATCAGTTATTGTTATAAAGCCGCTCTTACACTGAGGAAGGGATGTGGAATTGAAAGAAAATGTGTGTAATAGGTGGAGACACCTTATGTTCAGTCCTGAAACCATAATGTGTTTCAGTTGTTTATCGTAATATACAAAATTCAACCAAATAGGTTGAGAAAAACAGATAAATCTTAAGGAAAATAAGAATTAATTTAAAGAAATTTTATCTTTTGTTCTATCACTTCTTGATATAATATGTTAAGAAATGAGATTGGTATGGTCATGAAAAATGACCATAGCATTGGGATTATGATTATACTTAATTTCAAGAACTTTTCAGGACAGCTGTAAGTTAAAGTAACGTCATAACATGGAATGAGCTCATGGGTCAAGTTGTGCTCCCCTGTCTCCTCCCACAGGTGTCTCTCGTGCATCTCCTGAAGACAGTCCGGCTGCTGCGTCTTTTGCGTCTCCTGCAGAAGTTGGACCGTTATTCTCAGCATAGCACAATCGTCCTGACTCTGCTCATGTCCATGTTTGCACTTCTTGCACACTGGATGGCGTGTATCTGGTATGTCATTGGAAAAATGGAGAGGGAAGACAACAGCCTTCTGAAGTGGGAAGTTGGTAAGGGCTTACATTTGTCACATTTTCCATTTTTAAGTGAAAAGGAAGATTGTCTAGAATTTGGAGGAGGTGAAAGATAAGTCCATAAATATGTCCTCTGACTGTCAATTTGTCTAATAATTTTTAGAGGTGGAGTGGGCTGGGTCCATGATCAAGTGATTTCTCTTGAGAAAGTTTTCTGGAAAATCCTTATATATATTTTAAAGAGTAATCGGTTAAGATTTCAATGAGTTAACTGTTTAAAATGACCAGCCAGGCTGTAGAAGTGTTCAGATAAGTAATGTGTTATATTATCTGACATCTCCAATGCAGGGCTAGTACCATTGGATCAGTGGGCAACTGGCCTATGGCCAATCACTGCAGTGAGACAGAGAGAGAATGTATTATAATGACCCACTTGCCACATTTAGTATACTTCGGGAATTTGGGATGATAGAGGGGACTGGATATCAACAAATATAATTTGTAGAATTTTGTGTCCCCATAATACATGGGAATTTAAGGGAGATTTTTCCAAGGGTTACATAATTCTGCATAAATGAATCTGAAATGTTCTGCACAGGAACACATTTTTAAACTTATGTTAACCACAAGAACTTTACAGAAAATGAAATTCTGAAGGCTATAACCCTCTATCCAAAAATATCTGCATTCTTCTCCCAGTCATTGCCTTTAGAGAATTGTCATAGTACACCGTGTAGAATTCTTTTTTTTTTTTCCTTAATCTGACATTTCATCAAAAGAATCTGTTTCTTGGTTGGCTAGAAATTCTTCACTTCTTTTCTCTAAAAATCAATATTGAATTTTTGGAAGCTCAGACCTTTGCACAGGGATGAAGCCACAAGAGATTCCCAAGAGAGAAAGATGCTCTAACTTTTCATACCAGTACTTAATGGCAGAATGCATTTGGAACATCCCTGGATTGCCTCTCATAATGCCACCCTTTCACCATAGGGTGTATATACAAAGCCTTCAAAGTATGTCTTTGGAGAATGAGCTGGAGATCCTATGAAAACAGATTCCAGGGAGTGAATCACCTATGTTCTTAAAAATGCACCTACACATCTCGATATTGACCCTAAGTTGCACCAAAGCAATGAATGTGTTCTGATAATTTTCATCTCAGAATAGTTTTCTCTTCCTTATCAAAGTACTTCTTCTGTGCCTTGCTGTGGATCTCAATTCTCAGAAATGAAGTCAAGGGAGCAATACAACTGCAGAGTGAAAGCAGGAATATCCTACATAAAGAGAATATGAGATGGGATTTGGGAATGGGAGCAGGGAGAGGAAAAGACAGCAGGAGGAGAACAGAGAAGAGTTGATTAAAAGGAGGACCAAAGTCTGGATTGTACTTGGATTAAAACATTTCCTGTCCTTTAGTATTGTTTCCCTTTCTATGTTCTTGTCCTGAAGGGTCCCTCATCACATACTCTGGTGTAGTCCTAATGGTGTTCAGTGAATCACAGCATTAGATCTCTGCCCTATGTTTTGAATCCATATTTAAATTCTGACTTGTGGTCAGCCACCTGATTCCTTTCTGGGCCTGACCTAATTTCCTTCAGGCCCCAGACCTATACACTCATATTAATTTGTAAGCCTTGTCTAGTCTGAGAGTCTCCAGATGGGGAAATTCAGCTTATTCACGCTCTCAAATTTAGTTAGATGAGGAAAGCTTTTGTTTCATTTCCAACACACCAGCTCTGCTGCAGATGTACAAGCTAGCTGTTGTTTTTCTTCCCACAAACACACAGAGGTATTGATTTTCTAAGAAAAAAGCAGCCAGCCATCTGAACTGCTTCAGTATTGCCCCCTACCACTCCTACTCTTAAACCTGATGTTATGGTTCAATGTAATGAATGGAAGCTTGTGAAGTGGAAGTCAACCCACAAAGAAAGCACTGGCATAATAGTACAATGATGGGAAGAAAACATTGGGTTGGGGCAACAGTACTCTCCTATCATCATGGCTCCACCACTAACCAATTGTGAGATTTGCAGTAATTTGGTTCACGTCTATAGGCCCCAGTTTCCTCAGCTAGAATATGAGAAAACTCACCAAATAACTCAAAAGTCTATTTTGGTTTCCATGATTTATGACTTTAATGGAAGAACAAACGCAGTATGGTGTGATTTTTTTTAAATCATAGTTCAGTGTCCACATAAACCATCAGTAGCAAACACCAATATCAACAATTGAGGAAAGAGGATGTGTCAGGAAGTATATCTTGTGATCACAGTACATTAAAGAATTGCTATGTTTTACTCAGTTATGATAAGAACAACTAAACCTTTATCTTTAGAGTATTAGATTTCCTGTCCAAACACCTCTCAGAATATGATCAGGAAGGTAGTATGCTAATTATGTCTGTCAATACTGGATTTATAGACTTGGCTATAAGGACTTTCCCTTCTCTTAAAATTACTTGCCTTATTGTTCATTTAAAAGATTTTCCAGCTGAGATTTGGACATAAATTAAATAATTATGACCTTTCCTATTTTTTTAAAAAAAAAGCAGCTGAGAATCTAGGATAATTTAGTTTTTCCTATGGAATTTGTATATTAATATTATATTTTATCTTTTTTGGTCCAACTACCATGATTCAAAAAATTCTTCACACAAATAAAGTTTGATTAGAGAACATGTTCTTTACGTTGTGACTAAAGGTAGATGTATAGAACAGATTCATATCCCCAAGGGATAAAATGGAATTTTCTTTCTAATCATCATTAATTGTCTTAAAATGATTTTTCCCCTTTTTGTCCTTGGCAGGTCTACTACTTATAGCTAGAGAGAGCTCCCATAATTTTCATCAGATCAAATCAAAGTTAATCTTTTTAAAAAACTGTAATATCACTTCTCTATAAGATATCTATTTTTGGAAGGAATAATTAATATTCATGGATTAATTATACCAAAGTCTGGTTATGAACTAATTTGCCTAGTGTTATTTTTACTTCATATTCTTATACACTTTCATACTGTATTTTAAGAAATTTAAGGTTTGGCTTATTGTTTCATGGAATTTTAGGCCTGGGAGGAGCTTAGTCGAACTTTTTAAATTTTATGGTGAGAAATCCAGCTCTAGGCTATATAAGCTTTGTGGTGGTAGGGGTTATTGTCTGTTGTATCACTGCTGTATCTCCACTACAGTGTATATTTCTTTGCACATGGCAAATGTGTGAAAAAAAATGTTGAATGAGTCAGTCTTCAAGGCCATTCAATTACTAAGTGACAGTCATGGGACAAGAACCTAGATTCCCTAACTTCTTGTATAGAACTCCTTCTAATAATTTTGAATGTTATGAGATTAGAAGAAATGGTCATTCAGCAAATCTTTTCAGGCAGGAAGTTTGAGAGGGGAAGAATAAATAAAGAGATCACTTAAGAGTTGTTTACTCATTCAAAAAATATTTTTTTGAGTGTCCAGTGCAGGCTTCCTTCACCCTGTGTAAGGCACTGGAGATAGCAAAACAAATATTATACTTAATGTCATGGAACTTAAAGTGCAGTAGGAAGAAGAGATAAATAGCTCGATAGATATACCACAGTGTTAAAGTTCTATGACTGGAACATGCATAGAGGGAAGGCAGCTAGATCTAACAAGAATATCATCAAAGGCTTTTTCAAGATGAGCTAGTTTTAAGGGATGAATAGATCTTGTCTCTGCAGATGCTAAAGAAAGGGCATCAGCGAGAGCAGGAACATGGCTACACGAAGCAGTCACTAAGAATCAGCATAGAGGGTGAATGGGGTGTTAAGGTGATGAGGCTAAAGAGGCAGGTAGTCAGGGACCAGATCTTTAAAGACCATTCATGCTAAGCTTTAGAGCTTGGACTTCATCCTGAGGCTACAGTGAAGCATAAAATTCTCTCAAGCAGTGATCCTTTGAATATAGAATACCAGAGAATAGGGGAGATGTTTTGCTCTGCTTCATTCTCAATATCTATAAACTGGTAATAATAATAGTGCCTACCATATTAGAGTTGCCAGTATTAAATTAGGAAATTTATTTGAAGCATTGAATACTGTGCCTGGCACCTAGTATATTTTCAATAGATAGTAGCCATTATAGCCATCATTACCACTTTATTATGATGGTTACTTATATTCAAGAAAGCACTGTGAACTATGACTAGTGATACTTATGATTTTATATGAGAAGAGTATTAAGAACTGGCTTAAAACATACTGCCCTTAAAGTTTAGTTGTAATGCTGGATGACAAACTTTATGCTTTTGTCTATCTTCAAAATAAAAAAACCCACACTGTCTATTTGAGTCAGTCTCTGAAAAATTAGTAAATTTCACATAGCCTCACAATTGCACACATACAGATTTCCTCTTCCAGGCTAATACAGGCCCATCTTCTATCCTGTAAGCTTGTTGAGATGTAGAAAACTTTTATGGAACTTAGTGCTTCAAGGGCAAGATTTAACATTGCGTTAAAGAAGCGTAACACAGGGCAGCTTTGGTGGCCCAGCAGTTTAGCGCCGACTTCAGCCCAGGGCATGATCCTGGAGACCCGGGATCAAGACCCACGTCGGGTTCCCTGCATGGAGCCTGCTTCTCCCTCTGCCTGTGTCTCTGCCTCTCTCTTTGTGTGTCTCTCATGAATGAATGAATGAATGAATGAATGAATGAATGAATGAATAAAATCTTAAAAAGAAAAAAAAGCATATAACAACTGAGTCTAAGTATGCTTTTTATTTTAAAAACGTTTTTAAGATTTATTTATTTGAGAGAAAGAGAGAGAGAGGAGGGGAGGGGTTGGGGGAGAGATAAAGAGAATCTCAGGCAGACTCCCTGCTGAGAATGGAGCCACCCACAGGGCTCAACCTAAGGACCCTGAGATCATGACCTGAGCTGAAATCAAGAGTTGGATGTTTGAGCCACCCAGGTACCCCTAAGTGTTCTTTTTAAATTAAAATTTTTATTTTGGCTGCAAAGACATATTTCAGAATGATCTCTTGGTGAGGGGGTATCTTTATTTGTTTTCTATAAGAAGTCTTCAATAAATACGCAGCTAGATCCGAATAAGAAGACATGCATGTTTCTGTACATCCCAATTAATATAGGGATATATTATTTTAATTATCACTTATGAAGTTCAATAATGACATTGAATTAGTCCTTAAAGAGTTCCTTAGGATCCCAAATAGAATATAATGGTTCTGATTTAAGTTAGAAATATTTGGATTGGAATCTTGCTTCAGGGATTCACTAGGCATGCAATTTTAGCCAAAATGACTTCAGTGTGTGACTTTTTATACAAGGCTCTTTAGTTTCCTTGTCTGTAAAGTGGGTATGAAAGTACCGACCCTCAGTGGTTTTGAGTATTATAGGTGCTCAAGTTGACATACCTAACACAGTCTGGTAAGTAGTATGTTCTTGCAGCTGATAGCTACCACCATTACAAACACCTCCTCCATTCTTACTACTGATTGGTGCTATCCTCCAACTGCAGTTATCTGCTCAAACTTCCATCAATGAGCTCTGTATGCTATTCAAGTCTAGTGAAGAGGTGATATTTCTCTTACAGTCATGATTCTTGTTTGCAAGCAAAAACAAAAAAGGAATCCATCAGCAGGACATGCAGACTCAGAATGAGAGAATAAGACTTAGGGAAAGAACATGATCCAAGGCAGCTCTAAGCATCCCAGTGCAGGAAGCACAGTTGCTGACAGTTTGCGACCGTGGCCTAGATGTGTTTCTGCTTTGTAAATGCTACAAGAGACCCCTAACCTTCTGTCTCTAATTTGCAGACCCTGAAGGGAGAATCCAATTGGCCAAGCTTAGGTTACATGCTCAAATGCTGACTGCTGGGGTGAGGAGGACCTCCCACCTTCACTTCCCTGTGGCCCTGTGTCTCTCAGTTTACTACACATGATGGAGATACCCGCTTCATGTAAGGTTTTAGAGAGAGAGAGAAAAAAAGATGAATATCTTCTACAGTAACATCTTTACCCTTACATTTAAAAACAAACAGGACAACGTACAAAAAGCATTTATTAAAATGTTTCTATGAATCATACCCTTCTCGGACATTGTCATGCCAAATGGAATTGGCTGAGAAAAGGACATGTGGTAGTTATCCATGCTTCTTGCTTACTACAACACAGTCTGGGCTCCTTATGTCACAATGGCATTCTACTGACCAAGCCGTGCTTCCTCTGCTAGACTGCATCGTGGTCAGTAGCTCCCATTTGCAGCCAAAAATACTTCCTTACATTCTTTCTCAAAGCTATCTCTATTTCTAAAACTGTGACATGCTGAACTTTAAAGTAGATGATCTGCTACAAAGGATAGAGATGAGAGTACACTGTAATAGAAGCTTTTTTATCTTTTAATCCTTTGGCTGGAGTAAGCTTATCCATTGTGGATGCCTAAAAGTATATTTGTACCAATGACCAAAAAAAGAGGGAAAAAGCCCAAAAATCTGGAGTGGGAAGAAAAGGATTAAGTGAGATATCATTTTCAAATTTTCATTGACAGTTTTAATCCTAAATCAGATCCTCGTTGGATAAAACATCATAAAAGCTGATTGATTTAAAGGGCTCTCTAGTTATCAACTGCTTAGCATTTACAAGCCTCATGCAATGGGCAAAAAATGACCAGCCTTATGATATTATGAGCTGGCTATTTCAATAACTGCATCAATTTTCCCTTAAAAAGATAGAACTGACTAGCATTCTACATTTTCAGATTTTGTATAAAGAATTATGAAAAACTGTTTGAGATAGCCCTTATCTATAGATTCTCATTCTTGGGAGTATATGAAATGAACAAAGAGGAGAAAAAGCCTAAAATGAAGGTTTCCAGCCATTAAAATGTACCCCAGTGAGGGGTACCTGGGCTTTTTTGAAAAACAAAAGATCTTAAACTTTAATGTGTACTGAAATCACCTGAGGATTGTATTAAAATACAGATTCTAGTTCAGTAAATCTGAAGTGCAGCCTGAGACCCAGTGTATTTCACAAGCTCCCGAGTGAAGTCCAGGCTGCTGGTTCCCCCACTACACTTTGAGCAGCAAGGTTTAAAAAAGTCTCAGGAATTTCTGTGACTTTAATACTCAAGGTTTATAAACAGTCCTAAACCAACAACAACTCAGTCCTTCCTAACCTGTTCCACATCCCTGTCCCTTTTCAATCCTCATCACATCTGTGAATTTATTTGAATATAGTAATGGACCAGGGAGGTCCATTCTCTCAATGGAGGTCCTTCTCCATTGAGAAGGAATTAACCTCAATGCTGAAGCAATATAACACAGTGGTTTAAATATCATCACCAGAAACAATTTATATTACTGGTAGTTCTGAGAAACTAAAATTAAATGCCATCAGTATTAAAAGAGTTGCCAGTGCTCTATTCTATTTTGATAAAGGTTTCTAGAAAACAGAAATGTTTCCATGTTTTCTAGAAAGATTTTACTCTTTGCCATAAGGAGCAAATGGTTTATTCTTAAAATTGAGCTTTCTGTTGTACATTCTGAATATAATGATACACTTTACTTATAAAAAATTGAAGAAATAACATATATGAATTTCCGGGATCCCTGGGTGGCGCAGCAGTTTGGCGCCTGCCTTTGGCCCAGGGCGCGATCCTGGAGACCCGGGATCGAATCCCACATCGGGTTCCTGGTGCATGGAGCCTGCTTCTCCCTCTGCCTATGTCTCTGCCTCTCTCTCTCTCTCTCTGTGACTATCATAAATGAATAAAAAAAAAATAAAATAAATTAACATATATGAATTTCCAATGCTGAAGTTGAATTATCTCTGTCGTCTGACCTTGTACGTTTAAAACTTATTTGGGCATTTAGAAAGCAAGCAACACAAAATTAGCTTTTAATTGCATACTGTTCTCAATCCTTTGATAGGAAAGTTCTGTGTTTTGGGTAGCAGACTGGGAGTTAATATGATTTCACATTGCAAGGTTTGCCCAATAAGAGGATGTACTTCACACTTAACAATTAGAAAATACTGAAGCTGAAATATATTCAGAATATTCTTGTACCAGGGTTTCCAAATATGTTTGAGCTTCAGACCATACACTCCAAGCAATAAATGGTCCTATTGTCATATAAGTTTGAGAAATGAAGGCACTCCATCCCATTCTGAAGGACTGACAAGGTAAATTAGCACAGTGTGAGCTCAGAGAAATCCCAAAGAAACTGTTTAAACTTTATTTAACCCAAATGTTGCATACATTTATTTTACCTCATAACCTTTCCTTTTTGTACTACACATTATTAATATTCTGTTAATCTCTCATGAATTTGGAGTTTTAAAAAAACACACCTTAACAAATTACTAGACTTAGTATCATAGTAGGAGGAATAATTATGATTTCCATCTTTTTAACAATATGGAATACCACTGAATCATTCCACAGTAAATCTATAAGAATAAAGAGAGAGATTATCCTCATCTATAATATGGAGATAACAAAAAATACCTACATTAGAGAGTAGTTGTGTTGCAGGATCACTGAGCAGGACAATCAAGAAAGAATTCTTGAGACCTTTTATGGTGCAACTTAAGTTTATTTAAGTAGCATGGGGATAAGACCCATGGGCAGAAAGAGCTGCACTTTTGCTGTATGAAGCTGTGTTTATATGCTTCATGCTCAAGGGGGAGGGGACATGTAGGGAGTATTAGATCATGAGTGTTTCTTTGAATTTCTACTCCTAAAACTACTTTCACTGAGATCTCTTGGTGCATATCATTCAGCTCACTATTAACTATCAGTGAGAAGTACAGGCAGTCATGAGACCATTTACAAATATAGCAACCAGTACTTATTTGATCCTTACAGAGACTATGCAGGCTATATGTCAGCGAGGGCTAAAGGTGAACATTTTTCTGCTTCTATATCTCATCAGTTGGGTGAGCTTAAGTAAGCTAATGTATATAAAAACATTTTGTAAACTAAAAAATGATGTAGACTTATGACACATCATTATTGTGTTAATAACATACACACAAACACACATACATATATGTATGCATATGTGTATCTGTATAAGTGTATCTTTCTCTCTTTCCAGAGAGACATTATGTACATACTCTATACCACAAACTCCTGCCTTTATGTTCTTTCCATGATACTGATCTCAGTATGCCTATGTAGAGAACCCAAGGATCATTTATTTGGGTGAATGCAGGAATGAATCAGTGGACCACAAATAAAGCCTTCTGTCCCATATCAATGGGTCATCCCACTCAGATTAAAGAGGAAGAGGTTCTGAAGTCAGTCTTCCTTCAATGTTCAGAAGTAAGTTATACCGGGTATCTCTTTCTTTATATTATCTTATCATTTATAAAATTAAAGAACAAAATTCTCATTCCTCATTTGGTGAAACTATATTGCCATGAAGTATAGATCATACAGTAATAGGAAGCCAGAGAGAGAGAGAGAGATGAACCAAGAAACACACTCTTAACTATAGAGAACAAATTGATGGTTACCAGAGGGGAGGTAGGTAGAGGGATGGGTGAAATAGGTAATGGGGATTAAAGAATACATTTGTTATGATGAGCCCTGCATAATGTATAGAATGGTCAAATCACTATTGTACACTGGAAACTAATATAACACTATATGTTAACTCTATGGAATTAACATTAAAAACTTAGTAAAAAATTAAATAAAGTAATAGAAAGCCAAATGTCAAGATTATATTTCGATTACATAGTACATTATTTTAGGATGTAATAGAAAGCCAAATGTCAACATTATATTTCAATCAAATAGTGTATTATTTTAGGATACTTTGACTATCCAAAAATTTAATTTCTTCAGTATTCAAATCACATTTGAATGGGAACTGTTTTGTTTCTATGGGAGGGGAAAAATAATTTTCCCTCTACTCTTCTAGGTTCTTGGAGGAGACACCCTGTAATAAAATGACAGACTAACAGAAGAAAACAGAAGCATGATAGCATGTATATCCCTTATATATGTGAGAGAAACCCAGGAAAACTGAGTAACTTGCCAAAATAGTCCATGCTTTCATCTTAAATACTACCCTCAGCTAAAGACAAGGGATTTAGGGAGTGGGGAACCAGATATGGGAGTTATCAGGAAAGCATAGTAAACAAGGGTATGGTTGTGTTAAAAACAAAAATTCAAATGAGTAAATTTGAAGATCAAATTAACTTTCTCAACAATTCAGGACAGCATCCCAACCAGCAAGTAGAAAGCATCCTTTAGAAGGTATACAAAATGGAAGATTTCTATAGGCAGAAATGGTGCTGGACAAGGAAGTTATCAGCACAAGAACAGAAAGAATTGTTTCAGGCAAGGCCATCTTCCCTTAGCAGAAAGACAGAAAGTCTTACTTAACATGCAAATGACCTCACTAGTGCTGATCAGAAATTCCAGACTGATTGGTCTGGAATTCCATTCCTGGGAGAAGCTGAAACTGCAGTTAGGTTAGGTATTAAGTTTTGGTGGGGCTTAGCAAAAGTGACTCCATTTTGGACCTCTAGTTTCTTTTTAACAATTGATATGAGTATCAATATCATATCAATATCAATATCCAATTTCAAAACCATATCATTAAAACAAGTTATTCAAAACAAGTTCTAATCACAAATGACTTCATTCAAAACAAGGTTTCAAAATATGGATTTGAAATCATAACAAGTAAGTACACAAGTGGTCATTGGTGACTGATTCAACCTCCATCCCCTCTCCCCTCCCTGAAGGTTGGGGTGGGATGGAAATTTCCAACATTCTAATCACACGGTTGGCTATCTAGCAATCAGCTTCCATCTTTAGGTGCAATGGTTATATCATAGAAAAGATGTTTTAGGAGCTCTGTGCCAGAAACAAGATGGAAACCAAATACATATTTATTATGAATCACAATATCACATATACTATTCAAATATGTAGATTTTAAGGGCCATATTCCTCACTTAGTGTCTTGGGATTTGTGTGATGTGGCAGTGAATAAGTCAGTTCTTAATTTCCTATTGTGTAGAGTATGATAAGCAATGGTTTCATCCTTATAGGATACCAGAGACAGCTGATCATTTCAACTCTTTCATTCTCTATCCTGATCCTTTTTTGTGTGTGTTCTGAATTAATGAATAATTCAAACATACTTCCATTTTCTAGCTGGAGATAAATTTGGGTTGGTACTGCTATCTTTCATTAGATCCAAAACCCTCCAATGAGCTGCTTCCTACTCTCATTTTGGCCTCTCAGCCCTTGAAGGAATATGCTTGGTTCTCAAACACCTTCAGCCCTGCCCTGACCTAGACTTTGGAAGAGAGAATCTCCTTTGAGTATTTTCTGCAAGAAGGTGATGCTTCGCTGACCATTCATTGACTTATTGTGCTCCTCCCAAAGGATCCTATGATTTAATCACTAGAAACTTTGCCTACCTTTGACCTCTTCTTTCTACCCTAAAGGATTTTCCTTAGTTTTGTGGTTGTTAAGATCAGGGACAATAATATGTTTCTGGCTTCCAGAGTGCCAAATGCTTCTATACTTAAATAAGTTCAAAGTTGAAGATACTAGTTTTAGGGTGGTCCAAAAGGCAATGTGAGCATCTAAAGAAAAGAAAAGGTGGTTAGGGGGAGTTTAATATAGCTGGTTGAGGCTTGGATCTAACTTTTTCTTTCTTTCTTCCTTCCTTCTTTGTTTCTTTGTTTCTCTTTCTTTCTTTCTTTCTTTCTTTCTTTCTTTCTTTCTTTTGTATATGTGTATATTTTAAATGCCTAAATAGCCTCTCAGTATTATTTATTAAATAATCCATTTACTCACACTAATTAAATATGGCATTTTAATCATACTCAATTATTATGCATACTTATGGCTATTACTAGATTTCATTTTTCTTTCACTGACAGTCTAATTTTATACCAGTATTGCTGAGTTTAATTATTGTACTGTTTAAATTTTTGGTACAGCAAGTAGAATGAGGCCATTCTGACTCATTTACTCATTTAGATCAATATTAGGAAAAATCACTCCTCCAAAAAAATACGAATGGCATTTTAATTGGAATTAATTTCAAAAATTAATTTAGGGAAATTAATGCTTTTATAACAGTGAGATACTTTTGTCATCCAAGGCATGGTACTTAATCTCCAATTATTTAAATATTTTTATATAATTAAGAGAAAGTATGTAGTTTCCTTCATACAAGTCACACATATTTCTTATTAAGTTTATTTCTAAATATTTTACTTTTTTCTGCTTATGTGAGTGGGATCCATTTTTCATTAATTTTGTTCCAGTTATTATTGATATAAGAAAATCTAGTGACTTGAAAATAATATTGTGTAGATATTTCACATAATATGTATCCAAGTTTTAACTAATTTCTTTGAGTTTTTAGGAAAACAGTCTTATAATCTAAAGTACTAATAAATTTCTCCCTGACTTATCCAATGTCTATACTCTTTTTCATACTGGTTTCAGAAAATTATCTTTTTTATTAAATATTTACTCTAACTTCACTAGATGTTACTGAGAAAATATTTTGTAGATCACTAACAGACATTCTTATTGATACTTGATACCAAACTTTCAACTCTGGCCCTGAAAAATGTTTTTTGTAAAAGAACAGGGTAAAATAGAACAATTCTTAACTTGGAAGTTGGGATCTTCTATCCTAACTGCAGCCCTGCTGCTAGTTAGCTGTATGACCTATGAAATTTTATCATACCATATCTGTGCCAATTATCTCCGTGGAAATGAGATACGAAACTGACTTTTTTTTCTCTCTCTCTCTCTCTCTTTTTTTTAAATTTTTAAAAAGATTTTATTTATTTATTTATTCATGAGAGGCACAGACAGAGAGAGGCAGAGACACAGGCAGAGGGAGAAGCAGGCTTCATGCAGGGAGCCTGATGCAGGACTTGATCCCAGGACTCCAGGATCACTCCCTGAGCCCAAGGCAGGTGCTAAACTGCTGAGCCCCCAGGGATTCCCATACAACTGGTTCTTACTGAGTCTCAATTCTTCTTGAGTCATAAGCCTTTTTGGAAAATGAGTGGCAGTTGTAACTCTGATAAATTCCTACATCTGTTTAAATAGTTTGCATAAAATTATAGTTTGTATATTCTATGATACTTTTTCATGGGTTCCTTGTAAATGGGACAAACAAAAACATCCTAGAGCTAGACGATCTCTAAGATTGTTTTCAACTTGGAGAAGATTCAGTTCCAATTCCTTTAAGAAAATTGCCTTGCACTTGAAACTTGGGTTTTTTGAAGAAATAATACTTAGTCTGTTGACGTATCTTTTACCAAGAGTGAGACTCAGTCAGAAGTGCCCCAACTCAGTAGTAGAACATTTTTTCAACTTTCTGTTCTTTCCAGGGTTTTTACTATTAGAATGTAATTGTATTCTGTACAATAATATACATGCCATGAAAATCCTCTCTTGTAATCCATTTTTTTCTAAATTTCTTAACCATTGGAAGAATTTAGCCACAGCCATGCACTGTCAATTTTATGATGCAAACAAACTCAATAAACAATTTCACTTTACATGCAACTTTAAAGAATTGTAATGATTTCTTAAACTGAGAGAAAGCAACGCTACTCTCCAAATGGATATAGAAATAACTTGTGATTGAAATGTTCAAATTTTCATTTCTGGTTTAGTCTCTAAATGATAGTCAGAAGCAAAGCTGATTTCCTAATATCTTAGAACTTCAGTTATTTGGACAGCATTTGATTAGCTCATCTGGGGAGTCCTTTTGCAAAGCAGCCTTTAACACCAGCATTTTTTTCAACCCCTATACTCAGCAACCTTAGGCAATTGAATTGGCTCCAGTTGAGTTACTATTTTATTCCAGCTAACCTTGGTTCATAGATCACAGAATGTTAGTGTAAGGAGGAGCCCTAGAGAGAAATATTCTAAACTTCTAATTTTACTTACTTGCTTGCTTCTCATGATGTACTGAGAAGAACAGTGGACTGGGAGTCATGAAATTAAGACTCCAATCTAGGTTTTAGGTTTCATATTTATTCTGGGTAAAATGAAGTGGTCAGAACAGATGATCTCCAAAATTGTTAGAACATCAACTTATTTTTTATGTGAAGAAGAGGGATACAAAAGATTTTCAATGGAGATTTTCTACTCTAAGGTATTTCTGAAGGTAGAAATACATATTTCTACTTCCAAAAATATGTGAACTGATTTTTGTTATTTTTGGCCCTTATTTCAAAGAGTGAGTAGTGTTGACCTGATGTATGTCTTTTTAAAATTACATTTTAGTCTATATATCCCTTTCCTCAAATCCAAATATACTATTTTTAAATTTCCAGGGCTGAAGTGTAAAGATAATATTTTTAAGAAGTAATAGAAAAGGGACACCTGGGTGGCTCAGCGGTTGAGTGTCTGCCTTTGGCTCAGGGCGTGATCCTGGGTCCTGGGATCAGGTTCTGCATTGGGCTTGCCATGGGGAGCCTGCTTCTCCCTCTGCCTGTGCCTCTGCCTTTCTGTGTGTCTCTCATGAATAAGTAAATAAAATCTTTTTTTAAAAAAAAGAAGTAATAGAAAATAACTTGTGATTTCAATGGAAAAGAATCAGGGTGTCAGGATTTTTCTTAAGTTAGTATCTTCTTTATCTTTCTTTTTTTATGTTCACCTCATCACTAAATTCAAGAAAATTGGATCCAGGTAACAGTTTTTCTGAATAGCAACCCTTGATGCAGCCTCTCCCATCTTCCCACTAACATTTATATAATGGCCAGGATAAAAGCATCCTAACCATCTTAACCATCATCAAAAATTAGGATCAACCATTGATCTCTTATTACTAGAGACAAGAATTTCCACAAAATGACACATAAATAGGTTTGGATTTTAAAATATAACCAACAGACAACTTGAGCTTCAAATTTTGAGAGATCTACACTAACGGAAGTCCTTCATTCTATACTCATACTCTGCCCTTTGATTCAGAGAGCACAGGTCTGCAAAGAGATGGGACAATTATCTTTGTTGCACAGACATTCTTTCAACGTTGAATAATAGCTCTGCCAGGCTCAGTAGGTTTTCTATTTCATCCAAGATTAGAAGAAAATTTCAAATATACAAAATTTCTCATCTTAGAGATGTGGGCAGGGAAAGGAGGTACTACAATGTAAATTGTCAATATTAACTGGTAAGTAGAGAATATAGATAAGATAGACTTTTGAAAAACTAAATGTCACCACCAAATAGAATTTAAAATAGTGCACATAGCTTATAAATCACACAAACCATGGGACGTATAGAAAAAGACAGGAAAAAAAGAAGTATCAAGAAAACACAAGTGTAAGAAGTAATACATCATGATTTTAATGAAAAGTTAATGACATGGGGAAAAGCTCAGGTTATTTCAAATGAAGAACTCAAGATACAGATTTCAGTGTATTATATGATTCCTATTTGGGATAAAGGGGAAGTACACACACACACACACACACACACACACACACAGACTAGAAATAAATTCAGTAAGTAGTGGAGTTATTTGTAAATTTTTTTACATTTTTAAAAACAATAGACTTACATCAAATTAATATTTAGTTACGTATATTTAGTACAAACTACATACATGGTTCAGTGCTTAATATATTTGTGTACATTGTCTCATCTGATTTTTATTGCATTTCCATGAGACAGATATTTTCAACCCCATTTACAAAAAAGAAACTAAAGCTTGAAAAGTTTGAGGTTTCCTAGAAATCTCTTTTTTTAAATAAAGTATTTTTAACATACAAAAAATTAGAACAAATGGTGTAGACACTGTTTGAGATTATTTTGCCGTATTTGTTTCATTTGTATTTTTAAAATAATACAACATTGCAGATAAAGCCAAAACCCCATTACCCACCAATTCCCACTTGCTCCCTTCCTCAAGTTGGTGCATAGGCTCTTCTTGGATTCTATTTTTCACCTATGCAAATGTATTAATAAAAAGTGTTTTATTTTGTCTCATTAGCTTCCATATACATTACCACAAATAGAAGTAATAGTAACGGCAGATAATTAAACAGCCGATAGTAGTTGATGATAATAATAATACATTGTTGCAGTATCTTATTTGGTAGTGTAATATGTGTTCTTTCCCCAGATTATCACCAGCAATTACTATGAATGATTTTAAACTTGCAAAAATCTAGGGTCAGGGAGAAGTGGAGGGTAAATGAAATAGCGTCATGTTTTAATTTCCAATTCCCTAAGTGAAGTAGAAGATATTTTCTTTTTCTTTTTTCTTTCTTTCTTTCTTTTTGTTGTTGTTGTCTCTTCCTTTTTTCTCTTCTGACTACTACAGCTTCCTCTTTGATGAATGAGACACTTAGCTCATTAATTTACAAATTCTCTTCTTTCCTAAATAATCTTTCTGATGCTCTATATTTTTAAGTGTTAAATCTTTAAAAATTACTACTCAATGTGTATGTGACTTATGAAGTTAAGTGCTCGTTATTGATTTTTAATTACATGCATTAGTTGTCACAGAATTTGGTCCCTATGACACTTGTTCTTCAGTGTTTGTTGACACTCATTTTGAATATACTCTTTGGTGTTTGGATTAGGACATGCATATATATTTTTTGCATATAATTTTGCAAGATTTTATATATGTTTATTAGGTCAAGTTTTGAATTTAGTTATACATATGTTATAGATCCTTATTAACTATTTTCTATCAAATATAGACTGAAATTTTATTTGGTGCTCTCTCAGATCTCTGTTTTCCATGGTGTTTGGTTTCCTTTTAATAGTTCTAATTCCTTCCTTTATGTCCATTAATTGAATTTAAATATTTTAAATATATTGTCTTAATTGTATTTCCCTTTTTTATTTTATTAATTTGAGTTCATTGTATTTTAATATTTATTTCCTCATGTATTTTAATGTTTTTCATTTTCATTGTCAGCTCATCTTCAATAGGACTTCTTTTAGAAATCCTGTGCAGAGGGAGGAATGAGAATATACAGAATTTTGGTTGTTTTTGTTTGCTTTTGCCAAGGACAGAAACATTATTTCTTGGCCTAGGATCAAATTCTTAAAAATTGCTTAGCTTCAAGGTGCCTCATGGATAGTATATATTCAGACACCAATGTATGCAAGGCACAAGTCTGAATTTAAAAAATTTCTCTCAAGAGATTACTTTTTTCAAACTCTAGTTTCCTTGTCTTTCCCATAAGCTGTTGGGTAGATCATTTCTACCCTTCTCCATGCATGTGTCGCGGTTGTATACCAGGTGTCAGTTCAGTGTTTGTAAGATTTAGGTATTCTCTCCTGCGCCTGAATGGGTGTGAAATCCAAGGCCATAGACATCATTACTTCTGGTCAGCTTCCTATCCTTCTCTCCCTATCAGGACCATCACCATGCCAGCCTTCAAATTTGCTACTCCTTTTTTTGCATGTGGAGATTTCACTTCCTCATTTGGAAGAATGTATATATTACCAGTATTTTCAGGTATTTATATCAGAAAGCCTTACACACTAGCCAAGGTCATTATCTTGCCAGAACTACTGTATCAATTTGCCCCAAATACTGTAACCTAAATTCCAGTGTGATCTCATTGTATGTTTTGTTTGAACTATAAGAATGGTTGTAATCTAATCCTAAAAGGCCAATTCAATAAGGGTTAATTACTGAAGACCTGATTCCTACTTATGATATATATATGGGGAAAATCATTTAAATGTAAGACGTCAAATCTCCAGTCCTTCAAACAGAATTGTTCAGTTACTAGGAAAATGAATTATGCTGCTGTCTAGAGAAGGCATATCAAATTGCTTGATATAGAATTATTTCTAGCTACTATATTAATCATATTCTTTGGAATAGGTGACAGTTTAATGTACTGCAGATTATTTTCATAAGAGACTATAGGTATATCGAAAAATAGAATAGAAAAAGAACTGAGTCTTTGAGATTGTTGCATTTAAACTCTACAAGGTTTTCAGTATTTACTATGAAATAAATATTTGTTGAGGACTGAAAAAAGTGCTATGAGCTGCAAGCAATGTAAAGAGTTGTAAATTAGAGCCCCTGCCTTATAGAAGTATACTCTCTTCTTGGAGTGTCAAGAGATAGACACAAAACTACACAAAAAATATTTTTTTAAAGGCTGATTTGCTGTAAATTTGCACACATAAAAATTTCCTGAAGAGTTTTTTAGAAACGGGGCACCTGGGTGGCTTAGTGGTTGAACATCTGCCTTTGGCTCAGGTCATGATCCCAGGGTCCCGGGATAGAGTCCCACATCAGACTCCCCACAGGAAACCTGCTTCTCCCTCTATGTCTCTGCCTCTCTCTGTGTGTCTCTCATGAGTAAATAAATAAAATCTTTAAAAAAGAGAGTTTAGAAAGAAATAAAAATAATTTTAACTGAATTTCTTTGAGAATGGCATTGGAGATGAACTTTAAAAGGTGAATACTATTTTAGAGGAGAACATTTAGAGAATATTTAGGTGTGGTATACATGGTGTGAATAAATTCCTGGAAGTAGGAAATTTCACAATGCATTTGAGGAACAGTTAGTAGATGAGTTTGTGTGGAGTAGAACATCCTTGAATAAAATAAAAAGTTGACAAGAGGAAGTCATAGCATTTATGGATGAAGCAGGTCAGGTGTGAAACTAAAGGTTACTGAAATTAAGTTCTGAAAGAAGTGGAGAATGCAAGCCCTACTTGAGAGAACCAACTATGACCTAGGTCCAGCTACATTAACTGATTTTTTCAGAGAATTTGAGAGTCAGGATTTTTTGTTAAATGTCTGATATTTAAAAATTGGCAAGTAATGTAGAACTTGAAAAGCACAATGTAAGCACAGTGTAAATAACTGGACCTGATCAAGTCCATAGGTAACCAATTTGCCTTTTCAGATACACAGTGAGTAAAAAGAGAGATAAGGCCAAAATAATGGTTGAGAGTTTTGGCTGAGATGTGCAAATGTGATCTCTAAGACAAGAGAGACCAGAGAAGGTGTGACCTGATTAATAGAGTATTTTAGAAATCTTATTCCAAACTCAAAACAGAGAAATGTAGGCAATACTTCTCCTTGTGATGTTTGCCAAACTATTTAGTCCAGCTGTACATTCACATGAAAAGGAATACACATGCTATTTTTAGGAAATTTGTCTCACACTTTATATCCTCATGTATATATATACTTGTATATGAAGTATAAGCTTTATATACATAACTAATGAAAAGTTTTCTTCTGTTTGTTATCCTCATTGTGTGATTACTTTTTTAAAGTGGTATTAAATTTATAAAGAATTTCCACTGGAGTACTTTCTCCATTTGAGATTTTAACAAACATGACCATGAGTTATAGATACATGATAAAAGATAATTGGACATTTTATGTAAACCAATTAGACATCTGGTTTAAAAATGTCCATACCTCTTTCCTTGGTTCTTGTCATGTGTGTGTGTTTGGGTGTTTGCTTGTATTTCTTTCTCCAACTAGCCACAAATAGAAGAAGTGATTAAAATGTGGTTCGTAGTTTAAGACACTATGAAGACAACTGCTAAAATCTCTTTACTGACAGGCCATTTACTTGGACAGAGTCTTTTGGTTTTGTTTTTTTTTTTCCACTGAGATTAGTTAGGAAAGACAGAGACAAATCCCAAATTTAATTCCTCAGAAACTTAGAGACCAGAACCCTGTTAAGATAGAAATGATTTATGAAGTCTCTCTGCAAAAATGGTAGATTTGTTTCCTTGTATATTTGTCCATGCCCTTGTCCTCTACACCAAAATTAAATAGACTGGCAGAAACTGGATGCCAGAAGATTCCCTCCGTTAAAATATTAAAGGTGGAAATAAAAGTTAATGTACATCAAGCTTTATACAGCTTTCAAACTCTGTATCCATTTTCTCTCATGAAAACATTGAAACTTAATTTTGGGCTGGATAGCTTCATGTAAACCTATATTTGATCTCAAAAGATCAGATGTCACATGACTTTTTAAGAATGCGAGTTCTAGATTCAGACTTCAAAACCTGAATCCTCTGCTTACCAACTGTGTGGGTTTGTGTGTGACATTTACCTGTCTAGGCACTGGCTCCTCATCTGTGAAATAGAAGCAGGATTAGCTTCTTTACCAGGTTATGATGGAGATTAAGTGATAGGAAGTGATTATCGGATGCTCATTTCATGTTAACAGCTGTTGTTGCCACTGCCACTGCTGCTGTTTTAGCTATCATTATTCCTATTACTGCCCTATGATATTTTATTAAAATCATGACTCTCACAGCTGATTTTGTTCTCCAGAAACTTTATGTACTTGATTTATAGTGTTGAAGCCGGCACCCAAACTGCTCGCAGTCTTTACTGAAAATCTGCTGCTGATGGTCAGAGATTACAGTTTTATTTTTAGTAGTCTTTCTAGCCTGAAATGGAATTCTGTCAAGGTTGGCTTTTTTTTTAAGTGTCATATATAGAAGGGTGGTATTTCTAATTTTATCATTTGCTCATAAAATCGTATTTTTAGTGCTAGTTAATCCCATTAATTTTTTTAAATATATTGGTTTAGGCTTACAGATTGCAAAGCTATTCTGTGGCTGAAATGGTATATCGTGGAATATGTGGTGACTGACCCTCTAGGAAATAACCAATGAAATTATTTCAAAGAGCCAATTAGTACTTGATTTAAGAGTATGTCATAAACTGAGGAGACATGATTCCTGTCTCCAATACAGTGTTTTGTATGTTTCATACAAAAAAATGCTTGTTCATAGCAATGCAAATATATTTGCAAATCCAAAAATAATACCGTGGTATAATAGGTTTCTGAAGAATTAGATCTTCTTAAATGAATAACCCAGTATTATTTTGTTTTTCTGTTGACAACATGCTTGATGAGTGGTGTAAGCAAGTCATATCAGATAGTCATTCTTAACAATTATCATGGCCTTACTGAGTGTGTGTGTCTGGGTCGGGGAGACAAACACCAGTTCATTGCCACTGCCAACTTAGAGGATTTTACATTCTTTAAAATTGGTGAATCACATATTTTTCATTCCTTGGAAGGGAAAGATTCCATCTTTGGATGGCAAGCTCAATGGAATTATTTTAGTAAAAGTCTCTATTTTCTATGAGTCAATAATTGCATTGAAGTATCGATCAAACAATTAAAACATCTTTATTCGACCAAATATTGAACTGATTTTGATGAAGGCAGATGTTTTGATCCTACCATTTTGAACCCCGCATTTTAACTAAGTCTGTGGATGTTTGCCCTTACTTTCTTGACCCCTAAGGACATTTCCATTGTATATTTAGTATACAGACATTTTCACTAGAACATTTCTGACTTCTCATCTAGAAGTCACTTAACTTCATTATACTTATTTAATTTTTGTATCAAATACCTATACAGCAGTGTTAAATAATTCCTTTCCATTTCCTTTTTAAAATTTCTATTGAAGTTATTTTTTATCAAGGTAAGTTCTTTCCTGTGTGAACTTTGTACCAAAGACTTAATTCATCAATCAATTTTTTTCTTCTTTTTTTTTAATCAATTTTTTTCAAATCAGATAGAATGAGCTTTCTTTTGTGACATTTCCAGCAAGTTCAATTTTCTCAATGTATGTTTTAAAGAACTAATTTTTGTTAAGAAGATTTTATTCTTCCATCATTTTTTGGTCAATAACAATTTTACCTTGTGCAGTTTTAGCTATTATGATTTTTTTAATTGATTATTTCTACTGTGTCTAATTTGTCCCTGATCAATGTTCACTGTCTTCATTGTTCCTAAAGAATATTTATTTTCAATCAGGTTATTTTGTTTTGGTAACTAGCGAATGTGAACATGCTCTCTTTTCAACTTCATCAACTCTATTTGTTTCATTTCTACTAACCATGCTTATTAATTGGATAGCATAATTAAAATATGTTTACGTCTCTGAACAAGGAACAAAGAGCATGAGATAGAACAATGATGGCATCTACATGGAGAGAGGCATCAAATATCATTGCAGTCCAAACAGTGGGTCAACATGTCCTTCGAATTTTTAGACACCTCACTGAAATTAATCAGGAGACATATGGTTTTGCTAAGTGATGTAATGCCTCAATATGTTTTATTATCTGTCTATATTAATGGATAACTTTATTCTAACACCCAAATTTCCCTACTGGCACATGTCCATTTTTAGTTATATACATGATATATGATGAAAATTAATTGTCAACTCATCTTCTAATTTAGAAAGCTAATTTGTTTTGGAATCATCTAGTTATTTGTGACAAAATGATGGAAGACTGCAGGAAAGGTGAAAAAGATCCAACATTTTACACAGTAATCACTCCAGGCACCATGACAGATGTTTAACAAAATTATCTTCTTCAAGCCTCTCAACAAACAAAAAGGCATTTTTAGTTCCTTTTTTAGTTGAAGGAGTTGGAACTTAGAGGGCTAGCTTCCCTGAAGTCAGATTGTGAAGTAGTCATGGGGCTGAAGTCTAATCCATTCTGCAAAACCAAAGCCTGTTTTATATTCATGGCAAGTGTATCTATTCTGCAATGATTATGATTGAGAAGGATATGTTTTATCACTTAATAAATATGTATTGGCTGCATATTAGGTGCCACGCCCTGAGTTAGGCTTGGGAATCAAGCGTATAAGATGACAATAATTCCTACTCTCAAGAAACTGCGGTCTAATGGGAGCTGCAGGCAGATAATCAGATGAGATGAAAGGGCAGTAAAGCATCCAGTGGTGGGAGGGGAAGGAGAGGGACAGAGGGCTAAGCAATGGAAATGAAAAATTGATTACATAGATTACTGCAAAGTGAAAGGGGATAAAAATAAGTCCTAAATGAAATCACTGAAGGTTTGAGAGTTTTGCAAGATCCTTAAAAATGTTTGTGAGTATTGCATCATAGTGATGATGATTCATAATGATTAAAAATTGTAATCTAGATACCAGCATGAGACTTGAATGCCAATAACTCAAACTCTTCAGTATGAGCCTCTCCCAAGACTGAAAAAGTGTTTCTCTTTCTTCTACATTTATTGAACTTTGTCAGACCGAATGACCCTGAGATAAACCCCCAGAGGTTTCTCCAGTGGTTTCTTAAGGCCTTGGTACCTTTTGCCTTATTGTTTCTTCAAAAGTTATTTCTAGATTTTAAGAATGTGCAGTATCTTTTTCATTATGAGTATTCTCAAAATAAAGTTGAAGGAACCATCCTGATTCTAGCACGAATTATACTAAATTCATCCCCACATTATTTGTGATTTGTTTCTCTGACACTCTGTCCCTTTCTGTCTTTCTCACTCTCTCTCACCCACACATGCACACACGCACACACATGCACACACGCACACATGCACACATACATATACCTAGGAGGAGAATGATTTGACAGTTTTTCCTGTTAATTTATTCAAAGGTTTAACATTCTTTCCACAAAGTAATCCATTATATCAAATGTTAGTCCTTGATGGAGCAGTTTAAACCCAACTTTCCTTTTGGTTGACTGCTTTTGTTGCTTTTTGATATCTTGGAAGAAAAGGAGGATAGTTTTAAGTTTGCAAACTTGCAGGCTAAACATACTTTACATGACTTCCTGTCCCATACCCTTCACTTCAGCCCAATTGCATAAACTCCTTTTCTCCATATGTGCATTAAATGTTCCTGGCCTAGTGCCTTTAGTTAACTTCCCAAAATGCACTTTTCCTCCATCTCTGTTATTCTTTGCAGTACAATTTGAATACTCTCCTTCTCTAAACCATTTCTGATTGCTCCAGCAAGGGGCCCTTGGTTCAGACAAATGTACACTATTATTAGAGTTTCCCAAGCAGACTGCAAGACAATGATGCCCCAGTTCCATTGTCTTTACATCTCACAGCATCTCAAGCATTATGCATGGTTACTAAATAGTTGCTAAGTGAGTGAATTACTTAATTAATGAATTTTGAGCTATTTAGAAACTCCTGAACAGGTGGAAACAATGAAAGTAATATGTTAGTCTCCCAGCTCAAGAAAAGCCTCTCTTGAGGAGTGGTGGGAGGTTAAGAAAGAGAATTGATCTGAATGTACACTCGGCTGGGGACTGGATGTAAGAACAGAGCTTTCAGGAACCAAGTCCTGTCATCAGCCAAGTCTTTGGTCACAATTGCTGATCAAAACAAACAAACAAACAAACAAACCAAAATACAAAAATTAACTGCATTCTATTCTGAGACAAAACATCAAAGATAGACCTGAACAATCTGCAGGATGTTCAGAAAAGGGAAACCGGGCACAGGAAGTGGAGTCATATGACCTTGAAAAGTGGTTGCAGTTGAGCATTGACAACTGTATTTTTAAACATAGAAAATACTGCTATATTTTGGAAGAAAAGAGTAGAAATAGGGCCAAAGGGTGGGTAGCCAGGGGAGGCAGTTTGGATTCAACCCTAGTCTTAGAGAGAGCCTGGGCTGTGACTACAGTGTAACTCACATGTTCCTGGGTCCTCAGCAGTTGGAACTGGGAGCCAAATCCTGCCTCTGCCACAGCCTGGGCTCACTAGGGTTGTGTACTGATCCCTCAGCCGTGCCTACCATGCTACTGCCTACTCTACCCATGCTTCCTGCCACTTTTTCTCAAGATGTTCTGGTGTCTTTGGACTTCTTTGTTTTCATTACTATGTTCCTCTTGCGGCTTCTGCTCTATGCCTAGAGTGGGACAGCTTTCTCCCTAAATGACACCTACAAAACCTGCCCTGTGGCATTTGAAACACGTTTCCCAGAAACAAAACTGAAGGTATTTCAGAAGATATTATCCAATGAAAGTAAAAACACCTTCTTCCCCCAAATTGCTAGGGTAAGACTTAGGCAAAGATGTAAATAAACTATATACTGTACTTTGATTACAGTGTGAGTTAAACCAACTTTTGCATGCCAGGCTGGAGACTAAACCATCTTTTGCCCCTGCTTCCATTGTTTCCAATCCATTAAAAAGGCATTACGGTTGCCAAATAATGAATTTGTAAACAAAGTTGGTATCTGCGGGTGAAATCAAAAGTCAGATGCCAATGAATGGGATGGTTAAAACATGGTTCAAAGTACTTAGTTTATCTAATATTTTTAATAAGGTCCAAGAAACTACATAAGAAAGTGGGCTTTCATAAGAAAAACAAAAGCTGTGTGGTCTCTAATTCCTCCACAACATGGACCTGACCTATATAAAGTCTCTTGCAAAGTCCATGAGAGGATAACCAAAGAATTCTATTCCTGAAAAATGAAACCTTGGGGACTTGCTGAGAGTTCAGGCTACAGTTCCAAAAAGCTTTCACATTCCCCAAGCTTTTGCATACACTGACCATTAACACATCAATTCCCGCCAACTGCCTTTAGAATAATAGCTAAGGCTTCTGGTGGGGGTGGTGGGGCAGCAAAGAGCATCACAAAAGTTTCCAGTCCCAAAATAAAAATAACACCATGTCTCCCGACCACACGTCTTAGATGATGGTGACTATAAGCAGCAGAAGGAGTATGGGAAATTTCTATTTGCAGGTGTTAGGGAAAAGCAATGACATAGAAAAATCAATTGCAGCAGCCATTTCTATAAAAGAGACGAAGTCAATCAGGAGCGTGCTAATACCAAAACCTTGATTGACAAGAAGGATCAAAAGGTAGCATGATATAACTAGTGTGAAGACTCTCAACTCAGACAACTCCAAATTCAAAAGCTGGTCCTTCTCCCTAACAGATGTCTCTCATGTTTGACTTAGCCTTTCCAAGTACTAATATTTTAATATCAACATTTTAGATTGTAATGCTTGGCTCTTAGAGTTGTAAGAAACTGTTAACACAATCGATGATTAAATTAAATAATATATAAAATATTCATCACATTTGATGATCAGTGTGGTCTCCAGCCACAAAGGCACAAGCAAGAATATTATGACATACTGTTTTTACCATAACAAATCAAGTAATGGCAAAGAAATTGATGACAAAATATTATGAACTTCCATCCAATCGGTTTTGTGTCTTCAGTACCTCAATACAGAAAGTGACATTTGTAATACGAATGGTACAAGATCCCTGATTTGCAAGAATGATGTGATTGTGTACATTATTTCTGCTACCATGTTCATTATTTTATACGGATGGAAATGAGATGGTGGGTTAAGATTTTATACCAATCTTGAGGAATGAAGGATTTTAGAAGTCTGCATTACTTTCAGTAAGACAGAAAACCTTCATTCCTTTCAAACAAGGGCAGCAACAATAAGAATAGCTTTTTATCTAGTGCTTGCTGTGGTTAATTCTGCATTCTGCTAAGCCCTTTATGTGAACTGTGTCACTTGACATTACAGCAGCCTATGAGGTGAGTTACTGTCATGTTCTCCATTTTAGCAAGAAGGAGACTAGGACCCAAGAAGATGAGTAAGTTAGCTAACATCACACAACTAAGTAGCACTTTCCTATGCTGCATTGCTTGCCTTCTGAGTTATTCAGGTTTACAGGACTCCTTGGTCAGATACATTTCTCTGTTGTCACGTTTCTCTTCTGCATTTTTCCTGCATCTCTTGTTCCTTGATTGTTGTCTCTGGGCACTGTGTCTACTTCTCATTTGTAAACATTTCCATGCCACCTGTAGGTGTCTTGGGCACACCTGTGTTAACTTCACATCTGACCACTCAGCCATGTGCTGTAAAAACTTATTTTGGAATGTTCATGCAAACTCCCACCACTTATTGTATTTCATTCCCCCATCAAGCCATCAAACAATGTTAGTTATATGTTTTTAAATGCATTACTGGACATACAAGTCAGACTCAGTTCTTCTAAAGGAGAACCAAGGCTGACACTTCAAACTTGGTGTTTTATTTCGACACATGGGTATTTCCTAGAAACTTGAAGAAAATGCCTTTAGAACATAGAAAATGCCTTTAGTCTCAGACCCAACTAAAGGTAAAGAAAATCCAGAGGACTCTTTAATGGGGCATTTGAACACAACATTCTAGCATATTCTATGGCTTAATTTATTTGAATTACTTTTATAATTGAGATGTTAGAAAATGTATTTCCTTTAATGCATTTGGAAGAAATGTAATTAGAACTTTATTTTGAAGTTCTACAAACCAGAGAAACTTAAGATTCCTTTTTAATGGATATCAAAGCCTATCCTTCTAATTTAAATGACTGCCAGGCAACTACAACAGCTGAGAAATGGTTTGCAAACGAGGGATATGTCAATTCATTTTTCTTCCCTAGGTTTGTAGCAACTCTGAATCTTTGAGAGAAAAGAGAAAACATAAAGGAGATTGGGGACAGATAATGAAAATAAATTTAGCATGCCACAAAAGTAAAATTACTTGGTTGGATTCAATTACTTTTACCCTAAATTATTTTCCTGAAACTTGTTTTTGTCCCTTTGTGCAAAGAATGAGTGCTTCGGATTAGAATTTTCTTATTGAGTGACAAGTTGTCTCTGGAAATGCTACTCTATGCTCAGACATGAATGTATGTCACAAACTCATTAAGCCATGAAAAACATATAAGCAATTACTCAGGAAAAAATGCTCATGGTGAGGCAGATCTGAAAGCATTGTGAACTGTATGAGCATTTCATATAGGACGGTTAAAGGCAAATAGTTCATAGTTTAGGTTCTGTTAACTTAGCCATGAGCCTAATCTTTGTTAGAATTTCCTTTATTTTTAACCAAGATTTGAAAGGCATTTGGAAGTGCCTCAGTTGGTTGGAAACAGATGGCCTGTACTGCCTCTTCTTAGGACCAGTCAGAAAACTCTACAGTAGTTGCTTAACTGTGACTTCAGGTTGTTTCACATTTCGCGTTCTTTCTGGAGGATTTCTGTTTGGTTTGATTTTTGGTTTTTTTGCTGCATGTATTAATGATCTATTTTGGTAGTTTACCATAGTGTGTAACCTTTCAATTCATCACTGCTGAAGTGAAATGCTAGACCTTAGTAATCAATAGTCAGGAAATTTCTTTCTTACAAACTTCATATTCAAGTAGCCTTTAGAGAACTGGCAAACTCTGGACTGGTTTTAGCGCAAGCGGTACATCTTTTTGTTGACAGTATCAATATCACATAATATTGCTTCTGAAAAATTGTTCAGCAGTGGGAATAGAGCAGAAATGATACACACATCAAAATGTGAAAATCTCCCATCCTTATCCCATCAATATTTGTCAATGGGTTATCACTCAAATAATTAAAAACAAATAAAAAGATGAATTCATAGGATCATGGGTTATTACACAAGCATTTTGCTTTAAGAAAGTCAACCACTTGTGATGAAACATTACAGGATCTTGTTTCATAAAATCTTAGATCTGAGAAACATTACTAAAAGATTATGGAAAAAGAGATTACTCAATCCAATCACCTCATATTCAAGATGGAAAAATGGAAGACCAGAAAGGCTAACTGGTGCTAACTGGTGACCCATGTAGGGTTATATATCAACTTAATTAATGGCAGGACCAAGATTAGGATCCCAATTTCCTGACTCAGAGTCCAGTCTCTTTCACTGTATGGTTAATCCTTTTTGTTTCAGACTTTTACCTCGAAAGTAAGTTATACCATTTCAGAAATGTAAGATACCTCCTGGTGTATGAAAACCAAAATGTGCTATTAGTGGGAACTTAAATGATGGAGTTCCTATTCACATTAGGACCCCAGATTTATTGATGCCTTTTCCTTAGTGGAATCAACAAATCAGTATCAAATACCACTGTAGCGTGGTGCCCTTCTTGTCTAATCTGCAGTCACATCCTGTAACATGGGATAAAGTAGAGGTGGAGATTGAGTTTTGAAATCTAAGTCTCTGAACTTCTCCTTAACTCTTTCTTACATTAAAATATTGAAAGTCCGTAGTTTAGTTAATGGTAATGTGTCAGTGTTAATTTCATATTTGGACAAACATTAAGATATTAATAGTAGAGGAAACTGGGTGAAGGATATATAGGAATTCTTTGTACTCTTTGCAACTTTTTATTAGTCAAAATTATCCCAAAATAAAAAGTTTGTTTAAATCAAAAAACAAACAAAACAAAAACCTATAGCGACAGGTACTAGTTGAACCTTAAGAAATGGAGATGAATATATAGATATTTTAAGAGACAATGGAGATGAAATCTTAAGCTTTTTTGTAATATTTTTTGGGGTTAACAATTCCTTTTTGAATATGTATAACAGTAAATACAATACCTGACAAATGGTTTGGCTTTCCAGTACCACACCATCACCACCCCCACAAACCTACATAAGCACATGCATACACTCAGACTTCTGATACTTAGTTTCATATCTCTCACTCACTCCTGCTGCTGGGCAGGCCTACACCTCAGCCCCTTGTGGGAGGCTGAAGAGATCAGAGAAGTTCTCATGCTATGCACTACAATCATTGTCTCCCATGGCTTTGCCTCTCCCAGTAAGACACCTCCTGCCTTAGGACTCATAAAACAGTGTTTTTCTACCTCTTATCTGAATGAAGTCCAAAAGGATTAAGTATGGAGGGAGGGGAAGCAAATGTTAACTATAGTATTTTCTATGCTTGGAATTTACATTAGAAGCCTCTTGATCCCTGTTGAAGTAATTTTTAGGTTCTAAATGCCATGTTATCCCATGTCTACATTGTGGATTATGTTTGGATAATTCTTCTATTTTCTCTAATATGATATGTGCCTTTGAGACACAATCTCCCACTCTAAGCAAAAGTGGCCACTGAAAATGCAAACTTACTAAATAATGGTTTCCACAAGCACAATTAAAAAGATCATTTAAAATGATTACTTCTTTATAAAGTGTAGTATGGTAGAAAGATCATGGATGTTGAGTTAGAAAAGTATGGATTTGCCTCTCAGTTCTAAAACTCCCGAAAAGAAGGGAGAAAATTGCTGAACTTCTCTGTTGGGACTCATCATCAGTTTTTTATTTTTCTTTTGTTTTTAAGGTAGAGTAATTGTGATAGTTGTATGAAAATAATGCTATGTGGAAGCCTAGTAAAACATTTGGCATTTAGTAAGTGTTGGCTGCTATCGAAAATGTTGTTGGTTCTCCACCATGTCCCCTCAATCTATATGATTCCCATCCTTGGGATCAGATCCATGCCTGAGGCACTGTCTTCAGGTATGGAAGGCTCCTTTGCTAGCTGTCATGGCAATGGTAGGGAATTCAAACTCCCTTGGAGCCGCCCTCAATTATTGATAGCTGATAGCTGGTATATATATATATATATATCCCCTGCTCCAACCAAAGGTGTGTTCCACACTGATCCCAGAGGTTCCCCAGTAGGATTAGGCTGCAGTTGTCTATAGCGGTAACTACAGACACACTTCATCGGTTGCTTCCACTCTATGTGCCCCTTCCCTATTGTCTCCCAAAAATATTGCTGGACCCAAAACTTACATAAATTACTTATAGATAAAGCCATGTCTCAGAGTCTGCTTCTGGGAAGGTTTAACTATACTATTTCTTTTTTACCATGTTTGTATTCCATAATAAAGGATGGTACCTCGCTTGTAAAGGCATTCGGTTATACTGCAATGCTGGTACTCTTAGGTCTGTAGCACATTGAGGTACTATGCATAGTGGCCAAGAATTTGAGTTCCAACAGTGAACATATCTGGATTAAATCCTGAGGCTGCCATATTGAGCAATTTATTTAATCCCTCTGAGTCTTAGTTTTCCTACCTTTAAAACAGGGATAATAATTTCTAAATTGTTACAATGATTAGTGAAATAATGAATCAAAATATGGATGATAACCTATCCCATAAGTTAAGGCCTATTCATGAGTTGGAAGATGTACTGCCCTAGTAGAGTATCTGGAGCACAGGAAGTCCTCAGCGAAAAGTAAACTACACGCCAACCTAGTAACAAGGAAACTCTAGCATGGGCTCCATTCTTGCTTCTAGCTAAACCCTAATACAGCATGGTTCATTCATACCCAATTAAGTAAAGTACCATTTTGAATTTTGGTGTAATTATGCGTGTGCTAGTCCCTTCTCTCTTTTCTCTATCCATACAAACATATCTTAACACACATATAAATCTGATTTACTAAGCTTATATTTTATTGGGTAGTTTTTATATTCCTAAGGTATTTTATGCGACCAAAGAAATTCACCATAAGTCTTCCTAAAATAACATGTTCCTATTTCTTTCATTAAACCTAAAATAATTTACTAAATGCTAACCTAAACTAAGCTTTTCAAGAATGCATATGTTGTATAAAGCAGGTCACACCTGTACAAACTGTACACACATGCATTGTAACAGTAAATAAGTTGGGCAGCCTAGGTGGCTCAGCAGTTTAGTACTGCCTTCAGCCCAGGGCGTGATCCTGGAGACCCAGGATCGAGTCCCCACATCAGGCCTCCCTGCATGGAGCCTGCTTCTCCCTCTACCTGTGTCTCCCCCTCTCTGTCTCTCATGAGTAAATAAATAAAATCTTAAAAAAAAAAAGTAAGTAAGTTATTGTAGGAAACCTAAAGAGTAAAATAATTAAGAACTTCCATTTAGAGTTAAAGTATGTAATTAAGTGAAATATTGGGCCCAAGGTAAGAATACAATGAAAAATATATGTATTGAATTATACTAAGTTACAGGCTCTTCTGGGCTTTGAAATTGATCTTTATTCCAGAAATATACTCTTTTATTTATCTAATCAATTTTACTAATGATAGGATTATTTTATGTTATCTTTTGTTTTTATGAGAGGGGAGTGTATTCAGTATATTTAGATTCTACTTTATGTTGTGTATGTTTTTCCTTCAAAATGTTCTTTAGGAAAAAAAATTGAGCAGAAGCAGACAGACTGTTCTAGGACATCCCTTCCTTTAGAGATGAGTTTCTCCAGCATAAAAAAAGATTGGCTTCCAAATTGGTTAAACTGTTTTTTCTGTACAGTACAGTGACATGTTGTCTTGTTACAGTGAACATGTGCTCTCATTTTGGACGAGCTGTTCTGTGAAAAAGTTTTATTTAGCCCACAGATCCAATCCCCGGATTTGTGGGTGTTACCTCTTTTCCGTGTTACCAGGTTTTGTCATCATCATTATTGCTTTCGCTCCGTCAGCTGTAACACAGTTTAGTAGCAACCTTTCTTAAAAAACAAGATGTTTCTGAAAATAGACAGAACAGTTGGCTAGACAGAAAAGAGATATCAACAAAAGTAGGTCTGTTGTTCCTCTGCATTTTGCTCCCTGAATCATTTCTGAGATAGCTTTCCACATTGTAAATGAACAGGCATTGGATGAGGATATAATCTGTGTGTCCTAATACAAACTTTTATCCTATTTTAATACTGAAATCAATTTATATGAGAACTGATTTGTTTCAGAGAATTCTTACATCTTTTACTTTTATTCAAATTAAGGAGCTTAACCAAATCTATTGACTGGGTTTGTTTGTTTGCTTTTTTTTTTTTAAGTGAGAAAACTGGCTTCTGTAAGTAAATGAATACTTTACTTCAAGATCAATAGATGATCCAGTTGTTTCTTCATGGTCTGATTGTATAGCTGATTCAGCCAAGAGGAAGCAGTAGCTTTATTGTTTCTGATTTTTTTCTTCTTCTGTGCATCAACTAAAACAAAAAATAGGTTATGCAATATTTACTCTTTGGCCAAAATGATATTCTTCAGTTGCCCAGTAATTAGCAGAAATGACCAATATGGAACAAAGGGATGAGAGCCCTTCTAATAACTTCCTTGTCCAGTAGAAATAATACAACAACAAACCTTTCAGAGCACAAGTTGGAAGACACATAAGAAACAGCCAACCCACTGGCCATTCAGCATCCTCTTGTTCTCAGATTTGATAGTATTTGGATCAAATGCCAACAGGGGCACCACTCTGAGAAATCAACATCCTGAATATGACAATAAATTCAGATGTTATTTCTGCTTCCTGATTTTTTTCTGTGTCTAGACTGTTTTCCTACAGTGTATATAAACATACCAGTAATATTTTTTAAATGCACATTTGATTTGCTTTTGTGATATCTCTTCAATTAATCTTGGATAAATTGTTTTTATTTCTGAATCTTTCTCTATACTAGATTAGACTAAGTTTTATTAAATCTCCTTTTATCACTTTCTCTTCCCCCTCACTTAAACTTCTAGAACAGAGGTTTTTAATCTGATATGTATGAAGGGGCTTCAGGAAGCCATGAACCAACTAAAAATGAATACAGTGGTGCAAGAGTCTTCACATGAATTTTGTTCTGACAAAAGGATCATGTCTCTCTTCAGATTTACATAGAGGTGTATTACTCCTTCAATTTTAAAAACCACTGCCATCTGAATTTTCTCCCTTTTGTTGCTATTAGAAAATGCTAATCCTTACCTTAGGTTCTACTGAATACATGTGGTCACCACCTTTCTTTTCCATTACAGTTCACTGCTGATCTCTTATTTTTTCTTAGCTTTCTGTATTGTGTACTTTCTTGTTCAATGTCATCAAGAGAAGCAAGAAAGAGAAAAGAGATATGATGCACCAACCCTCTACCAGTAACTGTGGTTGGCATTTTCATATGTGGCACTTCATTGGATCCACTGCAGCCCTACAAGTTAGACAATATCCTTGTTTTTACAAATAAGAAAAGTGAAACTTAAAGAAGTTAGTTGTTCCTATGGCCTGTAAATTAAAGAGTCCAGATTTAAATCTGTATTTAATCTAGTGTAGGGGAGGAATTTTTTTCCTTCTTTTAGGTTCTTTGGCTGGCCTAATAACATTGACATAAGACAATCAAATAAAAGAAAAACAATTTAATTTAGTACATATGGAAGTCTCACATAGACATGAGGAGGTCAAAGACAGGTAGTTGAGTCATATGCCATCCTGAGTTAAACTGAAGGGGGCTTCAAAGGGAAGGAATGCAATTCATTGGAAGATAAGAACAATAAATGTTTGGTAAACAAATGTTTGCCTTTCTGATGTAAAAAGTTATCCCTGGTAATAGCTCTCTTTTTGGTATAGGCCCTCTATTTAAATTATTTTAGGCTATTGAGAGGAAAGTAAAAGGCTCTTCTTGAGTCTGTTAGGCCTTGATTGCCTTCAGCTCAATTAATTCACATGCCAAAGTGGCACATTCTGAGGCAGCTTGCCCTGAACCCCATCACTAGTGTTTATTTCATCACAAAGCTTTCCAGACAGAGTAAATATTCATAGCTTACTAACAGCATCACCTTTTATAATGTAAAACTTAATGTTTTATTATTATTCTCTATCATCAAAACATACATTCATTATTCTAGTACAAATTTACAAATGCGTATATGCTGTTTCATTGCATCAATGTTGTCATATTGTCTCATACTGTGACAGAGTGCAAGAATCATTTATTCATTCATTAATTCATTCTTTTTAAAAAAAAAAAACATTTATTAAACCTTATTCTTGTTAGTGCTTGGCTAAGTACTGGAATAGTGGTTCTAAATTCTATCTTTGCATTAGATTTTACTGGGGACTTGTAAAAAATACCGGTACCTGGTCTTGGCAACAGAAATTTTAATGCAGTTAGTGGAGACAGCTGTTGGGCAGCGTATTTTTTTAAAAAGTCTTCTAGCTATAGCCAGTGTTGAGAATCATTGTACCAGAGCAGTGGCTTTTCAAAGTATGGTCCCTTCCATCTCCAGCATCAGCATCATGTAGGAATCTATTACAAAGGCAATTCCCAGCCCCTACCCAGCCTCCTGAATTGTACCAGTAACTTCCAGGGATGCACTTGACTATCTCTTTAACAAGCCCTCTAGATGTTTCTGAGGCAAACTAACGGATGAGAAACATTTCTCTAGGGAAACAGGATTAATAAGGCACAATACTTGCCATTAAGCAATTCTCTTTGGTCTCAAGGAATTCCCAGTTGTTTAAAATATGCATTTTAATTACTTAGTACAGTTCCATAATCTATAACTTTAGCAGAAAAGGGCAGAATTATTACTACTTAAAAAGTATAATGACTTTCATCTCTTTTGGGGCAGCCATTAAATGAAGTGTTTATAAGAAAGTAGTGGCCAGTGAATAACATCTCTTAACAAAAGTCTTATGAGCCTTATGGGTTCAACTGAATTGTCATAGTGTTTTGTAACATACATACATACAGTGAGAGAGACAGAATTTTAGAATACAAAATCTTAGAGGATAAATATTTCCAATAAAGGATTTTAAAGCTGTCTTTCTGTTGTGTTTCCATCCTATTATTACTGTCAATAGCCTACTTGCTATTTCCCATCTTTATTAATATAGTTTTTTTATAGCTTTATGACCACATAATTGACATACAACAAACTGCATATATGTAAAGCTCTTGATTTGATCAGTTTGGGCACATATATACACCAGTACTATAAAACAGTTGCAAGGGGCATCCAGTTCTATTACAGAAACCTCTTAGTAGAGCAGTTTTCCCCCTCCCAGCCCCAAATGGCAGAATGGGGTTGCAGAGGAAGATTCCTGAGTAAGGTAGCATGAACTGGTAAGCCAACTAGATGTCAGCCCAAATGAATAAAACAGGGCAAGTTGCGCAGGATGAAAATAAAGCCCATCTTGTCTGTGTGAAGTCGAGATTCTTGTGTTTGTTGCTATTTATCATCATGTAGGGTTTGAAAATACCTACTAGACTCCTTTATCTCTTAAAATTCCAACTGAGAAAGGAGCTTAACCACTAGAGAAATAGACAACACTGTTACTGACAGTAACAATCCCAATTTCTCTCTCTGCAGGTGATCTCCTGCATTAGGGGAACCTGTTTAGCTTTGACCACCCATCTGCTCTTGAATGCCCACTACTCTGCTGGGTCTTAAACAGAACAGCTTGCATAAAAGTGACATTTTTGCTTTTTAGGAATGGAAACTCATTCTTTGCCTTTAACCTCCTTTTAACTTTTCTCTCTTCTTTCTCCTGAGCAAATTAGTATGTACCTAAATGTTCATTTATCGTGACTGCCAGGTGCTAATACTGGGATTTTACAGTTTGGGCTTACCTTCTCATTCTTCCTTTGCAGGCTGGCTCCATGAGTTGGGAAAGAGACTAGAATCTCCATACTACGGCAACAATACCTTGGGGGGCCCATCGATCCGAAGTGCCTATATTGCCGCTCTGTACTTCACCCTCAGCAGCCTCACCAGTGTTGGGTTTGGGAATGTCTCTGCTAATACAGATGCAGAAAAGATCTTCTCCATCTGCACCATGCTGATTGGTGGTAAGAGAAATTCTTCTTTCACACCAAGAGAAGGTGCCATACTATTGCTGTTCTGTTTATTCTGTCATAAAACACAATAGAGGTATATTACTTAAGTTGGAAGAGTCTAAAAGCACTAATTAGAAAATCAGTGACATGGGGCACCTGGGTGGTTTAGTAGTTGTGTGTCTGCCTTTGGCTCAGGGCATGATCCCAGAGTCCCCGGATCGAGTCCCACATTGGGTTTCCTGCATGGACACTTCTTCTCCCTCTGCCTGTGTCTCTGCTTCTCTCTTTCTGTGTCTCTCATGAATAAATAAATAAAATCTTAAAAAAAAAAAAAGAAAAGTGACAAACACTTTAAGTTACACAGATTAGCAGTGAAAGTCTATGATGTCAAAAAATTCCATTTTCTGGACAGATAAAGAAGTAATTATTTACTTAATGCTGATTTTGTTTGTTTTTTGTTTGTTTTAAAGATTTTATTTATTTATTCATGAGAGACACACAGAGAGAAGCAGAGACATAGGCAGAGGGAGAAGAAGTCTCCATGCAGGAAGCCCGATGTGGGACTTGATCCCGAGACTCAAGGATCACACCCTGAGCCAAAGGCAGATGCTCAACCGCTGAGCCACCCAGGCATCATTAATGCTGATTTTGAAAGGGCAGGAACTTTGTTTTCTTAGCATACTGTTTACTCCTAGTATTTGTGAATTACATGAGTCTGAATTGCACGTATGTATAAGTGTGAAACTCCATTTTATAATCTCAAGTGAATGTTATCAAATCTTATTAATACCAATATAGTAGATTAAGGATGCTTGATAGATCACTTAATTAAAAATAAAAACAAAGAAACACACCCAATAAAATAATAAATATTCAACATTTTAAAATTGTTTTTATGTTCCATTCTCTGTGCTAGATGCTTCAGTACAATACCCTGAGCAATTCTTATGGGTTGGGCACTATCACTATTCTATTTAACAAATACACAAATTAAGATACTATTGTCTCTGAGTTCCAAACCCACCTTCTGTGCTGTGCTATGTAGTGCTGGGGTTTGGACCCCGCAAAACTCATTTTCCTTTGCTAGCCGACTACAGTTACTTCCACCAATAGGCGAGCCAAAGGAAAAAAAAAAAAAGGGAGGCCAAAGAGAGAGTGGAAAGCTGGAGGTGGGAAGAGTAGACTGCCTGCTTCTGATGTGTATGATATACCTTGAGTGGCAGACCACGTCGGGCAGCAGCAAGTAGTCCCAGCATTCAGCATCTTCAGGCACTCCCAGAACCAGCCTCATTGGGTCTTCTTCAAGATCCCTGCATCAGTTGGGAGCACCTCTACATCCAAAGTCAGAGCCCTGGTTTCTTATGGCTCCTCTCAGCTCCTGTTTTGGACTTCTGTGTTCTGATAAGTGCACTTCTTCCCTTTGTTTATCCATCTCCAAGGACAGAAGCTCCTTCTTGTGGTTATTATATCGACATTACCTCTATACTCTCTTTTTGCCCGTTTAGCACTCTAGCCCCAGGAAAACCAATTCTCTATAGTGAGTTTCCTCTGTTGAAACCTTTACTTTAATTTCCCTTTCCTGAACCTCGTAACTTAAAACAGGATTGATACTATTTTTCTCCACATTTTCAGATGATAAATCTAAAGCTTGGAGAAATAAAGTAACTTTCCCAATGCCATACAATCAGTAAGTAAAAGAGGCAAGATTTGAACCCAGATAAATGCTTACTACTACATACATATAAATACATGATTGGATATTTACTGAATTATAAGACTGTTCTCATGGGAGTAGTAGGAGATGTGGTTGTTTAGGCTGGATCAAGTCTTGGCTTCTTAGGTCATTCTTAAACATTCTTCTTAGGTCAGAATTCTTAAACTAGGGGTCTAGCAGTATTTTCTGCCCCATATGATTTGCCACAAAAGCCTGTTTTATCATTCTTTTTTTAAAAAATACTTTATTTATTTATTCATGAGAGACACACAGAAAGGCAGCGACATAGGCAGAGGGAGAAGCAGGATCCCTGCAGGGAGCCTGGTACAGGACATGATCCTGGGACCCCGTGATCATGACCTAAGCCAAAGGCAGATGCTCAACCACTGAGCCACCCAGGCATCCCTTATCATATTCTTTTAATGGCCTTAATTCCGGCTATCACTTAGAGTTTCTCAGTTTATAAGAGGGGATGGCTCCTACCAGCTTCCTTGCGCGTGGGAGATGTAAAATGAGTTATGTGGGGCTTTAAGCAATGACTCATTCTGCCTATGGCGAAATCAAACAAGGATAAAGCCAAACTTTCCCTCAAGGAACTTGTGATCCAGCTTAGAAGAGATAGGCTGAAAGATGTGGAAGGAGTTTTACTAACAGCAGACTGTAAATGCTAAGTGCCAAATCAGATAGGAAGTTCAGAAGCAGTGAAAAAGCAAGGGCCAGGGATCAGGAGAATTTCTTGGAAAGGCAGTGCTTGTGGCAGAGTTGCTGAAGAGGCATGCTGGGACTATA
This sequence comes from Nyctereutes procyonoides, assembly GCF_905146905.1. Lineage (NCBI taxonomy): Eukaryota > Metazoa > Chordata > Mammalia > Carnivora > Canidae > Nyctereutes > Nyctereutes procyonoides. Next base: position 24,074,911 of record NW_026575042.1, on the reverse strand, counting down.
GCAATTGTAACAGGCTCTTGGCTGACGTACAGCGACAACAGCCTAGGGAGCAAAGAACAGGAACTCTCATTTTTTGAAGAGCTGCAATGTGTCCGACACCATGGTGGCTGCTTTATACCCAATGTTATAACTTCTATAATCACTCGTCTCCTCAATCACCCATCTTTCAGGTTAGCAAAATGACAAGTGTTTTGCCAATATACACAGTTTATACTTATTTAATATTTGCCCATGTTTCTTCTATTCCTGGTGGAAATTTGAGGAAATGCTCAAATTCTCAAGGCTTAACCTAACTGATCTGACATTTCAAGAATCTGCTAGATAATTGAGCTTTTATTCTCTATTGATTCACATACTATATTGTGAATGGTCCTGAATCAGAAATGGTTAAGGCATAAATTATTCCCTGCTATTCATTGTAAGTAGAAAGCAGTGCTGGTCACAGGGCCAAAAGATAGAGGACATAATCAGATAATGTTACTTGTCACTTGTTAAGCGTTCATTGATCAAATTATCCTGGTGGAAAACCAGGGCACATTTGTTAGTGGCATTAAAGCATTTAGGTGACTTGAACAGCACGTAGGCAAATGGTATCTAAATAATTTGAATTTATTAATTAAAGCTTCTGAAATTTGTGTTTGTGGGAAATAACTCTGTATTATTATGACTATTACCCTAGGCTAGAAGAAATGATGCCTGCATTTTAATATTTACTAATTAACTAACTAGCTAACTTTGAGAGCTGATCATAAGGGCTCACAATATGGAACATTTTGTTCATTTAATTTTCCTAACACTATGAGATAAAAGTTAATAACACTTTAATTTAGGTATAAGGCAGCAGAGGTTTAGTGAGTTTACAGCTACCCACTCACTCTCACCTTGGACCAGTACAAAGGCTACCTCCAGGACCTGGTTGAGGACATGATTTTGAAGTCACTGGGGAGGTCTCACTCCTTCAGTCCTGCCTTCTCATGCCTTCACTTTGGTCAATAAATTGTTTCTTGCCACTGTTTTAAAAAAAAAAAAAAACCAGGATATCCATTGTATTATATACTATAAATTGATTTTATTCCCTTAATTTCTATAAATGTACACAAATAATTTTTTTAATTAGGTGTATGTTACTATGGAATCAAGTCTGAGGTATCTTATTAGGAATCTCCACCCAAGGCTAATGAAATTATTAATGACAGGGATGCAATATTTACTACAAAAGCAGGTAGTAGCAATATTTAATGTTGTAGGTGACTGCCAAGATCCCAGATAACTATCTAGGCCAGTGGCATTCACTAGCTGAGGGAGGAGGAGGGAAAAATGAGAAGGTTGCATGTGAGCATCTGTAATGACAGTGTGTACAAACCACTAATTTATGAGAAGAATATTTAAAACTATCAAGGAAATCTAGCAAAAATAATGGGAGAGAAATCCATATCTGGACAAATTTATGTAAACTTTGAAAATACCCAAAACCAGAAAGTAACCTTAAAAGTTTCAAACACCTATCACAGTTAATAAGTGAATGTTGTAAAGCTACTGGATACAAGTTCAATATGCAAAAATTAATAGTATTTCTATATGATAGTAACAAACAACTGAAAATTAAATAGAAGTAATTATAAAAATATCAAATGTGCAATTCTACTATGCAGAAAACTACAAAACATTAGTGAGAAAATTTACAAATGGTTTAAAGTAATGGAAGGATTTACAATGGTGATGATTTTAAGACTCAATATTCTAAATATACTGGTTTTACCCAAATTAAAGATTCAATACGCCAATGAAAATTCTAGTACATGTGTGTTGGTGGGTATGTGTGTGTGTGTTTGCAAAATGACAAGCTGTTTCTAAGGATGAGTGCAAATGCAAAGCTAAAACTGGTCAAAGCAATGGCAAAGAATAAAATCGGAAGATTTGCAGTACAGATATCAAGATCCATTGTAACATTATAGCAATTAAGAAAGCACATGTTATGGGCGCATGGGCAGCTCAGTCAGTTAAGTGTCAACCTCTTGATTTTGGATCAGGTCATGATCTCAGGGTCCTGGAATTGAGCCCAGCATTTGGCTCTGTGCTCAGAGGGGAGACTGCTTGAGATTCTTTCACTCCTTCTGCCCCTCCCCCTGCTCTCTCTCTCTCCCAAATAATAAATAAATCTTAACAAAAAAGAAAAAGAAAAAAAGAAAAGAAAACATGTGTTAGCTCAGGAACAGACAAATAGGCCAGTGGAATAGGAGAGTACAGAAATAGGTCCACGCACATATGGTCACTTTATTTATAACATTGGTGACATGTAGTATGACGGGGGAATGATGATTCTTTCAATAATGTTGCTGGCTCAAACGTATATCTGCTTATTGAAAAACTACCTCGTCTCCTCCTAAAACTGTACATTAAAATGAATTCTAGCCGGAGCCCTAACCATAAAGAAAACACTGGGTAAATTGAACTACAGAATTTGTATTTATCAAAAAACATGATTTAAGAATGTAAAGAGGCAAGCCATAGGATAGGAGAAAGTATTTACAAATATCTATCTGACAAAAGACTCTTATCTATTATAAATAAAGACTGTCTACAAATCCATAAGAGCAGACAATCCAAAAATTCATAAAAACTTTAGAAAATACTTCACAAATAGGTTTCCATGCCAAATAAACAATACAAATCAGTATCGTTCATGAGGGGCATGTAAATTAAGATCAAATTAGATAGCATTTATATTCACCAGAATGCTATTCTTTTTTTTTTTTTTTAAGATTTTATTTATTTGTTTGACAGAGAGAGAGCATAAGCAGGGGGAGTGGCAGGCAGAGGGAGAGGTTGAAGCAGGATTCAGGACTCAATCCCAGAACCCTGGGATTATGATCTGAGCCGAAGGCAGATGCCCAGTGCCCAGAATGCTATTCTTAAAAACAGTGACAACCCAAGGGTTTGAGAGGATATGGAACACCTTGACTTCTCCTATACTGTTGATGGGAGTGCAATTGGTACAATAATTTTGTTGATATTTACCAAAACTGAACATACTTGTATTCTGCCACTCAACAATTCCACTTCTGAGAGTATATATCCAATGGAATACTTATATATATATATACATATATATATTTATATATATATTTCAAAAGACTGATAAATGTCTATAAAAGCATTGTTGCTTCTATTACATAAATAAATGAATTGTGAAATCAGTATTCAATAGAATACAGTACAGTAATGAGAATGAATGAAGTATTACATCACGCAACCACATGGATGAATCTTACAATTAATGCTAAGCAGAGAAGTCAGACACCAAAAAGTACATATTGTGTGACTTTGTTTAATGAAAATTTAAGGGCAGCCCGGTGGCTCAGCAGTTTAGCACCGCCTTCAGCCCAGGGCGTGATCCTGGAGACCCGGGATCAAGTCCCACATCAGGCTCCCTGCATGGAGCCTGCTTCTCCCTCTGCCTGTGTCTGTGCCTCTCTTTCTCTCTGTGTGTCTCTCATGAATACATAAATAAAATTTTAAAAAAATAAAGAAAATTTAAAAGTAGGCAAAGCTTATGCATTGCAATATAATTCACAACTACAGGTTACCTTTGGTAATGGGGCTGATTAGTGTCTGTGAAGGGGACACAAGGAAGGCCTAGGGTGCTGGTAATATCCTGTTTATTCATCAGGAGGGTAAAATGCTTTAAGAGTAAGCTGTACATTTAGTATTTGTGTAATTTCTTGATGTGTCATTGATATGAATATCGCCTTGTAAAATTGTAATAGATGAGCTAAAAATAGTAACTACCAAGTGTGGGATGGGAAGGTAGGTAACAGTGAGCTGAGTTCTCACCTTTCATGTCAGGTTGTTTTTAGGTCTTGTCTTAACATGATGATTCAACCAATGGAAGTAAAACTAAGTTGTCTAAAATATTGGTGATGATCACAAGAAGACCTCAAATAAAAAATTTTAAAAGATTGCCTTTGGGAAGTGGGATGGGGGTGAAAGGATGTGTTTGGGGCTGAACTATTCACAATATATTTTCTAAGCTAATTGCTCATGATTACAGAACTTTTAAAACAAAATATCAAATGACCAGAGGTTCACTTCAGTTCCATAAATATTCATGGCATGCTTAAATTATGCCAGGCACTGTGCTAGATGCTGGGGAAACAAAAATGACTAAGACATAACTTTCCTTCGAGGAGTTCACAGTTTAGTAATGGAAATAGGAACTTGGGCAGATGATGTTCTTTCTTTTTCCATTTTAATTCTTCCTATTATAATGCACATTTAGAAAAGACTGAGAAGTCCACACAAAAATTAAAATTACATAAAATCCCATTACCAAAGATAGTCTTTTCAGTCTTTTTACACATATATTACCCTCTTTTTGACAATATTTACATTAACTCTGCATATCATTTTTGCTGCTAAACACAATATATTAGAACATTTTCCTATATCTTTAAAAGCTCTTCTATCAGGGCACCTGGATGCCTCAGTGGTTGAGTATCTGCCTTTGGTCGGAGTCCCACCAGAGCCTACTTCTCCCTCTGCCAATGTCTCTGCCTCTCCCTCTCTGTGAATAAATAAATAAAATATTTTTAAAAAATAAATAAAGCCTCTTCTATCAGATTTACTAACAGCGGCCTCATAGTCACCTAATAAGTAAGCCCCAATGGATGGGTCCATTGGCTCAATCTCGGAGGTCAGATAAAACTTCCTAGAGAAGGTGGCTCATCCCTGAGGACATGCCCCGTTTAAATGAGTCATTGTTGTCCTGAAAAAAGGTAAAGTGAAATTCCTAACAGTTAAGGCTTTCCTTGGGTCCTCTCATCCTATATATATTCTCCTGACAGAATTTTATTGGCCCCATATGGGCTATGGTGTTCACAAATTCAGGCTTTTTAAAGATGGCTACACTGCCATTCAAATAGGTCGTTTAGGAAATTGTTCTCACTCTGCTTTCTCCGCCATCTGCTCTCCACAATCCAGTGTACTCCAGCAGGAGTGGAAAATTCTAGGTCAGTGAGTAGGTGGGAGAGAGGAGGAGGGCAGCTAAGATTACCCAAAGCCTGGGCTCTGGTCTCCTTTTATATTAGGGGCAAACAGTCTCCAGGCACTGCAAAGTGGTTGGCTGACGAACTCAGCAAGGATGCTCTACCTCAGGAGAGCAGTGCTGCCCAAGAGGCAGGGAGAGAAAAGGGAAGGGAGAGGGAGGAGAAAAGGAAAGGGGGGGGGGGAGAGAAAAGAGAAGGAAGAGGAAGAAAAGGAGACAAAGAAAAAGAAAGCCAGGCAGCCCCTCTAAGAGTGCACTTTCATTTAAGTTCTATTGACTTTCTTCTGAGATCCCAATTACGGAGGTTCCTCCCAAGACCTGATATTAAGACAGGATTTTACAGAATTCGTTTTATACAAAACTCCTACACAAAGCAAAAGAGCCACCCACACACTCAGCAGCAGCCCTAGCATGCTACTTTAAGAATTATATACATCAGATTTGCTAGGAGGAAAAGGAAAAGTGAATGATAACTTCCAAACTGACCTGTATATTGCAGTTCTTGAGTCAAACTGCCATAGCAGATGGAATGATTTGGCCTGACAGTTATCTACACTCTTCACCAGTGTGAAAGTGATAACCAGTGACAGAGAGGCAAAATAACTTTAGAAACTGAAAAATTAAGGGATCTGTGGTTTCATTTTTTTAACTACTTAAATGAGAAGTATTTGCTGCTGCTGAAATGAAACTGTGAAATTATGGTGACTCGGATATAGACTAGAACTTTCCAACAACACTTAGAATGCTACAATTAATCCAGTAATTCATTTTATTGATAATGTACAATTAGGATGCTAAATGATCTGAACATATTACTTCTCTTACTTTAAGTGTTTTACACACATTATAATTAAGCAAAGCAAAGTTAAAATCATACACATAATTAAGGAAAGCAGTGTTAAAATAAATGAAATAAAATTGTTCTCAGTACTCAGTTTAATCTCCATGAAAGACTATTACATATTTTTACAGATGGTAGGGCTTCCAAACAGTGAGCCCATAAGTATATTAACTGAGCCTGAAATTGGTGTTTAATTTCTTTGACTTGTAGCAGAATCGTTTCCTTCCTTTGCTGAGTGTTTACCATAAATAGAGGTCTCTTCTGCCAAACAAAGTATTTGACATCAGAACTACTGTGCTTTAAAAAACATGCAGAAGAATGGAACTCTATTTAGAATTTACCAAGAGTCATTTAATAGTGAGTTATTAGGCAGTATACATCTTTCTTGGAATAATTTTGTTCCGTTGTAAGACATTCCATTTTTGAAAATGTAGGGAGAATATATACTTATATTTGTATGGAGCCAGCATTTTTGAAATATTTCTTGAATTTCTTTCATCAAGAAGTTATTTCCACTAACAAACACTCTTAAATATTTAAGAGATTGCTGTAAAACCTAAACTGAGTCCTTTTCCCCATATTTTTACACTACTGGGCATATTGAAAATTCCAATCTCACAGGAAAAATGAGCATAAATTGAGCAGCCACTGTTTTTCATACAAAATATTAGGCATTTAAAAATATATATATTAACTCTTTAAATCTCAAAAAAGTCATATGAATAAGTTACCACTCTTACTTATCCATGGGATTTCTAACATCTTCCCAAGTTCACAGTTAGGAAGTGCCAAAGTCAGGTTTCAAATCTTGATGTGTCTGATTCTGAAGCCCATATTCTCTCTGCAACATTATACTACTCCTGTGTATAGATCCTAAATTTAGCCTTTTCTAGTAACTTTTCCAAAATGTTGGGGGCTTCCTTATTATTACCATTTATCTTTATAGGCATGGTGACCATATCTTCCATAGAGAAATGATGATGTATAACCTGAAAGAGTTTTAATTCCAATGTTAGATTAGATTGAAATTAACATGCCAGTGGTCACTAATTACTGGGGAATGTAGAGGAAAGAGAAAATTTTATTTGAGGCTGTCTTGAAATAGAATGAAGATTCTGGAAGATAGATGCAGTAATATGTTGACACATTTGCACTAATGTATTCATTTTGATGCTGAGAAACTTGAGTTCCTTGGACATTGAGATTTTGGTACAAGGACACTTTGATAGGTCCTAATAGACTACTAAGTTTCTAGTCTTTTTTTTTTTTTTAATCAAAAGCTGTTGAAACTGATGATTTCACCCAACCTCTGAGTTGTCAGTCCTGTCCAGGATGGGGATTAGGGGTGAATTCTGAATATCACTGAGAGTTGACCTGCCCAGAAACCTAACTACACCTGGCTCTCAACTCTCCCAATGCCATAGCCCCGGGTGGGTCCAGGCCTTCTTGGATTATCTGCTAGTGTCTGCAGAGACCATTCCAGTTCTGTTTGGCTAATCACTATTTAGTACAAATTCCTGTCTTGCCTTCTTGACTTTAAGATACTTGAGCATTCCTTATGGTGAATAACTCCTAGAAATCACTTTTTTTCAGTAGAAGACCCATCTTCAATCCCCATCAACTCTTGAATTCTTGTGAACAGTCTTCTATCTTATAATCTGTTGGTGGTTTGAGAAAGGGGAAGGGTCAGCAAGAAAGTGGGGATTAAATACTGACTGAGAAATCTCATTAAAACAGGAATCGCATATATATGTACCAACCTGGTTCCTCTCAGAATGGCAAGATGACTCTAAGCAGAATATCTGTTTTTCTCTATGAATGCATTTGTTTCTTTAATGGTCTCAGGTTTTCAGATACCTCCTTAAAATGTAAGTAACCTCAGAGCTAAAGTGAGGTTGGCGATTGGAGCCATATTAATCTCAGCTTCAGATTGCTCAGAAAATCCTTAGTTACATTTCTAGCAACTTTCTCTATACCTTTATTAATAAAAATGTGTTATATTTAATATGCTAAAACAAATTTTAAGTGATGGCTTAGGGGAAAAGACTAATAAAGGTTAACCAGTTATAACAGGCTTTTAAAAAAGATTTTATTAATTTATTTTTGAGAGAAACAATGTGTGCATGCACACACAAGTGATGGGGATGGGTAGGAGGGGGAAGGGAAAGGGACAAACAGATTTCATGCTGAGGGCAGAGCCCATTAGGGCTCTCCTGACCCTGAGATCATGACCTGAGCCGAAGTCAAGAGTGATGCTTAACCAACTGAGCCCCTCAGGTACCTCTATAATAGACTTATTTTTAAAATGTATTTGTTATTATGATAACCATTGAACTGTAACTTTAGAGCTTTTTTATGAAATTATTTTATCATGGCTATTAAACTATACCTATTAAAATAAATAGATGCAAAAAGTACAAAATAAAAGTTGGTCATAGCCAGAATAGTAGTTAGAGGATTGTGAGTCAGAGGGGCCTATTTTACCTATTATTGAATATTTTTAAAAGATATTTTTACTTTTATCAAGCCATATGGATTCAAGTGAATGCATCAGGATCCACTCTGTGACAAAGTGGCTGTACCAAAATGCTCATACCAAAACAGTTGTATCAACATGGCCACATAAGCATACTCTGCTGAATTCAGGATATATAAACTGTAAATTTAGACTTAAGGGGTGAGCTACTCAATCATATTTCTCTCCCATTGTATGCTTTGTTGTCCTCTCTAGCCTTAATGCATGCCTTGGTGTTTGGAAACGTGACAGCGATCATACAGAGGATGTATTCCAGGTGGTCTCTCTATCACACTAGAACTAAGGATCTGAAGGACTTCATACGGGTCCATCACCTGCCCCAGCAGCTCAAGCAGAGGATGCTTGAATATTTCCAAACAACCTGGTCAGTCAACAATGGAATAGATTCAAATGAGGTAATGTTCATTTCTCATGTTGACGTTTTCAGGCAGAAAGCACATATTCTTAGGTAAAAGCAAGGTGCTCTAATGCAGGCCTCAGAAGTGACGTACACACCAACTTCTTTACCTGTATTTTTTAATGCCTCATGAAACCTGGTTCATCTTCTTTCATCGGCTTTGGCTTACATTTTCATGATGACACTCTGGACTGACCATTGTTTTACATTAATTTGCTACTTCGGTCAATCAGGTGGACTTTCATTCTTATTGATCCTCTCTGGAGGAACCAATCAATTCTTATGACCATTAAATTGTGTAATGTTGGATTATTAGATTAATCGAGTTACTGTGTGCCTTTAAAACCAGCAAAGTAAAAAAGAAAATGTCTTCTGGCACATGTGTTATCTGTGGACTTCCAGGAATACCCCAGATCACCACGTAAGAAAGGTATCCTATAATAATCAACTGTGCTACAGTGCCCCAATCAAACTGTAATCCCTCTTTTAACTGATGATTTGGTTTCTCCACTTGTGCAGATATGACCACGATGCCAGAGGAAAATACCAGTGGGTCCAAATTCCATATCTTCTCTCCTGAGTGAGAGTCTTTGTGAAAATTAAGTCACAAGAAGCCATATATCTTCATTCTAGAGTCTTTTATTAATGTATCATATTTCTCCAGACTTATTATCTGCTGAATTTTCAGTAGCAACTAACTGGGGTCACAGTCACTGAAAAATCTCCCCAGGGTTCTATATATTTCCTCTTCTGTACACTAGTTGGTCAAACAGTGGGAAAAACATCCCTCTTCTCTTGCAAAGTAAATAAATTAGACTACACTTAACCCAACTTGATTTCTTCTTTCATCTTGACAGCTTTTGAAAGACTTTCCAGACGAGCTGCGTTCTGACATCACTATGCATTTGAACAAGGAAATCCTACAGTTGTCCCTTTTTGAATGTGCCAGCCGGGGCTGCCTCAGGTCTCTGTCTCTACACATCAAAACCTCTTTCTGTGCTCCGGGGGAGTATCTACTTCGTCAAGGAGATGCTTTGCAGGCCATCTACTTTGTATGCTCAGGCTCCATGGAAGTTCTTAAAGACAGCATGGTGCTGGCTATTCTTGGTGGGTCTAAGTTTAAAAACCTCATGAAATTTTACCCTAGAGCATAAGTTGAGAAGAGAAAATGGTGGGGGAACGGAATACTGCTATTGTGAGTAAGGAAATTCTGGGTGAACATATGGAATTAGGATTATTTCTTAAGTGGATTTCATTTGCCAACTATTTATTATTGTTATGCCACATCCTGAGTTTACCCTGTGCTAAGTATTACATACAACATATCATTTCATTCTTGTTAAAAATCCAGCAGGGTGAATATTTTTTTAAAGATTTTATTTTATTCATGAGAGACACAGAAAAAGAGAGGCAGAGACATAGGCAGAGAAAGAAACAGGCTCCATGCAGGGAGCCCGATGCAGGATTCGATCCCGGGACCCCAGGATTATACCCTGAGCCAAAGGCAGACGCTTAACCACTGAGCCACCCCGACATCCCCAGCAGTATGAATATTAACCCCATTTTACAAATGAATAAATAGTATCTTAGTTAATTTGTCCAAATAACATGATAAGCAAAAAAATAAAATAAAATAACATGATAAGCAAATGAACACAGTTCTTTTTGATTCTTAAAGCCAGATTATTAGTCGTGATACTTGCTGCCTTTTGGTGAAGTAGCCGATCAATTTTAAGAGAGCATTTCTTTATTTCTGTGGAGAACAAATTCAGAGAAGAACATAAAAATTATTTCATCTGGGCTAGAAATAGTGCAAAAATTATTATGCATTGAGAATAAGCTCTCACTGCAGTCATTAATCGAATATTTTCAAGTTTTTTTTATTTTTACTTCCTGAAAGAAATTTCATAGGATGATTTGTAAAGATTTTATGCCACAAAGTTGACTCCCATTTATTAAGATACAATTGGTTTTCATTAAAATACAAGGTCAGCTGACAAAAGATGATGTGTAGAGTTAATGTAGAAAAATTCCTACTCACAATTTTTGTGTAATTCTTTTAAAATCACTATCTCTTTTTTTTTGTTGTTGTTCATTCAACTAATATTTACGGAGGGCCTAAGAATGTGTCAGGTTGTGACCAAAACAATAAATATATTTTGAACACCAATTTAGTATATTGATGTTTAGAAATTGTGTTAATATAAAAAGGTTAATTTATTTTTAATATAATTTAAGAACTAAGATTTATAAAGCACTTAACCATTTATAAAATATTTTCACGTGCAGGGTCTTATTTAAGCCTTCCTAACACAAAGAAACAGATGGGAGTGGTATTTTCTCTGTTTTTCCAAAGCCAAAGCTAACTTAGGTCTTTTGACTCTATATCCAGTTCTCTTTCCACCTCTAAGCAATGCCTGCTATTCTATATAATTATTGTAAGCCTGCTATCACTGGATTCTAGTCATAAGCTTCAAGACAGATTATATTTGGGAAAGGGAAGAGAACTAATATTTATTGAATCCCCAATATGAGCCAGGTGTTTTATGTCCATTATCCAACTTAAATCCTACTATCCTGTTAGGTTGCCATGGTTAGTCCTGATTAAAGGTGGAAAGGGGAGGCTAGTGAATAGTGAAATACCCACAGGCTTCTCATTGCTTCATATTCACTCAATTTGCCACTTACCAGAGGAAAGGTAGGGCTTGCTTTTTAAAGTTTTGGTACAACTCTTGATTCATCCTCATGTTTTTTCTCCTTAACAGAAAGGCTGGAGGGAAGGTACAAGGTTGAGGTGATGGGCAATGAGGAGGGCACTTGATATAATGAGCATTGAGTATTATATGCAACTGATTGTCACTAAATTCTACTCCTGAAACTAATAATGCACTATATGTTAACTAAATTAACTAAAATTAAAAAAAATTTTTTTTAAAGAAAGGCACAGGATAGCAACTGAAAGAGTTCATTTTCAGGTTGGCCAGTTCATTATCAGTGTCAGAGTGAGGCTGTGTTTTTAAAAGGAGAATTTAAAACTCCTGCTACCAACTTGGCAAAGTTAACAACCATTCTATTATTTTGTGATTCTAAATCAAAATTGACAGTTATTTCTAAATTTGCTTCAAAAATTACTTTTAATCATAAAATAATTTTCCATGGCCTTCCTTAAGACCATGTAAGTTTTATAGCCTGCCTATTAACATAGCCTTCTTTTAGAAGGGCATATAGTTATTTTTCCAAAACTACATGGTTTGATATGCTTGTAAGCAAAAATAATATAACTTGTTTAAATATATATAATCTCTTTTTTTCCATAATCTTGGTGTGTTTTACGTTCAGTAACTAGCAACAATTCTAGGAATGGAATATGAAGCCATCCTCCATAACATTAGAACATAATAGGTACAAATTCAGTGGCTTCTAGGTAATTAGCATTGTTTGTAATACATAATTCAACTGGATTTTCTTATTGAAAAAAATTCTACTCACATCTGAAAGGCTTAATCCTTTGCCTTATGCTCTTGGCCCCAATTTCCTCCATGAATTATGATTTTCATGATTAACATTTTCACATCTTCATTTCTACTGTGTTGAACATAAAAAGTGGTTTAAATGCAAACTGTCACATGACCATTCTAAATGCTTGTATGTGGTATTGGGACTAAACCCAAACAAGGATAACAAACTACTAATATTCTATCTTTTTGGTTAACATTATTTCAATGGAGATTGGGTATTTTACTTCCCCTGTGGTAATATTGTCATATAGGGCCAATTAAAAGCAATACTGACTTTAATAAATGTAAGCACATGGCTTCACATTTGATCTTTAGATATTTAATACACATTCACTCTGCCAACAAAATGAATTAATATATAATGTTGTAGGGAAGAAGGATCACCAAACAGCTGTCAAGCTGTAACTTATTCAAGCAACTCAGTTGTCCAGTCGATACACGAAGGCATTTCTTAATCTGATGCCTGGGGAGGTGGTTGAAATAGAATCAAGGATTTGTTATGGGGATAGAATTTGTTTGCCTTGTACACTTCCACTTCAGGTCCTGGTAATTATGTTTTTCTACCAATTTCTTCATTGATGTTTAAAAGAAAATGACAAAGCACTGATAAATGTACTCTTCACAGATGGTATTAGTCTGCTTAATTATAATTAAACGTGTTTTTTTATCGCTCTAACCTGGATAATTTGCAGATGCTTCCCATCAGCTTACCTCACACCCCCCCCCATATCCCACTGCCTATGGAAGACTCACTAGTTAGCAAATATCAATAATAGAATTCTGAAAAATGGAGAAAGAGATCATAGAAATCCTTCTCTTCTTTAGAAATAAGGACACTGAGACCTAGACTAATTAAGAAACTTATATCAAGGTCCTAAATCTAGATAGTGAGAAATTCACAAGACCATAAAATCAGTGAAGGTAGGACCACATTGTTATTTACCAATGTACACATACCAAGGCTCAACACAAGGTCCGGTACATAGGTCAGTGCTTCATAAATACTCATTAAATGAAAAATACACTGGAATTCTTTCTATGGTGCCAAGCTTAGAAAGATGTTGATGTTGCTTTTATAGCTGGGGTCATTGTGGCTTAAACAGTCATGCTGTGGTCATCCAAAGTATGAATGTGTGATGACCCTAAAGTCGTTCTAAACACCAGTTGCTTAACAGAATATATAAACACTCTTTGTAGCAAGACACTACATCATGATAAACTCTCCTGAGATATACAAATTTCAAAATTTACTAGATTCAAAGCATCCTGGTATATTTACATCTGGGATCCCTGGGTGGCTCAGTGGTTGAGCATCTGCCTGTGGCTCGGGTCGTGATCCTCGGGTCCTGGGATCAAGTCCCGCATCAGGCTCCTGCAGGGAGTCTGCTTCTCCCTCTGCCTGTGTCTCTGTTTCTGTGTCTCTCATGAATAAATAAAATCTTAAAAAGGCTAAAAAGCAGAGCAGATGGTATATTTGCATCTTGCATTGGTACCCAATTTTGAGTTTTTGAGCACCAATTTAGATTTATTTTTTTTAAAGATTTTATTTATTTATCACGACAGACAGAGAGAAAGAGAAAGGCAGAGACACAGGCAGAGGGAGAATCAGGCTCCATGCAGGAGCCTGATGTGGGACTCAATCCCAGGTCTCCAGCATCACGCCCTGGGCCAAAGGCAGGCACTAAACCTGTGAGCCACCCAGAGATCCCCCCAATTTAGATTTCTAATAAAACATATAAGAAACAAAACTGCCAAGTTTAGCAGTATCGGTGACAACAAAAACAACTTGAATTCTCTAGCACCATGTAGTTGTATATTCCCTTAGAACTGTAAGTATAGATTTTAGTCCTTTTTTTCTTTGGTCAGATAGGCTCAGCCTCAAGGTTTGAATTTAATGTTATTTCAAAGATAATACTTAGATGTAATTCAATAATTTTTAAATGTTCAATTTTTATCTTTTATATACTTATGACTATTTCAAGTATTCATGGTTAATTTGGCATGTTTCCTTTTACTGTGAAATTCAATAAAACAGAATTTTATTGAAGCCTGCTATAGGTCAGAGACTTTCCTTCCAGAAATGCTGAGCACGATAAAAAAATAACAATTTATAAGTTAAAAAAATAACCGAATGGGGGACAGGGCAATTTGCTGTATACCATTCCAAAGATATTATTTGTTTGGTGGTTTCTCTGCTGATCAGTTGTTGGTTGTTGATTCCCTGTGAGACAGAGTAAAGTGGCCATTAAAAAAATAATAAAATTTAAAGCACAGGCAGGAGGACAAAGCAAAGAAATTCCAAAGTTGTAGCCATGAATCTCATGCCAGTGTCCTCTGTGAACTTAGGTCATATTACTTCAGTGTTTAACCTAAGTTTGTCTGACGATTGAATGGATTTTCTTTCATGTTTCTCACATGGATGCCGAGTGAATTAATGGCTGTGTCTAAAATCAATCTGAAGGTGCAATCAACACTTATATTTATGCTCGCCTTCCTGCTAAGCTAAACTGATTCAAATCAATTGAAATATTTTAAAGATTCAAATACATCATCTAGTATGATCTAATCAGCAAACTCAAGGAAGCCAGCTAGTTCCCAGGCAGGCGAATCCAACCTAAGACTGATAGACGGAGACTCTGCAGGCAAAATACCAGAAGGTGCTGGGAGTGGGTCGGGCACAGATGACAAAGTGGTGGTAAGTCTCTCTCCTTACAGTGGTGCAAGCCAAGAGCACATAGTGTTTATTTATTTGATTTCTTTTTCTTTCTTTTCTTTTTTCTTTTTTTTTTTTTTGATGGGAAAATTGGCCTTTCACATTGTTAGAGAGTGTTAGAAGTATAGCTTGTGTCTTACATTTTCATTTAGTAGATTCAGTGTCCATCATGTCTAATACTTCTCTCTGCCCCCCAGTTCTGAGGAGAGGGAAGGAGGGCACCTTCTCTCTCCTCGCCATCCTGTCTGATAGACATGTTCAGAGGTAAATAAAACAACCTGAGTATGTTAGCAAGCTGATGAGGAGGACAATTATTGTGTTAGAATCAAAATTATTAATAGACATTTTAAGGATATGATACAGAGCCTTACAAAAAAACTGGAGCCATTATCATTTCTCTTGAACAGTTGAGGCAACTGTGACAAAAATGTCAACTGCTATGTTTGAAGTTATTTGTTGAATGCCATGAGGGGTTGTCTGGAGTCATCTATGCATGACAATTACTGTCTCTGGCTCTCCTAGTCTTTATCCCCTCGACCACTGCTCTCAACCAGGTCTTGCCTCGCCAGGGGACATTTGGCAATGCCTGAAGATTTTTTTGGTTGTCACCACTGGGGGATTGGGAATATGTACATTCTACTGTGTACAGAAAGCCCCCTCCCATGACAAAGAATTGCCAGGCCCCAAATATCAACACTGCCAAGGTTTCTTTTTCTTTCGCAGGGTCATCTCAGAGAAGTGAAGCCTGTAAGTCAAATGAAGTCTCCAGTCCCAGCTTGCTTTGGTTTAAAAGTGACATGTCTCTTTTTTCACTGTTTCAAGGGAAAGGGGACTTAATTGGAGCAAATCTATCAATTAAGGACCAAGTGATCAAGACCAACGCAGATGTGAAGGCTTTAACCTACTGTGATCTTCAGTGCATCATCCTCAAAGGACTCTTTGAAGTGCTAGACCTTTACCCAGAATATGCTCACAAGTTTGTGGAAGACATTCAGCATGACCTCACATACAACCTTCGAGAAGGTCATGAGAGTGATGTAAGTCTCACTTCTAATTAGTGCTGAGACCTAAAACATGGATCCTCAGGATCATTTATAACAGTAAAAGCACATGTCATGACTTCACTTGTAAAAGTCCCTGAATGAATAAGGTATGGTTATTCAGCCAGTAGTTGAACAATTAAATAATTAGGTAGAAATCAAGCCTGGCGTTGGTTATCAACATTTTAGGAAAGTATTGTTTATAGATGACCTCCTTTAATTCAGTTTCTTTCTTGTTTATTTTCATGCACTTATAACAAGAATCAGTTTTAGTGATATATAGTATTTAGCTACAGATGCATGATTTCTCCAGAATTTAAAGATTTCCAGATAGAATATATGGCTCAGAGTTTGCTGTGTTTGTAACTGTTTACTATTCCACTTGCTTGCTAGGGAGTTTGCTTAAGAGAAATCTTTTTGTCAAACAGTACCCAAAATAGTCTATCTTAAAATTACTAAATATGCATAAAAGGATTCAAGCCAAAGATTGATACACTGAAAGCATAATGAGCATTTTATGAAATTAGATATTTGCTGCGTGTCTCAGTTTATACAAAGAGCTTTCCTAACAAAATAGGTACTACCCTGCATCTTGGGATTAAGCTGGTCACGAATATGACTTCATTAGATGTGTCAGTGGCACAAATGATTTAATAGGAATGATTGTTGAAAGGCAAGCCAGAGCATGCATAATGTTCTGTAACAACAAAAGCCTCAATCGGCCGCCTTGAGTTTTGCCCCAGATATTTGCAATATTCTAGGGGTTTTTTCCCTGAGAGGAACTATTCTTCTGACTAACCCATATTGTGGAAGCATTTTGTTAGTCATTAATATTCCTCGTTCTGAAAGGTAGAGAAAGAATTCCTACTTCTTTAATAAAGAAAGGGGTATTTCTCCAGTTTCTTGAGGGTCAGTGACCTATCTAGGTGAAGGACCTAGACTACCCATCTCCAATACAGCACAAGAGGCTACTGCAAAGTTCAGAGAAGGCTCCTGAGGCAGAGACAAGGGAGTCCCTGAGGACATGCTCTTCTAGCAGCTTCTTTCCACTTGGACGTATGTGATCATACTTGAGTGGTTGAGGTGCTGACTTCTCATAGCTACTTAAAACCTCATTTCTTAACATCCTAGTTCCCTACAACCTTGATCTGAGGCACCTGGCTGGCTCAGTTGGTAGAGCATACGACTCTTGGTATTGGGGTCATGATTTTAAGCCCCACTTTGGGCATATGGCTTACTTAAAAATAAAATTAAATGAAAAGTTAAGAGAATTCAGAATTACTTTCATAAGAGGTAACAAAGCCAAAGAAAGTATCAAATTTTTTTTGTAATACTAAAAAGAATAAATTGAAAGAATAGCTAAATTGGAAATACTACTTTTCACTTCCCTTAAATTTAAGATGAGAGGTTTTCAAAAGCCATAGGAGGAATTTAAGCTGAATTAAAAAAAAAAAACCCTCTTGCAGTATAGATAACGTAATTCCTCCAAGTGGTTTGGTATAGTAGTTGTCTTAAGATGAAAAAGGATCTGCCTTCAAATCTAAACTCACACATGTATTTTCTGTAGAAATAGATGAACTCTTACAACACTAAAACCCCCAGAAAGTAGAGAATCAATACCTTTAACCATTATGTCATTCTGGACTGTTATTCACTTCACATTTATTGTCTAGGACATGAGACTACAAACTTCCTGGGTGAAATGAATTTACACGTGGAAAATTCTAGGTCTAGCAAAGCAGCTTATCTATGTTTATAAAATACTTCATCAAAACATAATACACGGATCTGTTGCACTTACTTAATGGTTAACTGTGAGGTATAGGGTCTCTAATGTGTATGGTGGAATCTGGTTGAGTATATCTCATATTCCTTAGTTAGCATTAGCTTCAGTGGTATCTGAATGTGAATTTATATTTCTGAGTCTAGACCCCCATGCCTTTAATATGCCGAGGTGAATCTTTATTTTGTTTGAGTTTTCAGTAGGCAGTCCCTATCTCAAACACAAATAGCACTGATAAAAGCATCTAATTCCTAAGTTGTATTGAAATGTGTACGTTGGGTCACTTGACATTGGACAGTTTCTTAAATACTTAAGCTGTACTATATCCATGAAGTTTGACTCTGCTTCCTCACTTAGATAACAACAAGGCTAAATCGATCTTTCAAGTGAAGTCTGTGATTTACCAACATCTCTTGCCACCGATGTGACTATATTACAATTTAATTCAAGATTGTACTGAAAAGAGAGCTATTTCCAAAGGAGGGACTTGGTTTAAACTTAGTACCCATTTCAGACTGAAATAAGATTGGGCTACTTGGAAGCAATTTTCCTGAAAATGATTTACCAAATGGTACTAATTTTAAAAATCATATCCGACAACCTAGATACTTAGCTCTTCAATAGTAGCCTGAGTGTAGGTGTGCATCTGCTAGCTCAGTCTTGTGTAAAAAGAGAACATAATTAATTCTGCACCTTTTTGAGATAATTGTTCTTTGAAAATTGCGTATTAAAGGACTCACAAGCTGACTCATGTCAGCTTTCCTTGCTATCGGATAAGCAACAGGTGTTTTGTTTGTCAGTGTATATTTTAAAATATTCTTCCTGCAAGAAATGTCTTCTGGTGAATTGTTTTACGTATCATACACTTTTATGATGCTTACGATGATATCAGATATGGTGGAAAAAGCTCAGTAAATAATGGCCTAGAAATTTTACTTGCACCTACCCAGTATATTTTCTGTTCTGAAACTTTTCTCATACTGATCTTTCAGTGGATTCAGAAGTTGCAGCAAACATTACCTTGAAGGAAAAGATCACATTTCAGGTAGTGTCCCCAGGACCCAGCATTGTGTTTATTATGTTCATGGCTTTCAGTAAATGATGATGGCTGTTGAACTTCTGGCACTTAATGAACATCTTACTTGCTCTGACTGCAGTAAAAAGACCCTCCGTGTCTTCTTTTCTTCTAGCGATTACGCAGGCTTACTGCTTCATTCCCTCCATTACTATTAGTTTTGTCCCTATCTGTTTTCCCCTGAAAGACCTCAGGGTGGAATGGACTCCACTGGATTCTAAGTTTATATTCCTCTCTACCTTGAAGTTCTCTTGCTCCTGCCTAGTCCCCTGCCTCAGAGAGATGAAGGCTCCATATTCCTAAGAAGAAAAAAGGTTACTCTTCACCTCTTCTCAAAGTACAGACTGATTCTTTTTAAAATTCTTATTTTAGGATAGAGCTAGTGTGGGGCATTGGCACAAGGGCCAGCCTGAGGATCCTGGTAAGTTTGGAGGCAACTTAGAATAAGGACATTGACTATAGGCAGCAAAAAATCCAACTCAAATAGAGCATCAGAAGCAGAGAAGATTTATTGTAAGGATTCCAAGTATCTTATAGGATTAAATAAAGTACACACGCACACACATACATGCAAATGCACACATACACACACCTGAATCTCAGGAATTCTTATAATCAGGTTAGGATTTTCTCCACATTTCTCACTTTTCCTTGCTTCTCCATTTCTCTTTCCTTTGGTCATCATGCCGTCTTTCTTTCCTTGTCCAAATGGCAAGAAATGGTTCCAGATAGCATCTCCTCAACTCAAGTGGGGAGCAGATTAAGCTGAACTCTCTTAGTCAATTCTAGATTCCTGTAGGAAGACTGAGTGGTTCAGCTCAAGTCAAGTGCCTACTCAGGTTTCATCATTTATTGTGTGTGGGAGTGTTTGTGTGAGGGGGTCAATGATGAAGGGAGATCACACTCTAGTAATCGGTGGTTTCCATGGCAACTCATGGACTGAAGAATTATGATAAGAAAGATCCACAAAAGTGGTGGGTGGTCAGGGGTAGCTGTTGGACAAATGAACCAAAGCCAGTGATTGTATGAACTGTGGAGAATCACATCATTGCAGGTTATGCAATCATATCTCAGCAACATTTTCTTAGAAAAAAAAATATTTAAACATATACAAAAAATAAAAACAAATAAAGTAGAGAACACATAAAAAGCTTTAAACCACCCTGAGCGGGCTCTTGTATCATCTCTTCTGGATTCTGTCCGGTGTAGCCATTTGTCAGTCAAACAGCATGAGGCATATCCTGAAAAGAGATCAGCCACATTTGAGGACATCTGGGTATTTCAGCTTGTGTTTGCAAGTTGAACAGTGAACATTTAGATTTTTAAACTCCTTGGGGGAAAGCAGGGGTTAGCTGAGTTGGAAAAGTCAGAGGATAAAAGGCCACCTGCCATCTCATAAACAAGACAAAAAAGTCTTTCTTTCCTTACTTTCTTGGCTACTTCCATCTTGCAGGGAGCAGCAGATGTTCAGCCTGAAATAAAAGGTGTCAGATTTGCATACACACACACACACACACACACACACACGCACATAGGCAGGAGTCAATTTATGCACATTCCTTGAGAATAAAAAACTACCTAGGGTGCATTCACCTAGAATCCTCAAACCTGCCCCACTGTTGTTACTCAGGGCCCTACATTCCCCACTGCACTTCTGATGGTTGTTTAAGCTACCATCAAAGTCTGGAGCCTGCCCTCAAGTTCTCCTGTAGACTAGGGTAACAGAACCCACCCTCTTGACAAGGTTCTGTGACATGAAGATGATGTTGCTGCTGCTAATAGTATAATATCTCCTGTGAACAAAGCTATATGGTAAGCACTTTACAAACATTGCCTTCTGTTACTATTATAGTATTCTTGGAGATAAATTGCTAAGTTCATGTACTAGGTAAGAAGATTAATAAAGAAAAAAGTGGTAAAATCTGGCCCAATCCTTCAGCAAGTGAGGTCAGGAACTACAACTTCAGTCCCATGCCACCTGAATCCTAAACCCAGTGGCAATGTAGTAGAAGTTTATCCATCAAAACAAAGTCATACATTTTTCTTGTGTCCTTTAATCCTATGAGCAGTGAGTGCAAGCTGTATTTTAGGTTAATGGAGCATTCATGGGAAAACATGTTTCCATGGGAAAACAAGCTTCACACATAAGAGAAAATGAACCACAGAACTTTTTGATAATTCTTCAAACTGTACACTTCTTATTTGTGCATGCTTTTGCATATGTTATACTTTGATGAGAAAGTTTTTTAAAAATAAGTCATTGAGGAACTCAACCAAATTATAAGCGGAGAACTCAATTGTATACATATAAATTCTTTGAGAGCCATAACTATATTTTATTAATCATTGTAATCATTTTCCTAGTAAAACTGCTGGAACAAAGTATGGGCTTGATGAATATTGATTGGAATTTAGTTTATATATATGTTAAAGTTATATATAGTTATATAAACTATATATACATATATATGTTTCCATATCCACAGAATAATAAAATATTGGAGCTGGAAGGGATTTTAAGTACTATGTATTAAAACTCAGATTTTCCTTTGATTATAAGTGACTTAAAGGGAAAGGCAAAGAAAATGTATTCATTCACAGAATTAAAAACCCAGTCATTGGTTAGGTATATAACTTAAGTGAATGGTATACCTAAAGGAGTTAGAATATTCCCTTTGCACAAAGCAGACTTTTACTTTGGGATGAAGTTTTCTATCAACCATTCCAAGTATGTGTTTCAAATAGGATTCAGTCAAAATATCAAAATATCTTTCACCATGTTTTAATTTCTCTTGTCGACTGCATATTTAGTAGCACATCTGCTGATGAGGAGAGGATGTTAATGTTTACTAAGTATGTATCAGGAGCAAGGGAGTTTATTTACATTACCTCCTTTCATTTAATTTTTAGTCCTTGCATCACCCTTGAATCCTTGCTTAACAGATGAAGGAACTAAGTGTCCCAGCAGTATCCTGCCTGAGATTACAGAATTAGTGAAAGAATCAGATAGTATAAGATTGAGTCAAATGCTGGTATTCTGAATCCCAGCCTTGTACATTTGTCCACTAAACCACTCTGCTACAAATCAGAACATAATTCTCCTAAAAGAAGTTGGTTTCCTTCAGTCATCCTGACGTACAGCAGGAGCTATACTGAATTTCTAGAATAACATCACTTTAATCTTCTTAACCTTAATGCTATTACTCGTCCTGTCTCATCAAAAACCTACTGTGCCTAAATATTTCAGGAAAGACATCTCATTAACAAGAGGATGAGTAAGACGGCAGAACTATTGTAGCTTGGCCGTCTGACTTGTCCTTTCCCTTAGTATTTGTGCTTTCATTTGCTCATAAATCCATCCACCTATTAATAACCCTTTGGTCACCAACTGGCACTCAGAGAACACCTTCCCACTCAAGTACATGCTTTTCAATCTTCTATGCATGTAATGGTTCTTCATCCTTCCTTCATTCCATTTTTACAAGTAAATCATGATCATTTCAGATGTACAAAATAGTATTTCAATTCTTTTCAGATTCAATTTCATCCTTGTAAGAAGTTGGAGGCCTTCTTATCAATTGAAATAAAATGTTCTCAGCACTTCCTTTATGTGTGTGTGTGTGTGTGTGTGTGTGTGTGTGTATACAGTTATGGAGGAGGATTAGAATATAGGTGAAGAGGGTGCCAGGGTGGCTCAGTCGGTTGAGCATTCAAATCTTGATTTTGGCTCAAGTCATGATCTCACCATCCAACTCTTGATTTCAGCTCGGGTCATGATCTCACCATCATGAGATTGAACCCCACATTGGGCTCTGTGCTGGGCATGGAGCCTGCTTGGACTTCTCTCTCTCCCTCTCCCTCTCCCTCTGCCTCTGCCCCTCCCCCCATCTCTCTCACTCACTCTCTCTCCCCCTAACAACAATAACAAAAAGAATACAGATAAAAGAAACAATATTTTTAACATTTGTCACTCAATCTGCAAATACTTTACCTCTGTATGTTAGGATTTTTTGAAAACATAATTTTGTTTTTTTAATTCAAGAATTGGATTTCTTGGGTCTTGTTAGAATAATCCTGAATGTTTTACTATAGTATATATTTCACTGTTTGCACTCAGCTAGTCTAATAATATTTCACAGGTCATCCTTGGGCATGTACAACATCTCTTCAGTTAGCCCTTTAATCCCAAACCCAAATTGATACAACAACAGAGTCTGTGGGTGGTATAATTAAAACTGTTCTAAATGAGCTAAGTTGGTAGAAATTAAATTAAAATTAAAAACAAATTACAAAATCCCAGGATAAACATCTCTAATAGTGCTTTTCCCGTGAAGTTCCCCAAAAGGGTGTAGACAGCAGAGACGATGACATATGGTAGAGACAGTCTGCTTACACTACAGCGCAGACTGTGCTCGGCAGGCAGATCTGGAGGCCTTTGGTTCATCAGATTGAAGGCATCTATTTGCTCACCATTTAAACCTAGCATCCTGGGATGCCAAAAGAGTGGTGGCTTTAACTGAAGGGAACAGTAGCCAAGTAGTCAGAAACCGGAAGCAAACAAGATGCCAAGTTAGGGGGGAAATTGAAGTACCTCAAGATTATGAATTGGCAGGCCAGCATGCAGTACTAATGACAACTCTATAAGGGCAGAGGGATTCATGGAGATACAGTTCTGTGAAATGAATTGGGATTTAAAGGATTTGGTTTCCACGCCATTGAGGAAAATGATTAAGGAAAAATTCTGAGATGAACATCTGCAAGACGCTAAGCTTTTAGTGATGTGGTAATCCCACTTATGTGTTCCACCCAGAAGATTAAGTTCTTTAAAAGCAGAGCATATGGTCACCGATCTGTGTCACTGCATTTTGCCAGGATTCATAAACAGTCCCACGTCTGACTAGGGCTAACGAAGCGTATTTGTATTCCAGGTTGTAGTTTACGTTTTTTTCTTTTATTAGTCACACTTTCATCTTGATAGGACAAAATGTTAGCATTGTATATGGGGAAAAGAATGAAAAACCAAAAGAGGATTCTGTCAAAAAGAAAATGAATATAGGCATTACACTCAATACATACAACTTGGAGAAAGTTGTTTTCTTTCTGTAGGCCTCCAGTTCCTCATCTCTGGCCTAAATGGTCACTAAGAAACTGTCGGTTGAGTCAAGCTAAATGCTGCAACAAACAACCCCAAGTCCTGGTAACTTAATATAATAAGTAGAATACACGATTTATGCAGTAAAGTTCATTCATATTCCATGGACAGATGGCAGTTTCTCACTTGATGACATAGGAATCCAGGCTTCCTCTATTTGGTGGCCCCTAGCCCTCAGGGTCACCTGGAACTCAGAGTCCCTCACAGGACACTTCGTATCCAGCCAACCAACCAGTTAAGAGAGAGAGATTGGAGGCTGCCCTTGTATTATTTAGGGGCCAGACCCAGAAATGGCACAGATCTCTTCTGCTCACATTCCATCAGCCAGAAGGAGTCATGTGATTCAGCCTAAGTACACACAGTCTAGGAAATCTCATCAAGCTGCATGTCCAACAGGATGCATCCATCCAGGTGAATAGTTAGCCAGTTAGTGAACAATTAACCAGTCTGAGTCATAGGTCCTTCTTGTATTACCTTTCTATTGTTTTTTTTTTTTTACTCCAGCTTAAGAAAATGTTTAAACATTGAAAAATGTGTGCAGCCAAATTAAATTATTTGTTTTGCTCTCTGCATGTGTTTTATTTTACTATTGTGTTTTTATTTTGCCTTTAAATGAGAATGTGTTCTTTAGGAAACGCAGAGTGAGCACATATGATATCATTTAGTATTTTGAGGAAAATATGAGGAGTGGCAGATGAATGCAGCTTGCCGGACAGATGAGCGTGCCACCATTTTATAAGAGTATAGCCTATAAGAATATATTTCTGCCAAATTCATTAATAAATAGGAGGATATTCATACCTTAAAATATTTCTTTAGAGCTTCTAAATAATTTGCCACAGAATCACTTTAATGGTGCTTCTCCAAGTAAGTGTTTATTTAAAAATTCTGAATGAATTAACAAAAAAGGAAGAGAGGAGGAGAGGCTTAAAGTCAATGATGTAGAGCCAGTGCCAAATAGAAATTACACCTCCTGAAGATCTAATGGAAATTAATAAGAAAAACATGACTCCCACTGTGGAACTCCAAATGACTAATTTTGGAAGCATCTATCTTACCTAAAAGTAGTATGCCTTCACAACCCAACCCAAGGCCAGAATTGTTCCTTCAAAGAATCCAATATGCCAGTTTCTCACAATCCCCAAAGACACAACTTCACAAGCACAGCCTGATCCACGAGATTGGAAACTTGAAGGGCCAGAATTCCTTTGCACAAACTTGTGTATACTTGTGAAAAGTAAAGTCACTGGTGCATGTTTTGCAATCATGGAAGTAATCACCTTAAAACCTGGAGAGAAAAGTTTGTTCTGAAGAGAATTAAATGTATAGATTTCATGTGTGTAACTAGAAAAATGTTGTCTTTGTGTGAACCTATAAGTAACTCACTTAGCTTGTAAGTAGAATGCCCCACTCTAAGAAGGTATGACCATTCTAAGTGGATATACTTTATTCACTGTTCACATTTTCATGAAGAGGAATTCCACAGTAGATAACTGCTGTGATT
This sequence comes from Nyctereutes procyonoides, assembly GCF_905146905.1. Lineage (NCBI taxonomy): Eukaryota > Metazoa > Chordata > Mammalia > Carnivora > Canidae > Nyctereutes > Nyctereutes procyonoides. Next base: position 24,049,308 of record NW_026575042.1, on the reverse strand, counting down.
TTTGTCCAAATTTGGAAATGGCCACTCTGTGACTAGGCTGTTCCATGATAATGCTAAAATCTTGTCCACATAGAATAATTTCAAGAAAGAGGTCATGACCTCACCTCTCCCCATAAACCTCTCCCCTAAATCCCTCACTGTATATTTTGAAAGGTTAAGGAAAATTCTATCCTGGGATAAAAGCTGAGGCTCAAAATACAAATTTACATAATAAAAGAAATAAAGACATACCACCATATAAATTACTGGGGAATGACTCCCTTCACAGACTTTGGGTGAGGATGTTATTAGGAGAGACCAGAAAAGGAAACAAGATATATCAGGCAGATTTGATCTATGACAATTGTTATGGGGGAACAAAAATGCCAACTCAGACACGTTTCTTTCTGAATTTCAGTGCTTTGTACTCCTCTTGTGAATTCTCACAAGGACTTGTTTTCAGTCAATATATAACTATATTGTTATATATAATATGTAACATATTATATATTATATAACATTCTAGAAACACCTTATAGTGTTCCATGCATCATGTTTGAGTACAACAAAACTGTAACCTAAGAAGCTCGGCCTCCATCTACTAACTGTGAGACTTTCTTCCTCACCTAGAAATTGTTGAGTATTTGGCAAAAGTGTAAATGCTCTGAAACACAATATTCTTCATGCTGAAGTTTCAGACTGCTTTAATTAAAAAGGGTATGCATTTGGGGGTGCCTCGGTGGCACAGTCAGTTAAGGGTCTGATTCTTGATTTCAGCTCAGGTCATGATCTCTGGGTTATGGGATTGAGCCCTGAGTCAAGCTCTGTGCTCAGAGTAGAGTCTGCTTGAGATTCTCTCTTTCCCTCTCCCTCTGCCCTTCCTGGCTCATCCTCTCTCTAAAATAAATCAATAAATCTTAGAGAAAAAAAAAACAAAACAAAGATGTGCATTTGGTCATGTAGAAGCCTGACCTTCTATGACCCCTCTACCATGGTCCTATATAGGCCTCTTATTTTCTCTGGCTAACTGAGCTTAACCAAGGCACTGTGGTTTAAATAAGCAAAGTAGCTCTTTTCGGTTTGCTGATACAAACACTTTTCAACATATAGGGCAGTTCACCTTTTTTGTTACAGTATATTATTGACAGTCAGCTTCCTTGGCAGCAAATTAGCCATTTCACATTAGCTTTAGAAGTACCATTGGGGAAAAAAAAAAAAAAAAAGTACCGTTGGGAGTTATGATGTGAAAACTTCTCATACCAGATTGAGCATTTTCCTTCACCAACCTGGTTTGGAACCAAAGTACTCAGCTTGTATCCTGAAACTCTTATGAAACCAGCTATTGTGTTTCCTTACAATTACATAGTAGCTGATTTTACAAGCTAACCAAGGAGCCATTGTACCCTAATCAGAAGCAGGTCATTGGGGGGGCATGGAATCTCAGCTCAATATAATGAGTTTAAACTGCAAATTCTTTTAGCTCTGATTAACTGCTGAACTCCCAAATCAGGGAGTTGGTACATAGCTCCTGAAGCCTGAAGTCTTTAAAACTCCATGTCACCGTGGAGAAATTTCTAGTTTTTTCACATAATGGTGCATATTTTCCTCCTTTGGCTTTCTAGAATGATATTAAGCACATATTTATAAGTAACTCTGACTCCCTCAAAATCATCCTGCATTTTATAAGTTCTTAAGTAAGTATTAAGAGACTTGTTGGGTTTTCTTTTAATTCAAAAGCCTTGTAATTCATACATTTGAATTTAGAGATAGGAAGTTAAAATTGTGCTTGAGTTAATTTGCATACATTATCCATGTCTTGACTATATGGACATTTGAAAGTACCTTATTTAAGTGAAGCAGATAAAAGGGTTGAGAGAGAAAAGAATAGAATACCAAGTCATGACATTTTTTAAAAAAGATTTTATTATTTGACACAGAGCTTCAGAGAGAGCAGGAGCAGGGGGAGGGCCAGAGAAAGAGGGAGAAACAGACTCCGTGCTGGGCAAGGAGCCTGAGGTGGGACTCGATCGCAGGACCCTGGGATCAGGACCTGAGCCAAAGGCAGACGCTTAACTAACTGACCCAGGCACCCATCCGAGTCATTACTTTATGTAAAGTGTTGTACAAAGAAGAGTTTTATGGCATGGGATGACAGCCCTCGCTAGGAGAGCAAATGTGGGGAAGACTCATGTTTAACAAATTTATGACCTCTTTATTAAGAAGTCCTACATATATATTAGTTTCGGTTGGACAAACCTATCTGTGTGAATGCTTGGATATCCATAGCTAAAAATGCCCTATATCCCATTAATCCAATTCAAAGGAAACTTTTCTTTATAACCCATATATCAATAATAATGTAACATTTATTAACAGAAATTAATCACTTTTTATGCCAGACACTGGACCAGGTGCTAAACAAATGCGACTATATGAGGACTTTTTTCACCATAAGTCTCATGTGAGAATTCCTTATGTATCATAAAGTTGAAGTGGTAAAACACACTGCTTGGCAGGCTCCAGATGCTTTTTCTCCCTAGAGAAACGAGAGGGCTGGAAGGCATGGCACCACCTAGTGGTCAGCTCCGGCAGGAACATTGGGCATGACGGCCGGAGGGGAAGCAAGGAGGGAAATGTGAACAGAAAGATCCCAGTTTCAGGAAGAGAACTGAGAAAAAGCACCTTTGCTATTGCTAATGGAGTAGACAGGGAGGGGGTAATTTTAGAAAGTCTCACTGGAGACTTATCAATAGGTTTATCAAAGGTTTATCAATATATAACCTTTAAGGTTCTTGAAAACACACAAAAAGAATTATTTTTAAAATTACAATTGACTCAGGGCACCTGGGTGGCTCAGCGGTTTAGCGTCTGCCTTTGGCTCAGGTTGGAATCCGGGGGTCTCCATGTATTTTCTCATGATTTTCTTTTTTCTCATGATTTTCTTAATAACATTTTCTTTTCTTTGGCTTACTTTATTGTAAGAATATAGTATACTGTAACTGTACACAGTTACTCTGTAACATATAAAATATGTGTTATTCAACTGTTTATAGGGTTTCTGGTCAATAGTAGGCTATTAGTAGTTAATTTGTGGGGAGTCAAAAGTTCTAAATGACTTTCCACAGGGAAGAGAGTAGGCGGCACCCCTATAACTCCCAGTGCTGTGCAAGGGTCAACTGTACTTTTGGTTACTATACATTTTTCTTAATGTCCAATGTGTGCCAATTGGGTCTCCAAGATTTATTCAGTTTACATTTATGTATCTCATTTAATCCTCAAAACAACTTTAAATACTATCACCGGGACGGCTGGGTGGCTCAGCAGTCTGCCTTCGCTTAGGGCATGATCCTGGAATCTTAAGATCGAGTCCCGCATTAGGCTCCCTGCATGGAGTCTGCTTCTCCCTCTGCCTATGTCTCTGCCTCTCTCTCTCTCTCTCTCTCTCTCTCTCTGTGTGTGTGTCTCTCATGTGTAAATAAATAAAATCTTTAAAAATAAATAAATAAATACTATCACCATTTTTTTAAAAAAAGATTTACTTATTTATTTGAGGGGAGCAGAGAAAATCTTAAGCAGACTCCAAACTGAGTGCAGAGCCCAACATGGGGCTTAATCTCATGACCCTGAGATCAGGGCCTGAGCTGAAACCAATCATCAGAGGTCCAACCAACTGTGCCACCTAGGCACCCCATCATCACTTTTTAGAGGAAGAATGAGGAATAAAATTCTTTTGGATTAAACCATTAAAATTTACCGAATTATTTGTTACCTCAGCATTACCTATTTTATCCCAATTAATATGTTTCCTGTGGTCACATAGCTATTAAGTGAAAAAACTAGGAAAATCTTGCCGCTTCACCACTATGCCATACTTTCTCCTAAATGGGTCCTATCCACCCTATTCCCGGACACACAGACCTTTTATCGTAATACACAGCAATGAAGAGTTTGTGTGGCATATCCTGCACTATAGGCTCAGTAGTTAAGCTCTCCAGAACTAGAAAATAAACTCTAAATTCAAGTGTCAGTTACTTGACATGTGCTTTCTTCATCAGAAGTGATGATATTTACTTAGAGGAAAAGAATTCTCTTCTCAGTCTTAATAGTTTGTCTTGACCTCAGGCTCAGGGTGAAATTAGAAAAGTTCAAAATCATCAGTTTTTTAATTAAAATCTCATTTCTAAGTTATACAACAAGCAAAGGAAATATGTTGGCTACTGTATTGCCCACTTAGGGTTTCAGACCAACTTCAAAAATGTCTTCTTGAGAGTAGATGGTAGTGAACTTCTATGAATGCCCCCTTATTCAAAGCCTATTCTTTCTCCAGAGCTTTCCAATTCCTCTGTCTTCTACCTGCCACTGGTGGCATTCACCAAGAGGTTCCTCCACTTAAGTCTACAAGAGAAAGAAGCAGATCAGAAATAAAAATGAGACCTCCTGATTTGCTGCTTGCTGGTATCATATGACAATCATTTAGGTTTTGTAAGAATGGGCATTTTAACTATGTGAGTTACTGAGTATCCTTCATTCATACTCTTATTTACCCAAATAGCCACCAATATCGGTAATGTTGCTGTTCAGAGAACAAGATAAAATATGTGATGATTCCTTTTTCTGAATGAGGACACATGTTCCTTCAATCTGCTTTTGTGACTTAATCAATGTGGCATTATTAACAAAGCGGAGGATATCATGAATCACTCGAAAAGAAGAGCCTTGTAATTTGCATCTCATTTCCCAATTGAGCAATCAGCTGTAGATAACATTCTTACCAGAGCACTTTAGTGTCTTAGGAGATTCCAGAGTTGCAGACTCACACAGGGACTTATAATTCTGACCTACAAACCAAGTAAGCCATGGAAATACCTTCCTTGGGCCAATGGTCCACTGGGTTATAGTTTAGGATTCCTAGGCCTCTGTGGTGGGTTCTATTCCCATTTGCTACATTCCTACCTCATAGTACTCAACTTTGATGGTTCAGCCTCCTGAAAAGATCTTGAGAGTAAGGAAAGCTTATTGACAATGCCTCACTACTACCGAAAAACCATTCAGCTTCTAAGGGTAGGGCATTAGCTTCCCATGAAATGCTGGGCGCCAAATCTTATTGTCACAGCACCATGTGTCAGAATTCAGAGACACTTTAATCAGTGGGCAGAAACAGATAAAACAAAGCAAAGAGCTTCCATCCCAGCTAAAAGAAAATCCTATTGGCAGGAAAAGTTACTATTAGGGAGTTTAAGAACTTAAGGAAAAAATAAGTTGGATGACCAAATTCAGGTAGGTATGAGCCTTTGAAAGCTCTTATAGAATGTCTTCATTCCCACACATTTCTTCTCTCTTCCCTTATATTCCCTTTCACTATTATTTATCAGAAAGGGAGACAGAACATAAAGACTCCTAACTCTGGGAAACGAATTAGGGGTGGTGGAAGGGGAGGAGGGCGGGGGGTGGGGGTGAATGGGTGACGGGCACTGAGGGGGGCACTTGACGGGATGAGCACTGGGTGTTATTCTGTATGTTGGTAAATTGAACACCAATAAAAAATAAATTTATTTTAAAAAAATAAATAAATAGATAAAATAAAATAAAAAAAGAATGTCTTCATTCAGTAAAATAGACAACATTAAGGAATACAATGGCATTTCTCACATCTAAAATTACCATTAATATCTGTTTGCAGTTCAAGCCCAATAGTAGAATTTTGAGGCCTTCCCAGCACAGTTTTTTGTTTTTTAAAGAAGATTGTGAATTTGTTTTGCTTTTTTGTAGCAGGGTGTCTGAGTAAGAAGAGACCATTTGCCTTCTTCTGGTTCTCTATGCCAGTGAGCCGTTTTTTTCATTGTAACCTCCCTCTTGGTTCCACAGGATTTAACAGAGTGATAGAGTAAGTTAAGTGGTTAGGGACCAGGGAAATAAAAGAAGAAGACAATCTTTTAAAACCAACTCTGCATAGCTGAGAATGTGTTTCTTTCCTAGCCCAAAGGGTTATAAAGCCTTACCTCATTCATGATGACCTTGTACTGAGACATGTCCCCAGTCCTTCTTGCCCTCACTTGGCTTCTTCTGTCCTGGCAAACTGAAAGTGCATTTCCAAGTGGGCTGACCCTCAGCCTTCTTTATTTCTCTCTAGACTTTATTGCAATGATCTTCATTCCTTGTTTTATGTTGATTTAGAACATTCTATCATCCCAACCCATATTACTTCAGTCTTTTTTTAAATCATCCCCATTAGAGACTACCAGCAGCTCTGTTATCTATAAGGTTCAAAAGTTCATGTGGGAAGGACTCAAATTACTTAACACTATCTTCCTCAAAATGTTCAAAACCTTTGAGTTTTCCAGTTACTGGAACAAAAAAAAAAAAAAAAAAAATGAGACCTGGGCAGCCCCGGTGGCGCAGCGGTTTAGCGCTGCCTGCAGCCCAGGGCGTGATCCTGGAGATCCGGATCGAGTCCCACATCAGGCTCCCTGCATGGTGCCTGCTTCTCCCTCTGCCTGTGTCTGTGTCTCTGCCTCTCTCTCTCTCTAGCTGTGTCTCTATGAATGAATAATAAAAAATCTTTTTTTAAAAATGAGACCTATAAACATCTATTCAAAAGTTGTATTGTGCATTTTTCCCACTGGGGATAGAATGCCTACAAAGTATTGTATTTCCAGAGAGGTCTGGAACTCAGAAAAGCCTAATAAGGTGCTTGGGTAACTTAATATCATGAGATTTGGGGGCCTACTTTGTGGCAGTCATCAAACCTTCTGCTAAATCCAATTCAACAATATGTCAGGCACTTAGCCTTTCAGCTCAAGTAACAGCATTACCTGCTGAAGAGGGAACCTGAGACAACTTTTGATTCTGTGCAAGGTGCACTGGGAGTCAGGGCATCTGGTGTCTGGTAGGGTTTTGCCAGGACTGTAACCTGATGCATAAATTGGGCAAGTCCCCTCATCTTCCTGGGTAGCAGTTTCCAATGTCTAGGTAGGCAGTTGGACTAACTCTGGTTTCAACCTTGACCCAAAGACCCTGCCCATACCCACCACCAACTGAAAGAGACCCTCTGTGGAGTTGGTGCTCTGGAATCTGATTTACTTAGGAATGCTTCTCAAACATTCTACTGTCTGTCGGGTTACAAACCATTGTAACAGACACTCTGTAGGGTGACTTCTAGCTTTAAAATACTGGGATTCCATGAAGCTAATATTCTCTGCAATTGGCAGAATCTGGGTCAGCATGAAGTGTTAGTCAATAGAATGAATGTATCATAGTACACTTTTTAAATACGTGTGATTAATGCCATATGCAAATGAAATGACTTACTCAGAGAGCCTACCACAATAGTGTTGGTTATATAATGTATACTTCTTACCTCATAGATTTGCAATGAAAATTAGTGGACATAATGCCTGGGAGCATTTTTCAGGGTTTTTGTCACATAGTGAACACTTAGTAAATTAGTAGGTGACAGAATGATAATAGCAGTGATGTTGGTTATGAGATCAAAGTATGCCCGTGGGTGGGCAGCATCAGTATTGCCCGGGAACTCGTTAGAAACACAGAATCTCAAGCTCCACCCCGGACCTCCTGAACCAGAACCTGCATTTTGTAATGAAATCCCCAGGTGACTTGTGTGCACATATAAGTTGAGAAGCACTGATAGAGAACAAACTCTGGATTCAGCAATTTGACAGAAGTCTTGTTACTAGCATGTAAACCAGGGAGCTAGGATTCACATCTAAATCAGAAGACTCTAAGGCCATTTCCTTTTCCCTACACCTCAGAGGGTGCCTCTGACCTGGAGCTGTTCATGCCTCCTGAATCCCACAGGTGTATTCATTCTCCCATCCAGCCTGTATGTAACTGACAGGCTTTTTAAAACACATTTTTGTGTCTACCACAGTAGCAACAGCACTGTAATTTTGGTTTTCACATTTTCAATTATTCAGCTGTTTTATTTGTCACCATTTAGGGAATTATTACAAAACTTATGTCTACAATGCCTTTGATTAATGCATATTTAGGCAACTAAGCAGATGTAGAATGGGTTGACTTCTTTGATAAAATTAAACATTGATGAAACATATTTGCACAGCAATAATGATGCCAGCATTTGTGTAAATAATAACACATTTATTTCCCTAATCATCTAGAAAAAAAAAAAAAAACAACAGTGAGAGTTAACAGAATTACCAACTATGTCTCACTTACTAGGCAGATCATTTCTGAGTGTAAAAGGTTTTTTTATGTGAATAAAGTTATGCTAATTTATAGCATCTATTATCACTTTAAAATGAAAGAAGTGTATTTGAGCAAAAATCAAAGTGGATGAGACCTGAAGCATATTTCCAGAATAGATCATAAGTTTTAGAGCTTCTTTGTCCATCGTGGAAAGCTGCATGTTTTGGAATGGACTCCTCCACAATAGTGTAGTTTGATTTTCTATAAGATGTATTCTGAAACCCAGCTTAAGTGATTCAACAATACACATTTGTTTGTCACCACCTTTCAGCATCTCTGAAATTGGGGTCTATCTTATAATTGATGGCATGTCACCATTTGATTGGCAGCATTTTTTTCTTTTCATAATCAATGGGATCTTAAATACAGTCAACTAGGAGATCAGGATCCGCAGTGAACTTAATTGTAGTTCACCAGGAACATCATGGTGAGGAAAACAAGTGAGATGGAAAGGAGGTGTCACTCGCACCTGTATTCAAACAAGAGGAGGTGGATAAATGGAAAGAGTTTAGATTAAATAAGAAAATATTCCATGGGTTTCTGTTTTCACAGAACCAGAGAGAAAAATCATAGAAGACTCAAGAATTTAGCAGAAGGCAGGAAAGAGGAAAAGGGAGATGGAAAACAAAAAGGGGGCAAATAAGACATCAAGTTGGAAAAGATAGCCAGTACATCCACTATTTCAATCATTATTTCCTAGGTGTGACATTGTTTGCTGCTCCCTTTTCTTAGTTCACACACTGGTCAGTAGAGCTGCTAGAGGCTGGGGTGAAGGAGGCTTTTTCTGCGTCTTTTAGGGGGCATTTTTTTTCCTTCTTGCCTACCCAGGTGGATCAATCATCCCTCACACTCTCTTTCCCCGACTTCCTGTGGTTCACCCAGTCCCAAACCACCTGGGGAGGTTTAAATGATCGTTACAACTTCTATTTGTTTGTTTGTTCTTTCAGGTGATATCAAGATTATCGAATAAATCTACAGTCTCACAGGTATGCCTTTTGCCAAAAAGCAGAACACTTATCTAAAATCTGTAGGATTTCCAATAAATCTGCCTTCTATTTCAGGAATTTTATGTACCTATTTTCTACTTTCCCTGATATATTTTCCAGTGAAATGTATTGACGGACTTTCTGGAGTTTAAAACAGAGACGTATTGAAACTCCTCTCTCTAAGGGTTATATTGTTGTTGAAAAGTAGTTGTCACCAGAACCTTCCAAAAGTAGTAAAGTCCTGAGATATTGATCTTGAAAGTACATTTATTATGTTTAAGATTAGTAGCCAAATGTTTTCTTGTAAGTTTCCAATTGATGGTGCAACATGATTCTCCATGATATAAAAAAAAAATAGTTCAGAGATATTCTGGAAGTGGTTTCACCTGAACCCTTAAGGCAGTCCCAACTTTTAGGAATCCTCCAATTTCACAGAAAACTTTTCTAAGAAACAGTAACTTATCAGATTTATTACCTAGACTTTTAATACCAATAATCCTGTGACAGGAACCCTATAAAAAGCTCCTTTTCTTACTCAGTACTCTACTGGCAGCAGAACCCAACACCTTTCATACACAGACACACGTACGTATCCAATTATGTAACACATATCAAAGACATTGATGATTTACTGGAGATAGTTGGGACTGTGGAGGCACAAACAGGGCTTACTTTTAATACTGTTGAGAAATTTCTTAAAAGCCCTTAAAACCTCTCAGTGCATTCAACCGAGTTTCTCTCTGGCACTAGTTATCTTTCCTTCCTCATGTCTACAAATTACCCTCCTCAGGAGCTAGCAAAACAGTTATTATGTTTCAACTCTTCTCAACCTGGAGACTTTCCTCATTCTATATCCCTTTCCCCCTAGACTGTTCCTATGTTCTCTTTCTTATAACAAGAAATTTAGCTTTTTTTGGGGGGATTTTCCAATTTGAATTCCTCACCCCGTCATTGGACTCTGAAAATGAATATCCCTTCTAAGAACACAACATCTTTAGCTTCAAAAGAAAAATTATTCTGTATAATTTAGGCTTAAATTTGTTTACAATATCATAACCACCAGAATAATGGGGGCTTCAAAGCAAAAGATGTTTATTTCTCTCTCATGGACAAGACCAGAGGTGGGTGATAATAACAGTGTCAATAGAGTCCTGAGCTTTATTCTTTTGGCTTCATTATGCTCAATGCATGGCTTCCTTTTTAAAGATCTCATTGTCCAAGATGGCTGCTGGAGACCTCTCCATTTTATCAATATTCCAGATTAGAAATTAAGAAAGAAAGAAAGAAAGAAAGAAAGAAAGAAAGAAAGAAAGAAAGAAAGAACAGGATAGAGGCTCTTCTTTCCAGACGTCTTCCTATAAGTTCCTTTTAACCTGTCCATTTATATGGTATCACCCCTGAACTTAGCCTCATGGCCAAACGAACTGGCAAAGGAAGATCTTTGGGAAAAAGGAGATCTGTGGGCAGGGTGCATTGCTAAGAGTTATGTTAACTAGCAAAGAAGGGTAGATTACGTAAAAAGAAAGTAACCAACACTCTCTTTAGCACCTGCCCTGAGGCAAATGCTTCCACTTACTTCATGATCATCATCACAAGGGCAAGCATCTATTAAGTACCTCCAATGCACATTGCTATGTGTTTTAACTTCCATTATCTAATACCTATTTTCTCATACTATTCCCAATTTATAGGTGAGAAAACCAAGGATTTAAGCAACTATATTACTTCACCAAAGTTATAGATAGTAAGTCTCAGGACTTCTAGGACTGTGTGACCAAAAGTCCATGCATTCAGCCACTGAACTTTTTCTACTTCCCCTATAGTCATGACAGGTTTGACTGAATCTAGTCAACTGTGAGTTTGAAGTGCCTATCCACGTAGAATGTCATGAGCTAAATTAGAGATTGTTTTGATTATGGGAACAAACACCTCATTGCCCTCATAAAAGCACTGGTTAGGAGAAAATAAAGGGTGGGTCAAAAGAGAAGGAAGAAATCTGTGGTCGAACTTTATGGCTGTGTATATATGAGTCCAGCTACACAAGGGAAGCAAGCGTTTCTGTATAGATGGCCTGAAGAAAGCAACTGGTACTCCTGCATAGAGGCTGCGTGTGGGCTGGGTGTTAAATAATCTAATAAACGTGGCATCTGTCGGCAATAATGGTAGGGAGAATAATTAATTCTTGGTTAAAGTACTGCTGGCTGCCTTGATCACAAGAGTCAATATCTAAGCAACTTGCCCAAAGTGCCAAATCTCCATAATAAAATGGAAGTTTGAAATTTAAACAAACTTGTAGAAGTACAAACACTGTGGATTATTAGTCAGAGAATTCTTTTAGGGTCAGAGGAGCCTCCTTGAACCAAAGGAATGATTAAATTGCCAATGCAAATATAAACAGAAGTCCAATTAAAGAATTCACTCATTGTTTTTCATTTCTTTGATAACTTTGCCCTGTTGTGTCTTTAACTGAGTGAGCTAATTTTTTTCTTCTACAGTGCTACGAAACAAATGTTCCCCTGAAATTCCATGTCGGTCCAACTTTTGTTAAAAGCACAGAATTTTTAATTGCTGTGAAAAGAAAAAACAAAAGCCAAACCATGTGACTATCCCAATAAAGAACTAATGGCTTCACGTTAATTAAAAGAATCATATCTAGTTGGAAAGATGAGTCTAATAATGCCATTTCCTCAAGAAATTTTGAGCCATTAAGATTAAAATACAAGAAAGCTACATGAGTAAACTAATTGTTCTTAGCTTGGCCTACACTGAATGGGCCATTGCCTGTAAAGTCACCACAGGTTCAAGTTCATTTTTTGTTGTAGTATCTATCATTAGAACGTTACAGGAAAATCCAAATATACCAATAAACCAACTGTTTATTAAGACGAAGGAGTAACAATGACAGTTCATGAGATTTAAATAGCACTCTTAAATCTTTTCTATTTGTTGTCTTATTTCTCTTAGAAAGTGATGAGGAGGTAGAAGCAGTTATATCCTGAAAAGAGAATGAGGCATACAAAAAAATGAGTTGACCTTTTGGAGCAGGGAAGTCATGTCTGAGGCAGAGCAAGAAACAGCCACTCTTATAGTGACCCCACCAAGGGCCACTAGCTTCCTCTTGGCTGTCCTCTCTGCCCTGCCACTCTATCATTACCTCCATTGCCTTTACACATCCTCTCCCTTGCTTCTTCTTGGTCTAAAAAATTGAATGACTCCAGTCAAGAGTCTAAGATGGGGTCTAGCAAGACTTCTCCTTCCCTTCCCAAGGTTCTCAAGGGGAGTAGACCAAATGGTTTGCCCCATTTCCTGCCAATTGACATTGGACAATAAATATAGCAGGAAGTAGAGTAGCTGTGGCTGCTGCTGACCTTACTCCATCTCTGTGATCCAAAATAGGAAAGATTTTTTTTTCTCAAAGATAATATATTTTTCTGGTTGATCGACACATAAAGTTCTACTCCAGACCCTATGGCTTTAAAGGAACAAGGGGGCTGACACCTTCCTGTAAAATTTAAAATGTCCTAAGAACGTGCCCTCATATACTATTACCAATGACAGACTGATTAAAATCTGGGTGCAAGCCTGGTAAAATGCACCAAGACAGTTTTTAAAAGACCAAGAGAGGTGTTAGCAGACTAACACCAGGATAGCAGAAAGGGTAAACCTGGAGAATATCAGAAATGGGGATACATTGAACCCCTGAATAAATAAAAGCAAAATCTGCAAAGTCTGAAGTTTTACTGAGAAGTTTCTAAAGGATTTGACTTTGCTTAGATGGGCCCACCAGCATGAATGATCTACCTCTCAAGTGGTCTTTGCGATATGTACTAACCTATGTTATCCACTGGTTTAGTCAGAGCCCAAGGGAAATGGCAGCATCAACAAAAGACTCCCATCCATTGTGGAAGATGAAGAGGAGGAGGAGGAAGGGGAGGACGAGGAGACAGCCTCCCTTTCTCCCATCTACACGAGGGGAGCCTCCTCTGCACGCAGCAAAAAGGGTGGAAGCAATAAAAGCTATCTAGGCTTAAGCTTGAAGCAGCTGGCTTCAGGCACTGTGCCATTTCACTCACCCAGCAGAGTCTCCAGTTCACATTCCCCAAAAAACAAACAGGAAATCGACCCACCAAACCATGGTAAAAGGAAAGAGAGAAACTTGAAATTGCAACTTTCAGCTTTGAATAGTGCTGGACCCCCAGACCTCAGTCCAAGGTAAGAATCACATCGTGCAATTCTTTCCTGGGTGAAAGGGCTGCTTTTTGTTCAAATTAGTGCTTTGTTAGTAAATTATTCAGCCTTCTGGGCCTCTCAACCACACAGGTTCCTAGCCTGGCTTCTTCAACTTTCCTGGATTTTGTGTGCAATTTTTGCCTCTACGTGGAAGAGTGTGCAATGTAATAATTAGTTTTAGTCATATTCTGAAAAGGGTCCATTAAATATTCAGAAGTCCTTCATCCATTTAGCTCTACCTCTTATTATAAGTTTGTATTTCTACACAGTAATTCTATAATTTATAAATTTAAAAGAAAATAAAAGAACAAGGCTCATTGATGTTATTCCCTCAGTACTTGAACTTACCAAAAAATTATGGAACAATAAGTTAAAATCGTAAAGAAAATGAAGTGTTGATGTTCATTTTTAATATTGATTTCTTCATCATTTTGGATAACTGAAGCTTGGTTTTATTTTTGCCTCTTCCATAGGCAACATGGCATGGCTCTACTTTTACTTTTAAAATTCACTTTAGTATTAACTAAAGATAATTGAGAGGGTGAAAAATCCTGACTCACATAATGTGAAAGGAGTAGTTTATGGTGTATACAAGCAATACTGAAAAATCACATCATTGGTGAATAATAAATAAAAGCAAGAAAAAAATACTGATTGCTTCCTATGTCATGTCCTCTGCTAGGTAATTCGAAATTCACTATTGCTTTTAGTCTCCTCAGGATTTCAGGAGTCCTGTAAAATAATTCATGTTATCTGTACTATGAAGATATAGGAAGTGAACTATTTTGTCTAAAATCTCAGAGATTAAGTTTGGAAATCTGGATTCGAATTCTGTTTTTCTACTTGAAAGGCAAGTGATATTTGTCAATATATTCAACTAGTCATTTGAAGAAAACACAATTTATCATTTAGAGAGAATATTTTTAAAAATTAGCAAAACAGTGAAAAAAGCAGGTGGACATTAAAGGTTCAGGAATTCAGTTGAGGATGGTAATTTGAAAATATTGCCTTATTCTTCTCCTTCCTACATTTTAAATAAGAAAGACAATAAATCTTAAAGGGAAATATATCAGAGCTGGAAAAGAAAGGTTTATGTACAATTGATCCTAACACTTATAAAAGGACTTTGAGGATCTGCATCAAAATGCTAACAGTAGTGATGGATTACAGGTGATTTTTGTTTTCTAATTTTTTTACTTTTATGTTTAAATTTTCTACAATGGACTTATATTTTTAAAATAATGAGTAGCTTAGACATTTTTTAGCAAGGAAAGACTAGGCAAAGTCTTAATAGTTATTTATATGTAATTATTTAACTCTTACTTCAGAGTATTGTCCAAGTTGAGAGTAAAGGTGTCATCAAAGTTATTTAATGTGATGCTATAATCACTAGATTAAAACATTTAATTCTGGATAGATTGGTGATTTAACACGAATTCAGATAAGAAGAATTCTGTAGTTTAAGGCTTTGAATCTGAAAATAAATAAGATTCTAAATTCTATATTTCCATTGGAATACAATGTACACTAAAATTATGAGCCACATATGTAATTTTAAATTTTCTAGTAGCCACATTTTTAAAAGCAAACAAAACACAACTCAAAAAAACAAAATAAAGTGAAATTTAATTTAATAATGTTTTATTTTTATTTGACTCAGTATGCCCCAAATAATATAATTTCAAATGTAAATAATATTAAATTTTTTTAATAAAACCATTTGCATTTTTTTACTCAAACCTTCAAAATCCAATGTGTATTTTATGCTTACAGCATATCTCCATTTGCATGAGCCACATTTAAGGTGCTCAATAGCCATATAAGGCTAATGGCTATCATATTGGATAGTACAGCTTTAGAGTATGTAGAATTTAGAAATTAACACAATATTTTAGTCTTCTAGAAATACTGGAACTCAGGGTGCCTGGGTGGCTCAGTCGGTTAAGTATCCAACTCTTGGTTTCAGCTCAGGGCATAATCTCAGGTTGGTGAGATGGAGCCCCAGTTAGACTACATGCTCAGTGGGAAGTCGGCTTGGAGTTCTCTCTCCCTCTTCCCCTGCCTGGCAGCCCCCCACTCTCTCTCAGGTGCTCTGCCTCTCTGTCTAAAATAAATAAACAAAATCTTTAAAAACAAAATACTGTAACCCATTAATATAAATGCACAACTAGCCAATGTCCTTTATTTTAAATAGGATTGTTGATGGAATTGAAGATGGAAATAACAGTGAGGAAAGTCAGACTTTTGACTTTGGCTCTGAACGCATCAGACTGGAGCCCAGAGTCTCCCCACCTCTTGGAGGTAAGTTCTGTATTTAGCCTTTTGACAAAGGGTGATATTTCTTTTTATCTTGTAATGTTTGGCATAGGCACTTTTTTGCCTTCCCATTCTCTGAATATTTTCTACATGATAAAACTTTACCAATGCCATTGAACAATTAAACTTGAGTCTGTGCCATCTCCAAGTTATTAAGATATAATTTGAAATTGTTTCTCTGTCCAGGCTAGATGCTCTGTCATTTACCAGCCCAGGTAAATGGTATGTCAGGAGACTCAAGTTTCTGCTATTGATTAAAGGGTAACCATGTTTTCTTACTACAAATGCAGACTAATCCACAAAAGCATTATCCAGAGGAAAAGCTGTTTTGGTTGTACACTATAGGAACATTGGTTATTTTTAACCAACCTATTGGTTAGAGATTGTGTATGTGCATTTTGTCAGATCTTAAACAACTTCAAAAGGATGTAAGAAGGTTGGAAATGATGGAGACCTATGTGAAGCACTACCCTCTGGTGATGGTGAATTAATGTAAGGGTACCCCAAAACCTAACCAGCCTCCTCTCTCCTTTGCCTTCTTGAGTTCATTGCCCATAAAAAGAAATCTATCAACATAATGAAGACCAGAAATAACAAGTAAATTCTAAAGACACACTTGTAGTTATAATAAAGTGAGAATAATGAGCAAGCATAGGATACCAAAACAATTTACCAGAAAACTGCCAGATGTAAGGCCAATAGTCCCCTGCCAACTCTGTCATCCCCTTCCCACTCAGCTCTGAGATCCTGTGTGAGGATCTACTAATAATTAGTGAATACTTCCGTGAACAAAACAAAGCCCAGTAGAAACTTTTGAATGTATAGTTCTGGGTGTGTGTCTTCTTTTTTAGAATACCAGTATTCCATGTCAATCAACAATCCTACTTCCTGGCACTCATCATCTTCTGGGGAAATGGAAAGGTCCTTATAAGCTTCCCTGATGGAAGTGGGGGGAATTGCAGATGGAAGGAAGACAGGGATAGAAGGAGTACAGATCTCAGAATACAATCCTGATTCATTCATTTGATTGACTTACCTGTGCTGATATTACTCTGGGGAAAGAGGCACAGAAATCATAGTTACAGTCACACCGATGTATTTGCTATGAAAGTTGATGGTAGGTCCCAATTGGAAGTTTTCCTTATTGACTAACCTAGACCTAGCAATGATGCACAGAACCTCACCACATCCATCCATCTATTTCTGGTCCCACCACCTCCTTATAGCCTCCTCTTCTTGTATTCCTAACATTCACTCCTACACTCATGCACTCAAGCACCAAATTTTCTTGGCTCTACCTCCTAAGCCCTACATTCTAAGACTTTGTGTCCTTACTGCCACCATACTTTTCCTTACCACATCCATCTCTTGCCTGCATTGCTACCAAGGTCTCTTCTCTGGCCTCACTCTGCTCTCCATACAGAGTAAACTTTTTTAAAAATACAAGTTTATTCTTATAATTCTGATCCTATGCTTTAAACCCTTAAATAGCTTCCTATTGCCCTTAGTGTGAAATTCAAATCTATTGCCTAATTGCTTTTTAAATGTCTCTTTTCCCAGCTAGACTTAAGCTCCATGAGGGTCAATTGCATTTTCTTTATTCATTGCTCTCTCTTCTAAAGGGGGCATGGTCTATTATATATGTTCTCTAGTCATTCATTGAATTAATAGATTAACTTTGAAAGTCTTTGCAAAATGAGCTTCTATTACTCTGCCACTTCAGATTGTTTTCAGTGACTTCTTTCTTCCACACATTTTCTACCCATAATTTACCAGAATTAAGATATTAGGATGACCATATAATTTTCTATAAATATATTTAAATAATAAGTATAAATAAATTATATATGAAATATAATTTATATGTATACATATACATATATATAATTATATATGTAATATATAATATATATATTCCTTTCCACTCCAGCTAGCAGCAATTCATCCAAATTTTTGGTGCTGACAGAAATAAATGTATTTGGAAGAGTAAGGTAAAGAAAAAGTGCAGATAAGAGAACCAGGAAATAGGAGATACTATCTTTTAGAGTAACACATGAGGAGATAGGAAACCTATAGTAAAGTTAAGCACCTGAAATATAAGTGGGGGAGGATGCTCTCATGGGCACGGGAATTAATATTTGGGGGGAAAAAGAGGAAAAGAACATTCCTTTTCCACGGTTTAGGCACTGACTGTGATATATTTTTAGAGAATGATCAAAAAAGAAAATGTGCCATCTTGGAACATGGTGGTGATTGTGTTCAGGGGAAAGGAAGATATGATGTGAACACATCCAATCAGTGTGGTCACAGTCCCCACTATGATACGTTCCTAGTTTCAAGGAGTGTATCAGGCATGATCCAGAGGATTACTAGAAGCATGTCCATTTCCAGGGAGACAGAACCTACAGTGCACAGGCATCAGGAAGATTAAAGGTAGTAGCTTAAGCTTCCTTCCCCATTCCAACTGCCCCAATTCTCAAATATGAGGTTTATTACTAAAGGACTCATTTTGTGTGTGTTCCACTTTTCAGACCCAGAGATTGGAGCTGCTGTTCTCTTCATTAAAGCAGAGGAGACCAAACAGCAAATAAATAAACTCAACAATGAGGTATGGAGCTTCCTCTTTCTTTGGTCATGCTGGAGTGGTAAGAGCTATAAATCCTAGTTGCTAGCAAAAGCAATATAATTTAATTATAGGCATGTGCTCTGGTGTCAGACCAGCATGGATGAATTCCCACTAAGCCTCATATGAGTTACGTGACCTTTTATAATTTACTTACCCTCTCTCATGCTCTATTTCCCTGTGTACAAGAAGAGGACAATAAAGGGCCTTATGGCCCATTGTGAAATTGAAATAGTAAAGGCAAATCATTTAGCATAAAGTAAGCACTAAATAAATGATAATTATACTAATTAGTGTCATAAATGTATTGATACTTGATATAACTGGTGCTTTTTCACTTTTTTCATGTACTTTAATTTTTAATGAGTTAAAGCAAGATGATTAGTATAAAGATGAACGCTATTTCTCAGAATAATCACATGGCCTAAAATGCTCTTCCCTTCCCTGACATATATTTGCTGTGTAACTTTGAACACTTTTACTCTCAGGATCTTACCATCTATCCATGTAAAATCAGGTAACTTTTTAACAACTTTATTAAGATATATTTTATATATCATAAAATTCATCCATTTCAAGTATACAATTCAATGATCTTTAGTAACTTCATTGAATGGCTCCACTGTCATATCAGTTTTAGAATAATTTTACCACCTCCCACCCCCCCAACCACTGACAACAAGACTTCTCATAGTGATTTATGATTAATCCCTGTTCCCTCATCTAGCCCTAGGTACCTACTTACCTACTTTTTGCTTCTTCCAGCCATTTCATATAAATAGAGAAGGTAATTTCTGAATCACTATCCTAATTTGGTGTCCTCCCCCAAAAAATTCAATTAGAAAAAAAAAAAACAGATTCAAGACAACAATTTGGATGCAAATAGTTTATTTGGGAGGTGATCCAGAAAGCAGTTGGGGCTCACTCCTGGTGGGGACCACTGAGAGAGCATGTAGGACAACTCAAAACTGTTCTACCATTAGGCAAGGAAAAGGGGAATTGAGGGTGGTTCTTAAGAGATTGACTCTCTAGCTCTTCATGCAGGCCTAGCTGCAGAGGAGACTCAAAAGCTTACTTCTTCAGACAGGAATATGCAGGAAGACCTGGACCTGTCTTTGGTGACCTTCAGGGTTGACCTAAGGTGAGGACATGTGGGCAGGCACAGACACACCCTTTCTAGGACTAAAGTTTTAGATTATCTGATGAGATTTTAGCGAAAAATGTAACCACTTACTAACACTGATGAGATTTGTGAAAATGAAATCATATGATCATAATCAGTTTCCAATTATCTGTAATAGAGGAAAACTGGGTAGCTTGTCATGAAGGTCAGAGGTTTTTCTTAAACCTGTGTGTCTTCAGCTTCGTGAAGATTTACAATTTACTACCATTTCCCCTTCTGTGCCCACTCTCTCTGGAAGTGAAATTGTTGCTAACAAGACAAAAGAGCTCCAATGGACAGAGTAACAAGATAGGAATGGAAAACTAATCGGATTGAAACTTCTTAAATCACAAGGACTTGGCCATACACTGGATTACCTAAATAACCTCTTGTTAAAAATCCATTTAAAAAAAACAAAACAAAACGAAATGAAACAAACTAAATACCTTGTCAGAGAAACTTCAATTGAATAATTTCTTTTCGCATATTGTTTTTGGCTAAAAGCACCCATTGATATAATTTGAATTCTTTTCCCTCACATTTGATATCATTTAATGGTTTTAAGAATTGACTGACCTATATCTTAACTCAAATATTGGAGTTCATAATTGTTCTGGGGAAAGAAATATGTTTATATCTTCACCTTTTGGAAATTACATAATTTTCCCAGGTCACGGCTATAAATCCACATATGATATGATTTTCCTTTGACAATGTGAGCCAGTGGTAGATACGTTAAAACAGATAAGCACTTGAAAAACAAAACATTTCCCCAGTGTGATTTGGTATTCATGATTGCTTTTCTAGTGAGATGACATAAATCTTTTTATCTTGCTATATATTGAAATAAAAAGGGCAAGTTAAAATATCAATTGTCCAATTATCCTTCCCTAAAGAATTAGTTTTTTCTTATAGGAAATATCTGATTTCTTCATGGTTGAAGCTTAAGTAAGAAAATCTTATCCTTTACACATAACTTAATTTATACAGTCTTGACCCTTTGGTGCATTAAAACCCACTAAGATAGGCAGAATGAAAATACAAATTGGTTTCAAACTGTAAAATTATCTTTCTTCCAACCTCCTACTTGTTTTTTCCTCATACCTCCTATAAAGTAATGTTGCTTATATAGCAAAAAAACAAAAAAACAAACAAAAAAAACCTGTCTTTTAAAATCCAAGCCTAATTTTTCCATTTCACCTGTATCCTACCACTCACCCATGTGCTCATCTGATTGCTTTATTCTTCATTTATTCTATTCCTTGTTAGTGGTAAACAAGAGAATTGATAATGAACATGGAATTACTGCATAATAATAACTCTGTAATAAAAAGGGCAATCTCAATATATGTGGGGTATGTCAAGCATTGTATAAAGTTTGAGAACATGGCAACAACTCTATTCTGATATTTGCTTAAATATTTAAGAGGTAAAGAAACTGTTCATTGATGTGTAGATTTCATAATCAGCTGGCTAAATACAGAACAAAAATCAGGGAAGGAATCATGTTGGTAATAACCTACATTCACAGAACAGTGAAGAGAGTTTAAAAGATGTAGGGCAGCTACTAATATTAGAACACTTTTGAAAACATTGCCATTGCTTTACAGCAAACAAAGAAATAGTGCAATTCTAAGGAAATCGTTTAAAAATAACAACAAAATGTCACCGTGGGGGCCATGGGCTGTGTAAGTCAAGTGCTCCATTTCTGAAAAGGTTTGTAGGTAAGGGTTAGAATGTTTCCTTATTTCTGAAATCTGGCTGACCCAGAAAGACATTGCAGCAAAGCCTACCGGGGGAGCCTGCGTGCTCGGCCACAGCAGGCATAAGACATAAAACAGACTAGTAAAGAAAGAAAATAAGCTTTGGAGAAAGAAAAATATTCAGATCCCTACTCATAAAATTAACCATCTGACTTCAGCAAAATTTTCACCTTCCCTAAGTTCAGATTTTTCCTCTATTAGGTGGTAATAATAACATCTGCAATATAGGATCGTTGCAAGAACTTTATACCATAAATAAAGCACCCAGCATGATGTTTTCTGTTAATAAGGGGTCAAGTACTCATTTTCTCCTTCTACAAGGTTATACTTCCGTTCAACAGAAGGCTACTCTCAAGTTAAAGCCCCCTGCTCCCTCCTCCTACCCGGTGCGGAGTAATAGGAGAGGATTTGTCTCAGTGCTTTCATGGGAGAGAAAATTTTGAATTTTCATGAGGGAGAAAATGAAAATTAATAGATTTAAGGGACACAATTGATCATAAAAATTACTAGTTTTTACCTGAGACTTTTTTTGCTATGAAAATACTCAATATAAAATTAGAATAGAAAATGATAGGGCAAAGTGTTTATATTTCAGTGCATCTTATTTTAGCTAAATAATTTGATGAGATAGTGTCACTGAATCAATGTAAAGAACACTTGTTCTGTAAGACTTAGAGATTTAAGGGCAAAGACACCCAGTATGCTACTTAAACAATGCTTAATCATTACCTGCTATTATACTAAACATGTAAGTAGCAAAATGATTATGGAACTAGGCAGAAAAGAACCTGCCAAGCTTACTGGAAACATCATCATAGCCAAATCTTCATTTTCAAAATGAAAGAATGCAGGTGTCTTGTTAAATCATCCTTGTTCAGCAAGGGGTATTTGGGCTGGAATGCTCTGATTGCCACTTTTTAGCATTTTTTTTGTATGTACACAAAGTTAATATTAGGTCATTTTAACCCACCCAAGTCTTAAATATATTCATAGGAATTAAATGTACATTTCTAAACAAAAAATGGGCTTTGTAGAAAAAACTTGTATTTACTATTTAAAGGGAAAAGCCTGACTTTTCATACTATTTATTAACTCCTTTTTTAAAAAACTTTTCTGAGATATAATTAATATATCATATAATTCACCTATTTATTTTTTTTACATGTTAATTAATTTATTTTTTTGACTTTTGTTTCCTTTTTTTTTTAATAAATTAATTTTTATTGGTGTTCAATTTACCAACATACAGAATAACACCCAGTGCTCATCCCGTCAAGTGTCCCCCTCAGTGCCCGGCCCCCATTCACCCCCACCCCCCGCCCTCCTCCCCTTCCACCACCCCTAGTTCATTTCCCAGAGTTAGGAGTCTTTATGTTCTGTCTCCCTTTCTGATATTTCCCACACATTTCTTCTCCCTTCCCTTATATTCCCTTTCACTATTATTCATATTCCCCAAATGAATGAGAACATACACTGTTTGTCCTTCTCCGATTGACTTACTTCACTCAGCATAATACCCTCCAGTTCCATCCACGTTGAAGCAAATGGTGGGTATTTGTCGTTTCTAATGGCTGAGTAATATTCCATTGTATACATAGACCACATCTTCTTTATCCATTCATCTTTCGATGGGCACCGAGGCTCCTTCCACAGTTTGGCTATTGTGGACATGGCTGCTAGAAACATCGGGGTGCAGGTGTCCCAGCGTTTCATTGCATCTGAATCTTTGGGGTAAATCTAACAGTGCAATTGCTGGGTCGTAGGGCAGGTCTATTTTTAATTCTTTGAGGAACCTCCACACAGTTTTCCAGAGTGGCTGCACCAGTTCACATTCCCACCAACAGTGTAAGAGGGTTCCCTTTTCTCCGCATCCTCTCCAACATTTGTGGTTTCCTGCCTTGTTAATTTTCCCCATTCTCACTTCACCTATTTATTTTTTTTAGATTTTATTTATTTATTTGAGGGGGAGAGAGGAGAGAGAGAGAAAGAGAGAGTGCACAAGCAGGGAGAGGGGCAGAGGGAGAAGCAGGTTCCCTGATGAAGACAGACACTTACCTGACTGAGCCACCCAGGCACCCTAATTCATCCATTTAAAGTGTATAATCTGAAGGCTTTTAGTATGTTCATAGAGTTGTGCATTCATTACCTTAATCAATTTTAAACCATTTTATAACCCCACAAAGAAACTCCGTATCATATAGCCATCACTTGTAATGCCAGAAGTTCCCCTATCCTGAACCCTATTAATCTACATTCTCTGCCCATATTTTTGCGTATTTTGAACATTTCATATAAATGGAATCATACAATATGGTCCTCTGTGACTGGCTTTTTTTCATTTAGTATAATGTTTTCAAGGTTCACCCATGTTGTGGCTTGGGAGTACTTCATTTGTTTTTATACCCAAGTAATATTCCATTGTATGGATATACCACTTTTTGCTTATTCATTCATCAGCTGATGGACATTTGTGTTGTTACCACCTTTTAGCTAATATGAATAATGTTGCTATGAGCATTCCTAAGACATTCACACAAGTTTTTGTGTGGACATGTTTTAATTTCTCTTGGGTAATTAAGTGGAATTGCTGAATCGTAAAGTAACTCTATGTTTAAACATTTGAGAAACTGCCAGACTGTTTCCCAAAGCAGCAGCAGCACTTTATATTCAGCAGTATATGAAGGTTCCAAGCTCTCTTTTCCTTGCCAGCAATATTTTATTTGTTATAAAACTTTTTTATTATAACCATACTAGAGTATATGAAGTGGTATTTCATTGTGATTTTCACTTGCATTTCCTTGATAGCTATATAGAGCATCTTCTCATGCTTTAGAAAGTCGTCTATTCATGCTTTGGAAAGTCGTCTATTCAGATCCTTTGCCCACTTTAAAATTGGATTGTCTCTTTGTTACTGGGTTGTAAGAATTACATATATATTCTCGATACAAGTTATGATGTGCAGTTTTCTTCTCCCATTATTGAAGTTGCCTTTTCATTTTCTACACATTTTTATTTGAAACACAAAAGTATTAATTTTGGTGATATTCAGTTTATTCTTTCATTCTTTGTGATTTTGAAATCACATCTACAAATTTGTAGCATGAGATCAATGAAGTCTCCTTCAGTCAAAGATAGCAATATCAGAAGCTGTTCCTTACCAAAGATTTGCTTTATTACTTTTCTAAATGGCAATGAAAGTTTAGACTTCTATTAATAATTCACACAGAGAATCTTACATGAGTAATATCCATAGTAAAGGGTATGCCTCAGTCCTCTGAATTAGTATTATCATTATATCTTTTATTTGACAATGAGTTTAACCAAACACATTCAGAGAATTGTGAGACCATTCCAAGTTCTGACTGTACAATCTCATTTCTTCCTCATCATGATCACATATGTATTCTTAACCATCAATTCTCAAAAGCAAAATCTAAAAAAATGTGTACATTCCCCTTTTGACATAGAAAAACAAAATCCATTTAACTGCTGACAAACCATTCTGCAGTTTTCATTTTAAAACATAAATATTACTGATTATAATGCTACGTTTTGTGGGCATAGCTTTCTAAACTGGAATATACCCAACTATTTAATGATTTGCAGGATGCTTTTTGTTTATTTTCAGTTCTCAAGCCTGTTTACCTAGGTAGATTTGTAGCTTTTATGAGAGATTTCCTGATAATAAATAAATAAATACATACATACATACATACATACATACATACATACATACATACCCTAAACAATAGTGAGGATCTCCCAAAAGGAAAAAAAGTGCCACTCAAAAGTTCATCCTGTGAAGTATGAATTTAATATGGATATAGCTTTTGGATATTAGGTGTTTTTGTCTTCCTAACCTGTGATTACTTATACATAAGCCTCTCTTATTTTGAGTAGAGGGACTAAATGGACATATCGGTAAAGGTCCAAGGGAGACCAATGCCACATTCCAAATGGGCAACTTCAGCAGGAAAAAGAGTATTTACAAAGAAGTTAGCTGAGTGTAGGGCAACCACAAAGGATAGCACTGTCCCTCCCACTGTGAGGATAATAACAATAGAAGATCACTACAACTCCTGGGTCTGAAGGGGCCAGGGTAGAGAGTGATTATAGATAGAATCTTGAGTCAGAGAAAGGTGGAGAAGGCCACCTGAAAAGACCTGTGATCTTTTGTTGGGACCCTCTGTGACCTTCTGCCCACCTCAACTCTGCAGGGAAGCAGCCAGAGGAACATATACCCCGACTTCCCTCTCCTATCTCCCTTCGATCTGCTGTTGTTCTACAATGGCCAAACCCAACCAGAAGCCTATGAGCCAATGAGCCTGTTGATGGAATTCATACAAGTCAGCCTCCAAGGAGCAGAACTGGTTGGAATATGGATCTATTCTAGAAATAAAAATGAGAAATATTACATAAAATGAGTTATTGTGTATTCAAGCAAGTACAGAGAAATTCAAATGAAATTTAAACAATTGGTTATTAATTATTTATTAGTAGTAATTAGCCAGTTAGTAATAGCCTAGTTATTAACTGGCTACTAATAGTTTCAGAATAACTGTTGTTTTTTTTTTTTTAATGAATATGGGTGTTCCTCTCCCATACTTCCTAAATAACTTGTAAGTTTTGATACATTCTTTAAGGATTTATTTATTTATTTGAGAGAGAGAGCAGGGGAGAGGGGCAGAGTCTTAAGTAGACTCCATGCTGAGCATGGAGCCTGACACAGGGCTTGATCCCCCAACCCTGAAACCACAACCTGAGCCAAAATCAAGAGTCTGGCACCTAACTGACTGCACCACTTAAGAGCCCCATAAGTTGATACATTTTTTTAAAAGATTTTTTTAATTCATCTATTCATGACACAGAGAGGGAGGCAAAGATACAGGTGGAGGGAGAAGCAGGGTCCATGCAAGGAGCCCGACACGGGACTCGATACCGGATCTCCAGGATCAGGCCCTGGGCTGAAGGCGGTGCTAAACCGCTGAGCCACCCGGGCTGCCCAAATTCATACATTTTAAAAAGAACATACCGCTCTGCCATTTTCCATTCATCAATAGAAAAATTAAGTCCAATAATTGATCCAATCTAGCAGCTACAAATAGTATTAGAAATTTTTTATAGAATCTCACAATTGGAAGGGATTACAGGGAAATTTTTCTTTCTTCTCATCCCCTAATACATGAATTTCACCTTTTTAAAAATGAGAACATCATACATCTTTCAGAAGGGCTCTGATTCCACC
The DNA here is from genome assembly GCF_905146905.1 of Nyctereutes procyonoides. Taxonomy (NCBI): domain Eukaryota; kingdom Metazoa; phylum Chordata; class Mammalia; order Carnivora; family Canidae; genus Nyctereutes; species Nyctereutes procyonoides. The sequence goes on along the minus strand of NW_026575042.1, from coordinate 24,022,778 downwards.
TCCAGTCTACTATGAATTTTCGTGATTCTTCCATGATGAATCCCAGTTTTTAGGTCCCTTCTCTGAGTTTTAATACTTGCTTTCTAACCTTGCCATTCAGTATTTTCTTTTCTATACTTTTATGTTATTTTCATGTGCACATTTCTTCTTTTCCCAAGCTCTTGAGAACTTTGATCATATCTCCAAAAAATTCTATGAATTGCCTCAAAATTATTATTATTTTTATTGTTGTTGTTGTTAAAGTATGCAGACTTTACAGAAGTACAACAGAGAATGTCCTTATCTCAAGTAGGTCAATGTTCAGGACTAGAAAATAAATATATATGAACTTGAGAAGGCTTGGAGATTCTTTCAGTCTTTTTATTAGAGAACCATAAGGCACTTAGACAAATGGGAACTGACACTTCCCATTTACTTGTACCTAATTAGAAATAAACACAATATCATAAATCAATACTAAATTAGTCATATTTCCCTTTTGTGCTTATGTGACCATAGGATAAGATAGAATTTGAAAAAAAATTTATGTACTAGGTAGACGAATTGTTCTGAAATCAATATTTAAGCAATCTCAGCTTCAATATTGTATTTTTATAATGTGGGAGAATCATAAAATTTGAAATTTGAGAGATATCTCAGAGGCCACCTATTCTAGCTTATCTTCTAGTAGTGGAAATTTATTTCTGAGATTTTTAGCAAGAAGTTATTTTGCCTGAACATTTTCTATAGTGAGAAACTCACTATGTCCCAATAAAAAGCTACACTAGTATTTTCCAAACCTAGTTGTGCTTTCAGATTCTCTAGAACTTTTTACATAATTATAGATTGTAGATATTTTATAAATTATGAATATATAAAATATATTTAATATTAATAAGTATTTTTAATAAGTATTTTAAAAATAACAATTCCTTTGGCCAGGCATAGACTAACTGAATCTCAGAACTCTAGAGTTGGCACCGGGAATCTGTATTTTTAAAAATTTTCCAAATGCAGGGCACCAAGGTGGCTCAGTCATTTAAGCTTCTGACTTGTGATTTTGGCTCAGGTCATTATCTTAGGGTCCTTGGAGCCTCAAGTTGAGCTCTGTGCTCAGCAGGGAGTCTACTTAAGGATTTTCTTTCTCCCTGTCCCTTTGCCCCTCTCCCACTCATATTCTCTCTCTCTCTCTCTCTCTCTCTCTCTTGCTCTCTTTCTCTAAAGAAACAAAATCTTTTTAAAAATTCTCCAAGTGCTTCTGATGACAGCCAACCTCATTTCTCAATTAGTTTAGCTATTAGAAACCTATTCTCTATATTTAGCTCATATAACTTTCTATAAGGCCTTTTTATTAATATTTCCTACTCTATCCCTCTTGAGTTGCATAGAAAAAGCTACATAAATGTTTTTTATGCTGAAAATACTTTAAATTTTGAAGATAGCTAATATCTCTCTTCCTCCCCACTCTGTAGCATATTTTCTTCCTCTCTAATGCTCTCTCTTTCTGAAACTTTACTCATGTGACATGAAATACAGACCTTTTAATCATTATGATTAACTTCCTCTGCCACTGACCCCTCCTCTTGTCCAAATTTCTTAAAGACAACCACAAATGATCCCAGTGTCCTATAGATAACATTTCCAGAACAGACCATATTGTCTATCATGTTTTAGTTTACGAAAACACCTGAAGGTCTTGTATTTTTCTCTCTGTTCAGAAAGCTCTTCCCCAATATCTGCATGGAAGCTCTCTTCCCTCTTTTAAGCCTGTGTTAGATGTCAACTTAGTGAGGTCTTCCTTGACCAGTCTTTTTAAATAGAAGTCCCCTCTACCCAAATTACTTCTAAATTTGTTCTTCCTCATAGCTTATCAAACCTCTGATACAGTACATAGTTTATTTATGTAGATTTTTCATCGTCTTTATCTCCCATTAGAATGTCAGTTCTATGAGGACAAGAATCTTTATCTGTCTTTTTCTTTGCTATGACTGGCTACATACAGTAAATATACATTTATGGTAATGAATGTATAAAAAGTGCTGGATTATGCATTATATCTATTTTAACCATCAGGTCGAACATTAAATAGAAGGGAAAATAAAATTCCAATTTTGAGTTTGAAGAGACACTATAAATCCCATCATGTGAGATGCTTCTATCACGGATTAGTAAATTGAGGCCCAGAGATAATCACATATGCAGCAAGAGGTATAGAAAGGCTTAAAAACAAGACCTGAGTCCCCATTTCAGTGGGTTTTTTTAATTGGGTTAGCTTTCAGAGAAGGCTATCCTTGTTGTGCACTGAAAAGATTTCCTTCTGAAATATTAGATACCCACATTAAGACTTGAGTCTTTGGTTTCTTAAATTACCCATATATACTTAAAAATAATATTTGATTTAATCATGGATGGATAATTTTAAGATATGATAATTTTAGGAAGGGCTTTTCAAAAAAAGTCTAATAAAATACAGTGTATGTTTATTCAAGGGGAAAGATACATCCCCAAATATGTTTTTCCATTGGTGACTATTCCACATGTTAGCATATTCAAATCCAGAAAAAGAAAAAAAGAAAGGAAAGGAGTACATTTTGAAGCAAATAAAATGATAGGTGGGGTGGAGTCCACTGGTAAAATATTGATTTTTTAAATGTATTTTTAAATCAAATCTGATAACTGGTAACAAAATACCATTACTACAGCCTTATACTGACTTCAGTTGATGATCTGGAAGCCTACTCTCTAAAGTGAATCTCTTCAGCCTTGGTGATAAAGGAGTTCTATTCAAATAGCATTCATTTGATAGAGAAATGTGTTTTTGTTTAAAACTCCATTATCAAAAAAGCTTGAATCGGGTAGGTATCTACCGGTGGTTAAAAGAAAACTCTAGACCTCTGAACAAACTTTAGGTAGTAGGTTCCATGATGCTTTATACTAGACCTTACTGAACCAGTCTTTCTCACTGGGGTGTTCATTGCTCAATTGCTATGAAAGTAAAAGAAAAGCTTTTGCATTCATTCAAGTAGGTATCTATTCTTTTGGTGTTTTTTTGGACACTGATTTGCAGTAGTTAAAAATTAGTCATTGAAACTTAACAACCAGAGATAAAGGAGAAGCAATTAATGTAAATCAGTTTTCTTTTTCAGGTAAGATATTTGGGGATTTTTAAAGGAATTACATGTACATAGATGTATTTTTAAGTGAGATTCTAATGTACATACCAAATATTTTGTTTTCATTTTTTAACCATGAGCCATTTTAAACATATAGATATTGATAAAATAACAGATGTCCAAATAACTATTAGTCATATTAAGTAAATAATAACATATTTCTATGTTTCATATGTTGTGTACATACACGTTGAATGTACATCTATACACAGAATAATTCCCTGTGAGATAAACATACAAATAAGAAATAATAGAAACAAGCTGAATGACTCCTACCCATCAGGTGAATGAGAAAATCACTACATAGAGACAGATAGTAAAGGCTGGGACACATAAACCTTAAACCCCATCCCAGATAAAGTGCCACATAATCAAGAGGGAGCCCCTAACTCCCAGCATTGAAAAGTTTGGAACTAGAGCCCCCAACTAGGGTCCTCAAAACATCTGGCTCTGAAAGCCAAAGGCGCTTATGTTCACAAGTCCTACATGATTACAGCAAACAAAAATAATTTTTAAATGGGTGGAAGAACATAGCAGATAAGGGGTTAGTATCCAAAATTTATAAAGAACTTAACAAACTCAATGCCCCAAAAACAAATACTCCAATCGAGAAATGGGCAGAAGACATGAACAGACATTTCTCCACAGAAGACTTAACACATGGCCAACAGACATGAAAAAATGCCCAATATCACTCGGCATCAGGGAAATACAAATCAAAACCACAGTGAGATACAACCTCACACTGGTCAGGATAGCTAAAATTAGCAAGTCAGGAAATGACAAATGTTGATGAAAATGTGGAGAAAGGGAAATCCTCTTACACTGTTAGTGGGAATGCAAGCTGGTGCAGCCACTCTGGAAAACAGAGTGGAGGCTTCTCAAAAAGTTGAAAATAGAGCTACCCTATGACCCAGCAATTGCATTACTAGGTATTTACTAGGTATTTACCCAATGATACAAATGTAGTGATCTGAAGGGGCACCTGCACCACAATGTTTATAGCAGCAATGTCCACAATAGCCAAACTATGGAAAAAGCCCAGATGTCTGTCGATAGATGAATAGATAAAGGTGTGATATATATATATATATATATATATATATATATATATATATATATATACACAATGGAAAACTACCCAGCCATCAAAAAAATGAAATCTCACCATTTATACCAAAATGCTGCATATTTGATACCCCAGACTGAAACCAAATCAACTCTAGGTTTAGAAAATGATTGGAATATATATCCATGATGTTCCATAGCAATTAAAAGAGGGTTTGTTCAGTTGTCCATCAACAGATAAATTGATAAAGATGGGATTTGCATATATATATATACATACTCAGCTATCAAAAATGATATATATACATATATATGTATGTATAATGATATATATATATATATATATCAAAAAAATGAAATCTTGCCATTTGCAACAATGTGGATGGAACTAGAGGGTATTATGCTAAGCAAAATAAGCCCATCAGAGAAAGACAATTATCATAGGATTTCACTCATGTATGGAATTTAAGAAACAACAGAGGATCATAGGGGAAGGGAAGGAAAAATAAAACAAGACAAAATCAGAGGGGGAGACAAACCATAAGAGACTCTTTTTTTTTTAATTTTTATTTCTTTATGATAGTCACAGAGAGAGAGAGAGAGAGAGAGAGAGAGAGAGGCAGAGACACAGGCAGAGGGAGAAGCAGGCTCCATGCACCAGGAGCCCGATGTGGGATTCGATCCCGGGTAAGAGACTCTTGATCATAGACAAACCTAGGGTTGCTGGAGTGGAAGGATGGGGTAACTAGGTGATGGACATTAAGAAGGCATGTGATTTAATGAGTATTGGGTATTATATAAGACTGATGAATCACTGAACTCTACCCCTGAAACTAATAATATACTATATGTCAATTAATTGAATTTACATTTTAAAGAGTGAAAAAAATAAATGGGTGTAAGAGCATCTCTATGGTTGTATATCCAAGTTCAGCAGAGAGGGAGCATGCAAAAATGCCCATTTCCTAGTTTCTCCCTGAAAGGGATATTACTGCATACTTTCCCAGCTGCTGCCTAAGCACCAGCTTCTAATCCATGTGCAGCTAGGTACTCTCTATGATCCTCCACTTTGGGACACTGACAGATCTTGGGACACCCTCAACTACTGGGAGCCACCAAGAAGAAAGACAACAGTTTCAACAATCACAAAGACCCTAAACCGTCAAGACTCCACCAAAACTTGTTAGAACTAATAAATGAATTCAGTAAAGCTGCAGGATATAAAGTCAATATATAAAAGTCAGTTGTATTTCTATCCACTGATAATGAACTATCAGAAAGAAAAATTAAGAAAAACAATCTCATTTATAGTAATATCAAAAAGAATAAAGTACTTAGGAATAAATTTAACCAAGGAGGTATAGACTTGTACACCAAAAATGACAAAATATGTGTTTTTGTGCTTATTTTATTTAAATTCAATTAATTAACATATACTGTTGGTTTCAGAAGTAGAAGTCTGTATTTCATCAGTCTTTTATAATACCCAGTGCTCATTATATCCTGTGCCCTCCTTAATGTCCATCACCCAGCTATCCCATCCCCTCACTCTCCTCCCCTCTAGCAACCCTGTTTGTTTCCTATGATTAAGAGTCTCTTATGGTTATGACAAAATATTGTTGAAAGAAATTAAAAGAAGATCTAAACAAATCAAAAACTCCAACTACAGACTTGTCAAAGGAATTGAGAAAAGCTGTTTAGACTAGATTCTCAGCTCTTACTGAAAGACTAGTACATGAAGAGTTAACCAAAGGGACTAGATCCATAATAGGAAGTCATGATCTGACTTAGAATACGACAACCAGCAGCACTCTCATCAACTGGGAGCTTAACAGAAATGCAGAATCCCACCCCATACCTACCAAGTCTTAATATACATGGTGTCAAGATCCCCAAGTAATTCCTCTATTCATTGTCTTGATAAGCAGTGTCAATACAGTTTGTATTCTGAGATGAGACAGATTTTTCACTAATAGCAGTGAAGATCCTTTAGCCAGACAGCAATTTGGATACTAATCAAACTTTGTCACAGGAAGTGGGAAAGTAGATGAGGAAAGCAATCAAAGGGTTGATAAATAATGGATTACAACAATACAGCTAAAGTAATAAAGTTGTGTCCAAAGGCCTGAGTTTGCAGAAATTCAATGAAACCATTGGAGTAATCACTTTCAAGACTTGTAATTCTTCTCTTATTATAATTTAAGTTGCATCAGATGCACCTGCAAAAGTAAAGCCCTTGGTACTATTCCTGTGTGACCTTGGGTAAACCATTTCACCTCCCAACATTCTAGTCTCTCCAGCTGTAGAACAAGATATACAACTTTCGTTAGTAATGGGATTGAGAGTCTCATTTGGATGAAATTTATGCAAGTGCCGAGTATGATTATTATTTTAGCTGACAGATAAAAAGATTGTCATTTGTTTTTGAATGTGTTGTGAAGCAAAAGACACAAGGATGAAATTATACCGATCGTCCTTTTTGTTTTGCCTGCTTATGGAGTTTGATTGAACTTGTCTGAATCCCATGATAAATATGCAACATAACAAAAGATTAAATGAAAGACCATTTAATTACCTGAATCAGAGCTTGTAAAAATGTATATGTGTTCATGGTGGGGGGTGGGGGGTGGAGAGGATTGGTGTAATTAGGACCGGAAATTTAGAAAAATTGTGTCTAGCAGGAAAATGTGTACATGTTTGGCAAAAATTGAGTGACGGGTCAAGAACTCTTCAAGCTAAGAAGATTATATCAACAGATGCATTACCCATCTGCTCACTGAATGCACAAAAATGGAAACGGCATTTTTTTCTATCAATTGAAGTTCCAGTTATACTCAGAGGCCATGAATCATACCATGCCAATAGCCAAGATTGAAAAATGTAAAACATGAATAATAGAAGGCAAAAGTTAGCTACTTTCTACGTGAAATAAAAGGTATTGTCAATTCTGGTCTTCCTTGTGAAACTCACATTCCTGTTCCCAAAAGGCACAATCCAGAGACACACCAGAACAGCAAATCTGTGTTTACACTAAAAGGCACATAATCTAAGTGTAAAAACTAGCAGTGCACAGTCTTATTGGAACAATAGGTCACCAGCATCCCAGATGGATTTTTTCAACTATGTAATAACACAATGGTTTTAAAACCTCCCATTTTGAAGTGATGAGGATGTCTATGAGATACTGACATCATATAAAACATTCTTACCTGCTAGAGATACAGTGGTACTTAAATCTGTGTCTTGCAGTGTTATTTAGGGGAGATTGGTGAAAGTTATTTAAGTTCAAATGAAAATATTAGAAACTCATATTAAGAAATTAACCATCCAACTTATTATTCATTAACTTACTCATGTATCAACAAAGAGTTGTAAATGGCAGGATTTATACAGTGACTAGAGCTATTATAAAGCACAATAATGACTAGTCATCCCTGCCCCCAGCTAATCCTGCTGAACATTGTCGTATTTTGGCTCATGCATCCTTTATAGAGATTTCTCAATCCATCTGACTGCAATCACTCAAACCTTAGATCAACATTTTTCAAAGGCTTTGGTTATCACTGTTACTATTTGTTACGGCAAAGAGCTACACAAGTGATGCTAAAACTTGGAGACTCTATTTCTCCCAAATTAATTCTGTAAAAAGCATTAACAGCATGGTTTGTCTCTCCGTGCTGAGGCTGAAGAGGAGTTATATATGTCTTTTATTCTCTTTGGGCTAAATGGTTCCTGGGTCAGTATTCCCTACCATGAAGAAGTTTTCAACTGAGCTGTTTTGCATTATCAAATGCAGATACTGGGGATCCTGGCAAGCATGAGTTATATGTAGGGACCAAACATTAACTCCATTGTATTATTTAATCCTCACAACAAAGCATCTGTGGACATATGATTGAGGGTGAGAAGTAGCATCACATCAGTGGTGCAAAGTAAACATAAGAAAAGAAAAACAGATACCTTGGAAATGTAGGCAACAATAACTATTTCTTAGCAAAAAGAAGTTCTGAGTAAAGCTGGACATGGCCAAAATAGAAAAATTGTGGCAATTAGTGACTTCCTTCTTAAAGGTATGGAATGATCACTTTGTGGATTATCATGGATAATTGACCAGTCCCGTGTCACATGAGTGTTTCTATTCATGACAGAAGATGCTGCTAAACAAGAGCAAATGTACTGCCTAAAAATCTGCTAAACACCTAATGATTCGTGTGGTAAAATACATGTTACTGGGAGAACAGAGAAGAGAAGAATCTTTAGATGATCCAAAGTTTTGGATAGAAAACTGAACCACTTGGAAGCACAGATGGTGTTTTCAACACTTCTTTCTAGCAGTTGAGACTTTGGAAGGGATAGAGAAATCTTGGATGTGAACAATTGGCTCTGCAGATGGTGATGGTGAACTGGTTTGGCCGACAGTTTTAAATCCCAGACCGATGGGTTCTTATTCACAGAAGAATTAGGAGAAGGAAGTGGAAGGAGGGGGGGAAATGGATAAAGGAATATAACTTAATACACAAGGGAAAATGTGTATTAAGTTATGGTTTATTTATCAATTTTATAAATAGAAATAATCAGAAGGCCACATCTAAAATAGCCAGCTACGGTAGCAACCAGAGATGCAAAAAAGTTTACCAAATTTCAGCTGATAAAACAATTCTGAATAACTTAATTAAGTTTGTCACTTGGCACTCATAGTCATGAGATATGGGAGTCAGTAAATAGGTGCCACTAAAAAATGTGATGGAGGGACACCTAGGTGACTCAGTTGGTTAAGCATCTGACTCTTGATCTCAGGGTCAAGAAAGAAAGAAAGAAAGAAAGAAAGAAAGAAAGAAAGAAAGAAAGAAAGAAAGAAAGAAAGAAAGAAAGAAAAAAGAAAGAAAGAAAATAAAAGGAAAGAAAGAAAGAAAGAAAGAAAGAAAGAAAGAAAGAAAGAAAGAGAAAGAAAGAAAGAAAGAAAGAAAGAAAGAAAGAAAGAAAGAAAGAAAGAAAGAAAGAAAGAAAGAAAGAAAGAAAGATGGAAGGGAGGAAAAGACAGGAAGAGAAAGAAAGGAAGAGAGAGAGAGAGGGCTTGTTAAGGGCTTTGTAATATCCACTTAAAAAGAGGCTGTATTGAGCACCTGGGTGGCTTAGTTGGTTAAGAGGCTGCCTTCGGCTCAGGTCATGATTTCGGGGTCCTGGGATTGAACCCCACATTCTTCCTGTTCCATGAAGACTCTGCTTCTCCCTCTCCCACTCCCCCTGCTCTTGCTCTGTCTGTCTCTCTCTCTCTCTCAAATAAATAATATTTTTTTAAAAAAGAGATAGTATCTTCTAATATGAGTAACAGAAGACATTTAAAGAATTTGAGCAGGTGTTGAGGTAAGTGGGAAAACTTTGGTTCATTTGATCTGGAATGATTTTTGTTTGTTTTTACTGACCTATTTTTGCAGTACTCTGGTTTTAAGTTGTATTTTGAAGGCATATCTCCTTAAATGGATGGAGCCTTGTTCACAAAGTAGCCCCAACAAGCTTTTTTAGCAAATGCACATCTTAGCATGCTATAAAAAGGCAGAAAGCCTCACCACCCTTGTAGAGACTTCATTCTTTGCTTTCCACATTTGATTAAGAATAAGGTCTTTCCTGTTTTAGAATGAATTTTGTTAGCAAGCCCAGCAGAAAGCAGTAAACAAAAGTGCTGTGCCTCTTACTGCAGTTTTTGTGGCAGTATGTTGTCACTTTCAGCGTCACTAGAGTATCCACCTCCAGGAGATGCCATGTTTCCTTGTGACAGTTGCCTTTGTCCTTGGGAAGTGAGACATCCCATATCCAACAGGGATTAATTCTCTTCATGTAACTTTAATAAGGTGTAGGGGTGTTTCCTCAGTGACACAGTGGCAGAAATCTTGATATAAATTGATCTTTGCCCTTCAGAGCTAAAGAAAGCTCTATTTCCTTGGATTCTTTGTTTGCTTTTAGTTCAGGCTAATATAGTGATTTTGTTTTCTGGAAATGTTAATGCTTCTTTACATTCTGGGAGCCAGTCAAGACTCTGGATTCTCATTCGAAGTTCATTACCCCGAAGTTGTGATAAGTGCACAGTAAAAGTTGGATGTCAAGGATGTGGCTATCAAAAGCTATTTCACCCATGGGAAAATACCTGTCCATCTTGAAATCTAGAATAAAGTAGTTCATCATATATTGTCTGGCTCCAAATTCCCCTTACTGCCCACTGTTTTTGTTGTTTTATTTGTATAATTTTATATGAGGAGATTTTGCTCTGCTTAATACATCTCTGACTTAGAGATGATGCCATTTACTTACTTGATGTTGAATTAACACTTCAGATAGATTTCACACATGAAGCTACCTTTTTGTATCATCTGGGCTCTTCACAAATTCTGAGCACATTAACAAAAATCTCTCAACTCTTAATCAATACCTCCTTCTCCAGGTGATTATATATTATAACAGAAAGAGCACCAAAATAAGAAGGCCTGGATTCCAGACCAAAGAATGAAATAAGGGACCTTAAAAATGTTGTTTAACTTCTGAGCCTAGTGTCCCCATTTTATAGGTGGGGAAATAATAATGTATCTCTGCCTATCTTAGCACTGTTTATAAATCCAATAGAGAAAAAGGTACCTGAAATTACATTGTATCATAAATTTACTCAAACATTTATTGAATAACATAATTGTTGATGTGCTTAAAATGCAAAATGGTTCTTCAAAGACTATCTTTATTCAAGCCTAATAAAATGCCTATTAAAAAGCATTTTACTGGGAGCTAATGTACCTCTGGTCAATTCGATGCAGAAATGAACCTTAGACATTCCACAGAAATGGATGGTCAATATATCCCTTCAAACATCTTGTTTAGTGTCAGCCTTCTCTTCTGAAATTTGGATAGGAGAGCTAATCAGTTCAAGATGGAACCCATGGGTGAATGTCTGCAATGCCAAGATCCAGATCCTGATTTAAGTGTGACCCATGCACTTTAAAATTGAGGCTTGGCAGGTCATAAAATTAGATAATCTCAAAACACATAGTTAAAATGTAGTGAAAATCTCAAAACACATAGCATCTTCCTCAGATTCACTGTTTTGCTTCTTAAATGTGAGGCTCAGAGGTATCTTTTTATCGCCCAAAGTTTCAGATCTGTTGAAAAGCCTGGACAGGCATTCGATTGAGTCCCTCGAGTTCCATGCTAGCAGCAAGGCACAAATACTTTTGGCCTGGCAATTTCAAGGCAGGTGTTACCAGTTGGTTGCCTGAACCATGGAAAAACCTCCTTCTGGCCTTTTTTAAAATGCCTGATTCAAGCGGCACTACCTCCTGATGGGCCTGCCAGGGAGAATTAGTTTCAGAACGCACTCACAGGAAGTGAAATGAATTAAGCTGCTGGAGGAATTAGGAATGTGTACGTAAAGGTTGAAAAAAGTTTGCCCAAAACAGCAATCTTGGATCTGGCATCACTGAAGTCAAACTTGCCTTTTGTTTTGTTTTGTTTTTTGAGGATAGTCAATGGGTTCAGGTGCTTATATTGGAGTTTTGTGGTTCATGATAGAATAATCAAGTCACAGAAGGTCCTTTATAAAATACAATCATAGCAATTAAGGCAAAGTATTACACCATCGTGTTATTGTTACAAATCACCAAAGATTAGAAAATACATGTTTGCGTCCTGCTTTCTTTTCCTCACTTTGAAGAATGTAAGCACTCCAGAAAAGCTAGATTCAATCTTCTGGTGGTCTTCCATGGTTAGAAAAAAGTGATGTGGTTGGAAAGAAAATAGATCCTCTGGCAGATTTTATTATTGGTTTTAAGTGTAAAATGAATAATGAAGACTTTTCAGTGGGTCTTAGGTGTTTGAGGGTTGTGTCTACTTGGAAAATCTTACAAAAGCTAAATGTCTTGCCTAGAAAAGTGAATAAAGCACATACCACATAATCTGGGTTACAATTCCACAAGGCTCCAGGTTCACTGATCTACCACAATGCCCCAAGGCTCCACACCATCTGATTTGCACCTACCTAGCTTTCAGGTTTCTCTTATTTGGCTGTGTTCCCTCTTTCTGCAAACTCCCTCCCTCACCGATCAGGTGCGGGTTCTTGCTTACCACCTTCACCATCCCTGAAGGCCAGTTTGCTCCTGAACCTACAATGAGCATGGATCTCAACCAAAAATGATGAAAGTGAGGGTTATTATTTACTGTCTACTCTGGACAGATGGTGTGCTGAGTGCTTTACATACAATACCCACCACTCCATACTGGTTTTTGAGGTGTCTGAGGATGATTTGTGTGCACCACTGTGTAACCCACTAGCTCAGAGGAAGTAAAAGGTACTGTCTGTATGTACGAGATACAAGAGATAATTGACCCACGTCTCTAATTTAGTTCAAGAACCCCAGAGTCACTGATTAAGAACACGACTATGAATATCTCTGTAGGTTCCCTCAGAATAAGAATGGCTGTAGACTAGGTGCCCAACTTTCCCATCCACCCTTGGACTTGGCTGGAGTTAGAGGTGGGCAGCCTTTCAGTCCTTCGTACTGTGAAATCTCATTTCCCTGCCTCACTGCTCTCAAAGCACTGCCATGCACCTCTGACTATTGCTTTCTGCTTTGCTTTATCCACGCAGGTAACGACATTGACTCAGGAGGTCTCTCAGTTAGGTAAAGACATGAGGAATGTGATGCAACTTCTAGAAAATGTTCTCTCACCTCAGCAACCATCACGGTTTTGCTCTCTGCACTCCACATCCGTGTGTCCCTCCAGGGACAGCTTACAGACCAGGATGACCTGGAGCACACACCAACCTTGCCTACACTTACAAGCTGGGGGAGCTGCTTATACTCAAGCACAACTCTGTCATGGTAATGTCACCTCACACATTTGGAGTGTGGATCCCTCCTCTGTGGGGAGCAGCCCCCAGCGAACTGGAGCTCATGAGCAAAATCCAGCTGACACTGAACTTTATCATTCTCCAAACCTTGATTATTCACCTGCGCACTACCAGGTCGTCCAAGAAGGTCATCTGCAATTTTTAAGGTGCATCTCCCCACATTCAGATTCTACACTGACACCTCTGCAGTCCATTTCAGCGACCCTCTCATCCTCCCTCTGCTCCTCCTCAGAAACGTCCTTGCATCTGGTTCTCCCAAGCAGATCAGAGGAGGGCAGCTTCAGCCAAGGAGTCACGAGTTCCTTCAGTATGGAAAACTTGCCAGGATCTTGGGACAGGGAAGGAGCAGCATCAATCTCTACGGAACCCTTGGAAAACTTTCCACTGGAAGTTGTCACAAGCACAGCAGAAATGAAAGATAGTAAAGCCATAAACGTATGATATTTGCGCACGTGCAGCAGCTGCCAGTTCCAAACCCACCACTGCATGACAGCTTTAGTTTGCCTTTTTTGCCTCAGGCAGGTGTGAAGACTGGGCTAAGCTGGGAGTCCTGCAGGAGCGTGCGTGAGGAGCCAGCCGAAGGCAGAGCCACATCCATACTGTAGCAAGCACTTGCTAGATCCTTAGGAACATAGCAGAAACAGTTCCCTCTACAGGTATTCACTTACCCGTCTGTTTCACAGACTTTTTAAAAGTCCAAAGACCCTGAGGGTCTGAGCAGCTAGAAGTTCCAGACAAAGAATTTGTGGATTCATTTTGTCCTAGGTGACTTTTGTGAAATGCAGCAAAGGTTTTTCCTGAGTGCCTGCTTGTCGTTCCTGAACAATATCCATAGCGCTGTTGGCCTCTGGAGTGCACAGCTCCTGCTGATCTATTTTTCTTTTTGTGAAGGCAAAGGGACAATTATCACTGCATGTCATCTCCTAGACAATCAGTCAAATAGAGCTGGTGGCCAGTGGTTAGCTATTGCACGTTACTTGCCATGTAAATGAACATGTCTTTATTTATCGAAAAAAAAAAAGAGAGGCTATTTTTATATCCTTGGTATGAAATATGTATTTAAACTATTTAAAATATTTATAAAAAAATGAATGTTTTCTTTTCATTTTGGTAAAAAAAGAAAAAGCTTGCCGTCTTAAGAAATGCACTACTGTTATGTATAGTAGATCAAAAACTATTTATTACTAAGAGGATGTAGTTTCAAAAGGAATCCCCCCTTTTATTTGCATGCAGTTTGCAACAAATGTATCCTCAAACTTCGGGATTACAAAGAAACAGTGAGGTCATATTTTATTAATGAAATAAAAACATGGACTGAGTGTCAAATATGTGGGCTCTGGCATGGTGGTAGGCAGGGCTCCACCTCGTTAGACTCTGCTGACTCACGCCAACGACCTGAATTAAGGCTGCCCCCACTGTGCTGGCATAAATGTCTCCCCTCCAGGCATCAAACTTCATTGTTCAGGAACCCAAAATTGGTCTGTGGGATATGAGATCTCAACTACTTTAAGCCATTCTGATCTCAAAATGAGGGAGAGAACCTTGGCTGTATGCTTCCTCTGTGCTATTCTTGAGGGAGAGATTATAGACCAGGGCAAATTCCAAAAGGGAGCCAAGACTTCTGAGCAATGACTTCTGAGAGTAGTAAGGCCAGCTTACACTGGATCAGTGTTTTCATTTTTTTCTGTAAAGCTCTCAACAAAGCTGTAAATTATGCAGCGCAGGTGTTTTCATTCTCATTTTGCGAAGAGATAAAAAGAGATTACACAGCTCGGATGCCGGAGATGGTCTAGAACCTATAATTCTCCCTGCATCTCAGCCAAATGCAAATTCAGATGCTGGCTTGGGAATGGTTTAAACACCTTCACTCAACTTTTATTTGTTTTGGGTTTTTTTTTTTTTAAGATTTTATTTATTTATTTCAGAGAGTGAGCACAAGCCTGAGCAGGGGGAGGGACAGAGGGAGAAGCAGACTCCCCCCTGAGCAGGGAGCCCCACGTGGGGCTCCATCCCAGGACCCTGGGATCATGACCTGAGCCACAGGCAGACGCTTAACCAACTGAGCCACCCAGGCACCTCTCAACTTTTATTTGATGTTTAAGAACATTTAGGGCCAAATCATCCCAGACATTCTTAGAAAACATCCCATTTACATTCTGGAGTCTCAGGTTCGTTTTTTGCATCACAAAAAATAAACAGTGAGAATTGTATCATTAAAAACATCTAAACAAACCAAAAGCTCTGATGTGTGAATCTTGTACCCTAAAATTGGCTGGGCAGCAGAAAGAAATCTGTATGAAAAAGGAAATAGTACATGTTTATCAACATATTACTCAAGACAATGCGTTCTACTTCTCCACCTCCAAAATTTAATCTCTCCTTACCTAAGTGAATGGGAAAATTGAGGCAAAGGCAGCTTTCTAGATTTAATGTACTTAGGTTTGTATTAATTTTCCCTTTTGTTCTCCTGACCTATATAGTCATTTTTAGTACCATTCAAAAAGAACAGTATTAGTGTGTGAATATTCTTCTGGCAAACTAGCACTAATTATTGATGCTAACAATAATGACTGACATTCTGGTTTTGAGTAGTGACTCTGTACCAACATATATTTAGAATTTAACACGTTATATTTCCTCATATAATTGTCAAACAATGCTAAAAATGACTTACTATTATCCTCATTTTGTAAATGAATAATTGGGCCATGGACTTTTTTTTAACTTACCCAGTCACATTGTTTTAAATGATAAATCCAATAACCCATGGCCACTCGGTATCCTCTTCATGTCCAGATCTGTTCTTGCTGTCTTTTGAAACTTTACTAGTAATTACTTCCTTTTGAAATCTGTGAATAGAATAAAATAAAATATTTGTGTGTTTTCTTTTTTTTTTTTAAGGAAGCATACAGATGGGACAAATTAGCTAACCTGTGAGGATTTGAGGAAGCCCCTGTGAAATGTCTGGAAACATGCCCATATTTTTCCAGCCAGTCTCTCCTCTGTATCTGCACTTAATGGCTGACATTAGGCATAAGAATCAAGATACCTGCCCTCATAGGTCTGCAGCTGGATGAAAATGAATGAGTACCCACAGTAAGTGAGGGCTCTCATTGATTTCTTAGAGGAGGGCACCTACTTCAGTCCCAACTTACTCTTTATTCACCTTTTCCCTCATCATCATTATTCTGAGCAGAACTCCTCCATATCCTGGGCAGCTCAGAATGACACATTTTGCTTTGTTTGTTTATGTCTGTTGTGATATTATTCCAGGAAATGAGAAACCCAAGTTTTTCTAGGTATTTGATTTTCCAAACATTATTGCAATGTAAGTAGCAGAAGCCCTTGTTTTCTTATCAGGGATGCATGTTTGGATCTCTACCTACCAACTCTGCTGAAGAAGCAAAACAGGGATCCAGAAGAAAGAAAAGCACTTATTTTCTTGGTCAAGTATATTTTCTTAAAAACAATGCTGAGGACTAAAGTCTTCTGTGTAGCTCTAATTAAGAGAACCAGACAGATTAACAGGACTTTATTTTAATTCAATGTAAGAAATTTCTGGCAATTAAAGCCACTTACAAATGGAGTTTATTGCCTTGAGAGATGGTAAAATCACTAATAAAGTGTCCTTTGAGAGGTTGCATAACTATGTGACAGGAAAATTGTTTTCCAGAAGGATTCTGTATTGGGTGGGAGGTTAACAGAATACATGCATCAGAATCACATGGGGTGCTTGCTTAAACTTTAGATCTGGCTTCAACCAAGTGCCTTTGGGTGGGGCCTGATATCTCCCACTTAAACTCCCTGGGTGATTTATATGCACTAGATATTGGGAAATATTGGTATGGAATCTATAGTAGTACAAGACTGAGTCCTACCTAATTTATACACAGGTGGACTAGCATCTACATTCTGTTAAAGATAGGTCTGAGTCTGTCACTGTATCAGAAAGACCTGGTCAACCTCTATATCAGTAGTTTCAAACTTCTGTTCAAATGATGTATTTCCAGGGGATCTTAATAAAATTGAGATTTTAGGGACCTGATTCCTAAGATATGGGCTGGGTCCCAAGCAATTCTGATATAGATGTTCCAGGGAACAAACTCCAGAAACATTACCCTAAGCTGTGTCATCATCCCTTAGATAATGAGTAGTTGGTTCTGTGGGGGGCAGACCAGCTAGAGTCAAACAATCAAAACTGACAATTATGTACCATACTGTTTCCATGGCATTCTTAATAAATCGATAAATTTTTTCATGAAAATAATTGATCACTTTCTTCAAGAGCACTTTGAACGTTCATTCATTACTGGTAATGGCTGAGTGCCTACTATGTGTCATGTACTGGTACCTCTTGATTTGTCGTAGGTCTTTGTTCTCTTGTTTGACTTGGATTTTCTAGTAGGAAGAAAAAAATGAAAATGCCTTTTGAAGCCTTATGAACTTGTCAGTTCTTCCTGAATAGGGAGGAATCATATTTGGATGTGAAGTAAACCAACTACTTGGTTAGAGAATGACAGTTGCTATTGATGGCCCCTGTGTGAAATGGAACTGCTCAGGTCAAGATTATGATTTTATCCAGAGCAATGAAAATAGCTTGTTCCAAATAGTTCTTGCTACAGCTGCTTCTTCTCATGAGGTGTAAGGTCATCCTTATAAGACATCACCTTTACTATAAAGTTCTGTAACACTCCAAATGGATTCTCCCCTTAGACCACTATCACCACTGAAAACAGAGCCTCAGAACCTGTGCATTTTCCATGAAAGACTGCTCTAAGAGGCTTCTCCTTTGACTACTTCTTTCAGTTTATCCAAGGGCACACACTCCAAAGAAATACAATGTTGAGAAAAGGGCAGGAGTTTTGGAGAGACCCAAAGGAGTGTTTGCCTCCAGCCATTTTTCCTTGCTCTATGACCTCAGACAAGTTATTTAACACTTCTGAGCCTCCATTTCTTTATCTAAAAATCGGGTATTAAAATATATCTAACTTGCAGAGTCTTTGTGAAGAGTCAATGAAGTAATTTATGTGAAAGCACATTGCCTGACATATAGAGAATACTAAGCAAATGTCAGTTGGTCTCCCCTGGCTCTCCTACTTCCTCTGTCTCCTATCTCTCTCTCCCCCTTCCCTTCCTAATTTCTCCATCCTTCCTTCCCCCTACCTCTTCTCCACCTGCTTACTCCCTAGCTCTCCCTCTTTCTCCATCTCCCTACCCTGACATCTCCATTCCCTCTCTCCCTCTCCCTTCTCTTTCCTTCTCCCTACTTCTTCTTTTCCCTAAGAGTCTCAGGCTAACTTCTGAAAAATGAGCTGCCTTTGACATTTTCTCCACAGAAGCCACAATCTAACTTTTACGCTATGTCACCTGCAATCTATTCCTGACAGTATTACCAATCAAGTCAACGTTTACCTTTAAGAAAAAGTTGTGGGGGATGCACCAGGGAAATAATATGCCACCTTTGCTCCTAGCCATCTTAGCTCCAACCTGTGTGGCTTCTGATTTCTATCCAAATTTTAGTAATCAAAGCTTCATTTTATTTTTTTAAATATTTTATTTATTCATGAGAGACACAGAGAGAGAGAGAGGCAGAAACATAGGCAGAGAGACAAGCAGGCTCCATGCAAGGAGCCCGATGTGGAGCTCCATGCAGGGAGCTCCATGCAAGGAGCCCATGACTCCAGGATGACGCCCTGAGCCAAAGGCAGATGCTCAACTACTGAGCCACCCAGGTGCCCCGCAAAGCCTTATTTTAAAATCTTTACAATTACAGAAAGATCCGGGAAATGTATTCATCAATATGAACATGTATCTCTTTTTTTCTTGCCCATAAAGTTTCTCTGAAGAAATTTGCTGTTGCCTCAGAAATCAGACATATATATGTCATGCCCACCACCCTGAGATACAGAACACCTGAGTACTGTCAGCCAAACGCCTCAGAAATTTCCCTGCAGCACGGGGCCTTGCCCTGTTGCCCATAGCTCCTGTAGCTGGAAGCCGAGATGAAGAAACGTCTGCCACTTCACACGGATGCCTTCAAAGGTTCCCCTCGTTATCCCACAGAGAGAGTAGGTCCCACCAGAGGGAATAAGCTAAATGTCACTCCCTGCAGCTTGTGTCCTGAAAGAATGTTCCTTGGGTTGTAAAAGTCAACAGAGCCCTGAATAAAGCTCGCAAAAGACAGGACAGCCCAGTGAGGCAGAGACCAGCACATCTGCATCTGTTGTTCAAGGGAATTAAATAAAATGTATATTCTAGAAAAAATAGCTGAGTGGGCAAGATGCTTCCTATGGGCAAAACTATTCCTCCTCAGACTATTTCCTTCTGCCTTAGGTTTTTCCCCTGGAGATAAGGGGGTGGGGTGGAATTTAATACTGAATTTAAGGCTCTGTTTTGGGTTGTTTTTTATCTTTTTTTTTTCTCAGTAGGCTGGTAAAAATAGAACGTACATATGTGATATATTTGAGTACAACAGAGAATAAAATGGGAGGAAGTGAACTTAAAAGTGTATCCATGCTGTTTGTTTTTGTAAGAAACCAGAAGGGATATACTAGCATGAAGGGACCATTTTTATTTAAGAATTCCCTCTGGAGTAAAGAGTACTCTATCCCTTTGGTACTCTTGCTTTCAGTGGTAAATTTTCTACCAATACTAATTTCCTGAACCCCAACTGGCAGTTCATTCTCCACTTATTTGTCTTGAGGGAGAATTATTTCTGAGCTCAGCATGGGGATCAGTGTTAACTGCTGCGGAAGGGGCTCAAACTCAGCTGCATCTCCCAGGTAACACAGAGGTCTCTGAGTGGCTGCAGCTACATGGCTAACACTCTCTAATGTTTTTGGAGTCCCTTGCTGTGATTGGCAGTGATGTTCAGGAGCCCCCAGGTTGATACGCAGATTTCTGAAAGTCGCCATGGTAACCCATTACCCAAAATGAGTCATGAGAGTCCCTGCTCTAGTCAGAGGACCTGTAGAACAAAGTCAAATTTTTATTTCCAGCTCCTAGTACCCAAAAATATTTCAGCCCTAGACCTGAAGCATTTAGTATACTTCTGGTTATCTTACAGAAAAACTTATATCCACAGAAAAGAGACAGCATTTCTGACTCTTGGTTTCCAAAGTATGGTCCATGGAGCAGCAGCAGCTTCATCTGGGAGCTTGTTAAAAATGCAGAATCTTAGACCCCATCCCAGAGCTACTGAATCAGTGTCTGCATTTCATCAAGATCCTCAGGTGTACGCATTACAGTTTTGCAGAAACACTTAAATAAACATTGGTTCTTGGCTTGCTACTCATTAGAATCAACCAGGCTAGCTTTTATAAACCAGATTCCTTGCCCTAACCTCAAAGATTCTAACTTAGAGTGGGTCCCAAGTACCAGTAATGTTTAAATCTCCCCATGTAACTCCAGTATACACCCAAGGTTAAGAAAACACTGTTCTAGAATAGTGGTTCTCAAAATATGGTACCTGGACCAGCACCATTAGTATTACCAGGAACTAGTTAGAAATGCAAATTCACAGGCTCCACCCAGACCTACAGAGTCAGAAACTCTGGGGATAGGCCCCAAAAACCTCTATGATTCTGATGCCTGCTAAAGTTTGAGACTTCTGCTCTAGTCTAGACAGCAAAGGAACCAGTAGGGCCTAAAGCAAGTCATAAGCAGGAAGGCGTTTGAATATAATAGTATATTATTATTGTATGTTATATGTAATAAAATGTACATCAATATCTACCTTCTTCCAGGAGACTCATCATTTTCTATTTCAAATCTCTCTCTATGTTTTAAAACCATACTGATAAGTGAACATGTCACTTTCTAATTAGAATAGGCTCCTAACTTTTCTATTTCTATAGGCTAGCCTAATGACATCCTTGTGAAAAATCTTATTCTTAGGAGGCACTGGTACATTTTAGTTTTACAAGGCCTAGCTTGATAAAGGCATGGTGTTGGTTACAACAACAAGTCAAAATTACAAGATTAGTGAACCATGGTTGGAAAGAGAAGTTTCTCCCCCGAGGGTACAGAAAATGTATCCCAAGAAAAACCAATCTAATGTTTTTCCTAGTTTTAATTACAAATAGTTGTTGTGTTTAGAAATCAGGGCTTTAGGGCAGCCCCAGTGGTGCAGTGGTTTAGTGCCGCCTGCAGCCCAGGGTGTGATCCTACAGACCTGGGATTGAGTCCCATGTCAGGCTTCCTGCATGGAGCCTGCTTCTCCCTCTGCCTGTGTCTCTGCCTCTCTCTCTCTCTATCTCTCTATCTCTCTCTCTCTGAATAAATAAATAAATCTTTAAAAAAAAAGGAAATCAACACTGAAATATAACACTGAAATATAAAAACGCTGTTTATATTTCAACACTGAACCAGCTGCATATATAAGCCATGAGAGCAATAGTAAGCCATTTTGATCACATTTGTAGATGTGAGGCACCTATTTTTGAGGATTTTTGTATTTAGACTAGACTAATGGATCTGAACTTATCTAATATGTGGTTAAAATGATCTTTTTTAAACAAAAGATTTATTTATTTATTCATGAATAAAGAGAGAGAGAGAGAGGCAGACATTTAGGCAGAGGGAGAAGGCAGCTCCATTCAGGGAGCCCAATGCGGGACTCGATCCCAGGACCCCGGGAGCATGCCCTGAGCCAAAGGCAGATGCTCAACCACTGAGCCACCCAGGAATCCCTAAAATTATCTTTATAGAGATATTTGCTAAAGCAAATGTATATAATAAGGCTTAGGCTGAGACAAACTGAGTTTTTAACTCTACTACTCAGCTATTTGACTTGACAAGACAATTATATTCTCCTACTCTTCATTCCCTCGTATCTGAAATGGGATGCATTAATTTGAGTTTCCCTAGTAACACATCCTGAGACAAAAATTGTAGTAAAATAGAATATTTGAGGGATGACTTCAGGAAACACTGGTGGGGGAATGGGGGAATGCGGAAATGAGATAAGGAGGGTGAAGGAAGGAATAACACATAAAAAATGTGTTGTTGAGCAATAATCACTGTGAGCAACTGAGACTCAAAAGCCCCAAGTTGCTCTGGGAGACATTATAGAACATGACCATGAGTTGTCCCACTTGAGGAGGAAGAAGCTGGTGTATTCATCCCCTAGTTCCCATTTGTTAATGGCTGAGGGCTGCTCCCAGAGATGTTAGCTTCTCAGTATGCCAGGCCTGCCCCATGGAAAGGCAAAGACAAAGCCTCAGCAGAGAGTCACAGATGCTTGCACAAGAATGCCTTGGGCAAGGAGTGGAATGGTGTGTGCACGGTGGAGATGGGCAGACTACCAGAAGCATCTGCTACCTGAAGTATGTATCAGGTCGAGTCAAAGACAGAAACCAGTAATTAGAACAGAAAATACTTGATATAAAGAATTATTGTTTATGGAGGATTACCTCCAAAGAAGAGATGAAAGAGAATGCTAAAGATAATCCTAGAAGGAGAGTCCCCAAGAGGAACAAATTTGGAAAAAGGGGCCTCAAGGCTAGAATCTAGACTTTGAGTGATAGACATAGCACATTGGCAGCAGGGTTTACCTGGTTGCCTGGATAAGAAATGTCCATAGTCCCTGGACTGAGGCTGGAGGGCAGGAAAATGCATGCAGGGCAAACAGGAAACCCCTGCCGGGTACAGGTGGACCAAGCCTGGTGCCAGAATTGGCAAGCCAAACGTCAGCTTCACTGAGTGTGCAGCACACTACTGGTCATCATGTACCACAGGAGCCAACCAAGAAGCAGCACACAGAAACCAGAATCCCCTCTCCTCTGTAGTGTCTTTCTAACACTCTCGCTGGAAAAGGGGAAATATTTGCAAGACACAGTCGACTATCTGTAATGGCAATGAAGCAGGGCAATAACAAGTGGGTTTTGAGGTGAAAGACGATACTCTGACAGAAAATAATGCCATTCATATAATATCATTCCATATGAAGTAAATGGAATAACATGTTTTAGGATTACTTTTTAAACTATGAAGTTATTTTTGATAATATTTTAAGTGAGTGTTTTTATTCAAAAACATCCTTAGAATTACTGTTTATGGTAAAACCATGTCTTTCACTGGCACAACTGATTTATTATTTTTTTCTAAAAAAATCGTTTGATATGATATTCTTAACAGTGTTTGTCTTCTGTGTAAGAATGTTATAAATTGACTCCTGTATTAATACACCTTTTGTCACCTAAAACTCCTTGAATGGGGACCAGGTCTTTCTTCTACAATTAATGACAAGTGCAATATGTCCATTTTAATGCATGTAATAGAAGGACTCTAGCATTTATTTTTTTTAACTGAAAATTTTGATAAGCTACAGGAAAAGGGAAGAGTATGGCTGGGGTACACAGTGAATGAGTGTCTGAGTAGTTAGAATGTCCTTGCTTTCCCCCCTTAAAGACCTTCAGAAAACCACATCTTATTTCTCACCCTTATTAGTGCAGAGTCAGAGAGAGTGCAATCAGAAACACTGAGTTTAAATTCTCTAATTTAGCACTTTTCTCTCTTATCCTCCTCACCAGTGATATGACTGACAATTAAAATATCACCTTGAGATGTCTTTATCACATACACATCCAATTAATTAACCTTTCCACTAAATGAATTAATCTCTTGACCCATCAATATGCTTCTGGCTATTAATTTATTGTTTCCTTTCAATTACCATTGATGTTCATAATCACTCACAACTCTTAAAAATAGAAAAACAATTTGTCTTAGGCCAGACCATCCTTCTTTCTTCCTCTTCCTCCTTGCTTCATGAAGCTTCAAAGGATTACAATATAACTCATGGGCGCAGAAATAAATGACAAGAGGTGATCATGGATGGAGATACATCCTCTTTTTTTTGAGAATTAAGCCCGTGGTGGAACAATTGGCATTTTGAAGGAAGTGGTAACAGGGATCAAAGAGTTCCTAGATGACCACTGTTCAAGACCAGTGTGAAGGCAATGTATATAGGGTGAGTTGACTTGGACCTGATGGCTTCTAAAACATTTTCTCGTTTAAGATCCTCCAATCATGGGGAAACGGGAGAGAAGACTAAGGGAGAAAAATCCATAGGTCACTTGAACTCTATTCAGATGTGACCAAAATTAAAATTGATAGTTCATAAAAGCATGGAAGGGGACAGTCTAGTTAAGAGTGAGAAACAACTTAGATCATAAATTTCCAAGTAGTTATTAATGCCTCAACTCACAAAGCAAAAGAAACTCAGCTTCTAGAACCACCAGAGAGAATTGTATCCCTTCTTCTGTCTGACATGAGGACTGATTCTGGCCAGTTACTTAACCTAACTCTGGCATTCAACATAATTCTGGGGCTGGGACAAGAGACAGCACTTAGATATAAGGTGAATCAAAGTGAAAAGTAGCAGAACTGGGGATGCCCCACTACATGCACCCCAGGTATCTGCTGCTCTAGAGAGAGTTGATTTGGATTATTGGGGTTTGTGTAAATGAGTGTTCATGCTGGAGTTCAATACCCCTCTTCCAGGATCTTCCTTCCAGGTTTCACCTTTCCCTCTTCTTTTCATATCAACATACGATGACTTTAATGAACTAACTGCTATATGCCAGGTACACTAAATATGTGCTCTCTTTAAATACTCCCAGTAAGGCCATAATATATCCTTTATTATCCCTTTATCACAAATAAGAAAGCAGAGGCTGAGAAATTATGCGATTTTCCACCGCAAATTGGAGACACAGTCCTTCCTCTGATATTCCAAAGAACCAAATTCGGCACAATTTCACAGAGTTGTTAGATCTACCTCAGACCTTCCTGGACATTTATTAACACATACTTAATTCTGTTCTGAACTTGAACTTGAACTTGGAAAACAAATCTTATTAATAAAAACATACATTGTGTCTTCCCGTAACAGTATAACTGCATTTATTTGCACTGAGTCTCCTGATAAACCTGTTACATTGTCAGCTTATGATATTAGGCTTATTTTATTGATGAGGATATTCAGGCAAGGTTGAACAAGAAGTCTAAACCAGAAAGAAATTAAAATAGCTAATATTTAATGGAAACAGGTAACTACACTCAGAGTCTTATGGTATATTAATTCATTTTGTCCTAACAATAATCCTATCAGGGCATCACTGCTGTGATCCTCATTTCATAGCTGAGAAAACTGAGGATAAAAGTAGTTAAATAATATATGCAAAGCCACACTCCTGGTAAGTGGCTGAACTAGAGTTTAAACCTAACTACATTGGTTCCAAAATCCTTGCTTTTAGCTCTATTCATATTCCAGTTTTATGCCTGTTATTACCTGTGTGTCTCTTTGGGTTATAAGCCATTCCAAGACAGTTAGTTTTTCAATTGATTCATATTCTCTACATAACAACCAGGACAGAGCCTGACACAAGATGGCTGCCACAAAATTGTGACTGGAAGGCCCTATAATCTCAACAGTGATTATTATTTGCAGGGGAACTAATAAAAGATTGGTCATTATACGGCTTCACAGGATACGTTTAGAACTCAATGCAAATAACGGAAATGGCATTTAACCAGCTGCTCCAAAAGATCTCTTCTTGTGCTTCCAGATCTCCCCTTACTTGTGCAGCAAAGGTGAGATGTAAACAGGTTTCGACAGGGTACAGCATCTGTGTTCCAGTCTGGAACCCAGAGATGGGCAGGTCTCCACTCAACACATTCTATATAATCTTCCTCACCATTATTTACCTAAGATAGCTCCCTTTGAGGGACTTTGTAAGAATTTGTATACTTTAGAGTATGATTTATCCAGCAAATCAATAATCTAGTACTTAGCATGACCATGCTTATTTTGCAAGAAATGAAAGTCAAAAGAAATGGCATTTTTGCTTAGGCTTAAAATCTTTTTTAAATTACCCCAGTCAATAGCCCAGATGCTGATAGTCGTAAAAAGAACAGAAATAAACACAAAAAGTTTTATTCCTCTACTCAAATCAAAACAGCAAGGCATTCACACACATTCAGGACAGGCAGGCACCTTTCTCCTTACTGTCTCGTTAAAGCAGGTACAAGTTAAATGTGACTCTTGTCCCCCTTGAACTATTCAGAGTTAAGCATGTATTTTTTTAATTGAAGCTTCCTCATCCTTGTTTGCTATGGAAGCTTTCCTTTAGAACCAAGCCCTTATTATTTATAAAGCTTGAGACTTAACAAGAAATGTCTCTGCTCTTCTTTCTTCCCTTTCTCCCATTCTATACTGTTGCCTCTCTTCCCTCAATTCATCCTGATACTCCAAGTTGAAATATCAACACAAGAGAGTCGGCCTAAATGTGAGGTAAAATATTTCCATCATCTGCTCAGAGACCTCTGTCAAATATCAAGGTTATTGACCCACGTGGAGTGTAAATATACTTTGGAAAGCACATGTCAAGGGACTTTGGTTTACATTATTCACTTGGGCCTTGCTCACAAGTAGGCTGCTCAAAGAGAAGGCTGTTGCCTGAGGCCACAGTAAGAGCAAGGCTACAGTGTGTTGCTTTTTTATGGCCCTAATATCAGTTGCCATGATTCATTTATAGAAAAACAAGTGGCTAAATTTTTCATTTACAGAAAGGAAATTTGACAGAGTAAAGGGGACTTCAGGTTTTTCCTAAGAAGTCATCTGCATTAGTTTTCAGTAATCATGATTGAGTACTATCTTTGCTACAGCAGTTTGTAGATAGCTAATTGTGGTATGCAGCTTCTGGCATGGCTCTCAGTGCTCCCTCTTTCCTGGTGCTCATTCCCTTGCATGGTCCCATCCCTGTGAGTGTAGGCTAGTGACTTTCTTCTACAAACAGCACATGGTAAAAAATGATATGCTATCCTTCCCATTTTTAGGTAACAAAAGGCTGTGACTTCTCTTTTGCTGGTATTATCTCTCTCAGGTTCTTCTCACTTAATTACTGTGATAGAAAGCACCTCAAGGCAAGGAACTGAGGGTTCTGGCCAGCGCCCAGAAAGGAACTGAGGCCTTCAGTCCAACAGTCCACAGAAAACTAAATCTCACCAAGAACCACAGAGTGAACTTAAAGCTGATCATGCCCCAACTGAACCCCCAGATTGAACCTTACAGTTTCTGCCTATATCTCAATTGCAGACTTTCAAGAGACCCTGCAAAACCATGCTCAGATTCTTGACCCGCACTATGATATAATAAGTATGCACAGTTTTGTGACAATAAGTTTGGGAATAATTTACTATCCAGCAATAAATAACTCATACCATAAGAATTGGGGAATTTTCCCTTAAATTGAGCAGATGCCCTAACACCTGATCTCATTATAAAAGTAGCTGCAAAAATCCTCAAATATTTCATGGTCATGGGTTGCTTGATGAGCATGATGTAAGATAAAAAGGAATTCATTGGCCTTAAAAGTTCTTTCATCCAAAGTTGAACAGCTTTTAGTCTAAATACTAAAAACTGTGTTCTCTCCTTTGAACAGGACAAGAAAGCACTTGTAATTTTTGCCCTTTTTTCTACACAGCCCTTTTCCAGACCATTCAGTTATAATACAGTTGATTAGGTTTCTACTTTCTGTAGTTATCTCTCTGAATTCACAACCCTTTGACCACACTGATTGGTTTGCATGGTTTTCAAGTGTCATGCAGATGGTTCTACTGTCCATCTTATGCTGTTACTAGCTTCCATCTCAAACTTATCCCAATAACTACAATATTATTAGCTACTATTTACCTATAAGGAAACCTGAGAGAGGTCATATGACATGTAAGTGGGAGAGCCAAAAACAGAATCCAGTCTCTAAAGCTCATTTTTTGGATCATTCAACTTTTTAATACCATTCCTTCTGGATTGTTTATGGAAATTAATTTAAAAATTAATTTCAAGATTTGCACATTGAAATGCACATTCAAGATTTTCTCATAGTTCCCAGTTCTATCTATTTCTACACTGACATCTTGTACTTAATACCAACCTTGAGTTTTCCATGGTCATACGGTCCCTCCTCCAGCTTTGTCCTTTGAAAAATTCATTCTGATCTCTCCCTTGGAGTCTTAGAATCTTGGAATCCAGAATCTCAGTACTTTTACCAAACAGTCTCTCTTGCCTCCTTGAATGACTTAGAAAAGGCATGAATCTTAAAGTCTGACATTCCTTGGTTCCAGTTCTAGTTCTACCATTTACTAGATGTGTGACTTTTGAGAAAGTTGCACAATGCCTCTGGTCCTCAGTTTCCTAACAGTTTGGGGGGGGGAGTTGGGGAAGAAGGAATAATCATGTGTCTTTTAAAAATTAAGTAAGATGCTAGATACAAAACATCAGCACAGTATAATGTTTTAGGTACTTAGCAACTTCTAATTCTGTCCTACCTGTCACTCTCTTTTCTACTCTCTCCTCCATAGCCCTTCCTATATAAATAGAAGGGAGTAAACTACTTTTCTTGGCTTATCAGTTCTTTCTCTACCTTGGCAAAACCCCACATCAATTGAATACACTATTACAATTTTTAAACCATATGCATCCTTCAGGGCTGTTTCTGTTGTGTTGTTTTTGGGTAACCGCTAAAGTTTTTTTCAACATTACCACACAATAATACTACATAGTGTGTTAAATACCACAAAACATTTCAAAGTGTTGGAGTAAGGGGACATTGGTGATGACGATATTAAATCCCAATTAATGTGAATATTGGCTCCTAGGTAGATAAATCAACAATCCCATGAGGTCATCTGCTTTTAGAAAGTTTTGTAACCCTGACAAAATCCCCACAGGAGTCCAAAGATTGTCAGTGTGAGACCATGAATCAGATAATATGTGACAAACATTGTTTCTTGGTATGTGTCTTTTCTGATTCCATTACTCTCTCCTGAGATTTCACATTGTATGAATTTGAAAGACACTCCACAGACCTGGTCTGATGTCAGTCCTTCCACATCAAAACATGAGATAATCATCCTACATTTATTTCCAAAAAACTATTTGTCCTTGATAGCATTTATTCATTTTCCTCATTAATTCCTGCTTTCTGTAATAGAGGAAAAGGGGCTCCAGTTTTTTGTATGAAACTGTGTTTTGAGCATTAAAGTTTGGGTGTCTTTCCACTTCACTCATACTTTCAGACTGGTACACATAACAGATGCTAGGGTCACTTAAGAGCCAAAGAGGAGCCTAGGAAGAAGTCTGCTGATGACTTAACCACTCCATCAACAGGTTTACATCCCAGCATAGGACAAAGTTTCATCCTCTATCTTCAAGATATTTAATGGTTTCTTATCCAGATGATACAAATTGCTTTCTTATATTCAGTGCAAAGTTTTAAGCTTTAAAAACTTTTTTAAGGGATCTAAAAACTGATAGAATTGCCTCTTAATAAAATTTATATGTAAAAAGTCAGGTACTGTCATCTTTCTCTAGTCTCTTACCCATTGAATCATTAGTTGTTGTTTTTTTTATAACCTGTGTGCAGAGGCTGGACTAATTTCTATAAAAATTTTAACATGAAAGTGAAATTTCAATAAGATACGCGTGGCAATTCACCCTTCAGCTCAATGTCACTTTTTAGGTTTATACTTTTAGAGTGCCATGAGATTTTCTTTCACAGGATTTAAATTTAAAAATACGTGCTACATAGTTGGTTAATGTCTCTTTCCTAATCAAATCATCACCTCTTTGGAAGCAGGCATCTTGTCTACTTGGTTCATCATTATATTATCTCCAGGCAATATAGAAGTTAATGAATGTATATTCAAATAAGACTAATGAAGAAATTAATGCATGAATTAATGAAAAGTTGGGATCAGATTTTCTGTATCACAGAAACTGTCCATAAGAAATCCTATGGACATCAACCCAATTTCTAAGTTGTGTTCCCTGTATTTGTCATATTCCCACCTTATAAGATAGTGGATCAAACATGAAATTTGTAGCAGTAACTGCTCTGATAGGTACATGCATACCCAATCTCTAACTTCCTCAGGCTCTCCAGGTTCTAACTCAGCAGAGTGGACCGGGAGATGATTATCAACAACCAAGACTTCAAAGTTTCTTATCTAAAGAACATGAAATTAGATCAAAGAATTATCCAAAAACCTGAAAGACATTTTGGACCTAAAACTCAACCATACTTGAGTACAGAGGAAAGAAGTGAAGGAGAAAAAGATGAGAACTAAAAGGAAAAAGACAACATAAGAGGACATTGACTTTTTAACACAATCTTTGGAAATAAGGGAAAAAATAATTCTTATGTGACTCTTATATTGTTACATTATTACCAAAGAATTACAGCACATTGCTCAACACCTAGGTTTTTAAAATTGATAGATTGTTAAAACAATGGTATTATCTCTTACAGTTCGTGTGTTGCTATTGGGAACATAGTAAGATATCTGGTGTTTATATTTAATATAAATTTCTATGTTTTATCTATTAGGGGAAAATTGAATAAGGACACTGTGGTTTAGAATACCTCAAATTTCCTCAGCTGTAGCTCAGCATGCAGATATAATTAGTGGTGGGAATGGAAATTCCCTGCACTGGGAATTCTGGCTTTATTGCTATTAAATCTTCTGCACAGAGTTTGGGCCAGAAGGTCTTGGAACCACATGTTCCATTTCCCCTTCCTATCCTGTCCCCATTTCTGCTACTGAGTAGATTTTCTCCAAGAACAAAACCATAAGATGTAAATGGTACCTGTTGCCATAGCAGCTAAAATGTTCAGTTCTACCTTCCTCCTCTCAAAAAGAGCTTAATGTATTCAATACCTTTCTTGAGGTTAGAACATAAGTTAGAAACTGGGCTAGGATTAGCTCAGATATTTTCTCAACCACTGAGGTATAGCATCTGTGTGAATTCATTGTTGATATTCTAAATCATTGTGAAATCACTTGGGGGATGAAAAAGAATCAACCAGATGATTGACTGATAGCTCTGTATTAATACCATCTGTCCAGAGGCTCTTCTAAGAGCTCTATGGCAAGACAAAACAAGGAACGCTAACTCAGCCTGAACTTTCTATGGCTTAGAAAGTTGGTTACATCTCAAGTTAGATTTACATGTTTGATTCCCTGAAGTTTAATTTAGCAAGCAATACCCCATTAAGGTTGGCCCTCCCTCTGATTGAGTCAGATAATTACTTGCTTATACTTCCAAACTCTCACATTCCTTCCAATTTATTTTGTTCTCTCAATGGAACTACTGTCTGCTTGGTTAGTTGAAAGGATTAAATCCTAACTGAAATAGAGGTAGGATTTTTTTTTCTTTGATGTGACTACTCTCTGTCTCCATAATAGAAACAGGAAATGCAGGAAGTCCCACAAATACTGTCACCACACTTATTGTCCATATCTGTCCATTTCAAGACATGGCTCTATGAAGCTGTGGAAAATAAAATAGGCAGATAAACTGTAAGGAAGGAAAACAAAGCAAACAAGCATATACCTACACAAGGACCTATACATTACTGTTCATGATAGCTTCAAAGTGGAAACAATTCAAATATTCATCAACAGAGGATGAACAAAATGCTACTCAGCAATTAAAAGGAATGGTTTACTAATACAGTCAACAACATGGATGAATCTCAATAGCATTATGCTAAATGTAAAAAGCATACTGTATGATTATATAAAACTCTAGAAAGGCAAATTTAATATGTAATGACAAAAAGTAGATCACAATGGAAAGAACACAAGGGATCTGTGTGGGGTGATTAAAAAAATGTCTGTATATTGATTGTAGGTGTGATTATAGGAATGTATAAATTTATCAAAACTAATTAGGATACTTAAAATATAGCATTTTATTGAATGTAAATTATATTCAATAAATATGACATATATATATATATATTCTTCAGCCCTTACTTACAAAGCCCAAACTTTTACCAACATTCACACTGCCTTTTACCCTGCCCTTCATTTTTGAATAGAGAAACAGACTCAACATTTTAAAAAATATTATATTTCTTTGGATTAGATGCTATAGACCTGTGGTAGGATGGATAATATTTCAAAGACATCAAGTCTTACTCCCTAAAACCTGTAAACTGAAAAAGGGTCTTTGCAGATGTGATTAAGTTAAGGATCTTGTCCTTGATTATCCAGGCAGGATCTAAAATGCTATCATCAGGTTCTTACACAAGAAAGGCAAAGGGAGACTGCACACACAGAGAAAACAATGTGAAGACAAAGATTGGAGTAATGGAATCACAAGCCAAGGAATGCTGGTAGCCACCAGAAGCTGAGAGAAGTAAGGAATGTACTCTCCCCTAGAACTTTCAGAAAGAGCCCAGCTTGACTTTGGCCCAGTGATACTGATTTTGGACTAGTGGCTGCCAGAACTGTGAAAGAATAAATACTTTTTATAAAATCCCAATAATTTAGAACTTTTAAAATTCCATTCAATCATAAAAGGATTTAATGAGTTAGAATTACAAACAAGACTCAAGAAGATCTGAGTTCATGTCACTTATAATCAGAGAAGGGAAACAGATGCTAGAACACAGGGTAGAAGAGACAGAGACATAACATGAGAGCCTAGGTCATGGGAAAAGAGAAGAGGAAAAAAAATCATATCAAACCAAAGATACAGAGAATGTTTCTGGAAAAAGTCGCCTTTAAATCGGGCCTTGAAAATTGTCAAGAATTTTGAGAAACAAAATATAAACTATTGGGACTATATTGAAATAAAAAGCTTCTGCACAACAAAGAAAACCATCAACAAAACAAAACAAAAAGGCAACCTATTGAATGGGAGAAGTTATGTGCAAATGATACATCCAATAAGGGGTTAGTATCCAAAATATAAAGAATGTATACAACTCAATACCAAAAAAAAAAATTAAATAAAATAAATGATCTGATTAAAAACTGGGCAAAGGACTGGATAGATATTTCTCCCAAGAAGACACAAGATGCCCAACAGACAGATGAAAAGATGCTCAACATTACTCAATGCAAACCAAAAATGCAATGAAATATCACTGCACAGAGAGTGGCTAAAATAAAAAAGACAAGAAATAACAAGTGTGGACAAGAATGGGGAGAAAAGAGAACACTCATGTGCTGTTGAGAATGCAAACTGGTGCAGCCACTGTGGAAGATAGTATGGAGGTTCTTCAAAAATTAAAAATATAAATACCATATGATCCAGTGATTCCACTACTGGGTATTTACGGAAAAAAAAACACTGAATTGAAAAGATATATGTACGCCTATGTTTATAGCAGCATTATTTACAGTAGCCAAGACAGAGAAGTAGCACAATTGTCTATTGATATATAAATGGATAAGGAAGATGTGATGTATATGTCTGTATCTGTATATCTATGTATCTAGCTAGCTAGCTATCATTCATCTATATTATGGAATATTACATGGCAATAAAAAAGAATGAGATCTTACCCTTTGCAACAACATGGATGGACAGATGGGTTATTAAGCTAAGTGAAATAAGACTGAAAGAGACAAATACTATATGATTTCACTCACATGTGAAACCTAAAACAAATGAACAAATGCCAACCAAAACAAATGAACAGACACACAAAAAGCAGAATCAGTTCTATATAGGAAACCAGCTGATGGTTGCTAGAGGGAAAGGGGGGGGGAATGGGCAAAATGGGTGGAAAGGAGAGGCAGACACAGGATTCCAGTTATGAAATGAATAAGTCATGGGGAAAAGGCACAGCTCAGGCAATATAGCCAATGATATTGCACTAGCATTGAATAGTTATAGATGGTAGCCAAGCGCTTGTGATAAGCATAGCATAACATATGAGAAGTTGAATAATAAAATCACTATGTTGCACACCTGAAAGTAATGTAACATTGTGTGTCAACTATATTCAACTAAATTAAACAACAACAACAACAACCACAGCCAAAGGAATGTTGAAAAAGAAAACCAAAGTTGGAGGCATCACAATTCCAGACTTTCAAGCTCTATTACAAAGCTGTATCATCAAAACAGTATGGTACTGGCACAAAAACAGACACATAGACACATAGATCAATGGAACTAAATCGAGAACCCAGAAAAGGACCCTCAACTCTATGGTCAACTCATCTTTGACAAAGCAGGAAAGAATATCCAGTGGAAAAGAGTTTCTTCAACAAATGGTATTGGGAAAATTGGACAACCACGTGCAAAAGAATTAAACTGGATCATTTTATTACACCATACACAAATAAACTCAAAATGAATGAAACACCTAAATGTGAGGCAAGAATCCATCAAAATCCTAGAGGAGAACACAAGCAGCAATCCCTTAAACCTCAGTTGCAGCAACTTCTTGCTATACACATCTTCAGAGGCAAGGGAAACAAAAGCAAAATGAATGAACTATTGGGACTTCATCAAGATAAAAATCTAACGACAAAAAAATGAAAACTTTGTACCAGAAAAAAATACTATAAATAAAATGAACAGTCAGGAGAAAATATATGCAACCAAGGACAAAGTGCTAATTTTTTTGTATATGAAAAATATAATATTAAACAAAAGATCAGTTACTTATGGAAAAATTGAGAAAAGAGAGGGATAAATGGTACATGTGGCCAATAAAACATTGGCTGATGGTATGTTATATTGGTATCAGCTCCTTCATGGGCAATTTTGCAACATCTTTCGAATTTTAAAGTGCATATACAATTTGATGGTGGCTTCCATTCCTAGAAAATTATTCTGCAAATATTCTCAACCAAGTACCCATAGATTTTTATGTACAAGAATCTATTTTCTATGTGGCTTTGTCGCACTGTGATATCCTATTGGGATATAAAATCATTTCAACAAATTTGTTCTTCAGATCAGAGATTTAATTGTTTGTAATGGATGCGTATCACCATCACTCTATGCAAAGATGTATACATTTGTTGAAAGGTAAATATTGTTGTTATATGTTGAAAGGATTTTTATTGGAGAAAAGTCACCAACAATGTTTAGGGAAAGGGAGAAGCAATCTATAGTTACAAAGTCATCTTTCATCATTTTATTTCAAAGAGAAGGACAATAGAATTTGCAAAAATATATGAAGTTTAGAGTATAGATATCTTCTAGGACTGCAGGTCTGCTGAGACCCAATCAGAGAAAGACGATTATCATATGGTTTCACTCATATGAAGACTATAAGAAACAGCACAGAGGATCAGAGGGGAAGGGAGGGAAAAACAGAATTGGAAAAAATCAGAGAGGGAAACAAACTATGAGAGACTCTTAACTATGGAAAATAAACTGAGTGTTGCTGGAGGGGAGGGGCGTGGGGGGATGGGGTAACTGGGTGACAGACATTAAGGCTTCATGTGATGTGATGATGATCACTGAGTGTTATATGCAACTAATGAGTAATTGAACTCTACATCTGAAACTAATGATGTTCTATGTGTTGGCTAATAGAATTTAAATTTAAAAAATAATGAAAAATAATTTTAAAAAGAAAAGAAAAGAAACCCGTTAAAATCACTCATCCTCATTTCGTAAGGCTTCCAGTTAATCACTTTAGAAGTATCTCTCAACTCCACTAGCAAATGAGTAAGAAAAAGTCGTGTAGCAGAAGTTCTTTAGGTGAGGGTTCTCTTTCAAATGAGTTTTAGCCAGTCATAATAGAGCACTCCTCTTCCAAGTTGCTAACAAAAAAGAGATCATGAAAGTAGTCTAACCTAAGATGAAAGCAAAGAATACAGAAAGCATTTTAATTCGCAAAACAGAGATGGCACTCCCAATTGTCCAAGAAATAGCTTTTATGAGTTTTCAGAATTAAAAATATATGCTACATTTCAGACAAGAAACTGCTTCAGAACCATAGTGATTGCTCACGTTTTTCTAAGAATACAGAGTCGCCTATGGAAAGCCACGTGAGAAAAAGAAAGATTTCTTGTTAGCTTCCACTTGTGATTTAAACCTTTGGTAACTCAGGGAATAAAGCTTTTGTTCTACTAACTCTCTAGCTGAAAATCTTGTAAAAATATCCACTAAGGTCTTTAAAATTCAGCAGCAAACTCATGAATCCCTTGTCAGTTAATAGAAAAAGTTACCCCCTA
Source organism: Nyctereutes procyonoides (assembly GCF_905146905.1). Classification (NCBI taxonomy): domain Eukaryota; kingdom Metazoa; phylum Chordata; class Mammalia; order Carnivora; family Canidae; genus Nyctereutes; species Nyctereutes procyonoides. The sequence goes on along the minus strand of NW_026575042.1, from coordinate 23,986,667 downwards.
AGAATTCTAATTTAAGCCAGTAGAAGAGTCAGGAAGAGGGGGTTACAATGCAACTATCTATCCTCCCAGGTGGAGGATCTACCTTAAAATTTAATCTCAGGTGACTGGAGAAACAATTCAAGCCATAAACTAAAAGGAATCAGATTCTAGGATTTGCTGACAGTATCTCTGTGATTATTACCCTGGTTCCTGTAATAATAGAGCCATCCTTTTCCTTATTTTCAGAAAAATTAATTCACCAAAACATACACAGTTATAAAGATGGAAAAAATGCCAAATATAAACCAACCTTTTTATATGCCACTATGACCATGTTCTTTTAATATAGTCTCTGTTTAATCATACCATTTGCTATGTAGAAGCTTTATACATGTTAACATAGACTTTACATGAAGCTGTAACCCATTCTCTCAACTGGATACAAAATAATTGATTTCTTAGTCACTTACAAATTTATTTTTTAATAATAAATTCTCATAAAAGTCATATTTTTGAAATGTAGAGAATACTTGTGGTCAACTCAGTTACTTTTCTTTTAGATCAAGGTGTACCACCTTAAATATATATACACCAATTCTACCCCAGTGTTATCACAGGTGTGTTATAATTTCTTTTAAAATTTGCTTAATGTTGCTCTATTTTACATTTTTATCATTAGATAGTATGAACAACTTCTCATATTATTATTTTCTGATTGTACTTCCTTTTTGAATTGTCAACCCATGTCACATGCTTACTTAATTTTTTTGTGGTCTTGATATTTTGCTTATAACTTTGCATCCTTAATATTTTATAGATAGTGAATTGTGTCATGTCTCATGTAAATCTTTTATGGTATACTTTATTTCTTTATGATTTTTCATCATAAGGATATTTTAAATTTTTTAATATAAATTTATTTTCATTTTTCCCATTGTTACTTAGAAGTTGAAAATGTTATCATCCCTCTGTGAGATAAACTATTCTATTTTCTGCCACTTCTTCTCTAATTTGATGTTTTATATTTAACCCTCTAATTTGGTGTTTCTAGACATTTCATTCTTCTTCAGGACACCAGCAGAAACAGATAAATTACAATTCCCACTCTAGTCTAGCTGTAAAGCGACTGCTTTTTCTTTCACCCAGGAAGAAAGGCAGCATGATCCTGCAAAGAACACCCACTCCCCGAGCCCCACCCCCATGACAATCATTGCCCTTATTCAAATGGAGAATATTTCAGTGATTAGTATAAAGTGACTTTTTCTAGCACTTTTTCAAAGTGCTAACCAATTACTTCAGTGTGACATATTTAGTAATTTTTCTTTCACTATCCACTTAAAACATTTTTTAATTTTAAAGGCCATTATTTTAGAACAGTTTTAGATTCACAGCAAAATTGAGAGGAAGATGCAGAGATTCCCAATGCCCCCTGTCCCCACACATCACAGCCTCCCCCATTAACATTCCCCACTACAGTGGTACATTTATTACAATTGAAAAACCTGCAATAGCATATCATTATCACTCAAAGCCCATAGCTTACATTCCTATCCATTTTTTAGTAAATTTACTTGCCTCTGAGAGGTATATTTATACATACTTGATGCTACCCCATTATTTCATATCTTTATTTTTCTATCAATATCAAAATGCCTTAAGCGTTACTGCTCCATTATGGGTTTTAATATCTAGTAGATATTTATCCCTCTGGTGCTGCTGTTTAATACACTTGTCTTGATTTTCTTACCTATTCATTTCTCAAGTGATTTAGAAGTTTTCACTGAATTTTTAGAACTCCTTTTGAGATTTTGATAGAAATACCATAAAATGTACTTTTTAAAAAGCCTGAGTGACTTATAATTAATATGGTGCATTGAGTTACTGTGAAAAATTGACTATAGTGCCTCAAACATTTAGAAAAACTGGACAAAATATAATAGTAATACTAAAATATTTAAATGCTTAACCAGCTCCAAACCAGAAAAAGAAGAATAAATAAGACAACAAAACTTGCAAAAATGAATCTAATGGAAGATATTAAAAATAATAACTATTATGCAGAAAATTATAGCACCATATAGAATAATACCAAAAGTAAATGAAAAATTTAGAAATACTTACTTGTAAGAAATTACATTTCAATTGTACTTTTCCTGCATTTATCATTCCTTTTATGTTTTATTTTAATTAATGGACTTAATTTGTTAGAGAAGTTTTAGGTTTACAGAAAAGTTGAGCAGAGAGCCCATGGAGTTCCCATATATTCCCTCTCCCTCTATCCCCGCCACCCAACCTCCCCTATTATTTTTTTTAAAGATTGTATTTATTTATTCATGAGACACAGAGAGGCAGAGGTACAGACAGAGGGAGAAGCAGGCTCCCTGCAGGAAGCCTATGTGGGACTCAATCCTGGGACTCTGGGATCATGACCTGAGCCAAAGGCAGACACTCAACCGCTAAGCCACCCAGGCATGCCCCAACCTCTCCTATTATTAAGATTTTTTAAATAAGTGTGATATATTTGGTATAATTGATAAGCCAAAATTGATATAAGATTACTAACTAAAGGCTACAGTTTATATTAGGGTTCACTCTGTGCTACACAATTTTACAGGTTTTGACAAATGTGTAATGCCCTGTATCTACCATTACAATAATGTACAGAATAGTTTCACTCCCTGAAAAATCTCTTGTGCTTCAGCTATTCATTCCTCCCTCCTTCTCTCTCCTGGACCTCGTGACAACCACTGATCATTTTATTGTCTCTAGTTTTCCTTTTTCCAGAATGTCATATGGTTGAATCATATAGTACGTGACTGTTTCAGATTGGTTTCTTTTATTTTGCAATAAGCATTTAAGATTCCTCTATGCCTTTTAGGGCTTGATAGCTCATTCCATTTTATGGCTGGTAATATTCCATTGCATGGATATACCAGAGTTTGCTTATCCATTCACCTGTTAAAAGACAATTAATTAGTCACTTCTGATTTTCAGAAGATCTCTCATTCCTTTTTACCATCCTTTCATAAATAGGAAAGGTGATAGTGGGCACCATTATTTTGTTCTTGAATTTAAAATGAATGTCTATACCTCACTCAAATACAAATGTTGGCTTTGTGCTTATACATGTTAATCATTCTTCCTACTTTTCTGGATTCTTAAAACTACATATGATTTAAATATGTATATTTAATATATATATATATAGTTCTGTATATTAACTAACTAGAATTTAAATAAAAGCTTAAAATATAAGTGGCTCAGTTGGGTGAACATCCAACTCTTGATTTTGGCTCAGGTCGTGATGGCAGTGTCCAAGGATGGAGCCACGCATGAGGTTCTGTGGTCAGCGGGGAGTCTGCTTGGGAATCTCTCTCCCTTTGCTCCTTCCCACCACTTGCATACACGCTCTCTCTAAATAAATAAATAAAATATTTTTTAAAAAAGTTTAAAATATTGGGATCCCTGAGTGGTGCAGCGGTTTAGCGCCTGCCTTTGGCCCAGGGCACGATCCTGGAGACCCGGGATTGAATCCCATGTCGGGCTCCCGGTGCATGGAGCCTGCTTCTCCCTCTGCCTATGTCTCTGTCTCTCTCTCTCTACCTGTGTGACTATCATAAATAAATAAAAGCTTTAAAAAAGTTTAAAATATTTATATAAAATTTTTATAAATTGTTTATATAAATTTTTATATAAAATTTTTAAAACATATTTATATGTATTTTTTAAGTTGTAAAGATCAAAAGAGGAGAAATTCTTCCAGAAATTAGCTATCTCTTCCTCTTTGTTCAAATCTTATTTAAAATATGTCAGTATGGTTTGGCAATTTTAGAAAATTCTATATAGTAAACTTTTTTAAACAACATCCATTTTTTACTAACTGAATTTTAAACTTTTTTGCATCACTTTATAGATTTGTTTAAAAAAAACTTTAAAAGCTTATCAGAGCAAGATGATCTAAATAAATAATCAAATATATAATAAATCAAATAAATATATAATAATCAAATAAATAATAAATAATCAAATTCACATTTTCCACCATGAATTTGAAAGATGTCTAGTTTGCATTGTTAGAACTCAGTTGATTTGTATGTGTGTATATGTATGTGCACACACATATATCTGTGTATATACTTATATTCTTTTTAAAGATTTATTATTTATTCATGAGAGACACAGATTGAGAGAGAGAGGCAGAGACATAGGCAGAGGGAGAAGCAGGCTCGCTGCAGTAAACCCGATGAAGAACTCGACCCGGGATCCTGCGATCACAACCTGAGCCCCAACCATTGAGCTATTGAGGCATCCCTATACTTACATTTATAAAAAACTTTTCTGGTCACTTTCTTAAGTATTTACACTAATTCTTGTGTGGATTTTTTTCCTTTTAACTCTTGCACCAATATTTTATTTAAGTTAGGAACCTAAGATCCTATTTGCTCTATAGAAGCTTTCAGAAGCTTCTAGTTTCCAAAATGAGCTTTGTAACATATTTACTTAGTCAAATGTAATGTTTCCTTTCCAATATTTAACTTTTTCAATTAGATCTGTAGTAAATTAATTAAGGTAAGTTAAAATCTATTTTACATAATTTTTTACTTTGTGCATATATTAATGCATTAGTAGCATTTGAAACATTTAATACCTTTTATCATATTTTCATGATTCTTTCACTTATGGTATCTTTTCATTTTACTCTGTCATTTTTGTTACCTTGTTATACCTTTTGGTCTATTTGTTTCAGCACATATCCTAAGAGCAAGAAGTCACTGGCCTCTTACATTTAAAAAAAAACCCTAATATTCTGTTGTTATGTATATAATAGAAAATGTTTATATTACTTGTTACATGTTTTATACATTTCTAGAAAATTACATTTTTCCCTATTACTCTTAAACCTTTTTATGTATGATCATGTTCTTTTTCCTTTTACACTTTTAGTATAGTTAGAAAAAGCAAATTTATTCTTTCTACCCTCACTCCTAATTATGCCATTCTTGTTTACAACCTAATTCATGGGATTATTTACATATCTCTAAAGTGAATAACTGATTTCAAAGTTCTTCATATGTATTTTCCACAAACTTCTAAATTTAGACATTTTATTTTTCTTTTTAATTAATCATTGAAAATCTGAAAATCACCCTTTAAAGACAAGCTTTCTGGAAGACAAATTTTCTGAGCTGTGCTGGACTATATATTTCACATAGTAATAGCACCTTACCTGGGCATGGCATTCCTGCATCACATTTTTTTTCCCTTAGAATATTTCATATACACTCTATTACCTTGACTTTGATAGTATAATACAGAATTAGGAGCTATCCAAATTTTGATTCCTTTGATAATTACCTTTAGTTTTAAGATAGGAAGGGAAAATTTTATGCTATGAAAGATATGAAATAGATGGAGTATGCCTTGTAGAGTGTTTTTGCCATTTTAAATTTACCTAAGATAGCATGAGACACTGCTATCTCCTACTTGTTATTTTTTTCACATTTTTTATTTCTTTTTCAAGTATGCCATTGATTATCAGGATGTTCTTTTATTCTAATTTTTCATTCAGGAACTTCTATTTTCTCTCATCTTGTTTTTTTAGTTACTCTCTTCAGTTCCACCACATTATATTCCAGCAGTCTGACTTTCTGCAGCATTGTATGACTGTTTTTTTCAGTGATGATGTGAACTGGTTAGCACAATCCTACCTTTCCTTCCACAATTCTCATATTCTCTTTTATCACGGAAAAATAGATAACTACTATCTTCTAAAATCCTATACAAAATCCATTTCAAGTATTGTTGCCTGAGTACTAAGAAAATAACCTTAGGAAATTTGGGGGAAAACCAATCATCTGGCCTCAGTCATAAGTTGTATGCTATAAATGTGAAAAGGAAATGGGAAAATTTTTTTAAATTCTTTTCCTTCTCTTTTATATATCTTTCAGATATCCTTATAGGGGTCATATCCTTAATTTAATTCCATCGTTGTGTCACTGAAGGATGAGCACTCTCAATGTCGGAAGTCACCTCTAAACTTTAACTACTTCTGGATTTTATCTATAGACTAGACATTGGAATGATTTAATCTATCTCATTAGGCCACACTGGTTTCATACACTCAAATTTAGGACTAGAGTTTTGAAAGTCCTTCTCTCTATTCTTGCCCAGAGCAGTGAGCACCATGGAGACACTGAGGTCTTTGGCCTTCCAACCTTTGACTTTCCTTGGCTTGTTACCTGCATTATTTTGATCTTTGCCTTCATGTTCATTTGGTGTTCCTTCTGTGTGTACATCTGTCTCTGTCTCCAAACTTCCCCTTTTTAAAAAACATCAGTCATATTGGATAGGGTCCACCCTACTGACCTTATATTAACTTGATCATCAGCAAAGAGCCTATTCACATCAGCAAAGATCACATGCAAAGGTGCTGGTTGGCAGTTAATATCGCAACGTCCTTTTATACAATTCAACCCACAATAGAAGGGGATTAGCAAAAGGTCAAGTAAGGTCTTCAGCTTGGATCAGGAGCAATCTTTCCATACTTATGTTTTAGTCAGATGATACCTAATTAGGAGTCAGATCAAGCTAGGTATTACAGATGTTTTTTCCCCTCAATTTTAATTTCAAATGTGGTAAAAATCTTTTTCTCTTGCAAATTTTTATTTAAATTCTAGTTAGTTAATATACAGCGTAATATTGATGGCAGGAAATTTAGCATATTGCAGATGCTTTTAATCCTGCACTTTCGGTATGGAGTATATAGAAATCCCTTTTTTAATTTGCAATATTTTTCAATATTTTTATTTTAATCAATAGGCAAGTGAAAACTTTCTTTCTAGATTAAATAATCTCCTATACTTTTCTTTAAGAAATTAGAAGAGGAGGCTTATTGGTTTTCCCTCATTCAATAATTTTCCTAGACATCATCCACTGGAAATTATTATCGGGAAAACAATTCCCTGTCAACTTCAATCAAAAAAAAAAGAAAGTAAGAGCAAATATAATGATATTATTTCTACTTTTAGACATCCAATAGGAATGTTCAAGACAAAATCAATGGTGATTATATGATTTGCAATGGCTGATCAAACATTTTATGCTCTGTATTTATTCATGAATACACACACATGCATGCCTGCATGCACACACTCATGCAGTCACTCAATTAGTGATAGGCAACCCAACTGGAGAAGGTCTTATTTACGTGTAGCTTTCATGTCAGTTAAAGGTAATAATAATGGAAACTTAAAGATACCCATTCTCTCTGTTTTTCTTTTATACTTATTTTGGCATGAATTCTTTTATGCAGACACTTTCTTTTATGCCTGCATTTCCAATGCACATTAGACTCCAGTGTTTAATAGGAGTTAGGTTTTAGTGGCTGTGCAAGCAAATGGTTATACAGTAATAACTGAATAAATGAATGGACATAAGATCAGTTTTACTGAAAAATGTGGCCAACATCATCAATTTTCATTATTTCCTGTGATAGCACTAATTTCTAAAGCCTTTTATTATTAAAATACTCCTGGTGAAATAAACTGAACTGACACTTAAAAAATATTGGTTATGTTTTAGGCTAAATTTACAAATCTTTCTACTAGGCTTACATGTACTATGTTATATGGAATATTGTACCATCAAATTTAACTCTATATTAAAATACTTCTCACTGGCCTGAAATCATAAAAACTCTTACCTCCACATGGTTAAGTGAAATGGATTATGCTATTTACTGAGTTTCCAGTAAACCCAGCTCAAGGACCAGTAAATCTAGCAGATCGTTGTGTACTGGAAAAAGCAGTCTTAGTTTCAAAGTTTCTCCTCTATTGCACAGAAAAATTGGCAGCCCCAATTCCATCACCCAGAGGCCACATTGAGTCTGGAATTTCAAAAGTAGTCAGAGTGGTTGTGTCTCTGGTGGTTGGAAATGGTCATTGACATTCAGACAGGTAGTCACCTTTTTAGCATTTCTTTTCTTTTCTTTTCTTTTTTTTCTTACCTTCAACATGACTGTCATTGCTCAAAGGAACTAGGAAAACAAAAAGAAGGATAAAGAATGACAATGTGGTAGCAAGAATGAGGGCTGAGCAATCAGAGCATGACTACATAATGTCAGAAAAGTTATAATGCAGTTATCTTCCAGAAGTATTTTCTGTGTATACCAAATTGATTGTCATGTCATTTAATAGAGATTTTATTTATTTTTATTTTTTCTCAAGCTTCTACATGGACTCAATATTTCATATTCATCATATAACTTAGAGATGCTTTCATTTGTAGGGGATAATATAAGGAATGAAAGAAGAGTAAAGATTCAGAAGCAAAGAAAAGAAAGTAGAAAACAAAACTCAGGATTCAGAGAATTCTGATAATGCAGACCAGTACAGAGGAGGGTGTGGAGGTGGCAGGGAAGATAAACACTGGAACCCAATTTGAGACAAAACTTCCTCCTGTGCTTTCTGGGAATCGAAATCCTATCTGTCAAAATTATATTACTGAAATGGGATAAATGCCTTATGTAAACAGGATGGAAATGGCTCATATGAATGGGGAATGTGAAGCAGAGAATGATGTTCAGAATCTTAGTCAGTGTCCACTGCCTTCAGGATGATGTCATGGCTGTGAAATAAAATGTATTGTGATACCGTTTCAATTGGATTAAGAAGTCTAGAGTGAGTTCAGAGCTCCCTCTAGCCTGCCTCTTTTGTCTGTAACACAGGTCTAGAAGTCATGAAATTTGAAGTCCTACACATGTCATGTTGGATGTAGCAAAGATTTCTGTGGATTATGTTAGTGTTGATGGTTGGACATACCTCTTTGGGGTGGCAGTGACAAATGAAGTCCTTCCATACAAAAGTCTTCTATTGGGGAGGAGGTGGGGCAGGAGAGAGAATCTTAGGCAGGCTCCACGCCCAGCACAGAGCCTGATGTGGGGCTTGTTCCCATAACCCTGAGATTATAACCTGAGCTGAAATTAAGAGTTGGATGCTTAATCAACCAAGCCATCCAGGTGCCCCCATAGAAAGTCTTCTAAGACCATCTCAATATGTCCCTGAACCTTAGTCAGGCACTGCTGCTCATGGACACTAGTGCTGAATATTCATGAAGAAACCTTCCTGGAGTAAGACTATCCCACTTGTTTCCAGATCATACAGCCTAGACAAAAAGACATCTACCTGGTGATTTCAGGTACTCATCAAATATGCTGTAGAGAACAGCCAATACCTTCTTGGTATCATGTAAACTTCCTGGCTGGACTGAACCTGGCCTATATATTCCATTTTTTTTGGCATTCAAATTTAATTTCCTACAACTGACTTCTTTGTGGTTTTATTACAGTTGTTACAGAAATACTCAAACCAGAGATACGCATGAGGATAAATGTATCAAGTAATCCCATCAGGAGATCTGCAGTATAAGCCCTCAGATGTAGGCTCTGAATATGGTGAGTAGCCAAATTGGTGTACTAATGCCTCTCCTTCCATCACAAGCTATATTTTGTTGGTACCACTACCCTGCAAACAGAACTGGTTCTTGGTTGGGAAACGGTGGGATTGCAGGATGAACCCTAGGCTGGACTAACTTCCCAGATATTACATATCTAGTATGTCATAGAAAGAATTCAAATCCAGTTCTGTAAGACATCAAAGCCCATACTTTTAAACATGCTTAGGAAACACACACATACACACACATTTACATATATGCATATACATATATACAAATGAGAGAGAAAAATTATTATTTGAAAATGGGTTTTGTTAGTCTCTCCAATTATCTACTAAATATACATTCTCCTCCTTCTCCCTCACCAACCAAAACTCTGATTTTCGTAGGGTATCAATTTACTCAACTAAAAATCTTGGTTTCCCAACTATTCTTGTAACCATGGATAATCCTGTGACCCATTTCTGGTATAATTGCAAATTATTATGCTACAAAGATCATGATAAGTTTTCTCTCTCCTGACAGAGGAGCTGCCCTTTTTTCTGCCCCCACTTTTGTTCAGGCTAGGATATGAACTTGATGTTTGGAGGTGCAGTTGCCATTCAGAGACTATGAGGACGGAATCCACACACATAGCATGGTAGAGTGAGAAGATGGAGGAAGCATGAGTCCCTGATAGCATCAGAGACCTCCTGAATGATTTCTGAACTTTATGTGATGAAAAGAATCCTTTATTTAAGCCATAGCTTGATAGGTTTTCTCCTTTCAATGGAGTACAGTTCTAACTGATATAAATATAAATGAACACATATCTCAAAGCTCAAGTTTTGTGAATTAAAAACTCTTTGTTTGTAAGTCTTGTAATATGGTCACCCTTAATAGTGGGCACTTCTAGATTGCAGCAATACCCTTCCCAAACTTCAAAACTTTTATATACACCTGTTATCGTGGTTAAAACTCCCATACAATTTTACACCAAAACAAAACAAAAAACCATGTACCAAGTACATAACAGCTTTGATGCTGCAATCTGATTAGTTAAACCAAATTATGGGAGGAGGGGAGGTGCATATTGTGATAGCTCCTGCTGCTCTTCAGCCAATTTGCACATTTTCCTAGAATTATTTTAGATGTTATTATCATCCAAACACCTGCTGCTATGTAGGCAGGAAAACAAGCCAAAACCAAGTGAGGAAGCAAAACATACTAAATTAAAAACAAATGTGTATACTCTCTAAGTATAAAATACAAATAATAGCTTTCAAATCTGCGGGTTGGAATTCCTAATTACTAACCAGTCTCTAAGCTACTGTAAATGCCCAAACCCAAATAGGAAGGAAAAATGATCTGGATAATTTCCATGTTGTTTATTTCTTCTTATAACTCTATGTTTTCTGTAGGATGGGGAAAAATATTTAAAAGGTACATTTTTGGGGATGCCTGGGTGGCTCAGCAGTTGAGTGTCTGCCTTTGGCTTGGGGCCTGATCCCAGGATCCCGGATCAAGTCCCACATTGGGCTCCCTGGAGAGCCCGCTTCTCCGTCTGCCGATGTGTCTGCCTCTCTCTGTCTCTGTGTCTCTCATGAATAAATAAATCTTTTAAAAAATTAAAATTAAAAAAATAAAAGGGTACATTCTTATCTCCTTTCCTTTTTTCAGCAAAATCTGTTACTTAATTTACATCATTTTTGCCCAAAACATGCTTTAGGTTCTTTACTCAAAAACCACACAGATACAATATGGTGTAGGTAGTAGGAAAGAAATGTTCACATTAAATATTACTTTATATTATTTGAACATTGAAGATTGTTGATTTTTTTTTGAGCTCTGATTACTCAGTGCACAGAAGTAGGGAGTTAGGAGAACAATGCAGATCTTCTAAACCGAGTAATTTAAGACTGATTCTTAGAATAAATATTGCATTCCCAGAACACTTTCTTTACTCCTAAGACTGCCCCCTGAAAAGGTTTCCTCTTTACTTCCTTCTTAATTGAGTGCAAGAGAAAGGCATTAAAGGAAGAAGGAATCAAAATCCAAACTTCAGGTTCTTGATGAGAGCCTTCATATAGTGATAATGAGCAGAGTTGATGATGCCTGATTATCATGAGAAAGGCCATCAGAGGAGGGACCAGACCATCTTCTCAAGGGTCACACACAGCTTTTCTGGAATAGTATATTGCAAAAGGTGTGCAAATTGGGGAGGAGAAAGTCAACAGGACACAGGGACCTGTTCATGCTAAAGGTTTTCAGCAGTTGCCTGCTTTTAGAACAGAGAGAGATCTAAAGAAAACATTTACAGAAAGCTTTCTATATTGGATAAAAATGCTTGTGCTGCCCCTTGAACACTGGCAATAATGATTGCCACTATTTTTTAAAGTAATAGAGAGTTATTATTTGAATGCGATGTGAATCAATTGGCAAGCCAGATTATACTGGGTGACTATTAGGGGCAACAGTGCAAGCGGTATGAATTTAGGTGCAGTGCTGCTCTGTGCTGAAACAAAAGCACAAAGATCCAAGGCCAGGACTGCCCCACCAACCCTGCCAACTCAACTCCTAAAAGAATAGTATCAGAGAATACAGATGCCAAACGCATACTAAGATGTTCTTAGAATATCATTGCAAACTCAGAGGGGCAATTTGGAGGAAGCATACCATTTTAGATAGTATATTTTATGCAGAAAATGGGTATAGGCAGTATTATATGAATTCTCTAAATTTATGGAAGTCTAAAAACTTGCTCATGAAATTACTTCCTAGAAATTGGTTTTTAACCTAGACTTAATGATCTCTCAGTTTCTTAAGAAATAAGTCTTTCTTCCTCTGGAATAGCTGAGGGAAAGTACGGATATCCTGGGACAGATGCAGTCTTTTGCCCTTCCTAGTACACTAAGAGCTGATATTTTGGGCCTTATTTTTACTGTAGACCCTGCAATTAATGATATTTATGAATTGCTAGTCTTGTCTTCTGTTTACCAGAAACTAAAAAAAAAAAAAAAAAAAAAGGCATAGTTAAAAGACTGTAGGACAAGAACAGCCCCATGATTTCTGCTTCCTTTGTGTCCTTATGTAATTTTCTCCTCTTGGGTGTGGGCTAAACCTAGTGACTCAGTAGTGAATAGAATATGGCAAATGCAGCTGATGTCACTGTCCAAGGTAGATTACAAAAAGACTACAGCCTCCATCTTAGGAAGCCTCTCTCACTCTTTTGCTAACTTGTTCTGAAGAAAGCCTGCTGCCATGTTATGAACTGCTCTCTGGTGAGGCCAGAGAGATCTCTAGTCAACATCCAGGGGAGATCAGAGGCTTGCAAATAGCCATGTGAGAAAGCTTGGAAGCAGATTCTTTTCCAGATCAGCAAGAGATGACATCAGCCTTGGCTGACACCTGACTGCAGCTTAGATAGGTACTGAACAGAGGCACCCAGCTAAGTTACACCCAATTCCCAGCCCACCGAAACTGTGAGATAATAAATGTTGTTTTAAGCTGCTAAATTGTGTGGTAAGCTATCATGCAGCAGTAGTTAACTAATATGGTTGTCATAAGTGTAACACCCCAAAGGCTGAAAAATGTTATAGACTATATAAGAATATATTGAGTTTAAATTTAGAGGTCAGCTTTGTGCAGTGGCAGTATCGTAGCCGATGAGGTTTATCCAAGGCACCATTATTGCAAATTTAGAGGTCAGTTATGGATTCAAGTCTACTAACTGGGACTTCCAGTTCATTGGCTAGTTGTCTCTCCACTCTAGAAAGTGTACCTCACAAAACAGCAAATAATAGATTCAGGTCAAGCAGCCAAGAGTTATCACCTCTGTGGGTGGTTGCAAAACTGTAAGAGAAAGAGCTGCCCGGGGCCATGTTCCCAGCCATAATGCAAAAGCCAGTGTGAAAGAATGAAGTTCAAATGCAGAAAAATGAAGGGAGATTAAGAGCCAGTAGGTAAATGGGGCCTGGCACCACTACCTTCTCTTATTCCAGAAAACTCTGGGACCTAGCCTTATCACTGCCCTTTCTGTGGGTTGGGTATTTAAGCTAATTAATTCTACATTATGCCTAACCTAGTTCCTACTGGGTTTTGATTTTCTGCCACCAGAAAGGCCATAACTAATACATTTCCTTGACTGAGCTTTGGTTTTCTCACCTGCAAAACTGAGAAGACAAATATATAATGCATAAGTTTGTGATAAATGTTAAAAAACTTCACTATCAGTAAAGACAGCTGTTCAATATTAATTCCTTATCATGTCTAATCAATGTGAGGATTTACAGAACCCATTCAAAGATTCTCCAAACTAGGATCAATTCTACATTGTCTCTAATTACACAGCAGCTGGATAATTTATAAATTATCATTCTGGTATTTATAAAATACCATTCTCCCATAATCCAATAAAGGCAAAGAGTAGACTGATCTCAAATATATCCTATAACCTTCCTTCTTTCCCCCTGCAATCAGCTTTCATTTCAAATCCCTCTGAGTCACTAGATTGTTCTTCATCCCAAACTGTTGGGGATGATTTTCTTTAAGATTTTATTTATTTTATTTATTTTAAGATTTACTTTTAAAATAGTTTATTTATTTATTCATGACAGAGAGAGAGAGAGAGAGAGAGAGGCAGAGACATATGCAGAGGGAGAAGCAGGCTCCATGCAGAGAGCCCAATGTGGGACTCCATCCCAGGACTCCAGGACCACGCCCTGAGCCAAAGGCAGACACTTAACCGCTGAGCCACCCAGGCATCCTTCCATCCCAAATTTGATCCTGCCTCAGACCTATTATGGGTTTTCAAGCTTGTTCTCCACAGAGTTTTACTTTCCAATATCAAAAAGGAGTTTTTTTTTTTACGTGACAGACCCTCACATCTCCTTCCCCAAAACAAGCTGAGTTAAGCATGTACTAAATTTGGTTCCTTGAATTTTAGCTCCTAGCACCAGCTATATGGTCAAAACTTCTGGTTAAATAATGAGGCCAATTTTTGCCCTTTTCCAAGAGCTTCAAATGATCTCCAAAGTACCACAAAACTTAACAATTGCAGTGAAAATTTACTGAGTACTTATTTATGACAGGTTCTATGCTAAGCTCAATATGTGCCTTATTTCATTTAGTTTTCTCTGTGACATTATATTGGTATTGTTAATTTTCTTAGGGGACAAAGAAACTAAGACAGGACATTTATATAAAATTGTCAAGATTTAATAGCAAATAAGCTGTAAAGTTCAAACTTAAACTCATGCAGTTACGACATAAAAGACTACATTCTAATACTATGAATGGGTATGAAATAAAACAAATATTCCAGATTTCAGCTTTGTACCAGCCTCTCTTTATAGGCCCTTCCCCTCTCAGATCCAAATTAGAACATAAATTTCCTAAGTTGGGTCTTCTTATGGAGTAAGCTACAAGGAACAGTGGTATAAAAGGTTGCTTATAAATTTGTGTTGGGACACCTGGGTGGCACAGTAGGTTAAATGTCTAACTCTTGGTTTCAGCTCAGGTTGTGGGATCTCAGGGTCACACTAGGCTCTGCGCTGGGCATGGATCCTGCTTAAGATTCTCTCTCTTTCTTTCTCTCTCTCTTTCTCTCTCTCTCTCTGCCTCTCTCTGCCTCTCTCACTCATGTTCTCTCTCTCTAAAATAAATAAATCTTAAAAAATAAGTTTGTGTTATATACACTCAGTAAAAGAGAGAGAACACTACCTATTTTTAATTCCTTGCACCAACAATCAGAGATACTTATATCCTAGGAAACACAAAAGCATGTTCATGTGAGAGAAAGACTCAGACATCAAAGCACTTAGGAAAGAGATTTGCTTATGAGAAGTTGGCAAAAATCAGACTTCAGGAAGATTAGCTTGTCAAAAAAAACCCTCTACAACATAAATTTAAAGGAAAAAAAAGCTGTGAAATTACCAAGGTTATATGGCTTATGTTAATCTATTCACAGTAGAAAAAGAACTTTCTCACATAGTTATTATATCCACAAAGGATATCACATATCCTTAGAAATCAATTGTGCAAAATCAGGGTTATAGTTATTTTGCTACGGAATGAGTAATTTAGAGGAAATGCTTAAAGTTTCCTTTATTTTATGGACCAGAACTAGACAGGATGACCCTGTTATTTTTGGTTTATCACATCCTGGAACATCATGTATATGTTTATTCATAGTGGTAGCAGGACGAGATGTTCGTTTTCTTCCACAGTGGCTGTGATTGACATGGCTAGGATGGCCCTAGACAACAGTTAGATCATCTGGGTAACTTGGAGGATAATGAAAATACCTTGTGACTGACTCAGAAACCATGTCATTGATAAAGTGGTTTTTGCCATTAACACTTCATGGAAGGACATGTTATAGGAAAGGCTGAGATACTTTAATGAGCTGTGACACTCAAGTTTTTCCTTGCTTTAAAGAAGACAACATAGTCCTGCTGAAAGAACATGGACTCAGAGGTAGTAGACCTGAATCTAGACTTCATAAATTACCAAAAGTTTGACTCTAAGTCACTATGTTATGTAATATGGAACATGATGATTGCATTTCTTTTTTTAATAGGACTTTTGTACAAGGACTATTAATATTAGGATATAATCAGAGAAGCTGACTTCCTAAGAGACATATATAATAAATTATTATAGGATTTGATCTTACACAACCATGGGGCTGGTTATGCAGTGTATTTAAGGATATGGTATCAATGTCCAGTGCTGAAAACAAAATCTACAGGGAAAGCAATCAGAAAGGGAAAACAGTAAAATTGGGAAAGCCATAGAGAAGATATAAAGAACTACAATTCAACAACAACAAAAAACATACAATTCAGTTCAACAACGAGAAGGGGCTTGAAGGGACACTCTCTAAAGAAGGTATACAAATGGCTGATAAGCATAGAAAATGATGCTCAATATCACTAATCATTAGTGATTATCAAATACACTAATCAAATACAAATCAAAACCACAATATGAAACTGCTTCATATTTGTTTAGATGGCTATTCTAAAAACAAAACAGAAAATAACAAGTGTTGACAAGGATATGGAAAAATTGGAACACTTGTGCATTGCTGGTGGAAATGTGAAATGGTACAATTACTGTGAAAAAAGAATGGCAGTTCCTCAAAAAAAAATTAAACAAAGAATTGCCATGTGATCCAGCAATTTCACTTTGGGGTATATGTCAAAAAAATGTAGCAGGGTCTCAAAGAGATATTTGTGAACCCATAATTGTAGTAGCATTATTTTTTGCAGGTTTACTAAGATATAATTGACATACATGATTGTATAAGATTCACAATGTGATGATTTTATAAACAAAAATTGCAAAACAATTACCACAACTTAGTAAACATCTCCATCACCACACATAATCACCAATTTTGTGTGTGCTATGAGAGCATTAAGATTTTCTCTCTTAGCCACTTTCAAGCATATAATACAGTATTATTAACTAAAGTCACCATGGTATATATTGCATCCTCAGAATTATTCCTCTTATAATTGGAAGTCTGTTAACCTTTGAACGACATCTCCCCATTTCCCACCCCCTAACCCCTGATAATCATGTCTGTTCTCTGATTCTATGAGTTCAGCTTTTTTAGATTCCATATATAAGTAAGGTCATACTCGGCATAATGCCTTCAAAGTTCATCTATGTTATTGCAAAAGGCAGGATATCTTTCCTTTTCATGGCTAAATATTCTGTTGAATATAAATATGTACCACATTTTCTTTATCTGTTCATCCATTGCTGGACACTTGGATTATTTCCATGCCTTGGCTATTGTAAATAATGTAAAAAACATGGGGTTCAGATATCTCTTGAAGAGAGTGACTTCATTTCTTTTAGATATACATTCGGAAGTGAGATTGCTGAACCTTAAGGTAGTTCTATTTTAAATTTTTTGCTTAAGTTCTAATCATAACTATACTTTGTTGGCTTTGTGTTTCTGGGCTTTTAAGAACCAGTTTCTTTAGCTCTAAGAAGACTATAACAATAGTATAAACTTCATAGTATTCATTGAAAGAATGAAATAATATAAAGTGCTTAGAGTAGAACCTTGCATATATAGCAATCAATGCTACCTATTGTTATTAATTTTGTAGCTGTACAATAATAGCTCCTTAATTGAAAGTTAAGGCTTATTACTTAGAATGAAGTCTCAGTATGCAGTACCTGAATTTATTAAAAATAAATTTGATAGAATGTTAATCATAAGCATAGACTTTTGCCACAACTTGGTTCATTATTTTGACTTTTAGCCAGTCATTAGCATTAATAATATTTCTGAGCATTCAAGTAATTTCTCAAGAAAAAGGAATTACATTTCCTCCATAATTCATAATTTAATGAAATTTCCAATATGTGAGAAATCATTTCAATAGGCCAGAAAAGCCATTCTGAGCAGTCTCATTTTAAAATCGTTGCCAATGGCTATAAAGACATTCTGTAAAGTTTGTATTCTATTCTTACATATAGATCATTTTGCTTAGTAAAGGGATTTCCAAAGAGGTTGCCTGGCCACCTAATTATTGTAAATCAAATAATATTTTCCCCTTGACTTACATTATAAC